>NC_133973.1:80345920-81781753 GCF_047716275.1 Strix uralensis
TGACCGGGGGCTGTCACCGGGGCTCCCGCCAACTCCTGCTTTACTCGGGAAGAGGCTGACACTCCAGAGCGGGAAGGAGGCGGCTGTGCCGCCCCTGAGAGAGGCAATTTTCTAATTTCTCCTTCCCCACTCTTGCTCCTTTCCCTTTTCGGGTGTGCTGCCTGCTGACTTCAAGAATTTGAGCCCCAGCTTCCCCGGGTTGTCAGTCATGCCTCCCGCTGCACGGCGGGGCCGGGGCCGGGGCCGGGGCGGGCAGGGCTGGTGCCCCTCTCCCCGCAGCTCCTTCATCCCCCTGACACCCGTTCCGATTCCCCATACTGCGAAATTTAGGCAAGCCGGAGAAGTGAAGGTACTAATTGTAAACACCTCGTTGCTTTTTTTGAATGCGTTTATTATCATATTAGCAAGGGAGTATGAAACATACGGCATATTACTCATCCTATGCCTCCAGGCAGAGAATTCTCCTATTGAAATCAACCAGTATAACCAGATTTCTTATGGGAAATTACAGAGGACATCTTAAAACTCTTCTCACGGAAATATATTACTGGAATGTCAATTCCAATCCAGCATTTCCCTTTTGTCCCCCCACCCCCCCCCAAAAAAAAAAAAAAAAGTAATTAGCCATTTACAGCTGAACCTTTGAGATCCTGAAGGAGTTGGTAAAACGCACAACCTGGCACCCAGCCCCGCGCTCCGACCCCGACTGCCGGACCCTCCGAGCTCCCCCAGCGGCCCCGGGGACGGACCCCGGGGGCAGGCGCAGAGCAGCCCGTCTCCAGCGCCCTCCTCCCGCCGGGCGCCGGCCGGAGTCGGAGCGGGGGGGACGGTCGGGGAGCGAGGCCGGGCCGCCACCATCGGGGGCGAGGGCGGCCCTCGCCCACGACAGCCTGGGCCCGGCCACGCTCCCCGACGGGCCCTCGCTCTCCCCCGAGGAGGGCGGGTGTGCGTGTGGCGGGGGGCAGCCGGCCCGACCCCTGGAGGGGGCCGTGCCCCGCCGGGAGCGGCCGTTCCCACCTGCTCGCAGGAGCGTTGGGAGCCCGCGATAACGAGATAAAAGGGAGGGAGCCCGGTGGCGGCTGCTGCTGCTGGGGCAAAATGGCAGCAGCCTGCTAAATACCATCAAACACTCGGGGAGGGTGAAACAACACCACCCCCACTGGCGCACTCCTATCGATGGTATCCATGCGGAGCAGCAGGGGGAAAAAAAAGGCTATTAACGCAGAAAAAGGATCCCTGGAAGAGAAGAATATGTGCTGGGATTGTTCAACTTTTAATAAGTTTTAGGACTAATTCCAAAACCAGCAATGATTCCTGATCAAATTATTCCCCTGGAAATGCTTCTACACGTTCTTTTTATTAAGATTTCTTTGGCTGCCAGAAATGAAATATGAGACGTACCAGATAGAAAGTAAAGGAAGGCCAGAGCAAATTCTTATAAGCCTTTTTTTTTTTTTTTTTTTTTTTCTTGAGGGGTGGAGGGGAAGGAGGCGGGAGCGGAGGCTGGAGCCAGGGAAATGACAAGTTATCTAACCCAGCTCTCATTCAGGTTCCCTACAATATGAATTCATCCTCCTGGCCTTAACAGCGAGGCGGCTTTCTAGCACATCCAAGACTTTGACTCGAGGAATTTGACTCGCCCTCTTTTGCTCAGGGGCTGAAGCCGGGCTCGGTGCACTTGTTGGGAGCTATTTTCTCATCGGCGGAGTCAGAGACCAAATTAGTCACCACTCCTTTGTTTAGATGCTACAGTCCGTCTTTCTCCCGTGCGACACTGGACAAGGACTTCCCTGGGCTCTGTGGGACAGGCCACCCCCCCGGTTCTCTAGTTGTAGGGTATTTTTGACACGCGTGGGCAGTAACTGCTGATCCCGAGCACGGGAGAGCTTCGGTAGAGGCTGCTCCTTTATTTCGGACTGAAGAAGAGCTTACCTCTCCGGAGAAAAAGGGTGTCTATTAACTGTTTATTAATGCGTCTTAATAACCCAAATTATCTCTATAGCGTAGAGCTCGGGAGTAAGAACCATTAAATCTGTTCATGTTTTAAGAGGGATCAGCCTGAACAGAAATCAATTAGCACCGCAGACAAAACCAAGCCCTTCTTAAGACAAGTGACACTGCATTTTCAACATACTTCGGGAGTTAATCGTTAGCACCGATCCTGTTTCTTCCTATGTTCAAACATTTCAGCGTGACGAGACGCAGACACCTGTCACCTGGCTCACGTTAGGCAAAGACCCCATCACCAGGAAGGAGTTACCACTCCTTGGCCTCCCGTTTCACACCTGCCGAGGAAATCCCACTCGACCCCATGCCACGGGTTGGGGCGAGCAGCAGAGTTGGGCTGGGGTACACACCCCTCCGCATCCGACCCGTGCCCCGGTTGGGCATCCCCGGGGGGGGGGGGGGGCGTGTGAAGCGGGCCCACCCGCGGCTGCCCGCCCCGCCGGGGCTGTCCACGGGCTGGGGGACCGTCTCCTCGCTCCTCGCCGCAGTTCCCGGCATCGTTTGCTCGGGAGCAGGCGAAATAGCCCCGCGGCACGGCGGGGCCGGGAGCATCCCGCCTGCCCTTCCCCGGGCAGCCCGGCGGGACGGCTGCGGACCGCTCTCCCGCCCAGCCGGGGCTGGCAGCCGGACTCGCCACCCCACGTCCCCCGCCCCGGCCTTCCCCGGCCCTGGCAGAGCGGCTGCCCGGGCTGCGGCAGCCTGAGCGCGGCCCCCACCGCTGCTGCTCGCCCTCGCACGACCCCCCCGGCCTCCCGCAGCGGCTGCAGCCGGTAACGCCGACGGCCAGCCGTCACCCCCGACGCCTCCCGGTGCTGTGCCAGCGTCCCCACGCGTTCCCCTGTCTCCCCCGTGTCTCCCCGGTGCCTCCCTGGTGCCTCTCCGGTGCCTCCGTGCAAGCCCCGGCCCCCCGAAGGCCACCCCGGGGACAGATCGTGCCGATCCAGGAGCACAGGGGGGCGTCGGGGAAAGCCGACGACAGAGCTCCGTGGGTCCACCCGCTGTGGGGACCGCTGGAGGTCTCGGGGGTGCATTCGGCATCGCGGGGGCCGACCCTCCTGGCGCCGTGCCGGGGTGCTGAGCACACCCCACACACACACCCCCCCCCCGGGGCTGCCACGCTGCCTCGAGCTGCAACCGACGAACCCCATCTCCTTCGGGGGCTGAAACCAGGATGGGTTTGATTTATTTTCTCAGAAAAAGAAAAACAACAAACAAAACAACCCAGAAACCCAACCCTGGAAGAGAGGACACACACCTGTGGGCTCGCTCCCCCTTGGGACCTGTTGAGGATTTTAGTGGCAGCATAAAACCGGGGAGCGGGTCAGGAAAACCCCTCAGCGACAGCCTGGCCGCGGCTTCCCGGCCCTGCCGGGGCTCCCCGCAGACCTGACACCCGCACCGCCAGCCTCTCACCTGCCTGCAGGCGCCTGGAACCTCAAACTAGGCAACCCCGAGGCTTACCCCATAGCTCCTGTGCTCCTCGCCTTTGCTCTCGCCCAGGAGATGGGTCTCCAGCTCCTGGCTGTGCCTCGCCTAGGAAGGATTTCCACCGCCTGCTCCCTGGCCGTGGGGCGGTGGAGGTGAGGGCTCTGCCCTCGCCGGGGCACCGTGTGGGCTGGAGGGTGAGATTCGTAGGGACAGAAGATGGAAAAGCTTAGAGATTAAGGGGATTGAAGGCTTTCCTGCTGCAGGGCTTGGAGGAGTGTCCTGGGGTTCTGCTCCGTGGGTGCTTTACTTACATACCTTATATTAGAGACTTACGGGGCAAAATGCAGACGTTTGTTCAGCACGCAGAACTCCAGTGGAAACCTCGGATCTGGGTGATTTTAGGCTCATGATACTCACCTTCAAAAGGGTGCCTAGCTACAGCCCAGGGACAACTACAGGAGGTGGACATGAGACACATTTTTTTTCTTGGGAGCCTCCTTTGCAAACCCCACGGTGAGCATCCAGCGTGGCTTGTGTGAGCGCATGGACAGCCCCGTGGGATTCCATCGCCAGCTTTGGCCCCTGACTTTCGTGTACTGCTGAGCCAGTTTCTTGAATGCGTGTTCTCGGGTGTCACTGGGCAACGATATTTCATTAAAACTGGTGTAATTGCCCAAGTCTGGCTGGTGATTGGGCTATGGTCATTTCTCGACCAGCCTTTCTTGACCTTGTTACTGTAATTACTGAAGAATAAAGGTATGTTTGAAACTTGTTTTTATGGCCTGAATATTCTGCATACAGGATAAATAATACTTGCTCTTGCATCTCATCAGCTAAATTTAACAATTAGCAAGCCAGCATTCAAATAGTCCAGGAACCAGTATTGCTGGTCAGTATTTACCGAAACATTTTGTATAAACAGTGTCCACTCATACATATCTGCACAAATCAAATTGTATTGTCATATCCAGATTCTTTTATTAAAAATCAACGATATTAACATTGATATTTTACTGTATTTCGAACACAGTATCAGCAATTTAAGTAAAAAACAGTCTCAAATTTAAAAGCAGTCAGAAAGCAACTGCACCAGGTTTATAATGGTCACAGATAAAAGATACTGGGGAAAATCCAGACCACACTAAGGAGAATGACATCTCTACCACGGATTTCACTAGGGCCAGGCTTTTATCCAACTTTTTTTTTTTTTTTTTGCTGATGCTTTGCAATAAATTAATTAGTTTCTGGGCTCCAAACTCTTCAGCGGGTCATAAATCCTGATGAAAACATGCTCCCTCTTGAAGTTGCACCTGGATCACTTATAGGAACATTTTTTAAAATTAATGTAAAAGTTTCTTTCTGCTTAATAAAATGAAAAGTTGAAGAGGATAGCGGATTACGTGAAAATTTGGTCTTTAATTCACATCTTACAAGTATGCTCGAAAATGCTCTTTTTCTGACATGAGCTAATGACAAACTTAGCTCCTGGATGACCAAGTGGGACATGTTATTTAAAGACTACTAATGAAAACAATTGCTGAAAATATATTTACACACTTTTTTCTTCTGACTTATTTGCTCTGAAATCCTCAACAGCAACTTTTATTACATCAAATAAGAAGTACCCAAGGCAAGTTCCTTCCATATGAGCAGAATATTTTACCTCTAGCTTGTAATGAAGAAAAAGATCTCTCACTTTTGAAGGATTCAAGTATATGATTGCAAGGTTTTAGAGAAAGGGTACTCTTTATGAGGCACTGGTTTTGTAGGTATTGTTTCCATATGACTGCTTAAGTTTTTGTCAGCCTCCAAACCCCACACTTAAGAGAAAACATTAATTCTCTCCTGTGCTACCTTTCTATAAATTGAAAATAGGGGAGTTAAGTCACCTACTAAAATATTTATTTATGATCAGCTGTGGGGAAGTAATGATAACCTCAGAACAAGTCCTCCTTAGCCAGGTATTATAATACTTCCGACAAATATGCCTGTCACCTGGGAGCACACCACAAAGCTCTGATAGAGCTGAACATCTAGTAGCAAACTAATACTAGCTGCGGCTGCAAGATGAGCCAATATACCACCTCACTAAACACCTCCTGTTGATGGCAGAAGATATTCCAACCAACTTCCTGCCTTGGACATGCCACCTGTGCTTGCTTTCTCAAGGTTTTCCATCCAGCTCTTTCAAGTTCTGGCTCACGGTTTGTTCTCATCCTCTTCAAACTGTCAGCTGCCTCCGACACCTGCAGCCACGTTCTTCAGCTTTCATTTCTTTCAGGCCCTTTTTTGAGTCAATCTTTTCCAGATCTATTTCTTCTATCTCAGGGATGGGATGCGACAGCTCCCTCATGCTGCTCATACTGTCTTTTAGCTAAGTCCCAAAGACTTTCCTCTTTCACCCTCTCTTTCCCTTACCTCTCTCTTCCCTGGTGACTCTAGAGAAGAAGATGGCTTCTTCTATCACCTTCACTGGGACAACACAGAATATCCTTCTTCACTTAGGCTCTGTGTTTGTAGTTGTTTTCAAAATGTCTTATCGTTATGGTTTTTAACACACCACCATTAATTAAGCATAGCTCAGAGTGAGCCCCTAGTTTCTCAGGCTTTCAATATTTTCTTCCACTCTACTCCCTTGCTTAATATTCGTACCAACATCTCTGAGCCTTGACCTTCCCTTACTGTCCTTCAAAACAAACCCTGGTCAAGTCCTACACAATTTAGATTAATATAAATTCCTTTGACAAATACCATTTGTCCATCTTCCCTCTGCCCTTTTATAACAGTGCATGGGTCTCCTTTACCCACATGACCACCTCCTGCTGTGCTTTCCTCCTCTGCACCCCTTTTCCCCACACAGCTTTCAACAGTTTCAACACAACTGTTGTGCTAGCATTGATAGTTTTGTGTCTTACTCCATCTTATTTCTTAGCTACAGTGTTGCTGTATGTACTTCTGCCTTTCTTGTGCTTTTGATATGATCTTCATGGACCATTGATTCAGTTTACCTCCCAAGCATCTCCAGTTTTGCCCAATTCTGAGCGTAAGTAGCTTCCTATGAGGTTAGTTTTATAGTGCACTCTTCCTAATCTCTCCTTAAAGTTTACCTCTCCAATTGCACCAGCAAAACATTCAACAAAATCAAGGCAGTTGGTGGGCTGGATGGCCATTTATTCTGATACAAGTGACGCTTCTACCCTTTCCTCATCCTGTTTGCATGTTGGATTATTTGCTATCTTGTATCACACACTCAGCTTGTTCAGTCTCCAGTCCCAGGAATGTATCTCAGGCTGCATGTGCAGCAGAGCTGGCTGAAGAGCAGAGTTTTCATTTGTCAAGACTTAAAATAAACATACACTCACATATGGACACAATTTATTTTATATATATTTATATATACCTTTCATTTCAGTAAAAAATGTTTTTCCACAACCTGGACATTTTTAGAGAAATAAATTCCTTTTAGAACACCAAAAGTAACATTTTCAAATAAAATACATACCTTGCTTCTTGCAGTTGATGAGGTAAACGCTGTTTTTCCATGGGTCCTCTTCCAGGCACTGTCACCAGGCATCTGTGGAAGCTCCCAGAACACGTAAGACATTTCCAGCACCCAAACTGGCCCAGGACTATGGACCCCAAGACATCACCCTAGAGCTTGGGCTTTGAATCTCAGCCCTGCAATAGGCAGTGGGGAAGCTCCTAAAGACCACTTACAGGGAGTCTGGGTTCAGGTCAGTGTTTTCAGGGCTGGATTTCAGGGAAGATCCACCAGAGAGATCTTCCAGGATTTCACACTGGGGACAAGTCTTCTCCAGGACACCACATAAGCTGTGTGGGGCAAACATTCACCTTCTGTGTGAATATACATGCTCGTAGCATGTTTGGACAAGTGGACCACAAATAAGGTTCTGAGATGCAGTGCTGGCCACAGATCATGAAAGGTCCATTCCCACTTCCAAGGGCAACAGGTAACAGCTCCTTCCCAATTTAAGTCAAGATTATTTTGAGTGGTTTCAAGGAATTCTGACCATGGACCTAAATGCCAGCTCAAGTCCAAGGTTATTTTGCATCCAGCTGTTTGGATATAAACACTGGGGTCAAGCATGGGCTTTAGGCAAACTCAAGAAAGCAGGGAGACAGAAAGCTGAGGATGCGTGAGAGTCTTCTGATGGACCAATACACAAGAGAAACAGATTCATTTCTGATCTGAATGAGAGGTCATGTAGTCACAGAGTTTGGGAATATGTACAACATCGACAGATGCTGGAGAGGAAGGGGAGATAAAGCTCCCTTCAGCCCTTTAAGAAATCCACTCTCACATAAGCAAATATTCCATCACTTCGACATTGCTGTTTTACTTGCTCCCCCTGGTTTATCTTAACTTACACCTTGGTGATTCTGCAGGATATTTTCTACCTGTAGATGTTTAACAAATCCAGACGAAGACTCTCTCAATAGTAAAAGGTCACAGTAGTGAGCTCTCATCGTCATGCTGTTAGCAACATTCCTATGGAAGGCAGGGACCTCTGAGGGAACGCACATGCACCAGATATGAAAGTTGGACTTATATATGTAAATAGTTACATATGTAAATGATTTTCATTAATATGTTGGTGTAAATAGCTATATCCAAATAGGATATGGATATTTCTAGGGTGTATTTGAACATAACAGCAATACAAAACAAAATACAAAAGCATTGACATGACCTAAATACCGTATCTGAAGATTGAGCAAATGTGTTACTTTTACTTTGTATTCTTTACTCCTATCCATTTATTTGTCATTACTTCTATTCCCCTTAGTTGCACCTCTATTATTTTCAGCAACCACAATCATCATTGACATCAACAGGAGTGGGAAAGGCATAAGCACTTGAAATGCATAGTGCTCCTCTGGGGCTCCATATAGCTGACAATGTCCATGTGCTGTAGCTCCCCAAGCAGTTCCAGGCTAAGCAAGCCTACATTCTCTTGGAGTTGTGGATTACGGCTGGAAATAGGCCCAATTTTTGGAATTATGTTCAAGATCTGTCTGAAACTTTTCCTTGGGTTGAGATGCTCATCATCTCTATGTCTGATTCATATGACTGAGCTTGTGTTGGAGACTTTCCCTCTGGAATCACCAGACTGGGTTTTCCTCTTACATCCAGCTGCCCATTTCCATAATAAAAGGCTGCCAGACCATCTTCCCTCAGCCAGATTTGCCTGAATTTGGCCAAAGAGATAAGCAGTTTTCAGGAGGAGACCACCAGAGAGCCCTACATAAGCAGACTGTTTGGTAGTGCAACCTTTTCTCCATTAGGAAACCAGCCTGAAAATCACCGTGCGTGTCCATGGGCTGAAAAATATGCCAGGAATGGAAGAAGAAACACTCTGGTTATCAGCAGCTATCTGGTTGAGCATGAACATTTTTCTTTGTACTGGATTGTTTTAAAGCTGGATCATTTTGCCTGAACTAGGCTGGGGATGAGGTTTTCACCAGTTACACGTGGAAATGCGCGGGACTGTTGCCCCTGTGGGGTGGCTGGCAGCATCTGGGCAGCGCAAGGGCCCCGGCCTTACAGACCGTGCTATCAGACTGTGTCTGCTCGCCCCCCCAACCCAGATGTCCACATGGTTTTACAGAAACGCTACCGGGGGCACGTCAGCTCGGTGGGAAGCCGGCTGTGCGGGGCAGAGCGGGGGCAGGGACAGCCCCGTGGGTCGGGGACTCTCACCCCACAGCTCAGAGCTTCTCCCGTGGTTGGGGGATTCGCCCCTTCCCGGCAGCACGGGGAAGGTGCCGGGGGTGCTGGGGGGCTGAGGACCAGCCCCCTCCGGGGCCGGAGAGCCCGGCGGGGCCGGGGCCCGGCCAGGAGCCGCCCCGACGGCCGCTGCCCGTGTGCCGCGGGTATCGCCGGGCTCTGAGCGCGACCCCGCGTGTGCGTGGCGGGCAGGGGCGGTCCGCCGCCGGGTGAGGGGCAGCCTGGGGCTGGGTTGGTGCTTAAACGTCGCACCGGCTGCGCGGTGGGGCGAAACACCGAAAGGTGCCTTTGGGTGCGGCTGGAGACCTGATCTGAAAAGATGACCCGCGTGTGCGGACACGTGCGTCTGGGACGAGATTGTCCTTTTCTTTCCCCCCCCTCTGAAGAACTGGAGCAGATCCGCCAAAGGGCTTGCTGATACACCCCCCGCCCCCCCCCCCCCCCCCCCCCCCCCCGCGGAGGCAGCGCAGCCGCGCAGCTGGCGATGGGCTGATACGGGCCGGGCGGCGGCCGCGCTGCCGCGTCTGCGCCGGGGCCGGGACTGCGGCAACGGGCCCTGCCAGGGAGGGACCTCCACGGGCAGGGAGAGAGGTTTGCGCTGTAATGAACAGCCTTATCGTCGCTGGTATCTTTACAACTGCTTAGATGACTTTTTAATTGTGGCTTAATGCATTTAATTATGACAACTCTTCCCCATTTTCAAGTATGATGTATTAATATTACAGATCATTAACATTGCTAAATTGCTGTAATGACACAGAGTCCTCAGTGTCCCAGTTAGACGGAAAAAAGACCCGCTCTTCTCATTTGGCTCTTTTGTTATTTGCCTTATAGGAAATTCATGCACGATTCTTGAGTCTTTAAAGCATGTAGGAGAGGCTGCTGCACCCTCCTTATTAAATTATTGATAGAGAAAATCCCCCATGTAAAACTTCCCGAGCCCGAGACGGCACAGGAGCTAATATTGTCTTTCTAATATCCACTTCATCAATGTAAAAGTTAGAAAGCCTCGGCTCTTGAGCGGGTGTCCCGTCCCCCCTCCCCCCCCCCCCCCTTCGTTCATAATTAGAGCAGACCGTATTTAACATCTGCAAAATAGTCATGCTTATAAGGAATGAGAAATGCGAGATGTTCCATTCTGTTTGCAATGGTTAGACCGTTTTAATCTCTTAACTTCAATATATGTCCTCTAGCAGGCTATACTTCTTGGATTTCATTTTTAGATCCTTAAGGCTGCATATATCTGTCAAACAGACATAATGAATTTAAAGTGCTAATGCCTAGAAGACCAGAAAAAACATTGAAATATATCCTCGGTTGATTAAATTACCACCTCTAGCTACTTTACCTCCTTATGTCCAAACAGATTTCCCTTTTTACTTACCAAGTACCGGATCTGGGAGATGTGGAAGATGTAATTTCATGGTTAAAAAAAAATAATAAAAAAACCAAACCAAAAAACAACCCATGCACGGGTCTTTAGACAAGTACATTTTTTCTTTAAACATCTTTTGAGATATGTGCCTATACGATGGGACTTGCCACTGACTGGAGGTATTTTTCAATTACACCCAACCTCCAGGGTAACCCCTCGGGTGGGAGCCGCTGACTTTGCTGCGCTCTCCTCGGCACCTCATGCCTGGGGAAACTGAGGGGGGGCGGGGGGGGGGACGGGGGGGGACACGGGACGAGACGAAGGCGCATCCGACGGCGGCGGGAGCGGAGGGTCGCCCTGCCCGGCACCCCCTGCCCCCGCCCGGGGGCTCCCTCTGCTCCCCCGGGGCCGCCGCTGAGGAGCGGGGCGGCCCCGGGGGTGCGGCCCTGGAGGGTGGGATGGAAGCGGGGGGGGACGACGATCCCGGCCCCGAGGGTGCCGCGCATCTGCGAGAGGGACCGGCGAGCCTGGGGAGAGCGGGGACGGAGGGAAGGCGAGCAGATTTGTCGCGCTTTGAAATGAAACGTTATAATCCCTCCAACAATCCTGTTGACTGTGAGCTCTAGCGCCGGGAGTACAACACGGGGGGAAAAAAAAAAAAAAAGAAAAAAAAAGAAAAAAAGATACATTGTTGGATAAACAGCTCCTTATAGGTAAAAACTGAATGGGCCAAATAGATGAATAAGGCGACACAATGGGGGGGGGTGGTGGTGGGGGGGTGGTGGTGGTGAAAGGAAACGAGTCGGTGGCAGTGGAAGAAAAAGGTAAAAGTGAACAGAGAGAAAAGGAGAGAAAAGAAAAAAATGTAAATGAGTGAGACAAAAAAGCAAAGAGAAAAAGAAAAGAGAACAAGAGGGGGAAAGAAGTAATATTTTCCTTGATAAAAATGCACAAAAGGGAAGATGAACTTTGTTCTTTTTCTCTTTCTACTCTCCTCTCTCTTTCTGCTTTTCGCCTCGCAGCACGCCAGCCTAAGCTGAGAGCTGTAATGTCATTAAATTGCAAATGCTTTTTCATTTCCGACACACACTGTTTACTTATCTGGCAAAAACATATGTTGGAAGGAATCCGTTAAATTCTGCCCATTGCCTTGGGTAAAAGTGCAATGGAAACGGACCCACTGAGCTTCTTCTTTCTTCTTCTTTTAGCACTTCCCTTATCTACAAGACTGCTTCGCAGAAAACTGGCTAGTTCAATGAAAAATGAAGATACAGCAGGAGATTAGAGAAGAACACTGAGCAAAAAATTCCTGGAGAGAGGGTCACTCCATTGCAAATGATTTCACTCCTCTAGATCTGCATAAATTACTATTTTTAAGGCATCTCCAAAGTCTGTATATTTTTCTCACTCTGTCAAACATTTAATTTCACGCCCCGTGTTCTGAATATGCTAAAATGCATATCTCTGATGCACCTTTAAGCCAGAAAAACGAATGCAAAATTGAAGATAAAATGATGTGATTTGCACTACAAGCCTATTACTTGAGGTATTTACATATAGTTTACCTCTGCAGTTCTGAGAATGATTTATTAAAAAAAAATCTGGATTAAGCTCATATAAATATGTATAAATCTTTGTTTAGAAAATAGATTTTGCAGCTGTTGTGTCAAAAAGTTCTTTAAGATTCTGTGAAGAATTTTCCTTTTAGCCTGCTTTAAAAAAGAGGGGAAAAGGACAGTATTTGACATCCTGCTTTGGCAGGAAGGAAAACACACGCACACGTTCAGACATTCAGGATTTTTCTAGAGGCTCGTGTGTTGGGGGTTTTTTATTTTTTTATTTTTTTTTTTTAATTTCACACTTTTCCTCCTAAACTTCTCCGGCTCCCTTCCTCTCGCTCGCCTCACTCTCTGGGACTCGCTATCAGCCGCGCTCTGGGTTTTCCCGAGCATGTGAAATAGCGGGACAGGTGTATTAAAACAATCGTAGGCTGAAGGGGGAAAAAAAAAAGAAAAGAAAAGAAAATCAAACCGAAGCCCCAAAGCAAAGGAAAAGCAGCCCGAAGAGGCTGTTCGCCCAGCCCGGCGGTGCCGGTGCCCCGCTGCCCGCCGCCGGCGGAGGCTCGGCCCGCCCCGGCCCGGGCGCGCTCCGGCGAGCGGAGCCAAGGCGGGGCGGGCGTTCCCTGCCGTCTGGGGGCTCGTCCCCCGCCGATTGCCGCTGCCGGAGGAGCCGCGCCGCGGCTTCGGCCTCTTCGGACCCTCTCCTCGTCGCCACGCTAAGCAACGCGAAGGAAAATGTCCGCCAGCCCCGGCCCGCCCCGGCCCGCCCCGCCCGGCTGTCCGCAGGTGGGTACGAAGGCCGGGCGGTAGAGCCGGGCAGCGGGACGCGGGCTCTGCCGAGGGGCCGGGCTCGCTCCCCGCCTTGCCCTGCCCGGCCGCTCCGGGAGCGACCGCTTGGGCGGGAGGGCACCGGGCCGAGGCGCCGCTTTTGAGGCCACTTGGGCAAGCCGCGAGCAGGGGCGCACCGGGCCGGGCCGAGGCGGGCCGGGCCGGCACCTGGCTGGCCGGGCCGCGGGCCCGCCGGAGCGCGGCCCCTCGCAGGGCGGCCGCCGGGCCGGGACAGCTCGCAGCCGCTTTCCCGGGGCGGCGCGGAGCGGCCCGCGGGCCCCCTCTGGCGGCGCCGGCCCGCCCCGCCCCGTCCCGCCGCGCCCGGGCCCGGCAGCCCCGCCGCGCCCCGGCATCCCCGCCCGGCCTCCCCGCCGAGGGGCGACCGGAGCAGCCCCGGTCCCCGAGGTGTCTCGGCGAGGTTTCCTCCTTCCTCCCTGAGTCGCCTTCCCCAGCGGAGAAACTTCCACCCCCCGGGAGGGAAGCGCTGCCGGCGCGGGCCTGCGGCGCCCACCTCTCCTCTCCTCATGGAGAGACCCGCGGTTGTCACCCCCGACACCGAGGAGGGGTGTAGGTCCCCGGGAGCCCTGCACTGCCACAGTCGTACTTCACGGAATTAACCTCAATAAACTTCTAAACCACCTCTCGAGACGCTGCTTGCGTTTCCCTTCTCTGGCACACCCAAGAGCCGGGGCTGGGGGGTCACAAGCGTAAGTAGCGAGGGCGCCTGCTTGGGATAACCACATACTCGATAGGGAAGAAGAGACTTTTCAGATAACTTCAAGGTTAATTTAAGACTTAGCCGCAAAATCTAGACTTTGAATAATACATGAACTGCAATGATTCCACCAGGATATGGTGCCCAGGAAGTGATTTCCCCTCGCCCTGGTCCTATCATCCTATTTTCATCTCCAGAACAGAAGTCCCAGATTTGCTGCTTCCTCCAACAAAGAAACATGTTGTCGCGTGATGTGACAGTTGCATCGGTGCCATCCGCATACACACACCGCTGCACGTTTTGGTCTCTGGTAACAGACCTCAGAGATAAGAAATTGAAACTAACAGTCTACACATCACAAACTCAGTGGTTAGAAAACGCTTCTTATTTTTTTTTTTTTTTTGTTTATTTTTTCTTTGAAGGTGGTCAGCTCTTCTGGTAAGTGCACGACAGGTCCCCCCTTGCAGAAATATATTGGGCTGATGGCAGCTGTCAGCTCCTCTCCTGTCGCTGGATAAAGGTTTGGTGCTTTGCCCATCTGTCAGCCCCAGAGTGAGTCAGGCCACTGACAGAGTGCCAGCAGAGGTTGCTGCACTGGAGGGACAGAGAGCAGGGTCTGAGCTCGTCCTTTGTCCCCACATAGGTAGAAAGGAAGGAAAAATCAAACGTTTTCAGTTCTTGAGGAGAAGCAGCAACGATCATATGCCGATGACATCAGTGACAATGGCATGGCAGTGGACATTCCTGAAGGCCACCGCTTTGCATTTAAACAGGAGAAAAGTGAAGACAGGAGGGAAATTAAAACGGTCTTGAGAAGAGCTTTACTTTGGACAGCAAAGGTTCATCTCACAGACTGCTCAGAAGTAGGTCTGCCAACTACCAGGTATGTAGTAGCCACAACCAGTTATCTGTAAGAGGCGGCAGGATGAAACCAAGACGTACAGAGGGCAACCAAGTCTCATGTGCCATGTTAACTCTTAAAACAGTGGGATAGAAGTAGGGTCTCCCCACAGTGACGGCAGAACGGTTGACCCGCCGCCACAAGCATTGTGTGAGGGACATCTACGCAGTGTCCCCTCTTCAGACAGGGCCGGTTTACTGAAGCTTCGCAGGCTCGATAGTCAAGTGAAATCCTGTAATCTGTCACCCCCATTCCCTGCCACTGTGTGGTGGTTTAGCCCCTGCTGGGGTCTGAGACCACGCGGCCGCTGCCCCTCCCCCACAAAGGGAGTGAAATACAAAGCCCCAAGACTGAAATAAGGAAAGGTTTAATACAACAGTGCAATAGCAACACAACAAATAACAACAATAACAATAACAGTAATAGTGATAGCAATGAACAGAGCAAAATAGCTACCAAATACAGCAGTGGGAAGCACCATGTACAAAACCACGAGTGCACCGCGCTCCGCGCCAGGAAAATGTGACCTGCCAGGATGTGACCTCCACATGGTATCTGAATAACCCGGCTAGAGCTCCCCCCCTCTGCTGGGGAAACTTAACCCTATCCTGGTTAAACCAGGACACACTGTTTCAAAAGGCATTTATTAATTTCTAACAACTCCCTGGCATATTCTGCTCTTAGTGCATCAGGACTTCAGGTCTGCACCATCGTTACTACACCAGGATTAGCATTCAGAGAGTTTTAATTCCCACTAAAACCAACTGGAAGAGCTACAGTTTGCTAGGACAGGGGTGGCACTAAGCAAGGTTTCTGTCATTTGAAGTTGCTGTTATCTTGATTGAATTCACCATGACGCAAGCTGGCTTTGCTCTGGAGGAGCAGACGCAGATCATGGTACTTTGCGCTGAAGGGACAGCTTCACACATGCATGGGGAGAAGCTTTCAAGAACCAAAATGGCTCTGTAGAGAAAGACAGGCGAGTGATCAGATCACAGTAAATGAAGATAAATTTGCAAAACTGTTGCATTTATCAGAGACCTGAGAGCCACAAATACAGCCCCAGGCACTCCAAGGGGACGCATCAGTGACGGAGGGACAGATGCTTTCTCTCCCCCTACCACTTTGCTGATGAAAACAGGGTGATGGAAGTAACAGACAACCCTGCTGATTCTCAGTTTAAGGCATAGGTCTATCACATCCCTCACCACTTTGAGGATCAATGCTAACTTTAGGGAGTTTGTCACCACTTGCTTGGTCTTCCAGGAGTCAGCAGAGGCTTCCTCCCCTTGGCATGAAGGCTAGAGATGAGCAGCTACCAGTGAAGTGCTGGAGACATGACCGCATGGGAATCAAGGGTAAGGAGGAAGGCACAGAGGTCAAATATCCATAGCTCAAGATGATGAAATATTTTAAAAGTATCTGTTGATACACTCATCTCTATATCTTGCACAATATAGATGCTATATAAATTGTATCCCTTCCCCAGATTCCTCCTAACTTCCTGGCCCAGCACTACCTCCAAGCAATTTTAGTCCCTTTCTATGAAAAAGGAGCAACGCAGCCCCATCACTGTGAACTTCTTGTGTTTTACACACCAAACCAATTACCCTGCATTGCTTCAATCTGAATGTATACATTAAAATCCCTGACCCAACCAGATCCTGTGTAGTCTATCGCAGGAATACATATCTGAGCTCTGGGTAGCATTGCCATATGCAGTGTAGGGAACCTTCCATATGGTTTCTGAAAAGTGGTTACAGCACACGTGCACCAGGCACTTTTCAAAGTAAAACAGATCTGTTCATTTTTATTTTCAAAATACCAAAGCAGTAAAATCATGTAATTGAGTAATCACTTGCCAAATTTCCTTTTTTAATCTAATCTATTTTGAATTACATCTGAGCCAAAATGCAAATTAAACTGGTAAGGTTCCAAGATTTCTTTTTTTCCCTTTTAGAAAACACAATTTAAGGTACTCATAAGTAAGGAAATTTTAAAAAACATTTGTTTTGTATGCTGTAAACTTACAAGTTTCAGCCTGAAGTAAATTTTCATAGGTAATAGGTTAAATAGAAGTCTTATGTAAATTTTGATCTCTTCTTAACAACTCCAATGTTCATTTTATAAAATTTGATTTGAAAACAATGCCATTGTTTGAGAAGGGGCTCAAAGGGTCAGAAACTAGGCAAAAAAAGTACCCACTCTAACAAGGCACAGGTACAGTCTTTCAGCTCTAGCTACTGTATCCAAAAAAGGAGAGATTCCTGAGATTGCTCATTTGCCGTCTCCCTCAATCAGTTTTTTTGGGGCTGTTGTTGCAGCAGGATTAAAAGCCAAACTCACTTGCCAGCCTGGGCCAACTCGTCAGCACTTGACCATGAGGCGAGACAGATCCTCACCATCCTACCACAGCCTCACAAAGTCACACATCTCAGCAGATTAACAAAATGATAGATAGAAGTAGCCTTCCAGAGGACCCACTGCTGCAAACCTTTGCTCTTTGGGTTGCAGTTGTTCAGATTAAGTCTCTCCCTACCCCCAGGCAGACCTTGTGGAAAGCCGTGTGACCTCGTGGGTTGCCTTCTACCACAGCGCTGCCATCCGTTGAAAAAACTGGCACCCACCCAAGTCACGGCTGTCTTCATGGTGCTTGTCTTTTCTCCCCTAAAGCTCTTTCCTCAAACTGGGGTCTGCTCGTGATGCCTCCTGGCCCCATTTGTAAGGCCGCAAAGGCACAACCGACCCTGTTAATTTTAAAATACTTTAAAACAGCTGAACAGGTTTGGTGCGGGTTTTTTTTCCACTGACACTATTGTTGAAAGAGAGCTGTTGGGAAGGGGCAGGCCAATCCTGAGCATGCAAAATGCAGCAGAAGACATACAGGAGAGATGGAGGAGTTACAAGGCTGATGCTGGTTTGCAAAAGACTGACTGACCTTGCAGCTGCCCTTCTAAAGGGGATCTTGCCCCTCTTCAATGTGCCTTTTCTGCCCCTTCCCCAGCAGTGCTACTGGTACTCATCAAATCCTGATGACCTGGTTCGGTGAGCTAAAACCACCGAGAACTAATTTGTTTTTTCTCCCGCTGCTGCTAAAGGCTGAGTTTTCCACCAGTTTAACTCCTCAACTCCTCACTTAAACTGCTAGGTGACAGCCAGTGTCAGCTCAAGGGAAGCAAGAGCAGTGTGAAGCCAGGGGAACAGGGACACTCTTTTTTTTGGCAGCTAACAGCCCAAAGTAGCTGCGATGTCAAAGCGCACCCTCAGGTCTCCGATGGCTAGGGAGACTAGAGACATGGTAGAGAGGGCAAAGGAGAGACAGGAAGAGCGCGAAATCAAAACAGACCAAGGATAAAGAGAATACGCATACTAGATGCAAAGTAGGGGCTGGACTGTGAGCGTTGATCGTGGGAACAGATGGAGAGATAGAGAGAGAAATGACACCCATTACACTCAAAATCGTATGTATGAGAGAGGGGGAGAGGGGAGGGCAGAGACAGTGCACGGTGGGAGAGATGGAATTAGCAAGACAGGAAAAAAGATTTGCAGAAAATAATGGTTTAAGAAAAACTGGAATCGGAACTTACTGTTCACTGGAAAATCACAGTCTAGTTGCACAGTTAGAAAAGAATGAGCCTTTGAAAAACAGCTTAATACTTTCTCTTTTAACGTTTGACATTTGCAAGGATCACCTGCTCTTTGTACATTGCATAGTCGCACAAGAAGAGTTAAAAGGTACAGCATAACATCAGCTTTGGCCAGCCCAATAAACATTTATTGTATTGACTAGAGGCATAACATTGCACAGAATAAACTAGAGCCAAAGCAAATAAAATATTCTTCCAGTTCTGTAGAGGATCGAGATGCAAACAAAAAGATTTTGATACTTCCATGGCTCTCCATTGGCACAGGAACTAGAAAGGAATATTCATTAGATTTGACTATAAATGTTCGTCTTGTGTGGGAGGTCTTAGTATAGTAATATGTATTAGAAACTTGATATTTTTCCAATCAAGCCTTTCCACTTCCATTTACATATATTTAATGGTAAATATTCATTTTCCTACCTGAAGCATTTTAAATAAGTGTACAATAAACACATGTATACAGAAGGGGAGCAAATAGCTTAAGGGACTTGTGATGAGCCCTAGAACTGCTCCAGCCTCCACCTCGCTGGTTGGGAGCAATGCAAGATGATCCCTCCACACAGCTTGTGGGGGGTCTCGTAGACTGAGTTGGTGATCTCACCCTCATTTCTCCTGAACTGCGATCCTCCCCTGCAACCAATAAACCATAATTGATGCAAACTGGCATCTGTGCCAGTAGAAAAGGTGACAGCTGGCAAGGAGATGCCCTCTCACACATAGAAGTGGATTTCTTCAGAGCACAACCAACTTCAGTTTGCAGTTGTGTCAATACACACTTAGCTTTTCCAAGCACCGAAATGCATGGGCAATAGTTAGTATAGCTTGCGACTGCAAGTTCATTTAAAACAGAACGGTGTAATGCACAGAAACTCTCAAGTGAGATGTCATCATTTGACCTCAACTAAACAGTGCTGTTCACTACGGTCAGCAGCAGCAGCATGGCCTTCGGGGGAACACACTTCAGCCCCTTGCAGCGGCGAGACAGCAGGGAGCTGCCATCTCTCCCCGAGAATTCCCGGGTATGCAGCGGCTCTCAGGGGGCACAAACCCACACCACTTACGCACGGGGGCTATGGGCTTACCGAAGGAGTGCTTTTGTTCACTGCTGTTGCCTAACGCATAGCTGATGTAGGGTGCATCGTGAACTCCTCACATGTATGCAAGAGCCCCAGTTTGTGACAGAAAACTTTTTTTTTTTTTTTTACCGAAAGCACGTTTTAGGAAAAGAGAAGGAAAAAGTTTTTCCAGTCAGGATGCACTGATCGAAGACAACTGAAAGGAGGCTGTAAGCTATTCTTTCAAGATGAGGTTATGAAACCACATTCATAAAATGGGTAACTGTGCAAATAAGCATGAAAAAAGCAAGGTCTTATCAGCTGGTCTCTCAGAAGAAGTAAGTTAGGAAGAAGAGACAGGCTTTCACATACTCAAAACCACTCTTCAGGCATCATCCAGAGGCAGTAAACTTCAAGCTAGATTACAGGTAAGTGTGAAGGTTTGTAAATTAGTCATACTTGAAGACTGCCCCCAAAGATATCCAGTACCGAATTAACTGACATCTTGCACTCATACTGACCTACTGGTACAGTACACATTAATGATTTAATAACATAAAGCTGGTGAGTGTTGATTATGAAAGAACGCGAATAGACCTGGGTAGAAATGCATGTCCTTTGTACCGCTTACCATGAAAAAATGATACTTAATGGCTACAGTTACATTAATAGCAAAGTTGAAATTTTATTTTCAAATTGTTGGGTTCAATGGCAAGCTAAGAGGATAATGTTACCTGTCAACTTACAGGGCAATCTGGAAAAGATTAAGAGACATGCTTCGTATTTGCACTCAGATTAACTATGAGTTCATTTTATGAATTGTAGGGTATATTTATAAGGTGAAATTAAGATACCATTTACCTTAATACTGACCGATTGAAGTCAAGAGAGACTACAGGAAGTAAGAAAATATTTCTGGAGAGTAAAACAAATAGAGTGCCTCTTCTGAAAGTCACACACAGGTTTTTCTGCATAGATTAAAACTTGTATCATGATGGATCATAAACTGTAAAGTAGTTCTTGTGTCTAGCAGAAAATTCTATTTTATGTGTGAATTTTATGTCTCATACATGAGGACAGATAGTACTCTTCTACTGCATTATTGGAGACTTATCAAAAACAGGATACTTTTTTCTTGGGAAGATGAAAAGTACAGAGATAAGCAGGGAAATAAAGACTGAAGTTTTAACCAATAATATTTTTGTGTGGTTATCAGAGGAATGTAATAATTAATCTTTTAATCATTCTGAAGATTGTGTGAAATCATAATATCTCATCTTTTCCAGCCTCAACCTGCCATTCTTGATCTGAATTACAAACAATAAGAAAGGAGATGATTTAATGAGCAACTTTGTCATGTTGCCATTTTGCCGTAGTCAAAGGGAAATGTCTAGTTTTGCCTCTAAACTAAAATGGAATAGACTTAGGTTTCAACTATGCTCACAACTGAGGCAAACGTGAATAGAAAAGTGAGGGCTATTTTAAAGCTACAACCCCCCAGTGTCTTCACATTTTCATAGAGACAATTAAATACACACTGTTAAGAAGAAACAAACATTCATTTACTAGAAAATAAAATCCATGTTGTGAAGAAAGACACACGTATGAAAAGAAGTCTAAAATTTGATAAATACAAAACTAAATCCAAAACCAAAAATTTCAGTCACAATGGCAATAGGTATGTTCTTATTTCGAAGGAAAAAAAATGTCAGCATGATTTAATCGTACTCATAAATAGGCACTTCAGTAAAGTATATATTTACACTGGCTTTCTGAATGCTAGGGCATCACAAAGTAGTATGGCTTTATTACAATGGATGGAAGATGGCAACTACTTAGAACCCAGTGCCAACATGGATTATAACAAATCCAGTGAGTATTTTGTTTTTCAATTATTCATAGAAAATTTAATCCTGATTAAGTATCCTTGGGCAGGAATTCATGGGTAGTTGATGACTGAAACCAACATTTATTTGAAATGCTTCTGTTAATTTAATCTGTGTATATGGCTTAATTATGATTGAATCCTCAATGTAACAGAAATGAATTATATCAGGATTAAAATTCTAGTACCACATCACCCATTCCATTTTCTTTGCCTTTTTTTTCCTTTAAAAGATGCAAGCCTGCTGTTTTAATTACCTTTATGTTGCTATGTCTTCTAAGACTCAAATACTATTTAGACCTTCATTACTGGATGAAATTTTTAGTTACATTTATTTTTTAAAAAAAAAGGCAGATATAAACCCTATTTTCATTCCCATTAAAATTTTAACCAGTATGAACATTAGTTGCAAAAAAGGCTTTTCTTTTACACCAATAATAAAGGACAGTTTCTCGCGGTCAGTTGTGAACATTTAACATATGTTTTTTAGAGGACTCTCCCTCTTTTGTTTCTCTTTCTTTAATACTTATACATAAAATGCATTTTCTCTAAAGCATGAAAATAAAAGAACTTGTACTCATCATTACGCATCACACCAATTTCACAACTGGCCTATTTCAGGCTTGTTTGAGCTTGTAGATGTTTTAAGAACTGCATTTTATAACACTTTCAAACCTAGTATTGATACAAAGTAAGGACATTTTTTTGTGTCTGTGAGCGGGAGAGAAAAGATTAAATGTACTTTTCCATGATACAGCTCAGTACCACATGCTACACATAAACAATATTTATAAAATTATTCAAATTATGGATTTTTCCAGTCCACAATACTTTTAACAGATTAATCTATGGACCTTGTCAGACCAGGTCTATGACCACAGGTCTGTGAAGTGCTCTGATATTATCACTCAGTTTTCCAGTGAAACCAATGTATCACACATCTGTGACAAAAATACCTGTATATTTAAGTCATTATTGCACATTTATTACATAACGTATTCTTCCTAAACATCTCAGAAGTGATGTCGATTTTTATGTCCAGAGGATACTGTTAGTGGCAACGTCACTGATGACAGTGAAGATACTTCCCAATATAGACTATGAGATAGAAAAAGTCTGTAGAGGATAACCATGGAGATGCACTGACAGAGGATAACACCTATGGTAATAATCTAGAGACAAAAAAAGAGAGAAAAGGAAAAAGTAAGCAAAAAAACCCCCACCACCAAACAACCCACAATAAATTTCTATCAGCATACTGTGTAAGTGCTTGAGGTTTAACTTTAAACCTTTTAATACTGCTGCAGTTACAAAAGATTTGAACATGAATCTCAAGTCCAGGATTCAGACTCTCACACCTGGGTGTTTTTAAATCAGTAGATAGCCCTGGGCAAGTCACATAAGCCTTCTGGCAGTTTCTGTTCTGGGGAATTTCAGACTTGCAATTCACCACCCATGCAGTTTCACAAGCAGAGGTAATGTTTAGATATTCTATTCTTACAACAAACAGAGTGGAAAAAAACAAAGCCTGGAAACACTTTGCACTAGCACAATCACGGAGCTGTGAGGATAGTGATTTATCAGTCTCACTTAGCCAGACCTCTTTTCAGTGCAAGTCTCTTAATCTGTAAAAGATGTGTAAGGCAGTATTTATCAAATGCATAAAAGGTAACTACTGTTTCTGAGAAAGCCAAAGTCTAAGTTTATGTACAGAGAGTCTTTTAAAATACATGTTTTTCTTAAATAAATATGGTATTTATTGATCATGCATTTCTTTATTGTATTGAAGTGCATTTAAAGAAGGAAACACAGCTAAATTATCATAATGTAGGGACTGCAGCTGCACACAATGGTTAAACTTGCTCAAATGCAAGAGCAGAGCAACTGTACTCTCCCTTGAGATAAATAAATATTGCAAAAATTTCCTTTACTGATCCTACTTCTAGAGATTGTCCTCCTGCCCTGATGATGTTTTCATCAAACAACAACAAAAAGTCTCTTCATTAGTTGCTCTAGAGGGGTCTTTTTTTATCCCTGGATTTTTCTTTTTCTTTTTTTTTTTTTTTTTTTTTTTTAAAATCAAACATAACATTTAATTTACTATATATTTTTAGTGGAACCTTTTTCTTTCCCTCACATATTCTCTACACAAATAAAAGCTCAATTTCCGAAAATATTTGCACACAAATGCACAGATGGTTATAAAGAAAAGAAGCAAACTCTACTCTGGAATGAGGTAGTCAATCACCTGAGAATAGTAGTGTACTTTATCTGAACATGGCAGGCTCCACACACTAGTTCTCTAGTTCCCAATATGTTTAAGCAACCGAGAAACCCAGGGAGTCCACCTTTGTTTTTAACTGTTTAGAGCTTACAAACCAGACTACATATTTGGACAGATTTCTTAATCTAAAGAATACAGTTCAGCTACAGGTTCCCTGACCTATTCAGCCACACAAAGCTTTTAAAGGCTGAAGACTAAAAAGCAAACAACAAAAAAAAATCCACTGATTTATCTTTCTACTAGCTTTGTTAAAAGAATCCCCAAGGTGTTTTTAATTAAAAAACAAACAAGCAAACAATAAAACAAAACACCCCCTCCACATTTTCCTTTGACTTAACAATCTCCCCCTCTCCCTCCCTTAACCTAGGAATGATTACCCTTAGATGATTCAAACCCTGTATGCCTTTGTAAAATATGACTCACATTAGCATCAATGAGAGCTGTGTGACTAAGACTTTTCAAGTTGCTTTGGGGTCATAAGATTAACAGCCTAAGAGCATGAGTTTGCTAACAAACACTGAACATGCAGAACAACTACTATTCAAATTCCACCTCTTTTATCTTGCCTGTACATACCTTTTCTCTTTGATATTCTCTGAATATTACAGCAATGGTTGCAAGACATGGGTGGCACAAAAACCAGAGAATGCAGGCCTGAAAGAGAAGATGAGTAGAAGTTATAAAATGACTACATGCCAGTTTAGAAGAAAGAGATGACAGTTAGAGGAACTACATTTACATTTCTGTCTATTTTATGAACCCATTGTTTAATTTTCAATCAACAGAACGAAAACCACACAATGAAAGGTGGGATTTCTGTTTAAAAAAGCTCTATACTCCTTGTCAAATTAAAATGACTACTCACAGTATGATGACAGGGTGCAATTTAATCAAATCAGACACTTAAACATTAACTTTCTTATGGAGGAAAAGAGTTTAGAAATCAACTGCATGCCACAATTATATTTACAGCAAAAAGAATCAGCTTCCCTGATGTAACCCATACTTTGGCAAAGGTGATATAGAATTCCCTTTTGAGCGTGCTTCTCTCCACTGTGATGATCTGGTAAAGACCAGCAGCCAGTGACAAAGCTAGGCAAACTCTGAGGCCAATAAGCAGTCCACTTGCTAAGCCATGGTGTGAATGGTAGCTGTGGTGATTCGTATCTTCAAACTGCTCCCAAATTAATAAAAAGCTCTGGAAAGAACAACAACAGCAAAGTACATTTAGAGTAAACAAGGTTACACTAAACCTCGATTAACCCTTCCATCACAGATTGAATTATCCATACAACTGGTCATGCTCTGTTCTGCTTGTAGGAGACCACCATGTTACACAAAAAACCCCTAGCCTGAACTGCTTTTTGGCACTACTTATTCCGTAACTTTTAGAAAGTTTGATAAGTTAGTTTCCTCTGATTTGGATAGAAGGAATGTGGCACCTTAGCATAAGATCCAAAATAATCATCTAGTTAAACAGTCAGCCTACTCAGCAGGAAGCCCACTGAAATGATTCCACAGAGCTACAGGGAGGTGTCTTCTTCCACTTGGGATCCACAACCTGTAAAGCTTGTTTCAAAGGCAGGAGACTACGCCTTTTCTTTCAAAATCCTAACAGGATTCACTTTTCTTTTCAAAGATGGGGAAGTAAGAGGGTGGTGCTGTTGCCCCTTTTATACAATAGCCTAAAGGCTCAAGCATTCACCCAGGTTGAACTTGGATCTCCCACAATTCCCTTCTTTGCCTAAAGGATATCCAACTCACATCTCCCACCTCCTTGGAGAGTGCTGCAACTGCCAGGCTATAGGCTGTTCTTGGGTGGGCCACTCTCCACCCCTTCTATTGAAGCTGTGCCATTGTGGAGAAAAGAATTCAACATTAGCTAGGTCAGAAACTGCAAGCGAGCCTGACTCTGCAAGCAACCGGCTTGAAAACCTCCTAGTGTCTAGGAAAGGGAGCATCACAGGTTCCCAATGCCATTCCAACATCTGGACAAATGCTCCAGCCAAGAGATAACTACACGAAAGATAGTAATCCCCCTTAACTCTCAGCACTGTAAGAAAGAATATTGATAGATTCTCCAAGGAAAAACACACTAAGAAGTGCCTCATTTCTGAATCTTAGGTAGGAGGCAGGCGCCTACTTGTTGCATAAAAAAATGGGTCTCGCTGAAGAATACCTTTTTAAGACTTTGGGAATGTTAACGTTATAAATTAGAATACCTATAAAGTTTAGACTCTCCCAGCATCATGTAGCAGCTGAATAGCATTTTAAGACTTGAATATACACTGGAATCCAGTCCACCTACTGCACACATCTAACTTGCACTTAGGTTTCAGGTGCCTAATGAAGCAGGCTTTCTGAAGAAAGGTAGGCAAATTTGATTTATATGAGTGAGGTAGCTCTGAAGGCTTTCAGAAGCAGACATTGTATGCCTCAATTTAGAAATCTAAATTAGTCAGATTCCATTCTGAACACATTCAAAGGCTCTCTCACTGCATTAGCTACATAAAGACAAAAAGGTTACTGAGAATAACTTTTTTTTTAAAAAATATCAAACGTGTAATCCACTTGTGCCTTCCAAAGGTGGGTGTCCTTGAGTCTCATCAGTCAAAACAGGATCATTTTTGCTTAGAATATCCTCAGAGAGTACTCTCTCGCTTTTCCCCTCCCTTATCTAGGCCATGACACAGCAAGCATGACTGCTGTCATTTCAGTCACTCCTGAACTACCTGGATGGAAAATGGAAGGATGGGAGAGGGACAGACATGAAGCATGCACGTCTTGAACATCACTGATTACTAGTAAACAATCTGACCGACAGGCTTCAAATGTTCCCACGATAACACTCTATTTCTGAGTAACTCCAAGCAAACGTCTTCAAATGACCAAATTACTTGACTGAGAATTCTGTCAAGGAGTAAGACTGAAATAAGGCTCCTGAAACCCTGAGATACAGCACAGTGCTTGGTAAAGTTGTGTCTACAGCACTAGTTTTTGCATGAAATTGATGAATTCCTATCACAGAAGTTATTTCTGTCCAGGTGGAACATGCTCAAGCAACAAACAATGGTTCTACCAGTTACAGAATCACTGCAGCCTTGTACAGAGAATTTTCTCTTTTAATATTTACACTTGGGAATAGCCAAAGTATTTAACTTCTCTGGACTGGACATACAGTCTGAGAAAATAAAAAAAACCCAACCACCTCCTATGTATAGAATCTTCCTACCTAAAGCATACATCTGGGGGGAAAAATACAAGCTGATGGAGATGGAACTGTGATACTGCTTTAAGAAGAAACTTAAAGGTAGATCTCAGGGAGAGCTTAACCTTAAAGAACAGAGCTCACGAGGGTTTG
This sequence comes from Strix uralensis, assembly GCF_047716275.1. Lineage (NCBI taxonomy): Eukaryota > Metazoa > Chordata > Aves > Strigiformes > Strigidae > Strix > Strix uralensis. Next base: position 80,372,715 of record NC_133973.1, read on the forward strand.
AATTTTCTTTAACCTAGACCAACAGTAGCAGCAATGAAGGAAGCCACTTTCATGAGAAGATGACAAAGAGCTGGAGTAAAGGACTTGTGAGAACAAAGTCAAAATCCTCATGGGAAAATAGTGTCTGACAGCAGGGTATGCTCTGGACTAGCCTTTAAAGAGTGTAAACTGTGTAAACAACACAGGAATCAGTTGATCAAAGACTATGTGTAGTGACAGCAATGTAAGATCACAGAAGTCCAGCTTCTTTCAGTTTCATTAGATTATTCCAAAATAAGCAGAAGGCAGAGGCATTAGAGGCAGAGATGGAACCGTCAGTGCAACACACTGGAAACTCGGACAAGGTGAACATGTGTCATTGCTCTTACTATGAGCTGAGACTGTTCTCACTCACCAGAGAAAAGCAGGATCCTATAAAAGAGAAATCTGTGCTATGGAGGTTTCTAGGTTACAATGGATTAGGCAATCTGTTCTCAATGAAGGAAGAGCTTTCATAGACAAGTGTGATCTTGAAGTTAAAATCTCTTTGGCTGGCTATGCCTGAGAAATTAAGGTCAATAAACCGTGAAGTCCCTTACCTTGACCACAGAAAGGCATGTATCAGCTCACTTAGCTGCAAGATCAGGAAAAAGCTGAAAAAACACCCAGACACCAACCTGCTGAAGTGGTTTTTGATGGCAGTGAGCAGAACTATGTTTGAGCTCTGAGAAGAAATCAGGGGGGGAAATTCTAATTGTTATCCAGAAGAACAACTCTGCTTAGGCTGTAGACAAAAGAACTGGATGAGCTAGGTAGCTGAAGAGCTGACTCGCACTAGCTATGTCCAACATTAAAGTCACAACTGCTTCTTCACAAAGTAAAGGAGAATGACCATCTCCTTGTTTACATAATACACTGTTCAAAATGCCTGAATTCACCTGCACATACTTCTGACCTGTCTTGGTTCACAGTGGACACCAACCACTGTCCAGTACTGGTCTTTCTCTTCAAATGCTAGAAGACTGTTTGCCATGGACATCATCCTGATGTTCCAGATATACAAGCTGAACCTCCACATCCATACAATGAAGAACCAGACACTCTTCTTTTTTGTCATGAGGAAACGATTATGGTAGAACCCCTCCTCCCCTTCGCTATGCCAACACTGACTTCATGGCAAGCCAAGATAACGTATCAATCTCCCGTAAAGGCAGGTTCTCATGGGACAGATCAGCTCTGAGAGGCAAGGGGAAGGGGGAAGCAAAAGGGAAATTAAAAGTAGCAGCAAGACAAAGTGGATTAACTAGCTGCTTCTAACCATATCTAGTATTTGGGTATCTGATGTCATGCAATGCCAAAAAATGGTTTAGATCTAAGGTCAGAGGTAGAGCTCATTCTGAGCACACCTTTGGGGTGTACCTAGGAACACCTGTGAAGCATGATGTCTAATGCGGTAAGATTCTATGTCATTTTGGTCACGTCCAAAGTGATCAGCTCTCTTTCTAAAGTCATTGCCTCCACTCTGATCAGCTCTGAAAGCTGAAACTGCTCAGGGTCTATGTGATGGGAAAGGCCTGCCATCAGTGAAGTTTTGAACAAGGTTTGCGTCTCAGCAGCAGAGAGTGTAATCTTTAATGAATACAGAGCGGCCTGGGAACTTTTTGTTCTGAGGCTGAAATCAGGAACAAGTTAAGGCAAAGGGAGATGCTGAATGGCAGACCCGTCCCTCCTTTGAGATGCTACCTCTTTGCAGCCGCAAAGACCGCAAGAGATTTGCTGACTAGGAGGATGTGTCCACCCTACACTGATGGTAAGCTGTAAACACAGCCTGGGAAATTGCTGGTGTTTCTGAAAGAACAGAAAGAAAGAATCCATAGCATTAGTACAAAGAGGAGAAAAACCCTGAAAATTTGCTGAGTAATTTGAACTAGTAGCAGGCAAACAGGGTCAGATAGTTTGCCAGTCAAAACTGCAGTTAAGTTGAAGAATAACATGTTTTCCCAGGATGTCCACTTGCTTGACTTTCCTGAAGATGAGATGAGGACAGGTAGCAAAGAACGCCAATAAAACTAACATGGTTCAATCTCTATCTGCTGAATTAGGGTAATGCATGTGGTTTCCAGCACCCTCCAGAGCAAGTCACCAGAACATCTCTGATTATCCACGTAAGTCTGTCTAACCTCTGGCATGGGAGGAAGCTGGCTCTCCCATAAGAATCTTTGGGAAAGAGAAGTGTAGAAAGGAGGTTATTATAGGTTTTTAATTGTTAAAAGTGCTCATCAATTGTCCTGTTACAGCAGGCCCAACACCCATGTCAATCTAGACAGACCAGCAAACAACAGACTAATCCAAAGAATGAAGTCTTGAGTTCACCATCTTTGTCAGAGGCAAATGCGATCTGGATCCTGCTCTCCTGAGCTCAACAGCTGCATTCTGTATTAAGGGGAAGAAATCTGGCAGAAGGTATATTTTGTATGTACCGAACCGTGAGATGGAAAACATCCTCTTCAGAAGGGGCAAGGATACTCCTCGTGTCAGGGAACTTTTTCTGGAAACAGTAGACAGATGGGAGTGCGAAACCACCCAGGCAATGACATATTCTGATATCCATATTCCGTTCCTACAAGACTCCTGTGAAACGTGACATTCGCAACGGTACCAGGAGCAGAGATGTGATAGAGCTGTGCCTTCGTGGTGAAAAGTAAGATAGCCAGCTTCATGCCAATGCCTCAATGGTGCTCAAAGAGCCAACACAAATGTGTAATGGACTAGTACTGGGGGAAGCAGCATATACGTATGATATTTGTGGTAAAAACTGGGGCAGGTAACAACCAAGAAAAGATCAAGCTGATGATACTGAGTGTCCTTTCTATGTATAGTAAAAAGGAAACAACAACAAAAAAATTTTCCAGTCTCAAGTGACAGAGTACTAACACACCCATACGTATGTACAAGTGGAGAGGCATGAATAAAATTAAATACTTTAGAAGTCTTCTTTACTACCAGCGTGTAAAATTTCTGGTGATGGGTGTCAAAGTAAGGTAGAATGAACCTATCTTTAAATTTCAACAGTCCCATTGACCTTAATAGCCTTTGGTTTATATTTTTAATTAGCAAGAAATGTCAGCTCCCAGCTACTCTTAATGTTTTAGCAGTCCACTTATTTAGTTTGGAAGCAGCACTAATTACAGATACTACTCAAATGGCACAAAATCTTCAGTACAATCTCTTCCTCATTACTGTCTCCAGTTTCTCCCTGCTCTTCCCTTTCTCAGTGGCTTTCAGATTCCCTTGTCTTTATGCTGTGATTTAAAAAAATTTGTTTACAAAAGGCACCACCAGGGTTGGATGATCTCCATTACAATTTACTTTTAAGTTACTGGTTTACTTGACTTTCTAATTTATACTAATGGAAAAATATTTGAATGAAATTGTGTCAGACCATTTGTATATTTGCAAGACCAATCCTGCATATGAATCTTTCCAGAATTCCCTTATATTGATTGAAAAGACCATTAGACATCCTATTTGAGTGGTTCTACGACGAGGACACTGAGGATTTAATTTTTTTTTTTTTTGTGACAGAATTTCTCATAGCACCTTTTCTCATCTTTCCTTTCATGCTGCTTCTTGTCACCCCCCACAGTGTAGTTCACAACCCCTCAGCTGTACTGATTACATGATTACCATCACTTATAGGACCACATTATAAATCTGATCAGTAAAACGAGTGTGCTGAAATCTCTCTCTCTTTTTTCCTTTTTTCTTCCAATCTAGATCATTCCACTGATCTGGTTTACAGTATAATGCTACGAACAATTGGCACAACCAGGAGTTTGGAAAACTGTGGGAACTTCTTAAGTGGTTTTACTGCTGAACGAAAACATACTGTGGAGCTACACCTTAAATTGTTAAAGTAAAGAGAAGGTGTTGTTACCCATTAGACATACTGGGTGCACATTATGCTGTGGGTTTTTTTTCCAGTCTTGATACTCCCTCCCTCATAAAATATTGAAATTGGTTGGTTCACAGTTCTGTCATACTTAATAGCAGCTGTGTATTTCAGTATAAGAATGAATATAAAATACAAACCTGTGTAACAACAACTACTACAGCAATGCCAGTAGATGTTGGAGTGGAATCCCACTGAAGAGGTCTACCATGAGATTTCTTCATCCTGCCTATCGTCCAGCCCATACACAGGCTCAACAATAAATATAGCATTTGTATCTGTGAGACTATGTCACACACTATTGAAAACAAAAGAAAAATAAATAGAGTCACAACAAAAATAAAGTTTTCTCTAAAGTAAAATGTTCTATATACCCACAAATGAAGGATGGACATTTATGCCTTGTTATCACCTTCAGTCATAATTTTGATAATAGTTTGACTAGATGAGGTTGCTTTGCCACAAAATGTGTGCATTTTGAGTAGTTTCCAGTGACCAAATAGATCACCATCAGCCTTCCTCTAGTTATGCTGCAGTTCTGCAACAACACAGGCACAGCATCACATCCTTTCAAATCCCACTCTTGTGTCAAAGAAGTCTGAGCTCAGGAGTCCATCTACATAAATAGACTTGTAAATGCTAAAGAACTAAAATCATATGTATGTTAATCACACTGCAAATATGAAACATGATGAAATGAACTCCTTTCTTTGCTCTGAAAAACTTTTGTTCAAAAATCACATAGTTGCATTGTACTTTAAATTAATTGCACTTTGTCTTAAGGATGCAGTAGCTTGCGACAGAAGGCACAAATATTTAGGACAAATTCCACCCTCAGATACTTAAAGGGGAAAATATAATGAATAACCCTAACACAAACTTCATTTGGAGCAACAATTTGCCTGTATTTCATTTTATTAAATGCAAACTACCTTTGCCTCATTTTGCTATGTCCATTTTTTTTTCCTCTGTTTGGGAACAATTAACACATACTCCATAAAGTCACATTCTTAATCAGCATCTCAAACCTGTGTTTGAAGCTGTATCTGAATAAAGAAAACTTCAAGCTAAAATATACTAAAGCCTTTACTTGTTAGCCTCGCTAAAATGCTACTCACAGTAGAAAGAAACGAAGAATTCTTTCTGGGTGATTGTTAGCTTTAGACCTGGTAAGTTTTTGACTGAAACTTATTGAACAGTTTTTAAGTTGGTGTTCATACTTGAGAGTAAATTGGCTCATTGTACTGGCATAGCAGAGATGTACAAGAAAAACTGATTCTTGTATTATGTAAATTGAAAATTCCGTTCAGAAACTAGAGAATTTGCACTACACACAACAATGCTTTCTTTTTCACTTGATTAATATTTTAGTTCAATTAAATTTGTTCCTTATTTGTAAATTTCACTTACACTATCAGGTACAAGAAAAATATTTGTATGTCACAAAAGCAAACTTCTGTTTTTATACAACTGGACTGTATTATAAAAGATAAATGTACTTCCACATTTACTAAAAATACTGGCACAGAAAATGTTGCCACGGTACAGAGATTAATAGGCACACAAGGGAAGTATGTCAAATGACGATGAGCTGCAATATTTCCCTGACACTCAGCAATACTAGCAAAATATGGACATAAAACAAGACTTCAACACGTTAGTCCTGGGGTATATTTGGTATTCTCATAGTTTATATGCTTAAATGCTTCTTAATGTATTCAGACACCTTTGCTGTTTAAGAAATGTCAAAACCTTTTCGTAAATCCAAACTTGCTCATTCTTTAATAAAATGAACTGGCACTCATTCTCGGTGAAATGATCTTGGAATTATTTTACAATGCTAGCTATGGACACATAGTACTCGCTAGCAAAAATCGTTACGTGAATCCAAGGCATGCCAAAACAATGTCACAAATCCAAGTTAGAGAAATGACTGAACAAATCTGGATGCTCTAGGAAGCATTTTATTTTCTGTCATTCCTTAAGATAACTTGTCCTGTAAGTTATAGCCAGACATCATCTCTCAATCACATCTTGGATATAGATATTGCTCTGCTTCAGTGTGGCAACAATTCAAATGGATTCCCAGACAAAATGGTATAAGATAAAAATACAGTACCAGCTTTAATATTTGACATCTCATACACCTTGCCAGCAAGTAAGAAGGTTGAGAGAAATTTCTAAAATTACAGTAATCCCATGATATCCAGGGCTAGTGTACTGAGCTGATACCATATTTGTCTGATTTCACCACAATTCATCTATTTTTGGCTGTTCAACAGGCATAATAATATTCTTTGACTTTTCATATTTCGATCTTACCAAAAGTTAAAAGATCACTATTTGTGATATTTCTGAGTGCCAGCACTACTTGTGCGATTTATGCGATTAACTTAGATGATAAATTAGACTGAGGGTCAGGTCTTTATACATGGTAATGACTAAATGATGGCAGGAAAAGAAAAATTGCTTGGGATAGTATCTGAACAGGTTTCTATAAAGACAGTCTGGCTCCACTGCACTCAACAGAAATTTTACCATTTGCTTTTAACTCTGATTTCTGTTCTGATATAGGAAAAATGGTAGCACCTTCCATCTTCAAACTATACTACTTGCTATTAGCTGTTCTTCAGAACTGTAATTGACACTGAAGCTTTTCACATTTCTATTACTTCTGCTCTTTTATTGTTTTGGGAACCATGAACGTTAAAAACAGTAGGAAACAAAAACTCTCTTACTGAATCTATTGATTCAAAAAAAAATTATTTCTTCTTAAAAACCTTTGCTTTAAGCAAATAAAAGTGGGCTCTTCAATACATACACAGAAAATCTAACATGCAGCTACTCTCTCTGAAGTTCTGGCTGGGAAGTTAACACTGGGTTTCTCACTGGGGAGGAGTTATGACTACCTCCATATTCTCTATTTAATTTCATTTCAGAAGATGAGAGGGAACGTCTACTAATACAGTTGCTAGAGCAGCTGCAAGGAGCTGCTAACTCAAATGGTTAAAACAAGAAAGAGGCAATTACTGTGGTGCCAAGTGCCATCAAGAGGCTGTTAATTCCAACTGCAAGCTTCTAAATGAACTCTAGGAAGGGAAGTATTTTTCTATATAGGCTGTTACTTTCCAACACTATCTCACTACCACAGTACTACTTTCTTGGGGTGCTTCAAGCCAATCAAAAGGCAAATATATCTGCTTAGAAAGAACCCCCCCATTGCTTCAAATGTGAACAGAAAAAAACCCCTCAACGTTTAACCCTGAAGAATCCAGGAGGAGTAAATTAGTGCATTTTGAGAAGGGAATTCAGTTCCAGTGAATATCTACAGAGAGTGGAGAAAAATGCTTTGTTATCATCAATTCTTTACATAAGCATTTTTTGCACCCCTTTAATCATATCACTTGTGCTGTAAAACACTTACTTTTTCATATAATTAGTGTTAAATTTGGTAGTGAAATGACACACTCCATAAAATGTGATTAATTTTCCTAAAAAGCTTCACTACTCTAGATCATGCAAACTCCACAAAACTGTTTGTTGTATTGAAACACTTACTTATGTGACAAGCATCTGTTTAAGTGTTTGTAGGAAGGAATCTTCAGACAAGAAAATCCTTTAAAAAATCCTAAAATATATCACAATTGCATAGCTTTAAATACAGTTATTATAAACATCCTGAATAAAACTTGGTTTTCAGAACAGCAACTTTTAGCATTTTATATTAAAAATCCAGTGATATCGTTCAAGATCATAATACAGTCCAACAACAGCATTCGCTAATGTATTATACAGATTAATGTGTAGCAATATGTAAGAAACAGTAGAAGAGCATACTCACATTCTGCTAGACTTCCCATAAAAGGTGCTCCTATTCCATCTTTAGAATAACTGATAGAAGAATAAAAAGATGATATTTTTAAGTGAGGGAGTCTTAAATCTGTATTCTCTCTTAAAAGTACATTTAGGCAATGATGTAGGTGTAAAAAGTCAGTCCTATGTTTTGTCACAATCACCACAGAAAAGATCATGTACTGATCTTTACAACACAATGTTCTTCAAGTCTTAAGACTAAAAGCAAAAATAAACAAAGATACCTCGAGAAATGCAGGTAGTTGGCAAAAGCTGAACCAGCCTGCAACAGCAATGCAATTGTCAACACCTTTAATACAGTATGCATAGGTCCCCTCTTCTTAACTGTTTGCCATAGGGACTGTGCATAGATGCAAGCAGTTATGAAGTATGCTAGGACAAGCAGGAAAAAGAATTCATGTAATCCTGTGAAAAAAAGAAATACAGGTTAGTTTTTATAAAGAAATGCTGTTACTAGCAGTAAATAACTAAAACAAAGTATGCTTTTTATATAATCACTGGGAAATACTTAGTAACTGTCACCCAAAAGTGGTAGTGCAGATAAAATAAGTAAATCCTAGCCTATTTTATCCATGAAAGTCAATGAATTTTTTCAAAGAGCTGATTATTATTTGACCTGACAAAGTGTTTTTTATTCAACAATACCTCTTCTGAGAGTAGGAGAGGTTCTGTTCAAATACAAATAGCTTTGTAGAAATTACTGAAATAGTATAAAGTGGAATACAGTTTCTTGATAAACCGAAAAGAATTGTAGCCCATTTGATCAGTCAGAAACATATTTATTAAAGGACTCATTTTTAGCTTTTTTTTTTTTTTTTTTTTTTTGCTTCAATTTTTAAAAGCACAATCTGGCAACCAGGAACAGATTATCTATTTAACCACTGGGGGTCACTCTTTCTCCACATTAAGTAGTTAGTCCAAGAAGCACAGTTGACGAAGACAGAAAACTTTTAGATAAAGAAAAATAGCACAGAGAACAATAATAAGTTTCTAGAGTGCATTTTTTTTTCACCAATCTGAAAAAATGCCCAAAGTTTTTGATATTATTATAAAACATAAGTCCTCTAATTTTCAGTCTGGCAGTAGTCTGGTAAAATGCTTCCCTGAAGATCTGGGTCCTGGAAATCGTTTCTATTCTCCAGAAGCTTTAGAACCCATCATATGAGCTCCCAGAGGGTGAAAGCCAGTGAGCTAGAAGCAGGTAAACAGATGCTTCTCACAGAAAACTTATGTTTTCCTTCTTCAACCTTCCTTGAAACCAAGTGGTACCCACAGAATCATATTCCAAACAATGTTTTTCCTCCAGCAGCAAAACAAATTTCCAACCAGCTCCACCCAGAGATTAGAAACAAAGCAATTATACACATTTCAATACCTAAACTGAAAAACATTAGAACTGGATGAGATTTGAATAGCTGATAGTATTATAACTTCTATGGCTAAAATTAATAATTTGGGACATACATACAGTGAAATGGGATAAAAAGAGCGTAAGGTAATAAAGACTTATAAAACAAGAATTTCAGGGCCACTCTGGCTTCTCTTGTATACCTATACAAAAGCACAATTTATGAATGACAAAAATACGCATTTTAGATCAAATCTCTTAAGTCTTTCTTTCACTCTTTATCTTTCTGCTTCAAAAGACACCCACAGAAGTTGGCAAGGATTCTGTAGATAAGTTATTTCCCACCGTAATGAGTGGGTACACATGGAAAACTCTTTAGGAGAATCAACTAGCTTTTAATAAACACTAAGCATTTAGGATAGAAAGCTCCTTCCAACCAAAGACAGATTGTGGATGATTGGCTTGAGACCAAAAGGATTTAAAATAAAGTTGCACTGAAACACAACTATAAAAAAACAAAAAGGGTAATTTTCAATATTTTTTAAGCTTCCTGACTTTCAAGATTTGACAGAGAAAATAAAACACATGTACCTTAATTTGAAATACCTAACTTCAAAAGATTTTCAAAATGCTGTCTACTTGGTCAGCTGCCCTTAGAAATCCTAGATTCCACCGGTACCATGTCTTAGGTAAAAAACCCTACCATATAAAATGATAAAAGATTATTTGACAGGGATCAGAAGCCAGACCCCCTCCTCTCTCAGGGCAAATATCTTAATCACAAGGTTACAGTCTCAAGTTCTTTCCTATACTTTCCTTACAGTCCATTTAACTTTGAGATCTCCTGCGTCAGGCCACATTTTTAGTAACTAAAGTGAATTATGACCTAACTAGAACCATCTGTAATGATGTAGTTTTTAGTCATCTGAATGAAAGAACCAAGAAATGGAGTTGGATCTCCTCTCTGATACCCTAATGTTCTAAGCTGCACACCTCTATGGAAAAACAACAAACATTATTCCCCAAGGGTGCATGGAAAAAAAAAAAAAAAAGAAAGAAAAAGAAGAGAGAGAGAGAAAATCCTCCTCAGTTCTTTGAAAATAGACACAGGCATGTAACTTTAGGATTGATGGTAGCGATGCAGGTTTTAATTCTGAATAAACAGAGGTGTTCCTCAGCAACTGTGGAAGACACACCATGCACAGCTCACCCCGTTTCCTACTTGCTACATCTAAATACATACATCAAACACATTTACACACCTCTTTACTCAGCATGCAAGGTGTTCAGAGTTCTGCTTCCAAGTACTCAAAGTCTTCCTACAAAATGAATATAGGGCTGAGATGCCTCTCTAGTAAGTCTGTATACCACTTTTAAGGGCCACAAGATGTCTTATAGCTGCTTTTGCCCTTGATTTAGCAAAAGAATGCTACTACTACTTTCTGAAAATTTGTAAAATAACTAAAATCCAATTCTGGTTACAAAATTCACCAAATAAAAACTGCCAACTAAGATTGTAGATTAAGAAGTTAAAGAGACAGGTAAGTCAGTTTATAAGCCTTGAAAAATGGATGAATAACAGTGCTACTTTCGTATAGATTCTGCTAAATGTTTCAGTGAATATTTTCTTTCCTTCAAAAAGGGAGCTGCCTTTGTTCCCTCTATATCCTCTTGAGACCAAGAATGACAGCAGGGTGTATGATTCTGAGAATAGCAATTAGGCTCATTCTGGGTATGTAGGTTAAATCTGTAGATGAAGGCAGACTAACCCTATTGGGCTCTTCCCTTACAACAGACCAAGGTTAGTGACATGTTGATGAGGCCTCCCAGAGCAGTGAAGCTAAGCACTGCAACGATGCATACATTAAGTTGGTTTGGATTGTCCAAAGCATACAATTTTATGTAGACATTTCTTTAGCTGCTGTCTTGAGTCACTTCTAGAAGTTTTTCTTTGCACATTTAAAGATTTAAAATTGCATTTCTTAAATAAAATAAAATAAAATCAGGACTAACAAGTATCTAATCTGCAGCCTATGACTAAGATACTTAGAAAGACCTAAACACTGAACTGAAATTGTACTGGCAAAATGTTTTATCATACATGTGCTCATGTTGCACACAATCAAATTTAACAGCTAAGGAATTTCTTGAATTCATTAAAATCAGGGATTAAATTCACATTCAAGCAAAATCTTATGATTTCAAGATGGGAAAACTACCTATCAGCAAAGATGTTAACACTAACTTTCCTTGTGCATCTCTACTTTCAGTTACGCAAGTTTTGGCAAGCGAGTCTAGAGAAACTTTTCTAAAGAAAGTTCTAGAGAAATTTGTCTGTAATGCCAGAAAATGAATTAAAGTTTACTCTCCATGAGAAAGTAGAATATGAAATATAAAAGACTGCTATCCTTTCGCCGTACTTTTCCAAGCACAGTAAGTACTGATTTGTTTGGGTGATCAAATCCTTAACTTACAAATCTAATTTTAAGAAAAAAAATCTTACCAGATTCCCCTGCGCTAAAGTGATCTAATGGATTCCCTTCTGCATCTGGGTTTAGTAAGACCATTTCAAACTGAATATCCTCGGATTCAGAATAATTCTCCTCGCAGGTAAACTTGTCTACATAAAACACATACCATGTTTCTGGATAAGGAATCTGGGACACTGTCAGATTTTGCTCTGTGAGGTTCACAGTCACTTTGGAAGAAAACAAACAAAAATAGGAGTAAATACTTGATTAGTTCATTTTTAGAAAACTCATCTTTGAATGAAGATAAAATTTAAATCCACAATATCATATACAGGTTATAAACTACATAGTCTGTTTTGAAAGCTAGCCGTAACACCAGAGACAGACTTCCAGCTTCATCTTTGGTTTCAAATAGGTGCAGACAAAGGCTGGTGAGGATATGCACCACATTCCATCTCTCAGCTTTTGGGATCACTGGGAGAGGTCCCTTCTGCCACAAGCCAGTAACTGCAAACTGTCCCCCCTATGCTTAGCACATTTCTGTCCTCTAGTACAGTATGATAGGACTAGCTCTCCTCTATTAGCCAACAGGTATCTCTGTATTATGAAAAATACCTTTGTGAAATGTATTGTACCCTTTTTTCAAAGATATTTAGAGCACCAAACAGGAACAGCTACATGTGAGCTCGGTAAACAACAGTGTGCATGCTTTAAAGGTGCAACTTACCATATTTTACAGCATCTTCCCCAAACCATAAAAGACTTAATTTCAATTGACAGCTAAGGGCTGAGACCATCGTCTAATGAAACCGTGTATTTCGAACCAGATTACATTTAAAAACAACTGTATAAGAGACTGATGTTTCATCTGCTCACTGATCTTACCACTATTTTTCCTAAAAGGAACTGTTAACCAAGAACAATCTCCCCAAAATAAACATTTGCTGCAAATGAAATCTCTAGCTCTGTACGTTTGGGTGAAACTGCAAGAATTGTAAGTACTGTTACACTGATTACTGAACTCAAGTGCTAATCAGCTCAAGCATAAATGAAAGCCATCTCTGTAGAATAAATAACAATACAATGACTGGACTGTAGATTAATTCACCTTAATACTTTAAGATGACAATGGCTAAGGATGAGGAAAAAGAAAAATTTCATTTACAAAACAAGCTATTTCTGTTTTTTATGCAAAGGCCTTTCTAAATGAAAAGGCTGCAAACATACATACTAAACAACCCTTAGCAAAATCGTGATCCCTAAATACTTTGTAGACAAAATTTAGAACTAATTTCTAACTTGAAGCCTACCTGTGAAAAACATTTATGTAATTTAATTAAATTTGTTTCAACTTCAATAAGTTATTTTCTGTTTTCTGAAGGCATGAACTGATCAACATTAGGATTCAGGAAGAAACATGTGTTTCTTTGCAGCAATTGTCATGAAGTACAAATTCCGGCAACATGCAAACCCGAGGAAAAAAAAGTGTTCTAACACAGGCAATTTGTCTTGTGTAGGTAATGGTAAGTATGAGTTCCACTCTGGAGCTACGTATCTTATCAGTCAAACATACAAAGTGAAACAGCTCCCTTCAAAAAATCCAAGATTTTTAAAAACACATATTTAGGATTTCATATGGTGCTTAATCCAAATGAGACAAACTGCAGCTGGCAGGGGTGGCTTTCCCCTCCATCTTGACTCTCAGCTGAGTTCTGACACAGTGGTATTTGCATCAAGACTAAGGATCACGTTTAATCAGTTTTGCATCAAATCTGCAAGCTAACTCACGGGAAATGAAGTAAGATAAAATAAAAATGTAATCGATTTTGCCCAAGATCAGCAAACAGATCCAACTCACCCTGTGGTCCCGTAATTCCTAAACACAGTAGAAAACAGTGAGTACACTGCTGGGACAGAAGGAGTGACAGACCAACTGCTAGTTATTTCCACAGCACTTCATGTTCAGCTCAGACCAAGTGTAAGGGAACTACATTCTTAGAAGTGACATCTGTGTAAAATCTCGTTATGACAATATTCCAGGAGATCAATTTGTTACTCCAAGGTTTCTGGCCACACAGAGGAAATATATTTAAAAAAGAAGCTGTATTCACTTAAGATGTATTTGAATGAAGTTTCTAATATTAATTTCATTTCTTAAAGGAAAATTTATGCTTTAAGTAGGTTTTGCTGTATTACGATCAATAAATGCTGCAAAAATTATTATTTCAGTAAGCTTGTCTTCCAGTTACATAACTGAACACTTCAGTGTTTTACTGTTCTTTTACATTTAGATGGATACTCAAGTCAGGGCTTTATCCTGATCAGCTTATCTTTGATACTGTATTAAAAATCTTCTAACATGTTTCGTACATCAAAGAGTGACAGGTTTGTGCTATCATGAAGATGAAAATATAATTGTTTTCTTGTCTTTGAAAAATGCCATTTCCATGGAACTGGAGAACAGGAGCCTTCTGACAAATGAGAAATGTTCCTTCATAAACAAAAGACAACAAGATAACCTACATATTCTGTACTGGTATAATTGTCAGCTCAAATATTAAAAACATTTGAATGTGAGATTCAGTGATGAATACCAAATTACAAAATTAAAGGGTGAAAGAATAATGATAATACAGGCAAGTTATAAAGTAAGCCAGCATAACCTAGATTAATTTTTGCAGATGACTTTACAGACAGAAAAAAGAAAACTAATGATTATGAGGTTGTGAAATAAAAAAAAAAGAGAAAAAAGCTTTGCAGGTACAAAAATTACCCTTTTACTGTATACTTGGGCTCTATACTTCCACCTTAAAAGCATTCACTTTAAAAGCATTCACTTCAGAATTTTAGAGGTAACTGCAGCAGATTCCATCAGTTTGCCTCTATTTTTTTTCATTCCACTACAATAAAAGTCACAATTCAAACTGTACATTTGACTGTCCCAACCATTTAGATTCTCAAGTTCTTCAGTTTCGTATTACAACTGTATTCCTTGTAAATTCTTTCAAATACTCAACATAATCTTTTTTATGGAAAAGTTTGAGATTGAAAAAAAAAGCAGAGTTAAAGAAAATCTCTGTACTGAACGAGTAAATGAAAACTTCAGCCAAACATATACCCTGAGTTGTGTACAAATGAGAGCACAAGACTAGAACTAGTCAAAGTTTGTTTGCGTGAAAGTCATTATTTGTCAAGGATTGTTCATTTTCCAGCAGTATACTAAATCATAACTTGCAAACAAAGTCTTCCGAAGTGATGCAAAGCAATTTTATTTCCTTGTAATAATTTTTAATTACAGAAGGCTGAAGTCCTGCTTTTACTTAAGTTGATACAAAGTCCAAATTCACTGAAATATTCTAAATACACAGATAACTTAACAGAGTTCTAAATACATAGATAACTTAATTTGTAAGAGGAAAAAAGTAGCAACTCACTTGTCAGCTGAGCTTTAGAGAACATCTCTGTACAGCTGTGATCCTGGATACTGTTCTGCAGCTTCTGCCATTCCTGTGCTTGAAACAGGTGAAGTCTAGCTGCTTTTGTCACAGCTACTGCTATGTTCTTGATTCTGACACACAGAACAGCACGGTCACCTTGATATTTAAAAAATAAAATCAACTATTCTGCCTTGATGTCAATTACAAGCAAAAAGCTAGCATGGCAT
Source organism: Strix uralensis (assembly GCF_047716275.1). Lineage (NCBI taxonomy): Eukaryota > Metazoa > Chordata > Aves > Strigiformes > Strigidae > Strix > Strix uralensis. Next base: position 80,388,002 of record NC_133973.1, read on the forward strand.
AGATTTTTTATAAGTAGCAGCACTAAAGCTTCACTTTATTTCTTAAACTTGTACCACTACTTCCCAGAAAAGTCTTTACACTCTTTCAGAAACAATTTCTATACATCTCAACACAACACTGCATGTATGATTATTTTTGATGGTACTTAAACAAACCTTCACCATAACCCAAATGTCATTAACCTTCTCTACGACAAACAGCCTTCCCTCCCCCCTTTTTTCTCTTTTTAAACAACTTTTTTTTTTTCCTTCCTCCCAACCCAAATTTCATTTTCTCAAGTTCAAGCAAAGACAGTGCCTCAATCAGTCTGAATAATTGGTTCAAAGTCTAGTATTTTATGACCTTTGTAGCACGATCATGAGCATCATAGGGTGGCTCTTGAGCCTAATACCAGAAGAACTTACAGAAATGGACCTTCATGTTACGGACTGATTAGAGCTAAAACACTTAATTATAGATGACATGTCAAATTGATAAAAAGAAAATCAAACTTCGAAAGTGTTCTCCAATGTGTCAGTCTACCTACGGGTTGCATCTTGACATAGAGAAATATTTTAGCCATTTTAGAAATAGCACATTTGAAACAATTTATCTTTTTTGGGTAATTCTACAATCCTCAAACTTATTCTGATAAATTCTTTCATTATATATTGCCACAGACTTCTTTAACGTAACAGTAGCTTAAATTAATGGAGAAGAAAAATCAATCAGTACTGCAAGAGCACAAACTCATTCAAATTTAAGCAAGCTTTGTACGTTTTTTAAACTGCCAGGGCACTCTTCTTTCCCACCTAACCAGCACCAGCTGGATGTGGGTCAATAGACTACTACCAGCTTCAAGTAAGGCTTGCCCATGGCAAGCCCTGCACCTCCTTTTCCCACAGCCCCCTCCCCTCAATCCTCCTCTCATACTCAAGCCCCTCTCCCCTGCACCCTGACATGCTAATATATTCGGTGCTAGTATGGTTGGTGGGACCCACTTTAACCAGGTGGTTTTTCTCTTAAAGACATTTTCTTAACCCAATGGCCCTCTTTAGGGCCACAACAGGGCTGAATTCTGTTCCTCCAAGTGGTGGCCCTAGATCCGTAAACAAAAATATACGGTGACTGAACACAAACAAACAAGGGAGGAGGTGAGAAGAATTGTAAAAACTTTTCATCAAATTTTAATGTAAAAATTGGCATCAAATTTGGAATTACCACGTTTAAAATACCATAGAATGGGCCATCTGAGCAAGAAGTGTTGATGCTGTTATTTTAAATTCATATGGAATCACTGCAACAAAGATTATAATAGGAGTGTGTGCATTAGCAGATTAATTTATTTCCTCTTCTCTCCAAGTTTGAAGACCCTTCATGAGAAAATTGAAATAAATATTTGATGCAGTCTAGAGCTTTAAATGCTGAATTAAGTCATGGTGGTCTGCGGCCACAAAAGGTATTTAAAGGGGGTCCATGGTGAAGGAAAGGTTGAGACTGCTGGTCTAAGCCACCAAAATGCTGAGCGTATAAAAAGCATGCTGACCAGCACAGCCTCGTCGGATGTGGCACTCACCGTGCCTGCATGTATCTCTTTCTGCAAAGTAAAACTTTGGCAGCAAGGAGAGTAATTTCCAACCTGTATTTCTGCAGTGGCCATTCTAACAGGATTCTAGCCCGTTGCTAGGCGTCAGGAATTACCACTAAGAGTCAGGAATTACCACTAACAATAACACAGGAAAGAAAAGTCACCGGGAATAATCGGGTGAGCATTTACTTTGTGGTGCCGGGTGACACTAGAAGCACCCGACGAAGTGACACAGCCACGTGCAGTGTGACGCACCGCTCTCGTCTGGCGCTCCCGGGGGAAGGAGAGATGCACGTCCAAGTTGAAACGCCTCCGCTCTCCCGGACAGGCGGGCCGCGGGGCAGGAGGGGAGGCACAGCGGCGAGCACCCACAGCAGCCCCTGCCCCGAGAAGCAGCGGGCGCTGCCCACGCAGTCCCACGGGCTGCTCCCACCTCCCGCGGCCGCTGCCGCTACCTCGGGGCAGCCCCGCCTCGGTCCAGCGGGGCGCCGCTTCGGGCCGCGCTTCCCACCGCCCCCCTCGGCGCTGCCCCGGGCTCCTCGCCGCCCGCACAGCGGATCAGACCTGTCGCACGTCCCGGCGGAGGGCGGGCTGGCCCCGCCGCCTGCCGCCGCTCCCCGCCACGCCCCACCCCGGCCCCTCAGGCCGCCGCCCTAACGGCTGCCCCCCGCGGGCCGCTCTGACGCGCCCCAACGGCTCCTCGCCTCCCATCCCCCTCCCGCCCCCGTTTCAGGCGGCGGACAGGGACGGCGTGGCCGGGCCCGCTCCCCTCCTTCCCCTTCCCCTCCCTCGGACACCCACCGTGGAACTGGAACCGCGCCACCGGCCGCCACGGCTCCAGCCGGGCGGCGGCGCTGGCGAAGCCACCCCGCAGCGTCTTGCCCCCGGCGCCCCGCCAGCCGGCAGCGCACAGGAGCCACAGCAGGAGCCACGGCACCCGCCGCCGCCGCATCCCGGGGCTCCGCCGGCGGCGGCCGCCGCCGCCCCCCCACCCCCCGCCGGCTCGCGCCGCCGCGTCACGTGATCCTCCCCCCCCCCCGGGTTACAAGCGGGCGCGGGACGGGAGAGCGGGAGGGCAGGAGCGGAAAGAGAACCAATGGGAGCCGCGCGCGGGGGAGCGCGCCCACCCTGAGGGCGGGGTCGAGAGAGCCGGCCCCGCCCCTGCCACCGTGCGCGGCACCTCCCCTGATACAACGTGTCCGTTGCTGGGTTCGGCCGTAAGTTGAGACCCGGCGTCGTAAAAGGCGACGGTCGCCGTTTGAAGGCGGAGGCCAGGCCTTCGTCTCTTCGCGTGGCCTCTTCAGAGGCGGGGAGTTCCGTTGTTCGGTCCTCCCATGGAGAGAGGAAGGCATTTTGTCACGCAGGCTCTTGCGGCCGCTGCGGCCCTGCCCGTGAAACCCCCGGGAGAACTACGGCTTTCGTCCCGTGCTGCGCATGCGTAGTTGTGAGGTCGCGGCGCCAGGTAGCGGGAGGGGGATGGGAGGGCTGCCGCCGTAAAGCGCGGACGATGTCAGGGCTGCCGGGCCCCGCCGAGCTGCCGGTCTTCGAGAAGCGGCTGCTGGTGACGGGCGGCGCGGGGTTCATGTGAGTGGCGGCCGCGGAGTCCCGAGCGCGGCCTCACCTCTCTGCTGGGCCGGGCGGGGGCCGCCGGCCTCCTTTCTGGGGGCGCGGGTGGGACGCGGCGGCTGGTGGGGCGGGAGGGTCTGGCGGTGCCGCCTCGCTTGCCCGCCTCCCCTGGGGCGGTTCATCGGCGCCGCTGGCTCGGGCTGCGTTCGCTTAGGCGCAGGCAGCCGTTTCTGTAGGACCGGGTTCGCCTTGGAGACTGCCTCTGGCTCTTCCGTGTCGTGGGGCTGAGGTGGTGAGTGTGGGGGAGCGAGCCGGTGGGAGTCGGTGCTCAGCCTCAACCGGAGTGGGGTGGGGTGGGGGGCTGTGCTTTGAGCCAACTGCTGTTTGTCATCTCCATCCCCCAGTGCTGTGGGCTCTGCTCGAGGCAGTGAAAGTTCAGATCCATCTTAAGCCTGAGCCCTCAGAGTCTGAAGCTCTGAGAGGATTAGATGTCTGTGTGCACCCCCCAGCCTGGGGAGCTGGAGATGTGAAAAAGCCCTGCTAAACCTGAGCTCTCAGGGTGAGCTTCTTGTACACGGGACTGAGAAAGAGAAATGCCACCTGGTAGTCTGACTGTCATTTCTTGTTACAGCTAGCAGCAGTATTGGAAAGTTGAGAGTATTGTGAGCTAGAAGAGATGACTGTTTAGTTCTCCCTAATGCCTAAACTTAAAAGTATTTTAGAATGGGAATTGAATGTAGCACATAATAATTTGGTTTGGGTTTTTTTAGGTGGCAGTGAGCAGTGCTGCTTTCTTTTGTTATAGCATGAACTTTTAATCTGATTTTTTAATTTCATAATAGTATGCAGTTATGGGCATTATTAATAGAATAATAGACATATCTTAAAATATATCTGCCAATTCCTCTTTCTCCTGTCTCGAGTACACAGACCCCTCTTCCCCAAAGCCTTTTGATATTGCTAAACCTATTAGTAATTTGTCATCTCTTTGTTACCTTAAAGCTAACTGTATAATTGTAAAATATGTTTTTCTTCTACCCTACAGTGCTTCACATGTAGTTGTCTCTCTTGTGAAAAACTACCCGAACTATCTGATTATAAATCTAGATAAGGTAAGTAGCTTGTTTCTCAGTATGGAAAACTGTTTTGAGTGATTTTAATGCAATCTATAGCATGTTGAAATTTGTATGGATTGTTGTTATTAATTTTTTGTTTGACTATGCATTTGTTCCTATGCAAAAAAAAAAAATATTCAGTTGTTGTTCATGCTTACAGTCCTGTGACCACTACAAATAATTTAAAAAAAAGAGGAAGCTTTTGAAGTTCTAAACTTCTATTTAAGAATTTTTACAGTTAGAATATCTTTCATAGTTGTGTTTTTAAAGCTTCGTCATGTCTGTTTGCAAAATAGCTTTTCTTTTGAAAGAAATTTTCACTTTGTTCTCAAACTTTCTAGTGATTAGGTTGGATCTGAGTTAACTTACTTTCATGCAGCCCACTTAATGATATTGTTTGTGTATTTCTCTTTAGCTTGACTACTGTGCAAGCTTGAAGAATCTTGAAACTGTCTCTGAGAAGGAAAACTACAAGTTTATCCAGGTGATAAAGCCTTCTCTTCTAGGAAACTTGACTTTTTACTGATTTTTATGCCTTTGTATCTAGGTAATGTGGTCTCCAGAGCTCCCCAGACTAGAAGCCACTGCTTTCATTTATGGTAAAATTCAAATTACTTCTACTAATTTATTGTCAGGAATGAGTCAGTGTATGTAATACGCCAATGGATGGGACAATCAGGTGGACATAACAGCATTTACTTCATCTGTTTACCTTATTGCCTGATTTCACTTGCAGAAGTCTGTGACAATATGCAGTATGTTCTGTCTCTTACATGAAGTAGTCTTTTGAAAGTTGATATATTTTATTGTATAACAAAGGTACAGAATTGGCAAAAGCCTGATTATGGAGATGAGTGGTTTTAGGGATGATTGTTTCACTTTTGGTAGGTGATATGGACAAGATGGACTTGGATTCAGCTCCTGTGTGCTTCTCTGATGCTATCTTAGGTTTTGCACTTTCAAACATTGCCACTTGTCATATTCCATGGTTTGCAGCACCCTCTTTCTTGTTCTGTTAGCACTAGACACCAGGCTACGTTCTTTTGCTGCTGTGGATGCTGTGTAGTTCACAGTTGTTTTGAAACAGGGTCTTTTCTTTTTAAAATTTTGCCAATTAAATTACTGTTTCCACAGTTTTGTCTTCAGACAGGAGATGGATTTTGATTTACTGTTCAGATAAATATTCTGACTGCTGGGTTTGTGTGCTGAGGTTCTTCCCCTCTACGAAAGTCAGAACTGATGCTGATGTGTCTGTCTAGCTGGGCTGTCCAAGGTTTCATGACACCGGAGAAATGCATATAGTTTAATTTTCTGAAATAGCAACTTTGGGGCAACTTTGTCAGAGACAGTAGATGTAAGTTAAACATATCTCTTAGATTCAGGCAGGGTTGGGACTTGAACTGGTCCTCCCCTGTTTGGTGACCCCCATGGCTGTTCACATTTTTGTGAACCTGCCTGTTTATTTTGGTGATTATCGCTGAGGTATTAGGATAAAAGTTGCTTGAGGGGAAAGGGGATGTCTACTAAGCAAATGTATGCAGTTTCAGCATGCCCAAACTGGGTTTTTGGTTGTTTTTCCTAATGTTTTTGATGTTGTGCCAGTATGTGATATGAAATGTATGAATGCTGTAGAAAAGCCTCATAACCTGGATATGTATTAACATTTAATTGCATTGAATGGAAATAGCATGGAGTTCTAGAAGGCATCCTGTAAAGAGTCAGATCCCTCTGTGGAGCAGAGGAACAGTAACAAGGAACGATGTATCTATACTGCTTCTGAACTAGAGTAGGAATATGTTCTCACAAAACTTACACCAGTATAATTAATTCCAACTTTTCAGGGTTGTTTGTTTTTTAAGAAGGTTGATCAGAGCTTAATATGCAGCTGGTATGCAGCTGTTAGGGGAAAAATGCACTAAAAAAAAAAATCTCTAATGGACAAGCCCTATGATTAGAACTGTAACACTATTACTGGCCTTAGGAGAGAGCAGGAAGGATAAACGCTCCAGTGGTGCTGTAGAAAAGAAGCCTGTTTGGAAGGCAGAGAAGTAAAAGTTTAGAAAATTTGCATAAGGGGCTGTATGAAAGATACAGTTTAATCACAATTTCTGTTGTTGCTCAGGACAGATGTATCGAGTTTAAATTTAATTTTTTTTTTAAAAAGCCAGTAATTGTAACTGTTTAGTTCAAAAGAATGTAGAAGCCTGAAGTGTTATATTGGGTTTTCAGGGCAAGGTTTTGGTAGTGGGGGGCTTACAGGGGTGGCTTCTGTGAGAAGCTGCTAGAAACTTCGCCCATGTCTGACAGAGCCAGTGCCAGCTGGCTCCAAGATGGACCTGCTGCTGGCCAGGGCTGAGCCCTTCAGTGACAGTGGTAGTGCCTCTGTGATAACACATTTAAGAAGGGGGGAAAAAAACCTGCACAACACCAGCAGCAGTGAGAAGAGAGGAGTGAGAACACATGAGAGAAACAGCCCTGAGGATGCAGTGAAGAACTGAGAACTGACCCTGCAGGTCAGTGAAGAAGGAGGGGGAGGAGGTGCTTCAGGCACCAGAGCAGAGATTCCCCTGCAGCCCATGGTGAAGACCGTGGTGAGGCAGGTTGTGTCCCTGCAGTCTGTGGAGGTTAACGGTGGAGCAGATACCCACCTGCAGCCTGGGGAGGACCCCACACCAGAGCAGACGGTGCACCTGAAGGAGGCTGTGAGCCCATAGGAAGCCTGCGCTGGAGCAGGCTCCTGGCATGACCTGTGGAGAGAGGAGCCCATGCTGGAGGAGGTTTGCTGGCAGGACTTGTGACCCCATGGGTGACCCATGCTGGAGCAGTCTGTTCCTGAGGGACTGCACCTCGTGAAAGGGACACATGCTGGAGCAGTTTGTGAAGAGCTGCAGCCTGTAGGAAGGACTCACATTGGAGAAGTTTGTGGAGGACTGTCTCCTGTGGGAGGGACCCCATGCTGGATCAGGGGAAGAGTGTGAGGAGTCCTCCCCCTAAGGAGGAAGGAGTGGCAGAAACAGCGTGTGATGGACTGAATGCAAGCCCCATCCCCTGCCCCCCTGCAATGCTGAGGGAGAGGAGGTAGAGAAAATCGGGAGTGAAGTTAAGCCTGAGAAGAAGGGAGGGGTGGGGGAAGGTGTTTTTAAGACTTGGTTTTTATGTCTCATTATCCTTCTCTTTGGTTGATAATAAATTAATTTTTCCCCAAGTTGAGGCTGTTTTGCCTGTGACAGTAATTGGTGAGTGATCTCTCCCTGTCTTTATCTTGACCCACAACCTTTTCATTATATTTTTTTCTCTCCCCTGTCCAGCTGAGGAAGGGAAGTGAGAGTGGCTTTGGTGGGCTCCTGGCATCCAGCCAGGGTCAGCCCACCACAGGTGTATTTACTGGAGTGTTTCAGTTCTGTTCAGGCATGAAAAACAGGAAAATCAGTTCATCTTCCTCACATTTCTGACCTATAGTACTTCTTTGAAGCTGTTGTTCAGAATTGTTGCTTGAGAACTTCTTAAAACAAGAGCATTTGAACTATTTTTACTTAATTGCCTTGTTACTGAAAATACAAATGTCTTCCTCCCAAGACACCTGTTCTCAGGTGCTATCTTGCTTGAGCTAACAGATAAATATCAAAAGCTTTTTCTCAGCTTGCGTTTACCTTTAAAAGCTGCTGTTGCTTCTCTGTCAAACTAAAGAATGGCTTGTGTGTTTGTGCCTGACTCTTTTCTAAATATATTAATTTAAAAAAAAATTACCAGAACAAACAACGAAAACCAAAATCCTTGTAAGACCGTCTATTTTGACAAAAGTGGAAATCCAGTTCACCTTTTATAGTGCCACTAGGTGTCACTGTATGTTATCCGGACTCCAGTAACTTTCTTGCTGTTGGAACTTGTGATTTCAACCTCAGCATTCAAGCTACACACGATATTTCTGTTGTGTATATTCTACTGTTAAATAGTAATATAAATACTGAAATAAGTTTTGTTGAGGCTGTTGCTCAAAATGTGTGAAATTTGTATTTGGTCTTATTTTAGACATGGCATTGATAAATTGCCCAAAACTCAGTTGGTGTTGCTACTTGTATCCTGTGCTTCCTTTGCAGTGGTTTGTTATGTGATGCTTGGTACAAATGAAAGCTTACTATTTTCTGTCACAAATAATTTGTTAATGATTTATTTTTACCTGTTTAGGGAGATATTTGTGAACCTGATTTTATAAAACAGCTCTTCAAAACTGAGAAAATAGATATAGTCCTTCATTTTGCAGCTCAAACGCATGTAGGTGAGCATTGTTGCATGTTTTGGTATTATTTTCCATGAGTATTTTTGTTTGAAAAATATACTGATTTTTTTTGTCTTTCCTCTTCATGTAAAGCAAGGATACAGTTTGTCTCTACAAACTACATGATTCAATGTCTGGTGGCCTTTTTAACTTAAAGGGGTTCACAGCCTTAATTTAAGAAGTGCTTCATCTGACTGTTGTCTATTTTCATTGCGCATAAATGGCAATGCCCTTTTTAATTACATTTTTAAATTTCTTATGTAACTTACAGTGTACTGGTGGAGTCATGAAGATAATGGAAAAAGAGTTTGTATATAGTCTTAAGTTTTTACTTGATTTGACTCCAACCTTGCAGGAAAAAAACACAGTGTGGAAGCTGAAGGATTAAGCATAGCTCCCTTTAGAATCCTGCCTGGATTCTAAAAAGAGCGAATGAATTACACTTAAAAGTGCCTATTTCACATTACTGCTCTTCAGTAATACTGTTAATGAGAACTATCCCTACTGTACTCCTTTCATCATGAGAAGAAATCCTCAAAGAATTCTCCAGGAAAGTACTTCTCAAAATTGCCAGATTTGATATGCACAAAGTCATTAGGTCAGTGGGACAATTCTAAGAATTAAAACACGTGCTAGTTAATGAACAGTAATAGTTATATATTACTGCATCTTACAACTGTGTTTTGAATGATATTTTTCTTACTGAGATTGGCCCTTTCTAGTGGAGAGGGGAGGTAGTCATGCTGCCACTTAAATAAAATTAGATAATGCTATTTCAAATGGAGCTGTTCAAAGCCAACAAGCTTTTGCTCCTGATTCCAGCCTCTTGTTGAGAGCAAGTATTTTGTCTTCAGGCAAGTGTAGAAAGGGTCTTCATTTAGTAATGACCTTGCTATCTGACAATCAAAGAACTAGTGATAAAGTCCCAGTCTGTATTGCAGCCTCTAATATTATGTTTCAGTAGGAAGCCCTGTCTTGCCTGTATTTAATTGGAATGGTTTGAATTTTTTAATGTAGATCTCTCATTTTGGCATGCCCTGGAATTCACCTATGTGAATGTTTATGGCACTAATGTGCTGGTTGCTGCTGCACATGAAGCCAATGTGGAGAAGTTTGTCTACGTTAGTACGGATGAGGTATATGGAGGTAGCACTGACAAGGTGAGTTTGAAAGTGTGTGAGGGTTTTTCTAGCTTTACTTGCCTTTAATAGTGAAAACAAAATGAATCTTAACTTCCTTTGGCCTCTGTAAATGTATGACTTTTGAGCTGTTTCTGACAATACTGGAACTTGTAAACAAGCACTGGTGGTTCCTAGAAAGCGAAGTACCTTAGTCAGGAAATGCAATTTAGCTCAGTAGAAAAGACAAATTATGCATGCTTGTCTTTCAAAGGGAGTAAATAACAGCCAAGGAATCTTGTGCCATAATCCATGAAAATACTGATGGATTTCAGGGAAGTCATGTGCACTTTCTTACTGTTGCAATGTTTTTATCAGTTCCTTCAACACAAATCTGTAGACTGGTATGATACCAAGGATACTGTTTTCCTGCATGCAGACCAGTGGTTTGGGTGAGATAAATTCAAGTGAACTTTTTCTGCTTCTGGGCCTTGAAAAGAGCACTTTCATTTAATCTTTTTTTTGTTCTTTTTGTTAATCATAGTAGAAGTTTGTGAAGAGAGTTATATTTCGGGGGAGGAAGGTCAAAAAGTAAGTCAGGTCAATTAATTTCAGAGGCAAAGGTCAGACAAGAACAGTGAGTCTTTTAATATGTATTAAGAGGATTGTTGTGAATTGCACCTCAGGCAGTGTAGAATCCCTCCTTTCTTTGGTTCATTATTGCTGTGTGTGGGTTGGTGGCCACCGCCCTGGCCCCCCTGCCCCCAGCCCCAAGGAAGAAGTACATAGAAATGGCAGGATAGTCATGAAGCTACCTGTTTTGGAGCAGATTAGAATTGTTGAAGCCTTGCTTTGGAGGGCTTTGGGTTGAAATTCTACTTCTTTTGTAGAAATAAAGTTTCTAGAAAAGTGGGAATGGATCCCTTTTATTTAGGACTGAAAGGTCAATTTGCTAGCTGTGGTGCGTTGGCACTCTGAGGTATTATGAGCCTGAAAAAGATTGAACCTCCCTGTGACAAGGGTGATTGTTTTACAAGATAAAAATCTAAGGATCTGTCACTTTGAGGTACTTTGCTGAAAGTATAAAAATATTACTGCTGGTATTCTAGCTGCTTCCTGTGCTTGATAAATAGACTGTCTTTTGTTACTGGTCTTCTGCTGTAAGTGGAAGGGTGACTTAGACTGGTGTGCTTGGATCTTTAGGGATTTTCATTGCAACTGCAGCTTTTGTAACTTTAAGACTTAACTGGGCAAAAGAAACTGAGTAATGCAAGTTTTTCTTTTCATTTTAGGAATTTGATGAATCCTCACCAAAACGTCCAACAAATCCCTATGCTTCCTCTAAAGCAGCTGCAGAATGTTTTGTTCAGTCTTACTGGGAAAGGTACCAAGTGAGTTGATGCAAGCTTCAAAAATCTGAAGCCCATACTTAAGTGTCTGTATTATGTATATAAGAATATAAAAGAAAAATCAGTAGTAGTTTACACAGTGCCAGCTCTTTCCTGATTGCTAATCTTGTAGTTGGATGTCTTGGAGGATGTCCACCACTTATTGATGGAGATACGCTGCAAGACAATTGGGGAGAGGTCAAATGTTTTTCAATGTTTTGAAAATCTGAACTGTAATGTCTAAAAATGTTCTTTGATAAAATGGTCAAAGAGAACATTAGCAATTTAAAAAACAGTGTTAAGCTTGAAGGAAATACGTTTATACAGAAATAGAATATGCAAAGTTCAACTTGTATTGAGACTAGGTTTATAGTGAAAGCAAAAAAAAAAGAAAAAAACCCCTATTACTCATATTTGTTTAAGCAAAATTATTTAAAATTTTGAATACTGCAGTCTTTTGTTCTTGACATGTTCTTCTGCAAAGTTGTTTTTGACATAAAGTTGACTTGAATAAGGTGTTAATGACTGTGAAACATTTTATTGGAATAAGTAGTAGTAAGCCAGTCTTCAGTCAACCAGATACGTGTCTGTAATGTCCTATAGTGGTTCCCTAGCAAGACTGAGAGATGACACACGCTTGTCACTTGTGGTGGTTCAAACAGACTGGGAAGGCTGGAGGCCCTTGCCTGTTTGCCAGAATTATGGATAGCTTAATTCATTAATGTTTGTAAGGGCTTGCAGATTTTTGAATAAGCACTGTGGGTGTGTCAGTTTATTATTTATTGATCAGCAAGAAGCCTACAGATTTTTACTGTCATATATATTCACATGCATGTTAAATGCTCTTAAGTTCCCAGTTGTTATCACACGGAGCAGTAATGTTTATGGACCACACCAGTATCCAGAAAAAGTAAGTTAAACCTATGCTTTAGTCTACCATAATTTAGGGTTGTACTGATATTACTTTTTTCTCATAAGAGCAGACTGACTTTTGAAAAAAACGCTATCTTGCAGGTATATTTGTCCACACTTACCTGTGACTATATATTTTGGTTTCACACTAACATTTCTTACAATCAACACAACACATGTTTTTTGGTTGTCAGTAAAGCATCAGTGAGAGATTTCTAGTTATTTACATGAATTTTACTACAGTGATTTTGTTTTGTAAATTTCTTAGTTTTCAAAGGATATTTAACTGCTCTGTGTCTGGCAGGGTTCCCCTACAAATTACATTAACTCACATGTCATCTGCTGTAATTAGGAATGTTTAATAACTAAGGTAAACATTTCAAAAAGTAAGCTGTGAGAGAGCAGTATGTCTGGTATGGAAGGAGATGTTCCAGCCTGTACAGAAAATGGGTAAGATGAAGCTATAGCAATCAGATATATGGTGAGAAGTAGTGCAGAATGACTTGTTCTTTGCATGTGTCCATACATACCTTACAGGACAACAATTTAAAATGGTTATTAATGAGAGGGAGTCGCCTTTGTAGGCAATACCAAGATCCGCTATGTTAGTGAATGGAAATCACTGACAGAATGTTGGTGATAATCATATGTACTCTTTGGCGTTCAGAGCTTGTGTGGAATGTAGCTATATTTTGCAGTTCTAGTGAGATGTTTAATTTTAACTGCTTTCTGTGTGTTGGGGTTTTTTTGGAAATAAATTTATTTTTCTGTACATTATTGCAGGTGGATAAGCAGTAGTTTTTTAAAATGTGTTTTTCACTGATCTGTGGCTTGGGAAGTGTCTGACTACAGGTTGGATGATGTTGGGAGTATATTCGGGGATGTATCACTGTTTACTTGCTTTCAGCTTATACATATTCTTCCTCATGTATCCACTTTTAGTTACTGCTAAGAACACAATACTAGGCTAGTCGATCTTTAATTTTGCCTAGTATGTCTGCTGCTATGTTTAGAATAGTAAGTTAACAAAATTAAAAGTATTGGAATAGATTTCTGATGGCTTCAGTTTAAAAACTTCAATAGCAGGGCCAACTGTTCTGAAGTTTGTGGGACATTATGAATGGATTTATGCTTGTAGCTGAACATAATATTGTAAAACTTTATGCTACAAGCTAGCGGCTATCACTTGATCTGTATTTACTTATCTTGAAATTCTCTGTTGGTGCTCTTCCAAATTTAACTATTTTAATGACTTGACTTTTTGACTATAGATTTACTGCAACTTGCTGTATGTTTAAACCATGTTCTAAACTGTTTGCAATAGTTACCCCTGGTTAGACTCTAGTGCACTTCTGTATGCAAAAAGTAATGGGAACATTTTCTTTTGTAAAAATGTTATATTTGTAATGGTTGACCAGAAGGATAAGCTTTACAACACAATAGAGGCATCTACTCTTAAAGAAATCCACAATCCTTGCAGTTTCTAGGCTTGATGCATTCTTTGATTAGACTTAAGAAGACTTAAAAGTATTTAAAGGGTCTTATTAAAATACTTGATACTTACTGGCGAAGCCCCGGGTTCTTTACAGAATAACAGCTTCTGAAATAGTGGAGTAATGTTTTTTGTTCAATTCCTTAGGTTATTCCAAAGTTTATATCTTTGTTGCAACAGAACAGAAAATGGTATGTAATTTACTTTTCTGTGATATTTGTGCTATAAAACTATAATTACAGTTATAAATACATGGTATAGTTTGTAAAACAATAAGCAATTCATAACTTTGTTGTGAAATTAGTTTAAGGAAATCCTATTACTAAAAGGATTGTTTGCATGTCAGCTACTTAAGGTACCTTCAGGTAATGGCTAACAGCAAAACTGCTTAAAACACAATCTAATAAATTGAATGTTTCTATTTAAGGATTAACAAAAATGTCTTGCTTTTTCCTGGTTTTAAGCTGTATTCATGGCTCTGGACTTCAAAAAAGGAATTTCCTTTATGCAACTGATGTGGTAGAAGCATTCCTTACTGTCCTGAAGGAGGGGAAGCCAGGTGAAATTTATAACATTGGAACTAACTTTGAGATGTCCATTGCCCAGCTTGCTAAGGAGTTAATCCATTTAGTGAGTAAACAGTTATGATGCTTTCCTTTACCAGTCATTGCACATATGAACAATTCTACTGTAAGCCTCTTGTAACTCTGAGAGAGCTTAGGCTTGCAGTGGGTCTTTGAGATAATTGTAGCAGAATGATGTGCTACCCTTCTGTGGCAGTTGCACTATGTAAATTTGCTGTACAGGCTGTCGTGCATTGCACTGCTCCATCAGTTATCCTGACTGTGATATAGCTGGCATAAAGATTAAATTCCATTTGGTAGGGTTTTTTCATGCTGGCTGCTTCTGTTTTGGTCTGAGAATGTGGCACTACTAAAATCTAACAATTTTGATTATGAATGGTTAGGCAGTGCTAAGATGAAAGAGAACTATTGGAATTGGTTTAGATAGTTTTGATAATTTCAGTAGTCTGAAAAATCAGTTTAGACAAAAGACCATTTCTGTTTTGTTTTTCTTAATAAACTTAAATCTTGTTAAAAACATCAATTTTTAAACGTATGTTAAGACAGCGCAAGATGTGTGGGGGTGATTTTTGTTTCTCTTCTTGACAGATAAAAAAGACCAGTTCAGAATCTGAAATGGAGCACTGGATGGATTATGTCAAAGACAGGTAAGAAAATAGTGAAGCACATCCAGGATAGCTTTATCCTGAAGGTTTCTGGGACTCTTGCCAAATGTTTTTTTGTAAAAGTGTTTCTGGTCTGCAGGAGGGAAGATTTTGAGGGAGTATGAACTGTTCTCCTTTCTTAACTTTTTATTTTTGCTAGTGGATTTGACATGTGATCTGTACAGAACACTGTATAGAAAAACAGGGTTTCCATTTATTACTTGGTTCTTAAGGTCAGAGTGTATGTCTTGAAGGGGAATGTGTAATGCTAATCACAGAATCACAGAATCATTCAGGTTGGAAAAGACCCTTGGGATCATCGAGTCCAACCATCAGCCCTACTCCACAAAGTTCTCCCCTACACCATATCCCCCAATATCTCATCTAAACGACCCTTAAACACATCCAGGGATGGTGACTCCACCACCCCTCTGGGCAGCCTATTCCACTGTCTGACCACTCTTTCTGTGAAAAGTTTTTTCCTAATGTCCAGTCTAAACCTCCCCTGTTGCAGTTTAAAACCATTCCCTCTTGTTCTGTCACTAATTACCTGTGAGAAGAGACCAGCACCAACCTCTCTACAATGTCCTTTCAGGTAGTTGTAGAGAGTGATGAGGTCTCCCCTCAGCCTTCTCCTCCTCAAACTAAACATTCCCAGCTCCTTCAATCGCTCTTGTTCTCCAGGCCCTTCACCAGCTTCGTTGCCCTCCTCTGCACTCACTCCAGCACCTCGATATCTCTCTTGTATTGAGGTGCCCAAAACTGGACACAATACTCCAGGTGTGGCCTCACCAGTGCAGAGTACAGGGGGACTATCACCTCCCTAATTCTGCTGGTCACACTGTTTCTAATACAAGCCAGGATGCCGTTGGCTTTCTTGGCCACCTGGGCACGCTGCTGCTCATGTTCAACTGCTTGTCAGTTAGAACCCCCAGATCCAACTCTTCCAGACAGCTCTCCAGCCACACCTCCCCAAGCCTGTAGCGATGCATGGGGTTGTTGTGGCCCAAGTGCAGGACCTGGCACTTGGCCTTGTTGAAGCTCATCCCGTTAACATTGGCCCACCAATCCAACCTATCCAAGTCTCTCTGTAGTGCCTCCCTATCTTCATGCAGATCGACACTCCCAATTAACTTGGTGTCATCTGCAAACTTACTGATGATACACTCTATATCCTTATCAAGATCATCAATAAAGATGTTGAACAGAAATGGTCCCAACACTGAGCCCTGAGGAGCACCACTGTCTGTCTTCAGACTTTCTTCAGACTTCTCACTGCCTAAGTCTGTTCTGGGAAAAGGACAGGTTTTATGCAGTAGCGAAGTCTTTTCCTAAGGGTAGTTTAGTTTATTCAGTACTTGTATTCAACATCACTTAAGTGAAATGAATCCCATCATCTCTCATTTAGCTTTAGTATTTTGATGTTAATGTGACTAGTTCAGACTTAGATGTGCTTTGTAGGTAAGAGCCACTCTCCACAAGCAGAAATACATGCCTACGGAATGTCGTTAATTTTAGATTCCTATCTCTAAGCTGAAACTGCCATCTCAAAAGTAGATGTAAAACTGAGGTGTCAAAGTAAGGGCGCGGCAAAAATGGATAGCTTTTATAAACATGCCTTTGCTGTGTGTTTCTGTCCTTAATTTCAGGCTTGGTTTGGCTCTGTTCTTTTATCTCCATTTCTTTTCTGCAGCAACAGTGAGTCTCTGTTTACTTTAGATACCACTCTCTCCAGAGTGATTAGAAATGATGTATCTACTGATAGCAGCTAAGTGTTATTATGGCCTTTAGAATTCTCACTTTTGGTTCACATTTGGATTGTTATCATGGCAACTGAAGTGTCTTTAAATGTACTAATTCTTGTTTTTAAAAGGAAGTGTTCTTCAGAATCCTATCTGTATCGCAGGACTTTGAACAAATTGCCTTTGGCTCAGATGATGCGAGTGTTCAGTAGGCCTCTGTGTAATTCAGATTGAGATGTTTCTTAACGTGTATTGGGCCCTGTCCGCTAATGTTTAAACATAAATGGGGTTGGGAAAACTAACCACATAGGAATACATGTTTCAAAAAATGTTGAGATCTTATAAAACACTCTTAAGATACCTGAGTAATGATTATTTAATTCTGTAGTGAGTGACTTAAAGGACATGGGGGTTACTTGCCATGGAAAAATTAGTTCTGCTTTTGCTTGAGACTATCATGTTTTAATAATGGTGATAAGTAGCTGGTCTCTGTCTGCACAAGTAGCTTAACTATTCAGTATGCTAGTGCCGGTAATGGAGGAATGCTGGACTAGGCTACCTAACTGCCAGATTGTGGAAGTGAAAATTTGTGCCATGCTTAAATGTAGAGAATCTTTTTGTGTTGAATCTTGCAGCCTGAGATTCTACATATTCTGTATTACTAACTTTGTGTAGCTAATGAGGCACTGTAATGACAGACTTTGGAAGTCTGTGTATTTCAAATCTGAAGTATGTGAAAATCTGTGGGCTTTTGGGGTGAAAAATGCCAATGCTGATATTAGAAAACACTGGCTTGCATAGTGACTGTCTAAAGAGTTGCAAACACACTGATTTGCACAATTGCATTGGCAGGGATTGGAGTTTTGCATTCATTTTTGTGCCAATAAAATACTAATTCATATTTATTCTAGTCAATTCCAAATACTTGACTGTATTGTAGCTGCACTCAACTGCTCTGTATTTTTTTGAAGGCAATATAATCTGTTCATGTTGATGCAGAATTTTCAAAGTTGAAGCATACCTAATGTTGGTTTGAAGACAATGTGAGGTACTGCATATCTAATTAATGAAAAAGTCTAATCAGGTTGTTTTCCATGTGCATTTTATACTTCATCAGACCTACCAATGACCTAAGATACCCGATGAATTCAGAAAAAATGCACAATTTAGGATGGAGACCTAAAGTGCCTTGGAAGGAAGGAATAAAGAAAACAAGTAGGACTGGCTTTTACACTAATGGATTTAGAAGTGATGGGAGGAGGGAAAGGGAGGGAAATGGGTATATAGGTTAGTTAATGAGAAGCTAAAGAGAATGAATTTAACACTTTAATTTGACATAAAACTGGCTGCTTTTTCAGTAGTGAATTTACCTGATTTAAAAAAAAAGGTTAATCACAATGCAGTAGCATCAGGTACTAGAATTAATTACTTGTTAATGCTAGAATAAGTCTTGCATAAAGAATTTATAAAATCTTAACTAGATTTTTTTAATATTATAGGTTAAAATTTTGCTTAATGAACTATTAGCATGTTGTTAGTCTTATATCTATGGAATATTTGAATTTCCCTGTTACCTCTGATCAGCTTGACTCATGAACATTCTCTTCATACTAGTTGAATGGTACAAAGAAAACTTTCACAACTGGAAAAACTCAGAGAAAGCTTTGGAGCCCTTTCCTGTGACAGAGCCATTTGCACAGCTCAGTGGTCCGTAGGGTGGCGGAGAACCTGAAGGAGTTTATTCTACCTCATTACAGTCTTTTCTCTGAAGCCTGCAATCAAGTGGCCACATTGAACTCTTAATGTGTTCAAGGTATGAACCATGGTGAAAACAGAACTGCAGTACGGCACAACTTTGGAAGGCTTTAGCACTTTATCAGTTGAACCCATTTATTTCAGCTTTTGGTGCAATACTATATTCTCACTACGTATTGATTTTAAAGAACTGTACAGGGTGAAGAATATTTATAATGCTGTAAATTGGTGTAACTGAAGTTAAATCTGCCTTATTAATTAAGAATAATTGTGATTACAGCTTTCGGGACTTCAATGAAATTTGTTTTAGTTCTGGAATTGTTCATCTGTATTTGTTTTTACAGTGTAATATATTATTTCTGTCACTTTAAAGAATTGCATTTTATTTTTAATCAAGGCAAAAAATGATATATTTTCTGGAGAGTATAAAGCAGTTGATAAAAGCCGGATACGGCACCCATATGGTTCAGTCCTTTTCTCTGTTGATGCAGTATTACCTTCTGTAGATGACTGATTAAACTGTTATCTACTCCATAACTTAAATGACCTTTTAAGAGGGGTGAGGGGGAAAGGTATCAAGAAGCATTTTCTTGAACTTGGCTGTTTTAGATATCATCTTTTTACTGTCTTACTGTCTTTTACATGTTAATTTCCTTAACTGTAATTGTAACAAACTTGAAATACTGTAACACAGTTAACATTCCAGTCATGTTATTTCCTGTGATATGAAGGCTGTTTAGGGAGAAGAATTTGAAACACTTCTTTTTCATGTGAATTGTCGGTTGGCAGACCTTATTCAAAGCAATGTTTCAGAATGTTTTTTTGGTGACAAACATTTTTAAAGATGAAACTATATTTGAGTTTTAATGTGAAGTTTGGGAGGAAACTTCAGTTCTAGAAATATGTCAGTGCATACTCTTCAAAGTTGATTTAGTAATAAAAGTTATGGTGTGTCCTGATCCACTGTCGGGGGAGGTTTCGATATGATCCCAAGAGTGAGATTAAGACACAAACGAGGTCAAATGCCATATACCCAAAACAGGTTTTTATTATTAAAGAAGTGAAGAGGGGTAGCGATAGGACAGAATGGAAGGAAAAGACAGAAATAAAGCAAGGATGTGGGATAGGGCTGCAAGAATAGTCACCACCATGGATCCAGCGGTGTCCCTGGGCATGTCTGCCCCTTTGAGGCTTGTCTAAAGGGTCCGGACAGTGCAACTGCAAGGAAGTAGGGGGGTGCATCCTTCAATACACTCCCGCTTCTCTGGGCGACATCCCCCAGACCAATTCACAGGCCGCAGCAGCTTCTCTTGGAGGTTTGCACAGACACAAGCAAGCTTTGAGGTAGTCGTATGACATTTCAGTCTCACACCACCCTGTGGCTCAAAGATTGCTTTAGGACCCATGGTGGCTTTAGGTAAGGAGTGTTGTTTAGAAAAGGCTGGAAAAGAGCATTTTATTACTACTTCATTGAATGAATTATCAATTATATAAAATATGAAACAATATATAGCAAGAAGAAGAAACATTAACATGACAAAATCACATAGCAAAAGAAAACAGGGAAAAAAACCATCTGTCCATAAAATTTTCACATCTGAAGGTTTTGGCTAGTGCACTGCATGGACATATTTAACATTGTCCAGTGATGAGGTGGCTATAAATTCCATGTTGGTCACAACGTGTTGAACTAATTGAATAAAGCAGAGAATAATACATGGCAAAACCAGTAATAAGGCCAAATCGTGCAACATAGAACAATATTAATACTAACAATGGTTAACAATATTCTAACCAAACATGTAACAAAGGTAACAATAACAGTATCAATTAACAGTATTTTAACCTAACATGTCTAACCAAAATGTGTCCCAGGCTGGGCCTAAGGACATGCTCCCGGCCCTTGGGGATTGGGGGGAGAAGGTGGTTGTCCACAAAAACAAGTACAACTGTGAAATGGGTTACATGGACACTTACAAGACCAACACATGCATATCACAAGGGAAAGCATAACAAGAGCTACCAGAGTAACCACCACAGAATTAAGTATCAACAGGGTATACATTTCTGGTTGTTGTTGTCAGTTGTGGAGCTGAAGATGGTGGTCTGGCTCACTGGAGCTGGGGTCTGCCTGTGCAGCAGGAAAATCTATTTCCACGCTCCCAGCCCAGAGTGCACATGTAGTTTAGACCTGGGTACTTTCATTTCGTCTTCATGGGTGGCTCATGGCTACACTTATCCCCTGTAAGGTAGTGGGGTGTTATATCACCCCGTGACTGGAGTGGTGGCCATTGTAAGTGAGAAAGAACACATGCATTTATACAACCTGTATGATAGATGGTGCCTTTTTACGTATGGCAGGAATCTGTTTAATGCCATCGGGTGAAACAGTAGAGACAAATTGCATGTTTGATACAACGCTTTGAATCAATTGTATAAAACATGGAATCAAACAAGGTAAAAACACTACCATAGCCAAGGCACGTAACATATAAAACAAGATACGTTTAACCCACAGAGCACCTGGAAGCCATGAGAAGGGATCAAATTCCCAACCTTTCCAGGTCTAAACAGGGACATGAGCTGGTTTCCTAATCCCAGAAGTTATTTGTTTGACCACCTGACCATTGTCATCAATTTTTAAACAACAGTTTGAATCATTTAATTTACCACAAACACCCCCTTCTTCAGCTGACAGGTAATCAAGAACCATACAATGTTGGAATATTGCAGTTCATATTTGCGTGGCCTGGTCTGCCAATAGATCCAGGGCATGAGCGGTCTCATTGGTGATAATTTCTAAAACAGCTTGTAATCGAATAATGTGATTCAAATTATAAATAGGTTCTCGAGCACCACTAATCACTTCATTGGGGTTCCAGGTGGCCCACTGAAACACCTGCACTATATGGTTTTTATCTGTACTATTGGCATGTAGACAATTTCCAAACAGTGCATCAAAGAACTGATCTCGCATTACCGCTTTACAACCTTCCCCTGTAGGTTCTTGGTATGAACATTTTACCCAACTATTGTGAGTTTTACATGTGTTCGGTTCCATCTCCCTTGGTATTTAGAACAATCATAGGGTCTGCAATAGGGATCATAACAATCAAAGCCTGGGGATAAAGTCCATTCACAAACACTCTCCCCGACTCGTACTCCTTTCTCTTTTGTCTGGTTAAGGCAATAAATACCTTTTCCAGGAAAATGGAGTCACCGGGGATTGGCATCCTCAGTCCAGAGTCTTGTCCCATCATGGTCTGTACTCAAATTGCTGACCCACCACTTAGGTTGTACTGGTTGGGCCAGCCATGGCCAATCCTTGAATCCTCCTGGACCTCCACACACCCAACAATTAGTAAGGTTAAAGGTACTGGCAACAGAATGACGTAAAGCCACAAATTTGTTTTCCCCCCATTCTCGGTTAACACTTAGAGAGCTGAAGCTTCCCCAGGGACCGAGAGAGAGGAGAACGGTCACCCAAAGAAGTTTCTGTGATGATAGACAATACATCCTGAAAATATTAATAAAGCAGTAACCAGTGTCACGATGCATATAGTTAAGACTTTCATCCCTTCTGTGTTGAGAGCTGTGGTCCATGTCAGAGCCAATCGATACCTACAAAAGAAAACACAACATCCTCTGTTCGATATGTGGAACCGGAAGCAGGTTATGGTTAGAAAGATGGAATAATCCATCTTGTGTTAATCTTATGTTCCTTTCCGTAGGCATGTTTTGCCTTCCAGGCATATTTGTTTATCAGAGTTTCCAACAGCAGGGGCACAGTTCCCACCGTGGGGAGTTTGACCAAAACTGGTTGGCCTGGAAAGTGCGACGGGTTTTTAGGAGGATCAGGGCCGTATGGGGCTGGCATAATAGTTGGGGCCTTCGGACAGAATGCTGTAATTTTTGGGCATCCGTTCATTCCCCAACGACTATTAACACTAGTCACAGCATCCCATAGTCGCTCAGCCCATCCTGATTTATGTGGCTTGAGGAAGCGCTTTAACAAACCGTTCATTCTTTCCACAGTTCTGTTTGCCTGTGGATAATATGGAGTATGGAACACCCATGAAATCCCCTCTCGAGTTGCCCACTCTTGGACTAATTTGGCAGTGAAGTGGGAACCATTGTCTGATTGGATTGGATGCAGTTTGGGGAAGGTGCCAAACCACCCCTTCAAAGCTTTCACTGTGTTTTCCCCCATTGCTCTAGCAAATGCCTTGGCTTGGGCCAGCCCAGACACTATCTCTACCCCAACCAGCACGTAATGCTTTCCTTCTGATTTCCGGAAAGGGCCAATATAATCCACCTGCCAGGCCTCCCATAGCCCTTTCCCTTCCCTTAAGTGCAGGGGATCACCTTCTAGGGGATGTTTTTCTAAGCGGGTACGACATTGTTCACAAGCAGACACACAAGTTTTACATTCTTCTCTGGTAACTGGCCAGCCTCGGGCTTGGGCCTCACAATAGAGATCCTTGGCCCCGGAGTGTTTTCTTTTCACATGTACCCATTCTAGCAACCGTTCCCAATCCTCTGCTATTTGGGCATTCTGCAGGGGAGCCAGCCGGGCTAGCTCGTCAGCTTTGCCATTCTACTGGCTTGCAGGGGTATCATCCTGCTGGTGGGAAGCCACCCATGCTATCACAAAATCCCCACATTTGGCAATATCTAAGATTTCTTGCCATTTCTCCTTTTGCCACACTGGCACCCGGTTTACCTCCCAGTTGTTCTGTTCCCAAAAAGGGAGTCATTCTGTGCACCCTTTGAATATTGCAAACGAATCTGTGTAGATATACACTGGAGTTCTCATCCTTTCTTTGCTGTTGAACACACTCCATGCTGCTGCCAACTCCCCCACTTGAGCACTACCCTCACCCTCAGTAATTATTTCCTTTTTAGCATCCACATTA
The DNA here is from genome assembly GCF_047716275.1 of Strix uralensis. Classification (NCBI taxonomy): domain Eukaryota; kingdom Metazoa; phylum Chordata; class Aves; order Strigiformes; family Strigidae; genus Strix; species Strix uralensis. The sequence continues at coordinate 80,411,078 of NC_133973.1, forward strand.
ATAGCTACAGCCCGATACTTCCACTGTTTGCCCTCTCGCTTAGCGGAGGTGTCTGTGAACCACACGTTCTGCAATTCTTCTGAAAAGGGTGGGGCAGTTCTGACAACTGAAGGAGGAGGAGTATCCCTTTCCAGAAGGTTTGCCACTTCTTCCTGTATGTTTAACACCTTAGGGGTACCTTCAGTGACTGTGAAAACATTACAATAATGTTCAATTTTAGCGTACCATTTCCTTATGGTATCCCTATGGACCACCCCGTCAGGTGGAGGAGATCCTGCCAACACAGGCTTAATTACCTTAAAGGGTCCCCTCAAGACTATACGTTGTTGGCATATGGTCCGCTCTGCTTCTCTAAGAGCCAAACTCACTACAAACAGATCCTTTTCCCAACTGAGATACCGTTTTTCAGCATCCTTAAAACTCCTAGAGTAAAACCCAATTGGGTGGGTAGGACCATCTAGTCCCTTTTGCCAAAAGTGAACTGACAATCCTGAGCATGCAAACCCCTATTCAATCTGGACAGGGTCAGTGGGGTGCTAGCTTCAAACACCAACAGTTGCAATGCCTCATGGTGGGCTAGAGTCCACTCCCAAGCTGCCCCTTTCCACAACAGGTCATATAAGGGTGGTACAATTATTGCAAAGTCCGGGATATGCTTTCTCAAAAAACCCAATAATCCTAAGGCACGTTGCAGCTCTTTCTTATTTTCTGGGATCTTTACCTGATCTAATGCTGAGAGGGTGTCCAGAGGAATACAGACTGACCCTCCTTTCCACCAGATGCCTAAAAACTTAACCTTACTGGCAGGAGCTTGAATTTTCTCCTTGGGTATTTGAAGGCCTATTTCTTCCAGATGGTTGATGATTTTATCCTGCATAGTCTGCACCGAGGCCATGACATGTCCCCCTATTAATATGTCATCGATATACTGGTAGACCTTGATCTCCCCTTCTGATGGAATTATTGCCAATTCCTGCACTAGGGCATGGTGGGCCAGGGTAGGCGAGGGTTTATATCCCTGGGGCAAGTGGGTAAAGGTATACTGTTGCCCTTCCCAAGTGAAAGCAAATAGATTTTGATCACCCTCTTGGAGCGGAACCATAAAGAACATGTCTTTCACATCAATAGTTGCTAAGATGGGGTGGGCCTGTTCTTGAATGGTTGCGATTAAGTCAGCTATATTAGGTACAGCCGCAGTCAGGGGGCCAGTGTTTGCATTCAGACGCTGATAGTCAACAGTCAACCGCCATTTTCCATTAGGTTTGCGTATCGGCCACACTGGCGAATTATACAGGGAATGGGTAAACACCAGAATTCCTCGTTGTTTGAGATCTTCAATCACTGGGGTTATCCCTTTCCTGGCCCATAATAGCAATGGGTAGGGTTTCACATTGGTAATTTTGGAGAGGGGAAGGGTAGGTGCCACTTGCAGTAAGCGCACCTCTGCCCAGGGCATCTCGACTGATTGCCTGATCTGGGGAATGCCAAAAGACCATGAGTTTCCCTGGGTGTCATGCCACTACCTGCCTTTTAACACATCTATACCTAAAAGATCCATCTGAAAAGATCCTATGGCCACCATGGTGTTGACAGGGTTTTCCTCTCCTGGTAGCCATAGTGTCACCGAAGTAACAGGCATTGACTGTGTTTTTCCCAGGGCATTTAAGACAATTAGGTTCTTAGATGGAATCGAGACTCTGCATTGTTTTGCTTCGGTCCGCATTAGCGCAGTGATTTGTGCCCCAGTATCAATTAAAAAAGTTACCGGCCTTCTCCTTGGTCCTACAGCAACTGTAATCAGTAAATCCCCTTTTATATTCAAGGTGAGTTGTCTTAAAAACATCCATCCTCTGTTCCCCCCCCACCTTCGGGGGACGGAGGGTCTAGTTTCCTGCCACCTTCTTTTCCCTGGCCAGCTCCTCCTCAAGGTCTATCAAGGGTGGAGCATTAGGGGTTGGTCCAAAAGTGACTTTTTGCTCTGACCATTCCTGCACGAGTTTTTCTAATTTTTGGGTTGGGAGTCTGTCCATCAAGTCCCAGGGAATGCCTTTCTGAAGCCTTAGATGCCATAGTCCCCGTCAAGTTAGGGGCTTCCCTTTTCTTCGGTTATTGCCTCGGAACAGCTCCGAGTCTTGGTCCTTCATAAGTGATGGTTGCCGCCCATTAACTTGCTCTGCTGCCCGTATAACCCTAGTTTTGGTTCTTTGGGACAATCCACCAACAGGGCCATATTTTCTCCCAAAATTAATCAATTCCTGTGCTACCTCCCCCCACATCCATACTTTCCTTCCTGACTGCCGCTGGTCAGGGGTCATTATCCCCTCCAGAGCAGCCATAACTCTTTCTCCTTCAGGGGTGTTTTGAATCTTCCCTTGTAATTGAATCCCAATGGGTTTTAGGGAGTCAGGAAGTTCCCGTATCAGGGGGGTCATCCTCTCTGGGTCCACAAGCATCATCATTGGGGAGCCCTGGTTAGGCTTGAGCTCCCGATCATACATCATCTGGACACAGGCCGCCTTCTGCACACTTTCCACTAACCGATCCACTGTACCTGTTATGGCAAGGGGATCTCCCCTCTCCAAGGGGTTCAGCCCTCCAGCCCAGTACGCAGCTCTCTGAGTTAACGACCACAGGGCCTGGTGATTACCAGTAGTTAGAAACACACCTGGACCCCAATATCCTTCCACTTCCTTCTCTGACAACAAGATTCCATCCCCCCCCGACAGAGACACTCTCCACACCTACTCTGTCTCCGATTCCTTTGCAGTCCTTGCAAAATCTTTTCTCAACTTTGCTAATTCAGTTGCTGTAAATGGGACTTCTTTAGTGATAACCTGAGGATGGTCGTTATAATCCTCATACAAATACTGTGTTTTAACCAGAGGATACATATGGGGGGGGCTTTCTGCAGTTTCCTTTGCTTTCTGCAAATCTTCTTGGGGATAGATTTGCCGTATCCCCTTCTCTAAAAGGTTCACCTGTACCTCTGCCAGGGTATCTGCCTCCCCCAAAAGCTGATTCCTCAATTCCTCCTTTAATATTGCATTTTGGTTCCTTTCCTCCCCCAGTAACTCTTTATTTTCTCTCAACTGTTCCTGCAGGGTCTTTATTACCATTTGTAGGGAGTCAATTACAGTACCAGCCTGACAAAGCCTCTGCTTTCTATCTTCCACCGCCGCTGCCAGACTCGCTCCCAATACTGCACTCCCAATACTCCCAATAGCTTTTTCTTTCCCCCTCCTAACCTTAGCTTCCTTCTGCAACACCCTTATCCTATCCACTACACTCTGTGGTTGAAACCAGTGGGTTTTCACCCAATTTTGCCCCTGGAGTGAGGGACGAGAATGATGTACCTCCAAAAGGTCATATAATTTATCTATCCCTTCGATTGGTGAGGGGACATGTATAATCACAAGCATTGGCTGCCTTCTGGGCGGCCATTCTTTTTTTTTTTTTTTTTTTTAACACAAAGGGGCTATCATCCTGAGAGGGCCACACATTAAAATCCAAATTTCCCCTTTTCTGTCTCAGGAGGCCACACCTTAATTAATACACAAAAAACCCCAATATTACTATCCACACTTCCTCCTATTCACTCTTAGGAGGTTGCACCTTCATTAGATGCTTTCTGTTCCCCGAGAACCCTGTTCATGTATAAAACAGGGAATTGGTACTCTCAGGGAGGCAGCACGTAAGTTCCAAGCACACCATGAACCTGCCCCCTTATGTTCCTGAGAGGTCCCACTTAACACAGCGAGGCAATACGGCACTCTAGTGTCTAGGGATCCTGTCCGTGACGCCAATTTAATGTTCCGATCCAATGTCAGGGGAGGTTTCGATACGATCCCAAGAGCGAGATTAAGACACAAACGAGGTCAAATGCCATATACCCAAAACAGGTTTTTATTATTAAAGAAGTGAAGAGGGGTAGCGATAGGACAGAATGGAAGGAAAAGACAGAAATAAAGCAAGGATGTGGGATAGGGCTGCAAGAATAGTCACCACCATGGATCCAGCGGTGTCCCGTTGGTCCTCAGTCTTCAGTTCTTCGGTGGTGGGTGCACACGGATCTGGCTTCGATGGTGGATGCACACTGAGCAAAATTTTCTGCTGCCTTTTTAAGTTCATGGTATCTGCTGATTAGCATATCTGCTCGCCTTTAGTTTTTTTTTTGCTTCTGGCTTTTGGGCAGAAACATTTGCCTCTTGTCAGTTCATTATCAATGCATGCATGGGGTCTGGCCTACACTATAGAGCCACAAATGGCTACAGGATGGGGCCAACTCAGCACACCTCTGCCCCTTTGAGGCTTGTCTAAAGGGTCCGGACAATGTAGCTGCAAGGAAGTAGGGGGGTGCATCCTTCAATACACTCCTGCTTCTCTGGGCAACATCCCCCAGGCTGCAGAAGCTTCTCTTGGAGGTTTGCACAGACACAAGCAAGCTTTGAGGCAGTCATAGGACATTTCAGTTTCACACATGGTGTAACTGGTTTCTCTTAAGTAAGTAAACATGCTGAAAAAGTCGATGGTGGTTTTTTTTTTTTTTTTTTTTAATTTATTATTTCTTCATTTATCCTAAAAAAATTATCTTCACTTTTTTGGCTTTGAGGTGGCAGACATAAAGGGAAAACTTCATGGTTTTATCACTTTAGCTTCTGCACTTGGCACAGTCCCAGACCCTTATCTTGCCTCTGGGTAGAGCTGCAGAAGCACAGGACTAGGATGCTATGGTGTACTTGGAAATTGCTGCCACTTCTGAAGTCTCTCAGAAAATGGGAGTTAACTCTCAAAACACAAATATGCACAGAAGTCCTTTCCTCATCACCCAAAGTGCAGAAAGAATGGAGCTTGGGCCATTTGCCTTAGCTTTGCCCCTGCTAGAGTTTTGGTAGTAACTGAGCATGAACCTTCACGGTACTGAGACGGGTAGCCTACAACTCGTGCTTCCTTTGGACCTACAGAGCTCCCAGCTTCGTCATGCCTCTTGTGTGTTGCATGGTGCTGTTGATAAAGTGCTGTTCTTGGGTGGTAAGAGTCATCTTACAAGAAGGATAAACAGTAAGCATCTAGGCTTACCTTGGCACCAAGTATGTGTTCTAAAGTCTAGGAATGGGTTATTGAATGTGAGTTTTCTATGACAAAGTGGGATAATAATACTATACTAGAATTGCATTGCACTTGTATTTTGGGGATTTCTGATACTTGGTTTGGTAATAAAAACCTTCATTTGAGAAGAACAGAAGTTACAGGATGTAACTGGAATACTTGGCTTACCAGATACTTAAGGTTAAGCTTCTACTGATTAATCACTTCAATTTCGTTGTCAAACACACATTGCTGGTAACATTAAAATATTTTCTTAATTTTTATATTTTCTTGTGATACAGCTTCCTTACAATATGCAATATTACAACATACAATTTACAATATACAATATTACTATATAAGAGTTAGTTATCCATCTTACTCTTTTGTATTTTTCAAAAGCCAATACCAGAAATAGCTGAAGTACTGCAAAGAAATATTTTAGCTGTATTTATGCTTACTGTGACAGCTGCTCTGGGTGAACTGCATGAAAGGATGTATCTTTCACATCCACTTATGCTGGAATACTGGTTATGTGATGTGTCTTTAATTTTAGGAATAGAGATTAGAGATTATTAAATCATTATTTTAAACCTTACAAATAGGTACAGTGTCTTTGGAACATGAAAAATCAATTAACTTGTGGTAGTGCTATCAGATCAGAAACACACATAAGAAAGCAGTAGTGTGTAAAATTGGTTTATTGAATAGCTCTTTCTGAAAGTTGTTTTAAATGTTTAGATGCTGAAGATGCAAGCTTTGACATTTATGTGACTCTCCAAACAAGTAATATTACTGGGAGTGGATTTTTCAAAAGGATCTGTTAATTTTTAGTGGAAGCTGTTCTAGTTCATTTAAATGTTTTTGAAGATTTAATCCTTTCAACTGTTTGAAATTTTTTTTGGTCAGTGTTTGTATTTTTATATAAAATAAATACATACATGCTCATTTTAAGAATATATAAATACATATATTTAAAAAAAATAATCTAGGAGGCTTTTTCAGGCTTTTTGCTGTATATCAGGTTGCTTTAGCAGGTGAGTGCTCTGCTAGGAGCATTCCTTTCACAGGGAAAAGTCTTTACTGTTAAAGGAAACAGCTTATTTTGCCATTAACCTTCTGGTTTCTGTAGAAGAAAAGGATAAAGAATCAACAAGTGAACTGTTAATGTGGAGAAGTGTAATACTTTTAGGTTTTATTTCTCACTGTTTTTACTTGGAAGATTGAGAAGCATTTCTGCAGAAGGCAAAGGTGGTGAAGGTATGGTGAACATAGCAATCTTTCAGTCCACTCTTCCTAACAAAGTGTAACGTAACAAAGGTTATGCTAATAAAGGCATTAAACGTGTATGTCACTTAAATTGCTAAAGCTTTCTAAAGGAGAAGGGCTGTCCTTTGGCGAAGGGTTTGTGTCCAGGTTCCATCAGAGGCAAGAGGTTCACACTTGGGAAATTGCTTGGTGACAGCTGTCAGTTCTGCATCTCTTTTTGGGGCTGCTGTTATGGGTCAGATCAGATCTTAAGGAAGCAGCTCCTGAAAGCCCGTGTGCATTGGGGAAAACCAACATCGCTACCCCATTATTTTGGTGTACCACAGCTCCTATTCAGCACATCTCTTGCAAAGCAGCAAGTGAAGGAATTTGGCAGCTGAGGCAGGGCTGTTTGCAGTCCACCCGCCCTGCAAGTTGTGGTCAGTGGGGCCTTTGTGTGTGTATATTGCTTCCAGGTTGTGTGGTGGAGATAATCTTTGCTTTCTCCAAGGCTTTCTCTGGTCTGACTTTGGCACTTGCTTACATTTCTATGCTGCTTGGCATTAAGGGCTCCCAGCTGTGGTTGAGGCTGGTTTACGCTGTCATCATATGATGGACTAGGAAATAACTTTTGTTTGTCCAATCCCTATTCTGGAGGGGTTCAAAATAGCACAGATTTATACTATATCTGAGACTGAATTGTCCTCTTTAGTTTTTGTTTTGTTTTGCATTACCTTTAGTTTTTATTTCCATTTCACCTGGCAAAACAAAGGTTTCTAAAAATAATAAAAATTAGAATAACCTGTTGGTCCATAGTAGCTCTGATTTTTGTGATAATGTATGAAAAGTCTGAAGTCAATAGTGTTTTGACTTCTATGCATGTGGAAGTTTACATTACACATTTGGAGTTTATCTGCAGCAAAGATTACAAGATTGTGTTAGCTGCATCAGTAGGAGACACACTCGTTAAGTGATTACATTCATAATTTCTCAGCAAAGCAGTCACTGCCACTGGCAATGAAAAATCATGAGAATATGAGATTTTGTCTCAGTATGTTGTTAGCACATGTCTTCAGTACAATGGTGTGGGGTTTTTTTGTTTTTAACCTCTCCCTAACTGAAACGTTTTCTTTAAGAGTTTTTGTTTTCAGTCATTAAACTGCTGGCCCAGTCCTTAGCATTGTGACTTCTGAAAATATGTCAGCTCCTGAAGAACAGTGGTTGCTCACAAAAGACTTTTTTCAAAAGTGGGATAACTGGAGGAAAAATATACTCTGAAAGTAAAAGGAAATATGGCGGTATATGTCACCAAAGATTCACAGGGCTAGTTTGGGAGAAGGCTGCTTCTTCCACATTCAAAAAAGGAGGGATTTGTTAAACTCCTCTGTAACTGTGGAAGAGAAAGAGGTTGGTTTGGCTTTTTTTGACTAACAGGAGGGAGAAGCAGTGGACAATCTTGCAAAGCAGCATTTCTCCCCACACAGCACGTAGGGAATATGAATAGATTATGCTCTCACATTTCTAGAGTCATGGGATGTGCAAATAGACACAAACTTGAGACATCCAGCACCCTTGCCACATGTGCTAATGTATGTACTTGGGTGCATCCTCTACCTTGGACCTGTAGCCAGAGGAGTTGCCTGTTGCCTAACAGTTGCCTGTTGCCTAACCAACAATGTGAGAACAACTGTGTTTAGCCAGGATTTGTGATTTATGCAGGCACATAGAGCTTCTCCTGTGGAATGTGATTCTCTGAGCAAGACCATGAGAAAAGGAGAATGGAAGGTGCCCTTTTTGTTCGTATCTATTTGTGGTACATCAGCTCTCTACAGAATTTGTCAGACTTCAAAACAAAGTCCCTGAACACTGAAGCAAAAATGCTGCCAATTTAATGCTCCTGAACCCCACAGAATATTCGAGTTCCTGTTAACCCCCAAATAATCCAGGAAGTCACAGCCGAAACACCTTTATCCTGATACTAAATGCATGTAAGTTATGTATTGTGCATAGATGTATACATGTAGTTTTGTGTTATTGCTGCATTTGTCTTTGCCTTAAGGCATAGTTTTATTTGCAAAGACCCGTCATCAATTCGTTTGCGGTATTTATGGTATCCAGCAATGTAGGACGAGTAACGTCTGTTTTACCCAAGTAATGACACGCCAACACCAGCTCAGTGACAGGTGAGAGAAACGCCTTAGTATGATCGCGTGAAAACACACAACGCGAGAGCCGAAATAGCTCAGTTGGGAGAGCGTTAGACTGAAGATCTAAAGGTCCCTGGTTCGATCCCGGGTTTCGGCAGATAAGTTTTCTACTTTTCTCTCGCTGCTCGGAGGTGGCGGCAGCCGCCGCTCTCCGCGGGCCCCAACTGCTGTGTAGGGCCCGCCCCGGGCCTGCCTGATCCCAGCCGCAGCCCGCGCCGGGAGCTGCTCTGTCGAGCTGGCAGCCACCGCCATCGCCCCATCGGTGGCGAGCGGTCATGTCACACGTGTCGCCCACGGCCGCTGGCGGGGAGCTGGGACAGCGCGCCCTGCCGTGGGCCCGCCCGCCGCGCTGCCAGGGGCTGCGGCTGCGCGGGCTGGCCTTCACTCTCGTCTTCCTCGGTTACTTACCGTAAATCTGGCCTCAAAAGAACCTTCCAAGACTTGGTTGGAAGTTTTAGAAGGCAGGCATTCTTTGTTGCAGCGCTAGAGACACGGGGAGTCACCCCACCTAACGTGTATTCACTAAAACAAAAGTTCATCGTTTATATACCTTAAACACCTGAATATTGATCCATTTTCCAAGAAGTCTCCGCCTTTCCGCCTATCTACTACATTTACATAATGCTGGCGTTGCAAAACTACGCTACGCATGCGTGGGGGTCTCGGGTGTCATCAGTGGTTGGTTGGGCAGTCAGCCCCCTGCTCCTTTTTCCTTTTTATGGTCACGAGTCTTTTGAGGACAATTTCTTCTCCTTGAATGTTTCGCAACTCTGTTGTCCGGCCAAGCTGTACTTTCTTATCCACCTTGTTTGAGCAATTCTGCCAGGATGTATCTATTCTCAAGGTTAGGATATCTTCTCTGTACACTTTAATCAATTAGGCCTTGTTAAATTCAAAGTATTTTGTTTGGTAAAAGAATTTCTCAACATTTCCCCCCTTTGAGACTTCCAAGGTAAGATCTCTTTGGGAGTCTCACCTAGATTGCATAATTCTGATAATATTGTTGACTTCCAGGTATACACAGCTGGGTACAACATGACCATATAAGATATAATGGAATGCTTCTCTTATCACTAATTGTTACAGGCCCCAACTTGCAGGCACCAACTGCTTGCAGGCATCAGCTAGCAGGCATCAGTTGGCTTACCTTTTCTTTTTTAAAACAACTTTTTTACTTTCTTTTTCTTAAAAACAGTGGGGGCATTTCTAATGGTGAGATTCAGGGACACTTCAGGGATGCTTGCCAGGCGGTCGCATGGGTGCACAGGTACCGCTCTGCAGAGCCTCCTATACAATCTGTAGTAGCCTGGTGAAGCGGCAACCTGTGGCATGCTCGTGAAAAAAACATACCGAGGTGATTTGCGAAGGAGGTGAGGGGGAATGAGACGTCAACCCTCCCCGTCCCGTCTTCTAGTGCTTCATGCCATGGAATTGAGGAGGACGCGCTGCAAAGCAAGCCATGAAATCACAGAAATTCTGTTCAGCTCACGCCCACCCAGTGCTGTGTGTGCCTTCAGTCCTCCCTGGCAACTGGAAATGCAGTATCTGGGAGGGTTTGCCTTCTGGTTTCCTTTTCTAGTTCTTCTAAGTTGAAGCTTTTTATATAGGATGGAGGAACTGAAAGCAAAAACTTCATTCCTGGTCCCTTCTTGGCTCTCCACTGCCTTCCGCTATAGATGAAGGGAGGAGTGCTAGAAGAGAAAACAAAACTGCGGAGAGGAGTGGGATGGCATGGGAGGGTAAGGGCAGGGAGAGAGAGCGGCTTTCAGGAAGACAGGGACAGAGGCAGAAGGGTTAGAGATTGCTTCTTGCCAATCTGGAGTGGAGGTCAGAATTCCTGGAGCTCACTATTCCTTTGCTGTCAACAGATAGCTGAAACTACTTCTGGTTCACAGAAAGCCTAAGGAACACCTTCAAGGCTAGAAACCCTGGTAATTATTGGCATCTAGTCTTTACCATTCATGTATTTCCTCCTTATCCTTTCTTTACTTTTAAGTAAAATCACTTGGATTTTTCCAAAATACATTTTTAGGAAGAACATCTGGTTTTGATTTGAAGACATGAAGAGGCAGAAAATTTGTTAGTTTTCTTGGTAATTTGTTGCAACTGTTCCAAATATATTCCTTACTTTAATTTGGATCTGTCTTCTGTTAAATTCTAGCTATTATTTCTGTTAAGCCTTTTCTCTGTTAGCTCAAAGATCTTCTCAGTATCTGGAGTTTGGTTATCATGAAGCAGTCAAGTCAACACCCAGCTTTGTTTTGATAAACCAAAGAAATCAAACTCTGAGTCTTTCAGTTTAAGACACTTTCTCCTGCTTTCAGGTAATTTTTTGTAACCTTTTTAATATACTAATACCAGAACAATGCACAGAAAAAGGTCTTTCAGTATTGGTGTCACCAGTGCAAAACACAACAGTAAATCAGCTCCTTACCTCTGTTCAGCATCTTTTGTTTATTTGTGAAAAGGTGTCACTGGTCCTTTTTTAATCACAGCATCACATCAAGCATTGCTGCTGAATTGCCGATCTGATACAAGGAGCACTCACTGTTGATGAATATCCTATTAGTACAAACAGGAGAAGTGTTACTTAAACCCTTACTAATAAGACAGGTAAGGGATAGTGTAACTGCTTATATTGCTATTTTTCCTAAAGAATTTTTAAGCTTTCAAAAGAATATTAAGACTGCACAATTGAGTACTCAGGGATAGAAGGAAATGTTAAAATGAAGATTACTTGTGACTTCTCATCTGTACTTTTATGCATGTGATACCAGAAATAAATACTGTTTCTGCAAAAAACTTTTAATTATTCATCAGAGACTTTGACGGTGCTTTGGATATGAATTAGAAAGGTATTAATTTCCTGCAGATGTGTAATCAAAGAGGCAAAAGAGAGAATGACTGTTTACTTTTCGGCCTTTTCCATACTGCTGAATAAAAGAGAGTCATGGGGCAAGCCTGGACGTTGGACCTCTGACTGTCTGCTTGGCTCTTTCCAAGGTACGTTTGCTATGGGGGGCCAGCCCCATGCAGTGCAGACATCAGCCAGCCGGTGCCACTCAGCTGGGGGGCCAGGACGTGGCCCTGAGACTGCTTTTAGACATCGTTCTGGCCATACTGCCTTAGTGCTGCACTGGAGGTTGGGTCCCCTCTGCCACTGAGTTCCCCGATGGCCAGGAAAGGTGTGGGTCACTCTTGCCCTCTCAAAGTGTCTGATTTTTAGTAGGAGTACCCAGGCACATGAATGATGGGAGAAGGGATGCCATCCAGAGGGACCTTGACAGACTCGAGAGGTGGGCCCATGTAAACCTTATGAAATTCAACAAGGCCAAGGACAAGGTCCTGCGCATGGGTCAAGGCAATCCCAAGAACAAATACAGGCTGGGTGATGAGTGGATTGAGAGCAGCTCTGCGGAGAAGGACCTGGGGGTATTAGTGGATGGAAAACTGACAGTGATCCAGCAATGTGTGCTTGCATCCCAGAAAGCCAACTGTGTCCTGGGCTACCTCAAGAGAAGTGTGGCCAGCAGGTCAAGGGAGGGGATTGTCTCCCTCTACTCTGCTCTCGTGAGACCCCACCTGGAGTACTGTGTCCAGCTCTGGGGCCCTCAACATAAGGACATAGACCTGCTCGAGCAGGTCCAGAGGAGGCCATGAAGATGATCATGGGGCTGGAGCACCTCCCTTATGAGGACAGGCTGAGAGAGTTGGGGTTGTTCAGCCTGGAGAAGAGAAGGGTCCGAGGAAACTTTCTAGTGGCCTTCCAGTACTTAAAGGGGGCCGACAGGAAAGATGGGGAGGGACTGTATTATTACAGGGACTGTAGTGACAGGACAGGGGGTCATGGTTTTAAACTGAAAGAGGGTGGATTTAGATTAAATACAGGGAAGAAATACTTTAATGTAAGGGCGGTGAGACACTGGAACAGCCTGTCCAGAGAGGTTGTGGCTGCACCCTCCCTGACAGTGTTCAAGGCCAGGTTGGACGGGGCTGTGAGCAACCTGGTCTAGTGGAAGGTGTCCCTGCCCATGGCAGGGGGGATGGAACTAGATGATCTTTGAGGTCCCTTCCAACCTAAACCATTCTATGATTCTATGTATGACAGTTACGTGCCGTGGTAGTGTCTGAAATTTCTATTTTTAAGCTAAGGATAATATTACCTGTAATAGCAGTTCCCTTCTCAGAGGTTTTGTGATGTTAAACAGAGATTTTGTGGAGCACTGAAATACTAAGGGTGATAGCCGTGGGGATACTGGGAAGAAAATCTCATTTTTGTTTGCTATGGGATTTGGATAGCATGCACTGAATAAGGCCTCAGGTCTGATGTGGAAGAAGAGGATAAAATTAAGAGATAACCTTAATTCTGGTATTTTTAAACTTCTGTCTGTTTGATTTTGCAGGCTTGATGCCGGTTTCTAATGTGATTTGGCAGGTTCTGGGAAAATAACCCCGAGTGTTGTTTCTTTATTGCTTTTATGTCACACAATATTCAGGCATTTTTCATTCAGCTGTTTCTTCTTTACACCATCTTTTTTGTTATCATTGCTGCTTTCTAGGTTTCTTCTTGCCAGCAAACATCTCTATGTCCATTTATTTTTCTATTACCTTGTTCCCTCAAGATGAATCCCCGGCTAGGAAGCAAGTCCAGGCTAGTTTCATGTCTGTCTAACTAAGCCTTTATGTTTTAGTCACAAGGTTCCTTCTCTGCAACTGGGAAACTTCTCTGCCACTACAGATATGGAAAAATCACATTTTACAGTGTTGTAAAATTCATGTTCTAACAATATGTGAGTATGTTGTGTAGCATGTAAATTGGTTTCAGGAAAAGAAGCCCACAAATTAGAAATGGACTGGATAAATAACTTAAATATGAGAAGGCAGGAGCTGATGAGACTGTTCATATGAAGAGGGATTTTATGCAAAGGAAGGATCATGAGACCTCCAGAGCTGCTCTGCATGCCCAAACTTTGGCCTCATTCTCCCAGCTACAGGACAGAGAGACGTAGGGTGAGGTGGTGAAAGGGCTCCTGTGTTGGAGGAAAGAAGAGAGAAGACATGAATGAATAAGAGCCCATGTAAGAAGGGAAAATCAGAATCAGATGGGAGGAGAAAGAAAATTAGGGAGAAAATATTCAAGGGCATCTACTCTTCAGGAGGGTGGGAGAGAACAGATAAGTAGCAGAATAAAAAGGAAAAACATTTCCAGCACAGAGATAGGAATCAAAAGGCCTAAGTACAAGGATATAAAAGGTTGAAGAAATATCATCACACTTGCTAGAAATGAAAGATAATCATGCAAGCATGAAGAAACCTACATGGGTAGTGGATGAACATAGGAGTGGCAGTCACTCTTTTCTTATTGCAGTTTTGAAGGATTTGAAAATTTTTAAATATTAGAGAAGCTATTTTTCTGAGATGTACTGCTTTGGGATGTAAGCCTAAGAGAACAAAGGTTGTTTCTGCAAGTGCTGAGTTGTTTTTTTCCAGATCTAATGGCTTATAAGATTTTGTGTAGATCTGGTTGCACTTGGGTAACTCAGAGAGTCAAATAAAACCAAGATCAGGAGAGATAGGGAGGCCTTTCTTCCCACAGACCTCTGATGGCTGCTTTCAGTGTCCATATAATCTCACACTGAAGTCTTTGCCTCCACTGGGGCACTTAACAGCTCTCTCTTCTACTTGCCATCTAGCATGTTCTAGGTTTCCTGAAGCTCCTAGGAAATTTATATCTTTGACATCTCTCTCTTCTGGATGAAATACTCTTTAAGCTCCATTGACCATAATGATTAAGATGTGTATTAGCTATAATGGGAGCTTAAAGACATGTAGCTCCTAGATAAATGCATACACGGTAGATGCATAATGAACGTATCTTAGTCTTGAATTGACTTTCATCTTTTTTGATAGCTTTGCTTCACACATTTTCCAGTGAGAAACCTTCATAAGTTTTCAAGTAATACATTCCTGGTGACGCTATTGGAAAAACGTGCCTTAGATCATGCCTCTTACTATGTGAACTCTGGAGCACATAAATTCACACCAGTTAAAATCAGCAGCCAAAATATTTATCTGTAACTTAAAATACAAACAAAAAGATGGATTTGATGTAAGCTTTGGGTAAAGATTAGCATGGTTTCATTTCCATTCAAAACATTCTGATTATGGCTAGTTTCACGTCATGCATAGGTTATAGGTGTGTTACATGATCTTTGGAGTGATGAAAAATGTACTAAGGTATTGTAATTTGAGTTTCTTGCTAAGTACTTTTTGTCCAGACTTGAAATTTGGCTCCACAGAAGTGGAATCTGTTCTTTCTCAGGTGAGGTTTATGACAATGTGAATACCCCTAAGCTAATGTAAAGGTGGTTTGGCAGAACAAAGAATCAGAGGTGTAGTATTTTCTTCAAAGAAAAAGAAAAATATTCACAATGGCCAAAATTTCCAGAAATGCTCATCACTTTTGAGTGCTCAGCTTGAGATACCATGGATTCACTTGACTTCGTAAGTTTGCTTATCATACAGTATCTTTCTTTTCTATTCTTTTTTTTTTTTTTTTGCATTTGAAAATACTTTTGTCTGTGAAGCACTTACTTGAGTGTTGCTTCTCATGTCTCTTTTCTTTCCACTTGGACCTTGATCTTTTACTTGTCTGCAGTTTTCCTTATAGAATTGTCTTTCTTCCTGTTATCTCCAGAGTTATCACCTGTCCTTACGAATTATCATGTGGTTTATTCTTCCTATTGATATATTGATTTCCACATAAATTTATATGTAGAATGTGGTATTTTAGCCAGAATTATTTCCAAAATTCCAAAAGCTAAATACTTTACTGTCTTGCTGCTAAGCTGTGCTTGAGTACAGTAGAAGGAGCCTGAGAAACCATACTGGCATTGAGAAAAAAAAAAGTGAACCCCCTGCCTACTTACTGCTCAGAAATTTGGTATTACTTGGGTGAATTGTGTTTAGTGATTTCTTTGCCTGTACCTTTGAGTATTCTTCTTTATTCCCTTTCTTGCAAAAAAAAAAAAGTGAATGTATTAATCCCCAAAATACATTGGAATCTGTATGGATATATTTCTTTGCCACCCTTTGACAATAGGCTGAGAAGTTTGCTATTGGGGATGAACCTGGGCATGAATCCAGACTACAGGGTACCCGAAATACTGTTTTCTTGTATTTTCAGCATAAAGCCTAAATATTTTAACTAATAAATTTAACACAGTTTCAGGTGTGGTAGCCTGACCCAGTAACTCAGAAGTGTGGACAAGGCAGCACAGGCAGAGTATGCATCACTGGGGCTTCGGCTACTGCTCATGTGCTCAGATGAGCCTCCTGAAAAGGCCTTTGATAGCTGCAGGCAAGCAGTTTTGGGCAGTAGTGCCAACAAACAGTGCTGCTCATTTTTCAAAAGATAGTAAAACCTCATAGTAAATAAAAAGTAATTCAGCATGCTATTTTGTAACCTGGTATAGTGCTGATATTGTGCGGCCCTATCAACAGCTCCTTTATTTAAGCACAATAGCCACGGGGAAGCCGCAGGAACTTCTTAACAGCGAGACACTAAGGAACCGACAGTGCCTGCAGTTTTCCCAATGACTAATTGAAAGACAACTGCCTTTTTGTAATTTTGGTTGGTGTCTTCCACATGGCGTGTCATGCAGTGGCATGCGACTGCTGATGCTGGCAGGCCTGCAACAGGCAGCAACACAGTGATGCCAGGATGAGGGATCTGTCCATCCTTTTTCTGTCCCTCCAGGTACTCCCCCTGGCTAGGGAGGGCATTCCTAAAATGTTGATGCATTACTGAGGACCGCAGGCTAGTGCTACATCTATACCAGTACAGCATGCTGTAGAGTGCTCCCAGTTTTGTAAAATTATGTAGTTGTGGTGGAGGGGAGAAATCATAAGAAAAGCTATGTATGTGCCACTCTCTACTCACAGTTTTCTTTCCCTGCTAGCTAGGTAATCTCCATATTATTGTCTAACTGCTATTCCTTTTTTCCATGCTCTAACTCCTCTAAAAATGACAGATTTCTCCTTCCTCATGTACTACATTAGAAGCACCTCATGTACTACATTAGAAGCACTTTTCCTTGCCTTACCTTGTCTTGCTTGCCTCCCTCAACACCTCTCCTCTCTCTGTGCTTACTCTTTCTGTCTCATATAGGCTCTCAAATGGCAGTAGCTACCTTCCCCTGGGTGTCTGAACTGAGCCAGCTTTGTTTATAATGGTTGCATAGACACATATTTTGCATATAGACACTTCAGTTCAGGGGTTTAATCAGCTAGTTGAATCCTATCCATATTTTTTGATGTTTTTTTGGTGATGCTGATATATGTGTGTTCACTTTAATGGCTTTCAGATGGTATGTTGATAACTTTGGTTAACGACATTGTCTAACCTAATTCAAAGATTGATCTTTCCCACACCAGACAGGTGTATTCAGGTGCTGAGTAGTATGGGGAGGTGTGTTGTTCAGAGTGTTTTTGAGTCAGTGTCTTCATCATATTTTTCCAGCAGCTAGTCGTACTTTCTGTTTTTTTCACATGTTGTGTCGAGAGCAGCAGGCAAAAGCCAGTTCTAGGTAAATTGAATCCTAAGGGAGATGAGTTGAAACCCATTTCAGACTACGTGGTATTGCTAATTGGCTTTGTGCTTCCATAAATGAAGTAGAATCGTATTTTAGTTTGTCTGGCAAGTAATAAATTTTTTATGTAAAGATTGGAGAACCTGAAAGTGCTGATGACAGTGTCTGCAGTGTGGATGAACTCCTTAGCTGCATGATGGCTATAAATTTCCTGCATAGATAATAGACTTCTTGTGCCAGAATGGTGTGGTTGAACATCCATGGAAATACTGAGTAGTACAGACACAATGACAGCTGTTTTCATTATACATACTTACGAAAATGGCTAAGTGATAGAAGTGGGGAGGGGGGGAGGTAGAGAAAGATTTCAGTGAAGCAGAGGGAATTGCCAGTTTTTATTCACTATGGTGGAGCTGAACTAATAACTACTGCTTCAGACTCCTCTCATGACTTATCACTACTTTATTTTGATTTATTCATTTATTCCTTTAGCACATAGGAGTTGCATTGTGGGCAAGGACTGCTGCATACTAGGAGCTTTTTAAAATAATTTTTGTCGATGCCCTGAACAAAACCACTTGTCTGTGTGTCTGGTGTGTGTATTGCTCTTACTGACTGTCTCCTGCCAGGTGGGTAATAAGTGCTCGGCTGTGACAGTTCTGAAAGTCTAGCCACCAAACCAGCCCAAAAACAACCTCTGGTGTAATGATGGGGAAAGGATTAGAGAGCAAACAAGGACCACCCACCCTTTAAAAACAATTAAATAATTTATTTTGCATGCAAAAAGGCTATTAAGAAGGGAACCCTTCTTCCCACGCCACTCAGATGTTTACGGTACAATCACTGGAGTTCTGCGGTCAGCAGGTAGAGTCTCCATCCCAAACTGTTACTACCTACTAACTACTGCTACTGTTACTGTTACTACTGTTACTGTTATTAATTTTTGTTAATGATGCACCTGTATCCTCTGTGCTTCCAGTTCATTTTCTACTGCTACTCTTTCACTGGAAAGTTTTATCTTGCAGTGAATGAACTGAAAAAAGGGGTTTCCTCTTCTATTTATCATCTATTTACAGGCTTTTGATTAAAAGAAAAAACGTGTTTCTCCAGCCACCTCAGCTAAAATGAGACCATCAATTTCTCAAAGCTCATGAAACACTTGGAGAAATAAATGAGGCATTCATTCTGCTGACAAGCTGCCAGAGCCTGCAGAACTTGCTCTCACACTGGCGTCTTTTCTGCCCTTGATGTCATGTGCAAAACACGAGGATTTGTGCTGTGCTAATCCCTCTAATGAGGGCTTCTCCCAACCTCTATATAAACCCTGCTCAAAGCAGTGGCTGCTGGGCAGGCACTGCAGAGTCAAAGTGCCTGTCTTTTGCACTGCATTCAAGGCAATTAAAGACTGGGATTAAACAAACACCCAACACCAGCATCCTCAGCAGCAAGAGGGATTATCCCAGTTGGCTGGGGCATGGAGACGCAGCGAGGCCAGGTTGTCCCACGGTGGAGATCTCCCTGCTCCGCTCACTCAGGTTCAGCAGAGAGGCAGAGCCTGCACCCAGCTTTAATGGGCGCCCTGAGGTGGCTCTTCTGGGCTGGGCTGGGCTACCTGAGCTGCTGCTCTGCCCCCCAGGCTCAGGCACAATTCCCCCGTGCCTGCATGACGGTGGACGCCCTTCACTTGAAGCGCTGCTGCCCGCCCTTGGGGAGGGACCCAGACAACGTCTGCGGGTCCCTGCAGGGCAGGGGACAGTGTCAAGGGGTGCAGGCAGACACTCAGCCCTGGAGTGGCCCTTACACCCTTCGAAATGTGGATGACCGGGAACGGTGGCCCCTGAAGTTCTTCAACCAGAGCTGTCGGTGTGCAGGTGAGAGGGATGCTGGGGTGAGGGACGGGGATGGATGGGTCTGCTAACCTTGCTCCAAAGGCCAGAAACATCCCTAGTGGCATAAGGTGTTAAGAAGGTTTCAAATGTGTCAGTTTCCTAAAAATACTGTTATGTTCATGATACTATCAGCACTTTTTCAGGGCGATGGAGACAAAACCTGTTTTCTCTCATGCAAACTTTTGGGTTTTCCTCTTTCTGCAGGGTTTTGGACATTTCAGTGCTGCGTCCAAACCTCTGTCACTGCTAATCATGGCACAGTGAACCTGGATCAGTGTGCACTCATCAGAGATTTATTCCCCTTGGAGTAGTACCTTGCAGCATGATATACCCTGTGCACAGAAAATGTGTGGATGTCTGGCCAGGGTGTTTCCCGGGGTTGTTAACTAAGTCTGCAGCTCACTTTGATCCAAAATGGGCTTGTACAACTGCCAGAGGACATCCCGTCCTTTTCCTCATCATCTCCAGCTGCTCCTTCCCCCCTGTGACTGGGCTTCTGTGTTCACATGGTGGAGGTGAAACAGATCAGGGACAAGATGTGCTTGAAGGCTAACCTGGCCCAAAGGATCAGGTTTTAATAAGACCAGTTCACTAGTGCTGGCAGGAGGGAGGGAGTAGGAAGGTGAGTTCAGGGCAAGATAAGGCAACAGGACCCTTTTTCAGCAGCAGCCCTGGTCGAAGGAAAGTTAAAATGAGCAGGAACCGCAGCCTCAGCCCAGACTGCTTTGCAGGCCTGGCAGGTGATGGTACCAGGGGTTGGGCAAAAGGCACATCTCAAGCACTTGAACTCACTTCCTAGGCAGATTTCAGATGCAGCCCGGGGTTTCTTGTTGGAAACATAAAGTTGTTTGATTTTTTTAACATGGGAAGAATAGCCTGTTTTCCTTCAACCTGATTCTTAGAACTAGCTGAACTGTTTTGTCTAAAATATACCTTGGCTCTCACTATCAAAAAAAAGCCCAGATCAATCTGAGAAGGAAGCACTGCAGAAAATTTCAGCAAATGAAGTTAAGTTTTGCAATGCTGTTGTCAACTGAAAACAGAGAGGTAGTGGCAGATGACTTAAATGGAAACATGGAGTTACTGAAGCTCCTCAAAATAGTAACAACAGATTTTAGAGTATAAATTGTTTTTTAATCTCTTCCTTTGACTAGATTTCAAATGCTTGTGTGGCAGTACTTTTCCAGACACTTTACCAAAAAAATTGGATGTAGGTTTTTTCATTTTAAAGGTTCTTATATACCTCCAAAACTGAAGTCAGGTATCACATACAGGCACAGACCCTGAGTCAGAAGAACACTGAAGCCCATGGGCATATACCAATATTTATTCAATCTAAGTAATTAGGGCACCAAAACCTGGGAGTAAATTGAAGAGCAGTGTAGACAGACATTGTCTGCATAGACAGGCATTAATTTGCTTGTCCAAGTAGAGGTAAGCACCGGTATTTGATATTTGCAGGGCTGGGTCCCAAGTTATGTGACCAGAATGTAGTGTCCTTTCATTCAGCCTTACTTCTGCTGAGCTGTCTGCTCTCCTCGGCTCTTTAACTCTAATTTCTCTTGCTGTGTTTTTATTTTACTTGTATTCCTCTTTCTCATTGCAGTCTTTATTATCTAAATGTACTAGTGATAAAATGTTAAGGTGGAAGGCATGCTTAAGGATGATTTTCAGGGAGGTTTCCTGGACTCTACTCTGCCTGATGCTGCATGCAAAGGCATTTCTAGGAGAACGCTAAGAAGATCACAACTGCATGGCATTTGAATTAGATCGGATGCTTTTACAATGCTGGTAATCATGTATCTGTGTCTATTTGTTGTATTTTTTTACTCAGTTTTATGCACTGGTTGGCTGTTTGCACACCAGAGTTTTAAGTGGAGTGACATGTGGTCTTTATCAAGCATCTAGGGCTATGGTACCTATGGTAGGTAACATAAATTAAATATACTCATTCAAAGGGACATGGAGCAGTGCACATCTCTACTACTAAGGTATCTTACTTTCCAAATGAATGTTATGTGCAAACTGCCTATTTGAAATGGTTCCTGGCTTGTGCAAACTCCAACCCATGCCGAGGCTCTTGCTAGTGTTTTAACAATATGAATGGTTGTGTTCCAGTGCTTCTTAGCACTGTTTAATTTATAGTTTAGACATGGCATAAATGATAAACTATGAGAGCTCCAACTGCCATGTAGCTGATAATATTTGGTTAGAGAGTACCATTTAAACGTATCACATAGCTGATGGCTATACGGTAGGAAACCTGGAAGAGCTGTGAGGAACGGACCAGAATTTTCCAAAGGGGGGATTCTGGAGTTCTTGCAATAAATTAATCCATTTGAGCTTTCTGCTAAAATCTTAATAGCTAAGGATAAAAGGAACTTCGAAAATTTGGCCATTTGTTGTAGCTATTCACTGAGGAAAAATGTCTTAAAATCATATCCATCCAGGTCTGCTGGGTGCTGAATATTTCTGGGAAAAAAAAAAAGAATAAAATCCCAAACACAAACTAATATTGATGAGTGGTCATTGTGGGGTCATATTATTTTTTTTTTTCTCAAATTAATGTAAATTTTCTAAGGAAAATTAAAACTCTCCTCATTTCTTTTCCATTTCTAGGCTTTAGCTGATAATATGCATTAGGTCTTCTTTAACTGGGGACAAATAGAATAAGAGTAGTACAACAGAAAGATCCAGTTTTACTTCTCACTTTCTGTACAAAGAGCCATGGTCAAAAAGACAATTGTAAGTCTGTTGTCAGGATGCTGTGTGCTACACATTTGAACTATTATGAACTATTTTGCTATTTTGAGTTCTAAAGGCTAAAATTGTACTAATGAGATACAGATCTGCTATAGCATTTTAAATACTCAGTACAGAAGATTATAGTGAAAAACAAAAGCTGCAGGCAGTCATGTGGCTGCTAGTACAGATTTTGATAGTGATTAAACAATGTTTGAATTCACTGAGGAGTTAAACATAATTATTATTCTTTTTTTTTTTTTTCCTGCCACTTCCTAAGGTTAACATGTGGACATGTGCTGAACATTACTCTATTTTTTTTTCCATAGAAGTTTTCTGAGAATAAAAATATTTAAATATTTTCACATTCGTGTGCAATATATAATCAAGTTGGGGGCAGGTTTAAATTCTATTGTTAAGCTGTAAGCAAATTGCCACTTAAGCCATGTAGCTGATATGATGGCCTTTCCATTAGGTAAAAATGAACTTTTGAAGTAGCTATAAAATACACTTCATTTACTTATTGTAGGGCAAAGTGGCTGTGGTGTAATACTAAATTATAACCATACCTTGATGACCGTGTTAAAGCCTGTGCTAGGTACAGATCTTTCACATCCTGAAGCCTAACAGTATGTCCAAATGAAGAACTAGAAGAGACAGAAGAGCTAACCATTTGTCTCACACGGTAGCAGTCCTGATCCTACCCTTGGGATACTGCAGTCTGCTGGTGTTTCAAAGCTAATGGAACTCCTGTTTTAATGCAATGGCTGAAGAAGTCTGAAAAGGAGTCCTTTCTCCCCATCTGATAAATGATGCGTGTTAAGCTGGTCTCTGTGGAAGAAAGAGGCATGGCAGCTGCTCAGATTTCATCTTGGTACGGTAAAATAAGGCAGAAGATGGTGAGTGTTGGATGGGTTCATTTTTACTGAAGAAAAGACACTGAGTGGTAGAATTATTAATTTGTGTGATGCTCAGTGTCTGAAGGCCAACCACATGCTGTGACTGCTCAGAGGTAGAAAAATCCCTGTCTGTGAGCTCAGGCAATCATTGGGGTTGAGAAGCAGCTACGGTGGTATGTGATAACTGCAGTTAGCATACACCGGTGATATGTATTAACACGTACCAAGTGTTGTGTCATAAGAAGTGTCTTTTTCTCAGTGTCATGCCTGTGGACTGACTCAGTGGGAGAAGTAGCATGGCCATAGCACCTACAGAAGCAGCCAGATTCACCAACTTGACTAGGAAAGAGCACCATTAATGATGGTGAGTTTAGGCACAGAAGACGGCTCCCGAGGCAGGTGATCCCATCTCCAGACAAAAGGGTTAGTGGGGAAGACACCCCAGATTACTTTCTTTGCCCAGCAGCAGTACAATGGTCATTCCTGAAAGCAGTGGAACAAGCAGGGAGGATCTGGACTCCATCGGTGACATGATCTCCTGTCTGTGTGCCACAATGACCTCCCACACTACATTCTCTAGGAACCACAAGAGGTGAAAATAGTCTCTGTTTTCCCTGGCAGAGCCTCAGAGAGGTAGTACACTGAGTTGCTATGTGTTAGTCACTGAAGGCAAAAAAATGCTAAGGCATGAATCCTTGCATGTTCCTATGGTCCCTGTGTTCAAAAGGATCTTGAAAGGATCTCACTGTCTTACTGAAAATGTCTGCTGTGTGCTATATCCTGATGATATGAGATTACTTTTTTCTGGTGTCCTAGAGCTGTACCATTGAAGTCCACCATCATCAGCATAGCAGACATTGAAGCTAAGTTGTCAGAGACTGGGATATACATTTCACAGTGCTATCATGTGGGAATTCCACAAGGCAGTAAATGAACTTTCTGAAAACAGCAGTGCCTCATTTCCAGACCAGTGGCCTGGTAGAGTGCTTTAGAAACAAATGCTGAAAAAGTGGTTTGGGTGGGACATAAAAAACCTGGGTCTGAGTACTGCAGTTATTCCTGTTTGCAATGTGGGAAATCCCACAGACCTCCATTAGCATCTCACCATTTCAGCTGCTGCATAATGACAGTCTTGTGATGCATGGAGTCTGTTGAAAGACAATGACAAAAAGCAACTTTTGATTGCATGAAGTGTTGTTGTGTGCATTTCTGACAAGAGAATGTTGCCAAATAGACCTGAGGACGTTACAAAAATGTTCAACACAATCAGCAGAAATACTGCAGTGTGAAATACCACTTTGCTTGGAAATTTGCTCCTCCTGTCTGCTGTCTCTTCTTCACTACAGTCCTCCTTCTTACTCAGTAAAAGCTCATGTCCCTTTGAAAAGTGTCTGGTGAAGTGGTGGAAAGAAGGGACCCCTTGGATTACTTAATAGATTAGGTGGTTAAGGGAGAAAATCCTGCAGAGGATCAATTGAGTATAATTAGCAGCTGCCCAAGGGAAACAAGTGAGGAGTCATTCGTCCACTTGGCTCCAGATGCCATACAGGTGGAGAAAAGTGCTCTTCCCATGAAGATGACTCATCATTTCAGGCTTTTGCAAATTTCTTTTCACAGTCTGAGGAGGCTCATAGAGTATACCTAAAATATGGATTTTCTCCCATAAAATGATCTTGGGCATCAAGAGCTGTGTAGATTCAAAGGGCTCTCACTGAGAGAGGAATAGGCACCATCAAAGCCTCAACAAGACTGCTGGAGTCCTGTTCTGGTACCAAGACCAGACAGGACAAACCTGGTCTTGCACTAACTTTGGTTCTGTTAGTGCTATATTTCAATGTGATGCTTATCCAACGCTGTGAGTAGATGGGTCATTTGAATTACTGGAAGCATGACTGCCAATCTCTGAAAAGGTTGTTGACAGATTTTTTCATGGTTAATTCCTTCTTTGCCCCCCTTCTCTTAAAAAGGATTGAATTCTACCTTTGGGCAAGAGGGGACAACAGCTGCTTTCCAGAAGTTCGTAGTCCATGTACTGAAACTTGTGCTATATATATGGCCTAAATGGGCAATGTTGCAAGATATTGCTGATAATTGTCATCTAGTCAGTACAGGTTGGAGTACGTGTTGGGCCCTAATAAGTAGGCTGAGTTGTCAAGAATGAGCAAGTATACAGATAGTGGAGTACACCAAATTCACAACAGCAATCATGGTCTTCTGATGGGACTCTCAGGATATCATGATAAAATTAACCTTATGTGTTGCTTCCCTCCCATCTTAACCTGTGCCCTCATTATAATAGCATATCCGTACAATCTTATTTCTTTCATAAAACTATAAACTACTTGCTTTTTCTGGCATACGTCTTCATCCCCCTAAACCAGTGCAGATCTCTGGCTTTGGGTGCCTTCTGTCCTAGCTGGAACACGGCAGCTGAGCCCAGCTGCTCCTACCTGCATTTGGACAATACGTAAGCCATACACCTGGAAGCTGTCCTCATGGTATGCCAACAGGCTGTGCACGGTCCAAAACCTAGTTGAAGTCTTCATCTGTGTGGTCCCTAAGCTTAGCACTGGTCCTAAGCTTCATGATAGCATGTAAACCTATAGATCTCAGAGCCTCTGAAGTAACCATGAGCTCTCCAAACCTACAGTTAAGAGTCCTCATGTCCTCTTGGTAGGTCTCACAGGAGTCTGTCACAAATGTTTAGAGCTCAGCAGCCCTTATCCTAGAGCTAGCCATAAATTACACAGCCTTCTTGGTAACAGCCCTTGTAACCGTGGCGGTCTTTGAAACCAGTAATACGCCCTGTAGCCCCCGACAATCTGAAATCTTATTTTAGTATTAACTGTTGTTCTGCCCATAGACTCAACCCTACAGCCTAGTGAAGTCTGCCCATCCATGAACACTTCATAAGCCACTTCCCCATCGCCATGTTAGCCTGAAGCCTGTCCTGGGTGTAGCAGTAATGATATGTGTGGGAAGCAGTGAGATTTTGTGGCATTTTGGAAAACGATTGACATGGTTGTTGTGGAGCGAGTGTGTACATGGGGTTGAAGGGAGGGTGGCATATAGGGAGTCTCAGTGCAGATTTTTGGAGAACTGAGTGGAGATCCCAGAGGACCCTGGTTGCCCCTCTGCTCCCTCCCTTCCCTGGCAGCAATGCCCACTGTCCTACACCACTGCTACGGCAGCAGCCTGCCTGCGTGCAGGCAGGAGGCAGATGTCTGCTGTAGGAACGGTTGGTTGTTCCCCATCTCCCCCAGCAAAGGCAAAGCATGCTGCAGCAGGGCCTTTCTGCTGCTGCTGGCAGTCTGCCACAGTGAGTGAGAGGCCACGCTTACAGCAAGCTCTGCTTTCCTGGGCTCTTCCACCACATTAGAGGGTTTGAGCTAATAGCCTAGAGCGGACCTGATTGTTTGCCTTAGGAACAAGATGCCAGCGGGGAATGATGGTACTGCAGTGGTTTTCAGGCTCTTACTGCAGCACCATTTAATAATGCTTAAAGTGTGACCTGCAGCACCCCTGGTGCTTGTCTTGGATTGTGTTGTGTCCCAGATACACTGTTAACAGACATTAGTTTTTCAAAAGTTTTGTCCTTAAGAGAACTCTTTTGTTTGGGGATTTTTTTCTGTACTTAAGGATACACGTGAAACGACCCTTTTTTGGGTTTGATCTTGGAAGTACTTGAGAGCAAATCGAGCAAAGCACTTCATCACGTGCTTAATTGGTGAGACTTCTCACGTGCCTGAGGGCTTTGCAGAGCTCTGAGCACCTTGGGACTTGAAGCCCATTACCCAGCACTTCACCTCCCCAACCAGCTGAGTGTGGTTCTTGGCCCTGCTGTGGCTCTGGGAAGCAAGCCATCCTTCTGGTTAGGCAATTAGCAAATCTGCCAGTCTGCTCAGCTGCTGTCCCTTCCTGCAACTGGCATCTCTGGGGAAAAAGAGAGCTAATTCTTAATTTGTCTGTATGTCACTGTTAGTTTTCCCTGATTCATAATGTCATGACTGCTCTCTCCTCTTGATTCAGGAAACTTTGCTGGCTATAACTGTGGTGACTGCAAGTTTGGCTGGACCGGCCCCGAATGCAATGTGAGGAAGCCAGCAGTTGTCAGGAAGGATGTCCACTCCCTGACAGCAGAGGAGAGAGAGCAGTTCTTCGATGCTCTAGACCGTGCAAAGACAACTGTTCACCCAGACTATGTAATTGCGACTCAGCACTGGTTAAGTCTGCTTGGTCCCACCAGAGAGGAACCGCAAATTGCCAACTGTAGTATTTATAACTACTTTGTTTGGCTTCATTACTACTCAGTCAGAGACACACTATTAGGTTAGTGCTTTTCTTATTCAACAGGCTCTGCAGGTAAAAGCAAGTGTGAAAAGTGTCATTGCTGAACAAAGGTAAGTATGCTTAACACAGCTGTGCTACTTCATCGAGCAGTGAGTCCCAGCAGGAGCAGATCTGCAGAGTGAAACAGTTGGTGGTGAGAAGCTGGTGGCCATCCACAGTTGAGGGAGGTGTGCTTCAGACCTGCTGTGGTCTGGTCCCCCTACCCCATGGTGGCTGGAGCACACCAGCCGCACTCCTGGTGCATCTTCTGTCTGCCAGGGAGGCAGTTCAGAGGCTCCACCATTGGGTGAACTGAAGTGTGGTCAGGCAGTGACTGACTTCAAAAAGACATTCCTAGTCCACAGGACAAGGTAGATGCAGCAGCAGTGGGAAAGGGGCTCTGCAGTGGTGAAGGCAGAGACCGTACGGAGACATTGGGGACCAGAGTGCTACTGCTTTCTGTGGTCTTCAGCAAGTCACTAAGGATGGGATTTGCCTGACTAACCACAGCCTGCTTTTAAAACCAAACCAGGTTAGAGGTTTGGGTATCTAACCCCATGCTTTCTCCCAAATCTGGATTCCTAGTCCTCGTTGCTCTTCTAGACAGAAGTACTTATGCCAGCCCCATTTTGGAAAGCCCAGCTCTCACAGGAGGAGGCACCAATACAGCTTTTCTACCTGGCAGCCCTACATGCAAGCTCAACAGCCCATATCTACCTGCTTGCTAGAGGATATCTGCTACCCTGCAGTGGGTTTTCTTCAGTGTGACCTTCTGACAGTCTTCTATTTTGCAGGGCTGAAGTCTCTGGCCTAGCAAGAGCAAAGGTCCTTCAGGGGACGGGACAGTCATGTGGAAAGGGAAAGAGGCAACTTCTAGTGCTGCTGCAGTGATAAATAAATTCATATGTGGGTTGAAACTTGCTGCAGTGATTAACAAATCCATATGTGGTTTGAAGCCTCTAGCCTTTGAGTGTCTTAGTTCTCATGTGTAATAACAAGAGCACAACACAAGAAATAACAAGCACAATTTGAAGAAAATTGGCAAAGGATGCTGAATTACTGTTGGCAGGTTATGAAAAATGCTGAGGTTCTGCTAGGTACATGGTGTAAGTCCTGCAGCTGAGCAAGAGAATGAGATAATGATGTGGTACATATTATCAAGGAGCTAAGATTTTAGACAATAAGACTGCTTCTCAAAACCAAAACCCACTAAAGTCGTAAGAAATCTTCACAATATCCAACTTTTGGTGGAATGTGAACTTTTGGGAAGCACTGAAGTGAATATCCACAGAGGAGTTTGTTCACTTGTCCCATGTAAGTGTTGTAGCTTCTGATGTGTGTGCTCTTTCCAAATGTTCAGAGCTGCAGGTTTTTGTTTAACTCTACTCCAGGCAAGAGAAGAAGGTGCTGTCTTTCACTCAAGCCTCATTTGGTGCCTAAGTGCTTATTTCATCTTCCCTTTGTAGGACCTGGCCGCCCCTTCACAGGTATTGATTTCTCCCATCAAGGACCTGCCTTTGTTACTTGGCATAGGTACCATTTGCTGTTGCTGGAGAGAGACCTGCAGGTTAGCTGAACAGCCTTTCTCTTTCCTCATGCAACTTCTCTCTTTTGTGACTTTGTCGAGCCAGCCAAGGGTAAGCTATTTCCTAGGATAGATTCTTACCCAAACTCCCAGGAGTGTTTGCTCACTAATCCTTTTTTGTTTAAAGTGAAATTAGTGCTTTCAAGATACTGAGGACTGAACAGTTTCTCACTGTGAACAATGACGTGAAGGTTATCATGGAGATTTTTTTCTTTATCTCCACAACAGAGAACAGAAGATGTAAATTAACACTATTTATTAATAAAATCAAAGCAACACCTACATGTAAAACTTGGTAACAGATATTGTCTGCTGTTGTTGAAAATACCATCCCAATGAAAGCAACTCTAAATATTACCCCCTTTAAATGTGACACATTATACATTTAATACATACTTATATTCAGCAATACATCTTTTAAAGAAATATGTTAATGTGCCCGACAGTCAGTTGCCGAAGCATTGACTCATTTCCATTTGTATTATTTCTACATTGACAATGTCACTGATTTCAGCCTTGCAGATCTCTAATGAAAATGGTTGGTATCAAAATAGCTGCAGGATCTTGCATGAAATCGTATCTAACAAACAAGCACAAGCAAATGCACTGTATTCCTCTATTCATACAAGTTCAGATTCTTCCCCAGGGCCAGCCTTTCTGGAGCAAAAGCAAACCACATGCACAATTTTACCCATTACCCACTTACGTCACTCAGAAAGCCTCTTAGTTGCTTAAGGCTTGATTTATCTCTGCTCCTGCTCAGTCTCTGAGTTTGTAGGAAGACTAACATGGCCAAAAGAAGTGCAGGCCAAGAGTAGAATCACTAATGTCAGTGTCTGCATGGACTGACTTAATGCCCCAATCTTTTGAAAGGAGTTGAAGCAGCACTGTGAAATGCATGTAGTTGAAATGCAGAATGAAAAGCAGAATATCCAGTGAAATATCAAGTGAATACCCAGTGAAACAACTTGCAGGAGTCCCTTTCTCTTCTCTTTGAAGGTGATTCCCTGCTAATGCATTTCTGTCCATTGCAGCGACTGATAGGCAACGACTCCTTCGCACTGCCCTACTGGAACTTTGCCAAGGGTAGAAATGAGTGTGACATCTGCACGGACCAGCTCTTTGGAGCATCGCGGCCAGATGACCCAGAGCTGATCAGCCTGAACTCCAGGTTCTCCCGGTGGCAAATAGTTTGTAAAAGGTACAGGAATATCTAGGGCAAGCTTCCATACTGACCAAAGCTTGCTTTCGTTCAGCATTGAGAGCACGGACTGCTCTCTCAGTGTGAGCGAGTGGCACAAAAAGAGCCAAGACATCTTTTTTAAAACTGGGAATCATGGTTGGTTTTTGTGTAGATGGTGCTGTGTAAACTTTCCCCTCTGGTATTATGGAAGTATATTTTTGAAAGATGATTCTTTTGGTACAGGATTTTAGTCGATTCAGCCAATTTGAGGCTGCCAAAAGTCTGAAGAGTTTGCACATTGGCAAGTATATTCTTAAAGAAGAAATGCCTGCGTGTCGGTTCTCTAACAAACACCCAACTGATTTTGGCAGCAGAAACAGAAAACTGTTTTGGCATATAGGAAGCTAGAGATAGGCTGAAAAATCTGTTCCCTTTTATCAGGTGAGACCTTAACCCTGATATATTTAGCGCAGTTTGGGGATTGACTTTGAAGTGACTGAGATTTCACATGGAAAACAACACAGAGACAGCCAGGAGCTTGCTGCCAGCTCTCTGTAGGTGTATACTGATTTGGGTGAGAGCAGGGGCTTTGATGGGGGATTCACATGCAGGACTGGGGTGCTATGACATAAGATGCTACTGGTTACAATACTCATATAACATTCTTCAGTCAGCTCCAGGGCAGCGTGCAGTCAGTCAGAGGGAGGTACTGAGAGCTCAGGGCTTTTCAAAAGAGCCTCTTTCTATGGGCACCTAAAGAGCTACTTTAAATTCTAGCTTTAGGCACCAGTTGGCTTTAAATCTTGCCCCTACTTTTTCTCAACGATAAATAGGGCTTTGTTTTTTCTTGAAAAGTGTAGTGACTAAACTTTTGCCTTGCCAAGATTAAACAGAGACGGGCTTTTGTTTACTTCAGGAGTTTCTGAAAATGCTGTTTCATTTCATACTGAATAGCACAAAATTTTTTCACAAGTGTTACACTGTTTTTCTCCTCCTCCTTCCCTCTTTCTATCCTTGATATAAAGGACTTGCTCCCCATTAGCTATTGGGCAGCGCCTGCAACAGCAGGATATCCTCCAGGCCCTGAAAAAGAAGATGCAATGCATTGCAGTTTCTTTTCCTCTAAAGGGGATGAGGGATGGAAAGTGAAACCCTGTTTTATGTCATTCTTTGCATTTTCTCAGCCCACCCCACAGTAGGACTTTCCTTGTGTTTTTTTTCCCCATTTTGTTAAGAGTCAAAAAAGTAGTCCTTACTCAGGACTGAAAGTTTGTCAACTCAAAATTCAAAAGACTGTTTTAGATTGTCTGGTAAAAACTGTTCTTCCAAAGCCCTTGGGAGGGGAGAAGGCACGAAGGGAGTTGTGCTTGCCTTTTCTAAATCATCCTCTCTCTGTGGACAACGAACCTGGTAACTCTTGGTCCAAATGATTGATGGCCCACAGAGGACACAGAGCCACAGGAAGTCAGGGCATGGTGTCAGTCCTGCAATAAATTCAGCTCCCAGGCCATGGGAGGTGAACTGAGATGCCCCAGGAGGTGTCAGTCTCTAACCCCTGCTCTCTCACGTGTATAGCTGAGGCCTCTTTTCTACTATGGGAGAAAAGGCCAACAAGTCATCACCTTCTTCTGACTTGCACTGCTTTCTGTTTCACGCTCAGCTTGGATGACTACAACCGCCTGGTCACTCTGTGCAACGGGAGTGATGAAGGGCCGCTGCGGCGGAGGCCGCCTGGGACCTCCAGTGAGCAGCTGCCCACCATGGAGGATGTCAGGAGGTGCCTCTCCCTGCAGGAGTTTGACAGCCCTCCCTTTTTCCGCAATTCCAGTTTCAGTTTCAGGTTTGTCTGTGTCGGTTCCTCCAGAGCTGGCTGGGTCATGGGTTTTCTTTATGTGCTCATTTGTCAGCAAAATCTGGTTACTTGATGCTGCTTTTACCCATCTACAGGAATGCACTGGAGGGCTTCGATAAATTGGGTGGAGCCCTTAACTCTCCAATGCTGAGCCTTCATAATTTGGCTCACTCTTTCCTGAATGGGACCAATGTTCTCCCTCACTCAGCGGCCAACGATCCCATCTTTGTGGTATGTCTTTTTCCCCCATCATGAGTGACAGTGGCTGTGGCTCAAAGTCAGCTATCTCACCAGAGATTTGCAGAACAGAAGTAAAGTGAATTCCCTAAAAATAAGTCTTTTAAACAGACAAGGAGAAATCTTTAATGTTTTCTTGAACACTGCCACACCTGCATAATGGTCAAATAAAGAGGGAAGAAATCTCAGGGCAATTTGTAAAATATAAAATAAGTTTCTAGGTAGAAGAGCTGCTATTCCAAGTCATGTTGCCCTGAATCCTTTCATTAGGTGGTACCTAAACTTAATGTCTTATGCCAGACAATTTTACAGCAAGAAGATAAACTGAAAGTGGGGCTAGTTATTTTAGAGCAGTAGACTGAGTAGTTTGTGTCTTTGTTTCAAAATTCACAGGATAAAAGGAAGACCATCTAATTTCAGGGTCTTTTGGAAAATAGAAATAATGTGATTTCACTGATGCAATGGTACAGTGCTGCACTGCAATGAGCAGCACAAACAGCAATGTGCAAATAAAAAGCCAAGAGTCGAATCTGCTTACACATCTTTCTCTCCTAATAAGTTAATGTCAATTTCTTTTCCTCTTTGTTAGATTAAACCACAATGATTATATAGAGAAATTCTAATACAACTAATTTCTTTCTTACCTTTATTTTAAGTTTGCAATCTTTTGTTGGAGAAATTAGTCCAAATACTTATGTAGTTGTTCTCCAGCTTATTTCCTTAATAATTCTTGAATTCCTACATGCATTTCTTTCTTACACAATGAAATCTTCATTTCACTAAGCTGTAATTTTATAGGCAAGATTATTTTCTATAGGATATTTTCTAAGCTTTTTCCAGGGTTGTAATTAAAAAACATGAGTACATCAGAAATTAAGTTGAATTGCCCCAGACATTTGTAATTGTTGTCTGAAACAACTTTCCTGTATTAGTGCTTTATAGAGTTATCAACTCACTGGGCAAGACCTGACCAAATTCATGGGTACCTGGAGCTGTGGATCTGGTGGCATGCTCTAAGATGAGCATGAAGGAATCAATTTTCCTGCAATTTTCCATACCTGTTCAGAGATGAGAGAGATTAAAATATGTTTGAGAGGTACATTCACCTGTATGAGCTCAGTGGGCCCTCGCCCAAGAGGTCAGACCTGCCCATTCAATGCCAGCTGATATTGAACTGTCTGGAGAAAGAGCTTATTATGAAGAAGCAGCAACAAGGACATGTATAGCAAAATGTCCCATGCAGGAGATCAGTTTACTCCATTCTCATGAGTTTTCCTGGTTTCCCATTCTGTAAATCCCACCTAAATTAGATTAGCCTCTTCTCTCTCTTTCAAAAGCTGCTGCCACTGTAGACAAGAGTGTTTTAAATGCTGATGAGTTCTGACAGAGCTTAGTAAATGTGTATGCCCATGCCTGGATTTGCAGGTTCTTCACTCCTTTACTGATGCCATCTTTGATGAGTGGATGAAGCGGTTTAACCCCTCGGACAACGCCTGGCCTGAGGAGCTGGCCCCCATCGGTCACAACAGGCTGTATAACATGGTCCCTTTTTTCCCTCCTGTGACCAACAATGAACTCTTCCAAACTGCAGAGCAGCTTGGCTACACCTATGCCATTGACTTGCCAGGTATGTCTCAGAGGTGTGGAGACTGTTCCAGGCCAAGCGATGAGACAGCTCACCATGTTTTCAACGACATGGGCCTGTGAAAAATAAGGCACCTTTCACAAAATGTATGGGTATATTCACCTGCTCACTAGCAATCACATGTTGTAGCGCAGGTAGTTACAACTCACCACGTAAGTTGTGGTAACTACAAGTGTGCACATACTTAGTTTGCTCTGCTGCAAAATGCATCAATTTGAACTGCTCCGGCATTGATGAAGGTGCTCCTTCGGAGTTGGGGAGTCTTTGATTTTGGCTCCTGCTCCCAGCACTGTTTATGCCTTTTACAGGATCCTTTAACCTGTGTGGTGATTTAGTCCCTGCCGGGGTCTGAGACCACGTGGCCGCTGCCCCTCCCCCATAAAGGGAGCGAAATACAAAGCCCTGGGGCTGAGATAAGGAAAGGTTTAATACAACAGTGCAACAGCAACACAACAAACAACAACAATAACAATAACAATAACAGTAATAACAATGAACAGAGCAAGGTATGTACTGATACAGCAGTGAGAGAACCGGCTGTGCCAACCCACGCGATCACTGATTCTTCCCGCGCTATCGGAGCCCGGAGGTGAGCATGGTATATGAATAACCTGGCTAGAGCTTCCCCCCACTGCTGGGGAAACTTAACCCTATCCTAGCTAAACCAGGACAACCTGTCAGAGGTCAGGCATTCTGCCAGAGAGTTTGTCTGACTAACGCCGGTCATTAGAAAGTACTTGTTTTGCAGAGAGCCCTGAATGATACTGTACCATGAATCTCATTAGAGATGAACTACATTAATCTTTAGATAACCTGGAAAGATGTACCTGGGTGTTGTGTGTTATAAACCACCAGTTTTAAAGATTTTCCATGCCCATAAATATGCTGTGCCTTAGAGTTTGCCTATTAGTTTGAAATTACCTTTGACACAAATCAGATAAAGATAAAAAACAAGAAAGCAAAGTATTTATGCACAAAATCCAAAATTTGCAACACAAATTACAAATATTTGTAAAAGGCACAAGTGTAAGAAATGCATGATATCCATGCTGCAGCTGCTTTACCAAAGATTAAATCTGAGCAGTTTCTTTCTCCACCTCAGTATTCCTTTGAGAGGCAGTAGGTGCTTATCTAACCGATGTGGCCAGAAATTTCTTTAAATGCTTACTATGTATCTGTGGTTTTAATCTGTGGAGACTGTTTAAAGGTCTATAGGCTGCAAAAGACTGAAAACCTTGTCCTCAGGCTGCATTCATGCAGGGCAGCCCTGACGTGTGGAGACATGCTAGCTGTTCTCAGGGGTGTCCCCAGAATTTCCCCTGAAAATGTAAACTTCCCCTTTTATGGAGTTTAAGTTTTCCTCCCTCTGGACAACTGTCCCTACTTCTGCTTTGGAAATGCTGCTGCCCCTTGGGTATGAGGTACCCAGAGACGAACAAAGGCAGCTTGTGGTTCTGCTGCTTCTCAACTCCCACCTAAATAAATGGTTATCTCACTATGAAGCAGCATATCTATCCCTGTCTGCATGATCAGTGTTCAGAGAATAAAGTTTTTACATTAAAACCCTTCTCTTTTATCTAAATATAGAACTTGCTAATTCTGCCTCGTGTAACCACATTAGAAATCAACATAGGTAATACCTTGCTGGCTTTTACCTGAGAGATAGTAAAGTGGTAAACAATTCATTCTGGGATCTTACTGAATTTGGGCATTATTGCCCTCAACTCTTTTGTTGACAGAGACTGCAGATTGGGTCACACAACTTTTAGTTGCTTTTATAGTCAGTGTGACATCTCCTTGAGCCATCTGGATTTCAGCCCATATGTCCAAGTACCTTTTAAATACCTAAAATCCTTTTGAGAGTTTTTTGTGAATATAATCAAATGTAATTATTGCCATCTTGGTATATGTAGCATTTTTCAGAATAGGACAGCAGGCAGTTGTTGCTTCTGGAAGCATAAATGAAAACACAAAATAAAGTTATTTAGCCAAGTGGAGCAGGGTTATTGTAAGAATGGGCAATATTATCTTAGAAGACAGTGGTTCCTCAGAAGTGGTTCAAAATCAGAGGATGCGATCTGGAGCTGGGCAGCAGAACCACACTAAGTAGTGTTTTCAGTTAAAAGTTTGACAATCGTCTGCTTTGTGGTCTACAGGAAAATTGGAGGGTTTTCTGTTGACCAAAATGACTTGGAAACAGCTATGCTGAAATGTCATTATAGAAAGAATTGCTGAAATCATTCATAATTTTGACCAAATTAGGTAAGAGAATGGTCTTTTTGTATTGTTACTGTTAATCTTTCCAGTTCTCAACACTTTAATTTGTATGAAAGGTTGAAGTTTAAATTCAGCTGTAGAATTGTCTGGCAGGAAACGGCTCTGGTTCTGGTATGTGTGTTGGTTACACAGTGCATTACCAGCTTCCCCTGTGGCCACTGGGTCTCTAAGCCACACAAATAATCAAATTACCAGGCTGTGGGATATTTTCTTTCTTCCATGTGATTTAAGAAATGAAATTATATGCTGTCCTCACTTCAGACATTTCGTATTTCCAGGTTCACTTGAAGAAACCCAGGCGTGGGCTGCCATGGTTGGATCCACAATTGGAGGGTCACTAATAGCTCTGGCCATGCTTGTTCTTCTGCTTATACTGTTCCAGCACCAAAGGCAGAGAAGAGGTTTTGAACCACTGATGAATGTGAGCTTCAGCGCCAAAAAGTACATGGAAGAGGCCTAGTGCCCTTGCTTTGTTTCTTTACTTATTCGTGTAGGAAGTGATCTCGATTGCCTTATTGAGATCTTAGCTGAGAACTTATCACACACTCCTTTGGCAGCTGACTACATTGTTCTCATTCAGGTTTTCCTGTTATCTTGCTAATTGTAATATATGAAGTCTCTGGGTACATATGTACAAGGCCCAAGACAGGCCAGACTTTTCTTATTACCAAACATTATCTGGAGTGTGTGACACTTATAAGTCATCCTCTATAGATTTAGATCAAGACAACTAAGAATCTAAATAGAAGAAAACCAACTTAGATAACCAAGATAATTTTTCACCTCAGTGTGTTCTTGATTTCATTTAGCAGCTCAGAGATGTGCTGAAAGTTATTAACTCTACATATATATTGAATAACATATTATTTTAAAGTTATCAATAAATATTCTGAATAATATAGTCTTTTTTTAAGGTTCAAAATGTTTCATGCTGTTTGACAAAATACTATAGGACCCCCCTGGTTACAGTTTATTTTAGGAGCATGATCAATTCCATACATTATTTCAGTCAAGCTGATGTTAGCAGTAAGTAAACCTCCAAACTCAAATTCTCCTGAAATTTAAGAGCAGGAGTTCCCTGACAGCTAGAGATACACTTGTGCTTTACCTCTGTGTTAGGGACCTGTGACAAAAGTTGAAAATGGTGTTCATCCTTCTCTGTTTTGGCTCTGCTGCACTGTTTCATGAATTTAGACCTAAATTTCCGAAGTCTGGGACCCAGGACTCAAGACTGAGATAGTTCTCATGACCCAGGTCTGCAGGTAGGGGATCAGGTTTGGATATGGCACTACCTAGACCCCATCTTAAACATTCCTTTATACGTCCCCTATATATTTATTTATTTAGAGATAGATTTGGAGCATATTTGGGTGGCTTTACCTATGTTATCTTGAGAGAGGATTTTTACACAGCGAATGAAGTCCTGAACACATCGTGTCAGATTTGGTGCATAATATGTTACATTAATGGAGCACTCAGGTTTTGAATTTTGTAAGGTCCTGAGTCTTAGAAAAACTGCTTTTGTAGCCTTTAATAAAAAATTCCAGTTAGTAATGCTTTCTGATATTTCTTCTAGAACCGCTCAATACTAACTGTGTGGACTAGAAAGAAAATCTCAGTAGGTCTTCACATATACTTGGCTTTGAATATGTGTAACTTACAAAATTTACTCTAAAATGCAGACTTTTTTGGGCAAAGAAAAGTTATGATTTTCTAACCAAATTGTCCTGGTTTCGACCAGGATGGAGTTAATTTTCATTGGAGTATTTTATACCATGTGATGTCAATGCCCAGGTGGGTGGGCTCTCGTTCATGCTGTCTGCTCATGGGGTGGTATTGTTGCTGTGGGGGCCAGCTGCTGTGCTCGGTAAGCCACTGTTGCATTTTACCCGTTTTCTTTTTGAACTCACTATTGTTACTGTTGTTCTCTTGTTATATTTAGTAAATTCTTTCTTTTTACTCAACCCACGAATTCTCTTCTTTTGTCCCTCCCCTATCTTACCAGAGGGGAGAGGGGGAGGTGAAAGGCCGGCCACATGTGGTGTGGCTGCCGGCTGAGTTCAAACCTCCACACACATGCTCAGGTGGACAACGATCCTCTGCTGTTTGTGGTGTTCTGTGGTGCCTTTAGGGAGCCCCAGTGCACTTGGTCCTGGCTCATGCCCAAGATGTCAATGATTGAAGCACTTTTTGTACAGCCACTCAGTCCAGCACCCTAGCTCCCAATTCAGGTTGCCTGTCAGGGGTTTTTACTGTGTAGGGTCCGGCGTTACTTGATGGTGCTGAGGACATCAGCTGAGGTCTCCAGAGACCTGGCTTGGGCATGTGTCACATCAGTTGGACCCTGGTCATTGTCAGTTTGTAGCTAGGTCTGAGGTGTCCATATGCCCTTCTCAAGGCGGGAGATGTCAGCCACTTTTGAGCACTACAAGACTATAAGTCTTCACATGCACCAGTTCCTGCTAAATACTGATCTAGAGAGATGCTGTTAGATGGAGATTGACACCTTTTTGTCCTTCATGTGATGTGAATGCCAAAGTTTAGGAGAGAGGCTAGGCTGCTACTTCCAAGGGTGAATCAGATTCTTCCTTGGGCTCACAGGGCATAGTGTGTGCCTAACTGGCTTCACCACCTTGGAGGTTTGGATACTGCTGTCCCAAGTGTTTGCTTTGCAAGCTGTCCTGGTTATGGGCAAGTGACAGTGGCAGTGGGGTAGAGGAAGGAGAGAGACAGGGGAGAAAAGTAAAAAATGTAGCATATCAGTTAACTTGCTAGAACTGATTTTGCCTAAAAGCAGGTGGGCAAAACTAGGGAGAGTTGCTCAGTTCTCACTTGTAAATTGAGTAGTGTGTTTTCCTTTCCAGAAGAAAAGCAATGAGGGCATTAGATTGATACCAAGCATACACAAAAGCCTAGGGTCAAAGATTCGTGCGTTACTCTTTCCACTCGCTGCCTCTTAGTTTAGTAATTTGGGCGTTAAAATTATGACTGGTTTAATAGTTGCTCGTAAAAATCTGTTTGAAGTAAGCTGTATAGAGGACACAACCTGCCCTCTCGCGGCTTACTGAAAAATTACCTGGTGACACCGGAAAATTTTCTCCCTTTTTAAAAAGAAAGTCTTGGTCTAGCAACCAAGGAAAGTTGTGTCCTTGGTAAAAGGAAGAAGATAGACTTTATATGAAATGCTTAAAAAGGAAGAAAAAAGAAAGAAAGTTGATCATAGGCGCATTACAAAATGTTGGAGGAACTCCTGTAGCAAGTCTGATTGTAAAGGTTGGTTTTACATGTTTTAATGTTCCACTCATCCCAAACTACAGAAAAGGCTTTTTCTTTTGGTTGTTGTTGCTCGTTTATGCAGGTGTTAGTAAATACCTGCAATCTATTGTTGCATAAATTGTACGGAAGCTACTACTGCCAGGGTGAGATGAAAAGGGACTCTTCTGTCCCATAACACAGAAGGCAGACTCCCACAGGCTCCTAAGCTGAGGGGAACAATGCTGAAAACACACCATCCCCGATCTCCACAGAGCCCAGGATGAGATGAGGAGCTAGGAAATTAAAATAGGATATAGAAATTAGGCACTCAAGAAATGAAGGTATAACTTAGTTTAGAGATAAAGATGGAAGACTCAGAGATCAGGCTAGGGGCTAGAGGCCGATTAGTTACAAGATAACTAAGATTGAATAGGATAATAGATCATAGTCGATGGGCCAGAGAGCAGAACAATATGGAAACCTTGATTAATGGAAGCTGTGAGGGAACGCTTCCTGATGGAATAGGAAGACAGCCCTAAAAACTGGTCAAAAACCAACCCTATGGTCCGGCCTGAGTCCAGGAGGCTACAGAGACTGCGCAAGAAACCGAGGTAAAAAGTTCAACAGTGAGGAAGAGGAGCTACTTCATCTCTGCGACCCCAGCCCATGACCACCGGGACACACTGTGCAGACGCGACTAGGAGGAGACCGGGGTGGAACATATGAAAAAGACTTTCAGGCTCATTATAATACGAAGCGGGGATAGGTCATGCATATGTATAGGCATATTATGAATATGTGATACTTTGTAGCATAAAGCCAAGACAGGGTGCCACGAGAGGTGTGCACGTTTGTGATGAAACGATCCCCTGTGCATCTCAGCACTGAATAAACATACCTGCTTTATAACCTTACAGGTTGTGGAGTCGTGTTTCCGCAAGTCAAGGACACCCTGGGATTTTTGTCCTATAAATCAGTGCAAAGTGTCATCTCAGCTCCTGGAGTCAGT
Source organism: Strix uralensis (assembly GCF_047716275.1). Taxonomy (NCBI): domain Eukaryota; kingdom Metazoa; phylum Chordata; class Aves; order Strigiformes; family Strigidae; genus Strix; species Strix uralensis. Next base: position 80,451,111 of record NC_133973.1, read on the forward strand.
GTGGAGTGGGGGCATGGAGCGGTGCCCGCTGGGGTGCCCCTGCCTTCACACTGGGCTCAGCATGGGCACCAAAATGGGGACAGGGAGGGCAGTGCCCACCTGGGACAGGGGTCACTGATGCCCACGGACCACCTCTGCCCATCACTTTTTCCTCTCACATTCATAACTGAGCAGTTATCCAGCCCAGCCCAGGGCTGGAAGGAGGAGTGACCAGCACATCCATTTCCATGGTCACTTTTTACTCAAGGCACATTGCTGGCAGATGGGAGGTGCACTCCTGAATGACTTCAAGCTGAGAAAGGTGTAATCATCACCATCCCCCCCATTTATAATAATTCCTGCTGAATTGGTGCTTTCTTCTGACAAAAGGCTCTGAATCACACAGGAGCATGTAACATGCAGCTGCAAATAAGATGTTTAAGCTCTGGAGAGCAAGAAGTGCTCAAAAACATCCCTTTCTCAGCCTTTTTGTTAGCTAGACCTCTGCAGCTTCTAGCTCCGCCTGTAGGGCTCTTGTGTGTATAATCTTTCTGAGGAGTTTAATTCTCTCTAGTCACTAGTTAATTGCTCTCTCAATTGGCTGTACTGGATCTGTGGGCAGTTAATGGCTCACTCTGAGTCATCCAATGGGTCAGGTGCCTAATTTTTTGACTCTGTAGTAAACTGGTGGCAGCCACATCCTCTCTGTCTGTCAGTCATGGCCTGTGCCTTTGTGCAAATGACTATCATGAAAATTCTCTGAAGGAATTAGTGAGAACCTGTTTTCTGAATTAAATTAAATCTCACTGCTGGCTGTTTAGCTAAATGTTTGAAAAGGAATCTGTTCTGCTTGTGCCCCTGATTTAGGAAAGAAGCAGTGTAAAGTAACCACATCTTATGGCTATTACTGTAATAAAACTGGAAGTTGCAGTGCCATTACTGACCTGCTTCTGTTGACTACTTACTTTACACTGCTTTTGGGAGAGGCATTGTGTGCCTGTGCTTGCAAGGGGAGGAAAAGAGAAAGAAGCGGATTCAAAGACTATCAGCTAAATTTAGTAGTGAAGATACACACTTACAGAACCAGGCATGTAGGCTTGTCCTGGTTTAACCAGGATAGGGTTAAGTTTCCCCAGCAGTGGGGGGAGAGCTCTAGCCGGGTTATTCAGATACTATGAGGACCTCACATCCTGGCAGGTCACATTTTTCCTGGCAGGAGCGCGGTGCACTCGTGGTTTTGTACATGGTGCTTCCCACTGCTGTATTTGGTAGCTATTTTGCTCTGTTCATTGCTATCACTATTACTGTTATTGTTGTTTGTTGTGTTGCTATTGCACTGTTGTATTAAACCTTTCCTTATTTCAGTCTTGGGGCTTTGTATTTCACTCCCTTTGTGGGGGAGGGGCAGCGGCCGCGTGGTCTCAGACCCCGGCAGGGGCTAAACCACCACAAGGCTAATGACAACTAGGAAGGAAACTTAGCTTCCTAAAGTACCCTCTTTGGCCCTTTATGCAGTGTATGCAGCCAGTTAAGTGCCCTGCACACAGCTGCCTGGAGAAAGTCAGGTTACGAACAAAGCTTCATCTATGATTCTGCTCTACTTCAGAGCTCCTGCAGCTGAGACACAGCTATAAGGAGGTACTAATTTACACAGAGCTCTTTGCTAAAACTAGGCTTTCCAAGACCTGGGTGGCCAGAAGAAATGGTACCAGTGCTGGCATTTGCTCTCACCAGCTCTCTCTTTTTGTGAGGGGGCATTCACCTCCTCTCCTAAAGGCTGAAAGACCATGGACATCAAAAGTTACCTCTACACTGGGTTTCAGATTAAGCCAATGTATAAGCCATTGCACTGTATAGATCCAAAGTCATGCTCTGATAGTAGCAGGGCACCCTCCAAGGATGAAATATGGGAAGAAACCTCCAGGTATGCACCTAACTGCAGAGTTTGCAGGTCTGGTTCATTTTGCCTGTCTCAATCTCCTTCACCAATCCTGTCTGCGTTCATGATGATGTTACCATTGCCATGTGTTCCCCCTTCAAAGGGTCCTGAGGGTCCTTGTGCTAGGACAGATGGGACGATGAGAGTAGAGACCTGAACATACCAAGCTATTCAGAAGAAAGGGAATAAGCAGTCAGGTCTCTTCCAGAGCAGATGATCCCTCCCTGTTTGTCTCTCCTCCCTTCACCACCTTGCTGTCTCTGGCCTGTTGACAAACCCACGAACCCTGGAGCAACTTCAACAGGCAGGATGGAAAGAAAGCATGTGCTGACTCCAACCATTGTTCTTGGCAGCACTTCCAAATGCCTGAATAAAGGAGGTAGTCACTTGATCTCCAGCTCAGATGAAGTCTTTTCAGCCCTTATCTCTGCTGTCAGGCTTTCTCACAGACGAGATTAAAAAGCTCCTTTTTCAGCACTGTGGTTCTGCCCATGGTGGGTCTCCTTCAGTGGTTTCTGATTTTCTGCGGTCATGTAGCTAAGAGCTCAGCTGTCTGTTTTGGATATGGTGAATTGCATTATGTGGCTAGATGCCTGGGAGACAGGTGCTTAAATGTTCAGGCCACAAAGTCCCCTCTTGCAGCTCCCTTCACTTGGTGATTTCATTGCTGCATTCCAGGCTGCTTCCAGGACTGTTTCCCTGCCATCCATCTCTAAGTGTTTGGTCCATCCAGTCTCTTAGCAGATTTTTGCATTTCTTCCTCAGAAGAAGGTCTCCTGAGGTTTCATTGGCTTTTTTTTTGGTGCCTTTTACTTGAAAACATCTTTTGGCAGCTTCATTTTTATGTGGAGGAGTTATTGCTCAAATATCCGTAACAGTTTCATAGTTGCCTCCTCTGCTTGAGGTAACTGAAAAGCTACTAAACACATTACATGCTCAGAAGCTGTCATTGTTGGGAATAAGGCTGATGACTGGCTTCTTTTGGGCTGATTTCCACCAATTTCAAATAAAGCCTGAAGTGCTTATTAAACCTTTGCTGGGTTTCTTTTTCATTTTCTTGGGGGACTTTCAAACTCCAGCCTAGCTTTTATCAACGAATTCTTCCACTTTCTTTCATGCTGCTGTGTCCTACCATCCCATGGTCAGTGTCTGCTCAGGGCAGGGAGACCATGCCAAAGAGCTGCTTCTTTCTGCGTTGCTTTGGTTGGCTGTGTACAGCGAGAGCATTGCGAGGAGAACTGCTGTGCTCAGCCCTTGCAGGTGCACATCAGATTTAGCTGCAGTCCTTAGGACCTACATCAACAACTGGCTTCATGCTTAGCAGGTGCACTCTAGCTTGGCATGCTACACTCTCACTGGTCCCCTTGGCATAGCTGTCTGGCAGAGATGTGAACGAATGGCTTCATTTAGAGCAGCTCTAAGACCGTTCAGATTCGTGTCACATCCCAAGGCAGCTCATCTCCTCCCCAAGCCTGGAGATGGGAGCTTCAACGAAATGTAGAAAGCCTGCTTCTTCTGCAGCTGTGTACATCCACTCAGTGTGCCAAACCCCGTGGATTTAGAATTCAGCTTGGAGCTTTGAAAAATACCACTTGTGAAGGCAAAGCACAATCCTTCCTGAGAAAAGAAAAAGCTGGATTTTTAAAAGAAGGAAAAAGTATCCTTTTATTCAGGCCAAGTACACTCTTTCGTACCTCCTTTTCTTTTCCCTCCAACACTTTTCATGTGTAATATTAGGAGAAGTCTCATGATTTTGCAAAAAAAAAAAAAAAGAAAACATTTGTTTTTAATGTAGAATTTGTTGTTTTAAAATGCAATCTTCCAACTACAAATATTTGATCAGGGACATGACATATGGAGAGAAAGATGACAGAGCTCAGTGTTCATTTACACTATGTCTCTCTGCTGGTAGAAAAGAAGTATACCCTGGTGGCTGTGCTAGGACAGACAAACAGAAAGATAAAAGGTATATTTCTATGTGAAACTGAGAAAGAAGGAAAAAAGTGGTACTTTTTATTTCAGTCTTGCCTGTATCTAAATTTTTTAGCTTGGTCTGGGGATTGCTAGTCATGTTTTTCTGATGTATACTTAATTGTGTTATTCAGATGAATTTGTGTCAGCTCATCACAACAGCCTGTCTCATGCTCATTTTTGCCTTAGTTGCCATCAGTCATTCCATATCAGTATGGTTTTTATCTGGAAAACACATCTCTAGTAGCAGTGCACAAAATTGCTCCCTCTACTTTTCTCTAATATTCCACAATTTATTTCATTTGAAAGAAAGGAAAGGGCAGTTTTTACAGAGCAAAGTGAATGGGAATGGGAATTTATTGAACAACAAAATGAACACTTGGAATATTGCCTTTGCCTGACAAGTTCCAGTAAATTAATTTTGCAGCCAGGGAATGTCAGACTTTTTTCCTTCTATACTTCATGGAGTGTGTAGTGGAGCAGCTTGCTCTAGAATAGAAATCCCTTAGTTTTCAGTTGTGACTGTGGAATGGTTAAGGATTTTTTAAATTGTTTTAGGGAGGGGTCCCCCAGATGTTTCAACATTTCGGGGCACTACACATACAGTTAGAGTTGCTGAATTGGGAAACAAAGTTTTCCAAGCTTCACAACAGTTGGGAAAAGAATTTCTAGTGTGTTTGGATTGTCCCAGCTGTATGTTTTCTGCTGGGGGGTGCCCAGAGATTTCGCCTCTGCTGGTCCCTCTGGAGACTTCTGCAGTCTCCCTCCTCTCTTCCACATTGCTTGCCTTGTCCTTTTGCCTCTTTCTGCCTTGCTTTACAAATATATCTATTTCATCCTTCTCTAACTTATCTATTAATATTCATATAACAGTGGGAGAAGGTAGAATGAGGCTTAAACCTAGCTGGTTTTTAAAAAGCATTATAAAATGTGTAGCACATATAGTTGTCCCATGTACTAACCATCTGTATTGTATGTACCCTCAGCTGTTTTAAGTATAGTCAGGGTTACAGTTAAAAGATGGAAGTTTTCAATATCTAATTAAGAGTTTGTGAGGAATTTCAGTATTTATATTAATTATATTGATTGTTTTGTATTAATGTCTCGCCAAAACTGAATAAATACATAACTGAAGAAAATAATTAACCATAAAAAAAAAGCCAAGAAGAGAAACTTCATCCCAAAAAATAAAATCAGGACTTGGCATCTTTATTTGTTTCACTTTAAGGATATTTTTACTGATACTCAGCTCATAGTTTTCCTCTTAATTCTATTATTCTCTGGCTTCTGGACTTCTTCCATTGCCCTCTCCTCTCTCTCCCATACTCATCATCTCATCAAATAATTTATTTGCAGTAATTAGAAAAATCAAAGCTGGCTTGTTGCAGTAGGCTAGTCCCTTCTCCAAGCCCCTCACATTTTTAATGGTCTCTCATTGCCTCGTCCCCAGAGCCCCTGGCTGTGTGGGCTGCTCAGCACCGCAGTCCCTCCCATGGGTCGGGCTTGGTCAGGTGAAGCTGATCTCAGAAGTGAGTGCCGTCCATCGTGTGGAGCTGCACAAAAGTGGGCCATCGTCTCTCTGCTTATAAGACAATATCATTCCTCATGCAGAGCCAAATTCCAGGGGAGTTTTTTCTTGCATTTACATCATATTGCAAATACTTGACACCTGCACATTCTTTATATCAGCTTGGCATCTGCATTTGATGTCTCTCTGATATGTCTGAGCTTAGCAATACATTTTCTTAAGCCACAGTTTTTCCTGGATTAGTGACAACAGTCAATTGGATTTATTAATGTTTGCCATCTATACTACCCAAACATTCAAGTGAATGGATATGCATTTCACAGATGCAAATATGATATTACGTTCAATAGTGTATTAAATCAAGAGTGTGATAGTAAATTTAGCAAAGCCTCAGAATTTAGTATATCAATATCATTTCAGTGCAAAGGCTGGTTTTCAAATATCATCTCTAAAATGTAAAAGAACAGACCAGAACCTTTACTTGCCATTCAAATAAAAGCATCTGTTGTTTTCAAACAGTTAGCTAGTTATATTTTCACTTTTTTAAAATACTTTCTCACATTTCATTCTCCTTGAATTTTATTTGCATTCTGATGAGACAAAAAATCATAATAGACTTGCAATGTTTCATACAGTCATGAAACAAATATCAGAAATCTGGCAGAGAAAATGGTCATCCTAGTATTTCTAGACTAAAAGATTTCAGTGGTGTTTGAATAGGGAGCTAGATTTTGGACTGTATCAGATCTCTAGCAATTCAGATTTTCATTCTGTTCCAGCAGGATTTAAAGTAAGACACCATTAATTAATAGAACCTTGTGGTAGGTGCCTGAGAAAAGAATAATAATTAAAAGGAGTTATTAATTGTCAGATTTTCCATGATTCACAGAAGACTATGCACTGTTGCAGATAATGTCTTCAGGCAAGTAGCAGAATCTTAAATTGTTGTTTCCATTAAGCTCTTCTATGATAAACCTCCTTGTGGAGGTTTATCCTCCTTGTTTTTTCCTCCTTGTGGAGCATGAAACTTGAACAACAAGGTTTGACTTGTGTTAAGAAAGTAAAGAATATTGCAAAATTATTAGAACCTGGAGATCATTCTTCAGAGGCTGAAAACTGCAAAATACTATTTTTGTTTGAAAACTCAGTGTTTTGGTCTAGAATGGGGAACACAGCAGTGTACTCTAAACAAGTAAGGACATTCCCAACCCTGCTCAAACAATTTGTTCACAAATACTGTTTTAAAATGAGATGGTCTTTCTAAATTCAGTGACACACACCCCCAGAAGGTAGCAGGCTTCATCTGTCTTACACCCCTAGCGTGAGTACCCAGATGTAGGTAATATAGCGCCACTGGAGATGCTCAGCAGTGCCATGCATTGGATCCATTGACCCCAGAAGGGCATGGGTTTCTTGCTGCTCTGCCTATTTGCCAGCTACACACAGATATCTTGGATGCAATACAAGCTGTGACTCAATGAGCCCCACAAAAGTGCCCAATGCCATCTGAGATATCTTAGAAAATCCAAGGTGTAATGAGTAGGACCAGAAGATGTAGACACAGAATATATAATAGATCCAGTGGGCAGTTGAGCCAAACCCTGCAGTACCCAGTATGGCAGTGGTGCCTCTGTTTAGACAACAAAACCCCTCATCAGGGTGACATTCAGTTTGCCCAAATCAAGGTTTGTACCAGGTTAGAGTGGGATTCAGCTCACTCAAATTTAGGAAATTGATTTTCTTGCCTAAACTTAGGCCTCTGGTTCCTGAGACCATCCCACCTGGACGTCCAGTTGCCAGTCTGGAAGGGTGCAGGGCCTCTGCAGGTCCTGTGTCATGTCTGCTGGCTCTGGGCTGATGTCTTGGCTAGCCTAAGGTGTTTCAGGTGACACCAGACAGCAATAAGTAGGCAGCTGAATAAAACTCTTAAACTTAGAACTGAATCAACAGAAGAATTTTAAGGAGGCTGTATTGACGGTTAAAAAACCTAGTATGAAATCTTAGACTCCACTGCAGGAATTAGAATAAGTCAGATTAAAATGGAGAAACAGACCCCTCTAATTTTCCAGAGCCCACATTTCTTAAAGAACAAGACTGATTTACATTTTAAGACTCCTGTATCATGGGCAGTTTTATGTAAAAAACCCCCAGGTGTTCAACAATTGCAAAAAAATGCTACCATTAAATTAGCTCCCATCTGATTGACTTAGGACTAATAAGTAAGTCAAAATAACAGTTGAGTATCATTTTTTAAACTATATTATGTATAGTCACAGAAAGGTCTCACCTTTTGCAAGAGAACAAATAAATAACTCCTGCCTGAAATTTCATCCTTAGATGTCATGACTTTTCACACTTCCACAGTGTTCTTCACTTCTCTGACAGATTTTAGGGGAACATGCCTAGCACATAAATATAGCCTGAAAAAGAACGCTGTAGAATGAACTCCTCATAAATTATTTTAAAGATTCATTTTACCTCATGATTCTCCAGTATCTGACAATCATGGGATTAACATTGCTGGCCTGCAGACAGCACTTTTCATTTCGCAGCCAAGAAACCACAAGACAAGAGGCAGGTACTTACTTCAGATATTTATTGTAGTCCATCAGAGAATATCAAATCCCTGTTTTCAAACCACCAATATACATTGCCTTCATGGTATGAGTGAAGGGTGATGAGAATGAGAAGAACTGATGAACATGATTTAGATTTGTTTAACACATCCTGGATAAAAATGAATTGGACAATTTTAAGTCAGAGCAGTTATAGTTTTATTCTTTATATGGTAAAGCAATCTAACAAAACCAATACCATAAAAATAACTAGAATGAATAAGGCATGTCAAAGTCTTCACTGAGGTGTCAAGTATATATACATACAGTACTGAATATTAAGCAACAGTGTAAAAGATCGCCCCACACTTTATTACTGTTGTAATTGTGAACTAATAAAGTAAGTAAGTGTCATCAATGTTGTTTGAGAGACAGACACTGGGGATATAAGCACAGATTTAAATGGTTAGTATCAAACTTGTTAGATATACTTCTCCTGGTACTGGAGCTGATGGCAGACTCTCACTAGCTTCAGTGGAAGGAGGATCAGAGAGGCTGGGGAAGGCGTTTTTGATCCTCCATTGCATAGTCCTCGTGCAGCGCAAATTACACTGTCCAGATTGCTGTACACTTTTTAACTTTGGATTGAAAGAAGTTACACTGGGGAGTCCTTATCCATACAGCTTGGGATTAGTTACCTCACCAAAAATGACTATATCTGATCACCTATTTTTAATACTTGGATTAATGGGCTGTGCGCAAACCACCTACTATGGCATTGTGCATGTCTGTAATGGTTTCTAAGCTGAAGATGGTCATGAATCATTCACACAGCTTATTATACCATGATGCTAGACCAAGGATCCTCTGTACTGTCAATGGAGAGAAGTAGGAGCAACATATAATATATGCACCTACAGCATGTGGAATGAATATATTTCCCTATTTCTGTCTTTTGATAATACAGACAGTTGAGATCTCATAGCATTGGGTGCCAGATAGTTTGACTCCCTCATTGTTTTCTTGATGTTGCATGTCACAGTAGTTGCTGCAACTGGATACCTATAGTAGATGGTCTGCATATGACTTTGTGTGTTGCATCAGTAAGACTTTCCCAACAAGCAATTTGATCTTTTTTAGCTGAGATATTGCTCTCTCCGCACAGAGAGTTAGTTAATAGTGGATTCTGTATTCTAATGCTTTACCAGTTCAATTATGGCAAGATTAATTTAAAGGTCAATATATCTTCTTGTTCAACTGAGAAAAGTCTCTTGATTTCTCATTATGAAGACAACTGGAAAAACTGTGTTTTCTAACATTTTTAACACAGTGTTTTTGTGGAGATTCACTGATAAAGAGTTTGCTGAGATTTTGCAAAGAATATCCTTAATATCTAATAATCAGTATTAAACTTTCATGTAATGATCAATTTTTATGTAATGTGTCTTAACAAAAACAAAACTTTGGCTAGTAATCAGTGACAATCAATTAGACTTTCCAACAAGCCATTGCAAATTTAAAATATGCACATGAATAAACAGTACAATAACACTATGAGAGAAATAACTTGCCTTACACTGTTGTCAGTGAAAATACGTATTCATTAATATATGTATACTATGAAGCAGGGAAACTAACAAGGTACAATCTGTCTGAAAAGCATTATGCAGATAACATTTGCAGGCAAAAGGCAGGGCAAATAAAATTAATCTTTAAGAATGCTAGTTATTGTCTCAGTCTGTTACTGAATATTACAATCCTATCCTAACTCTCAAATGTGTTGTAAGCACTAAAAAAGGATTTTTCAGTAGGCAGCAAAAGAAAGTATTGATTTAGAAAATAAAATGTATGGCCTTTTTCAAATGCCTTTGTCTAGTAACATAATATTGCACCAGGCAAAATTGCCTTAGCTGATCAGCAAGGTCTTCTAATGCCTATATTTCAGGAAGATGCGTTACAAAAAAAGAATTTAATAGGAGGTCATTCATTATCTGGTAGTAATTTTAAGGTACATGAAAGAAGCAGGCACAGCACTACAAATAAATATATATATGTAAATGATTGTTAATACAACCCTTTCAACAAAATATCCCTGCAGTCAAACTTTTCTTACTAATGGACAGGAACACAGCAGTTTATGGTTTAACTGTTCTGTGATTTCAAAATATCATCTTTAACATCCTTGACATGACAAATTGTGAAAGAAACAAGCTTAAGAACCACAGAATTCATTGTAAGTCTTGAGAGAAGAAATGGTATTTACATTACTGATCACTGCTTTGTGAAAACCACATTAACTGTTGTGCACTGGACTTAGTAAAGACTCAAGGGGAAATGGAAAAGCAATGGGCCGAACAGTACCGTCTGAGATTGTCTTGAAAATGTCAAACACTTCTCTTCTTTTTATCCACAGGGAAATCTGAATGCATTTCTACTAATCAAAACTTTCTGGAGGAAAGTGTGTGGAAAGGAAAGGTGTAATAAAAAAGACCCAGTGGCTGTGGGAGTAATCCACTGGGTATTGTTGTGTCATGTCATTTTTGGGTGATGGACAGTGGCAGTATGATTATAAATCTGTAAGTCAGTTAAAGGGGGTCAGATGATACCATTAGAAGTAAGACCCACTTTCTGTGGATTATGAATTTAATTTAAAGAAAAAAACACTAAATAGGATGACAGTTTTGATCATCAGTATTTTACCCAATTCATTTTTGGAGAACATGTTTTCATAAACATAGAAAAGTCATCATGTAACAATTATTGTAGCCTGAAAGGGAGGAGGTACGGTTTCTGAAAAGCTTGGCAAGCTTTTACAAGTTTTTTGTGTAAAAAACAAGAAATAATGAAATTCGTATCAGTAAAGCCCCAAAATACTGTGAATGAGATACCATCTAGGTTGCTGTTTTTATCTGGATAGTTGTCTTTTTTTACGTTTTCCTTACTAGTACCAGCAGATGTTGCCAGATAATTTCTGCAGACTCACCCTTTTCCACAGTTATTTCAAAAAATTGCAACAACACTTATAGAGACACAAGCTATAATCATCTCTAAAGCACAAGTCCCTGCCTGGGATTCTCCTCGTTAGGTCTGTGTCAAGTATTGTGGTAAATGAAGTCCTTACAATACTCTTTTATAACATATGCACTTGAAATTTACTGGCTTGTGGCTGTATTTATAGAGATATATATGTGTGTATATGTGTACATAAATGTGTATACAGGGAGAGAGATGCACGCTCACATGTACTATGTGAGTGTGCCGTTCTCAGAAATGCAAAAAGGAAAACAAAATGGAAGAGCAGAAGACATAGAAAATTGGACATTGAATGGGTGCTTTACAGGTAGGGCTTTTGGTTTCTGCCACATTTCAAGCACCAGTCCCCCAAAAGTAGGTTGGGGAAAGAAAAAGGCTTTCCTCATTATGGATTCCCAAGAGATGATGGGGGATAGAGAGGAAGCTGCACTTAATCATTTTCAGCCTTTAAAAAATTATTTTTTGCATAACAATCAGCTATTTTGCAAGAGGTGTGTTCTTTCTCTACCAACCTCTTAGAAGATGTGTGTTTTCCTTTCATTTATGCAGTAAGGGCTGAGACTGACAAATGGCTAAGTGCGTTAATGATTAAACCCAAACAGTATCTTTATCACAGTTCTCACTCTTGAGGAACTGTATTAATCTTTCTGCCCTTCGGTGATGTGCACCTTACTCCTCACTAACTCTCTGACATGGCTTGAGCCCAGTGCACTGCTTTCACCAGCCTTGGAAAGGCATCTGAGATTTCAGGAGAGACCTGTCTGAGCTCCATCCCTTGTGCATATGTGCACTGAAGGCAGTTGACTTCTGTGTTTGTAGCTAGGGTAGCTGACAGGTTCAAATGTCTTATAAAGAAGAATATAAACATACCAGCATTGGATAGCATTCAGAACAACAAATGCATGTTGGTTGTATGTCTAGTTACATCAGGGTTGGTTTGGCCCAGGAAAAAAGTCATTATACTATGACTTCCCCAGATAGCATTCCTCTCCAGGCTCCTCACGCCAGGACTGGCATGAAGAAGCACCTTTGTGCTGACAAGGAGAAGGACAGGAGAGAGTCTGGGCAAAGCCTGGATTCCCTGTCTCACCAGTGGCATCTACCTCCAGGCACTTAAATGAGGTGCCTATGTGACAGGCCTTGTCATCCCAGGCTGCCTGTGCAGGGAAGAGAGGTAAACTCCTTCCCAGATATGGAGGTGCCCATCTCTTTCGACTAACCGTAGACATCTAGGAAGACAACCCTGCTGAGCAGCATGCTCCCTGAAGTGCCTAGTGCTAGGTGGGACGACCTGAGGCCCTAAGACACAGCTGGCTTTCATGAAGACAGATGGGGTGAGAGGAAAAGCAGTTGGTGGGAAAGGATTTCAAGCCTGAGAGAATGTAGGGATTGACCATCATGAAGGTCTCGGTGCTCTTGGCACTGTCACCTCTTCTTGCTTCCAAGCTCTAAATCTACAAGTGGACCGAAAGTGCATTTACAGCTAGTAAAGCAGAGCTTTCATAGTTTATCTGTTGTAGTTAGTAATCATAAGGCTGTATATGATTGTAGTGGAAAGAAAAGTCTAGTGTTGCATCTGAAGTAATTATTATAAAAGGCTATATACAGAAACAACTTCAATTGCATTAGCCCTACAGAAAGTGATTTAAGGCATTTTGCACAAAAAATATTGGGCTCTGTGAAACCTGTTTCACAAATGTATCAAAATGATTGTATATATTTTTCTATTTCTGTCCATGGTACATTACTTTTCTGAAGTTACAAAGCCATAAAGAATCTTTTCCTTAAAAGTTCAAATTCTGCCTTGCTACACTGTTATATATATATCTACACACTGCCATATGCTGCTAAATACTGTATCTTTGTAAGTAGCTCTTGGAGATGGGAGAACTTGAGATTTTTCTTTAGCTTTCATTTTGATTGGAACTCTCCCAAAACTGAAACCGTACCATTTAGTTTCAGGTATGATCTATAAACAGGATCTGTAGGTTGGTGTTTTTTTTTTTGTATGTGTGTCAGATTAGGCTGAAATGTTAAAATCGATCAGTAGAAAAGCAGTTTTAATGTTTAATGAGATTTTTTTCAACCCAACCCTATTTCTGTCTAAAACCAATTTTATTCTAAACTTGACTTGCATTCAAATATCACCCCTATCAATTCACATATAACTGTGTTAAATACTAATCTAGAAATACAGCATCAAAACCAGAGCTAACAATTTGCATGCTTTCAAGCAATGTTCATATGCCTGGAGTCATGAAAGTTTAACAAGCAAGTATAAATGTCAATTGATACCCAAATCAAGACATCTGACCTACTTAAACAACACCCTTTCTTTGAATTTGATAAATGTAACAAAATTGCTAGTGAAAATTAAATGATATTGCTCACCAACAAAACAAAGTATCCTAGGAGGAGTCGGTATGTAAATGTCCATCAATTTATGTAGTTTGACATCCCTGAACATCTGAATGCAAATTCTTCACTTGTAAATTTGTGTTCAGATTAGGTAAAAGTTGAAAAGAAGCTTCAGAATATTTTGGAGATGCAAGTCCTCCTTTCTCCCTCCTCAAGTACACACACATATTCACAAATAATTTACAAAATATTCTTGCAGCCTCAAACTCAACTAATAGCTCAAAGATGAAACCTGAACTCCTCCAACTTCTCTTTGGGCAGACTTTTAAGAGTGATTATCACACTGTAGCTCTTACAAGCAGACTAAGGTTGACCAACTTCTTAAAATTAGTCTGTGTAATCTAAAGACTGAAAGAGTTAATCTGTAGTTATGTTACATGCATATAATGTAATATACACGTAGCCAGTGTGAAAGTAAATCAAATGAAGCCCAGAATGTTAAACTAAAATAAAAGGAAAAAAAAAAAAAAATCCAACACCAAACCTCAAAACAATTGGTTACAGAACTGATACAAATTATTTCCTGATGTTGTTACCTGTTCAGTTAATCTCGCCATAGAAAATCCACAAATTCTTTGCCATCAGCCTTGCTGGCTCATCAGCATGGCAGACAATAACAAAACAGAAAATGTATGCTATAGTTACAAGGAAGAAACAGAATTTTGTCACAATTGAATGAATGAGCCAAAATGTAGTCTGTAAGTTCTAAATATACACTAGATTGAAAAAAGAGTAAACAGAATTTATGTCAGATGATCAAGAGCATACACCCAGCAAAGCATCTTTAGAATAGAGAATAAAAGCTAAAGGTGGGATCTGATAAAACCTGAAAAAAAAAAAAAATAAGTGGACCAAAACTGTTGCTACATCATCTGTCTGAAAAGAGAAGCATTAAGTGCTACCAAAGGCACAGAGATCTGGGGAAGTGAGATAGAAAATCCAGTGAGCTAAAAATGAAAAGACAATTCAGGCCAGAGAAGAAAATGGTCATAAGGACACTGGTGACTCAAAGACAGACATGACGTTTGGCACACAGGAGGAGGAGAGCCAGAGAGGAAGCTTTAGTTAGAAATGTTTATCATCAGGAAACACAAATTTGCCAAAAAGGATTTTTTTTTTTCTGGAATGCACTAGTTTTGATGAAACATTCATTTTGAAAGATTTTTCAGGCCCAGGATGATACTTTGAGGTGAGGAGTAAGGAGCGAGGGGAGGAGAAAGAGCACAGCCCACCTGTAACCTGGTGTTTGGGGTATTTAGTGGAATGTGGGAGACCTCTACAAAACCTTGGCTGAATGACTGGAGTTCAGGCTTTCTCCAAAGCCCCCGTGAGTGAAGTCTTCAGGCTTGAGAAGAAAACTCACTAGATGCATAGTGGAATTGAGTTCTTTTTGTTAGAGATGTGAAGGACTTTTGTGCCTAAATAATGTATATTTTTAGGAAAAAAGGACTGCTGACCCACAGAAATCTGTTTTAGGTACTAAACTCTTGCTCATACACTGAAAGATACAGAATTCACCAGTGTACCTGGAAACTAAGAAGAGAGAGAAAAACCTTGCAGCAGATTACAGAAGCACCACTGACCTGTGAAGCAATATTTGGGCCTTTGCTATGTCCACGAGTGGATGGTTATAATTAGATTGCACAGAAAATTCACAGTCAGTATGATGAAAGGAAGAGCTGGACAGCAGTGAGGAGCACCAGCTGTCCCTCACGTGATTTTACTGTTACTCCCCCATGGTCATATATCTTCTGTGTTTCACTGTGAAGTCAGTGCTCCCCTCACTCATTCCTCAGTTGTGTCTCTAACCATCTTGGAAGAACAAACTCCACCATTGACAGGGACAACTTGCATGCCCAGGAGGCTCCTTGCTTCAGGTGATCTGCATGGGAGCTCAGCAGAGCCCTGAAGAAGTATAAAAGCAGCTCCAGAACTTGAGAGCAGCAGAACTGTCTAAACGGCTAGCCTCTCACTTTGAAGGAGGTAAATTTCTTTCCCACTTCCCCAACACTTGGAACTGAAAGCCATATACTTTGTATTTTTTTCAAGGAAGGAAATCATACTGATTTTTGTTTGAGAGGAAGTAGATTTGTCTTCCCTGGAAATTTGGCTTTAAATGTCTTCAGAAATACTGACAGATGGTACCCACTATAACTAAGATAAACAGTTTCCATTATAGTAAAAATCCTTAATGTCAAAGCCCTCATTTGCCTTGTCACAGGGACAGGATATCACACAGGTGAAATGCATAGGTTTGTTATATAATCACATATGATGCACAATCAGAATTGTAAACTATGTAGTCACTTTAGTAGAAAAAGTAGTAAGTACTGTAAGTGAACAATTCAAGTTACGTTGGCAAATTACCCTTAAGTGATTGTTTGGTTATATTGGTCAGCAGATTTGAATAAGATAGACTGTTGGAAAATGTTCTGACTGAATTAATTTGAGACCATCTCTTTTGCCTGATGCTAGAATTTTATTTTGAAAATCAGTTTCAAAGTCCTTGGTCCTCCATTAGGTCCTATGCTGTTTAACAGATGAGAAAATGGTTACTATCATATTGTATATCTTTTGAGTACCTTATTATCATAGTACTCTAGTCTTTATCATTGTTTTATCCAAAAAGGGTCATAATCACACATGTTAATATGATCCTCACAGTCCATGTGAGTAGCTGTTATAGAAACTTTTCTCTGTTCAATGCATCACCTGCCCTAATTTTCTTGGAAGTAGGCATTGCGGTGACTATTGTGTTTTGATGACATAATCTCAGCCCCAGGTAAGAGCCTTTGACTGTTGAATTGCCCTTTGAAATGATGGTTTTTGCAATTCTATGTAATATTCCACTGTTGTTAACTCTATTCATTCTCATCTAGCAGGGCTGAATATTTATGAGTTAATATAGTAATATAGTAAATAAAGCTTTGTGGCCTTTGAAATGTGGATTTCTTCTTCATATCTGAAGTCTGTCCAGACATTTGTTTCTGTAATGAAATCTGTAGAAACCTGATTTTCCCAGCAGAATAATTCTAAAATTTTCTGTATTCAGTCTTAATGGATTATCTTTGAAAGTAAATTAAAAACAAAAACCACAACTTGCATCAGTGCTGTAATTTATTTTTCATGTTAAAATAATAAAAGTTTATGTGAATAAGTATAGTTACATTTGATAATGATTCAGAGTTGGTTAGTAAACTGAAAGCAACTGCTGCCTGCTGAGATGCTGTATGCGCAGTCCACCTTACAGGAACAGCTCTAGCTCACAGCCATTTTGCATGGAAGCAGCTCACACTGGTTCACACATCTGTGGGAATTGTCCTTCCTAAAAATCCCACAGAATTGGGGTGATTTGTATGGCCGAGACTCAGATTTTGGGAGCTTTCCATGGATAGAGCTCTGTTATGCCTCTTAGGGAATTGGGATAGATCAGCCCTTACCAGAACGCCAAGGTACAGGTTCCTCTGCTCTTTAGCAGAAAATCTCTACCCTCTTTTTGCAATTCTTTCTGACTGTCTTTTTTGAAATGCCTAAGTTTAGCCAGAGTTTGGGTAGTCTGCACTGCAGTTACAGTAGTGTGTACTGATTCATCAATAGAAAAATCTGCAGTACACTGAACACTAAAAATTTGGGGATGATGTAAAAGCAATTTAATTAATATTAAAACAGAAAACCTCACAGGGGTCTAAAGCACTGGTTATGTTATTAATGGCGTCTAGTTTTTAATAGCTTCCACTTTAAAAGAACATAAAATATCAAGAACTTCTGGATTGCACAGCATAAAAGATTTACACAATCAGTGGATTTTTCCTTAAAACTTAGGTCCTCTTTCTTGAACAGGTAATTGTCTTCTTTATAATTTCTTACTTTACTGGCCACTAACGGAAGAGAAATATTTAAATTGTGGCACACGAAAAAATTACCTTAGAAGGTTATTGGGTGTAAAGGATGTGCAAATAGAAACATTGGAAATTATGTAGATTCTCACATTTATGAACACGAATGATCTTTCTTTTCTTTCCTTCATTCCCAATTTCATTTGCTCTGTAGATTTAATAGCTCTCTTAATCTTAGAAAAATGCAATGTATGAAGAGAATATTCAACCTTTAGGGGCTATTAAAGAAATGTATGCCTAATAGCCTAATACCTCACACAAAGGCATCTCCATCTCCTGACAAGATATCACCATGCATAGTAGGAAAATAAGAGGAAAAATAATATGGAAGACATAAATTTCTGGCAGAACTCCCACAAGACAATCACATTTCATCAAAGTTTAGTCTGGTTTGTTGTTTCACCGGCAGTTTGTAAAATCCAGTCCAAGCAGAGCAGGGCCCCTCCTGCAAGCTCCCTGAGTGACAACAGCCTTCAGCAAACCCCCTAGTTCTTAGGCATCCCTCTTACTCCTTGCCCATGGGCCCATGGAGGTCTACAAACAGCTGAGAGCACCCTGGACACCCAGTTTGGCTGCATCAGCTGAAAACTGTCATCAGATCACCTAAATGCGGGTCAAGGCTAACACAAAGACCCTAGGAGTCCATCAGCTACTTAACCAGCAGTGTGGAGCAGGTACAACAGAGGACTTGCCTCAGAGGGCTTGGACTTTGTTACCTGTCAATAAGCTTCCAGACACATCAGATGGAAATAGTGTCAGTTACCACTGAATAAACACACAATGGGATTAATCAAAATGACACTCAACTTGTCCTGAAACAAACTTGATGAGGAGGAGAAGAATAGAAGGTGTGTGTGTATGGGTAGAAAGAGATGGACCAGAGGAGAGTTGTAAAGGGCTCTCCTTGTAGAAAGCTGTATGTGCAAGTTCAGGAAAAAAATGAAAAGAAAAGATCCTCTGCTTGGTACCTGCTGTACCAGGGCCAATGAAAAGCCTGTGAGAATTGACTTAAACTCTGCTGTTTAACTTCCTGAAGACATTAAATGCTGAATCACAAGATCCACTCTAGAGGGAACCATCAGAGAAGCAGGAAGCACTGCTATAGCCTGTGTAAGACATGTGTGATCTGAACACCTAGCCAGCAACTCCTGCATGCTGGGCTTGGCCCAGAAGAATAGATCATTATACTTTGAAGTAAACAAACAAATGCGAAAAAAAGAATGGAATACAAGTGGCTCAAAACTTATGCTTCTTGTTATTAGACATACTATATAGATAGTTTGTAAATATTTTTCGGTAAAAGTGCTTAAATATACTTTATCTTACTGTGCTGTGTGTTTTCTACTTTAATTTCATGCCTAAATCAATAGCTAATTATAATTTGACAAGAAAAAGAGATTGCAATGGATATGATCTACCTGCTCTGCTGTTAAATTGTAATGTGGTTGGCTGGCTTTACAGTGTTACCACAATTTGTCTATACCATTTCCAGAGTCACTGTAAGAATCAGGAAATAAATTTCTAGCGGATCATTTCAACACCACGCAGAGTAGTCCCAGAAGCCCTTTGTCTGTGGCTGATGGAAGAGGGAAGGTTTTGATGTCTAATTGTTGACACTCATTTATCCAGGGTTTAAACAGCTTCCATCCTGGGTCTTACGACCAGATACAAATTAGGGAAACTCTATCCAGGACCATGGTCATTCAGGCAGTGATTATTAAAGCAATGTATCCTTAAAGAATCTGAGAGTACAATTGCCATCACAAATAGTATCCATGTCCTTCTCTAGGCCTATCACACAAACTCGCATGCCCCCCCCCCCCCCCCAATACATACACATGAGAGAGGTTTTCTCCCCCACCCTGCAAATCTGTTAAGAAATGGACAACTGGATATGTAAAAAATTATCTTCTTTGATTTTTGTGCTCACCAGTCATCAAAGGGTTACTTTTCAGAGCAGCACAAAAAAAGAAGAGCTGGTTGACCAAACATTTTTTTTCTTACAAAGAAGTGTCAACCCTGAGCTTGTAATTAAGAAGTTAAAATCTGTGATTTATATATATTTATATATATAAAAATAGATGATCATACTAAGACTAAAAAAGTGAAAGAAATCTCCATGTCAGTACTATATATTTGTCTGTTCTGAAATTTTGCAGAAGAAATCCTTGTGACACTGAAATTAACTGATATGAAAGATGTAGTTAGGTGTGAAACACACTATTGATCCGGTCGCTGTTAGTCCATTAGAGAATTGCCGTCTTGGTAGGATAACGAACATAGTAGCAGAAAGTCCTAATCGATGTCAGAACAGTGAAAAAAGGAAAGAGATTATATCACAAGAGATTATTTTCTGTCCAAACCCTTGAAGGGAGATTTGTCAAGAATGTTGTTTAGCATTACCACCATGGCTGATGGTGAACTAAGTGGAAATCTGTGCCAATTATATAACATGGATAAATACTAAAAGAAGCTAGGTGAAATCGTGCTACTACTCATTTTTTTACTGGGCATTAAGATTTAAATCCTAAACAATTGTAACATGATATTCTGAAGCTAGTGGACTTACTATCATACTAAAAGATAAACTTATTTTTCAGCTTCTCTACCTTCATACCAATCTGATGTGGTTGGCAGATGAAGTGCAAGACATTCACCGTTGAGATATACTTTTGTGTTGGAAAAAAATTCCAGACTTGCTCCCTATAGCAATGATCATTCTGATGACCTGAATCCTCCTACAGAAGTTCCTAAAGGAAACCTGGCTGTTAGTGAAGAACGGTTGCATTTTTTTGTTCCTTTCTTGTCTTTTTTTGTTTCGTTGATATTCTGTTGAAATGCAGCAGCCTTAAGTCAGGCCTGATTCAGAAAGAAAACTGTTTTCTTGGTTTCTTCCCCCCTCTTTTTTCTTGTTAGGGAAAGACACACACTGTAAGATCCTTTTTTACTTTTGCAGCATAAAAGGAAATGAAGCTCAGAAAGTCTCCTGTAATAAAGGTTTGAGAAAGAATTCTCTCAAGAGTGGATATCGTCTTCAGAGATATCTGAAAAAAGCAGGAAGCAGTTCAGTCTGGCACCTGGTACTCTTTGGGAAAACAAAAAAGGGAAGCAGGTTGCAGTACTGCTCTCTTCTTGTAGAAAACTGCAAGTGTTTGTGGCATGGTCCATTGTCCAAGAG
The DNA here is from genome assembly GCF_047716275.1 of Strix uralensis. NCBI lineage: Eukaryota > Metazoa > Chordata > Aves > Strigiformes > Strigidae > Strix > Strix uralensis. The sequence continues at coordinate 80,471,608 of NC_133973.1, forward strand.
TATAAGAAAAGAAGGAAGTTGGCTGTTTCTGTAGCTAAAACAGTTTCTCCTATGAGATCCAGGATTATCTCCACTGTCTCTGCAGTACAAGACTGATGAAGACGATGAGCAACGTCTGCAGTGACCAGCCAGGCTGTGTGGCTGAAGCCTCCACCTCCCTCCTGTCGGAGTCGACGGGTGGTGCTTCGGTGGTGATGAAATCGAACTCGGTGGGACAGATGTCGTCTGTACAGCCGCTTCCGCTTCCTGAGCCACTGGTTTCATCACCTGGCACAAAGGAGTGAGGGAAACAACATGAAGGCCATGGGTTACAGCATTTGTCCCTTTTCTCTGTTTCCTTTCCACTCAGTACCCCAGTGGGGGTGAACACCTTGGGAACAGGAAAGTGTTGGTGGTGCTAACTTTCATTCAGTAAAGCACCCAAATGAAAGCCATTGTGATTTAATTAGGTGATTAAAGACTCTTCTGAAAAAGGAGTAGACTGCTGGCATTATGGAAAGCCCTCAGCGTCTTGATGCATTTGACATGAAGATAAGCAAAAGAAACAAATATATAACTGGAATTTCATGGGACAGAAAAAGAGTTTTTTAGATGTTGTCAGCATCACAGAGCACAAAGACCAAAGAAAGCCATTACAATGGAAGCATTTTATAAATGTATTCCAAAAATATACTTATTTAGTAACAGTTAATGGTTACTTACTTGTATCCTGGAAGTTGACATCATTTCCATTATACGCGTTCTTCAGTTTGTTAGTCATGACACGTAAGGCCATGATTTGTTGTCGAATGAAGGTGTCTGGCCTTGTGATGTCCACATCTACTTCTGGATTGTTGATCTGGTTGGTCAAGCCATCATTCATAATCTCAGGCAAGTATCTGTTTAGCAGGATGAATGATTAGTTTAAAATGCAATGAGTAACAGAAATAAAAGACTGTACAGTAAATGCTGTGCTTAGCAATTTAACATTGATAATGATTACATAGTTCTTAAACAGCTTCAGTGAAACCATTTTAAAAATATGGTTTTTAATTTTACAGACTCTAAAGGATCTCTTTAGTAGCTCGGCTGCATGGAGAACAGAAAGGATTTAAGATCTCCAACCTCCTAACTCTCCATAATCTCCCCAGCAAGTACACTGGCTCTGTGAACCATGGAAGAGGTTCACCAGGCAGCAGTGAGTCACTGCATGTTCAGATCCTCTACTGATATGAATGGTTGCACACTAAATTAAGCATTAACAATGCATTCTTCTGTTTTTATTTATTTCTGCTTTAAAAATATGAATTCCTTTGTTATATATAGCATTTTGTGTTCTGGGATAGTTTAGAAGGCTATCTTGAGGCATTATGGCTCTCCTTGTTTAAAGGAAGCACTTAATGAATTTTCTTCTCCAGGTCTTCCTTGCATCCCTTTTTTGACCACTGTGAACAACACCTCAGTCTATCTGACACCAGGCCCATAAACAGCATTGTTAGTTTACCAGACTCCAGTATTCTCTTTGTTTTGGTCCTTATTCCTTACAAACAGGCTATACTTGCATCTCACATGTGCTTTCTGCATAACACATTTAGGGTATGGCATTTCCTATCCATCCACACATCTGAATTTTTTATTGAGGCTCTTAGCTTATCATTTCTTGCTTACCCTTCTCTGACCTTGGAAAATGCAGTCTTAGGCTGCTAAGTTTGCAGGTATCTCACCCCTAGAAAAATCAGCCCATGCCTCCAATCGTCCTACGGCAAAAGTCTTCACCATCTTTTGTTAAATATGTACACTTTGTCCCTTGTGGCTCTTTGTCCTTAGGAAACTCTCCTTATAGACATCTGCAAAGCTACCTTTTTTCTTGCTTTGAATCTCTGTTAAAAATTATCTGTGCATTTTACAGCTGTTAGGGTGATAAAGGGCTGACATTATTTCTCTGTGCTGGCACAGTATCCTGAGAAAATAGTGTATCACCACTTCCCTGTTGTCTCTTGTCTGTCTTTATTTACCTACTATCTTTGTCTCATATTTAGACTTCAAGGGATTTGGGGCAGATCAACCCTTTGTTCATGTCTTTCTCAGGATATGATCTATTTTGTAATTAGTTTGCATATCAGGCTATCCTACTGATATCTGTGGGACTCCTCGTGTGGGTATGTGCTCAGCCAGTAATGATAGCACAGTCTAGCCTAATAATGGCAAACTTTCATGATGCCTGGTACCAAATACAGTTTAAGAGTATTTCACTTCACTCTCACTTGTGCCAGCCCAATTCCCTATCAATATTCAAATTTGGCATTGGTGTCAGTGTTATGTTCATATTGGTCTGGAAAATAAATAGATTCCTTAAAAATAAATGTGAAAGCAAGGGAGAAGAAAGGGCTTTCTCCTGAAGTCATGGTTAAGGGAAAATAAGTTTTGTATTGCTTCTGGGGGTTCACAAAGTGATGACTTCTTTGCTGCACCAGGGAAGGGTTTAGTCTCATTGTAACAGGTCCTTGCTTTGCAAGATGAGACTCATTTGTCATCAGTGGCCTTTGAAAGTTTACATGAGAATAATCCTGGGGGAGTGTGAACATGTAAGAACAAAACATGACTGCCAAAAATATCCAGCCTCAAACTGCATGTCCTGTTGTTTCACTGGTACCATAATGAGAAATAACAATGCTGTAGGGATCCCATCCAGAGCGCTGTGGTACAGCCTTAGCTACGGTGAGAATACAGAGCCACCTCCCCTAGTACAGAGGACTGCAGACTGCAGTGTTATGAATCACCAAAGATAGAAATTGGAAATAATTCTGCTGAGTTGCCTGGAGGCAGCAGGATGAAGACCTTGGCATGCAGGGAATCGCTGGGCTGCAAAGGAACAGCACCTCCATCTGTCACATGTCTCTACAAATGAAATGGCTGCTGTAGACAAATTACTCAGCATAGAAGTAAATCAGCGATTTCAAGGTGCAGTTGATTAAAAAAAGTAAGAATGTAAGAATTGCCCTACTGGCTTAGAGAGGATGTCCATCTTGCCCAGTATCTTGTCCATGACAATGGCCATAGCTGTTAGCAGCTAGAAGTGATCTAAAATCACTGAGCATTCATGTGGATTGCTTTCCTTGTTTATGAAGGGTTAGCTGCTCTTTATTGCAAGCCATCCATGAGAAGCTATGTCTAGCTCTGAATGGTAGTTATCAGGTTTTCTTTGACTGATTTGTGTTTGATTTAATCTTGTCTTATCATCAATAATAAAAGAAGAATGTACTGACTGCTTAGTGAGCTTTTTATATGGAGACAATATGAGTCAGTTTGGAGATTTAAAGCAGTTAGAGAGTGCTCTGGTGTGTGCTTTTTATTGAGGTTCATGCTCTGCACTGTGGATCAGTGTGGATCTGATGTCCTTCTGAAGACCATCTAACTTTAAATGGGTCAGGCCCTTCAGTCATAGGATGTGATTCAGTCAGATTGTCACACACCCTGCAGTATCTGCCTCAGGATCTGGTGATCCCCAAAGCATTCCTGGCATGGAAGGGCTTAGTCTCTCAGGAGAATGGTCCAGTGCACCTGACCTAGATGTGTAAGGAAGCCATACTGGATGTGGGTCACAAGAAATACATTACCATATGATTGCCTAAAGGTTAGGTGGATACTGAAATTCCCAGGTGAATGAGCCTCTTGGCATTTAGGGCATAAGAGCAAAAGAATTAGAGACGCTGAAGATTCATGTTTAGGTTTATACAGATACCAAAACTTGTTTGTATAAATGCAAGTGTCTGCATATGAGCAGAGTCCCACTCTTGCCAGATCTAGTCAACTCACGATCTCGTCAAAACTAGTCAGGAGTTTATTCATCAGTGGAGCGGAGACAGCTGTTGGACTCCCATGTGCCTTGGGCCAAATGACTTGTTCATTAGATTTCATCTGCTGGGATTTAGTTGCACAAACACAGACATCTGGTGCCATTTGAATGCTCTTGGTTATTCCTCCTCTTCTCATTAATATCCCTGAAAGGTGTGGCTTTCTGCATCTTACCTACAGGCTTCAGGGGGAGGTCTTGGACATCTGGCGCATCTAAAATTATATTTGGGGTCTTTCTTTAGGCAGCTGAATTGAGTCTTGAGTGCCACTTTAACCACCAGGGGGTATACTGCTTGTTGTCCTGCTTCCACTCCAGTAGGGTTTGAATATCCTGTAGGTCCAGTGTCTAAATGCCAGCTCCATGAAGGTGTCTTGACTATTTAGACCATCTCACATAGCAGTAGATAAGTGTGTTTAGGGAGTGAAAAACTGCCTCATTGACTACACTGACAGGATATTGGGGCTCTTTTCAGGCACCTTAACACTGGTGATTTTTAAAATGCTCAAGCAGTTCAAGCCCAGGTGGGAGGTAGTATCCTGTGTCATACTCACCTCAGACATGTCGGAGAGTCTCAGATGACACTACTCTCACTTGGGCAACACAAATAACTCTATTGTCTCACCCACAGGCATCTATATTTAAGTGCATGAATTTACATGTCTGAATATGAAGTTGGATTCTGCCCTCATTACTGAACTAATTCACCTGCTTCCTCAGGGGAGAAAAAAAAGGCAGAAAAGCCTATATTGAATGTAAATACCTTTGAAATGTTTTCCTTTCTTTAAAGGACTGGTACAGATAAGGGAACACACAGCCCAAGGTGTGTTGTGAGTGACAACCTCTGAGAGTCAGCCCCGCACATGTTCTGACAAAAGCATTTTGATGTGTGTGGGGTAGGGTTATGTCACACCGAATTGGAAGCCATGTCTTGGGACCACTTTTTGACAGAAGATTTGTTGCTGGCTGGGCGAAGTTGTTGAACACAGCTGTTTTGCTGCAGTTCTGTAAGTGGAGACACCCCTGTGAATTTTAAGCTTTGCTGCTACTTCTGCTCTCATTAATGATCTCTTCATAGGCCTGGCCATTACAAGAACTGTATGCCCATTATAAATGAAAAGAAGTGCCAACCTGAATCAGTGTCTGTTCTTTGTATACTCCTAGCAAAAAAAAAAAAAAAATCAGCTTTCTTAGCCCTCTTAGCCCTGTGAGTATAGAGAAGCTGAACGATACTGTTTGTTTTCCGCTGTTTGCTCCTTGCTCAGCTATGTCAGGATTTTAGTGTAATTTACATTGTTTTCTAAAATATTAATGCTTTCTGTTCCTCTTAGCCTTTCCACAGTTCTTGATTGTCTCAACAGACACAGCAAAGATGTCTTTTGGCACATCATAGCCAAGTACCACAAAGCCTAGCTAAAACCACCTTTTTTTTCCTTTTTTTTAAAAATGACCAGTTAATGTTCCAGGGGGTCTGCTTCCTTTTCAAGTCTAAAAATGACTGATGAATCTTCTTTCAGGTGATTATATAAAGGCTGTAGCTATGAAAAGAAAGAAAAAGGAGGAATCTTCTGGTTTTTAAAACACATCTGCCTGAAAGATGTTCTTCATATTTTGCTGCTGCAGCAGCTGCTTACAGTACAACTGGAGCATCCCACCTAGACAGTACTGGAGTTTTTCCAGGTGCACAGAATTGTAGGCAATAGAGTACAAAATACAGCACAGGCTTCCTCAGGCTGGTGCGGGGGTAGGCAGTCACATCTGGTCCAGAAAGATAAGTGCAGTGGAAAATAGGCTTGTTTGGCTAACTAGATCACCTCATCTGATTCTGTTTGCTTAGGGGGTAATCCCCATAGGATATTTTCAGGTTTGTGGTTTTTTTTGTTTTCTCCGTCTTGGAGAAAAGCTTGAGGAGACAGAAGGAGAGGGAGAAAATGGCTCATCTGCCAGTTTGTTGGAAGGAAGATGCAAAAATAAACTAGAGCCATCAATTAAGAATAGGCAGTTTTCACACTTACTGAGAAGTAGTTTATTCACACTTTCGCTAGCGTGAAACTAAACGGTTATCTTTGCCTCCAGGTAAAGGACATTCACTCATTCTCCTTGCAAGCCTTGCTGTCATCAGCGAACAACTTTCCCAGGACAAGCACTGATCTGGTGAGTCTTTCTTCCCACCTGAATTTCACCAGGAATTAAAGGCTCTCTGCTGGTGAAGTAGGCACTCCCATACATGTGGCAGGAGAAGAAGAAAATTTCAGGCCAGCTGAGACTCTATCCTGGTTCATTTTGGTGAAATACCTCATACTTTTAAGTTAGATGTTGAAAATTACAGTGCTCATTTTTCCTTTTATTCTACACCTTTCTCTATTTTTTTTTCTGCTTATAATCACTGTCTGTCTCATAGATAATTCTATTTCTTATTCATTGTACTTGGAGGAGTGATAGGTTCCTTATGGAAAGGAACATAGGTCTCATCTCTTTCATAGATTACTGACTTCCAGAGCTAAAACATATCCATAAGTCTATCATCCTGGTGAGCATGAGCACCATGATCATAGTGCATAAGCACAATCTCTCATGTGGTTTGGCTGAAATGAGTTGTCTGTGTTGGTTGAAGCAACTCAAAGTTCTTCTCCTGACCAACAGAGTGGTTGCAGATTTGATTACTGATCTCACTTCAGTATAATTCACTTATTCATGGCTAATACCTTGGATTTGGTTTAGGTCCTAAAGCCTTAATTCCATCATTCCTGGGAAAATTCCTTAATTTCTGAAGAACATCTATTAGTGAAGAGGTTATCAGCTTCTGCTAAGAATTTATCTGCATCTAGGGAAGGAGCTAAACTTTTAATGTTTGGTCTTAATGATGTTTTTTAGAGTCTAAATATCTTTTAAAAATCTGTCTCTGTACATTTGGCAGAAGACATTAATTCTTTAAACATACCATTGAGTTCAAGTTCTTTTGTGAATACAGATATGATGGGGAAGTCCTGTTGCGCATCTCTCTAAAAGACACTTTGTCTGAAGTAGCTATCATTATTATTTTTAATGTGAATTTTTCAAAAGAAGAGATTCATCCACCTAATAAATGTCTTCCCATTTCCACAGCACTTGGTTTCTACCTGATGTGATCTGATTAAAAACATTCTTCGTACAGGATCAGCAACAAGCCAAGTGCACCCTTCCAGAACGCCAAATGGATGACTCTGTTACCCCATGATTATTTGTGAATTGGTGACCTTCATTTGGTGACCTGGTGTCACTGTAAATTAATCATGGTAGCAAAGTGGTATATGGGGACTGTAATAACAAGTGACCTTGGTGTACTGCCTCTCTCAGGAGAAAGCCTAGCTTTCATTTTCTGTGATCTCAGGTTTGTAACGCCTTTCCCCTGTAAAAGCAGCATCAAAAGGTGATGTGCAAAATGAAACATGAGGCATTATGTCTATCTGGCAACTCAAAGTTTCTAATTCTTTATACCACCACAAGATCTGATCAAAAACCAGCAACAATCTCTTTTCCCAACAGTAGCCAACACCACGTTGTCTTCTTACTTGTAGTATTAATGTCTAGGAAAACAAGGAGTGGCCAAATTTCCTTTTTTCTACCATGGGCTGTTGTCATATTACCTGGAATTCAAAATGCAGCTCCTCATATAGTACAGGAGTGCTTACGACAGATGACACAGTGAACACAAATAGTTATATGTATATTGGCCAGATTTTGCCACCCTCGATCTTGTGAACTAGCGTTTGATATCAGATACTAATCAGTATGATCAAGGAAACATTTATGGTTTTTCTTTATGCTGCAGTAAATGTCCTTGTTCACCATCCAGGAGGTAATTTTGCATCTAAGGCTAGTTATTTTCAATAATACTTTCAATATTTCATATGTAGGCTATGGCATTCTGTGGTATCTTTCTAATTTATTACTATTCTCTCCACCTGAAGCATTTACTGAATTCTGTTGTTACGATGGTGATTATACATTTCTTCTGTGAATGGATATGAAGTAGTAACTGGACAGAGGAGTGGTGGCTGGGCCTTCTGAAACCATATTTTCAGGTCATGCTTTGAAGCTGTGATTCCATATCCAGTGAAATGTCTGTGTTAAATTAATCAAGGAGATTATCAGCAGAGGAGAGCTTTTCTTAGTGGCTCCAGAACATTAATCTCAGAAGGCATCATGGAAATAACCAGGCTTCTCATAAGATAAATACTGCAAAAGGAGGGTGAAAAACTACGTGAAAAAATGCACCCCCATATCTCCCAACAAATGTGGAAGTTGCGCCAGACCCTTCAGTGCAGGAGCAGATGAGAGCTGAAAAGTATCGACCACAAGTGGTACAAACAGTAGCGTTGGTCATGGAAACCAGGAGGGATATTAGCAGGTTTGACTTCTCTTTTGTAGAAGGAGTAGCATATATCTCTTATTAATGCATGCATCCTGATGTGACACATAGCATCCAGCTGGGAGGCCAGGAAACTCCATTTAACTGCTGCAACACACTGGCCTGGGGTCCTATCTCACAAAGCCTACTGACAAGAAGAGATATAATAGAGGAAGGTAAAAACATGTTTTTATTTCTCTCTTCACACTGTTCCTTTGTGATGAGTCCTGTAATAGCCAGATGCTCCTCCTAGCTGTCTTTTTCAGAATCCCCAGGGGCTTTCTCTGGATCTGGGACTTAGGAACTGAGCAGTGATTTGAGCTTTTGGACAGATTTGTTCATGTGTGTCTCAAAGTGGGTTCAATGGGCTAGCAGCATCTCAAACAGCCCTTTGCTCTTGTCTGTGAAATGAATTCTTTTGAGCATTATGTAGTAAAGCTAGGAAAAAGGGCATGTGTTCAGTGCAAAACCTCCCCCTGTAAAGTGTGCTCCTTATAAAAATGATTAGATGATGGGGTGGGTGCAATCTATCTATGTACCTGTCCATCCACCCATCTATCCATCCATGCAAAATGGCATTTAACAGGTTTCTAAAATTTTTTCCTATGTTGTCTTATTTTCACCAAGTCTTTATATTTTGTGTCTCACTTTTTTTTTTCCTTGTTTGTTTTTCATTTGTGGTTTTTTTTTTTGTTTGTTTGCTTTTGGCTCATTTTTGTATTCTGGCTTCATACGTATCATCAGGTAAAACAAAAATAAAGATTCCAGGCCCTGACTGCCAGAAAGTATCACTGCTCTCCAGTTTCAGTGGTCACCAGAGACTCAAACCTCTCCACTTCTTCTGTCTCCCCAAAAGCACAGGCTATCACTTCAGACCCGACACCTGACTGCCCTCAGCATGGTCCTTGAGCCAATTCCTCTCTCTCTCAGCAGGGATAATCAGGTCCTCTGTCAGCTGATGAATCCACACTGGGATCTCTGGAGACACCTGCTCATCTGCCAGCTCCAGCCCTGCCACAGCCAGAGCCAAGGAAACCTCAAAATTAAAACTCACAGAAAACTCATCACAAACAAGGGCAGATGACCACAGTATCTCTGATGAAGTAACATAAGGTCAAGCCTTCCACACAAGATAAGTAGGAGTGTTACATTTATTCTCTGCTGGCTATTTGTCTTTTTTTTTTTTTTTTTTTTTTTCCCCAGCAAATAGCCCTAAGCTTTGCCAGCCAATAGTAAATAGAGCTGAAATTCCAATTTCTGTTTCATCCCAGTATGATATCCCGAGAGTGCAATTGCTTCACAAGCTGTCAGTCCCAACACAGGGATGCTAAATGGAGCTAAAGAGCTCTTTGAAATCTCAGTATAAATTATCCTTCTGGAGCTGAACCAATGAGCATTTTCTGTGTTCACATGCTGACATGCTGTGCACATTTACTCTGACTCACACTCGGGCTTTAATGGCACCTTGACAGTAAGTAATCTCGGCTACAAGCTGTGTGTGGACAATTACTTGTTCTCCCCATTTCTGTTTCACTCCTGTAAACAGTTTTGTGAAATACCCTCAGTTTCATGATTGCTTCAGGCCAGACAGGGATTTGGACTGAATGCGGTGGAGAGGGGTCCACCTCACCTTGCCTTGGTGTGGCCGTTCCAGCAGTCCTCCTCGATTGATGGACCCGCTGTCACTCGCTCATCCTTGCAGATTGTGTAGGGTAATGTTGACCAGAACTTTTTAGAGAGCTTTAGCTTTTCTTTAATGTCTGTTACCTGATTAAGAGATGAGAGGGAAAACAGGTTAAAAACATCGGCCATGCTAACTATCATGTCAAATAATAGGTTGTTTAATTCTGTAATGGTGATGATGGTGAAGGTTAAAAGGGCTGAAGGTGCTAAAACTTAAATTCCTGTATTTACAAGAAAGGCACTCAGCATTTAGGTTTGGAGAGTACAAATAATCAAAGTCACCTTTTTCCACAGGCAAGATATTAATAAAAGTGTGTTACATCTTGCTCTTTCTAGTCTCCATTTGTCCAAGGTTTTCTGAATATACATCTTTCTAAGAACTAATATGCCTCACAGTCTGCTGAATGTAAATTCAGTTAAACAGTATACATCAGATAAAATGTCTCACCCACCAACTTGGTCATGTCTTAGATAAATATTATATTTAGAGCTACATGCGCAGGTTCTAAAAAATGGTGCAGTGCCGAGCTGATGTTGTACTGATTTAAGATATGCAGGCTGAATACACTGCAGTACATTTGGATCTCAGTAACAGCGAGAAGTTTGTGTGTATACATGTATACAGAGACTATACCCATCTTTGCTGTTAGGTGTAGATAAATATCTGTAGCTGGATACAGACTTTAAATTCCAGAAATATTGGAACAGTATTGAAACAGTTTCTTTAAGTTATAAACTCCTTGAACAATAATTTAATTTGGCATGATTCTGGCAGCAAGCAGGAACAAACTGAATTTCCAGCATCAACTTAATAAATAAATGCTCTGGCTAAAATGTTATCAGTTCTTGTTTTGCGTTTGGTATACTAGAGTGGAAAAATCTACAAGAATAGATAGAAAACACAACAAAGGACAGACTACAAAGGATGAATGGTGCCACTGTTGTTCTTATGGAAACAGATGCATTTCACATTAAGTTGTAATAGGATTTAGGGGAGCTTGCTGAATAGCTTTCAAAGGAAATCGCTGAGCTTTATTCTTTAAAAAAACAAGAAATAAAAGCTCTCCATTCTTCCGTTCAGTTTTGAGATTGGCTTTTAGGTTGTTGAGGTACAATATTGTACTTGGCTATTTATCTCTTTTATCTTTTGTTCTGAAGACATGATAGCTCTCCGAGCAAATGGCCCACACTGCTTTACCATGCTTAAACTCTGGAATGTCACTTTATAAGCCAGGAGATAGAAACAGCCAAGGATGTTATTTCAGAAGCACCGTCTGCATTTTCATCTGTAAGAAGTAAGCAGGACAGTATTTGGCTGCATGGGTTGTTGATGGTGTTTCTTGCCGTGATAGACACCTTATAAATCTCCTCCACACCCCTTGCCAAGCCCTGGTTGCTTTGTTTTCATATGAGATACTAGCAGCATTTGTGAGCCTTTAAAGTCTCAATAGGGGAGACCTGTCAAGCCAAAAATTAAATTCCAGTTTACAGACTGCGGGCAAGTCTTCAGCAGAAGTGGGGATGGTCTCAGGATGCCTGCCCTTTCTGATGTCTTTGGTCCATGTGACCAGGGTCTTTGTGCAGACCCCAAAGGTCCCTCTTCTTCCTGTTCCACCCATGCTGAGAGCAAAAAGCCGAAGGTCTTTACTGGTACATCTAACCAGCACAAGCAGCTCAGTTAAACTGCACGTTCGTGGACATGTGTATAAACTTGTTAGGCCAAAGTGCATAAATCAGATAGCAAAATTCTACAGAAAACGTAGGGAGGAGGGTCCATTCATATAAGCTTCAGGAACATCAGGGTCAAAGGGTCAGATTTTCTCATTTATTTCTTGTGCCTGGATAACTATTTACACAAACAATGTGATTGATATTGGTGGTGAATAATTAGTTTTCAGAGCAGTAACTTTGTTGCTAATATGCAAGTTATTTTAAGCTATTAAAAGCGCAGGTGTTTAGAGTTATATTCACATTTCTACAGTAATCAAATTAGAGCTGGTGCTCTAGGACTTGCAGACTTCTGTTTTGAACCACAAGTGAGTCAACACCCGTTGGAAAGTGATTTCGCCCCCTGGCCCTTCTAAGGGCTGTAATTTGGATTACAAACCTTGTATTTTCATAGAAGTCAGCAAAAGAATGGAAAGAGGTTCTCACAGCTTATATGCTGTACACGCTCTCCAGATATGCTCGGCAAATCAAAATGAGTATTCCCAATCCCCAGTCACTTCTGAAGATACTAAATGATGTTTACATATTCTATATGTGTACTCCATATAGACAACAAATCATTAAATTTCCTAACAACAAAGATTTTTTTTCATTGGTGTTACAGAAGTACACTTGGTAAAGTAAGATAATCTTACTTTACCCAGGATTGTTGGTAAATGACAGCTAATTAAATCTCACAGACATCCCCTTGAGGTGTCATTCCCATTTTAGAGCCTGAGGGGAAGGTAGACATTTACAGGACTCACAAAAAGCAGCAATAGCAAAAATGACTACAGCTTAGGGAAAGGTTACCATTTGCAGCTCTCCCCAGATGCCTCCAATTCAGGTGCATTTTAACAGTTTTTATCCCCATCAGGTATTTCCCTTCATAGCTATCCTCCCCCTCTCCACTGCAGTATTTCACCATAGAGCTTTAAACAACTCGTGGACTCAGCCTTCGAAGTCTTGCTCTTTCCTGCTGTGTGACCGGACCTCTGTTAACCCTCTCAGCTTTGGCAGTGGAGTTTACACATCTACCGAAACAGTTCCTTGAACCTCACCCTGAAACTGGTTTTCTGGAAGTGTGGTGTGGTTTCTGATAGGCTTGAAAGAGGAATTATGAACACCGATTGATTCACCTCCTCTTTCAGGGAGTAGCCTGATGGCCACATTCGCTTCTGGATGATGAACTGTCAGGCAGGCCACGACTTTGGATTACTTTTAATGTAACTTTAAATGCAGAAGAGAATTAGGTGATGTAATGCCTGCCATGACATGTAAAACTTTTGCCTGTGGGCTTTGGTGGCTTCAGTTCTGGGATCTTCTCAAGCATGACCACAGAAAGTCTCTTATTAGTCCCCATGGTTATGCATGCTCCTCCATACATCGTTTTGATCACCACCAGCATTTAAAAAATATGTAACAGATGTACAGTCCCTTGAAAACAAGATAAAAGCCACTAAGGATTCAGTTAACATTGCTTGCTTGTGGTTTACGAAGTCAGACTACTGTATCCCCCTAGTGACCTGTGGCCTTGTAAATGATTCCTTGGTATTTCCTATTCTTTGAATTAAAGATTAACTTTCAAGCTCAGTTAGACTTCTGTGGAAACATTTAAACATGAGACATATGCAATTTTGGTATTTTACATATTTCCTTTCTACTTTCTCTAGCAGAGATTTATTTGGATTAAGACAGCTGGATCTCTTCGGCTGCAGTTAGCCTGAGTTTCCCTAGCTATCTTCCTGACATAGCCCTGATATTATACTGAACTACTTTTTTTCAGCTACATTGAAGGTACTAAATTTGTTTTGAATTGCAATACTTTCTTTCTCATAAGGAAAAGGATATAGCAATAGCCATGCAAAGAGTTAAATTTTTAATTCATTGAGGGATATATAGAAATGGATATTCAAATAGCCTGGCCTTCATCTATAATTGCTAACAGAAGAAAGCCATTACTTTGTAGGTGAGAAAAGTTAAATATTTGCATCATTTCCAATGAGAAATTCATATACAGAGTTATGGAAAAGGTATAGTTACATGCCCTACATTGAGAGATATAGTTAATTTCTTATTTCTGCCACTGACTTCTTATGTGACCGAGGCAGTCACGTATGTCATGCAATTCCTCAGCAAAACTTGGAACAGCATGCATGAGCTCAGTTCCAGTCCTACCAGCACGGGCTCAGTTATAAGCAGGTAAATAAAGCTGACCAACATTTCTGTCTTTACTCACCTTGCACTGCAAAGCAATGAAGTGAGCTAAAAAGCAAGCCCATCATTTTAGCAGGAATCAGACCTTAGCATTTCTTGTTTTAATTCAGGACATCTGGATAAATTGAAAGATTCACCAGGATAATTCAAAAAAGGATTGAAAATACCATGCAAAACTAAAAGTGAGATGGCTACATTTCATAAGGTGTGAAAGATCCCAGAAAGACAGTTGCTTGTGAAGTGGGCAGCCAATTGCCCATGGAATCCACTTCAGTTTCTGATGGAAATGCACTTCTTTGGCAGTGGGATAATGTGCGCTCAGAAGCAATGGGGGCCAAAAAAGCAAATTTTAAAGGTGGAGACCCTAAAATAATTTTTGAAAAGTAAATTTCCTTTTTTCATTCCTCCTCCCCTGCCAGGTCCTCCCTTAGCAAGTCCATCTCATAGTCCTTCCAGATTTATCACCCCCACCAATATAATCCCTACTCTTGCAGTTAGAGGAATATCAGAAGATGTTAAAATAGTGTTCAAAGATGGTGGGATGCATCCAAAACTGACTCAGGTTCAATGCAATAAATGAAATAAAATAATATGGAGTCTTGCTTGTGTCCAAAAGAAATGGTTCTCATTAACCTTCTTTTCTTCTTCCTGATGTTTTTGCATGGCATGTTTTTCTTGTTTATTCTGCAATTTGGGAAGATTTTCCTTTTTCAGAAATATTTCAGAATATTCAGCTTGCCTTTCTGTCAACACCTTCTTCCTGGGGATGCTCAGAAACACCTCAATGCAAAGTCCTGTTGAGAGTTAAGTCTTTATGCCCTGGAAAAATGTACAAAAGTTTCTGGCTGCTCACTGGACTTTGTTTCTCTGGTGCACCAGGGTGCCACTCGGGATGACATACTGTGCGTGGGTCAGTATGTGTTGGCACAGCCAGTTGGAAGATGTTTCAAGTGGATGTTTGTGGTGAGGTGGTGTAATTTCAGGGACTTCAGGCTGGGTATGTAAAGTGTATCCTACTGGTGTGTCACACTAAAACAACAGCTACAGATAGTGAGTAGAAAGAGGCACGGGGTTTTGTCTTAGAGAACAGATATGGAAGTAGCCATCACAAGCCACATTTGTGCCTGTGTGGTTTCTTTTAGTCACATAACCCCTTGCCCTTTAATTCACAAGCAACATTTAACTAATGCCACTTCTTCATGCTACATTATTTCCAGGTGAAAAAACTGACAGTTTTCTATTGCCTGCTGCTTGCTTTCCCCTAGATGTGTCTAACATACCCAGCCATGCACCCAGCACCCTTGCAGTCTTTATTAAAAATGATGTAGATCTTGTATAATGACGGGCAGCTTGATAACAGATTTATGGATACAGCACGACCACCTGAGCCACATGTGGGATCGTGAAGAGCATGCCCTTTGTCCTGGGCATGGCCAGGTAGGGGCAACAAACAGATCATCGTGATCTGATTTGTGTTATGCCGTACCAGCAGAAAACTGCGCTGCACTTTCATAGATCGATCAGTATTTATGCCCATTAGGGATTTAATCTGAAAGCATCCTAAGACTAATGGCCAACAATTTGTTTAGAAGGACTAGGTCAGCAAGCACATATTATATACTGTTTCTAACTGGTTGTTATGTTTATGTCTCTGCTACATGTGGGTGTCACAGTCAGGGCAAGAATCATATGTCACAAGCAGGATAGTATAGGACAGCTGGGTATTTTAATTGACACACAGCTTTTCTTATAAAGCGGGCTTAATGAAAAGCAGTTAACTTGGACCCCTAACTTTTAGGGGCTGCCCCTCGAGAACAATGTGTCTCCTGTATGTCCTTTGCTGCATCTGCCAGCTTCATATAGATGTCTCAGAGGCACTAGGCACTTGTGTATAAGCAACTGAAATGGGCTCCTTCTATCTCACCCAGGTGTTTGGACTTAGCTAAAGAGGATCTCTCTCAGAGGTTTTTTAAAGGCACCTTCATTTCTCCACTGATTAGATATAGGGAGCTTAGGCACATATTTTTGTTTAGAACAGCTCATTAGGTGCCCAAAATTTCAATGCACATTAGGTACCTCAGAGAGGGCGACCTGCATCGATTCTGAACAAGCGAAGCAGAACTTTATTTGCTCTATATGGAGATTATTTTTTCATACATTATACATTTCCACACTTTCTCACAATATAAATTTAAATGCCAAGCAGTTGCCAAGACACCATGGATTATTTTTCAGCCTTTTAAAAATTGAAGTGCATACGGCACGGATTCCGCAGGGTTTGAACATCGCGTCGCCCCAGCTGCCGGGGAGCACCCTGGATCTGGGGGGTCCTGGAGATGGCAGTGTTGCTCAGCCTTTGCGCTGCTGCCAGCCCCCGCCGCCCGCCTCTATGCACACCCGCAGTGTTTCCCAGAGAATAAGACTGTAGATTGTTCCGCTGAATATAAAACTGACAACCCTGTTATTTTAAACTCGAAAGTGACAGGCTGTTATTTTAATGAGGTCTGCCAGTGCCAAGGTTAACCAAAGCTTTATTTCCCCTACAAAACGTTAAGGCTGTGGTTCTAAAAAGGGGGCTGTGAAATTTTACAGTTATTGATACTTTCTCAGCACAGGTAAGTTCTAAGAATTTCACCCAGGCCTTCTTGTGCAACAAATGCTTTTTGTTTTTCTGCCTCTCTTTTTTTTTTTTTTTTTAATTTGACTTTGTGACTTTAAATGGTCCAGAGCTCTACTGATAACTGCCTGCCCATGATTCATGTTTCTGCACAGAAAAGCAGATGACAGCTCTTCTAATCAAGAACTAATGCTGAATCCCAGTTATAAAGCACAAATGGGCGCTTGGGTAATTTGTGAAATAAAACAAATGAGCTAGGCGACTTTCCAAAGCAAGATTTTTCTCACCAGAGTATTTTAAAGTGAAATGAAAGGATTTTTTGCTGTCATTGTCTCTAAGGGCTATCCATGTCTTTGACAAGAAAAAAGTTAAGTCTTTTAATAACAGTGAAGAATGACTACTAGCCCTACTGAATTCTCAGACTAACAGATATATAACTTTAGAGAGTCAGGGTGGATTCAGGTCCCATATTAATACTCCTACACTTATGTATCTACATTCACAGTATTGTCCACAGCAACTTGGCACTGACTCACTTAAGTTTCTAGTGCCATTTGAGATGCCTACAGTGACCCAGTTAAGTCTCTCAGAGGTTGTGAGTGATATGTGACCGTCCAGTGTGTTGTGTTGGATGACCTAGTTGCATTTTGTTTCATTCAGCTTTGATCTGAAACAGGCATTTTAAAGCAATCCAAGTTGCCTATTGCATGTTTTTTAAGGAAAATAATTTACAGGTCTGCATGAATGCTAACATGCGCTTACAGAAGTCTCCTTGCCATCTGTGGCCTGGCAATGCTTGTGCCACATTGCAGTTGGCTCCAGGGGCAGGTGTCATTGCCCATGTAAGGGGCTAGACTGTCACTGCTCAGAGCTGACAGCCCCGTGCTCAAAAATAATACAAGCAAAGCAAGCATGTGCCTTACCTTTTTGTGTCTTAACCCTCACGCTGGACACTCTACCTCCATCACTCTCCACATCTCTGCAGAGAGCCTCACATCATCATACAGAGACTTTTTTTAATAGAAACACTGACATTATTACTTACAGGCAGCTAGAGCCTGACACCAAACTCTTCCCACATTCAACATTCATTTTGGCTGGGGAGAGAGGAAGGGGAAGTGTCTATCAAATGCTGGAGCAACCTGGGCTAAACTTTACTCCTTTCCATAAATGTGCCCATTTACCGTCACCCTTGCTTTTGGCTTGATTTGCACCACAAATCCGCCTCTTTAAGTAGGTATGTCAGGCCAAGTTCATTGCACTTGGCTCCCCAGTGCTTGTGGAAAGTGAAAGCTATTGGAAACATCAGCGTCCTGAATTGGAAATCTGTAGGAACTTGAAGCAGCTTTCCCCTTTCCTGTAATACCTGTGAGCAGTGCTAAAAAGCTGGTCTATAAATCTGATTCAAGCAAATCCAGAGCACTCGGAGGAATCAGCTTTTTATTGCAGATAAGTATAAAAGTAGCACCAGAAATATGCTGGAATGATAAAGATAAAATGCCAGAGGCTTTTCTGTGGCAAGGCTTAGCCATTAAGCACTGCTTCTTTGAGAACAGTCCTTCATCTCTCCAAGCAAAAATGTTAATAGCTAATGTAAACAATTACTGATAGAGTATTTCAAGCTTATACAGACTTTCATTTGTGCTGGAAATGTTCATGTGGTACCAGTACTGAAGTGGCTGTTTCTTCTCTTAAAACTCAAGGGTTTACAGGGAGCTGCGTGTGTTATAACAGATAAGTAGTTCAAGACTCCCAACAGCTGTGAGAAGCATATGATTTCTAAGGGCAGCAAGAGTTGGGATATGTCCTTTCATAACAGAGCAAGAAGGATAATTGTACTTCATACTTGAAGTAGCCTTACATTTAACTTCATTTCTTCTAGTGGTTACTTCTTGACATAGCTCCATTGCCTTCCAAACTGAAGAAGCTCTCAGTGGACTCTCAACGCTTTGAAATAACTCAAGATTCAGCAATAAGATGAGGGCTACCCTGGCAGCAAGTTCTGGGCTTCTGCCCATCCTCTCCCTCAACCACGAGTAGCACATCCAGCTGTTTACCCTGAGTAGATAGAGCCATGTGCTAATGTGGCTGAAAACACAAAAAGCAAAGAAATATGTAAAGCCAGAGTATGCAAGCAAGAGTTTTGATGAAGGATCCACCTTAAGATTTTGAAATTACTGAACACTGCCATAAATCGTTTCAGATGTCTTTCATACTGTGTAAAAACCAGTACAGTTTTCCCTATGGACTTCCAGGACCTTTTGGCATCGTCCATTTTACAGTGCTCAACTACCTCTTTTTTTGAGGGAATTTATGTGTAAAAGCACCTGCTCTTCCATGGCGGGCGTTCTCATGCTGCAAAGTGATTAATTAATTAGTTAATCAGACTACAGCACCTTTCTCGGACCATTAAACCCTAATTTTAAGGTTACTGGAAATCTGTTCCCTCCTTTTCCGTGTGAGCTCTCCACGAGAGAAACGCACACAAACCTCCTTCCCTCCGACCGCGTCTGCAGCGGCCCGGGGCCGGCGGGGCCGGGCGGTGGAGGCCGGGCCCCCCTGAGGAGCCCTGAGGGAGGCGCCCATCGGGGCACCGGGCC
The DNA here is from genome assembly GCF_047716275.1 of Strix uralensis. Classification (NCBI taxonomy): domain Eukaryota; kingdom Metazoa; phylum Chordata; class Aves; order Strigiformes; family Strigidae; genus Strix; species Strix uralensis. The sequence continues at coordinate 80,490,654 of NC_133973.1, forward strand.
GGGACCGAGCCCCCCCGCCCCTCACCGGCTGCGCTTTCGGAGGCTCGTCACTAGGTGTCGGCCTCCCCTCCGCCTTAAAAAGGGACAGGGAAAGAGGGGGAAGGGGCGATGAGCTGAGGGCGGAGGGGCAGCGGGTGGGAACGTCCAGCCCCACAGGCTCAGCCCGAAGGAGGCCAGTTGCGAAGAGTAAGAAATTAAAGCTGGCAAAATGCGTTTCTCTGCACCATAACCTGTAGCAATGTTTTACTGGAACACCCCAAACTTGCTCCTGCTTCCTCCAACAGTATGTTTTCATTGCATCCAGAGTTCACGCTTGGTAGGTTTCCCGCCCCGAGTGCTTCTGGTTGCCAGTCATTCAACTGAACTGAAACTACAGGTTGATTTCAGTGGCCTGGATATTTGCATTCTGGATTATTTTAATCCAAATATACAAAATCTGCATTATTACAGGTGGTGAATATATACAGTCAGGAAATAATTAAAAGTCAGCATAGAGGCTTTGTGGCATTGCACGTGCTGATTGTGGTGATGTGGAGTTCTCTACTCAGCGCTTGTCAGGCCACACCTGGAATACTGTGTGCAGTTTTAGTCCCCACTATACAAAAAAGACGTGGAGAGCCTGGAGAGGGTCCAGAGAAGGGCCACAAAGATCATCAAGGGACTGGGAAGCCTTCTGTATGAGGAAAGGCTGAGACAAGTGAGTTTGTTCAGCCTTGAGAAAAGAAGGCTTAGGGGAGACCTTATCACCATGTTCCAGATGTAAAGGGTGGCTACAAATAAGATGGAGACTCACTTTCTACAAGGAGTCACATGGAAAAGACGAGGGGTGATGGGTACAAGTTACTCCTGGGGACATCCCAATTGGACGCAAGAGGAAAATTTTTCACCATGAGAACAATCTGACACTGCAATAATCTCCCCAAGGAAGTGGTGGATTCCCCAACATGGGACGTGTTCAAGATTCAGCTGGACAGGGTGCTGGGCCATCTTGTCTAGACCGTGTTTTACCAAGAAAGGTTGGACCACATGATCCTTGAGGTCCCTTCCAGCTTGGTATTCTATGATTGATTTATTTTTTGCCAAATTTTCTTTCCAGTCTCTCTGAGGAAGATGCATAATTTCATTTTCAGATTTGCTTCAGAGATAAGAGAGGATTCAACAAACTGGTGTTATATCACATGCAAATATAATTTGTTAAAACATCTAAGTCCAAAATGAAAATCACAAAAAATTTAGAAAGAAAACAATATTTTCAGAGACAGAAAGGTTTATCAAAGGGTATTTCTGGCAAGGCAAGTAGGCTCAGCAGGAAAGGTGCTTATCATGAAAACAATCAGAGTCAGAGAGCGCCTTGTACTGTAAATCTACTCTGTCAATATACTAATGACTTTCATTGCCTTCCTACTGAAGAGAGGGTGGGTTATCCTCTGCTGATGTGAAATTGCACTCTCTTGTCCTTTCATGATAGGGTTAAGTACTCCAATTACTGGATCCTAACAGAACAACTGCACACAGCTTCCTCAGGGCTGTCATGGACTCAGATGTAGGCAGGAGACATAAAGGTTGGGTATTGGTCCAGCTACTGCTAGTGCTTAAGGATAACTCTAGAAGAGGGAGAAAATTTAAGTCCCGTTTGAAGTATAGCAAAGTAATGAGGTGTTCTCATAAAATTTTATCCTAAAGCAGCAAAAATCTAATGAGACTGATTTCCTGTTTTCTGCTATAGCGGGTGGAAAGTCATAAATTTAGATATTCTTGCAAAACTGGTGTTCAATCTAAACCTGAATCAGGAAATGGACCCCTTCTAGTATTTGGTTCACTTTGAAGCTAAAAGTGCTAGCACATGCATATATCTAGTCTCTGGAGTCTGAGCCTTGTGACTTGGTGAGCACTATGAATTCAAGGTGCACTGCTCAGCTCTGCCATAAATTCAATACACTCTGCAAGACCATTTGTGGAATCTAATCTGGGCAATTTAAAGAGCAAACACCAATGGAGAAATTTTGTGTGGATAAGAATGGGCACAGTAGCAAGCACTTGAGGCATACTGTGTGAATCTGAATGAGAAGGTGTTTCTCCCAAAGAGTTTTCATTCCAAATAGAAAAAGGGAGAGCAGAAAGGAATACCCCTATTTTTTATATATATATATATATACAAAAAATAATTATATGTGAAGAAAATTACTTGAAATCACTCAGGGAGTCACTGGATAAGCACAGCATTACTCCTACATCTCTAGCACCTTCTTTATAATGAAAACTCTGTTGTCCCTCCTTGGGTATTGCTTAAGGTAATAAGCCTCCCCACTCCTCCAAGGATATGTCTACCTAACAGTCATGACAATACAGCACAGCTCAAGCTATATTTAAATCAAGCAGGTAAACACAGCATGCAACTAGATTTGGTGTTACTGCCTGAGTTTTTTATTGTGGCTCTTGGGCTGGCTTTGTAGGTTGCTGTCCATCTCCCTGCCACTGCAGGTGTGCTGCTGGCATCTGGGCACTCTGCGTCACCGCATTGCTGAGGGGGACACACCGCTTCCTGGATGCTGCCAAGTGAAGAGGCCTGAGTCAGGTGGCTGCGTATGTAAAGTTGATTTTGTCTCCCAAGAACGAAGGGCAAGCACCAACCCAGGGCCGGATGGGAAGACAAGTGAGACAGAGCTGGGAAGAGCTGAAGGAGGTGAAGCTGCTGCTCCTGGTGGTCTGGGAAAGGGGAGGCAGCTCTGGCTGCTGCCCTGCACATGCTGGGCAGTGACAGCAGCGATGTGGAGCCTGTCTTCTGCCACAGGCACAAGTGGCAACAGGCACTGACCATCTTGCTGTGCTTGCCCCTTCCCCTGAGTGCTAATGCAAGAGGCCCTGTCATCACAGAGGCTATAGAGGGAGGGCGGGCTGCATGGCTCTGTGGAGACAAGGATGCTGTCACTGGTATATGTGGAGCCCGAATGGGATGTGGAAAGAGGTGCTCTGCATCTTCTGCTGCGGGCTGTGAGGGCATGGTGGGTGGGGAAAGCAAAGCTACAGGACCCAAAGCAATCAAGCTGCAATGGGTAGCTAGGGAGTCACTTCACAAAGAACAGTAAAATATTCTTGTCTTGTTCTTCCCTCAAAGCCCGGGCAATGCCCTGCCTGCTCTTCACAGCTGTCTATGAGCACAAACAGGTATAACTGAGTGTTACCTGCTGCAGAGCTGCCTACAGCTGGCAGGCAGCATCCTGCCAGCTACATCTCTTGATGGAAGTGAGTAGCTGGACAGAAGATCAATACTTGCTCCTTGCACATAGGCAGCTTAAAAGCAGCCTAGCCTCTGTGCCAGTACCCTCAGGACTGAGGCAGCTGCATGCTGCTTATTTATTTGTCTCTCTTTCAAAGTGCCTTCCCCACCTTAGCCTGCTGCTGCATTTCAGCAAGGATTCATGCAAGGCCACGCCAGGCATTTGGTGATCACAAGCTGTGTTCCCACGGTCATGAGTCTATCTAATGACATTATAAAAATAACAAGTGCTGCACTTTATTTGCCTCCAAAATCTAGAAGCTTTAGAATTCATGTTTTGGGGGATATAGTAATAGTCACAAAGGCTGGAAAACTGGATTTGTTTTACCATACTAGTGAAGACTGAAAATTTTAAGAAAAGCAGTTTCACTAGACATGGGATGAAAAATCTAGAAAATTTGCAATTTTATCTATAAAATCTCAACCCAGACTTTTTTCCAGTGTAGAAAAAACTCAAAATAGAAAAAAAATACAGCCTCACAAAGAGCAGTGTCACAAATGCGATAAAGATAATAATAGAAACGTTCACATTTTCTGTCTATTTTAGTTATAAAAGCAGTGATATTTTCCAGTCAGGAGCTCTTCAGCAGACAGAAGAGATTACCCTCACTGAGTCAAAGCTACCAGATACTGAATGCATAAAATATAGGCCACTGCCTGAAGTATATTTTCAGGAGCATCCCATAAGGATCCTGAGCTTCACAAACTCTTTCATTTCTTATCCTCTTAATTGGACTATTTCAAGAATGCCACTTGAAAAGTCTGGGATTTGGTGACATGGAGTAAAAACGGACCAGGAAAGTACTGGCACAGGGTGGAAGGATCCTAGCTACCCTCCCATAGGAGTTGATATGGTTATGTGAGGAAAGACCAAAACCTGCCATCTCTGAATTACCTGTGAGAGGAAAGACACAATGTTGACAGAAACGAAATATGATTTTTGGCAAGGGAGTGGGAAAATGCCCCTTCTAAAATTTTTTCCTCCAAAGGGCTCAGAGCAGTTTGAGAAGTTAAACTATAAGGAAAAATTATGAGGACTCACCTAAAGTATGAACTCAGTTAATTGTTTTACCCATCAAATTGTTCAGCAGCGGTGATTATGCTATAATTTATAACACATTTTTTAGCCACTGCAAATTTACTTCAGTACTTCCCTGAAAATTTCCTGACAGTAATTTATGCAGGCCAAAGTCATATTCTGTCAAATGTGTCTCAGGCTATCATACTTCATCTGTCCATCAAAGACAATAACAGTAGACACAGGGAATTTAAAAAAAAAAAAAAATAGAGGAACAGAAGTCGTTTATAATGAGTGAGGTAACACTTGGGATAAAAAAAAAAGATGAGAATGAGTTTCAGACAGACTATTCTGCTGCTATCCACTGCTCTTACATCTTTGCGTACAAGAACAGCAGGTCCCTAGGGGGGATCTGGTGTTTGTGGAGGAAAGGGAGCAAATGTACAGTTGCTCTCAAATGTACAAATCCTCAGGGTGGGGTGGCTTGAAAAAAATTAAAAGCCCTATGGAAAGAAATAGCCCAGCACTACTTTTTCTTATTTAATTCCTACCAATGGAAGAAAGAACATTAAGAAAATAGGTGTTCAAGGAAAAAAAAAAAGGAAAATTATACTTATTAGCATGCCTTTTATTCTGCACTGTTAACATCTTGCTGTTGTGTAAAAAGATTGCCACAAGGAAGAACAAGAAGCAGGAGAAATACAGAATCCTAACTGAGATTACCATCCTAAGCAAAACATCGTGATGATTGCTCATTCATTGGCATTCCTCCGCTCCTTGAGACAGTGCTCTGAATGGCAACATCATCCTGTGATATTTCTGAGTAATAGCCTGACCTAGTGGTCATTTGCCAGCAGAACTAAGAGTTGTTGGCTACTCTGCCCTAAATATCAAGGAAGTAGTTACATTCTGTCTAGTTCACATCTTCAGCCACAAATTTGCACATACGAGGAGGAACAGTCATGCAGCCATGAATTGGTCATACGAATTCAGCAGCTATGGAAAGGGGGGTGATGATGTTCAGCTTCTTTTATCATGTCAGTAATAACTTGCCATGAAATACAATGAAAAATTCATTACTTCTCATTTCATTGGGTTCTTTTATTTTTTTCTCTTTCTCTATTTTATCTCTCTCCTCTTTCCTGCTTCCTTTGTGCGGAACAGAATCTCCCTCTTCAGCTGTCTCAGAGTTGGCACTGTCTGCCCTGCATGGTTGATGTGTGTTGGGGTTGTGGTCCGACTTATTACCATCTCCCAGGGTTATGGTAGCTCCAGCTTTGGTCTGTAAACACTTGCAGGTGAGCTTGCCCCTCTGGGTGAGGCAGGACAGCCTCCCATGCTCTGTGAGTCTGGAGGACGGTCCGCCACACCATGAGAGATGGGGAACAGGAACAGCTTCCACCACTACTCTTCAGCTGGTGGGTGCTGCCTCCTACTTGTACCTAGCCACCTGCAAGTGCTCCCCCTGTCCCTGAGAGATGCTAAAGAGGTTGGCTCAATACCTGACTGACAGTGAACTCATGCAGGCACACAGAGATGGGAGGTGGTTTAACAGACTCTTCCTTGGCACCTCCAAGCCATGAGCACAGCTATGGGGCAGGAGCTTTGTTGGATCAAAGCACTGAGTGCATATAGGACTAAACCAAGCATGCAGTGTAGACATGGGCTTTCAGTGGGATATTCTTTTAGCATATCCACTTCTCAGGACCAGCAAGTCATTCTATGTATGTACATAGACATATACCCCCTACACTTAACTGCTGCTGCACCCCATGGTGTGTCCTGCAACCCCTGGTCATCTACATCAGGTGCTACTGGAGACCTATGATCCTATCCAGTCTTTATACCCTGGGATAAAGGGAAAGGATTTCCTTTCCCAGAAACCAGGAATTACACAGGTTTTGGATGGTGTGTGCTTGAGTCTTGACAGTCTGGAGCTGGAAGTCAAGCCAGCAGAGTTACCCTGGCCTGATCATGAAGAGCAGCTTGGAAGCTGTCATCTAGCCTTTGCTGGTGAAGACTAAGTGGAGCAACTCACTTCTAGATATATATCAAGTCAGCATGCAAGAGGTTAAAGCATATTAAAAAAAGTTTCAGGAAACTTTCCCTAGAAACTAATGTTGCCTGTAGTCATAGAGCAGATGTACTTCTTTGGAGCAGCTATAAATCCTATGAGTCCCCTAATAAAAACACTACGCATTCATTGGAACAATGTGCCCCATGGATTTAAACTGCATCTTATCAATTTTTCCTGAAAATAATTATCACACCTATTAGAGGCTATATTTGGGATTTTTAGCCTTACACATACATCTGCTTTCCTCTCTCTAGACAGATATTCTGCCATGAAGGACATGTGCATTGGCAGCCTGATTTTCTCCCCAAAGAACAGAAATAACCCTGTGACTATACACTGGGGTACTGGTTACAGTTTAAATCAAGGTGCCCTTGAATATGGCTTGAAGATACAGGCACTGAAAATCCTACTTTTAAACTGTTCCAGGAGCAAACCTTTGTGCAAAAAATAAATTTTTAAAGTGTCTTCTCATATCAGTCCATTGGATGATGATGCTGTATTCATAAAAAAACAGTGGAACAAGAGTTCCAGAGCAATGTAATCTTGGTGATTATTTCACTGTTAACTTGTTTTTCAAAACACCATGGCTGTCACAGTTGCTGCTTTGGAATAACTTTCTGAAAAATATCTTCATTGCAAAACAAAGCCAAAGGAAAACTCTATAATATTTTTTTTTGAAAAACTTGACAAGTTAGAGTCAGTGATGCTGCCTAGGCTGGATTCAGATTCTAGGGACAGTTTGTAGATTATTTCATTTTTCCTTCAAAATCAGACAACAGGCAGATATCAATGCTAGGATCTTATTTTTATCTGAAATTCAAAAGGAATTCAGTAGGTAGAAAGCACCTAAGAAATCCCAGAAAAATAGGATGAAGAACCCCCCCTAAGGATAGCACACATTTATGAAAAATCTACAGAGTATTCTTACGAGAAAGAGAAACAAGAGATTATAATAATGGGGAGGGGGCAAACAATGCACGGGGACAAGTCAAGTGTGCCCATAGGCAAACTGAAAATAAAGTCAATTGCAGAAAGACATGCCTGGTAACTCTTAGAACTGAAATTTTCTTTTTACGGATGTACAGTGGATACATGTAGCTTTATACAATGAGTAGCAAAATTATTTTGTGCAGACTAAGTACACAGCATGCTGAAATGACTCCTTCTCACATTAATTTGACTCCAGACACCAAGAGCTGGTCTTGCTTGAACATGATGAGCCTGCATTACAGCTCTGACCAGCCTTATTTTCATCACAAACAGAATTTTGCCAGCACAGTACCAGGAGCAGATAGCTCTGGTTGTCACCCTTAGGGACAGCAAGCTAACCTACTTCCTCTCAGCAGACAGATGATTTCTAGTTGTTTACCTCAGCAAAGAAAAAATACTACTGAAAAAACCAGTAATCCATACTTGGGAACTAAAGCATCCTAGAAACTCCAGGAGATATTTCCCCATAACATGTGCAAAATACTCACAATGCAGACTGAATTCCTGCAGACATTTGTGGATGAGATTCTTCACATGCAAAAGTAATGATGCTGTGAAAGCCACAAATACTTGGGTTTGCTGACAGAAGCTTGCAGTATAGTAGTCACAAAATGATCTGTGTGTCCACTTGTAGAAAGAAAACTTGTCTATGAACAGCATAAGCCATGTGAAAGCATGGCTCTTCTACCAGCAGGAATATTCACGAAGTGTATTTTGAGCTGATATGTAAAGACATCGTATATAAATTACCTATGATTTTCAATGTTTAAAATTTTAAAAATAACAGCAAATGTGAGGCAGTAAATGAGAAGTCAAAACAAAAGTGCTAATGTCTTTCTAACGAACCATTGTTTTGTTTATCTAGAATCCAAATAACAACACACAGAGGCTGAGAGTCAGCATAACCCACTTTGTTGCAAGAAACTTAAATCAGAACTGATATGAAATCAATGTCCTGATCATTTGCTTCCCCAGAGCCCTCTCACTCCCCGCAACAGGAAAGCCACTGAAACTTAAAGTACCAGTGCATCACAGTACTCATTTGGATTAGCTTTATTGTAGCCAGGAGCAGATTTTAGCCAGTATTAAGTGCTTAATTCTCATTGACTCTCATTTTTGGGGGCATGCACATTATCCACAGACCATCTACTCTCCATGGGATGTAGCTTACATCAATGAATATACTGATCTCATGCATCTTAGGCAGAATGCTATTGAACGTGGTGCTTTGTACGGTGTGCTAAGGGAGCTGGCATGAAAAGTTCCAGGAAGAGTAAACAGAATTGGTCATCCAAGTTCTTTTGTCCAAACTGGACACAGTCATCCTAGCTCAAAATAATACCAAATTTTCAAGCACACTCTATATTTCTCCTATATTTGAAAAGTTATAAATGTAAGTGTATTTGTAAAGGCATACATTTTTAAACCTAACATCAGTAATACTAACCACTAGACACTGAAGGTACATCTACATTGCTAAATAAAAGCAGGAGAGGCACAAGCATGGCACCTCGAATGGTTCATGGCACTAAACTGTTAACTTGTTCCTTGGCACTGTGTTGGACCACTCCAAGTGCTTTCTCCATCACAGTGTTCTGGCATAGCTTGGAGAAGAGTTCATTCCAGGGACTACTCCCAGCAGGCAATGCACGTGAGACTGCATATTTGTGATACTCTCTGCCCTGTGCAGCTCTCTAATACCATCCTGGCAGTCTTTGCCTTCTCTTGCACAACCATATACCTGCATGCCATGTTCAAGGGCGCATGACGTATATGCTCAGTTTCATGGTACCACACTGATGGATTTCAGCACAGCTCTCACATTATTTCAGATTGTTTGAACTGGAAACACACACACACAAACAGTATTTTCTAAGACTACAGCAACACAGTGTGAGACCCACGGGAGATCCAAGACCAGGTGGTGTGGTCTGTGGATGCAGGCAGTTTGCTTCTGTGGAAACTAGTCCTCAGCAATGTGAACAAGGCACAGTTTACATTGTATAGCCTCAAGATGCCAGGATCATATCCTACCCATCTTCCTATTCAGTGGTATCAATGTGCCCTTATAGGCCAGGTTGCCATTTCCAATACAGATGGAAACTCCTTTGCCTAACTTGATGGATATGGTCCAGTTGCCCAAGTGCATGCTGCCATTTATATTGGAGATGCTCTGGAGAATGCTATCTGACTTTCAGTTGTTGTTTCAGAAGGGTGCATGTCTACTATCATTCTGAAGCACTGCTGTGACAAGTGCCTTGTGTCCAGTTGTGTCATGTGCCCCATGCAGATGCTTCACATAGTCTACATAATTTCAAATGGCAGTAGGTTCCATATCTAAGCAAATGCATTGAGCTCCAACAGCTAAAAAATTAGGTGCGTACTAAATGCTATAACATCCCTTTGTAGTTCAAAGAAGAATTGACCCTACATATCTCATGTTTATCTGACACTGATGAACAGAATTTGGGAGGTGCTTCTCTTCCAGTAACTCAGAAGAGATGGTCTACAGACTGGGTACAGACTACAGATGGGCACACTTAGGACAGCTCTATCTGCAGGCAGCCATGGAGTTCACAGAGGGTTGGAAATTGTAAATGGTACAAAAATCATGCTTACTTAAGGCAAAACTGGATGAAAATTTAATTGCTGGTATATTTTAAATTGAAAGGACTAGTGGTAGGAAAAAAATATATCTGTGAACTGAATGCATTTGTTATTTTTGTTTGTGCTTTGGGGGCTCACACTTAGACCAGAACTAGTTAAAAGCTGTGACTTTATCCTCTGAACACCTAGTGAATCTGCCTTGTGACTCTCACCCCAGACCTAACAAAATGAACACAAATTTTCCATTGACTTCACTGGACTTAATATTAGGCTCTAATTTTCTTTTCTATATACAGTTTGATTTGTGAATGTTATGCCCATGTTTGCTTTAAGAGGGTATCTGATTTAGTCTGTTATGTCCACACTTAGCTCTTTGGAAGAATGAGCAGATGCTTCGTGCACAATCACTGGAACAGTCTGGGAGCTCAGATCTGCTGAAAAACAAGGCCACTTGCTGAAAAAGCTCGGTATGGTGTTATTAGCCTAATTGTGGGCTCTAGTAAAGGAACATGGTGTCTTGTATTAATACTTATTCTGTACTTCCTGTTTACCTGGGACAAGAGTTTGTTAGTTTGCTCACTGTGATTCCAAACTCAGCTAACATCACTCCAGAAAAGACAGGCCAACTAGCTGAAAAGATTTCAAGTATATAGGCAAAAAAAGATGCTGTATCTTAACATGTGTAGTTTCATTGTCTTCAGTGAAACTACTGTTCTGAGCAACATGAGAATCAGAGAAGTTACTGCGTCATTAGAGGCAGCCATGAAAGAGACCACACATCTGGTGTCACTGCTATAAAACAGCAGGCTGTCCTTATTACAGAAAGCCATTTATAGTTCAAAGCTCCTCATGGAGGGTTAAATGCTTTAAATACTTATGAGTGATGCCATAATGGCAGAATCAATAATAGTCTAAATGACCTCGTCTTAGTGTTCCTCAAAAGTGAAGGCATTCCAAAATGCCAGGTATCATAAAATTACAATTTGTCAAAAATGGATGATATAATTGTTATGCTACACTTCTGTATCTTTTCTACCTATCATTAGTTCTAATAGAATAGACAATGCTGATGATGCATTCACAATTTAGAGTCATATTTCAGCTTCCCTCCAAGTCCAAACAAATAAGAAACTTTATAGGCAAGATTTAATATCCTTTAATTACAACACTGAAACAATTGGTGTTCCACTGATAAAAAGTAAAAGACTGCTGTGTTGACAGTTAAAGGAGGACTTGCCATGTGAGGTTGAATGGTTCTTTACCCAGGGATGTGGAAGAAAAAAACAGAAGTAAACCTTCAGTGGAGAATAAGAACAGCAGGCCGAATACCCGGAGGTGAGACTCACTAGGAAAGAGGCACCGGTTCAAAGAGAGGGAAAATCTCTGTTTCAGGGTTCATGTTGCCTCTGAAACTCTTCAATAAAACTCAGCATTCAGATTTGTTTGTCTTGCTATACTGTATTTTTCCATACCGCATCTAAAAGGGGTGGTAGTAAAGTCTGTGTAATCTGCTCCTAAGGATTGCCTATGTGCTCAAGCCATCAGTTCTTACATCAAGTGCAACCACAGCTGTTGGCACAGAGACCAACAACCAATGTACAGTGGTAAATTGAAATGAGGGGAAGTCACCTCAGTGACGCACTAACTGGGAGGGTTGTGAGATTTCTAATCACTGCACTTCACACTTTGTCCTAAGACATTTTGATGTCTTTTCTGCATGCTACCAAATTCAGCCAGAAGGATGTTCTTATGCCAGGATGGACAACAGGCTCTTTCTAGGAAGGTGGGAGGTTGGAGTCTCTTCAGCCAGGGGAAGGCATTAAACCTAGACTTTCCATGTGCTGGTGAATGCTGTGATAATGAGCTCTGTCACGCTTGACGTCCATTTTGGAAGATGACCTCTGCTCAGTGATTAAAGGTGATAGGTATGCTGAACATACATAGATATATGATCCAGGGTATATGTGGAGGTGCTTCCTGGTACTGATGAGTAAAGTACTGAACATGTCAAGAAAGTCAAGATCTAAAATGGTAACATTTTAGCTGTGCTGATCTAAATTGTTAGCACAGCAGCAGTGGCTATCTGTAGGCTAGTGGCTCCCAAACCTTTTCGGCCAACAAATCACTGCTAACTTTTAAACTTTCCCTGGCTAACTTTGCTTCCTTAGAAACACTTTACTGAAAACACTATGAATAGCACTGTTTTACATGTTTCCAAGACCAAGCCTGCAGACTGTTGGTTTAAGTTCTGGAATTTGTTTTACATCTCACAATGAGGCACAAAACTGTCCCCAGATATGATACAAGTAGTGCTAATGCCTGACTCAAAGATTTAGATTCAGCTCTGGTCTCGCTCAATGTGTCCTTTCTTTTTGCATCTAGCCCTGAAAGACCTGATCCAAAATTCACTGACAGCAGCGGGAAGATTTCTGTTGACACTGGGCCATGTGCTAATGAAGAGATAGATACACATAGCCCAAAACTGTCATTCAAATTTGTATCACTGGTGTTTCCATTGAACAGTACTGATGAGCTAAATTACAAAAAGGATAAACATTTACTTTTCATAACAGAAGACTTTAATACCTCATTGTTTGAGAGAAAAAGAAAGAATATAAATTGGGAGAGAGAGGACATAACCTCAGTAAAGAAGGAGTTTCAGCCAAGAGTCAAATAAGAGAATTGATTTGTTTTTAATACTTGCTATTTGTATTTGCCCTCTTTTCAGTTAAAAGGAAAGGCGTTACTGTGAAGCCTTTTTTTGTGTGTGTATGTGTTAAGGAAGACTCATAACAAGATACACTGAGAAATGGCTTAATTTTAAACTAAATCAGCCTCAAATTGTGTTCTCTAACTTTTCATAAAACTAGGCATCAAACTACATTGGATTGAGAAACAGCACTTTTTTTGATAACAGCAAAGGAAGAAAACCTTTACCAATCACAATGTCACTGGCAACTGTATCATAAAACCCAAACATTGAAAAGATGTGATACGTACATTTAAATACCTGGGTGTAAGTCTTTTTATTGTCATCAAAATCTATATGGGGCCTACACATTAAAAATCAGTGTAATCATCCATATGTAGACAGGTCTTTTTCATATACAAGCTATACTTTGAAAGTCTTAAAAATAGTATTTGGCTGCTCAGATGTGTACCCATCCCACCCCTAAACCCAACACTAAAGTTAGACACAGATGAAGATGTGATGGTGTCAAAGACAGCTAACTGTTTTCTGAATATTTTGTGCCTGATGTTTGTCTCCTTTTGTGAAGAAGCAAGAGACTGAGAAAATAGCTCCTCTGCCACCTTGCATGTCAGTATGAAAAGTGATATCACTGAAGTGATAGCTAATGGTCAGAATCCTTTAAATAGCTCTGTCAGGTGTGCTTGAGCTATCTGACTGATTTTTATTTTGGCTTTTTGACTCATTTGTCCATAATGGTTTGCTTTTGCATCCAGGAGGAATGTGATGCTCAATTAGGACTCAGTCATGCGGTGTGCTAAGAGGAAAGTTACTTACCTGTTCAGTAATTGGAGGTCTTTGACATGCTTATCTTTGTGGGCATTTTGCTCTGCAAGTGGGGGTGTGCATGCGCTTACTCACTGGAGACTCTTTCCCAGCAGTGCCTGCTTGGCAGGGGAGAGCAACAGCAGTAGTGACATACGAACGGCAGTGAGTGAAGTGGGTTTCACGTTCCTCTTGTTTTAAGCAGGAAACAATCAATTTGAATGGGATTTGGCTCCCCTGCATATCCATTCAGAAGCAGAGAAGGCATAGTTTGGGGCATCACAGGACCCACTAAATGGTCAGGAACTTTGTGGGCAAGATGGTTTTGAGTTCCACACTGGAGGAACTGGTTGTTCCGTCCCATTTGGTTTTCCTCAGAGCCTTCAGCAGTGCGGAAACCACTGGGGATGCAGACATTAATGGGCCTGACAATGCATTAGAAAGGCGTTCTGGCTCTCATGCCCCTTGAGCAAAATTTGACACATCTTGCTTGTGCTGCCTACTGAGGGGTTCATGGCTAGACACCCCTAATTCTGAAGAATGAACAGAATAATCAAACTTCAGATTCTGATCTGTGGATAAAATGCTTGTGGAGTGTTCCAGCTGGTGTTGTCTGTGGGCAGCATGTGCACCACTGACAGAGTGCTCTTGCAGTGCATACACTGTTACCAAAGCATTGGCTTTAGTGTAAAACTAAAAGGGGACTGTTTTTTGCTTTTGCTTTTGTCTATGAATATGTTATTTCCATGCTGTCCAGTGTTAAGGTAAAGGCTGATTTTGATGGATGAGATGAGAAAGGTGCTTGTGCTGGGTACTGAAATGCTGCTGTGGGACAACGACTTTCAGGGAATTTGTGCTCTCTTTCACATGTCCAACCAAATGGGTTCTCTGTCCTAGTAGCAATCCATTCACTGACTGCTCTTTTCACTGGCATGAGAAGGAAGAAGGGAGTTCCTAAACAAATCTCTAACTAACTCTAACTGCAAGATAGTCAGGGGGTTGGAGCACATGACATAGGAGGAAAAGAGAGCTGTGTTGTTCAGACTGAAGAAGAGAAAGCAAAGAGAGGATCTTATTGCTGCCATCAACTACCTAATGGGAGGTTACAAAGAAGATGGAGCCATACTCTTCTTGAAGGTCCACAGCTTAAGAATGAGAGACAGTGGACACAAGCAGCAATATGGGAAACTCCAATTAGATGTTAGGAAAATTTTTTGCACAATGAGGGGTGGCTGAATATCAGAACAGACTGTTGAAACAGTTTGTGGTATCTCCATCTTTGGAGATATTAAAAATTTGACTGAGACAAGGCCCTGAGCAACCTGATCTAACTTGAAGGTAGACCTGTCTTTGAAGCTGTCTCTGCTTTGAACTGAATGGAGACATGAAGGGGAGGTGGGGGTTGGGCCAGATGACCTTCAGAAGTTCCTTCTGATCTGAATTGTTCTATGAGTATGCGGTTCTGCTTTCCATCCACTGTGAATTATTTAGGTCTGTTAAGGACCAGAGACTGGCATCTCTGAGCTGTGTCCCAATGACACAACCTGCAAACAATGAAGGTCAATTCTCATGTTGTGTGTGATGTTAAATGACCCAGAAGAAACAGAAAAGAGGCTGGTGACATTTAAGGATTTGATCAAAGTCTTTGTAGAGGTTAATATATGCAGAGTGTCCAAGGATTAAGCTTTGCTCCAATGCCTTTTAGAGATTTACACACTTTTCATTTACCATGAGGGAAATTTTGAAAGAGTCTGTTTATTGATTGCTAATGCTCCTTATATGGACCTTTTTAAATGTGAAAACATTTCCAAGTCTTGTGAAATACAGGTGGGCCACAAGCACCAGCAGACACAAGTACAGATGTCTACACAAGTAATATCCAAAAGCATTTACATCTATCTGAAAATGTGCACCTTTGAGGACAAGAGCTCCAAACCAAACTCCCTGACCTAGCAGAAGAATTACTTAGTGACCAATCTGAATCTCAAACAGTGAATCAAAGTACTTAGTGCCTGAAATGTAAAATGGCCTCCACTCTTTCTTCCTGAGGAGGAAGAAATTGGACAGGATGGGTAACAGGGACAGATGATAAGGATATAGTTCAGTTATATCCTTTTAGAGAAAAGACCACACTCTCCATGTGGTAAACCTAAAAAGGGCACAGGAAAATTAAAGGAATAGATATTACTTGATATTGCTTGCTAAAATTTGGTGCAAGCGTATTACTATGGGGTGAAAATGCAGGGAACGAGAGCTGTATCTCAGAAATTTTTTAACAAATTTTTCTCACAGAATTCTGGAGGGATTCTAACAAAAAGGAGGTCCAGTACACGAGTTTGCAATGCCAGAAGAGCTGGATAACCATTAAGGACCATCTATCTCTTGCATTTCCTGACATTTTCATGTTAATGCATGAGAGTCAAAGGGAAAAAAGAGTTTTCTGTCACCAGCATGATCATATGCTACTTGACTTAATTTTTCTCATAGACATAAAATCCTCCTAAAAATGAAGGATAGTTTTTAACATGCAGTAAGAACTGTCTGACTTCTCGCTGAAAAGATTTGCTGTTGGCAAGGTCATCTCTTTGTTGTCACCTACACTTCTGATGATGTCTGAATACTGTAGCCAGGAAGATAGTCAGCGTTATCTAGTCTATGTAGGTGACAAATTAGTGTTGAAGACATTCAAAGCTGTTTGGCATTAAGATCTCATGAACAGCTTTCTATGTGATTGTGATGATTTTGTTCACTGATTTCCTAAGGCTGTTTATCACTGAACTCTGTTAATTTGTCATACTTAATGAATTTACATTTGGCCATGAGCAATTGGTAATTTGAAATAGAAACTCGAAAATGCGCTAACAAGTCATATTTATTTCCAAAGCACTCCAATTACTCGATTTCTTTCTAGAAAATTATCATGTTGAGTGGTCCTTATATTTCCTATATTTCTATGTAGCCACGGTGATGATAAAAAATTTGTTATGGAAGGACTGTGTATAGGCTTTATGTGCTCATATGGAGTTATACCATGTCTTTGTTTGTATACCAGTTTTCTTTGATGTGGAAATAATAATACTGTAACAATCATCATCTTGTCTTTTGTCACTTCTGAAATTAAATCTCAAAAGAAAAATACATCTAACTTATTTTCTATTTTTAACTATATCCATGAATGAAATGAATTACAGGTGTGTGGGTAAGGCCTTCTGGAGAACTATACCACCCAGGTGCTTTATAAATATGAAAAGTTGACAATTTTCTATTCTCTGTGTAAGCTGTTTTTTGGAAGCCTTGGACGAGCAAAGAGGCTGGGTAGCGGCACTTCCTGCAGGGATGGGAGAGAGCTCCCTGAGAACTGTTACTGAGTCTGTAGGCTTCTGAATAGGCTAGACAAGGTGTGTTAATGCTTTAGTGGCAATTGAGGTATTTAGGGGCAGAAACAGAGCTGCAGCCCATGCATTTAGAAACATATTGGCAGTCAAACCAAGCTAAATGCACCTTAATATCTGCCATATCCTGCATTAACCAGTAGGATGAGACCGTCATTGTTAGAAGGGTCAGAGTTTGTAGCTATTTTATTTTATTTTAGGAAGGGCAAAGGAAATTTCTTTTTTGTTCTGAGGCTTATCTGAAAATCCTGTTACTAATTATCCCTTTCTAAGAGAACTGAAGCCCTGTGGGGGAGTTTCTGGGTAGAGATAGCTCAGCAGGGTGGTGGTTGTGGCCAGCAGATTGTACAGCAAAAACAGCTGGTGGCAGCAGCTATAAAAAAATAAATCCAGCCCCAATCTGCAACATTTATTCTTACGTGATGTATCCAAGATTGTCTGGATGTGTAAAAAGAGTGTTGGGACGGGGTGGGGCATAAAAGAAAAAAATTCTCTCTAGTCGAAGAAGTGTGTGTGCCTGTGCAGAAGCCTCGATGCCATAAGCCCTGAGGAGCAGCTCAGGCAGAAGTCTCCAGAAACCCTCCACTCTCTCTGCATGGGGGTGGTTGGACCGCAGTTGTACAGGAGTTCTCCTGCCTCTTCTGAAACATTCTGCCAACTGTACCAGGAAGGAGTAGCTTTGCCCTAGTTACCTGTGCATGTTACCAACATAATGGATCTTCATATGTTGCTTGGTGTTTTCCACAATTTAACCATTAAGTGTTGCATTTGGTTCTGATGATAAATCCTCAAAAAGAAGAGCACAGAGTCTTTCTCAGGTTTACAAAGACTTGTAAACCATTCTCTTTCTCTTAAAGCACTGATAGTGCACCTTTTTTGTCAGCTGATGACAAATTTATTTTTAAAAAGCAGAGGAGCTCATTACTGCTGAGACCAGCCCAAATACCTGTCAGTGGCAAATGTGGCATAAGTGTCAGTGGTTGCCATCACCACCCTAAACTGTTCAAGTACAGAGCGTACTAAATGCTGTCCTAATACTTGTAGAAAAAATTCTTAATTACACTCCTTTAGCCCTCATTTTCTTTTCTGAGGGTAGAGTTATGACGACCTTCTCTTCTTGGATGGCCACTATATAAACCCTGAGTCTTCATTCATATTTAGCTGAAAGGCTTTTCATCTAGTACTGTGCAACAAATCAAAACCCTGCAGCAACCTGCGGATATTTTATAGTCAATCTAGCAAGACTCTGCAGTTTTCATACTGAGTAGTAATATATGACCTAGACAAGACCCAGACAAGGGCTTGTGAGAAAGACCGTGCAGCTTTAAAATGATTGCTTTGAATGTGGGAAAGAAATATGGGTAATCACTGGCATCCCCTGACCCAGGGTAGTCTTCCGAGAGATAAGTATACAGCAGGAGACAAAAAACATCTGGGAGTTGGCAGGTTTTGCATCTAGGTCATACCACTTGAAGCTCAGATTTAAACTGATGTTTATATAAATAAAACTTTTGAACGTTGCCCTGAGTGGAGATGAGGGGATGGCTTGCTCTCCCTCCTGGGACAAGGGATTTTAAGCACTGCCAGAAGAGAAATGTCTGGAGGCAGTGTCTACCTTTCAGGCTCCAAATAAACAAAATAGCTTCAAAACTAAAGCCCTTAAAAATCAAAAGAAGGCTTTGCATGGTTTCGAGGTGGTACAGCATGCTGTACCTGTGAGAAATTTACTGCATTGCCCAGAGGTTCTCTGTTCTCTGTTTTAGACCTTCCACAGAGGAAAGATGACTTTGTGTGGGGTATGTGTGACAGGAGTCTGCTGACAGCCAAAATAAGATGTGAGATACGGTACAGCCATGCTGCAGAGCTGTATGTCCTGCACTTACATCCCTTCTGCTGGTAATGGATGAATGGAAAGTGAGTCCTGGGCCTGGAGCTGGGGTGTGAGGGAGAATAGTCTTCAGCAAGTTACTAATCTCTTTTCTATTGTTTAGTACCGCTATTCAGAAATAATTTGAGGACTGCTTAAAAAGAGCCATAGTCACCCCAGGAGGAACTTTTATGGGCATCTGGATGAGAACTGGTGTGGCTGCATTGCTGTTTCCAGTGTAGCATTACAAACTGCCTGGCCCCAGAAGGTGAGTGAGAGAGCTGGACTGAGCATGGCTGCAGTACACAAATCAGCAAAGTCAGGTATGTCTCAAGGGCCACCCTAAAATCCTGTCTGTGGAAGATTGAGCCACCTAAACATAGCCAACTAGAAATATGGGCACAGTGGGTATGTCCCCCACTCTGCAAGGCAGTGCTTGAACTGTTGATAGTATATTTTTGTATACTGAGGTGTGTGGTCACTATGGCAAGGTAGCACTTGTATTTGGAGCAGAAACAGTGAGCCCTAATGTATATTTCTGCCCTCAGAAGGCAACTTGGCTACAAAAGTAAGGTAGGCTTGGATATATTCCAGTGCTTAAATTTCCTGTTACCTGTCAATGCAGTTTCACCACCAACTCAGCACACATATTTTACATACTTCTGAGCTTCTTTGGCTTCCTATGACAATCCATTTGCCTCAATTTTTCAGACTCAGCACTGGATCCAGCTGCTTGAAAGTTTGGTGTTGTGCGACATAACTTGCAAGTACCCAAGTCCTCTGTTGGAACCAGCTTGTGGTGATCACAGAGCAAATGACTTTTTCAGATGGCATCTGATTTCCCTGCACTTAGCTGGTATTACTATATGCCCACAACACTGAAGGTGGTTTATATAAAATTCAGTCAAATAAAGCCTGAAAAACATCTCTTCAACAGTGACATCATAAAGTTCTGTGGTTATTGCTTCTCAGTGGTTTCAAAATTAAATTTGGTTTCAAAATCAAATTTGCTTTCTATATAAATAAAATGGTGTGGATTTTTACCTAATTAGCAGCCCTGCCTTGAAATATGATTACATATGAATATTTTTACACTTTGTTTCTAGCTTGGGGATTATTCCCAGCTCTGAATGAATTGCATCACAGGCACAATAAAGAAACAACTGAGCTAGCTCAAAATGGAACTGGGATGGCATGAGGGGGCCTGCACACAGCATGTTGAATGAAACTTTACATATCTGTCCCATTGGTTCCAGCTGGTGCAATAAGCCAACTAAGTGAGTACCCCCATGAGCCAGACAGCTGGAAGATGATTATCTGTCTGCAGATGTATTACAGATCACCTGAGACAACTTGGGTGAACTGGGAAGAGCAGGTGTGAATGCTATCAAATATTATGCCAGCATCAAAACTGAAAGAGTGTGACTCCACTCAGGGAGGTGGCAGGTGGCCATTCAGGTGTGTTATAAGATCTTAAGAATCTCCTGCATGCCTAGGTTGCAACTGTAGCCCCAAATAATATTTCCATTTATGTCTGAAAAGGCAAAGACAACCCCTTCAATAAAACCTTGCCACGTACCTTTGTCACCTCAAGACTGGATTATTGTAATGCACTCTATCTGGAGTGACCTATTGAATTCATTTGGAAAATGGAGTAAGCACGGAGTGTAGCCACTGCTTCACTGCTTACTAAGCTGTATGCTATGCCAAGAACACATTACACATTGCTTTGGGATCTGATGTACTAATATAAAAGCAGCGAACCTTTTATCAAGATCTATTTCAAGATTTATCCATTCTGCTGGAAAGAATATTCCCAGTTAACTCTTTACCTTCTGAATTAACAGCCCTGGGTTTGTTGATGTAACAGACAGAGAGAACACAGTCTTTAACTTCTTGCGAAAGGACTTTCACCTGAATTTTACTAAAGCTGGAAAATGACCAGAAAATGACAGAGGGAGAACCCACTATTTCCTGCTGGAGTCTGCTCATGTGGTTAGTCATCCTCACTGTTAAATCAGATGCCTTATTTCAAAGGTACATTTTTCTAACTTCATCCAACCATAGGCACTTATTATTTCTTGTTTAGATTAAGTTTTTTAGTACTTGGAATTTTTCCATTTGGAAGCGCATACACACAGCCACCAAGTCACTTCCTGATCTCTTCTGATAACCTAAGAGGAGAAGTTTTAAGTCTTTTGTTGTAAGGCATTTTTCTAGCCTTTATGTATGGCTCTTACTGTTCTGACTTTTCACCATCCTTGTTAAAGTCTGCATTTGAAAGATACATGCCTCTTTCTAGAAATCATCTCAAGAGTTTCCTCTTGATGCCAAGTGGCAGAAACTCCCTGCATCTGTTCTACACAGCACTTGGCCTGGGGTTCCCCATGGCCCATGTGTTACATACCTTGAGGTATGCCAGGTATCTGGGCAAAGTATTTTGAAGGAGATAGTGTTGGAGGAATAGGCTGGATTAGGAGGTCAAAAGTGGGTTGACTTTATGCCCCAACTGCTGGCTTTTGGGAATGGTTCTTGATATCCTTCGAACTATGTCCATGTCTTGGAGGGTATTTATGTGTGTGGGCCAAAACTGTGATGAGGAATGAATTAACACATAAGCAGTGTGGGTGATCAGTGGTCCAGCCCTTGATCACACTCCAGCCCTTTCTTATTTAATGATAGAAGTAGACCCATCAGTTCCATATTCAAAGACATAAATCCTTACTTACTCCTCACCATTGCACGCGTGATGGCTAACCTTTTTTGCTGCAGCAGCTGGAATTTCCTACCTTGCCTTTTCCTGATATCTCCTCAGTTCTCTTAAGCTTTTCCTTTTCAAGGTAGTCTCACATTTTTTAGGTCTGGCAGGTAGTCACTCTTCCCAGATACATGACCTTGTATCTGGCTCTATCAAAACATGTTTTGTCTAAAAGGACTAAAATGATAGGTGACTTAGATCACTCTTTGGGCTGTCCTATTCTATAAAATATTTATTATGTGACCAATCTGTGCTACCTGCAAAACTCATACTGAATTCTACCAGTGAAAACATCGAATGCTGCAGAACCTATCACTGGTACGCACAGAGTCCCACAGGAAGATATGGTTATATAGAGGACCACAGTTGTGTGGAAACATACTGTTTTGATGGTGAATCCCTCTATTTGCTGAGGGCAGTCAGCCAGCTAGTAAGGCCAGATACTTCTTTTTGAAATTAAAGGACAGGAAATGCCTGTATATCTTTAAAAATCTGTCTCCGTTTTAAGTGTTTTTAATATAGGTTTTCTCCATGTTTTATAGAGGAAGATTTTAAAGCAGGACCCAGTACAGTATTGTCACCTCAAATAACAGGGATGTGTTACTAAGCTATATAACAAAACTGACTGATTATCTCTGTGAAAAACAATAGCAGGCAGAAATGTTCTGTGTTGTCATCTGCAAACCACTGCCTTCATGGCATCATTCTTGTGGGTTTTTTGTAGTGACCTGCACAAGATTTTTGCATTTTCTACAAGGTTGTCCTTGAGCCATAAGTTCTATGTAGGGAATCTGACTCTTTAAGTATCTCTGTTGCTTAAATGACATCATACTGATGCTGTACTTATTTTTTTTAAGTTTCTAGTGGTGCAGTAAATTGTAGTATATATTTTAATGTCAAATCAGCTTCTGTCAATAATTATTTTGGGTTGCTTAATTTCATATGCTTAATATTATAATTTTAGTTTTTTGTCCATTTCAATGTATTTTGATTTACATAATTGAGCCACATATTCAGAAATAATTCCATTTTATTTTTTATTTTAGCAGTCAAAACTTTTAGTTGTCTACCTTAGCTTGTGAGAAAATTTTGTAATATTTTCACAAGCTCCCAGTACATGTACTTTTCTCACTCTTTATCTGATGACCTATTATATGCTCTCCAGTACTTTGATATAACCAGATATCTGTCCCTCTGCAATTTTATTTTTCTAGTGAATCCTACACTATTCACACTAGAGAGATCATTGCTGCTCTCTCCCCATTTCATTGCAGCTGTGGACTAAAATCCCTGGATATTGCCTTCATCTACAAATGGTCATTTTGTTGTTTTTTTTTCTTGTCTGTTTGGTCTTCTTTTTTTAAGAAGCAGCAGCACAGGACAGAAAAAGCATCACTGAAGCATGAGAGATCCAACAGCACACTTCACTGCACCTACATTCTGTGGCCTAGTCTATTATTTTTTTCTTCAATAAGTTAAGAGTACTAGGAACACTCCTGGACCCACTGGTCCATACAGCTAAACTGTGAGATCAGTCCCAGGAACAGCTGTAGCATGGGTCAGCTCCCCAGACCAATTTTATGGCATGGTTCAGGAATCATTATAGGCCAGGCACCACGCCCTTAAACAGTTTTCACGAGGCCACCAAGTTTGGGAATATGAGACTTAGCACCATGATTGCTCCAAGTTCTCAGCTCATTGCATTTCTACAGGGCTCGTCCTGAATCAGGAACTCTGTGATCCTATTTCAGTCTGCGCGTGATGCCACCATGGCAAGTGGAGGCATCTGGCTGCAGCACCAGTGAAGATTTCCAACTGTGATTAAGATAGCAACATAGCCACAGCTGTACTACTTCCAAAGGCATTGTTTAGAGGACTAAGACATTTAAAGAACTGATACTTCTTGTTGTATGCTATTGCTGTTCACTACAACCAGCATTCATCTCACCTAAGTCTAGTTACTTGAAAAGTAAAAAATTAGGCTAGCCTACTTGTCTGGATTCCCAGTGTAGTCATTTCTAGAGGCCAGATCAACCTATCCTGAGAAAGTATATGGACTGGATGTCCATGCTGACTTTAAAGGGTGCATAGATGCCCAGCTTGGACTTATCTTTATGTTTTAGGCTGCTGAAGTTATGTGAATTCATTTGTAATTTACACATCAAACTGGAGCATATCAAAACCCGACCCTGGACAATACAGATTTGGGTGCAGAACTTCCTGCTAACACACAACCACAACAGCATGAATTATGTCCCCCTAGGAGGGACAAAAGCTATAAAAGAGAAAGAATTGACACAGAAATCCCTGTGCTATTTGGAGAGGAATGAATGGGGAAGAGGATGGACAAGGGGAGCAGCTATGTTATGGCAGTCAGAGATCCTCGAGATAATCCCAGCCAAGCTGGTTACAGGCCTGGGGACTGGATGTCAGTGCCATGTCAGTTGAACCAGTTAGTCCTGTGGAGAGGCAGGTCAAGAGGTGTGGAATGGCTAAAATATCTTTATTGCCTCTAGGACCCAAGTTGGCAGCTTCTCATGGTGTGGCACAGTGCTGGGTGGCAGAGTTACACCAGCTCACTCAGAGCTGGCTTCTGACTTTTAAGTCTGTGTTACTGCAGAGCACAGAGCTGACCCATGACACATTTTTAATTGTAAAGTTCAAAACTGGAGGGAAAAGAGCAGCGATATCTCCTTGAACGATCAGAAACTATTAAAGACTTTGCATAAGGAGAGGGGAACAAAAAAGAGACCTGGAAGAGATGGCAACTTGCCACTAGGTTACTCATGGGCAGTAATAACAAGTAGCCCCACAGGGATAACAGCAGCTGCAGGATGAAATCTTGTCCTAGAAAAACTCTGCTTTCCTTAGATGAAAGCCTCAGGGGTTTGCCCCTCTTCTACACTGTGCAGCTTTTAGGCATATTTATATTTCAATAAAGTATCATGGAAATGAACTGGAAATTAGTCAGTATCATTCTTTCTTCTCAGCAATCCCCGTTTTACCATACATTGAACTGTGCAAACTCCTGACGCAGACAACTCTTCTGCTTGTTTTTTGGTCTCTGGCAGTTATAAGCCTCTTGATTTGCTGGTGGCCACAGGCACACCATGGTTCCCGGAGGGCAGCTTCCCCAACTGCCACTTGGGAACATGCACCCTGAAGGATGATGCCTGCCTTGCCTTCAAAAATCAGGGTCATCCTGGTGTGTCGAGGCAAAAGCTCCTGATGCAATTTTTATGAGTGACTATGAATCCTGGGATGCGAGCTTGAAGCCCGCGAGTGCAGGGTGGTGTGGCTGAATACTGACAATAAGATGATGCACAGCTTTGGCCTTAAGTGAGATTTATGGCTAGGGCTGTTCATGATGCAAAGAGTTTATCACTGCCAAAAGAAAGAGAAAACAGGCTCTGTCCATTTTAAACAGTTAATTGTAGAGGTTGTTCTCTGTTGAATGGAGGTACGGACATGGGTTGTTCAGATTTTTCTTTCCTGGGTGCTCAAAACATCTCTGTTTAGACTGTGAAGTTTTCAGTCTGCAAGTCCAAAAACCTCAGCTATATGTATATGTGATATACCTATATGATACAAATAAATCTATACTTTTATCAAATGAAAACATTCAGATAAAGATATCCCAGATGATCTACATACTTTTGGTTTAACATAACATCTTGCATAAAAATAATGCTCTAGCATAGCTGTGGTGCATTACAAATGAATCAAATGAACAGCTTGTACTAATCCCTCAGCGGTGATCTCCCAGACAACATATTTCAGTTTTTATTCATATAGGTAGACATCAACTTAATTTTTCAGGATGGGACACATTAAATATGCTTTTTCTTTGGAAAAAAGTCCAAGAGATAACAGACTTTTCAAACTGAAATGAATGCTATTTACCCACACCAGTTCACTTTTTGCTCAGTTCAAGTATAATTTAATGGGAAAATTCCTCAATTTTTAGGTAATGTGTTTGAATAAAAATGCATTTGAGCCAGTTTGAATGTAAATATTTTGTGTGTGAGAAAAGGTACATGTATGGTAAAACTAATAGCTTTCCTATCTGTAGAGGAATGAGTACAGATGGATTTAATCTTAGTACTAGTCCTTTCACCTTGGCACATCACTTACGCCATCTCTATAACAACAGCCAGAAAATCTAGATAAAGTCATTCTAACAAGGAAACACTAGCACTTTTCTTACATTCCGTGACAGGTGGCATACAAAAACGTTTTCATTTAAAATATGATTTGCACCAGTTTCCTTTCGCACAAATCAGCTAAGGTCCATAAGTGAGAAAAACCAAGGATTTTATTTTAACCAGATTCATAATCCATGGATAAATTACTGATTTGTAACAGTGTAAGAAATCAATCTAATTCTGTGTCAACCTGCTGTTCATACACAGAGAGCTCCCTGTGCAAACACACGCCGGTGAAGTTGAAGGATACTCACAGTGTGAAATCCAGAAGTGCCATGGGCCTGTAGCTGAGCACTCTCGTGCTTCAGGGAAACAATGATAAGAAAAGGTTGTTGAATTTCTGGAGGTGTTTGGTGATTAACAGCACACAGTGCTTCTTTTCTTGGGGGAATATGACAGGATTCAGAGTTGCCTTGCCCCAGCAGAGAGATAATTGCTATAATTCATTAGAGAGGCTCATTTCCATTTTTCATTACTGGAGCAAAACTTTATAAACTGTGTTGAAGAGAATGGGAGCTTTTATTTCCCGAGGCTGCATATATAATAATTTTAATTCAAACAACCAGTTGAGCCAGCCTACACTGGTCATTACATTTCCTGTCTTCTTCCTGTCATTTTGTAGTTTAATTTCTTCATCAACTTGCTCCTAGTTTTACATGCTCTTTCAGTTTCTCTGTCTTGAGACATACAGCAAGTAAACTCATTGGCAGTGATCAGTTAGCACAGTTTCTACAGGCTCCTTTTTAGAATAGCCTAGGCAACGTCTAACATCGATCCTACATCATTTATGTTTCAGCTGTGCAAAGAGAATACTTTCACACTGGGAATGACTTTAAACTATGTCCTATTTTAAGATAAGCCTATTTATTTTCTCCATGCCCTTGCCGCATTTGCTTATCAAAGGCACTTACATCTAAACAAGTTTTGTTTCTTACAGATGCTTTGCCTGTCTTATTTTATTCTACAGTACAACTGCTCGTGAGGCTGAATTTATAACTCAGCTACTGCATGCACAGCTACAGCCTGTGATGGCAAAAACAAAGGGTTAGAACTCCACTGCAGCTTCAAGAGGAATTCAAAGCTGTGTCAAGAGTTACTAAAAAAAAAAAAAAAAAAAGGAGACCACAGGTTACATCATTAAAATCCAGGA
Organism: Strix uralensis; assembly: GCF_047716275.1. Classification (NCBI taxonomy): domain Eukaryota; kingdom Metazoa; phylum Chordata; class Aves; order Strigiformes; family Strigidae; genus Strix; species Strix uralensis. The sequence goes on from NC_133973.1 coordinate 80,517,509, forward strand.
GAACTTTATCATTGTGACTATGAGTTCTTTAAGATCTGGTTTACAATATGCTAGCAGACAAGCCAAAAGCCACTATTCAAACAGCAGAAATAGAGAAGAACTGGAAGCATGCAAAGCACCACAGCAATCAGTCGACTGCTCTCAGAGCAATCCTTCTGCAAGTTTGTCTTTAATGGAGTGACATTCTCCAGGACTTTTGCCCGGGCTGTGTAGACTTACAGATGTGTTCCAGCTTCTGCAGTGCTGTGCATCAAAACAAGGAGATATTCAGCTATGATTTTTTTTTTTTTTTAAAGCTGCACTTCAGAATGCAGTTCAGAACTACCCCTAAACTGGAGTACATAATTTTTCTGAACCTTTGAAATCTGTAAAATATAGCTGCAGTTCTGCTTCAACCTGAGATAGCAGACTAGCTCAGAAGCTTACTGTGCTTCATTTATTTGCTTATTTCTGTTTCTAGTCCTGACCAAACCCAAATAAATAAGAAACATACAAGAATTATTTGCCTTATTCATATCTCCTGCCTGCTTTTCAAAGGAAATACAATTTGATGGCCAAGCACTGGGGTGGTCAAGATCTGAATTAATTTCTGACTCAAGTTGTTGGTGCAAAAGCTATGTGTTTGTATAGTTCTCAGATTAATAGATCCTTCATCTTGTCAGGAACCCTAAAAAGGATTGTATCCATAAAAATAAATAAGAAAAAAGTCCTATGATTTTTTCAATGCAGAAAATGTTTGAATTCTATCAGGTGTGGGACAAAAGGTAAAGTCACTTGTTATTTTATCTGGACTGGCTTACCCATACTCCTTTTATGTTGACGTACTTCCTGGGTTCAAGTATTTTCAGAACATATAACTTGCCTGACATTATCCCACAGATGGCTTCTAGCCTTTTAAGAAATGTGTGCGAGCCAAATCTCTGTGATGTTATACCTTTTTTTTAAAGGTGGTTTTAGCAATTTTATCTCATGTTATTTTCCTACTTAGGAAAACTTGGCAAAATATCAAAAAAAAAAGTGCAGATGAGTGCTCTTCATGGAAACTAGATGGATGCTTAGTACCTTCCCAAGCCAGGCTAACCTTGGGCTTTCTGATTGTCTTGTTGGAATTCAAATTCATTTGATGCCTGTGGATCCTTTCGGGATTCGTACTTCTGATGAAGAGCAAAGTTAGCTCAAGCTGTCTTGTATGATGCACCCCAAAGACTAAAAGGTGGTGACTGTGATGGTGAAAAGCACCTCTTGGCTTTTCTTCTATATTCATAAGGGGGCTACCCAAGGCTCATGATTTTGGCCTCCCTCCCCTGAATTTGCAGCGTGGAGTAGCAGCTTGCTGCCATGGTGGCAGCCAGCATGGCATGCTCCACACTCAAAGATGCAGGATATCTTTACTAGCCTGCAGTGCTATGCTGCTGTCCCTTGCCATGCAGGCCAGTAGGTATAGGGCACTAGGCACTGGCCATGTCGTCATGGCCTTTCACACCCAAAGCTACAGGTAAATTAAAAACTGTACATACAGGAAAAACTAAAAACTTTACTGCTTGACCTCTTTGGCTGCTGGGGGTAGAAGGAGGCAAGAACACACTTTGTGTTCCCAAGCAAAGGCCGCAAGAGCTTTGAGGTTCCCTGAACCTGCACATAAGCATACAGCCAATTCCCAGAAGCAAAATTCCTGGCCACCTTGAATCTCCCTGTCTGCATATTCACAACATGGGGAAACATGTTCAAGTCTCTCCACTGTCCCCCTCCTCCCTGTGCTCCAGGGCACCCTTGGTGGAAAATCCAGCACCTTTCTCTGAATCACTTTTTTGGTGTCTGTCATACTCCATGTTACAAGTTTTTTGCCGGTCTAGCACAGATCCCCACATTGGCCCATGAGAATCAAGTTGCCTTTCTCCTTCACAAATCACCACCCAGCCATAAACAAGTACTGTAAAAGAAAGTGAGTGTATGTTCCTGGAGGTTATAAATGATGGCATATGAAAGAGAATTAGGACAATTGGATTTTCCCATGCTGGGCTGACCCCCATAAGACTGCGCAGAGAAGAAAAATTGCTTTGACTAAGCAAATATGATATGGTAGTCACATAAAGAATGGAGCAAATCATATGGAATATCAGAATTGTATTTAAATAAACATACTTTCTAAAGCAGAAAAACATTTAAATATTCGCAATAAAAATTTAAGACACTCCTTGTTGTGCCTCATCTCCTCATTTTCCTCTGTAATTCCTTTATACCAACATATTATGCCTATGACTTCTGTCTGATAGACCCTTTCCCTATTTACCTCTAGCTGAACTTCTATCTGACTTTTAACAGCTGCCTAAAGATCCATAGCTGGGATTTTTTGCTCCATCTGGTTTCTGATAACAGGCAAAGCTCGATTAACTTATCCTGATAAGTTACTATGGCAACTTCCACCAGTGCAGCAAGAATGAAGGTTTCACAGGTATGTTCTTATCAGTGCACATTTCCCCTGACTAGGCAACTTAATCCATTAAAATTAAATGGTGAATTGTGCAAATGAAGGCTGAGCCTTGTACTCCTTGCTGGAAGTTTGTCATTAGCCTGGATTATAGTGTGAGCATTGCTGTCTTTGTTAGAAAACACTTCAGCAAGCCAGCAGTTAGCAGAGTAAGGTCTCAAAACCAGATAACATTGCATTCAGAAGTGCAGTAAATCCTAAAGAGAACCTTAGTGTTGTTAATCCTGTTATTTGTCACTATTAATAGTGAAAAATGACAAAACATTCCTGGCTGGTTTAGGGCATGGCTACTGAAAAAGTGCAAAGCAAATCTGGATTTTCCAATCATCAAACACTCTAGTGTTTCAAATGGGAAAAAAATTATATATGTAGGTGTGGGTGTAAACTCAGCTGTGTGGCCAACATGCAGCAGCGGAGCCTTTCCTGAAAGCCCAGTAAATTCACTTGCATTTGCTAGAGAGCTTCCAGAATGTGTGTGGGCACCTGTCAGGGTGAAAAGTTCTGCAACTTGCTCATGTCCTTAGCGTCCACTGAGTACCAGCTGAGTATGGCTCATATCCTGGAGTGAGAGGGCAGCTTTGGTCATTTGGTCTGGAGGCCAGAGTTAAATCTTTATCCAGTTATAACACATGGAAATATCTTGGTCATACCTTTCTTACAGTGATGCCCTTCTAATTTCTGTTTTCTGTTAGATAAAGTGAATGGCTGAGAGGGGCAAGAGTGTTTTAGCATAGAGATGAGTGGCCTCGAAGTGATTATGGTGCCTTCGCCATGGGGACACATTAAGGAACAAATGACATTGAAGAATATGTCCCTATATATCATTAAGTAATTTCTAGATTTCTGAAAGAGTGTTTGCCAGCCGTGTTATTTCACATTTTAGCACAGAAATAAATCAGAATTACAACCTGTGGGGAATAGAATTTTTTAAAAGTGCCTCCACAAGCAGCTTGAGATTTCCAGGGGTTTTGTCCCAGGACATTACCAAGCCAGTTTGCAGCTGGTCACATTCCTGAGTGAGCTGATGAACATTTCACAGGCAGTATTTTTTCTCCAATCAATCCCTCTCCTATCTGTGTATATCCAGCTGATTTCATGATAAAAGAGATTTTTAAGGGACTCAGTTTTGCCACACTGATTTTTACCAAGCAAGGGGTGATTTGATGAAAAGTGTGATGAAGAGGGGCCTCTCACTGCAGGCGCAGAGGAGCTGAGTTCACCATTTTCCATCTAACAACAAAGTCTTCGCCTGGGTGAACCCTAGCTGGCCTGGGAATAAGGAGGTGGGTGAGACTGAGACAGGAGATGTCCTCTTTTCTTTCCCGACAATGTGGTCATCATAATCTGGGAGAGATGGGTTGCAGATAAAAACAGCCATGGTTTTCCAGGCCCATCATTGCTTGTGAAAGTGCTGTGTACCTCACGAAGAGGAGGGTATTCACAGTCTCCAGGAGTCCTGTGCCCTGGACAGCATTGCTTCTCTACTACTCTGCACTAGGAGGTGTAATCTGAACTGAATTGCCCGAGCATAAATGACAAGGGGGAGACTATCTCAACTTTCTCCTGTTCCCCCTGTGGGGCAAACAGGTTACCAATTCAGACTTTGTTAACTTGGACATTATGAAGATCATGCTTTACAGAAACAGCTGATTAATTTTTCTGAATCACTCCATTCCCATAGTGCAAATGGATGGTTAGAAAATCATACAGATAGAATGAACAATGACTGGGAACCCTGCATCTTCTACTTCAGAAGAAAAGAACACCTGAAAGAAAGATCTCATTAAGGTGTTCAAGACAGGAACACATTTTTTTAATACGTGTTCAATGCCTAGCACAGGGTGACACCTTGCTGCCAAAAAAAATGAAGTAGAAATACTGTCAAGGTGTATGATAGTAATTTCACAGTCTATCCAGGTTTGTAGACCATGAGCTCCATAAGACTGAGTCTGAGAATAAAATTAATCTCACAGGATGTCAGCATCCACATCTGAGCTACAAACTCTTCTTCTGCAGTCAATGGTGAGAAACAGGAACTGAAGGGTGCAAGTCCGTCTTAGTCCAATAGAGATTTTTAAAGTAACTCAGATCAACTGTGCCCTGAAAGTGTCTATTTCTCTCAGCTGACAGTAAAGGATATGTTATTTGGCTAGCTCTAGGGTTAGATATCTCTATTTGGTCAACTGCATTTCATCTGAATGAATAACTGTTGAAAGGTTTTTTATGTACATATTATTTCTAAGATTATAAATGTTCTCTGATTTTTAAGACCATTAGCATTCATTGTGAGATCATGGAAAAGGAAGTTTCAGGTTCATTTATTATGCAGTGAATTTTTTTCTATAAGCGATTGCTGCTTTTTTTCAGCAGAAGAAGTGCGTTTCTCAAATCCCTGTTATTTCTGCATGTATCTCACACTTCTAATATATTAGCACTGTAGGTAAGTTACATTAAAAAAGGCAATTAGCCTTTTACTTTAGTTGCTGTAGCAGTTACTTAGGTAACACAGTTATTATTATGTACTGGAAATTTTTATGGGCTTGAAAAGGAGAAAAATAATTTTCATTCCAGTCTGTTTTCATTTGGGTTCCTATATAGTATTTATGCTGTCCAAATATATAATAGAAAAGCAAAATTCCCAGCATTTTAAAGCAAAGGCAATTCTCCTAGGGACTGTTAAGAGCTGGTTGTGTATCACCAATGTGGTTTGCTCCCATACAAATGAATAGCAATGTCAATTGTCTATCAGGCTCTGGCAGTGAGTTAGTCTTGCCTGAATTTAAAAGCTCTCAGTGTGGGTGTTGACATGCGTGATATGTGTCAAAGAACCCCACCACAGACAGTGGAGACCTGGATTCAGTTGCCTGCACACAGGTATTCACTGTCTTTGGAGGCCTTCCCTTTCTTCCACATGCCAGTACAGGTCTCCAGTAGGTCCTGCACCGTACCCAAGACCCTCATGTGAAGGCTCTGGATGCCTCTCTCTGGACAGCCTTATAACCTCTTAGTCAGTGGAGTCTAGGGAGTTATTCAGGTGGCCAGCTGCCTCATTTTGGCCTAATTTAGGATCTTATGAGTAGCTCCTAGATTCCTCATTCAATACAGAAATAAATGAATCTAATGCCATTTTGGAGTCCTCTGGAGGATCCAGAAGACTGACGAACTTCTGTAAGGCCCTTATCACATCTGTTAGTTCCTTGCAGATGTCTAGACAGTTCAGGGCATCTCACTTAGCACAAGGCACTTGTGTTTCAGCAAGTGAGTTCTGTCTGTTACTGACCACTTTGACTATCTCTCCATTGCTAGATTAATGAACCCAGCTCCACAGAGCACCTGTATCATAGACATTGAATAAGACACAGTGAATTCCATTTCTTATGCACCAGAAATGACATGTACATGACATACATTCAATGCAGAAGCAGCAAAACCCAAGAAAGCCAACAAAGACATGTACATGATGGTCATTTATCATTGCTGCCACTAGATCGCAAAGCCACCAGAACATGGTGAACCTGTAAGCATCTACTTAGTCCCCAGTGAGTACACCTAAGTCCTAAATTCTAATAGCCTCAGTCATGTTCACTTCAGTAGGGCTATTTGTGGAGAAGTCAGGTATTGACTGCTCAGCAGGGGTTAATCTAACTCAGCTCTAGCCATCTGTAAGCTAAATATCTTGTCAAGCCTGCAGTTCTTCATAGCTGACAAAGACTGGCACTTCCAGGGAGCTTATTCATGGAATCTCTGGCAGGTATCTACATTAGATTGGGAATTATGCACTGAAAATGCCTGTTTTCTTACCCACCTGTGGAGGGAGTCCATACTACTAAGTCCTAATCCTGTAGCTAGAGTTCTCTATTACTGTGTACCTCGGTACACGCCAGTGTCCAGAGTGGGATCTGCTGAAGCATCTTGGAGGTATTTTCCTATTTTCCACGGTGACTAAGTATCTGGAGTGGTAATATGGGAACTATGCATTTTTCCCTAATGTGGAGCTGTGACACTGCTAGGGCCTACATCCAGACCTAGGGTCCAAAATGTGCTGTTGGGTCTGCTAACAGGTGCACAACCTTAGACTTCTCCTTAGTTGATGATGGATAAAATTAGATATGAATCCTTTCCTTCCCCCTTCCCCAGTATTTTTAAATGTCTTGGCTTTCCCATCAGTGAATATCTGTAACTAGTCACTCAAGCTTTGCTGTTTACAGGTAGCTGCATTATAGAGTCATCCTGTGTTGCTGTCCCAGCAATGTAGACTGATACATTGATATGACTGGGGGATGGGAGATAAAAGCAGGAGGAAAATATAGGAAATCTTTCCTGATGTAAAATATTTGGTTTTGACTAAAGAAAGTTCACAAAAGGGTCATAATTTGTATGGAGGCAAACCTTTTTAGTCCTTGTATTTTACCTCCCCTCTAACCACTAGTGATACACATAAAAGTCCATAAAGTGTCAATTTCTGTCCATTACAACCAAAGAAAAATGTATGAGATGTTTGGCTTGGGAAATCAGTTTTCAGTCTGCTATAACCTACTATTTGTTATAAGTGGAGTCAGGCATTGAACACTGTGCTGCAGTCTAGCAAAATAAAATTAGCTGCAAAAGGCTGGAGAAACTAATTGCCAGTAAAGTATAACACATTTTCTGCTGGAGAGTGAGGATCACTATTTGCAATTAATTCAGAAATTACCAAAGCTTTAATTTCTCTGTTGGTAGCCACACTTGTGCACAACTAACTTTGTTGCTGAAAAGATATTTTATGGTCTGTAGTCACTTGCACAAAAGGGCCCTCTAATTCTCTAGTGGTAAATGAACTGGTGATACATTACAAAATCAATTTTTTATGGAAACTTAGAATTTGTTGGTTGTATTCATATTAACAATGCAAGAATTCATCACAGTGTAACACCTTCCAGGCAGGTAGTCAGTCCTTGTTGTTACTGTCATGTTACTTGGAAGCATCTGAATGACCATGGTTTATTCACTGCAAGTAGGGACACAAGCCCTGCAACCAATTTTTAAGCCATATTTTTTCTTTTAATATCATATCAAAATGCTGAAGTGCAGAGGATGTTTATAGAATCACTATCTTTCTTTAGCATTAACAAGACCATTAAGAATTCAGTTTTCCTTCTGCACAGATTAATGCACAGACATGTGAAATGAAATGTGATCTATCTTTCAGCTGAAAGAGCAGTGTTGATGTATTTCCTGCTTAGATTCATCTCCTAGAGGCTGATAATATAAACTATCTGTATATTGGAAAAAACCCCACCCTAGTCTTCATTGAGCAGAGGCTAAAACATCAAATGGAAGGAAGTGGATTTTAATCCAGATTTACAAAGGAGAATTGCCATTGAATAAAACTTGTGCAGCTTCTGAATGAACTGTCTTTGTTGAAGACTAGCTATTCTTCTAGGTACCTGATGATACCATAATGCTGAATATGATTAGAAGTATGATTGGAACTATCTATCAATATATTTCACAGGCCAAAATCTCCTTTGTATGAATTTGATTCATAGACCCTAAGTCCAAAGCCCAGCATTATGGTTACATTTAGACATCTGCAAATTGGATGTCTGAGCTAATCATTCAGATTTTCTTCATACTCAGTGGGAAGAAATGGGTAATTCAGAGGGTAATTCAGATTCTTGTCATCTCCAAATGAGTATCTTAAGCAAGGTCTGGAGGTGCCTGATTCTCTCCATCAATTATTAAAGGCATGAGGTGATAGCTCAGACTTTGATAGCAACATTAGAAACATGAAAAGTTAGAGCAAATAAATTCCACTTTGTGTTAGTCTGGTTTGATACGGCACAGATGTGAAAACTTTAGCCTATATATCTTGCTTTGCTTTACCCTAGTAGCCAAGTTCAGGAACCACATAATTTCTCAAGGTACAACAACTGAAGACCCATTACTATGCCGTTTCTTGGTCTTACTGTGTGCAGACAAGTCTAGTAATCAGGAGTTGATTCTGCCTACAGGTTTTGTATCCCCCATAGCTGTAACAGGGATATAACACAATTAATATCCCAAAGACTTTCCTGGAAATAAGATGATGACTCTCAGTGTGTCTTCACACTCATCAGGTAAAGGAAGTTCAATTAGTACTAACAAATACATTTTTAGATGTTCAAGCAGGCACTGCGTTCAGTGAGACAGGCAACATATCACTCTTCAGACAAGGCAGACACTGTGTGGTAATAAAGATTGTGCATTTTTTTGACAACTGATTAAGGTAGACATTTGTCTTTCCTGTTACTGTTGGAAGACAGTCTTTCCTTGCTCATACTAAGCAGGGTCCGAACAGCAGGCAGACCCATTCCACCTGAAGACAGAGGCAACCACCCTAATAAAGCTCTTTCTTAGTAACTGCCTCACATGCATTAAGAATGCAATGCATCAGATATAGCAGCATGCAGAACCATTCAGCTGGGGGATGGAATAATATTGCCGTTTTTAAAAACAGGACTCTGGCAGGTCTCCCAGGAGGATTCTGACAGCCACCATCATTCATCTGCCTTTGCCACCTGAAACTGGTATTAACCATGAGGGAAAAAGTGATTGCACAGACTTAAACTTAGATATTGCTGTGACACAGAAATTGAGAATAAACAAAACTTGACACTAAGCAAACACCTATTTTTGGAGAACCAAGCAAATCCTAAATCTGACACCAAATGACCATGTCAAATGTCATAAAATATATCTATTCACTGTCTGTATTATATCCAGACAGCTAATAAGAAACAGGACGCTGTTTAAACAAACAAAACCTAAAACTGGAGGAGCTGTGCACCTTAAGTTTTACAGGAGTTATCTGCTGATTAACATCACACAGGGTGAAACAGCGCGTCCAACAGCACAGCATCTAAGGGTTGTGGAGGAAGTAGCCAGTGAGAAGTCAGTGGGCTTCTAAAACACCCTTATGAGCCTGTAATCTTCACTCTTAAGAGTGTGACCAAAACCTCCTGAGCTATGCAGTCTTTTACAGGCTCTTTGTTTGTATCTTTACCTATGGCTTCTGTACATGGAAGGTGTTTGAAAAATTAATCTCAGTATTTTAAACCCTCTTAAGATTTATAACTACTGGATTTTATTCTAGGGCCTCTTGAGAAATAAAATGTTGAGAATAAACATCCTAACTCAGGAAAACTGCGCTATCACTGTATATATTTAACATTTTTAGACTCTGGACTAAATGGATTCTAACAAAACTGAAACATAAACTCCACTTTCAGGAGTGCTCCAAAGGATTCCCTGGGCAATTCAGATCAATGTCTTTGCAGTATATTGTCCTGTTAATTTTAGTCTTATAGCTAAAATGCAAAGCAGATTAAATAATTTTTTTTAATCGTATTTTCTACTTCATGTAGTTTTGGAACACTGGGAAGGAATTATTCACAACAGATTTGTTAGGCTACTATTGCATTTTTTAATTGTAACAAAAATCATTACACAATGGAATAAAAAATATTTAAAAATGTGACTGAATGGACATTTAAAATACATCCCACTTTATTCCTAAAAAAAAGTTTCAGGGTCTCTTGCTCATGGAAATTCATACTTTATTTGCTTTATTTGCTTTATTTGAGGGGAGACAAAAGAACATTTTCCTACAACGTGTGACACAATATTTTCCCCTCCCCAGGGTAAAGAGCATGAAAGGTTTTCTTTTTCAGACTGGGTGCATGCTCATCCACTTACGTATGCAGCCACTATACTGTACTCGAATGTAAATCACTCACAAAATGCCAGGGCCAATTTCTCAGTTGCCTATCTCCATAGTATACGTGTGCATTATGTATTATATGGTTAATAGTGCATCAGCTCCCTCGTGGAAAATCAAGAAAGCTTCCATGTCCTCCTGAAAGAAAACGTGGAATTATTTTATACACGTCCAGCCAGGTCAGGCTGCAGTATGTTCTCAGGAGAAATTCGAGCTGAATTAAGGCAGCACTGTGCTGTATGGTGATGCGGTGGATACAGAGCTACTTCAGGCAGCTCAAACGCAGGAGGTAGTATGGCTATATCAGCATGGTGCTCTCTGTAGACTAATTAGTCCTGCTAAGAAGCAGGATATAGTAGTCCAAGCTAAATGCTTTGAGGTAGTTCACAAGTGAGATGATGCATATCTGTGTGGTGCTGTGTTCCTGCTTCCCCATGGGCTGTGCTGAACCCTGCCGAGGTGGCCTTCTGTCTGAAACCAGGGACTTCTAACATTCACAAGAACTTATGAAGCTGGAAAGCATAAGGGAATCTAGTTTATCAAACTCCCACAGAGAAGCTCAATGGTTTGCCCGAGACTGGACAGCAAGACAGGGGCAATTCTAGTGAGAGAGTCCAGGAGGACCTGGTAGCTTTTTTCCATTGCACCAGTGCGTCTCAAGGCACATGACTCAGACCTGAGTGTCACCACAGTGTTTGCATTGCTGCACATGCATATGTGGGGTCTGAGACTGTGGGGATGCTTATGCCAGCTTTTAGCTCACTGAGGGAATACATACGCTCCTTTCTGGGAGTGAGGCATATCCTTGAAGTGGGAGGAAAATACTGGAAGGAAACAGCAGCTCTGGGCACTGGGAAGAACTAAATCAGCCAGAATGCAAAACTACAGAAAGAACTGCTAGCATTTTAGCCTACAAGACACACACAAAGTAAAGATAGTGAAGATGAAACTTAAAGAAATGTTTTGCCCAGCATTGTACAAAGACAAATGGGAATGAAAGTGAAGAATAAGAATACCAAAGCTTACACCATGTTGCATTGTCCTCCAGATAGTCCTCTGGCAAGCAAGAGGGAAACAGATTCAGGGAACAGAAAAACAAAACAAAACAAAACAAAATAAACCACAGGTTATACCAAACAGGCAACCACAGAGAAGATAACGAGTCTTTATAAGCAGTTGATTTTAAATGAGAAATTTTAGATCATGCTCTACAGAAGCAGTGGTTAAAATTATTTAATTTCTGACAGTGTTTATGTTACTTCAGATGTAATTGCTAGATGCTTAGACTAAGGTTGTCACTTTTTGGCACTTTGTAGTAGAGGGATATGGAATGATTTCTCTGTCTTGTTTATATGTATACTTTAGGTTGAGATTAATCGTGCTTTACAAATATTTAATCTCAGTTGCCTAAACCTATGTTTAGACAAGCAAATGAAGACCTTTATTTCTCTCTGTTAACAGTGAAAACTACAGTCATCCAGACTTCAAATCTAGATAGCTGGTTATAGGTATCTACACTATCGATATCTATATTGAATCAGAAAAGTTCTCATTTTTCCGCTGTTACAGCCAGTAGAGAAATAGGGTGGAATCCAGTTACCTAGATATAACAGGTGAATTTACTAACTCTGAGATATTCCATGTTACTTCCAGCCAGGTCTCCTCTCCTGTAACTTTGCTTTCAGGCATCTCAGTGTTGCATACCTGCATGTGGGGATCTATCTCAGTTAAGCCTTTCATTTCCCAATTTGTGGGAGGTGTCTGTGACACAAGGGGTGAATCACTCTGTGTGTCTCTCTCCATTGACTTCAGAAAGAGCCTGACTTTTAGGCCCTGTGCTGTGAAGATGTGATTGAATTGCCTGAGCATAGGTATCTTGAATTGCTTGAGATGCTGCAGTGTATTCTACCCAGTTCCCCACTGCCTCTCCAGAAGTATGATCTCCTGTAGTCTTGTGCCATATCTGGTCCCATGTTTCAGATACTCTGGGATGTCTCAGATGGTGCTTTACATCCATGCTTAGACAACTCTCTCAAGCTCTGCATAACTTCCTAAATACATCTGATGCAATTTAGACCAGTTATACCACTGCTTTTGGGGAATATTTAATTCTTTTCACATTTCCCACAATTTATTTTGATCTATTTCTTATTTATTAAGCCTTACTGGCTACAGCTATGACAATAACACAGAGAAACCGCTTTCCCTCCTCTTGGAATGGAATAACTGGATTAATCACACACGTTCAGGGAAAGATGAAGGGAGCACTTTCTCAGCTGGGTTCAGTACCTGGTGATTTCAGTGTAGGCTTCTTATGGGGGCTGCTTTGTGCAACATACCTGATAAAATATGCTCAAGTGAATTAAGCTTATACATGGGGATATGAGCAGGAGTAAAGAAAAAATTGGTTCAGATGTGCTACATGTTTGCATAGGATTGAGATGCAGAGGAAATATTTTCTCAACTTGGTCTCTTCTGAGGACATGCTGTCAAAGACAGATGAAAGCAGAACTGTCTGTCACTTCTTTTGAGGTTTACATAGCTGCATGTTTGGACTTTGTGATGACAGTTTAAATTTAAGTAGTCTGACAGTGTTTTATGCATACAAACTCCAGAATAGACTTCTAAAAGAATTAATGTAACACTGAACATTCAGCTGACTCACAAGGAAAGATTTTTTTCTTATAATAATCAAAAGGATCTTTAATGGTTTGACACTACTATCAAAATATTAATATTGCTGTACATTTGTATTAAGCAAGCAATAGAAAAGGATTAATGTGCAGGCTGGAAAACTGCTGTGTGTGGGATTGTCCTTAGGTCCTGTTAGCAATGCAGGAGTTAGGAGGATCTAAATGAAACTGGTCCTGCAGGCTCTGTCTATAGTTAATGAAGAGAGATACGTGATTCAGGGAATGATTCAGCTCATTAAAGGATCTAATGTAGGCAGGTTGAATGGTGTTCCTGTGAGGCAGGAGTGCAGCATTTATATCCTTCTGGATAAAATTACTCAAGTTGGTGTGAGATGCAGGCAGTGACCTTTCCCAAGTGCTGCTAAGGGATTACAGCTCTGAAACGAGGCCTTCTCCTCTAATCCACGTAAACAGCCTCTCCTCGCTCCAGCTGAGGTCAGTGGCCATCTCTGACTTGAGGGATTGTTGGTCTTAGCCCAAAAGGAGATAACACGTGCATCACTGCCATTTGGAGATGGATTTGATGCTAACACTTGTCACTAACAGATCATAAATAATTATTATTTTAAATATCACCAGCAAGAAAAAAAAATAGGTATATGGCTTGAACACTTTTTAATGTAACAGCAGCAATGCTAAGCTCTTTGTTTTTTCTGAAATAATGCATGAACAAACCTAGTTAAATCATATAGAGGTAAGTTCCCCTTTGAAAGTCTGCAAGCTATTAGAAGTTATAAAGGATTATCTGCATTGGCAATATTCACTAGTTACAGCCTTTAAAGGCGGGCAGCATCTGACACATCTTTGTGGATGCTACTCAATATTTTGGAAGCTTGTAGTTTAAAAAGGATATTAATGTGTTTAGAAGTATTCTCTCTATGTCAATATGGAATGTCTCTTAAATGTGTCTTTTTCATTGCAAAAATGCTTGACCTGTTCTTACAACATAAGAGTAATCCAAGCTGAACTGTGCTACCAGCCTTCCTTTTTATGCTCTTCCTCCCACTGCCTCTGTTTGCAACCTTTAGCTTTGACGGAGCATGATGTGACCTTTCACTTCACCTTGGCCAGTTATAGATTAAGAACCAGGCCTCTGCACTGAGCAATACACAAGGGCTGGTTCTCTGAATCTAAAGTGAAAGGGTAAAATTCTGCAATTCTGTGATATAAATTAAGATCCCGTCAAATATAGGTTGAGTATTGCTAGCCAGATTTTTAGCCTGAGATGCTACACTGGGTTATGAACCTGCTGTGGTAGAAAGACCTAAGTCTACAATGGAGGTAAACATCTTTTCTGCATCTCCTACACTATTCCCGGAAGAGCAGAGAACTAACAAATGTTGCTTTTTGCTGCAGAGTAATCCCATGTCTTTACTAGAAATGTCATGTTACTTTCCAGTTGAATTGCCATGAAGATTGACAGAATACAGTAGATATAGATAGAATACAGCACAGATAGAGGCAATTTGGAAGACTTGGCACTGTGGAAGACTACTGTGATCGTCAAAGGAATTTGCTGAATGATGGTGTCAAGAAGATACCCATGTCCTTATCTGAATTAGTACATTTGGGTTCCTGCTCAGTGATTTAAGCTGCATATTGGAGAAGCCTCTAGACATTTTAGGCTCATGATCAGAACTACAGCAAGACATTTTGGTGCCATAGTGCAGCTAGCACCTGCCTGACACCCAGCGGGAGTGCAGCTCACCAGAACCTCATACCCCCAACTAATGGTGGCTGTTTCCAGCTGGGCGCTTTTCTCCCCTCGCTCTTGCTATAGCCCTGAACACGACTCTCTTTGGCAAGACAGAGTAATGCTGTGCAAGTGTTCAGCAATAAGCTTGGCAAGTGGAGGGTATGCCATACAGTCTGTTTTGATTCAGATGCTTTACAACTCTTTAATTTTGCTCATTGGCTTTACCTCAAGATGATTGCTGAGACAGTATTAACAGCTATAATAATTAGCTCACTGTAAATCTATAGATGTATAAATAGCAGGAACATCGAAGTCTGAAATGTGAATCCAATGACTGGTAGTAAAGAAAATAAACTTATGCTAAAGTCTTGTTTTCAAAATGATTGAATAAATAAAGCAAGATTAATGATCACTGAAGTTTTAGATGATAAAAGTCAATTTTTGAGATGGATGGAAATAAAGCAGTTGTAATTTTATAATTAAGTAAAGAAGTGGAACAAATCAATGTGCCTTTGCAATTGTATATGTTAAAGAACTAGCTGCTAATATTGCTTTAATATATAAAAACCATTTTTAATAAAATAATAAAAAAAGAAATATTGCTGTAGATCACTTTTCAAAGAGAATTTATACTGCAAAGTACCTGCTGTGGCTCATCTGTTTTTTGGCCTCCAGAAAAGAGCTTATTCTCTTCTAAAATTCCTAATACATAAAGACTGAGTCATATTGCTCTCCTACAATGCAATTCTGTACCATTTCCAATGGAGAAAAGAAGATTTACTGAGTGCTGGAACAGCTGGCATAGAAACTATATTGAACGATTATGAAATTATTAAAAAAAAATTGTCAGGAGTTTACCACTCTTCTACTATATTACCAAGCCATTTCTACTAATTCAAAAACAGAATATATTTTGCCTTACCAGCCTATCCAGACTTGTGCCAGCAGCAGTTGTAGGTCGCTCCTCTGGGTTATATGGTCTAAATCGGGTATTGAAGTTTTCAGGGACAGAACGGGAAGATCTCAGGGCAGGTGCTGGTTTAGGTTGGCCACATCCTTGGAAAACCTGAAAAAGACATTGTAGGTTATATGAAAATCATTAAAAAAAGGGAACCTGGTATTTTACAGCCTCTTTATTCTCTCTTTCATACATTTGAAATAATCTTTGATTGACATTTTGATAATAGCGAGTTGAGCACTTGCCCTGCATTAAAACTCAGGTTAATAATTAAGCATTATTAATTGTTCGATGGAGGTATACAAACATATAGGGACCTTAAAACCCCCTTAATTTAGGAAAGTGATTATTGTAAGAAGTTAATATATGAAAGCATTTTAATTGCTGTCTTTCCAGGAAGAGAAATGAGCAAAAGGAAGTCCTTTGTGGCAGGACTTAGTTGATAATTATTTTAATTTTTGTTAAAATGTGGCATTTACCCAGAATCACAGCTCATTCATAATCCCCACCCACAGCTCTTCCTACCTTGTAATTTTGTATGTAGTCTCATAGAAAAGGTCAATGATGAAATAGTCTTATAACTGGGTAACTTTCTTATTGCCTACCAATCTCTCCCTAGAAGAGGGGTGAGGCATATTGAGTGGGCAATAGTGAGAATTATTTTCTGCTAGTGTGTTTGTTTTCCAGGTATATAATATAATATAATGTTCAGGGATATGAAATTTTTCATATACTTCCATTTGGAAAAATATTTCAGTAGCATATATATGGTGGATACTAAAGGACACAGAGGACACTTTTGACTGCTGGATATCAAGTATATATCCCAGAGGAACTCTCATAGAAGTTGCTCAGCTGAAAGTAGGTAGAATATTCACAGAGTTAAATTGTTCAGGTGCTCTCATGAAGTAGGATCCTAGTGTTTGCCTTCATACCAACTTTTTTAGTTCTGGAATCATCTTTCTTTTTTGTGACCATTGTGTTCTGTCTGTTTCAATATTTTGCCTCCATTCAGAAGAAAAACGTCAGAATTTCTTGTAAGATATATTTTACAAAACTCTATTGCCAAACTATCTGTCTGAATGAGCTTTGTGGAGGTGAAAACTACTACGCAGGTGCTGTATTTTGTTTGTAGGACCAGATTACTCCTGGCAATAAGATAATAAGCTCACAAGATATGTTGTGAGCCAGTGATGGAAAAGACTTGTGTTTCACTTTTAGGCTTTTAGATTTTCTGTCTTGAGTGGTTCTGTGCTGAAGTAGCTATGGATGGCATGACTTTTGTTGCTTTCAGGACACATTACAATTGGGTCTTAGTTAGGTTTCCTGATGCTAATTTAGAGGCCTTGAATGACTCAAAATTTGTTGAAAGATGTCCAAACATCAGTTCTGTTTTGGCTCAAAGTCCAGCAAGTCAGCTGTTGTATGGCCACTGGGATTTCTAATTTATGAGTGGAATACTGCTTGGTCTGGTTTGAGAATATCTGTAAGATTTTTTTAAGAGTTTCTAGCCTCTCTAGTCATGAGGACTGTTGGACAATAAATTAATTTAATCAACGAGGAAAGATGATTTTAGCTTGTAAAGTTCTACATTTTTCAGTGGGAAAGAATCTTATTTTTCTTCTGTGAAGAGAATTCAACTAAGATTAATGATGAGGATTTATACATGATTGTGCATGATACTGTACATTTTAAAGGGACAAATATATATGTTGGGGACATCAGTTACACTTACAAAAGTTTACTCATATTTCTTCCGACTGAAGATAAGTTATGCACAGAAAACATAACTGTTCATTTAGATATCTATGAAATCCCATTTAGTGAATTAATGAATCAGGTATTTGCTTACAAAGACAAGTGACAGTTATTCAAAACATGCAACTTGACTCTCAGGGGAAAGGAAAGTGAGGGCACTGAATCTTCTCCTTAAATTTCACAGCGTGTGACTGTTAGGCTGATTGTATGACCATGTGGAATAACTGCGAGCCTACATAATTTATATTTCATCTTTCTTATGATGTACTGAAAAAAAAAAAAATGGCCAACAGACACTTTGTGGCATTTAGTGTCATAGTTGTAGGAAGTAGTTTTATATGAACAAATTTACATACAGCCAGACAATAATAGAGATGGAAATTAGATAGCAATTTTTACATTACAGAAGAAGAAATAATTTACTTTTTAAATGACCTGGCAGAAATGCAGTAAGGATACAATATTCAGTAACTAAATTTTGAGTGCAAAAGAGACATTTTCTCATTTGCATCCAGGTATTAACTGACAGAACAGGAAATGTAAAGCTGATACCTGAAATTAACAAATGCTTCCTAAGAAGCACCACATGAAATACTTTCTTCACAATGCTACTCAGACATACTGAGCAATTTCTGGAAAAATATTCAGGTGTTTCATTACACATGCTGTGAATTGACAGCATAAATCTACTCTCTTTAAAAAAATTGCATTTTATATATAATCGATGCAGTCCATTTCATCTGAATTTAGAGAAGGGATTCCATTTGAAATTAAGAAACCTAAATTTAGGTATGTACATGTAGGTGTCTATTTCAAGCTAAACATCTAAACTTCCATTTTAGACAGTGGAGATCAAAAGCTCCCTCCAGTTGCTCTCACATCAGCATCTATAGCAGCTTGTGCTGTCCTGGGATATCTGACATCTGTTAAGACTGTCTTAACACAAGACCATTCCCCACTGAACTGCAGCTAAAGCTCAAATGGGATGACCTAGGGTGTCACAAAAAGTATCAGACCTCTATGGTCAGGGACATGAATGAAACTGTGAGATCAAGTCAGCAGAGCCAGTGAAGAATTACATCTATCGAGCTGACTAAATGGAGGTATCTATTTCAGGACTAGGATGTAGATACTGTAAAAAAAGGAGTAATTTTCCCAGAAGAACTCAAAGTTTTGAATCACAGTAGATAGAGTTTGTTCTTTATGAAGCCTTGAGTCATAGTGTTATTTAGAAATGTGCTAGTGCTCAGTGTTTCCTATTGGGTGTCTCTACATGACTCTTCTCCACTGACTCTCTCATCTTCAGATAGAATAACATTGATTTTTTTTCCTGAAATGCCATCATATTTTTCCTGCACAGAGCTCTGGAAAGGACACAGATAAATGAAGAGGTTGTGTTAATATGAAACTTGGGGGCTATTTTAAGAAGAACCTTGGATGTAGTTTTATGAAGATGTCCTCCTTATAAATAATGCAAAGGTAGTCTGCTATGTCATGGAGCTCATGCATCCTTTTAGCTGAAGTAATTGATGAAAATGAACATATATCTATACATTAAAATGGCACATCCATCAGCTCAGATAAAAGTAGATTTAAGACTTACTAAGGGGAGACTCAGTTATGGGATAGCCTTTATGAAAGTGGAAAAATCTTGGCCTAGCAGTCAAATGACATAGCAGCCAAACATATCTGTGTAGAACCAGACTGTTTAAAATGCAGGAAATAGTCCAACATGTTGTGTTTTGAGTAGCAATGAAGACACAATTATGCTGGTGCAACCAGATTAGGAATTTTCTCCATTTTGAAGAAAAATGGATGCTATAACATATTTTCTGCTGTTTTTTGAGTTTTCCTCCACTTCTTGTGAATGAGCAATCTCTGCAGATGTCAACTAGTAAACATTCATATTGTTAAAATGGAACAGATGTAGGATTTACTCTTTGACTTGAAGCAGGAATCAAAGGTAATGGTACTGTCAGCCTTATGGGAAGATTGTGAAGGCCCCCAAAACACGTTTGTTTTGGCTAAGATTGAAATGAGCATTTATACGTTACGACTCTCTGAATATGACTCCCTAAACTACCTCAGGAAGAATGAGAATAAGAATAAGGTAAATGTATGCTATGACTCAGTCTTGGATATGAACTGAGCCATGGGAAACAATATACAGAATATGAAACTTTTACGTGAGAAATAATCAAGCTGTTGCTGAGCACTGAGTTTGGCACTATAATGTTCCAATACCAAAGAGGTGTCACTGGCGAATAACAAGAAGATTTCAATAATGAAGGTAACGTGTCTCAGACATTATCAGGAGAAACCCAAGGTAAATCTATTGCAGCCTGACTTCTACCAGAGGCAACCTTCAGGGAACACCATTGAAATCTGGGTAGACCTAGATTGCAAAGTCTACTCTTAAAAAGTGCCTATGTCTTGGGAGGCATCTCAGGCATCCGAGACTGATTATTTTTTCACTCTGTGTGATTTGGTTTGCAGAAGGTACTCTGTCAGAATGCCTGCAGGTGTTAGATGATGAAGCTAGGGAAACCGGTTTTGATGATCTTCAGTCCTTGCCTTTTTTTTTGGAGAAGAGAAACTCCGGTCTGATTCAGAGCACATAGATTCCTCTAGCAGAAAGACCTTGGGGTCTGACTTTCTAGACCATTGCTCCTTTTTGAAAAGCATCTCCAGATATTGCAGCTGTCAGGAATGAGACTTTCTCTGAGGCAAAATAAGGACATTGTGTGGCTGTTGTTCAGGGACATGACAGCCACACAAGGTGAGCAGCCTATGAAGCCTAAAGATTTGTGGTCAGACTTTCTAGACAGCCAGTGCTGAATATAGACTGCAGAGAAATTTCAAGAAAACAGAGAAAGATTCCAGCCTCAGGATGACTGGGACAATCTTAACATAATGCTAGTACCTGGTTAATCTGAAATGTGTTAAAAGAATCAACCACAATCAGCACACAAACAAGAAAAGTTAATGACCTAGGAACAGAGATGCTCCATTTTATGCAGTGACAGGTACCAGGATGTAGCTGAGTCTGTATGTCCTTGGACAAAAGTACAAAGATAGAAGAGGTACATGTGGCACTTCCATAATTCTCTGTCTTGATATTGATGTGCACCCATCAGGAGTGGAAGACAGAGGGTTTGTGTCTTCTAATGAAATGAAAGACAAGGCATGAACTCAAGCAATAAGCCCTGACTGCCTGCACTGATTAATTGTTAACTCATTGGCTTTTTCTTGGACTGCTCCAACTTGCTCTTGGCAGAATGAAACAGCTCCGGAGAAGGTAGCTCTCAGCAGTATAGAAATGAATCAGGCTGTGACACTTTGGCCTCAAGTTCAGACACTGGTCCTTGTCCCCCTTTTATTTATTAGTATAACTGTAACCATGAAGTCTATTTCTCAGAAGAATAGTGCTGAATAGGAGGTGCATATTTATAGGAAAAAGATATTGGACAAAACCTTCAGTACTACATCAAGTGAAGAATGGAGGGACAAACTATAGAAATGGAGACTTAGGAAGTTCATGATGTATTTTTCTGCTGATGTCTAAAATTGAAGACTTCATTATTCACATAAGACCATTCATTCTTACTTATTTTTATACACTTATTATGTGGGAAAGTGGCCATTGTTGCTCACTTAATTTTGCCTCCATTTGAACAGTACGGTACAGTCAATGTGTTATATCAAACATACTTCTATTTTTCTCAAATAAATTTCAATATATAATTGCATCTGGTATAATACAAAACATCATTTTGTGATACAAAGACAAATCGATAATGCAATTTAATGTGAATGACTTTTGGAATAGGGCAATTTTATATAAATATTTGAAACAGGAGAGGGATGGATTTTGGATGAAGTGAACTCTGGGTCTACTGCCCACCAAGAGGATGAGATTAGTGAGAAAGTTCGTTTTCATTTGTTCCATTTCTTTTAAAAGAGAAACAGTATTATACAAAATGGCCCAAAATTCTCCTGAATACAGCATAGAGTCTCCTCCCAGACATTAACCAGATTTTTAGGTAGAAAAAGCTGCATGTCAGCGGTGAAGAATAATCTATGTGTATGTGGGTGTTGCAAGCATAATATTATTAGTGCATCATCATTTTCCCCCTGTGAAAACGCACTGACTGACTTGTGGAAAAATAGCTGTGGTTCCTAGTCACCACATTTTCAGTGGATACAGTCAAATGCAAGATACAAAATTGTTTGCAGAAAGAGAAAATAGTGTGATTTCGACACCCTGCCTGAAGCTTTCTGAGCAGCATCTCAGAATAATTGACAAGCATGGCTTTTCTCCTACATTAGGTCTGCAATTGCATTCCATGCACCCCATTACATCCGGCAAGGTATCTGTCATTTTCATTGAAGCTCTAAGTGGTCAGTATGTATAAAGGGGAGAAATTAGACAACACATGACTGATTTGAAGTCCACTCGTATATTGTCTCTACAAATCTGACATGATGTAAGAGAACATAGCGCTAAACCCAAAGTCTTTTGCCTTCTTATACTTTTCTTTAAGAATAAAGCATTTCTATGTGTTAGGACCTGAAAAAAGATGGATATAACCTAGGAAAACAAGGAGAATAATGGTCTACACAGAAATATACAAAGGCCCCTCAAGGATAGACAGCTCTGTTATCTATGAAAATATAATAAAATAAATTTCACTGATATAATTTACTTTCTGTTTCCAAAGATTTAAAAAAAATATTGGCTAAGGTTTCTCTTAGAAGAAAAACTTTACATTGCAAATGGAATTGCTGTGACTTATTCATCTTTACAGCAAATAAAATATTTCTGAGGGACAGGAGAAACAGTCTGCTCTGTTACAAATGAGTAGTGAGATGAGCTTGTGCCAAGATGTCATTGGACTCTGGCAGCGGATGCAGGTTCCTGACTAATGGAAAATCTGTGAGAACCAAGCAAGTTAAAGGAAAATAAAATACACCTGAGCCTTGGGTGAGTTTTCAGTGAAAATATTTTTTGTTTCTTTTTTTGAGGTAAGGGCTGAGTTTGCTGAAGCTAGCCTTTAATTCCCCAAATATTTGAGAGAATTTGGCTGTTAAATTCCTTGATCACTGCTGCCAGAACAAAGTCTCATCAAGCAGGATGTAGACTGCTTTTAAAATCCGAGTAACTTCATGTAGGTTGAAAGTAAAAAGCATCTTGAAGGAAATCTTTAGCAACCTGTAGCACTGGGGCCATAAAAAGCATCTAATTTTGGGTTGGCAGGAAGAATATCAATCTCAGCCTCCTGCCTTTTGTCCCTGCATTTTTCCCAGCTACGGCAGCTTCCTTCCAAGCAATGGAAATTCACTGGCTTGGATGGCAGTCTAGCCAGCACCTAACAGGCTACTGGAAGATCAATGGGAGGTAGAAACTCCTAACACAGAGAACCTGGCAAACTGTTGACTTTAGATTTTGAGCTGCAATGCACTGATTAATATTAAGGAAAAGCCATAAATTGTTGACTATTGGCTCAACGGCATCTGCTACTGAATTTGAAGGATCTTATTAACATGAAGTTCAGAGGTGGTGGTGATCTGTGTGTACACACACACATGCTAAAAATGGAAAGGAGGAAGCTGGTATCATTAACTCTGTTTATCTTCGTGTCAGAATCCAGACAAAACTCTATCAAACTGAGGTCTGGTAATCAGAGACTGTCCAATGTAATGATATTTCCCTTGAGTGCCTATTAAAGGAGGTTAAATGGAACATTTTGTGTATTCATCTCAAACACATTGTACTTCAGTCTGACCTACAGAGATCAAAATGTGTTTGGAAGTTAATACAGAGAATCACAGATGAGACACGAGCAGAAGTTACCAAGTGTACTCTGTGGAATATTCCTTACAGAGCTACCACTAATTTTCAGCACTCTGCTTTCCTTAAATCTCTTATAGCTATTAATTTGGAGTTTACTAAATGGTACCTTTCTCCCTGCCACTCTCTTTTGAAAACTTTGAGCTTGTTTAACTAGATGAAGGATTCAAAGGCAGTCTGGTGAACTGTTGAACAAGCAGAAGCAATTTCTAGTGGTCTGGACAATCTTTCTTAAAGTCTGGACAGAAAAATGGTGGAGGTGTTTTTCTCCCTGCTTGAGACATTCAGCAACAGAGAAGGCGCAACTCACACAGTACCTTTGCCGACACCTGCATGCTGTTTTCTTGCATGTTCATGATGGCTTCAGAAATCTTGACATCAATAGGATCCATGACTGATTCAATGTTGAATGGTCCCTCTAATCTCTCCGCTACCAGAAGCATAGCATCTGTTAAAACACAAAGCAGCCATTCCCTTAAAGAAGGGACACCTTCAGGTGCCTCAGGCAGAGCAGCGTCACCAGCTGGAGGTGAGGGTACCGAGCATTCCCGAGCAGGAGCCCGTGGGGACATGTGGCAGCAGGACTGTGAAGCCTGCAGGGCAGCTTCTCCACTGTCAAAAATATCTTCCCCTACCACTGCCACCACAGAAAGGGGAATAAAGACTGTAAAAGTTAGATTAATAATAGTTGCCATGGCATTATCGAACTTGGGGTAAAATTATTTTACACAGCATCGCACCACTCGAAGCAGCCAGTGCTCTGGACTGCACTTATGTATTCTCCCCCCCCAAGAAAAAGCAGGATGATAGGAATGATCCCTGGGGTATATTCTTAGAGTTTGTGTGAGATGATGAAAACTTTGATATGATATATCAGGGTGTTATAATTAAAGCAGCTGTTCTTTCTGACCTTAATGATCTCATTTTCTTGTAATATGAACAGCAGATGAATATTGGATTTCTGCCATAGTGTATAGGTATAAACCATGTTTGTCTTGCTACATTTTCAAAACATGGTTGAAAGTTGTATGCAGGAACATGTATTCTTTGTGTGTTTTGGATTTTAAAAACAATTGTTTGCTTAGTTTACATTGGAGCCTCTCTCCAAAATAATTTTATCTTGTTCATTAACAAGTAAAAAACAAGCAACTGAACAGAAATTAATGACAGTAAAAGAAGCTTTGCCATACATCACATATATTTGTCTACACACAGACACAGATTTGTCAGAATTTCTGTGGCAATAGCCATATGATAAACTGGATTTATACTATACCTTTGAACATCATATTTGATCCTCATCTCATATGTTAGCATTTAAAATTTTCAGCATCTAATTAGCTGCAAACAGATGCCACTTGCAATTTTAACATGACAAAAAAAATCTTCACATGCTATCTTCTTTATCCCTCAGACTTAGGCTCCAAATCAGGTACTAATCAGACTTCCTTCCAAAACAGACCCCACAAGTGCTTTGCTGTTGTAAGCACCAGTCCCATGACAGCTATTTGGAGAAGTCATGGAGCACCGCATAGCCCCAACAGCAGTGTTTGTTAGCTCTGCATTTGGCTGCAGAGTCCTGGAGCTTCTTTCCAGCCTGCATGGCCATCTTCTCCCTCCCCACAGAAGCACATGTGCATGGATGTATGGAAAGAAGAGGCTGGCATCTCACCCTAGCAGTTGAGACACAGCCTGACCTGAGGGCTACAATATGTTGCTTACATGCAGTCAATGCATTCCTAAAAATCCTACTGACACTGAAATTACTTGGCATGTAGTCCCTAAGTACTTTTGCAAATTCGGGTCTGATATTATAGAAGGCTCCAGGGACACTAGTCAGACACCAGTCAGACACTAGTGGCCTTTCCAGTACTTAAAGGGGGCCTACAGGAAAGATGGGGAGGGACTCGTTATCAGGCAGTGTAGCAATAGGACGAGGAGTAATGGTTTTAAACTGACAGAGGGAAGATTTAGATTGGATATAAGGAGGAAATTCTTTACTGTGAAGCTGGATCAGTTTGCCAAGAGAAGCTGTGGATGCCCCCTCCCCGGAAACATTCAAGGCCAGGTTGGATGGGGCTTTGAGCAACCTGGTCTAGTGGAAGGTGTCCCTGCCCATGGCAGGGGGGGTTGGAACTAGATGATCTTTAAGGTCCCTTCCAACCCAAATCATTCTGTGATTCTATCATTTCACAGTACATTTAGGCTGGAAAGAGTGTAATGCCAGTTATTTGAAGTGGGGCATGTAGCACTTGTTCCTAACTGTGAGAAATAGTGAAATGATAGAAATTTGGTTTCAATCAGAGGTGTTATTTTGGCTGTACATTATTTTACAATTCTCTAGTTTAAACCCTTTCCAGTGGAAAACTTGGTGAAAAAAGCACCTAGCTCTGATAGAGGAAACAAAGCATCTTTTATACAAAGATACACACACATATACACATGCACACACATATACTAAAAGATTTCTGCAATAAGTTAGCAATTTTTCCACATGCACAGAGAATTTGTAAGTGTGGACTAGTATAAAGGATTTTCTCCCTCACACCTTTGGAATGACTTATATAAAACATTTATGCTTTAGCACCTGACCAATGTAATCAGCCTAAATCCTAGCTGCCACAACCAGTACTAGGCATTGTTAGGGCATAGGTCTTGGTGGCTGGATTTTGGTGATTTAGTTCAGGATTAGGATTAGAGTTAAGATTAGGATTAATGCATAAAACAGTCACAATATTTTTCTTTCTTTTTTTTTTTTTTTTTTTTCTCACAGTTACTTAGTTAAGGATAGGTGCCTCTTTGTATGAGCAAGCTTTAGTTTGGGAACTAGGAATTTGGACAAGTCTAGTGCTAAACTCTAATTTGAAATATCCACACTTCTATTGATGACAGGTGCATCTTTATATCAACAATCTGTGTTTTTGTTTTGGAGCTAGAATGTGGAACAGGACTAGTGTTAAACTAGAGCCCTATATGCAAGGACATATTTGAAGAAGCAGAGTCTGAGACATGGATTAAATGCTGAGATGAGAGATGCTTGAAGGGCTAAGGTAAAACACTTTCTTCCTGCAACATTATTTCTGAGGCTGACACAAGTTGTACTTTCAGTTAAGGCTCATTTTAGGGCTTCGCTCAGACTAGAAGTCTTGGGCAAGTTCACAGTTCTTGCACAAACAGAAAACTAATGTTTGAGGACTCATTTTATCTTCTTCAGTTTCAGCAGGTGTGTGGAGCCATGGCTGATTTAGCAGTGACTGGACTTCTGGGTTACTCCTGTCTCCTTCTGGTAGGAGTACTACAAGCTCAGTTGAGCAAAAGAGGATGAACAAGTGGCACTTCTGTGAACTCCAAAATTATTTTCTTAGCTTCTGTCTGACTGAACTCTTCCTTCTACTCCTTCTCTAACCATTGTGTTGTTTCTAATATCGTCAGACCTATCCAGATGATATCTGACAGCCCCAGACTGAGAGAAGCCTTGAATAGCAAGGCAGTCATATTATTGCGAGTGTTCAGTTCCCTTGGGAATATAATCACTACCTGTAGTCAACTAACTTTACTGATTTTTTGAGTTAGCCTTCAGATTAAAATTCTGACTGAATTTCCTATCCTTAATATTGTTCTCTAAAAAAGAAACCCTACAGTGTGTTGTCTTAAGGTGAATTCTTCCCTTAGGTTGCATCCTCTTGTTTGCCCACCCTAACCCTCACTCTAGTTCTAAACCTCGTTATTCACTTGCACAATTCTATATGAACACATACAATATATACGCACCAGGTATCCTATGCAATTGAATGAAATAAAAGCTGTTAGGTTGAATATAGTGAAAATCAGATGAAATTTAATGATCTGAGATTTGACAGAACAGTCAAAATGATGTAATGGTCCTTCCCAGACTGTAGCTCTTCAAATCTATAATCATGTAACAGCAAATACAACACTGTTGTCCCAAGTCTCTTTCTTCTCCTAAAAATGTTATGAATATTATTACAGGAGAAGCCGGAAAGATTTCAAAATGAAGTTAAGAAAATTTATATGCCTCAGTCTTGAAATCTTAATTCTCAAGAACAGACCCTTGAACTCAAAGAAGGCCTAATTCAGTTCAGTGGGACTCTGTGTGGGTTTTATCAATTAGCTCAAATTGTAGATATTGGGAGCTTAATTATTGTTTGTGCTATAAAAATCTGAAAACCAATTGATTAATTGAGTACCTGTTTTTTATGTTGTTAATACACTTGGACTGTACTGTTCAGTTATGTATGTTCTTTATTTTTACCTCTCGCATTTTTCAAAATCTGCTTTGCTTAGGCTAAGTACATGTCTTCCTTCCCCATTTACTACAGCACTTGGCAGAAAGCTGGCATCTAGCTGATGGGTGAGTGGATCAGGAACTCAGTTTAGGTAAGTCATTCTTGTGTTGTGGGTTTGTTAGCGACATGACTACTTGCTCACTTGAGGACGTGGGCTTGGAAAACAGTCCTGAGAAAGTGCAGAGCATATGGCACACTAGATTCACTGTCAGTGCCACTGCTCTCAATGTCTCCTGCTAGATGTGTATTGCTCAAAACAGGAGTGGGGACCTTTCTGATGCAGTAAAAAAGTTGTCTACTGGAGTCCTAGGGTGTAGTCTCAGGGGCCCCAAAATGTCTCTGCTGGCTGAGCACAGCACCTCTGTTTAACTGGTTTGTATTCCCTTGTCCACACCAAGAAATGCCATTGGTATTCAACAGTGGCTCTTGAAGGACACTGTTTCATTTTAAGCAATATATAAGAAAGAGATCTTGCAGGAATTTTTGGTTTACTTCACAGATTTATTTTCTTTTTAAAGTTTTATAGGTGTAATTTTAATGAGAAACACAGGACAAACCTGATCACCGTGCTAAGTGATTTATTGTGTAATTTAAAAATTCAGAAGGCCATGTGTGAATTTCAAGATACAGTGATGTTTTGTGAACCCTGAGCGTCTCCAAGAAAAATAATGGATAGACTAATAATACAAAAAGACAAGAATCTGCCTCTGCTTTCTAGGAACTGCATCAAGCCACTGTCTTTTTGACTTATCTTGATACCAAAAGTGATGTCTTCCTGTTTATGTTACATTTCCTTCAGGGCAGGTTTCCAGAAAACTTCCTAGTAAATCCCAGATTGAAACAAAAGGAGCAGGGATGAGGACACTGATTTATGAGACATCTGACAAGTGAAAAAACCCCAAAACTAGACTGAAATACAAAGTTCCTGTAAAAACAATCAGTGCCTCCTTTTTCTTGTCACCTTTCTGTCATCAAGAAAATGTGAGGAGGGTCTGATAGGTGTGACGGTCTGAATGAAACCACAGTTAATGTCTCAACCATTTGGTAAAGAACTTTGGCAAAGGAAACTGTTTCTATGGAAATGCCGGGGCTGTGCAGGTAATGGCAGGGAAGCATGACAAGAGGAGAGGGTCCTACAGAGATGGCACCACACTCCTCAGAGGCTGAACTTCCCTATCTTGAGTGACTCTGTGAAGAGCCAATAGAGAAGCAATAGAGAAGATCAAACAACGGTCACACCTGCAGGGAGGAGGGAGTAACTCCCCAATGACCCCTGAGACCACCAACTCATTTCCAGAAGAATCTGAAAGTACAAACTGTCCATGTACGAAAAGCAAGGAGAATTCTAGAAGCATAAATGCACATGATGCGTAATTAGCCTAACAAGTCCAAGTGCCCACCCGGAGGAAGGGCAGGAATTATAAAAGGACACAAGTCAAGTCCCTGGGTGGCTGCGCCCCACCAGAACTGGACCCCTGGGCTGGCTGGACTGACGATGGAACCAGGATTGGTGAAATCTTCCTTTTTGTCTTTCTCTCTCTCTTCTCCTGTTTCCCCTTTTCTCTCCCATTCTTATTCTGTATGCCCGCATATAAGGCAAGGCTTGTTTGGGCATGTTTAAGGCTTGTCGGGGCCTGTTTAAAGTTTAGTGGGGTATGTTGTAAGATCTGCCTCTAGTCAGTGTGAGTTTAATGCCTGTTGCAGAGGATGCAAATATTACTGACAAAGTTTCATGCCAATTATCTGTTGTGAGCAAATAAAGATTGAGTTGTGTGAATTGAAGAATCCTTGGTGTCATTTCACCTTAATCCTGATCTGGGAATCGGTGAATATGAGTCATCGTCCTGAGAAATTGGGACGTGACAATAGGGAAGACTCAGATTGCTGATAGGGAAGACTCAGAGCTGATAAGGGAAGGCATTTTTTGGGTCTGTGTTAGTTTGGCTGTGACATCAGTTTTTCCTTTCATGCACACTTTGTTGTTCTTCCACTTTTAAATGATCAGTGAGATTCCAGCAGTGGCTGAGCTTTCCCCAGTGCAATCCAGAAGAGCATCTATGGATGAAGTCTCTAAAAATGTTGTTTCTTCAGGGAGACAAAGAACAGTAAAATACTAAATTGCATGCCCTTCACAAAATCTTAAGAGATATTTTGTTTGGGAAAAAAGGGAGGAAGACCTTACCTTAAATTTCCTATCCAGAGGTTTCTATTTTTTCTGGTCCCATGTATGTGGTCTAACACTTATTTATGAAGAACTGTGAAGTGCTTGTTCACATAGTTTCTTGTGAAAGAATGTAAGGATAAATTTCTACTTGGGAAGCTTCAAAGGATTAGTCTATGGACAAGTCCATGGATTGTAGAAGAGAGATGAATCAGTTGTAAACAGACTGAGCAACTTATTATAGTTGACTATGACCTTGAGAGTGGCAATGACTGTTTTGGAAAAGGATATAACCGTTAATATGCTGGGCTGCAAAGCACTTCTCATTTGGTAGCTTCCCAACCTTCTGACCAAGGGCAAGGGGAGTCAGGACTTTGGGTTGTATTTACTACATCATGCAGGCAAAACTCAGTGAGTTTTCCATCATGACACTAAATATAAATAGTGGTCATAAAATCTTTAGAGCATTAGATGGTAAATTAATGAAACAAAATAAAAAATAAAAATTGAAAAGTGAAATATGGGTACATATTGACTTTTTAGAAATATAATAACAGTGGAAATACATCCCTGTAATACTCTGCCAAAATTTTTACTGCTAGATTATGATTTACTAAAAAAATTCGAGTAAAGTAAAACTTCACCTCACATTTAATGAGGTGCTAAGAACTCTTTTCTCAGGAAATCAGAGTCAGGCATGGCAGTGATGCCAAAACTGTTTTTTTTCTTAGGGTGCACAGTTCCCTTTTCACATTATTATTCATATGAGAACACTGTATGGTTCTATTCCGATGAGGCTTAATTGACAGATTTCCTCTCTGACTGTCATTAAGCTCCACATATGTATTGGCATAATAACATTATAATTCTCTACATCCTGCTCTTTTTTTGTGTGTGGGGGGAGGTACTTAAATCACGTTTGCACCTGTGTAAAGGGGATCTCGATATTCCTTATTTGGATAATCAGTTATCAATATACAGTTAAGCTTATCTATTAAGGTATGTAGGCAAATGACTAGTCCTTGCCTGAGGTTTAGATAAACCAGCAAAACATGAGAAACTGCTGGACGTGGCATGAGTTTTTCCTAGAGGTAACAAGTAACAGAGTAGGCAGCTGAACAAAAGTCACAGCTGTTAAGAATGACAGGATTTCACAAATAGTTAGCAAAAGAGGGAGCAATGGGGAATAAGTACCTGGGGTGAGTTGTTTACATGGGAGAAAACAAGGGCAAAGAAAGAGATAGATTAAGGTGAGCTGGGGAATAAGCATGGGAAAATGGGGAGAAGAGGGCATATGAAAGAGGCTATCCATGTGGAAACACTGCTGGTCATCAATCTTCTTGTCTGCCTGATCACTGCAGTCTGCTCTATATTCTTATTGAACTGTATTCCTAACCATTTTCTGGCTGAGAATAATAGCGTGGGTGTGCAGCGTATTCTCTCTGTGTGTGTGTGTATAATGTCCTGCTAGCAAGCTTTAAGCTGGACTATCTGGCAAGAAGGAGGAGACCACCAGCTGGAAAGACCCAAGGTCTATGCCAGACACTTGGTGAAGTGTCCAGGTCTGGGTGCAGAGTCTGGATAGTCTTGAGGTTCAGGCTATGGTTCAAGAGAGCTGGTTCAAGATGCATCTGCACATGTGAATAAAGGGGTCTGCATGTGTTCCCCTAGCGAGCTGCCACTGGCAGAATCCCATCCTGATCTGTGTGATGAAGCTGTTTTCTGAGAAAACATTGACAACAGGCAAGGTAAAAGTTGGACCCTATACAAACTTCAGGTCACTTGTAAATTATTTCTAAAGCTTAACAACACTTCATGGCAGTCTGACACGGAGCCGTTCACCTTTCAGCCCTTCTGAGCCGATAGTTTCTGTAGCTCTTCCTAGAGCATGGAGTTCTTCAAAGGAGTAGTGTGAACAAGACGCAGTCCTGAAGGTGCCTACCTTTACATAGTAAAACCAAGATGTGGGAGATTCCATTTCAATTTTTTTGCCTGCTGTGATGAGGCTCAAAATTCTACCTGCTGGAAAAACACCCTAACCACCTCTGCTAATCTTATGTGCCTGACAGCTCTCCTTTCAAAGCTGTTCCTGTGGAATACTTAGCTATTCACCTGGACAGCTCTGTATCTTAGCATTTAAGGCACACAGTTATGAAGGGGTGAATCCAGTTTTCTGGCTTATGCTTATAGGGCTGATGTCCAAATGCTGATGTAATGAAAAGTACTTCATAAGTTCTCTCAGGAGGGACTGGAATCCAGAATTGTCCATGCCAGGTTAATTACCAAGTAATTAAAAAGACAAACTTTAAAATTGTGTGTGGATAATCAGATCTAGTTATTTATTATCTATGTTTAATTTCCGTTATAAGAATTTGCAGATTTAAGAATTATAATGTGTTTTTTGATATTTATGATTAGCTATGTAGCCATGTTGATTGATGACAATATCACTCTTCCCTCAAAAAAGGAAAAAAAGAATTGTCAACAGTATGAATAAGCTAAAGTTTTCCATACCCAATTCTGTAATAATGCTTTATTACTCCTGCTAGGTTTGTTCTCTAACCGTCTCTTTTATGTAGAGCAGCTCATGAAATCAGTTTACTACCATGTACAATCTATGTATGAAAAAGTTATTGACATGCAGTTGTCATCTTATTGCAGCTGATAGCAACAAAATGATTTTTGTAGGGTGAACTTCATTCACTAGATTTTTTTTGAGTATTTCACATAGCATACATTTTTCTTCCCTGTATTAAGAAAATGACCATATTAAAATTATTTTGCTTCTTCATCTTTCTATAACTTTGAGCAATTCTAAATAATTTAGTGCACTGTTATTAGATTATATCTTATTTTTGTTCACATATGCAAAAAGAAAGTAGCAAAGACTAAGCAAAATGGTAATTCTTGTCTACTATTATTCTTCTTCCATTACCCTATGGGACCTGAATGCAAGATGCTCTTCTGAACTGGACTTTTAGCAAATGTTATTGCCAAATGTCGTTGAGGATTCCGTCTGAATGTTTGGCATGAATCAATTAATAAAATGTATTACATTTATAAAATCTTTGTCTTGTTGCTTTTTCCATATGCCAAGAGATGTTTAAATAGTCTCACCATCAGTCACAGAAAATGTTACTAAATAAAACAATCCTCCTTGATGCATGCCCTTATGCTACCTGCTATAGTCCATTCTTTAAATTTGTATTAACATAGACTAGTGTGCATAATTCTTTGAAGATATGTGGGGTTTGGAACACTAGAAAAAGTCCATCTTTCTGTTGCTTCTTTGATGAGATATGCTCAAATTGTTGAAGACAGCAAATTGTGGCCTGAAATGTCGTATTTAATGTATCCTTTCCTCAGTAAAATTCTCCTGAGTATATAGCTTGCATTATGTTGGTACAGTCACAGATGTTAGAAGCTCAAAGATCTTTTCAGCCATTCCACTGCCCATGCAGTTAATACCCATGGTATAGATTCCCTAGTGATCTGTCCAGCCCAATTTTAACATAACTTAGTTATGTTCTTCCCCCTTTTTTTAAAGAAAGTTATTTCATTGTCTGTGTACATCACTATTAGTATTTTCATCCAGTTATTTGGTGTATTTTTTCTGCTGCTTAATTTCACTCAACTATTTCTAATAAGCTACCTCATATCATCTTAAACAGTCCTTTTTACATCCCCCAGATATACATAGACGTCTATTTTACCCTCCTTTAGTTTGTGCTCAGTCACACTTTACACGCGGATTTTTTTACTCTGTTTTCATAAGTGATTTCCTCAGGTCTTTTGCTGTTTTCTTTATTTCCTTTAAAAGAGGTCTCTGGTATTGTGGTGTCTAGAACTAATTAAACATTTAAAGTTGGATCTCATCAGTGTTACTTGCGGAGGTCCTTTTTGGCCCACATGTCTGACTCAGAAAACCGTCCTGATTCCCTCGATGCATCTGATTTCCTTATCCTCTTCATCACAACTGCTTTATAAGTCATATTTCCCATGTCAGTCTTGACATTTTTCCAAGTGTTTTCTCATATTCAGATTTTACAGGGATTATATTTTCTGTACTGGTTTTTATTTCATTCCCTAATTATATTTCTAAATTTTGTGCAGTAGAATTTTTTCCAACCTTGACAGAATTTATGGTATACTTTTGAAAACATAATTAATGAGCTCTTCATTATCTCTTCTTGACAAATGATACATGCTTTACTTTTATAAGCAGTTTGTTTCAAGAAACTGTTTGGTTATTTCAAGAATAACTTGACCCTTTAGTAGCATCTAATCTACACATAATCTTCCTAATGTGTGGTGGCATCTATGACTTTAATGTCTTCTTCTGTAAAAACCCAGTTTAAACCTAACAGACTTGCCATTCTTATTGACAGTTTACTGAGAATTACTTACGGAAGGACATTGGTTCTCATTCTACTTTTTCTTTTCCTTGAATATTTTTTTCTGTTCCATACTCCCTCTCTTCTGCTGGATGTAGTGCATCTTCGGTGCTGCATCAAGATTATTAATGAATTTTTAGACATTCTTTGGGTTAGAAGGGTACAGTGGATGGCCACCTAGATGATGAGAGGGTTGAAGAACTTGAAAAATAAAGAAAGGCTGAATGAACTGGGTTTGTTCAGCCTACAAAGAGCAGGCTCAGGAGAGTTCTCATCAATAGTGTCTAAAGGGTAGGTACAGAGAAGATGAGGAAACTGTCTTCACATGGATGTGGAGTGGCAGGACAATACACAGTGGGCACAGGTTTCTGTTTGGCTATAAGAAAAAAAAATCACCACGTGAACAATTAAACACTGAAATAGGCTGGCCAGGGATGTGGTGGAATGTGCCTTGCTGAAAATATTCAGACTTGTCTCGGCAGAGTCACGAAAAACCTAATCTAAGGCTCTGCCTTCAGCTGAAGGTTGGACACTAGAAACTCTCCACAGGTCCCTTAACCCAGACTTTCTCTGGGATTCTGTAGCTGGGCTTCAATTCATTTCACCTATCTAGAAGTTAGGTTTACCATCTGAGTTAGTTGTAGAAAGCTTAGGATGGGATAACATTTCCTCCAAAGACATTTTTAACAGACTGCACAGGACTCTATGCTTAAGACTTTGCTCTTGTAACCTTTCCATAAGTGATCTGGGAATAGGGGTAAACAATGGGGTGAAAAAGCACACTGGTGTTACTGTTCAGGAGAGTAAAGTGAAGACTGTTCCAGAAAATCTGAGGACCTCAAGGTACTGAATGACTGAGCAGTAAAATGGAATCAAGTGATGAGTATAAGAAAAAAGAAACAAATTCTAAAATTTTTTAGGCAATGAAGGGCTCTGAGATGACTATTGTCACTCAAAACCAAGCTTTTCAGTTCATACTGCCATAACATAGGTTTAGCAGTCATCAGAAAACCCCACACTGAATATTGAAAATAACTAGGGAAGGAACAGAGCATCAAAGAAAACATGTTTATATTTATGAATAAATCTACAGTGAAATAACACCTTGGATACTGCATTGCAGAAGAAGTTATAAATGTAAGTTTTCAAATATAACACAAGTCATAATCTATGATTCTACAATCTAGAATTAGAAGAATTACTGGAAGATGTAAGAGGCCAGTCAAACTGTGGGTGACATGAGAATATATTAAGGTTCATTGTCTATTCCAGTGCAGGAATGGGGATGTAGAATATGAAACTAGAGGATCACATTTTATTAATTTCTTAATGTTACAATAATGATACCTTGCTAATCCCAAGATTATGTGGCAAATTCCTTAGTGTTGCCACGACTATCAGAGAACATCTGGATGCTCTTCAGTTCCTTTGGTAAATTCAGCCTTTTTTTCTTCTGAATCAAAGAAGATTTTTGCCCCTGTTTTATGCAGGAAACCACAATTGCTATTAAGATCTGAAATACATATTTCCCAGGCACCAATGCCAGATTTCTGAATAGACATCCTATGAGTAACATCTTTCCTGCTACTTTGTCACTAAACTGACTTTATGCCTTTCCTTGCCATAAATAAACAATCAACCTATGACCAGCATTGCTGGCAAGAATCCATCCCAATGGTACAGCTCTCAGGGAGGTGTCACACACAGTTGCACAGAGAAAATTGATTTTTGCCTTTCATTTTATTGATTAATATGGAAATGTACTGCAGATATCTCACTGCATTTAGAAGCCTGCCACTATGCAGAGAATTCTGAAATGCCTAACAGCATTTTCTCCTAGTGAGCACCAATGCAGCAAATAAAAATTTTTTCCACCCTCCCCGATAAATGTTTGAATCCCAAATGATTGGATACATCAGGGTTGTCACAAATCAATACAGCTGGTGTGACTAATCTATTTATTGTTTTGACATTCATCTTGAAAGGAAAGAGCAATTTTTGTATGTTTGCCTAGCTGTGCTAACTATATTATGGGGATGAAACAGAACTAATCAATAGGATAGGGGCAATGTTGTAAAATCCTACAGTTGAGCTGCTTAATTCTTCTAAATTATCTGTGTCCTGATCTTTTAAATGATGGGGAGATAAAGAGTAAAAACATTCATCCGGTCTAGAGAAGGTCAAAGTAATATAAAAAGCTAATGTTCATCACACAAGGCCACTTGCCTGATATGTTGTAATCATCATAAATATTAATAACAACACAGACAGTGTTGGCCAGAAAATAAAAGATCTGTTCCCACTAAAACTTTCACAGTAGGGGAAAAATTGTTTTAACTGAGGGTGAAAAATTTTAAAATGGAACATTTTTCACAGAAAGATTGCTGGCTGGCTGCACATTGGCAAGGCTTCCAGGCCAGTGGCCAGGGAACCATCATATTAATTGTCCCTCCAAAATTTTTTATTTTCTAAAATGAGCATTTTCCAACAGAAAAAAAATTGTGCAATCAGCTCCAGTTTCATCCAAAAGAGATTTATGAATATGAATGAACTGTATTTCCCCATAAGATTGCTGAATGTCAGAAAAACAGACTAGGGAATCTAGGGAGGTACGGGGATGTTTTGGGATCAGTTCTCTGTAACTTTGAGTTTTAACCTGTTCCTACAATTCTAAGCACTTAGTGGAACAGTCCTCCCTAATTAATTTTACACTAAATGAGGAGATGTAGTCAGCTCTGGAGACCTACAAAGGGAGATCCCATCCACTCACTTTATTTAGGGATTGTCAGTTGTGAATTTATTCACATTGGATCTCCTCTTTAGCAGCTGCCCCATGAGCATCAGGTTCCTGCCTCTGCATTCAAGCCTCTGCACAGCTCTGTCCCACCCTGCTTACCCACCTGAGCTCCTCCTCTGCCACTGACCTGTGCTTGAGGCCAGTTTTCATGCAATTCCTAAATTTTATGCACATCCACTTAATCCAGCTCCTCTGCTTGCAGAATAACAAATGGTGAAATTCTGCTATTGCTAACCTGGCTAGAGCTCTGGGATTCTAACACTGATTTCATTGTAGCTCTTCCAGATCCATATAGGCATAAACAAGAACAGAGATGAAAAAATGTTGGGGTCTATACTATGCTGTCGCACCCATGTTTTTTTGCTATAAAAAATAACACTGATTTCAGATTTTCTGAATGCCAAAGTGTAAAAACAAGATATAAACTTTAAACATTATACCTTTTAATGAAGACATTAAGATTATTATTAATACTTATATCTGCCAAGCAAATGGGATGTGATCCAAGGCCTAATAAAGTCACAAAACATCTTTTCAACAATTTGGTTTGGAGGAGGCTGTTCATTCCTATTCTCAGGTTTTGCAGAAAAGATTTAATTTTTGTTCCCCTTGGCTGAGTGCATGGCAGCAAATTAACAACTGTTATTCCTGGTGCTGTACTGATATCTGTGGACAGTGCTATACAGAAATAAATATATTTTGGCATGACAAAACTAGGTGGTAGTTAAGTTGATATTTTTGTTCCTATTAAAAACAATAAGCCATGCCAGTTTTGGCTCCACTCAAAACATGGGGGAGAAAAATCAATGTTTGTCAAATGGAATAAGACAGCATCTAGGGGTGTAATTGTTTTTCACGTTTTCAAAAGAGATCAAAAGTGAGGAGGCAGAAAAAGAACAGCAAACACTCTTCTAAAAATTGATATAGCAATGTCTGCTTTCATAAGATGCTGCTTACAGATGCCATATATTTTTTCAAAGAAAAAAATAGGAAAAATTACATCATCTGGTATTGATATACTGCACTGGATACTGAATCCTAGCTGCTAGGAAAGGAAACTTTTTCACAGGCACTTAGCATTGCCAACATTCAGTAACTAAAAAAAGGCCTCCAAAGAAGTGTCAACTGGGTTCCACTTCAGTAGCAGGAAAATTTAAGACATGTTTTTTGTCCTCACTGTTTCCCACAAGCTCTATACAGAAAGATAACAGTGAATAATATAAATCATGACGATTAACTTGGTAACATTATGTTCCTCTTCCAACCAGAAAAGAGTAAAAAAGGCTTTGATAATACTTATATCAGCATAGCAACATCTTTTCTCCTAAAGCAGATAGATACCATCTATATTTTATCTTAGAAAAGCAAGTTAGACAATCTGCTTTTTCAAAGGTGAATTGCACAAACGGAACTGGAACAAGTCTGTCCTTTTGGTGATGTTCATTCAAACAATAGAATAGAAATATTTATTTTGATTATTTCAAACATTTCTCTATGTATGTGGAAACATAGCCATTGAATTCAACTCATCCCTTGCACTGAGCATATTGCTCATTTTTTGTTTGTTTATTTTTCTGCAAATTTGTATGCTTGGTGTTAGTTTACACAAGTACCTATGGAGGAGTTTTTATTCATGAACAAATTATTATGTCTGTGTTTCAGATGAGTTTGTTCAGCCTTGTCACATATCCCAGTCCACAATTTCTTGACAGAAATACTACACAGAAATGTTTCACTAAAACATCAGTCACTTAGATGTAAAAAGACAATATGTGAAAAGACAGTTCTTATTTTTCTCTTTGCTTTGATAGGAATGGATCTTACTAATTTAAAATGAAAGAGGCTCTGGCAAGGAAAGAATATAAAATATTTCCATACCTCTATTAGGCCTCTTTCTACAAATCTTCTCCTTCATTCTTTCCTATGGGAAGGCTAGAATATCTAATCAAGGACTGAAAATCCATTTACTGTGAACTCAGTGGCAAGTTACAAAAAAATGCATGCCAGACTGGCTATAATTCATACTTCTGGTTTCCTTTAGTATAAATGGTTCAGTAGCACTGAAAATCCACTTATGTTTATAAAATCTGTTCCCTGAAATGTAGTGAATAATAACTGGCATGATTGTATGTTTCTGGATAGCTGCCTGAAGGAACAACAAGGGACACAACAGTGTTCATGTGTCTCCTCAGGCACTTTCTCCTGTCCTTCTGCTATCCTGGATTCATGATACAGCCTGGAAATCAACATGGAGTAGTTAAAGAGGACTTGGATGTTATGCATGGAGAAGATAACTTCCAAGAGACAGTCTAGAAATGAGAACGCAGTGGCAGAAGACTAGCCAACTGTGCCTGCGCAGTGTAGGGCACAGTCACACAACCTGTTTAAGCCAACTGAAAAAGTGACTTCTCCCCCACGCCACTGAAGACAAAATTTCATCCTGCTCCATGCCAGCACTGGTGCTCAGGGAGTTCAGAGACAGCTGCAGGGAGGGATGGAGCTGGCTGGAAACAGAATCCCTTTTACAAGCAAGTTCATTTTCAGCAGGATGTGACCCTACTGCAGAGCAGGCAAAAAGATGATGGGAATGGGAAGGACGTTGCCTTTCAAAAGGCAACTTGCATTAGGGTGGCTTTTACAGGTACTCAAACTGGTGCTGCCATCTGCTTCAGGATCTCAAGTGGTGCTCACCATCCCAGGTATTTGCAGGAAGAAGTGACTGCAGGGCTAGATGATGGGTACACCCAAAGGCATGCTGTGTGTGTTAGAAGGTTGTGACCATGAAGAGGACTCAGACCTCTTCTGCAGCAGCAAAAGCAGCTCCAGAATGGGATGTGCACACTGCAGGGAAAAATATTTCTGGAAGGATTGAGTGGGAACAGCATACCAGAGAGAGGCTTCTTTGCAGAAGTTGAAATAGGGGACTGCCATGGTGTTTGAAACCGTAGTCAAAGCCCAAACTTTTACAGTGGTGTGAATCAGCAGCAAAAGATAGGCCACAGCAAAAGGTTGTCACCAGGGCACCATGAAAACAGAGGCAAGAACGAAGTTCTGCCCAATGTCTTCTTCTCAGTTGGACTTCTTTCCCGCATCTGTTGCTGTTCTTAGACCTTTGTTATTCTACAGTAACCACCATGTGCTTGGAAAGAGCTTAGGAAGTTTTGAATGCCTCCGCAGAATAAATTAAAAAGAAAACACCAACAGTAAAATGACATCTTGATATGCCAAGATATATATGCCTTTCAGTGAATGCCTGATATAAAAATTCATTGTTCCTAAAATAAAAAAGTGCCCATATATCAATCTTGCTTTAAACACTAAATGGTTTTTAGTCTTTTGTATTTGGTGGAGAAGCAGGAAGGTGTAACAATAAATGTTGATCAGGAAGGGCATAATGAGTTACATACCAGCTTGTGTTCATTCCAGCTCTCTGACAGACTTTGTGTGCTGAGAAAATGGTGAACAGGTTGTAATAGCAGATTGATGGGTTCTTCTGACTTGATTAGAAAAAAAAAATCTGCAATATGGGGGAATAATGGGGGAATCTCAATCCTTTCCAGACTGAAGAACAAACCAGTTATTCATGGGGACAGAGGCCACTAAAGACACATTTGTTCTGAACTTTTTTTTCATCATTTAAAGATGGATTTTTATTTTTATTGTCTTTTATAACACATTTAAGGGTTTCTGAAGTGTAGTTGATTTCTAGACCTTCATGTTGTTTGAAACCATCTCATCTCTCAGATGAATACTGTCATTATGCTGTTATTTATCCCTTTACCATTACAGCATCCTCTCTGATTAGTAGTTTTACAGGTCTGCTTACAAAAGAGATTGCACTGCTGTGCATGTTCTTGAGAATCAGATAAAACACCCTTGTTCACATTCAGTTTAGTTGTTTCACACTTAGCTCGTCAGTGTGAAACTTTCTCACATTCTCCATGAACTCTTAGATGACCCATCAATAAAGAGACATGGGTCTTTGCGTGCTTTGTATTTCTTTTCTTTCTCTCAAAAGTGGACAGTATTGTGTATGGATATCTCCAATCCCATCTTATTCATAACACTGTTTGATGGCATGAGAAATAAGATAATGACAGCCCAATCTGAAATGTACAGCACTTACTCTGTTTCTTCTGGTTTCTGCAGTAAGTAGCAGATCGGGCAAGTGTAGTTTGGGGGAAAGAAAAAAGTCTCTGACAGCACTTGTGTTTTTTCTCTTGGGTCACGCATTGAAAAAATTCCTAGATATCACTGTATGGTTTGCAATGCATTTAATTTTGTTAGAAAATTAACTGTCATTTCCTTCATGTCCCATTTTCCCTCAAATACCATGCACAA
This sequence comes from Strix uralensis, assembly GCF_047716275.1. NCBI lineage: Eukaryota > Metazoa > Chordata > Aves > Strigiformes > Strigidae > Strix > Strix uralensis. The sequence goes on from NC_133973.1 coordinate 80,558,691, forward strand.
ATTGGATGCATTCACCAGAAAGACATTTTATTTACCAAGAGTTTAACTGAGTTTGGAGCAAGAGAATAAATAGACACTTCTTTCATTCCAGATAGTACAGAAGTATAAGAGACCACATATCCACAGCTACTGAATTTCTAGGTTAATGTGTTTGTTTTCATACCAAACTGTCAGAAAAGATAGGTGTCTTCCACCCCTTAAACTTTATATAAAGGGCCTCTCTACAGTGCACTCCAAAGAATGTTTCTCTATGGCAGCTAAACCAGAAGAAAAGTACATTCAACAGAGGGAGGGACACCGAAAGTGCCTCACATCAACTTCATCTCCTGGAAAAGAGTCATTCCACTGTTGTTAGTATTGCCAGCAGAGGAGCCAGGACTCTGCTGGAAAACAGAGCAGACCACATACATCAGACTAGGAATGAGAACATGGAGTAGGGCTATGTTATAGGGATAAATGTCTTGCAGCTGTTAAGTAAGGCATCTCTCTAGCCAGAGCTGATGAATCCTGCAGCACAGAGCTGCAGAACAGAGAGCTTCACCAGAGTAACCATCCATCTGTCTTGTAACATTTTAAAAAAACTTAACATCTTTGTTTGAATGCTTTTCTTATTTCATGTTTCATGCTGTCCCCAATGCACTACTAACGGCATGTCATGAGATCCTCCCTCCAGCTGTCATCATTTGTTTTAAAGAAAAAGATCAAAGAATTTTAATTGCAAAGTCTGCTCCGATTCATCTATTACTTAATGTTGAAATGTGCACCAAAGCATGATAAAATAATTCCTTCTTTATATTGACTTCGGTGAGACCAATTTTTATAATTTTGATTACTGAGGATTTGGCTATTTATACTAAATATTTCTATAGCAAAGATTGGAGTTTTACCCATTTGGATGTAGATGCACTTGTATTTTGTAGGGCTGTGCTTTATGTGTGCAGTCATGCACACATAAAGCACATAAAGCACTCACATGACTGCTTGGTGTTGGGACCATTTCTGTTTAACATCTTTATTGGTGATCTTGGTAAGGACATAGAGTGTATCATCAGTAAGTTCACAGATGACACCAAGTTAATTGGGAGTGTCGATCTGCATGAGGATAGGGAGGCACTACAGAGAGACTTGGATAGGTTGGATCGGTGGGCCAACGTTAATGAGATGAGTTTCAACAAGGCCAAGTGCCAGGTCCTGCACTTGGGCCACAACAACCCCATGCATCGCTACAGGCTTGGGGAGGTGTGGCTGGAGAGCTGTCTGGAAGAGAAGGATCTGGGGGTTCTAATTGACAAACAGTGAACATGAGCTGGCAGTGTGCCCAGGTGGCCAAGAAAGCCAATGGCATCCTGGCTTGTATTAGAAACAGTGTGACCAGCAGAAGTAGGGAGGTGATAGTCCCCCTGTACTCTGCACTGGTGAGGCCACACCTTGAGTATTGTGTCCAGTTTTGGGCACCTCAATACAAGAGAGATATCGAGGTGCTGGAGCGAGTGCAGAGGAGGGCAACGAAGCTGGTGAATGGCCTGGAGAACAAATCCTATGAGGAGAGATTGAAGGAGCTGGGACTGTTTAGTTTGAGGAGAAGGCTGAGGGGAGACCTCATCACTCTCTACAACTACCTGAAAGGACATTGTAGAGAGGTTGGTGCTGGTCTCTTCTCACAGGTGATTAGTGATAGAACAAAAGGGAATGGTTTTAAACTGCAATAGGGGAGGTTTAGACTGGACATTAGGAAAAAAATTTTCACAGAAAGAGTGGTCAGACAGTGGAATAGGCTGCCCAGGGAGGGGGTGGAGTCACCATCCCTGGATGTGTTTAAGGGTCGTTTAGATGAGATATTGGGGGATATGGTGTAGGGGAGAACTTTGTGGAGTAGGGCTGATGGTTGGACTCGATGATCCCAAGAGTCTTTTCCAACCTGAATGATTCTGTGATTCTGATTCTGTGACTGTATAAATACACAAGTGCACACACTCATGCACATCCACCAGTGTGCATACAAATTTCATAGTGCTAAAATAAACCCTTTAGATACACAGATGCATATCTGGCTGCAAACACCAGAAGCTGTTTGCTAGTTGCTAGTACCAAGTTATGGCAAACAAACTCAAAAGCTACAGTGCATTTATGAATTTTAACAGAAACTTCCAGCCCTGTAAAAATACAGGCCCAAAAAGCCACTTGGTTACTTCTTGTTGTTGTTCACAGTTCAGCTTGGATCTATTTAACAAAGGAAATCTAATGAAATTTATTCTTCCATTATTTTGCTAAATTTATAATAGCAACTGGACAGCTTCAGGGATGAAAGACAGCACAAGACAGTTTTATCCACATGGAAATTTATTGGCTTATTCTGTGCATTTGCAGGGCCTGATTATTTACGCTACTTAAAACTGACCAGCACATGAGTCCAGCAAAGTAACCGGACAGAGAGCTGGGCAAAGACAGTGTTTCAATCCCTGGAGAATTCAAGCATTTTGCAAAGCATTTTTGGCTTGTACATTATTATGATTTAAAACTACTACCGACAGAAAGGCGAAAACACTACAGAAATAATGAGATAAATTATTTAATGGTCTTAACTTCATAATTTGTAAAATGGAGCAATTATGTGCTCCAGTTCCTGGGGACTCCACACATTTACAGGACGGGGCAGTGGGAAATCTCTCCAGCCGGGTGGCAGAACATCCCCTGCCTCATGATGGAGAAGCCGTAATATCTTGCCAACCACCTGCTTAGAACTTGGACATCCTGAGGTGTCTGGTCCTGAGCAGGAGCTGCAGGAGTGCAGGGATCTCCATGCAGGTAGTCTGCATGGCAGGGCTGAGCCAAACAAGCCATATGAGATTTACGTGCAGGCTGGCAAATGTGCACGTGTATATGTGTGCATATACGTACGTCTGCATGAACACAGTCCTTCACGCATAAGGCAGAGCTCCACAGAATTAAATACATGTGCATCTACATACAAATGGGTAAAACTTTAAAATGGAGATGAAAAGATGTGAAACATCTGATTGAATGTGTTGGGGGTTTTTTTTGACAAACTAGTGTTTTCCATAGAAGCCCTTTTTGTCAGCACTTTCGTAACTGGGTTACGAGATCAGCTGGGTGCTGATCAACATTCTACTGCCCAATGTATAGCTCTCAAAAGACCATGTCCAAATGTGCATAAAAAATAAGCCACTTGTTTAGTCCTTATGGATGTTAATCAGTAGTCACGCTGGCAGGGAAGTGAGAAGAAGCCCTCACCTAACTTCTCCTGCTCTCAGAGGTTTTCAGGATTCAGAGTTCTGCATTTTTTCCACTTCAGTGGGTCTTCAGTGAAAAAATACTGTAACATAAGTGGTGAGTTGAGCAATGATAGCCCTTGCAGCTGAGCTCTGGTGCGTACCAGTGCGTGCAGAACCTTGGACGGATGGGTGTGCATTTGTCTCCAACCAAGGCTGCAGAGGGAATGCAGGGGTTGTTTTATGTGATAGCAAAATATCAGGACCCTAACTATACAATACAACCTTGACTCAAAACTAGTTAGAGGTCTGGTATATTGGAATAATTCCAGAAATTACTCCATAATTTTTTAGACAAGTTTGGGACAAAATGTAATGCATTAATTCTGCCTATGATAAGCAATTTAGGGCCCTGAAAGGGCTCATGCAGAGTTGTTTCAAGCACTGATGGATTGCTTGTGCATTATCCCTGATTACTGAACACTGCATCTGGATAAGTACTTTCAGTCTGACTGAAGATACAAGGAGCAGACTTTGATCAAAATGAATTAAATGACCACTCTGCAACACTTTTCCAACTGCAGGCAGAAGACAATGGAAACAGGAGCTGAAATTGTGACCCAAGTACAATGGGAAGGAAGAGTTGGACTCGATGATCTTAGGATCTTTTCCAACCTATTCTGTGATTTTATGAAGTCAAATGGAGATCAATGTCAAATGCCATACTGATTCATTGGTAATATGGGATTTCTTCTACATATTTTCTTCCAATGCTATGATGGTGTAGGCACAGAGTAAGTAGATTTCTTTAGTAATAAAATAAGAATTAGTATTTCAAGCCAGTACAAGCTGCTGATGATTGCTTCTCTTTGATGCACCACCTTAGGAGCCCAGCTCCAGAGGGACATCTAAAAGCCAGGAGCCCTGGGCATTAGCTACCTCTGACTAGTGTTGCCCGCTGAGCTGAAAAGCAAGTGTCTTCCTGCTGCCAGTGGGAAATGTTGTGCATAACATTGGGCATTTCTTTATACCCTTGTCTCCCTTGCTGGCTTTCCCACATGTGTCCAGGTTGTGAGTAGTGCCCAACCACCTCGGCTCTCCTTGAGAGCTGGGCGCAGCAAGACCCCAGCCCTTCCTTGGAGGGTGCGCAGGAACCACACAGCGTTTCTCATGCTCAGCTCATGACCCTCCTGGGCCCCAGCAGCTCAAGCACACCTCTGCACGTTGCCGGAGCAGCCCTTCCCCATGTGAGGCCGTGACTCGGAGCTCGGCAGTGCTGCGGCTTTGCAGTGGCCCCGGGGTGATCACCCACCCACTACATGGAGAGGTCAGCGGGAGCCTCTGCAAGTCCTGCACCGATAACTGACATGCGGTGCCTCCCCATAAATCCCTGCTGAGTCCAGACCATTATACCTCTTCCTCTTCCTCCCTGTCTCATCTCTGGCTTTCTATTCTGCTTTGATTCATCCTGCTTAAACTTAGGCACTGAACTGAAGTACCCAGCTTTGAAGCTGGACTGAATCAGCATGTGCATCAGAAAATCACTGACATCAGTGACTGCATGGAGCTATTTTCCTTTTATTTTGGTGGTCATCATTTAGCACTCATGCCTGACTGTACAAATAAACCAAGTGCTATGCCTATTTGAGCTAGGTTAGCCTCAGAGAAGTACAGAGAGAGTGCTGTGACAATGGGCTGCTCGGCAAAGCAGTGGCAAGCAGAAAGTCAGCTGCCTTCTTGATTTTTCACATCTTTACTCATAGCCTAATCTGTTCTGCACATTGTCAAGTAAGACCCCAGTTTGAAAATAATATGTGCCCTCCTTTCTTTAGGCTAGTACCTCTTCAAAAAAACTACAGATTTTTTTTTTTTCTTTTTTTTTTCCTTCCCAAAAGAAACAGCTGCTTCTGTGGAAGAGCTGCAATCTCTGGGTTTCTGATAATTTCAGGTGTAACTCTCTTTCCTCCTTTTTTCCCTTCTTCTATGATCTGTTAATTAAATAGAGGCTAGGTACAGAATAAAGAAAGAAAAAGTGTTGCAAACTAATTTGTCACATACCACCTCACTTTTCTGCTGTAGATTCAGCTGCCTCCTGAAACTCTTTGAAAGAGATAAAGCTTCTGGCTTTTTTTGGTCTTGTTCTCAGCAAGAGGACAAACATCATCTATGATTATCTTTAAAAGAGTAAAATTGGCCTTTCTTGGACATCTTATTAGAATGATTGTTTCCGAAGGAGGATATAAGGAGCAGAGGTTTTGACTGGAAGAAATGGAGGGAATATAAGGACAATATAGTACAAGGATGCTTCCTTTCAGAATAGGGGTACTGCAAAATGTAGGAGATATTTTCTAAAAAAATACATAAAACCACTCAGTAGCCCTTTGGAGAGTCTTAAATTTACTCCACACTGAAATATAGAGGAGAGAGAGCTGGGGCTGTAAGAGCTTTATCCAAGGTACCCAAGAACTAAGCTCTAGAATATGCATCTGTACAACAGCAAGCTTTGTTATTCATTTTAGTTGCTGTAAAATGGGCATGGAAATTGCTCCATTGCTGACTGAAGGTAATTTTGTTTGATCAGATGCTACATGCAATTTTGCTACTCTTTTCCTTAGACAATGAAATAAAGGCATCTGAAAAATGCTACAAAAAGATTATATTTTAGGGGAAAAAAAATTAAGGAGAAGGAGAAGCCCAATCTCTAGCTTTTTTTAACATTTGAAAATTCAACCACAACAATTTTAGTTTCAACCATGTAAATGAAATGCCATCCTAAGTTAGGTATCCAGCTTGCATGAAAAGTTTAGCTGCCCAACGAAACAGTTCAACTACAGTGGGTGCATTTATATTAACATTTTAGTTCAGATCAAGATTACTCTTTTTAAGTGCATTTCTTGCCTCTCCTCACTTAGTGGTTCACTTTGCAGCATGGGCTCAGGGCACACAAACTGGATCCCTTTGAGTAGAAGCTGCATGGGAAGATGCACTTTAAGATCATATCCATTGCATTCCCAGCATCACTGGGCATCGGTGCTCAGGACCAAGGGAGAGCTCTGAAATGTGTATGGTGTTGATATCAGGTTCTCAGCACCAACTGGTTTGCTTTGCAAATCTTCCTCTATGTGTCCACACTTCTGGCTAATGCACACATAATTCCTTCTTTAGTCAATGGGGAGAGGAGGCAGTGGAGTCCTCCGGAAGGAGATGCCTGTCTGCCTAAGCCAAAGCAGCATAACCAGCCTGGCAAGATTTCTCCTGGGAGGTTTTCAGAGGCACCTTCTTCACTGTTTAGATAAGGAATATAATTGTTTACGCCAGGAGCTAAATCAATGCCTAAAGTTTGGGTGCAAGTTGTAATGAAGTAGAGTTCAACTTCCTTATTGACTGATTGCTGGCAGCCCTGCTTTTGAACTCTCTTTAATAGATTAATTATTTTGAGCAGACACGTAGGTTGATCATTTTCTTAAAAATATTAATATGTTGATTGATTTGACCCCTAACTTTTCTTTTATGTGTACAACAGATCAACATTACTACCAAGATTCTTCTCCTTTCTAAAGGAAGAAGTCACGAACTAGAAATTCCTTTAGCATGTATCAATGCTTATAAAACCCTTTTCAAAGGGTTTCAGATCTGACTTTTGATTTATACTTATGTTTTATCCAAAAAGTTTTAAATATGTTGCATTTTTAAAGTTGTCCTCAGATACTCTCTTTCTATTTCTGTAGCATCCTACTTCCCTCTCTCTAGGTCTCTCTCTTTTTTATATGTACATATAAATATTTTATAGAAAACAGATGGTCTGGTAAAGTTGCTATCCACTAAAAAGGCAGAAGATGAAACAGAATGGATCATATTATTCCCTAACTTATGCTCATAAAATAATTCTATTAACATCAAAGTGGGCATTCAAAGCTGTAGGACTTACCTCTACGTATTGAAGTGAGTTACCTACACACAGCCCAAAACATAATTATTGTTCTAGGATGATAAGTACTTAACCAGGGAAGCCTTGCAAGAAGAAAACAGTGTGCAGTCAAATGGTGTTTATACATGATTAAAGAGAATAAATATCCATTGAAAGGGACATTATCTTTCTCTTCCTCGGCCTGTTCATCAAGAGATGGTGACCTTTCATTCTGCATATTAAAAGGTCTTTCAAGTTGGTGAATCTTGGGAGTGCATCTATCAGAGAATGATGGGGACTTGCAAGCCAACTTCTAAGCTCCTGGCATTTCAATAAAAAATGGTCTAAGGTAATAAAATCAAACACCTGTTTCTTTTCTTCATGAACAGCAAGTGTATCTCGTTGTTGGTTCTAATCTGAGGAGCTACCCTGAGGGTAATTCAGGCTTTCTTTTCCCTGTGTGATACCAACTGGTTCCCCTAAAGACCTGGAGAAGTTTGACAATTCACTGTCAGAGAGATGCCTCTGAAAGTAGGGCACATAACAAGAAATCATCAGTGTAATAAAGTCAGTATTTATTCCATGGTCAACTCAAATGTTACTTAGATTTCAATCTTCCATCAACTGACTGCAGAAGTCCACCAGAAATATAAACTGATTCAGGGAAAGGATGAACATGGTTCTTTCAAACAAAAGGCTTCTCACAATATCCTTATTTCAGCACAGAGACAAATGGAAATAGCCTTTTCAAATTGAGTATTTTGAGTATTTTAAAAGTACATCATTACATTTTAGAAGTACATTAGTACATTAGAAGCTGAACAAACTCATTTTTAATCCTTTGAAACTTTTGTGTGAAACAAGTTTTTTTAACTCTTGTGGGCTTTTTATACTGAAATTGGTTTTTAAAGGGGAAAAATGTATGGGATGCTACTATTGTAACTCCTAAAATCAGGGAACTAATGTTATATGCACATTTTCTGAGCTATCCATTGAGCTGGCAGAGCATACATTACCAGTACTCTTTGATTGTTTGTTCAATACGTATCAAGACACAGTTCAGATTTTGAAAGTATATGTGATAGCTATTTCAGATTTTGATTCAGACATGATGTTTACAATTTACAACATTACTGACTATACACATATTAACCAGCTGAGACCACAGTTTAATCTGGCTGCAAGTCATCTTTTGCAGTCTTAGGCAGAAGCATTTTTTTTAACTTAAAATTCTAACTTTAAAATAGGTGGTTATATGGTATTATGTTAATATGTTATTTCATAATTAAAAAAAGTCTTTGTGATAAAAAAGTAATCTGCAAGCACTTTAAATTTGCTTTTAAATGCAAAAAAAATGTAGTGCTTGCAATGTTTTGAATCTATGATTCATTTCACACTGATTGTTTGAATGCATTGCACTAGTGTTCCTCAGACTTTTACAAGCCAGGAGTGCATAAAACTTTTAAAGACAGGGCAATTTCTCTGCAAAATATGGATTTTTGCATCATTAAAAATGCTTTACAAGCTCTCTCAGGCCACCACTACTGGAAAAAAGTCCTGTTAATCTTTGTGTCAATGCCAACATATTTAGAGACTCACAACATTGAATTCTGGGAGGGAGATTGTAAATGCCTATATATATTGGATGATGTGATGGGAATTGGTGATGTGTGTGTGCATGTACAACACTGGAGTTGGAAACTTATTTTGTTTTAGTTGGAATGCAAGAAAATAAATAGGGAGAAATTCTGCTGGTTCCTGTTATAATTTAAATTGAGGTCTACAATAAACATTGTCTTATGAAAGAGGTTTTTGAAGGATGAATGGAGTAGTCAGTCGTCTATTAAAAAGAGGCTAATTTAAAAAAAGCTGGCCTATCCAACCAAAGGAATCTGCCTGAACTAAAGATATTTTTCTGTCTTTAAAATGCTGCTGTTTGGAGCTCTTCTGCGTCTGCTTATTCGAACTGCTGGGTTCTACTTCCTCTCTGTGTACTCACTCATAAGCAAAAATAGTAATTTGTATAAGCATGCAATCATGTTTTTCTACTAAAATATTTGCATGGAAATGGTTTTAACTCTTTTACTTTGAAAAACACTTAAGTTATTTTTAATCAAAAGGAGCTAGCAAGGACTTGTTGTTAGAATCTGAACTTTATGAAAAGGACAGGACAATTTTACTTGAAAAAGTCATGGTGAATTAATAATAATAAATAGCATCACTTTGCTTGGCATAGATAATTTCTTATAAAGTGTCAAATTGACGAGTAGTGTAATGGGAGAACACCAAGAACACAGGAGAAGAGACAAATTTTGAACTAATATCAGAAATAACCTATAAAGGAGGTGAAGCAAATGGCTGCTCTGCATGGATGGAAAGGAAAAGGAGAAAGTTCTTGTAACAGTTCTGGAAGATTGTATGAAAAGAGGTTATTAATATTGGGTATGGAGCAAGTGAGCAGTTAAGATAGCTTGGATGGGATTTGCTAAGGTCTGAAAACAAGGAAAACAATTTCAAAGAGAGATTTGGTGTGAGTTACTTTTGACTGTGAGAAGTAGTAAAGCAAGAACAGAAAAGCAGTTTTTGGGGTAAGTGCTCTAACCTGCTGTACATTTATATCATAAAACAGCAGCTGCAACTGCAGATATACACCTAGAATGAAATCTGCTTCTGCTGAAACCAATAGCTAAACTCCTGTTGATTTTGAGAAAGTCAGTGTTTGAATTCTGGAAAATATACATGTGTATTAAGAGAAAGAGATTCTTATCCATATATCACAATGAACCACAGAGCACTATTTTTATTTATTTTGTGATCCTGGGTTGTATGCCAGACAATCTAAGATAACTTGTAAAATATTAAATAAAAAAGAGTAGACCAAAATGTTCTTTATCCTATAGCCTTGCTTGTTTTATGAGATTAAAATCTACTGGTTAAAATAAAGAAATAATATATTCTGTTTATTTTGCAGTTTAATTATCACAAGCCATTTGAAAATCCTTTCACTACAAATGTTAAGTAACATAACAGTATGCATTTTGTAAGAGTAAGATAAACAAAACCCAAAGACAAATAATGACACTGAGTACAGCTTTTAAATTACCAAATGTCTTTTAAACTGTCCTTTGTTTCTTTTAATAGAAAGTTCATAATAAAAACAAATCAAAAAGATTAAAAAATGTATTGCATCCAGTACATCTACAGTGTATTGCTATTATCATTTTCTTACATAGTATTTTTTCTGATTTAAACCCCCCCCATCAAATATTTTAGGAGAAAGGATGAACACTCTATACGTTCATATATATTAAAATAATAATACTTTCATATATTGCTTTCCAGACATGGCTTTAAAAGCTTTTTGAAAATATTCTTTTTTAGTGGAAAACCGAAACAGAGAATTTCTACTTTACCACTTTTAAAAATTGTTTTTCGAAAATCTTTATTCCCTGTCTCTTAAATTACCAAGTAAAACATACACATTTTGAAAGTTTCAGTCTACCCATTCATGTTGAAGATACCTGCCTAAATGATTAGCTACTTCATATATGCCTGGAAGAGAACTGTTACATTCAGAGGAGACTGATGCTAATTGTAAGAGAAGACAAGACAACAAATTTGATTTTAATAGTATCCAGGCAATTGAAAGTTAAACATCTGAAAACTGTCATAGATGGACTGGCTAAACTGAACCTTTATGTAAGGTAAAGGTATATTTTCTTTGAGGAAATAACTTGCATTCTAATGTCAGTGTGCTTGGCTACCACAGATACCTCCTCTTTCAATTTTTCCTTGCAGATGTCATGTTAAATGGCAGGTGAAATATTAGCATCTTAAAAAATGTTCTCAGATTCTTTCCTCATTGTTACACTTGAGATAATTTGGACCCACAAACTCCTCATCAAGTTTTCCTTCTGTGTAAATGCTTTGACTTTATTGTAAAGCCAGTCTTGACCTTGGCAAGGCTTTAAAAACAATACATTGACTTCAGTTGGGGAATGGACAAAAGCACTAATCTTTCTTCCATTGCCTGTAAACCAGATGTGTTTTCTTAGAGCATTTTACTTCTGTACCAAAAAAAAAAAAAAATGTTGCCAGTATTAGAAAGAAAACCAAGCACTTCAGATATATAGTAAAAAGGATGAAGTAAACTAACAAAGAACAAGATCTACAAAAGAAACTCACATGAATTTCATAATGTGAGATTTATAACTTTTATTTAGTGTCTTTCCTCACTTCTCAGCCCAGATCCTGTCTAATGTGTTTAAATTTATACTGACAATCACAGTGTGGTCCTTACATGCGTATAAAGACATTGCCAAATAAGCAAAAAAAGAAAAAAATTCTGTTTAACTTACACAGGAATATGAAAAAATAAAAGGTCTGTAATTTCTGGTGCCTATGAAAATGAAGGTCATGTAGTTTTGCTGAGAGGGAGATCTAGGACACCCTAACTGGTCTGATGTGGGCAGACCCAAGCTCCCTGTGCCAGAACTACAAAACGAAGACAGGGTACACCAGCTCCATCCAGTGCCATGTTAACACAGGCATGCAGCTCCTGGATGGGCGAGTGGTCTGGTCGGTCTGCACCTGTCAGGGTAGGCATGTCTATAGGTGGCTTCTTGCTGCATAGGTTCTGCTCATCCAAAGCACTTCACAATTTGTTGTGTAGTGCTCCCTCATTAAGGGATATGCTTGTGCATCCCGGCTCCTTTCCAGAGATATACACACCATTTTAAAAAATACCACTAATTCTTATGATTGAAAAGTAATCCTGGCCTGAAACCAAAATGTTTCTCAGGTTCTGTATCTTGCTTCTGTAATTTTGGGACTGCATCCTATGCCTGTACACCAGGACAAACCTCAGACTTGCATTTGGTTCTCCTCTATTCTGTGGTTTACATGGAAAGGAAATCAAAGATGTGGTCAAATGAGAGCCATGGTGCATTCCCACAGTTTCCCAGCCTGGATGACAGAATCTGAGACATCTGCTTGCAGTGGTATGCTATGGATTTGTTCAAGGGCTGATCCACAACATGAAGCTCCTATACAGCTGCCCAGAGTGTCTACATGCTATTGAAAATACCAAGAATGTCATTAGAGAGAACAAGGTGGAACAGTTATTTTATAAAAGGTGTTTCAGCCAAATACTTAGAAAATAGGACTTGGAGGGTCTAATTTATTTCAGTGGTTGATAACAGAACTACTATATTGTAATATTAACATGGCTGTCCATTTCATGGCACAAAGTCCAGCAAGAAATAAGAAACAGAAGTATATGAAGTTCTGTATTGTTTACTTCCTTTGGTAATTCTCTAGTATACCAACACAGGATGCTGATGAAGTTGGCTGTGCTTCACCTCATTTTTGTCACTTTGAGAAGTTCTCAGTTTTCAGAACCACTGTTAAAATAGAGAGTTTAAAAGCTCGCTGCAATACACTCTTGGCATACTGCAGACTTCGCTCTTGCCTTCACACTCTTCACTTCTACACTTGTTTTGTAGGAGTTTTATGATCCACACTAACATTCACTAGTGCACAGGTTGACACTGCTAAGCCATGTGTGCATGGGACAATTGGAATTTGAACTCGGGTTTCTAGAGGTGAAGAGTGAAAGCACATTCCACAGCTCCATTTGTGACTTTTCCTACCTTCTCCTTCTGCCATAATTTTGAAAAACTAGATAACACTAAGTGAAACCATTAATGCTGAATTCCAGCCAGACTAAATCAATCTGTAGTTAATATTTTATAGGTTTACTTCACAGTTTGGTAATGCCATATTGTTCTTCACAATAATAGGCTGTAGGGGCCTATGCTTCTGTACATGTATGTAAGGATTTACATTGTTGTTTCCCACTGGAAGCAGCCACATTTATTCAAACAATATAGAAATAGAAAACAAGATGGGATATAATGGAAGAGAATTACTAAGTTTCACACAAGTGAAAGCTGATACAGAAATATTGTTTATCGCTATATATAACACATATACAATTGCTGCACTGATTTCTGTAGCATTAAATAAATAAGTAGGTGGTTTAAGTTTTGTGGATGCTTAAGGTAGTTTTAGGAACTGTAAATGGCTGTATCAGGTCAGACCAAGGTTTACATAATTCACTAATCAATGACAGTGGCTAGTAGCAGATGCTTAGGAAAGGATGGAAGAGCAGGTCAGGCGAATACTGAAATACCCCTGAAGCGCTGTACTGCCAGAGGAGCATCTTTGTATTTGAAAGCCCTTACCTGATTTTTCTTTAATGTCAACTTCTGCTGATTTGCAATCTGCTATCTGTTGATTTAATCAGATATTTCTCACCTCTTGTACTATGAGAGACAGGAAATAAATTCTCTGTGCACATTCCCCTTGTTTCTCAGGATTTTATAGGTCACTGCAATGTCTCTCTGGAGGTGTCTCTATTCTAAGCTGAAGAGTACTGGTCCACAGAGTCATTCCTAGTGTGGTAGATTTTCTATTTCTTTGTTCATCCTCTTTTCTCTGTTCTGTATCACATTTAGTTTTACTCAAGCTTTTCCAAGATGGAGAAGCCAAAGCTTTACAGAGTATTTTACATCAGATAATGTCACAGTTTAGATGTAGAGCTGAGTGATAACATACGGGCTTCTGAACAAGTATCTGCTTTAGCATAGAGTGTGTAAAGACATAGTGTAACTATTTTTTGTATTTTGGTATCATTATAGACCTTAGGGCCAATTAATTTGAGGAGCTGCAATTTCCATGTAAAGCTTTTTGCTGCCTGTGTGGTGAATTATAGGTTTCATAAAACAAATCACATCTTAAGTGTGGGTCCATATTTTATACCGTTGATGTTTTATTTAACTACATATTATCCAAAAGATTTTCTCCTGTGTGGAAGAACTCCTAACACTGGCTATTTATACTCTGAGAAGATGTTCTGTTATCCAGGTTCATAAAAGGGATATGACAGTCTTGTTCCGGAAACATATGGCCATTACTCAGATATTTTCATAAGATCACTCATGTGCCATTGGAAAACATAAATCTTATTTTCTTGGCTCACCCTTGAACGTGAAAGGGTAATAAGTGTGACAGAACCACAATTATATTTGATTCTATCTGATGTTTAAATCTAGGGACAGTTAGTCTGAATGTGCTAAAGGATCTCAGTGATTGTACTACTACAGAGACAGCAAGAATACAGACAATTTGAATAAATAACTTCTTGTGACATATGACAGCCCTATTTTCTCCAGTGGGATGCTGAGGGGTTGTTTTGGAAGTGATATAATATTTTGTGTTTCACTTTAAGCTTTCTTTTGTCCAGAGAGCTTGTCTTATCTCACCTGCAACACCTCAACTTGGGACTGCACTGGAGAAGAACAAAATACAAAATTAACTAGATCTAGTAATAATAGCATATGCAGGTTCACCTCTTCCACATAAATTTAAATGATCTTCCATTCTACAGGAGTGATATTCACCAGGTTTCGAATTACACCACTTTCTTGACAGTTACAGGAGCTTTCTGTTCAAACTGATTTTGATTTATACATGTTTCAATGCCTTGTATGCCCATCAACACCTTGTATGCCCTCTGTCTCCTTGGGACTAGTACAGCCGTGAGAACAGCTAGAACATTTAGACTGAAAGACCCTTGATTTAATTGTCATATATTAAAATATAATAAAAAAGTGGCATTGAATTTTTAAAGTAAAATTGTTTCAATATGCATATGCATATTATTAGCCTACTTATTATTCATATAAAATGAATCTTAAAATAATATTATGCTCAGTGGTATCAGCCACATCATCACAATTATGATTAACTGAGACTGATTTACCACCCAAGTTCCTCAGATTCAAATGCTTCACATTACCATATTTATTTACTTAAATTGAGCATTTATCTACTTGTTCTTAACATACAGCTACCAAAAAGTCAGACTATAAATTCATGTTCCTCTAGTTTATCTACCAGTATAATTTAACTCACATAATAGCTGTTTCTCACTTTATTTTTAAGAACTAGCCATTACTTCCACTCTCCAAGTAGAGGCCATTGTGAAGTGCAATATTCAGATGCTGGTCTCAGTTTGACTGTGTTTGTGAGTGCTTGAATCCTACGGCTTGATTCAAGCTTATCTCCAAATTATCATGTTACTCTCCTGAAACTGAGATTCCTGCCTCCATGACAGGATGACTTGTCATTCTGATGATATTTACTAGGATAATTTTACCAATACATTTCTTTGCATGGATGCTCTTATTTCTGAATAATATCTGAATTTCTCCTGCTTGGTGAGTTATGCTCTTCCTACAATGGCAGTATAATTATGCTTCTACATTTTACCACAGAAGCAAATGCTAAGCTTCATTACCAGTATGCAATAAGTAAGTGATATTGTTTTTTCATGAATTTCTAAGAGGCAGTGAGATGTATCTCTATTTATTTAAGAAAAAAGAAAGAACAATAAAACTTTTCAGACTTGGCTCTTTCATGTAACATAGCCCTCTTTTACCATTTCAGTGACTATTCAGGTTGAACAAGTGGCTTTAAACAGCTCTCCCAGAGTACTGTAGTAGAAGATAATGTTATTATCCCTGCCCCTCCAAAGACCCTACATTAAATGAAAGGTCCTCATCAAGCCAGTGAGAGATAATTTTTCTCTGTGCTATGCCCGCAGAAATCACACAGAATTAGTGAATCTTAAATAGCTCTGAATTGCACGTGGGCTAGAAGTGCAACAAAGAAGGTCCAAGGGTGGTCCTAGCACAGGTCCACCCTATGCTCTAGCTCCTTGAAAAAGAAGGAATGGTAAATCTGAATGACTGCATGTTATGTTTTGCAAATTTCTAGGGTTTTGCATAGATGAAGATAATGCTTAAGACCAAAATGCTGTCAAAGTAATTTCAGCAGATCCCTACTGGGATATCTGAAATCTTTCATTCGAATTCAGCATTCAACATCGCCATGTGAAGAACAGACAGTCTAGCTAATGAGACTGAAGGATACCTTATAACCTTACTGTCAGTGAAGCTCTGTGGATTGATTGAAGACTGGCACACTCACACCTGGTAAGATGCATGGACTCATGCTGGGATGCAATTAGCACATACATTCTCATTAGTTATTGTCTCTTTAATCCCCTTTACTTATTTTTTTTTAAATCAAGTATTAGGAGACTTTCTTAAAGATGAAAATTTTCTCTATGTTTATTTCCCTACAGATGAAAATAAGCCCTCAACAGTAACCCGTGTTTAAATTCAGGAGAAATATGGCATTTCTAAAACACAAATATGCTCTCCATGGTATTCTGTATCATGGAAACAGTGTCAGTACATAAGCGAAAGAAGAGAAAGCATTCATATTATTCAAGAAGCATCTACCTTCTCCTCCAACTGAGCCTGGACAGATTTGAAGACACATGAAAGCACCACATGTTCAGCACTACTTAGGTATTGTTTGTTTATCCCTTTTGCCTTTTGAAGGGATTCCCATGCTTATTATAAAAGTTCACTCTAGAGCACCCTAGGAAAAACCTTACTCACTCTGATTTCTCCTGTTATATATGCATGTGTGTATATATATATATATATGTATTAAAAAAAAACCCATCAGTTTTTTTCATTACATATATTTAATGTTTTTTATATTTCTTTGAATGAGGCACAAACACATACACACAAGATGGTGGAGAATGATTATATTTACTCAGGAGATTAAGCCTTTTCATGATTCTTACTGAAGCACATCTAATAGTTAATATTTTGGGGCTGTATCTTTATCTGTATTTGAAAAGTCTAATTTAAATGCTTCTATAACAACAATGGAACCAACATATCACAATTCTTATGCCTCCATTCTCTGAAAGAACACGTCAAGGACACTAGTGTCCTAGACAGCATTCACTGCCTGTATTGGAACCCTGCTCATGAACCTTGTCATAAATGTTTTCTTATTTTTTATTTTTTAAGAGACTTCAGGAGAAATTTTCATTGTAAAGATAATCTTCAAATATAAATTGAATTTATATTAGGGGTCATAGGCTCAGAGCAAACTTTCTTAGTCATCTCTCCAGATACTTCTCATATATTGGCTCATTGTAGAAAATTTCTGAAATAATTCAGAATCTATAAGGTCCATGCAAGTAATTAACCAAAACTCCTTTTGCCTTTCTTGCCTTACTGAGACCCACCTGCACATGTATTTTATCTTCACTTTCTCCTGCAGAGTAATTTTTAAACAGTGGGAGCCAAAACTCAGGATATGGGGATTTAAACTTTCCTGAATTCCCACTTAGATATGCAGTAC
Organism: Strix uralensis; assembly: GCF_047716275.1. Taxonomy (NCBI): domain Eukaryota; kingdom Metazoa; phylum Chordata; class Aves; order Strigiformes; family Strigidae; genus Strix; species Strix uralensis. The sequence goes on from NC_133973.1 coordinate 80,576,124, forward strand.
ACAACGGAAATTTTTACCCAACCAGCCAGCCTTCACTGATTTCACTTGTAGTGCTGAGCTGTTTGAAGAACACTGTGAAAACAGGGATGTTAAAGACAAACATTGACAATAATTTCATGCATTGTATAATTTTTCTTAGAATATCAGTCTTGAGTGTAATCTGCACAGAGTGAGGGTAGTACAGCCTGGCTTTACCAAAAAAAACACAGGAAAAAAGTAAAAATAAAATTTCTGTGAGAATTCATATAGTCATTTCTGTAACAACACACCTTTTAACACCAAATGGAAGACGTCTTGATAGCAAGGAAGGGGATCTCTAATTAAAGTCGTATAGAATCATAGAATCATTTAGGTTGGAAAAGACCTTTAGGATCACTGAATCCAACCACAAACCTAACACTGACAAGTCCACCACTAAACAATGTTCTTAAGTGTCACATCTACACATCTTTTAAATCCCTTCAGGGATGGTGACTCAACCGCTTCCCTGGGCAGCCTGTTCCAGAGCTTGACAACCTTTTCAGTGAAGAAATTCTTGCTAATATCCAATATAAACCTCCCCTGGCGCAACTTGAGGCCATTTCATCTCATCCTATCACTTGTTACTTGGGGGAAGAGACCCACACCCACCTCGCTACAATCTCCTTTCAGGTAGTTAAAGCTATAAGGTCTCCCTTGAGCCTCCTTTTTTCTACACTAAACAACCCCAGTTCCCTCAGCGGCTTCTTATAAGACTTGTGCTCTAGACCCTTCACCAGCTTCATTGCTCTTCTCTGGATGTGCTCCAGCACTTCAATGTCTTTCTTGTAGTGAGGGGCCCAAAACTGAACACAGTATTTGAGGTGTGGCCTCAGCAGTACTGAGTACAGGGGTTCAATCACTTCCCTAGTCCTGCTGGCCACACTATTGCTGATACAAGCCAGGATGCTATTGGCCTTCTTGGCCACCTGGGCACACTGACGGCTCATATTCAGCTGGCTGTTGACCAACACCCCCAGGTCCTTTTCCGCTGGGCAGCTTCCCAATCACTCTTCCCCAAGCCTGTAGTGTTGCATGGGGTTGTTATGACCCAAGTGCAGGACCCGGCACTGAGCCTTGTTGAATCTCATACAATTGTTCTCGGCTCATTGATCCAGACTGTCCAGATCTCTCTGTAAAGCCTTCCTACCCTCAAACAGATCAACACTCCCACCCAAATGGTGTCGTCTGCAAACTTACTGAGGGTGCACTCGATCCCCTCATCCAGATCATTGTTAAAGATATTAAACAAAACTGGTGCCAATACTGAGCCCTGGGAACACCACTTGTGACTGGCCGCCAACTGGATTTAACTCCATTCATCACCACTCTTTGGGCCTGGCCATCCAGCCAGTATTTTACCCAGCTAAGAGTACACCCGTCCAAGCCATGAGCAGCCAGTTTCTCCAGGAGAACCCTGTGGGAAATGGTCTCAAAGGCCTTATAAAGTCAAGGTAAGCAACATCCACAGCCTTTCCCTTATCCACTAAGCACGTCACCTTGTCATAGAAGGAGATCAGGTTTGTCACGCAGGACCTGCCTTTCATAAACCCATGCTGACTGGGCCTGATCATCTGGTTTTCCTGTATGTCCTGTGTGATGACACTCAAGATGATCTGCTCCATAACCTTCACCGGCACTGGTTATGTTATGGTTATAACTTGTTATGGTTAACAGCTTATAAAGAATGGATGTTAAATAGGTAGAAAAAATTCTTTGTATTAGCAAAGTAATAATCCCTAAAGAAATATAGCAAGCCACATTTTTTTCCTATGAACAGTTTTGCAAATTTCCTTGCTTATTCACCTTTGTTCACACACTTCATATAGCAACTACCTTACTGAAGCTAAATCAAAATTGACACAAGATCAAAACATTTCTGACTTATTTAACAGCTTGGTAGAAATGAGGAAATCACCTTTTCTGAGCAGCTCTTGACACGCACCCTCCATGGAGCCACACGTACCCTTTGTTAAACGTAAAGCAGTATAGAATGAATACAACAGGCATGCTGTTCCTCTTTCCACTTTCCAAAATGATGCCTTATCACCTAAATGATATCATTGCCCAAGTGTTTTAAGAAGTTTAATTAAATGTATCACTTCCAATAAATTCCTTGGGCAAACAGACTACCATAGGGGCACATAAAGAATGTGAACATTAATTGCATTTGAGATCAGCGTTGTTGAATTGGATTCTCACACACTGATACCCTTTGTACTTAAGCCATAAATATCAGGCATTTATACACGCAGTTATTGGCAGGTTTACTGTAAAGTAATATTCCCACTAGACCACAAGCCTACACAGGAAAAAGTTCCCACTAACAGAGTATACAAATGACCAGTGAGACAGACAGAACCTCTCTTTTGATATCCTTTATAAATGAGGTATTTCTATCCAATATCATTCCATTAACAACCTCTGCATTAGAGAATTGTAGATGAAAAAAAACTAGTTATATAAACCATCAAAAATCTCTGGAAAAAATAAAGAAAAAACAAAGCAAGGACACCTAATGAAAAATCCAATTTGCTGATAAATTAATTAAATTCCCTATTGACCCAGCCCTGACTGAACATGCCCCATGTGGGAGAGACTGAAAGACAAATTTGCTAATTAATGTTAATGTAGAGATTGGAACAATTAGAAGAATAGGCTCACAGCAGAACTTCCCTCTTTTACTCAGTGAGTACAAACATTGTAACTAAATCTTTACATTTGCAAGAGCTATTGTGAATTAAACAATTCCATTACGCACAACACAAGTAATAATATTGCAGTCCCCTTGTGGAGGGAAATGTAAACCAAGTGAGGAATAGCTATTCTTTCTGAGTTTACATTTAAACATGTCCCAGTATCTTGAGTACCATGTGAAAATTTTAAGGGATTAGTACTACTGTGGCACTTTGAATAGTCTAAAAGATTATCATGCCTGAACATCTTTTCTAGGCATATTCTAATAGACACTTTTAACTATTTGTAATTAATTATTATTATTATTCTTGTATTTCATTGAATATAGTTGTAAAATAGAGAAGTACATAAACTCACCTGTATGGTATTATAGACTAATGAGAGATGGGAAAACTCCAGATGGCTCAAATTAAAAGTGGCTGAATTCCCTTTACCAGTGCTTACTTTCACTACCAATAAAGTTAATTTTTACAGTGAGTAGATGAAGACTGCATACATGGTGGTGACTTGCCTGACTCCTTCCTAGTTTTAATAGCTCTGTTTTAAAAATTAATTCTGGATGAAGTAAGCTTCTCAGCCTACACAAGGGAATCTCATAATGTCAGTTATAATTTTATTGAGTTTATTGGTTTCTACATGAAAGCAAAAATAGTGCAAAAGACATTTGCCAGTTCCTGATGTTTTTACCATTTCTATAAATTACTTCTTTAAGATTGTTTATGATATATTTCCATTTTGCCACCATGCTATCTCTTAATTACTGATCAATATAACTCTAAATATAGATGTACTCAAATGGTAGACTATAAGGAGCCATAATGGACTACTGGGTAACTAATGTCCGTTTTAACAAGTCCATAACCATGTATTTGCTATAGGGTATACTTTACTATGGCTCCAAAGGAGCTATTACAAGCTATTGACTCCAAGCACATTCCTACCCATCTAATTATGTATTAATGTTACTGCTGTTACTGTCACAACAGAGAGAAAATTGAAGTGAGACAAGAAGTTAAGAAGTGAAGTAAATGAAATTTATTTAGCATTGAAAATTCTAAATGAAATGTTTCTTTTCTGCTGCTTACATGTTTCTTGGTAAAAACATAAAATTGGTGAGCAGCTGAAAGGAAGAAGGATGACTATTAGAGCTTTCTAACACTTAGTGGATTCAGTTTCCAGTAAGTTAGACAGTTGTTTTGTTTCATTCTGCATTCCTGAACAGAGGCATCCCACAAATTTCTCTTTTAATATTGAGCTGAGTGAAAGGAACAGGTTTGGTTTCTTTTCGCGCTTGTACTGTTGCTCTCCACATGATTTTCAACCTAAATCCTTACTGAGAAGAGAGATTCATTCTTTTCATTTATCTGGGTTCAATTTTCAGTTACATAAGGAAAGGTGAAGTGAGGAAAATTTAATTTATTTCTTCATTTTACAATGAAGAATTTGTACAGCTTCAGTCCTGGCAGCATGGAAAAAGCAAAGAAATAGAAGAGGCACATAATATCTTCTAAAAGGGAAGCAAAGCTAAAATGAAGGAAGAACTCTCTGCAGATGAACTAAGTATCTTTCAACCTCCCCAAAAGACAGTAAGACTTTGAACTACACTCCCAGCTTTCCTGCATTCAGGGGTTTGACTGTATTCATATTTACAGAAATAACAACAATTATCTAAGGCTGATAATGGAAAAGACAGTGGATGTATCTGATGGTGCAACCAAAGACAAGTCAGGGACAGTATCATTTTGGAAGATAGCCAGTTTCTAAGCTTTCCTCTGCCACATTAAGATTCTCTAAGGATTCTTGCAGCTATGTGCATGATGGCCAGGCAATCTATACCTGGACATCTTACTTTTTCAACAGACAGAAGACATAACCAATAGAGTGGGTTAAAAGCAGAGTCCTTTCATAAATTCCTGCTGAAAAGCTTTGTCAGAAGCCTGAAATGCAGAGCACAGAATATTTTCCCTTTAAATAAAAAAATAAAAATCTATTCTTCAGTAGCATGTTCACTCTTCAGCACCTCTAAATCAAGACCTTTTCTTAAAACATGCGATAGTCCTTACGCCCCAGGAGAGAGAATGGGAAATAGAATTTTTCAGCAAAATTGCTCCTGGACATGATTTGCTATGGCCTCTGACCAAAGACTTCTTGAACTGAGAATGAATCACACTGGCAGTTACAGAAAACTAAGCAATAAAGGCTTAGAAACATCCACAGAATACATATTTTCCCAAGCCATGTGAGTCTAAACATTACCCATATTCTTAGATGGAATCCATCTCACCTAACTTCAGGCATCTGTGGTGTAGATGTTTACAGCTGAGCTAACCAATTAATCTAGGCAAGTTCTGTTGTCATTTGACAGAAACAGACACTTTGAAAGCACAATTCACTTGACTTATATTAGCCATCTCTACCAGAATCAGATGATCTACATTGTAATATAAATATTAACAATAGGCCTAAAATACTCAGCTTATGTATGTAGTAATCCATATTTAGTTTGATTAATTCCCCTCCTTAAAACAAAGTTTGAGGAGTACAAAAGGCCACAAGTTACATTCCTGAAGGAACAGGTAAGATCAAGAGCTTTTCATATCTCCTTCAGCAGCATCTCACCATTAATTACAGTAAAAGTTACAGCCCACAAATCACATTTAAAAAACCCCATAAAATCAAAACACACCCAAGTACAGTATGTCTAAGAATCATCCTGAGTAGGCTGACTTTCCCTCAGATTTGAGAGTTTTAGTGCACCAACACTCCAGAGGAAATTAAAGCGTAAAATACATAGATTAGATTAAGACTATCACCTGTTAGTCCTAATGATAATTAGATTTGAAGGGATGTTTGGAGGTCATTAGGGCTAACTTTGAGGATAGATTCAATAACAGTAGCTCAGATTGCTTAGGGCCAAGCCCAATGAAGTTCTGAATGTCTCCAAGAACGAAGAATCCACAGCCTCTCTGGGCTACCTGTTCCAGTGTTTGACCATCCTCTTCGTGAAATTTTTCCTAAAAATGTAAAAAAATCCCTTGCATCTGGAAACATTATAAAATATGGTGAAAAAAACAATAACATTGCTGTTAGCAACAATATTCTGCAGTCCTTCATTTAATAGGTAGCATTTGACACCAGAAAGAAGGAGAGGAAGCATGTGTCTACACTACCTAGAGAGAAACTCAACAACCTGTTAATTATTTGCTTGGCATAGTTTAGTAAACTATTTAGTTTGATTCATCATGATAATATATTTAGTTTTTGAAGTTCTACTCTTTAAAGAAAAAGACAAAAAAAGAAGAGAGTCTTCTTTAAAGAAATCTGAGAACAAGAGAGGCTACAGTCTTTTTTTGATCATTTTACTAAAATAATCTGAGCAAGGGGTCTTATGGGTGCTCAATCATGCCTAATTGACAGCCAGTAGCTAGAGGTAGCTAACAGCTCAGGTTATAGACAGATATGCTCTCTGCTTCTGATGTCCCCAGCTCAGTTTTAAACCACCCTGACTACTCTAGCTATATTTGATCTTTATTTCATAGACGATGATTGCATTGCAAGTGAAATAACAGGAAAGAATGAGGAATCGTGACTTAGTTGCATATCTGGAACAGCCTGAAAGAAATTACAGACATTGTAAGCATAAAATCACTGACTGAATTAATAAACTAATTGAATGTCATTTCTCAGTTCCCTCCTTCTGCACTGTAATACTGTGTGCCCTTGAACTGTTGCCTATACTCACTCACAAGTCTTTATTGTTGGAAAAAAATGAATGAGACACACGAACATGTTCTTTCTATTATATATGTTATGGACAATTCTAAATTATGCCAAATAGTCAGAATAGCGTTGCAAAAATGCTGCAAAAGCAACACTGATATATATAATTCAGAAGCAGGAAACATTTTTGCAGTATCATCAAAACAATAGCCAAGCTAGTCAGTATAGATATAGTCCCATCTTTATTCTGTATGGTAGAATGGTTCATTGAAGCTCTTGCTTTCTGCTATATATTCTGACATGAAAATTAGGGCAGTTAGGCATGGGTTTACTAAGGCAGGTAATATTACCAGCAAACAATTCAAACCTAAAGTATTTGGCCTTCATTAAGACAACTGAACCTTGTAACTGGTCCTTTCAGAAGAGTAAAATAAAGACACCAAATAGTGGTAGGTGTCCGTGTGCATCATTTCCCCTCTCCTTTCCTAAGAAGCATAAACATTTCTGCCCATAAGAAACAGTTTGAAGAGTTACAGCTTTAAGGTGATTAGATGCTGTAGGCAGAACAGAACAATCCTATGCCAGAGCCAGTGACCCCTGTGACATAGGAATGTGCACACTGTGAAGATTACTAAAGGTGTCTTGGCTGCTCAGGACCACCAGCTCATCTATTTTAGATACCACTTTAGGATATGATGCATCACACCCCTGAAGTGTGTATTTCTCTTCCATGAACATAAAGGCAGCACAGGGAAATAGCACTGCTGTCTGCACAGGAGATACCTAGAGCAACAGGAGATGGAGTAAATCTCAGCCAGGCATTAAAGGACCTGCTTGAGAACCAGTGTTTCTGGGTCTGCAAATTGTGTATTTCCAGTGACAGTGTCATGAACAGAACCTGCAGATGGCAGTTATCAGTGACTGTTTAGGAGTTGGCAACTCTGGGACTGGGGGACGACCCTGCCTCACTTGCTGGCAAGTGCATGGTGCAGTGCTGGGAACCATGGGAATCGGTTTTGGAGTACAGGAAGGAAAAGGAGGTACAAGCAGAGGGGAAAACAGAAACAAGGTTGGTTTCCTGGTCTGGAGAAGGTGAGGGAAAATGAAGGAAGTGTGTGGATGTGGGGTCCTGGGTTGAGGTGCTGAGAAGGACAAGGGCTGTGGAGCTGTCAGGCTGAAGATGGGCTTTGGGCAAACTGTCAAGATGGTGAGGAGGCCGTTAATTATGCTGTGTTTAAAAAAGGTGGGACCCCTCTAAACTTTCCTCTCATCTCCATGTTATTTTACACTGTATTTAAGAATATATAATTTTTTTCTATCCTGTGAGGATAGGATATGATACCAAGCCTCCCTCATGCTGTGAGCTGGAGTAGTCAACTGATCCTGGGATGACATCCCTGTAGAAGGGCTGAGAGATATATTCCTGAATGACGGTCCTGAAGTACGGGCAAATGCAAGTACAAAAAAATAAGATATGAAATTTAAACCGAAGCAGAAGCTAATTTATAGAGAGAGGATGGTTTAGAATAAAGAAAGAAAATAATTGGTCCCTGTTTCTACTGGCTTCTATTATATTTTCTGTTCAATTTAAGCCAGTATCAAGAATTCACAGAAGATTAAATTAAATCGCTTCTATTAGAAAATAAATTACAAAGGACGACCTATTAAAATCAGCATCTTTAGAAATGGATAGTAAATGGCAAAATTAATATTCAGTCTGAACTGAGAATAATTCAGGTTTCTGTTTGAAGCAGTAGGAGTTCGAGAGCCCAAAGGAATTTGGAAAAAATAACAGCGACTCAACTCAATAAGGGTTTAGGAAAACTATTCACGAAGTAGGTAGAAGTTCTTACAAATCAAATATTAAGGATGCAACTACAGCTTTCTTTTTCAAATCTTTTCTCCTAATGCAAACCAAAGAGCTCTTTAAGACACTTGTCTTACTTCATATTCCTCCACTCTGGCAAGGAACATGTTGTAAAGTGTCATAAGTTAGTAAAGCAACTCAACAGAACTGAATTTATAGTAATTCAGGGTGGCATGGTGTTCTGTTCTTCCAGATCACCAGGATATCAGTAACAGTATTGCTGGTGAGTGAAGAGTGCTAAGAGCTATACATAAATGATACATTTCCCAGAGCTCATATGAAAGTCAAGACACCTTTGCAGAGGAACTTCTAGGTTAAAAAATGGTCTTTTCCTGGTTGTCACATTCAAACAGAAAAATAATTGTTCAATGAATCAAACTGGCTTTTTCTGATTATCTCTTCATCTAATTTTGCATGTTTTCACAGAAATGTTCCCAGACAGTAGCAGCATTGTCTAAACACAAGGCTGCATCATGCTGCTGTGTTGTACACAGAATCCAAAGGTTTTGCTTTTAGTGTCAGCATGCATGAGAAAAAGGATTTTCACAGTTGCTTTCAGTTGTATTTCTTAAGTGATGTGGCTTTGTTTGTTCATTATTGCTTTAAAATAACTACAACTTTTGTACATTTATACTGAATATGAAAGTGTACCTTAGGCTAGGGTTTCACTGTGTTTTTTTCTCCTCCTGCACTGAAATGCTGAGCAGTGCTTCCTTTGCCAAAAAACAGATGTTTCTTCCTGATCCTCCTGTAGCCAAATGTTTGATTCGGATGGGGTTTTGCATCTGTTATACCAGTTATGGGAATTGCAAGAACTCATTAGCACTCAAGCCCTATGTCAGCACACTTCCTTCGGGAAAGAGAGGAAAATGAGTGCCCCGCAAATAATCCACAGCAGGAGGTTTCATCCCTTCAAAGATATCAAGACAAGTATCTCTAGTTTTGTAGCTATTTCTATGGGCATCTCTCCATAAATATGCTTATAGTATCTGCTGCCAATGAACAAGTCTGACCATTGACTTTGCTGGGAATAGTTATTTTTAGGTGACCTCTTATGGATTTGGTTTACTTTAACATAAGCAATCCATGTCCTGCAGATACCTCTAAAATAAACTTTGGAAGCTGCTTTTCAAAGTTATACCATATATACTGGCAAAGCTCTACTTAGATATTTTTTCCTTTTTATTGACACCTTCATAGGACAACACCTTGCTGGCATAAGAATATACCCAACTCCTCTCCCCCCTGATAATGGTGGCTTGTTGTTAGAATGGATACTGCCCAGGAATTTAATGCAATTGAATGCTTGTTGCAACTTTATCACTTCTTTTCAGGACAGATGTTTTTAATGAGGATGACAAAATGAAAAAAGAAATATATTTGTTTTCTTTAGCTTTCTTCAGAATTTCTTTAGGGCACAAAGGTGCTGCCATTTGGATGCTTTAAAGTATAAATAACATGTTTGCTCCCTTTTACGCTGAATAAACAGACCAAGCCCCTATGAAATGTCAGATATATTCTTAGCAACTGAGCTGTTTCTCATAAAGGATCAGCAAACCGAAGCATTTTTTTCTTATAATTAGAAGCTTTGCCTTTCCATTCAATCCCTTTCTACATCTTAACATCCCAGAAGTTCTCTTCTGTTCCCTTTGAGGTCTGTTGCCTGACACATATAAGATAATGTTTTTGTTTTGGTGCCATATCCCCATGGAAACAGGAATTACACTGCCATTTATTAAGTGTTTTTGAGAACAGTTGCCCAACCACCACCTCTTAAAAATCAGTTGGCTAGTTATGCCACACCAAGTAGGGCTTGCCAGTGGGTACTTTGAAAAGTATGTATGTTCCCTGTTCTAAGATGAAAGACATTACAAAGCACTTAAATACGCTGTTGAGAATGAATAATAAGACCACTGAAGACTGAATGGTTATTTTCATACACACGCAAAAATTACATAACTGAGTGATTGTGTAAAGCAGCTCTGTTGAGCAGAAGGCTGTTCAATAATAAATTCAAGAATTATTTTCATAATTTCTGTTAAATGAGTGGCAGCATTTGGCCAGATTATTTTTGGTTTGACAGTTGTGATAAGGAATCCACTTTGTTCCAGTTCTTGTAGTAAGTTTCTTCCACTTATCCCAACCAAAGAAGCCACACAGAAAATCGCCGGATATAATTCATACCACAGCCTATGAGAACAGAGGCTTGTTTAATTTCCAAAACCATCCTGCTTCATGTATTATTCCTGCAATTTAATGTAATGACTTTCTTAATGTTTCACTTGGATTCACTTCAGCAAAATGTCCTTTATCCTCCCTCCCTCCCCCCCGTTTCCTGCTTAGAAATTGCAGATTAATGAGAATTTACATGGATGAAATGACTTCTGCCCCGTCAACTCTCAATTATTTGTGGGTGGTTTACAAGTTGAGGATTAGTTGAACTGCAGATGCAGGGACACTGAGCTGGCTCCCTGCAGAACCAGGTCTGGTCTGGCAAGGCTTGTATCCTAATATACAGTGCTGTGGGAAGGTGACTTTATAGTTTCCAGAGTTGAGTTGGCCCAGAAGTGCTTCAGACACTTTACGGAGCCTAAACTAATACCATTTGCTCTCCCTGCACCATGCAGAGTAAACCAAATGGCTCTGCATGGATCTAGTCCAAGTCTGGTATGGCTGGCTTGGAGAGAAGGTAAAGAGTTTGATGAGCACTGTGCGATAGCTCATAGAGCTTTCTTTCTTCATGTCTCTGCGCTGTTTTCCAGCAGTGTTCCTGGTCCGAGGGATTATTGCTAAGAGGTAGAATGGAACTAATGTACAGAGCCAGTGTGGGTCTGGTGACGTGCCTGAGCAGAGACACACTCCTAGAGCAGGAGTTTGGGACAGAGACAAGGCTCTGATAAAGTCAGCTGGGGTCTACCTGTCTTGTTGGTTCTTCCAGCCATGCTGATCATTGACTGTCTTTGTCTCATGCCCAATCAATTCTTTTGGATATCTCAGGTATCCCCATCCTCCTTATCTGTGACCATCTGATGATAAATTCCTTTCTGAAACCAGGTTGAGTTTTGGGGATACTTATCGACTAGTGTTTGGGCAAGAAATGCTCTTTCTCAGTAAAAAACTTAATTTCTGGTTAAAATATGTGTATTTGCTCAATGGAAGTATTCTTCTGGTATAAGAATAACAACAGCATTAAGTTTTTCTTAAAACTGCTTTTAATCATGTTATAATTTTCCATTCCATCTGATATAGACTAGATTAGACTAGACTAGAATAGTTCAGTTGGAAGGGACCTACAATGATCACCTAGTCCAACTGCCTGACCACTTCCACGCTGACCAAAAGTTAAAGCATATTATTAAGGGCATTGCCCAAATGCCTCTTAAACACTGACAGGCATGTCACACAGGAATGTTTTACCCCTTCTTCTGATTTCCTAAAGAAACATCATTTTGAAAAAGAGATTGTTGTGGAGAGACAGGAAACTTTGATTTTCCTCCCAGATGAATTAGAGTGGGTGCTTGCTTGCAGGCATTGCTCAGACGTATGCCCTGTCCCTCTGGAGCTGGGCACTGCAGCAGTCATTCCCATGGACGATGCTCACCTAAAGGATTAAGGAGGCTGGTACCTCAAGCTAGCACTCCTGACTGTGCAGCAGGTGCCTGCCTGGAAGCACTTAGGATCGGGTCTGATTTTCCCCAAAATCCTGGATTCCTGACTACACATGTGGGAGACAGAGGGTAATGAGAATGCCAGATCCTTGTTAAGGGTCCAGCTGTCAGGATCTTGAAACAGCATCTATATGTAACTGGGCAGTGGGACCAGCCAGCACAGTATGGGCTGCATCAAGACTTTCCTTTGTGGTTGCATGTGAATTGGGAAAAGTTTCTGGACCTTATCAGACAAATCATGCCAGGGAGTTGAATGGGAGAGTGCTTGTTAGCACAGACCAAATGGATCCAGACTTACTGCTATAGACAGTGACGCTTCTTGCCTGAAAATATGTGCCTAGCATAGGGGCATTACATAAAATATCTGGCTTCCAGAGGAGTTAGTCACTACTGGTCTGGAGTGTCTACAAAGGGAGCCTCCTGATCCCAGCTCCATATTGGGCAGTGTGCATTCCTCCATCCCAAATATGCTATACAGCAAGGCTGCTCCAGAGCCATTAAAACATCTTTGAATTATACTGTTCTTTTTCAACAATAAGCTTAAAATGGTTTTGAAGAGGAGCATATGACAGGAGGTCCTTACTTTATACCATTTCTAGAGATGAAAGAGTTGTACCAGAGGTGCTCTCTGACTACCAGTGAGCATTACTGTCCATTTAGGATACAGGAACCAAAGAAAAACTAAATCATTTACTGCACATACTTGAAAAGAATCTTAAAGATTACACCTTATTGCATGAAACCTTTTTATCAAACTCAACATCAACAGCCATGAGTATGTTAACTCTGAATTTGATACAACATTTAATTGGGCCAGGGATCTGGCTTAGCTCCTGAGTGGACTTCTTGAGCTTTTGTGTTTGGAAACTTATTCTTGTGCCTCATTTTTCTAATATTATCTGTTTTCTGATAGATTCTTCTGGATACTGAAATGTTGAGAGAGGATTAGCAAACACCAGTTTATTCAAAACTAGGTTTCCAAAGGTGCAATCAGTGAATGACAGGTCCTACATAAGTTGTTGAGAAAGCTAAATGGCACACTTGAAGGCAAAAGTTTACATGAAACAAAGCCTACCCTGAATATAAATGTTTTTTATTGTAATAGAAGCTGGAGTACCTATAACATGCATATCCAGGGGAACATGAAACTTTGTGAATCCTATAATGACGAATTTGTCCTATAATGACGGATTTTAGGTATTTCTGTATGCAACACTGATCTCCTTACAGATTTCTTGAGAGATCTGAGATCTAAAATGTGCTGCATGACATGATTTCTCTTTGTACCACATATATGTGACCTTAGAAAATATCTCTTTAAGAGGATAGTTTATTTTTCACATTTTTAAAGAAAAGTTTACATTGCATTCACTCATGATATGTATAGCAGGTTTTTTCCTTTGCTGTGGGTATATCTTAACTTTTCTTTGGAGTAAAAGTTATACCCCTTGAAACTGATGCATCTTAGTGCAAAGAAAAGAATTCTAGAGGCATTATCCACTCCTGATGACTTCAGGTTTCTGGAATTATCTGTTTTAGAGAAAAGGAGATTCAGGGAAAACCTCAAATTAAGAAATGTCTTTGTGACTGATTTTTCAGCCTTGTTCTTCCAGCTGTCAACAAAGGAAAGAGTGATCCCCTCTTAACATGTAATCCTCATGCTGATTGTGAAGAAGTAGCAAAATGGAAGGGAATGTCTCCTCAAGGTAATCTCAAGAGAAGGGTGGATTGATTCTTTTGTTTGAAGCTTCAGCCAGCCTTTGTGCTCTGCAAAGAGGGGCACCAACACCTCTGGAAGAATGCCAGGGTGCAAATTCCATTCCTTCCCACATAGATTTTCCAAAGATGTGAAGATATGTAGCACCTCAGAGCAGAGAGAAGTATTAATCTGGGGAAAGCTACCAGGAGAATATAATTCAGAGAGATTTGTATGTAGCTTTTTTTAAACAAATATTTCTTGGAGTAATTATCAGGCAGAAGAAAATCCCAGGGCAAAAACTGTTGTATTCAGCTTCAATCAGAGTGACTATCTTACTGTCCTGTTTTTGAATATGGTAGGTATACATTTTCTTTTGGTATTACAATGTCCTTTTCTAAGGAATCATTACTAAGCTTTATCTGAGGCATGTTAATGAAGTCCTTCGAAAAAAGCCAGGCTTCATAGGAAATTCCCACCTCACTTTAATTCAACTCTCAAAAACAAGGGGATGAAGAGCTATACAGACTTTAACTTTGCAAAGCATTTTTTAAAATTTTGCTTTCTAAAAATAGAGAAAACATGAAAAATATGGAAAAAAACCCCTCCCATCTGTGGAGTTAGTTCAGTTCGGCTGTCAGGTTTTGCTCAAAAAATAGGCCTAATGATTTCTCTTCCTCCAAATGTCCTCTTAAAAACAGTGTGATACCCCATTAGAACAGCTTATAAATGATATGCTTCACCTCCCTTTGAAAAGATGGAGAGGAGTCACTGAGGAGTGAGGACACTGTCAGAGAGTTTAAGGAGTAGTTTAGAAGAGTGTCTCTCTGCAGTGAGGAGTAGGTATTTCCATCTTCCACAGAAGAGATTCTAAATTGCTTCAGGCTATTGCAACTACTGTAAATAGATTGAGTACACAGAATGACATTGTCTAGAACTACTGGAGACAAATTGCACACTTCAGAAGATAAAAGAAGCTGGTTTCCATCCTTGCTTTGAGCTGGGAATCAATGAGATGTGAATGGGCAGGCTTTCTCAAGAAGCATCTTGCTCCATGCTATTTATCCCTCAGCTGCCTGGAAGTGGACTTTGCTCACACACTGGCTGGGAAGGAAGCTCCTTCGCTCTTTTTTTTTTTTTTTTTTTGCCTTTAGGTGATATCCGACCTGCAGTCATTGCAGGTATACCTAAACACATTTTAAATTACTGGCAGACTGCAGCAGCAGGGAGCCCAGTGCCTGCTAACTGATAGAATATTTTACTTTTCTTGATGGATGTCTTTTCCCACACTGTTCTGAGCTGTGCTACCTCAGCTAAACAGCTACCAGTGTCTGAGATAACAGATATAAAGTAGCTTAGTTAATTCTAAATTACCTGCAGACGCTATGTTTCAGACTTACTGTTTGTTTATCATTCTTGAAGAGAAAAGGTAGTAAAAGGAATCTTTTCGTGTTAATATATTTCTTCTTAAAAATCTTCTCCAAACAACAAACAACAAAGGACTGGAAGAGTTGTGGGTCACTGAGATTTGGTATTTTAAGACTCTTATGATATAATGCTTTTCACAAAATTATCTGACTGCACCTTAAAAGCAATTCATTTTGTCCTTACTACTTGAATGAAAAGGAATTCCAGAATCTCAATGCTCTAATTTTTCAAAGCCTTTCTTTAACTCCCAGAAAAAAATATTGTGCCATTATTCTTCAACTTAAATTTTTCTTTTCTTATGCTTGTTTCTCAGATAATGTATTGGTTGGATCTGGCTGGGATGGAGTTAATTTTCTTCACAGTGGCCCATATGGTGCTGTGTTTTGGATTTGAGACTACAACAGTGTTGATAACACACCAGTGTTTTGGCTATTGCTGAACAGTGCTTGCACAGCATTGAGGCTTTCTCTGTTTCTCATGCTGTCTCCCCAGCGAGTGGGCTGGGGTGGGCAAGAGGCTGGGAGGGGACACAGCTGGGATAGGTGACCCCAACTGACCAGAGGGATATCCCATACCATATAATGTAGTACTCAGCAATAAAAGCTCGAGGAAAAAAGGGGGAACAGAGTGACATTCATGGTTATGGCGTTTGTCTTCACAAGGAACCATTACACATGCTGAGGCTCTGCTTTCCTGGAAATGGCTAACCATCTGCCTACCGATGGGAAGTAGTGAATTAATGCCTTATTTTGCTTTGCTCCACATGCAGCTTTGCTTCACCTATTAAACTGTTTTTATCTCCACCCACAGATTTTTCAGCTTTTCTTCCAATTCTCTCCCACATCCTGTTGGGAGAGAGTGAGCGAGTGACTGAGTGGGTGCTTCACTGCTGACCAGGGTCAACCCACCACTGATACCAACAACAACTGTGTTTTCTTATGCTCTTTCAATCTTGATTTTTCTAGCTCTTCTCAGAGATGGAACATACTCAAAAATTCCCTACCAGTACAATTTTGGATACTTTTTCCTGACTACACACTGCATTTTATTGTTTTTTTTTTTGTTTGTTTTGTTTGGTTTTTTTTGTTTGGTTTGTTTGTTTGTTTTTGTTTATCCCTAATGATAGTATTTCTCCTGATGCATCCCAGTATGTAGTTTTCTTTTTCATTGTACTAATGGATCAAACTTAGGTACACTAAGTTTCTGATTGCTACTTCCTGTGACTGTGAAGAATACTAACGATTTCTTCTCTGACCAGCACAGCTCAAAGAAAAGGAAAATGTTGTTTACATCATCAGAGGTGTGTTTACTAAAAAAGTCAAATCATAATTTATTATTATTACATATTATAATGGTGTACATATTCAAGAAAAACATTTCCACTTGCACTCAAATTTTTTTAAAGAACCATACAGTGAGGTCAGGATTCAAACCTCTGAAGCATCAATGGTACTTTGGGGAGAGTAAAGTATGAACTCTTAAACTGTGTGCTTCAGATTTTCAACTATGTCAAATTTTGTGAAAAATGTTATGGTTAGAGTGGATAATACAAATCTTACAATAAAGGGAAAAGTGTCACGTGGTTATTATGGATAACAAGATGAAACATGGCTACGTAATCAGTGGTTCTGAACACTTGCCTTGTTCAGAAGAAATTGACTTGGATACTTAATCTCACAAAAATTTACAGCTGAAATACCTCTGACAAAATACAGATCTAGTCTGTCATCCTTTTCCCCCTTAGTCCATAAAGACAGGCACTGCTAAAGCAGAGTTCATCTCACCCTAATGTGAACTTATTAAATAGTAAGGTAAACCTATTTCTGTGCAGATTAAAGCTGCCTCCTTTTTTGTCTTTTTAGGGATAGAGGGATGGTTATTCCATATCTAGGATACAACTGTGATTAAGCTCAAAATTCAGACATAGGCATGTAGACATTTACACCATAGACATCTAAATTAAGTTGTCTGAATCTGGAGCTGAATACTGCTCTTAACATTGGGTGATATGAATAGAATTCTTCTTATGGATTATTTTGCCATTTGGGAAGGGTTTCCTAAATACCATCTATTTCCACCTTATCCTTTTCTAAGTTTCATTAGATAATTTTATAAGCTTAATTCAGTTTATTTCAACTCTGAAGAGAAATCTGAATTTTTTGATACATTAACATGAAACAGCAAAAAAAGGGCCAAGAGAATCAGATTCAAAATTGAAACATAAACTAATTCCCTCTCATTCTTCCTCTAGCTAAAGAGATTTCTGAATGCTTGCTTGCTGGCACATGAAGATTTCTTGTCCTGTATTTTAGCTTTTTAATTACTTTTTATCAACGATGAACAGAATTTCTGTCAAGCTAAGATATTTTCTTATGTCGTTAAAAAAAAAGAGGGGGAGGGTCATATACTTCAGAAAATTACAGAAAGACAGTTTATGTGCTGTAGCAAGTAAGAACTACTGGTGTAAAATGATTATCAATTACTCATTTTCAACCAGCTATCTCACTGAATCCATTCTACCTACTATATTGTAGTGCATTTATCAACTTAATTCAGGCAGTCAGTAATTTGATTTTCTCATTTCATTATTATGTATAGAGAGCAATTGTTTTTGTAATTATGGTAATAAACTATATTTAGACCTCATTTACCCTCCCACAACTTTAGGCATCTCAGTTATGTGTGTAAGTTGTGATCCTTTTTGGTCTTCCCAGTACAGATGCTCCCTTTACATTTGGTGGAAGAAGAAATTGGGCTGTCAGTGAAATTTAGATCTTAAGTGGTTTCAGTGAAAAATCTGAATCAGGCAGGCTGAGTTTTGGCCATGTCGTTACCACACAAAGAGGTAACTGATTCACTGTTTTGAACTCCAATGTAGTTCTGGCAAATCTGGCACTGTTTTCCTTTAACATAGTTGCTTGAAACTTAGTTTAAAATTTTCTAAAGTCTTTCTCCATGTGCTAGCTTGAAACTTTGGAAGACTTTTAGCTTTCACAACTTCTCTTGATGTTACTCAATTAGGTACACAGAGCGTATACAATGTATCTCTGAGGATTTTGGTTATTTGAGTGTAATTTTCTATACTTATTTTTTACGGAGGTGTTGGATCCTACACCAGTACAGAAATCAATGATAACAAGAGGTCAATCTCCTAATAATGTACCTGCTACCTATATAAGCACCCACAAATCTGTTGTTTAAGCGGCTGAATTTACAAGAAGCATTTAGAACTAATTTTAGGATTTTCATATAGTCCCTTGCAGTATGCTAATGAAGTATTGTAAAAAGTAAATATCAGAGCTGCAGTTCTCTATCATGCTCTGAATCCAAAATATCTTCGACAGTTTTTGTTACTTCTTTCAGCATCTTGCACTTAATATCCCACTCCCTGTAATCATGTTGGTCTTTATCTTCTGATTGCTTCCAAATCCAAGAGAGATTTTCTTTTCTGCCTTGAGAAATGTATTTTTTTTAATGGAAAATGTAC
Organism: Strix uralensis; assembly: GCF_047716275.1. Taxonomy (NCBI): domain Eukaryota; kingdom Metazoa; phylum Chordata; class Aves; order Strigiformes; family Strigidae; genus Strix; species Strix uralensis. The sequence continues at coordinate 80,594,705 of NC_133973.1, forward strand.
TCTTGCTATTTGTGAAATGTACTATTAGCTTCATCTCTGACCTATTGTTTTTCCGCTGTATTCATTTTACACAGTCCCTTGGATATAGCTAGAGTGTATATTTTCAGGTTTGTGCTTCTTTGTTCATCAACATTAGCCTTCTTTATTTCTGGTGTATTTTTAGCTAGATTACATGCATAACCCTTGGGCATACATTAATTTATCTTTGAATGTTTTCCATTTCCCTCTGTGTCCTTTATCTCTATTGATTTATCCTACTTGAGTTCATCCTGTGCTTTTACATTCTTCTAAAACTCACTCTTTGAAATTTAACATCCTTTTTTTTCCTTTTGTGGTTTTACCTGTGTCCTAATTACCACCCTAATTAGGTTATGAACACAATTGCAAAGAGCCCTACTCACTTCTGCAATCCCGTTATATTTACCACACGCAGACCTAGCCAAAGATTGATTTTTTTCTCTAAATTCTTCCTTTTTCCCTACTGGATATATACTATAATGCTGTGCCTTAACCACAGAACTAATAAATCTCTTGATTTATTTATCTTATGTAATGAGCCTAAATTTACTAATTCAGAACTTTAACAATTTGCTTTAGATTACTCATGTTTTCTCATATAATTTTGTATTTACAACTCCTATATGTTGCTATATGTTCTTTCAACCAGAGGCTATTAATTTGTTTATTTTTCCTTTTTTCTTTTGCTCTAGTTTAATTTCAAAACATGATAAATGACCTTTACTGTCACATTTTCAAATATAAACTATATTTACACTTTTCTTAAGAAAAATGTTACAACCCTATCTTCCTTTTCAAATTTCATGTTTTTTAATTTGTCCTAAACTGTTATTCAAAATTTGCTATTTGTTCCAAATGACACCTGCATGAAATTTTTCTCCTCTCCTCTCTGACTTTCTAATTTACCTCAGGTTTTTGTATCAATCCTTTGTATACTTTCACAGCATTCATCTGATCAATCTTGAATTAATTGTATCACATGCCTTTTTTATTTGCATGTGCCTGACAATGTTATTGTAATTGCCATGTACATGACAAAATTTAAATTGTTCAGGAATGTACTTGGGTATTGTACAGTTTTAGGATAATGAATATTCAAGTTGCAGTCATTTGTATACTAGGAGTAGGTAGATCCAAATACTAGATGCTTCTATGAGAATTTATGTGTGGCTACAGTAAAAAAAAAAACAACACATTGTTTTGTCTTCATATTTGTTTTTCTTTCTGTGCTTACAGTAGATGGTTTCCACGAGCATACTCTCCATCTTGCTGTTCAGCTCCTTCCTACTGTTATTTCTGGCTAATGCATTCAACCTACTGAGTTGTCAGTTCTTTCACCTATATTTTTGAGGACCAGAAAACATATAAAGAGACTCAAGATTTTATGATTTTATATGTCCATCATATTTATGACTGTATGTTCAGAAAATTATTCTGTTTCATAGAAAATTATCCCATTACATTATTCTTCAAATTGCTGTCTAAGCACCAAGGCCCATAGATCCTGAGATAAATCATCAGATTGCCTTTCTCCCATGGACACCAGCTTTAACCTTACAGGTAATGATATAGTAACTTCAAAACTGTTCACCTGAAACTTCATTGCAAACTTTACTTTTCAACAACATTGCATTAGAGTTCAGAAAATACTGTGAATGATTTAAAATCTTAGTCTTCATTTCAAATCCAAATCCAGTCCTGCAGTGTAAAATATTAATATTTTTTCTTCAGTGACACCCTTGTTGTCTTTATTTCCTTTTAGTAAATGCTGCAATAGCACTGGGGTCTGCGTGTGTGTGTGACTATGGCTACTTGTGCAGTGACCTCCTATGGGAAAGTGGGGTAATATTGGGAGGTGGAGAGAGAAGACTTGCATGTGTGACTTCCTCCTTGAAATCCTGCTCCCAAAATTGGGATATATCATCTGCCCACACCACAGCATGTGGCAGCTCCCTTCATTCATGTTCCCAGTGCCTCAGTGCAGCTGTTTCTGCACCATGTTCTAAACATTTAAATCTCTTACCATTGCATGTGAGTTAGACTAAAAAACACCCACCTCACATATATTTTTAGCGTAACTTCATGATCTACATAATGTTTCTTCTGATAGTCACTTGTGGTTGTTTCTAGAAGGCTTTAATTCTTTACCTCTTCAGGTTTCTCTCCCCAAGGAGCTCCTCTTCCACCACCAAATTGACAGGTGGTTGAAAGTTTCTGTGTGTGGCTTGGCATCTATTAAGCTCTTCTTTCCTCAGTGTCTTCCCTCTTTTTCTCTGCCCTCTCTTACTAGCTCTAAACCCAGGTGCTCTTGATCTTATTCTTGCTGTGCTTATCTTTTCCAGATATACTTGCTATGAAATATTTGTTCTAAACACCAGGCAATGTGGTAACTCAGTTCATAAGCTCAAAAAAATATACTGCTGTCGGATACTTTGGTTAACGTTGTAGACACTGTATGTATCTGCATTTCTCCTTAACTGTCTTTCTTCAGAAATCAGCATATTCTGCTCTAGTTGCAAACTTTATGTTTTACTAAGTCTTAAGATACATGGTCTGTCACATTTTACAGCCCACCAGGTTGAAGTAAAAGAGGATGAACACAATATGAAGCAATCAAGGGCCTGTGAAGAGGGCCCTTGTCACACCCAGTCAGGCCCCTGGTGTAATCCAATTAAATTGAACAGTTCTCAGGAAAACCCAGAGGATTAAAACACACTTACCGAAGCAAACCCACTTCCTACCACTTGAGGGGTATAGCTCTGAAAACATGCATCTCATTAAGTCGTGTTAGACTTCCTAAAATGGCAATTAAGGCTAGAAGGTTAGAGAAAGATAATAAAACATCATAGGGATTCGGCAAACTCCATCTCCCTACAACTCCCTCTTCCCCCCAGCCAGTGCCAGCTGTTTTCTAATTAACCCAATGGTAGCAAGGTGTCCACAAGAGGATATCTGCTGATTAGCCAAAGAACTTTAATTTGCTCCATGCTATTAGGCCTGTGCCTCTAAAGCTCCCTGTTTTACAAAAGTCTTTAGACATTGTCAAAGTTATGTCTATGCAATCTGCAAATACAGTAGCAAACTGTACAAGCAAAGCCACACAAATTCAGCTAAAGTGATGAGCTCATGCTTAGTTATTGCAACTGAGACCACAATGATGCAGTAAAATTATCAATATTCTCATTTCCACCCTTTTTCTCACCTTGTATCCTCTCTTCTCACCTCCAAACAGTCTTTTTAATTCCTTTTCCAACACAGTGTCAGTCAGACTCTGTCCTTAGGCAACCGTGTGCTGCTACAGCCCCAGGGTGTCTGGGCATGACTAGGAGCACCTCAGCAGACTGCTCTCACCCATTCCCCATCCTGACCAGGATGTGTTATCAGGAATCACTTGTAGACAAAAATTTTCAAAGACGCAAGCACTCATCTGTCTTTCCATCGATTTTGGTAGGCTAGGGTATAGACCTAGGTTAATTTAGGAGAGTAGTCAACAGAGGCAACAGAAGTTATCAGTGCAGAGAAACAGGTACTCCAGAAGACCATTTAGCCAAGCCAAGGTCTGGACTGCCCAGTGGAAGTACCCGCAGTATGCCTTGAGTCGTTAGGCTCTCCACTTAGGGGTCTAAATTCAGGTGGGACAAATCAGTTTCAGAATATAGACATTAAAGCTGATGTCTTTTAATTAATATGCCTTTAAAGACTTAGGTGGAGTAAATGTCAATAATCCTTTATGTGAAAGGGAGAGAAACAGATTTGCCTAGCCTTGGTATGTTAAGACTATTGGTAAGTCTAGCAATAAGATTAATTCTGCCTCTCTTAATACTCTTTTTATTTCTGTATGTTTCAGGTCCTAAAAGGTAATTTGCTTATGCTTTAGAAGAACACATTCTACAAAAAATTCTTTTTCTTATTACTAGAATATCTAAGCATATGTTAAGACTTTTGTCGAGCTGATCATTGATAAATGATCTTTTATCTATGGTTTAAACAGCTGATTTAAAAGAGTATTTCTGCACCCTGTCTGTATTCCTATCTTCTAAGATACCTTCTGAAAACCTACCCCACTTTCTCACACCATTCAGCTACAGAATCACAGGCAATCATTTTACAAATAATAACAGAGCTACTTTTCTAATATGAGATAATTTTATTTTGTGCATTCCATTGTAATATCCCCTGAAATTTCATATGCCACTTCTCAAACAAAATTTTTTTCTTCCTCAGAAGTGCTATGACAAATCCTGACCTGACGTTTTTTCAAAATGTGTAATGTCAAAGTTGGTGCATGTAAGTCATCTGGGGATGACAGTGATAGAGAAGTCATTTTATGAAATGCTGAAACTTACTCCTGCTATGAAACTTTCATTCACTTGACAGTGTTTAGGTGCCTGGATAGCACAGTATCTTCTATTATTTCAGTATACCCACGGGCAGCTCTAAAGTTGCAAGGTTTATGTTGCTGTACACCAGATGCTTTAAGCCTAGATTTTCTAACACTAAAATTAAACACCAAAACAGTAGAACTATACTAGTTGAAGTGTAAAATTAACTATGATGTAAGAGAAAAAGTTGTGGGTTTTTTTTTTCCTTCTTAATGATATTCATTATCTACTATGCTAGGATAATTTGTTATTTTCTATTTACACACCAATGAGAACTGAAAGCACATGGTTTGTTCTGTGTTCAGTGTGAAAATCAAGCTCCTATTACTGCTAATGATAGCTATAAATTAAACATAGATGGGAGTACATATCCCTATTTTCTTTTAAATTCTTCATGCAGTATATTAATTTCCAGATTTAAAATACAGGTGCTCCAAGACAAAAGTTCAGTTATGATCTCTGTCCAAGAAGGGAAAAGACAGCACATCATAAATTAGATTACAAAGTTGGAGATAATTTAGTTGAAGAGCTGCAACTTTTTAAAAATAAAAGACTTGATGTCAAAGGTAAGTCCAGATGTTTCATTCAAAACTGTGCTTTGTGGGTAATAAATAGGTTTTGTGACACTATTAATAGTCCATATAATTCAACCTCCTCCTGTGCAAAAAATTTATCCAGTGCAGATATAATTTCATTTCTCTACTATAAAGACTTGTTTTAAGATTTTTCAGAGCAGTTATTTTTTTTTAAAAAGGGAAATTGCTTGTGTACATTTAAGGATCACAACCAATCTGAAAAGCTGTAAAATTTTGCTTTTCTAACTTCTAACTAGAAAACATTTGTAGTTTTCACAACTGACATTTAATAATCATAATGCTAGAATGTGTTTTGCCTAATTTTATATACACTTTAAATGAAAATTTTATTAAGAAATGAAAAACATTTAAACTGGGAATATAAAATACATAAGACTATAAAAGAGAATAATTAAGGAAGAGGGAAAGAAGTAGAGAAGCAGTTCAGTAATTGACACTTCTATTTAAATTTAAGCAGTTTTTAAGTAAGACAAAACATATCAAGAAAGCTAGTTTGAGCAATATTTCAGGCAAAATAATGGTGTGGATGCTATGGACCTAGCAAGTAAAAAGCTAAAAGATGGAACTGTAATTGTTCAGTCAGTGCAAGTTTATGGACATTGAATTTAAATAGTTTCTTTATGAGTCATAAGATCAGTGGAGATGGTAAAAGCATTGAATTAAGCTTATGTAGGGCATTTGACTTGATGTTACATGACACTTTAATTAACAAATTAAAATTATTTTAAAGTGATTAAAGATGGCTAACTGATAGGTCTCAAAATGTCATTGTAAATTAAAATCGTTCTTGTTCATCATCAAATCCTTTCAGTGAACTCCCTCAGGGACTGGTTCTTGGCACTCGGATACATCGTGTATGTATCCAAGGTCTGTAAGAAGTGGTAAAATTATTACTGTTATTGTGCAAGAAAGACCCAGGGACAGAGTGAGCAATAAAAAGGAAAGAGGCTAACTTCCAGATGCTGCAGTTTGGGACTCATCACACAAGCAAGTAAGAGTCACAGGGCAGGATGTGCTCTGGCACTTCCCACAGTCTTGGCCCCCCAAGGCCAAGGGACCTGCTCTGTCACCCAGACCCTTTTCTCTCACTGAGAGCCAAGCAGCAGAAAGGGAAAATGATTTTTCCTCCTGACCTGCATAGCTAGGGTGTACACCTACAGCTAGAAACAGGGAAAAGGTCCTAAAAGCCCTGGCTTAAATGAAATGCATCTGTGTTTCACAATCCTCACTTAGAAAATCCTATACCAGATCAGGGCTGGAGGTATCAGTGACGCTGGACCCAAAGCCAAAAAAGTTAGCATCTGCAAGACAGCTCCACTCTCCAGACCATGGGACAGGTGTATGAAAAGAATACTGAAGCACATAGAAGTCATTTTCATCCACGTTTGTTATTGGCATGTATGGTATTGATATACTTTGTCAATTCTTTTTCTCTGCTGTTTAGTAAGAAGGATAAAATGGAAATGTCCCAAAAAAACATGAGAAAATTTGAATTAGAGTGAAGAACTCAAGCTCTGTTTGTTGAAAAGCAATTTGTTTTATTTCAGAGATATTAGTTTTAGCTTTTATTTGGGTTCTGAATCACAACCAGCTCTGTACCCATCTGTGGTGCATCCTCCAGGGTCCCAACCCTATGATTATCTTGTCAGACCATAATGCATCTCAAGCCACTTGTTTGTCTTTGTTTGTTAGAAACATGAGGCTGTAAGTATCCTAAACTGTCCATTTTAACTGTGAATTTTGCTTGTGACAAAAACATTGTCACCATTTTGCAGAAGAGAAACAAGCTCGGAGAGGTTTGATTCCTGGAAAGATGCTGGTGTACTCCTCTACATCTCTTTGGAGACTGGAGTATTTTTTTTCCTTTTGTGACTTCCGTCCCCTAAGGAACCGTAATTAGAACAAACACCTTGTTAGTGCAGTGCTGGCCTAAAAAAGAAGGGAAAGGTTGTATAGCTTTTCTCTATGGGAGCAACCTACTCAGTTTTGCATGTAGACATTTTCTAAAGAGTGTAATGGACACACATAAGGGTTTATGGCAGAACACTACCTCTGTGTTTCTTGATTTTCTGATATTTACATTTGTGTGATTAACATAGAAATATGTACTATGACTCTAAATCAGCAAAGCCCAATTTAAGACTAGAGTTAAGCATGTGGTAGGTTGTTTTCTCAGCTATATGCACAGCTTCTCAAAAAAAATCCTGCAACATCTTTAATGAAGAAGCATTGTAGAGTGCCTTTTATTTCAGATTCTTGTATTTGCCAATTTTCCCTTAATCTCAACACAACAAATAATGTTCTGTATCTCATGATACTTTTGCTATTATTTTAAACTAAGTCAATAAATTAGGGGAAGTTAAAGACCAAAAGGAGGCCTGATGGAAATTGCAGTTGGAAATTTCTTTGAGTGTTCAAAGTCAAAGAGATATCAATTAATGTGTATGTCATTCTTTTCTTTCTAAACTGTCATTATTGCCTTTTCAGTGTTTAGGAACTCGTCAGGGAACATGCTCACCAATAAAAAATATTTTGTCAAGGATGCTGTAAGAAAGACAGTTCTGACTGAAAACACAGCAGAGAATCACTGTGAGAAACATGACTGTTACTGTTAACATTTTGCTTCAACTTCACAACATAATAAAATGTTTAACTATCCTTCATTGTCTATAGGGGCAGAGAAATATTTTGACCTCTGGAAAGACAAACCACGTGGCCCGGCCCTGCTGTGTGCCTCCACGGCAGGATGTCCTGTGGGGATCAGATGCCCTGGGAGCAGATCTGCTGGCTTTCACACCGCAGTGATTTTGGGCACTGTTGCTGCTGCCAGGATGCCCGCCCTCTCAGAGCCGGGTCAGGGACCACATGCTGCCAGCTAATGCATGATGTACATCTACCTTATGGAAAAGGTATGCCTTCAGTTTCAGTGAAAAACAGACCACAAAGCCCATGCTACTAGCAAACGGATATAATTTGCACATGTGTCCATCTAGAAGCATGTATGAAATCAGTGTAATTGAGAGAAAGGTATTAGCTAACATATGGACCATGTCTCTTCCCTTATTACCAGAGCCTCATGAAAGATTTCAGATCAACTATGAAAACAGCTGGTTTCTTTTTCTTTCATCACTTTTAGAGACTGATCTTTTTCTTTTTCAGCAGAAAACAGCTCTCAGGTGATATTTCAAATGTTCTTAAGGACTAACACAGTGCTGCTGCAGTGAAAGCTTTACAACTGCCAACAAGAGAATGGTCAGGTTAAAGCTGGCTGAGTATGCCTGAAAATTATGCCTGCAGCAAAGCTGTATTATTTGCAAGAAGTTCATAATTTTATTCTCAGGATTTAAAAAAAATCCAAAAACCAAAAACCTGACAATCTTCTCTTAGGAAAGGCATACACATGCTTTGCTAGAGTGACAGATGTGTGAAATTCATCAAGAAAAATCCATCAGTCACATATATATAAAATGTTAGCTCTGGTTTAAGCTTAATATTTACTTAGAAGCCTGCTTAACATCTTTAACTTCGGTAGTTTACTTTTAATTTAGAATTGTGTTACAACAGCCTTCCAAACATTATTTACATATATTGATATGTTTGTGTCAGATATAACTAGATCATAAAAAGCTTTCAAAAATATTTAGAATCTGTCCTTTGGATGCCAGACCCTTTTGGTCTAAGATACTTAATGTTTCATGTCTTTGAGGAGCTCAGAATATGTACTGCATTAGCATGAATTATGACTGAGGTCACCAAGTACCTTATTCTTCCTTATAAAAAGTGATCACACAATAGATTGCTATGAAGGCTCTGCAAAGCTTATTAGCTCCCTTTAAATTTGTTTTCTTAGATGGAGAATGAATTTGTAAAAATCTAGTCTACAAAACAATATCAGAATCGACTTCTTCCAAAAGACAAAATGAAAATCTATACTATATTAAGGTATTTTGCAATTTAGACACTTTGATCTGGTAAGTGTTTGATCAAGTGAAAAAGCTTGCTTCTGACTTATATGGGTAGAATCACTGAGTACTGCAGACCTTTTTAATATGAATAATTACCTGCATACTCAAATATTCTCAGGATTAGGTCCATCTTTTGTGAAATAGAGACCAAGAAGAGATTGCTATATGAAGACATATTTCAGCTACAAATTTAATATTTTTTTAATTGCTTTTTTTTTTCATAGAAAGGAAGTCCCAAAGCTCTAAGAAATATCATAAAGAATCAGTGCTTTAAAGCCTATCTAGATGGTAAATGAACACAGGTTCTTTTTACTCTGAAATCAGAGATTGAGATGCATTACCCCAGTGATTATTTTCTATTTTAGCAGCTGGATATATTTTAAAGTTAGATTAATCTGCTACTAAGTGTAAATTCACATAGTTCAGGATCAGGATGCAGAAGACAATAACAAAGTGCTGCCTTAATAGATGATCCATAGAAATCCCAGTATCAACAGGCAGGTGTTACATTTGCATGCATTTCTCATACCCTGCTTGGATCTCAAATGGATAGCTGCCAAGTAGAAGAAATTTGCTTTCTTTTTCATCCAAGATGTTCTTCTTGTTGGTCTATAATATATTTTCATCAGGAAAGTATGAATATATAAAACCCCTGAACAATATAATATAGTATTTGTATAATCACTCATAACCAGGTCATATTACTGCAATAAATTATACTGTTTGGTGTAATAGTGAGAATAAAATGATGATCATAATAAACAGAGAGGCTATCATTATTACTGTTCTTACTGTTCTGGCACCATGACCATATGATTCTCATTTCAGTCATATTTTTGTCAAAGCAGATGTTGTAAAAATCATAAACCCGATGATGCATCTTGCATTTTAGAATGAACTCCAGAGAAAAACAAGACCCATGCATGGGCTACTAAAACCAGCAGATGACCCTTCTGCTTTTGCCTTTGAATGCTGGACCATTGCTATCAACCTGACTTGCAGGTCTCAAGTGCCTTAGTGTTAAAAATGTCATTCTAGTGACTGGAGTGGTACCTCCCAATGCCATGGAAGGACCGAGGACACTCCACATTCCTTTCAACCATGAAACCTTATATTCATCCTTCTTTTGGATCTTTGATTAGGGTACTTCAACATTTTTCCAGGCTGTGTTAAAAACAACTTTGTTTTTACTCTTACTTTTATTACATACTTATTAATCTTACCATTTATAAAAAACCCCACCAAACTGTTAACTGAAGAGTGGTAGCATGATGGTTAGTTAACATATATAAGAAACAGAAAAGCCTAAGTTCATCCCACATTGACCTTATCCACCTGAAACTGGTTATTGAGTGAGAGAAAGACGGAGACTTCCAAGGGTAGAGTCATGACTCCTAGAACTCCCAAAAGACTCATTCATACAGCTCTTCTTACTGGGTTTGCTTTAGTGAGAACGAAAGGCAATTATGGTCTTGACTCAGGAGCCTCTAATTAGGTGAAATACATCTGGCCTTCAATGTACTTGGCAAAAATGCACACTGAGGCTCTAACGCTCCAGCTATCTAATTTTGTGAAAACATTTTATATGGTAATTTTAGAGATTTGATGAAATCACTGTAATTTCTAATATACTGTGTTTCTGAAAACTTCATAATTTTAGCCTTAGAGGTCCTAATCCAGCTATGGGTTAGCATAAATTTAGTAAAATACAATTTTACAAGAATGTTCCAGTTTGCAGATTGCCTAATTCCCTAACCACGGGGAGAGGCAAGTGTCTCCAGAGATACTGGTCCAAAGTCTTGTCCAACCAAACATACAGTGAAGAACATGAATACAGCCAATTGTGAGAAACAAATGTCAAAGCTATAACTGTGGATCAACCTCTGAAAATTTTCAGTGAACAGTGACTATCTGCATAAATTATTCCTGATATTATAGTATTATATTATGGTATATATCACTATATAGTATATATAGTGTATATGTATTATATAGTGATATTGGTTCAGTGTGAGACTGGAGCACTGCTTTGCTAAGTAAGTGACTTATGAGCACATTGTGAAAAAAACCCTTTGTCATAAGAACTTAAAAGTCTAAATAAAATCTATCTGTGCAGTGTTTACAATGCAAGCATCCAAACTTCATATGCCGAGAACACCCCCACATCCTACTGAACTAGTTTTAGATGGGAGGAGCTGTGAGTATGTATCTATGAAAAATCATTTCAGAAATTTGTTATGCAGATAATAGTGTGCCCAAAAGGTAATTTCAAGTTATTTACCAAGCACATAAAGCCTCACACCCTTCTACTTGCTACATGACTGGAATATAGATCTTACATTTATTGAGGCAGGGATTGTATCTTTATCCTCTCAACCTGCATATCACATTGCATCAGTAAATGTTATATGGTCTGACTGCAAATATGATTGTTTTAACACCTCACAAGCAGAGAAAGCAAAACGGGAGAAAATATAACAATTGCTGAACATCCAACATTTATCCTAACTCTTATCTTGTGAATTGATAGTGTCATGAGATAACTTCTGACTGCTGTTGGTGTCTATCCTCAGGCATAATTCCATCACTAATTATTTTTCTTATTATCAATACTTGCAATTAAAATCTTTGTAATTAGAACACCATGTTTTTCTAAAATAATTTGCATTTAGTTAATTTCTCATTATTTTATTTATTATCTCTCCTTTCACTCCCTCCCATGAATCACAGTGAGATTGTCTCAGAATGTGTTGTCAGAAAAGATTAACTGGTCCTTCACTTGAAACCAGTTAGGAACCGCTGGCCTACAAACCATCCAGAACATCTTAGACATGCGTCTGTATGAATATAACATTAGGGAAAACATACCAAACTCATTCTTCAACAGTGTGACCCCCCCATTGCTTTTCTTTTTGTCAGGATATGACAAAAATCAGCTTTCACAAATAAAGAAGAAACTATTGCACTTAGAGTTAATGATAACTGTAGATAAACAGGAACAAATTATGATCTTTCCAAGAAGTGAATAGGAATTGCATGGAAAATAAATTATTCTACAGCTAGGAATACTGACATACCATTTGTAGTAAGCTGCAAAAAGACAAGAGAACAGCTTGTGAAGATCATCCCAAGTTGTAAATTTGGATCTGGATCCAACTTTCTGAAAGAACAGGGACATTTGTCCTTAAAGGTTTAGATCAAATAAAGGAGGAATGTATACAGAACTCATTTCTGAAAGTTATTCAGCTGGTGCTAAATTGCCATGACATGTGCTGGCTATTAATATGGGGGCATGACCCCCAGTAGCTATCTCTGAAAAGCTTCCTGTTGTGCTCCCGAGTCCACAAGGACACCGATGATTTTCTTGCATCCTGTTGATGTGCCATCTGTTGAGTGTAGAGGTCCACTGCATTGTAGCTGTCCGTGCCATCTGCTTTGCACTCCTAACCTGCTTCATGTGACATGTTGGATGGGCGGATAGCAGGCTAACACACTGAACCGCACTACATGAGTATTTTGTTGCTTCCTCATTCAATATGCTTTCGCATCTCAGTAATATCAATTGTCTCAGATGGCAACAGTCAGCTGGTGAATCCCAGCAGTGAACCACCAAGCAATTTAGAGTAATTGTTTTCAGAGAAGTCATCACTCCTGGGCTTTACCATGTATTGAACTGGTGTTAACTATTGAAATTAGTGTATTTGAGATAGGAGACTGTGTACTGACTTAGGCACTGTGCATTTCAAGCAGTGTTAGGGAGTGGTCTTTGGTTTTGGTATGCTGGACTTGCATTGGCTTAATGGGAAGTAATTCTTTTGCAAAATAACAGAATACATGTAGATTTTATCTTCCGTGCCTAGTCGGCATCTAAACTCCACTCAAATTTTGCTAAAAGGTTTTTATATCTCCTGGTTCATGTTGTGTATTTATTCCACTTGGATTCATAAAAACCCATCAAAGTTCAGTGTTGCTATTCTCCATGCATCTCAGGTGGATGTCACTCCTTGCAGCTCCTCCCAGACTGTATACACTGTCAGTACACAGCTGAACTTTTTTTCCAATACCATACTTCTGCAAAGTAGTCGCTCTTCACAGTTTTTTTACTCAAACAGTTCTCTTGTTTGATGACAGAAATGTATCTTCCACATATATTGCCAGTTTTATTACATTTAGCTATATTATGACTTTCAGCAGCAACCTACCAGATTTCTGACTGTGCAATGCACTGCATTTCCAGTCATCCAGGAATGTAAAACAAGTAGTCATTATCTACACCCAAAGTAACTCCATGTTCTGTGTGCAGGAAATCAAACACAACCTGGACACACTGAATTCACTGCAGATACAGCACCAACCCGCATGAAGACTAGCCTCATTTGGGACTTACAGGCAAGAGCTGATCCTTGCACGTACAGTATAGACCAGGCTGGCAACACATGTACAGATGGTTTTATGGACACTTTGGATTCCTATAATTTTCTTCATTATACTATTGGCAGGTATAAACTCTTCTTATTACAGGAAAATACAGAACATACTGTTGCATAAACCTCCCCTGGCTTCAACTGCAAAGGATATTGAAGAAGATTTTTTAGGGAAATCTTATATTGCAATACTGAAAAAGAATGCTGATTTTAACAACTGCCTATTTGGTGCTTATTATTATTATATTAACTGCTGACTCTTTCTGGTAAGATTAACTTTAATTTCCTAAAAGTTGTGTCTAGTATAAACACATCATTTAAACTCGCTCTCTGCAGACAATGAAGAAGCAGAGGAGCAGGCACTTCCAGAGGATGATTCATCTCACCAGTCTTATGCACCCATCTACCTCGGTTTACTATGAAGGCATTACAGGTGGCCACCTTAGACTAGATTTCTAGGTTTGAGATGGCTGATGAAGTTTAAGGAGATGAATCCTTCCCTAGGTGGTGATAGCCTTTGTTCAGGTCTGAGGCAGAGGATGGAGAACTAGAATCTGCCATTGAAACAGTGGGTGAGATAAAGGGCAGAGCTCCTCCTCTTGGGATATTTGGACCGTTCTGGGTCTGGAGCAGAAGTCAGACAACTGGGTGGCTCTGCAGTTGCTGTCAAAAGATGCTGTGCACCATCTCAAAGCTAAGGTTCTCTTTCATAAACACTGTGCAGCTGCAGTGCCTGTGCCTGTGTTTTTTCACAGAATCAGTCTGAGTCCCTTATGAGGTATCTGGGAAATGTACTGTGACTGACCTGTGAAGTTAATCAACTTTGCCTGTGATACCTGAAAACTACCATCTTGTATTAAATTTGTTCTGCGGAGGGAACATTAGACATTTTCCTCACTCATTTGTTTAAAAAAATCCTGTGTGTGTTTAAACTAATACTTGCTGGCCATCATGAAATAGCTTTCACTTCAGGTTTTGCAGTCATTCTCCACTGTAATAGCAGGTATACCTTTTTATCAGCTGGAAGTAGACAAATTTATGCATTTATTTCTGAAATGTCTACAAAAGATCTATGCCATACTTTCTTGAAGAAAACCCCATGGGAAAGTTTAAACATTCTGTGTGGAGTAAAGAAACAGAAGAAATGCAGGTAAGTTTTATTTTTCTCCTCTTAAACATTTCAATGACAGTACAAATGCCTTCATTTTGATCAAGCTTTTACTTGTCATTGAAGGGCTTTTTGACTGAACAGGTCAAAAACCTGTGGAGAAAAAATGAATTTCAGGCTTTTTATAGAATCCCCCAACTTCAAATGAAAAGGCTTTTCTTGGTACACAAAACCCCCAAAGTAAGCAACCATCTAAACTTTTGGAAAAAGTATGCAATTTCCACAGCTAACCCAAGAAGATTGATGGCTGACAATCTTTCAGAGGTCATATGCCAGATTATATGTGAGATTTGTTAGGTGGGGGCTAAGAGATGCTACCCTACAATGGATCCATTCTCTTGGCATTAACTTTTTGTTTTATTTTTTCTGAATTGTGGAACTTGAAGAGACTCACTGCTTTACCCTCCCAGGGTCTTGCTTAGGAGGCTGTAGCTCCAAACTCCACCATCCAGAACCTGCCTGTGCCACCTCCTTGGTGTTAGGTACAAATCAGTGATCTCTGCAATAGGCAGTGGCAGTATGAAATGGGAGGAAATTTCAATCTTTCCATTTAGAGTTGCTCTTTTTGAATCCAATTCATTGGGATGCATTGCTCACTTGGATGTGAATAGATGAGCACATTTAAAGCCAGATGCCAGACATCTGTGCCTGTGCAATTCACCTGTCTCTGCTGCAGAAACAAGGATAACAGGAAAAACTACCAGACCTAAAAGCTTTTGCGTTGGAAATGCAACCTCTGATGAAAAGTACTAATTGAGTTGACTTTTTCTCTGGCTCCAGCAGGTCTACTGGTACACTAAAAAATCTTACATAGTTCTGTCATGAGAAAGTAAGGTTGCAAGAGCTTGCAAGAAAGAGAAAGACTCACTGTTGTTCTCTGTATCCTTGCAAGAGAGAACCTGCAAGTTCTGCTTTAGGTGAGGACTTAAAAGGTTTAGAAAGCAAAGATCCAGTTCTGGTCTCCTGCTACTGTAAACTGGGAAAGGGCATCATCAGATTTGGAAATATATTTGCAAATATTGACCAATAGGGAGGCAACTGGATGAATATGAAATCTTGCAAATGACGCTGTATCAGCTTTCAAAGACCTAGTGGTTTCTGCACTTATTCAGTAGGAAGGGAATTACGCAGGCATTAGTGCAGGCTGTCTGCAGCTCAGAAAACAGTGTGAGGGATTCAGGTTGAAAAGATGCTAGTTCCTGCCAGAAACTAGATAATCCTTATTTCACATAAGTAACTAATATTTTTGTGTGTGTGTTTCCCTTCCCCCCCCCCTTTTTTTTTTTTTTCTCCCTCTCTCTTTCCCTGGTCAAGTGGGGCAACTCAGGGATGTGGTTTGCACCAAATGCATAATGAGACCAAGGCAGGGGAAGAAGTGAAAGCAGAAGCACTTTCTTTGATAATCCCCTCTGGAAGCAAAATGACACTGAAGGGGTGGTAAATAGTTTATAGTAGTGGAATTATCCTGTGATGGGATACAAATCAAGTGATTTCTCACAGCAGAGATCTGGTGAGGGGGAACTTCATCCTGGAGCAAATGCCCTACCATTACACTCCAGGAACAGTACAGTGATACGTTGTGCCTCTCCCCTCAGCTGCACAAATGTCTCTTACTGCCAGACATGAGTGAGAAAATGCTCACAAATCAGGAAGGACAGAGGTGAATGAGCTGAGACATAAGATAGTTTCCAGGTCCCATTCCTCTCAATAAGAAGGGAGAGAGAAGGAAAAAAAGAAATACTGCCTGGATATCTCCTGAGGGAGATGGCTGCAGCTCCCTCTGTCGTGGAGAGAGAGGAGGAGTCAGAGGAAAAGTAGAAACGGGAAAGCTGGTACAAGCTGGAAATTTGTATCATTTTGTGAGACCCAGAATGAGACAAAACCAGTCAAAGCAGTTATGCTGCCAGACCCATGGCTATTGGGCGGTTGCACCTCTTCACCACTGACTGTAATGAAATAGAAAATGAAACCAGCAGTGTCTATGTGAGTTGCTGTTAATGGGCAATACTCAAAAACTAAGTCCACTTGCAATTTTGGGCCTCCCAGAGTTGTCACTAATCTGTAGTATTTTTGCTCCACTCAGCACCAAGACAACAGCACTCATTGCTTTTCTATTTCTCATGTACCTAAAAAAACACAGACAAGCCAAAGCAATCATTTAGTTTATTATAAGGCAAAGGTACACTAGTCACTTGGGCCCTCTCTAAGCACCAACCTTGGCATTATTTATCTCATTTTTGAGAAAGAAAAGATTGGATGCAAGCTATCAAAAAATGTAGCATCAAAGATCTTTGGGGAAAACAGATATAGGAAGCCTTAATTTTCTTAAGTGTCCAGCTAAACAACCACAGATAACAGAGAAGGTGCGGCAGGTAAACATTTTTCTTGGTCAGGGATGACAGTCTTACCTTTCACACTGAATTTAGCAACTGTTCCTGCCTTTTTGCGTCTTTTCACCTGCCATGGTTCATTAAACGTGCACCACCCCCCCCTTTCCCCCACCCTCTTTTCCTTGACTCTGCACTCTCAGCCATACTAGCTTCTCAGTGGAAAAACTTGATGCGCAAGGTCAGGCTTCCAGGATAAGGGCAGTTGACTACTGATCAAAATCAAAACCACAAACTGCCGCTGTATTGATTTAGCATATATATATATATCTATCCATCTATTACATGTATGCTAATTATATAAAAATGTACACTTTCTTATTTTTCTTCATTAATCCATAACATAGTGCTTTTATAACATATTTCATTTTAAAAATGGGAATTCGCAGCTGAAGTGTATTTGAGAGACAGAAAGATGTTTGTTATATTGCATACGTATAAGTGAGCCCTATAAAGCCCTAATCAATCTGGTGTAATCTCACAGCTGACCATGGTTTGAACAGGAGGCTGGACTAGAACTCCTGAGGTCCTTGCCAGTCTGGGTGATCCTGTGAAACCAAATAGAAGGAGGTAGAATTGTTCATATCTTTCAATACCTCATTAATTTTCCAAGGATATTTTGTAATTTCTGCTTTTCAAATTTAGTATGTATTGTCATCATCTCTCTTTGAATCAGTCTTCACAGAACTGAGATAACAGGCATCTCAAGTGAAAATGAACCACACCACAACCAACCAATCAAGTATGTCTGCATTCTTGTCCCATACGGGTAAGATTAACCTGGGTTAAACAAGTTTTATAAGTAATTTCAGTTTTCATCCAGGAGAGTAAGTTTACTTAAGGACCCTTTTGTTATATTTACAAGTATCTCGGTCTGTTCATTGCTGTGAGGAAGGTGATCAACTCTCCGTGGACACAATTCTTAGGTGGAGGTGTTTGAAGCTTTTAGAGCTTAGGCCTGGATCCACCTCACACAAAGCTAGGTACCTAATTAAGAGCAAAACTGACTTGGGCTGGCTGGATATCAAAGGGACAGGGAAACAGCTCAGACCTTGAGGTAGTAATATGGATTTACTTATATCCTGAAAAACAGAGAGGGCTGTTGGAATGACCAGCATATATGTTTACCATAAATCTGACCTATAGGTGGGTATTTTTTAATGTAACACAAGTAACAGTAAGTAGATTTACTCCTAAGCCACTCAAGTAAATTTAGAAACAAATTGTGAGTACATCATAAAATAACATTGAATTAGTATGTTCATTTCATGGGCAGTTAACCTTTATGTCTCTTTAATAACTGATTGCTTTAATACTTTGTTAATATTATTAGTTTCATTAGTTTATGATCTTTTTTCTTACCTTTGGCCTTTTATTACATTAGGTCTATAAATTTTCATAGAATTGATTAGTTACAAGAAGTTGTTATGCTCTAATACCATTCTGCCTTTCATGGAAGTGAAACACTTCTAATTTTGTTACATATCTCTCTTCACAAGGATAATTGAAATACAGCGATGACTAATTAAATTAGTATAGCTATGCTAGCTCTGCCAAAATGTTATGATTTATAGTTTTGGTCCAAAAAAATTGAGTAAAATGAAGCTATTTTTACAGTTATGTTATTCATTGATAATGTTGTATTTTAATCTTTTCAGTAACGTGTCATGACTTCTAAATATCTCAAATTATGTGTCCTGGTTTTGGCTGGGATGGAGTTAATTTTCTTCCTTGTAGCTGGTATAGTGCTGTGTTTTGGATTTAGAATAAGGATAATGTTGATAACACACTGATGTTTTAGTTCTTGCTGAGCAGTGCTTACATTAAATCAAGGAATTTTCAGCTTCTCACACAGCCCTGCCAGTGGGAAGGCTGGGTGTACACAAGAGACTGGGAGGAGACACAGCTGGGACAGCTGACCCAAACTGGTCAAAGGGATATTCCATGCCATATGATATCATGCTGAAAAATAAAACTGGGGTGAGTTGGCCGGAGGGTGACAGCCTGCTGCCCCAGGACTGGCTGGGCATCGGTCAGTGGGTGGTGAGCAATTGCATTGTGGATCACTTGTTTTGTATATTTTTCATCATTATTATTATTTGCACTTCCTCTTCTGTCCTATTAAACTGCCTTTATCTCAACCCACGAGTTTTACCTTTTTTCCAATTCTCTCCTCCATCCCACTGTGGGGGATTGAACGAATGGCTGTGTGGTGCTTAGCTGCTTGACAGGTTTAATCATGACAGTCCTTTTTGGAGCCCAACGTGGGGCACGAAGGGTTGAGATAATGACTGATCTGACCAGAGTTTGTTAAAACAAATTTTTTATAAGCATTCATTACATTAGTTTCATAGTCACTGGTCTTACAATGTTGATTTATTCGCTCTCAGAGTTGTTGTGCTTGTTCTCAGAGTTGTGTTCTGTAACACCTTACTTGCTGTGTATGTTCCCTGTTTTGCTGTTTATCACCTCTGTGGGCTGGGTTAAAGTTATAATTTTGCCGTACTGTGTAACACTGGCTTATGATATGGTAAAATTACTGGTTGTGAGACTAATCTGGTATTTTTACTCAGCATTGCCATCACCTTCATATTTCAGGAACCATTTCTCAGAAACTATTATAATTACACTCTTTATCTTTTCTCCTTGGAGAGCCAATCTATGGGGGAGACAAGGGGGGGCACTTTCCCCCTCTCCTTCACCTTCCCCTTCTCCTCCAGGCTAGTTACAATAGCTCTTGAGAATTTTGAATATCCTTGGGATGTTCAAACCAGCATGTTCCTTTTGCTATGTCTCCTGACTGTATTTCAGGTCTTGTTTAAGGTTAAACAACTATTTAAGAGTACCACCCAGAGATCTACCCTGAGGCCGGATAGTTAGGAGTAACAGGGTGCATGGGATAGTATGGGCAAATACCTAGGACAGTGGGCACCTTCAATGTTTTGGAACTTTACCCCTGATCAAGTGCAGAATCCTGAAAAGCTAGTAAAATATTTGGAAAAAGTATGCCATCACCCTGACAATTCCAGACACAGATCACTGCAACGTGCTGAGGCCTGTCCCATGCCTACCAATCCCTGTTCAACACTATTCAGTACCCTCAAGGGGAAGAGAAGTTTCTGCATCTGACAACAAAATGACAGGCACTGTGGCTACTCCATCCCTGTGACAGGCACTGCAGCTGAACCAGAGAACCAACCCATGATTATTGGCCCTATACACAGTTGCCCCTATACACAAGAAGAAACATTGGATGCAAAAGTCAGCTCATTTAGTAAAGGAAGAATCTCCTACTAAGAAGGGGAAGGAAGAAGAAGTGGGCGAGGCAGGCTACTCCAAAGCAGGGCCATCATGAGAAGAGGAGGAGGAAGAGGCAGAACTCATAAACGAGGAGGTAACCACTTGATCCCTATCTCTGAGTGAGCTGTGAGATATGTGAAAAGATTTCAGCTGTTGTCCAGGCAAGCACCTGGCTGCTCTGATGCTGGGATAACAGGGCCAGTAGCCTGGAATTAGAGGGTAGCAAAGCCAAGCAGCTGGGATCCCTGTCTAGGGAAGAGGGTATTGACATGGCAATTGGAAAAGGGCACAAGCCCTCAGTCTCTGGAGGCCACTTCTGTCAGGTATTCCTTCAATGAAGATGGAATATGCCAGGCAAGTGGACCACCACAGAGCACACCATCGTCATATACCAACTCCTTGGCAGTAATGACCTGGAAAGATGGAGAGGGACAAATGATGGATGAGTTGGCTGGCCAACTCTGACAATACAAACTCTCTCTTCATCCCTACGGGACTGCATCTTGGCTGTGGAGAAACTGTCTCGGGAGTTCCAGCAATTGCCACCCTGACAATTCCAGACACAAATCACTGCAACGTGCAACCCATGGGCCTGTATCTCAGCTATTAGGATTAGGTGTTCCTCTGCTCAACAGAGAGGATATAGTGGATATGCATCACGGGCCATCCTGTGGTTTTACCTGTGTGACCATGGAGAGGACATGAGGAAGTGGGATGGAAAATCCACCTTGAAACTAGAGGCATGGGTACACGAGTTGCAAGGAAAAACAATCACAAAAGGGGGTTCTTCTGGGAAAATTGCTGCTCCAGTTTCCAGTGGGCACTTCCCCACACAGAGTAGAAGGGCTGATCTTACTTCTAGTCTTAATAAAGGGCCTTCTGACTGATATTTACAAGAAGCGAGCAAGGAATACTATGACCAGGACTAAAGGGGCCCTGCCTCCAGCCAAGTGGAGGAAGGGGACAACTGGGTTTACTGAACAGTGTGGATTTGATGGCCTGGCACATCAGACCCACAGGAATATAAGGCTCTGGTGGACACCAATGCACAGTGACCCTAATGCCATCAAGCTATAAAGGGGCAGAACCCATCTGTATTTCTGGAGTAACTGGGGGATCCAACAGCTAACTGTACTGGAGGCTCAAGTGAGTCTAACTGGGAATGAGTGGCATAAACACCCCATTGTGCCTGGCCCAGAGGTCCTGTACATCCTTGACATAGACTGTCTCAGGATAGCGTATTTCAAGGACCAAAAAAGGTACTGGTGGGCTTTTGGTATATCTGCCTTGGAGATGGAGGAAAGTAAACAGCTGTCTACCTTGCCAGGTCTCATTGAGGACCCTTCTGTTGTGGAGTTGCGGAGGGTCAAAGAACAATGGATGCTGATCGCTACTACAACGGTGCACTGGTGGCAATATCGCACCAATCAAGACTGTCTAGTTCCCATTCATAAGCTGATTCATTGACTGGAGAGCCAAGAAGTGATCAGCAAGACTCACTCACCCCGTAACAGTCCCATGTGGCCAGTGTGAAAGTCTAATGGAGAGTGGAGACTAACAGTGGTCTATCGTGGCCTGAATGAAGTCACGCCACTGCTGAGTGCTGCCGTGCCGGACGCACTAGAACTTCAGTACGAACTGGAGTCGAAGGCAGCCAAGTGGTATGCTTCAACTGATACTGCTGATGTGTTTTTCTCAATCCCTTTGGCAGCAGAGTGTAGGCCACAGTTTGCTTTCAATTGGAGGAGCATCCGATACACTTGGAATCGACTACCCCAGGGGCAGAAACAGAGCCCCACCATTTGCCATTGACTGATCCAGACTGCACTGAAACAGGGTGAAGCTCTGGAACACCTGCAATACATTGATGACATCATTGTATAGGGCAACAGAGCAGAAGAGGTTTTTGAGAAAAGGAGAAAAAAGTCCAAATCCTTCTGAAAGCCAGTTTTGCCATAAAATAAAGTAAGGTCAAGGGACCTGCACAGGACATCCAGTTTTCAGGAATAAAATGGCAAGATAGATGTCATCAGATCCCAATGGATGTGATCAACAAAATAGCAGCTATGTCTCTGCTAACTAGCAAAAAGGAAACACAAGCTTTATTAGGTGTTGTGGGTTTTTGGAGTATGCATATTCCAAATTACAGTCTGATTGTAAGCCCTCTGTATCAAGTGACCCGGAAGCAGAACAATTTCAAATGGGGCCCTGAGCAACAGCAAGCCTTTGAAAAAATTAAACAGGAAACAGCTCATGCAGTAGCCCTTGGGCCAGTCTGGGCAGGGCAGGATGTTGAAAATGTGCTCTACACTGCTGCTGGGGAGAATGGCCCTATGTGGAGCCTCTGGGAGAAAGCACCAGGGGAGACTTGAGGCCAACTGAAAAAGAGATATTGCCAGCATATGAAGCGGTTCGAGCTGCTTCAGAAGTGGTTGATACTGAAGCACAGCTCCTTCTGGCACCCTGACTGCTGGTGCTGGACTGGATGTTCAAAGGGAGGGTTCCCTCTACACATCATGCAACTGATGCCACATGGAGTGAGTGGGTCGCACTGATTGCACAACAGGCTCACATAGGAAACCCCAGTCACCCAGGAATCTTGGAAGTGATAATGGACTGGCCAGAAGGCAAAGATTTCAGAGTATCACAGAGCAGGAGGTGACACATTCTGAAGAGGCTGTATAATAAACTGCCAGAAAATGAGAAGCAATATGCCCTGTTCACTGATGGGTCCTGTTGCATTGTGGGAAAGCATCGGAGGTGGAAGGCTGTTGTAGGGAGTCCTATACAAGTTGCAGAAAATGCTGGATTGAGCCAGTTTGCAGAAGTGAAAGCCATCCAGCTGGCTCTAGATATTGCTGATCAAGGAAAATGTCCAGTGCTCTATCTCTATACTGACTCATGGATGGTCGCAAATGCCCTGTGGGGGTGGTTGCAGCAATGGAAGTAGGGCAACTGGCAGTGCAGAGGTAAACCCATCTGGGCAAGGTATGGGTAAACCCATTGTGGCAAGATATTGCTGCCTGGCTAGAGAAACTGGTTGTAGAAGTATGTCATGTAGATGTTCATGTACCCATCAGGCCACTGAAGAAGATCAAAACAATGAGCAGGTGGATCAGGCTGCTAAGATTGAAGTGGCTCAGGTGGATCTGGACTGGCAACACAAGAGTGAATTATCAACACTGTTCTCATCCTAAATCCAAAACACAGCCCTATGCCATCTACTAGGAAGAAAATTAACTCTATCCAAGATGAAACCAGGACAATATTCACTCCTTATTCTATA
This sequence comes from Strix uralensis, assembly GCF_047716275.1. NCBI lineage: Eukaryota > Metazoa > Chordata > Aves > Strigiformes > Strigidae > Strix > Strix uralensis. Next base: position 80,618,231 of record NC_133973.1, read on the forward strand.
CCATCTACATCATGCCCAGGTCCCACACTTTCTAATACATCCCAGTTAATCAGCACCACCTCTCCTGTCTTTTGGTATATACACACAGTTATTATTCCCTCAGTCTATGGGCCATCTCTCTAAAATGTCCATTGAGTTCTTTTAGTCCATGACTTTGCACTCCATCTGTCATAACAGTCCTTCAGGGCAAGAGAGATCTTGTCTGGTGTTAGCTGCCTGTCGGGTTAAACTGCATTATGTTACTTAATCATGCAGGATCAAAGACAACTTGATGCCATGTAACATATAATATTCTAGACAAGAAAAGAGTAAAAGGGTCAGGTCCAGCATTTCATACTACATGTTGCATCAGAACAAAAAAGTGAATGAAACCCTGAAATGTCTCTGTAGGAAGCATTAGCTAGTCCATTTTGTTTCCTGAATAAAGTGTGAATTTATAAGTATTTTGAGATGTGAATGAAATAAAATTTTCTCATGAAAATAGAGGCATGTTGAGATCAGCAATGAGATCTATGCTTCAATGGCTTCTTTGTTTGTTTGTTGTTGAATTTTTTCCTGTTATCCCAGGGGCCTGACTGGCTTAGTTAAAATTTGTTAACTGCCTTGACTGATTTAACATTGCTACTGTCTAACACTGCTCCCAAATTGCAAATGAGCTTGATCCAACCCCCACTAAATTGAATGGAAATGTTCCCAGTGCCTCTGACTGATACTGGAGCGGTTCCATTCTTTGTATCATTTATTAGGGCATTTTGTTTGGCATGATTTGAGAAGTCCTTTGGTAAGACTCACACCTTTTTATCTGCATTAGGTTTGCTTTCCAAAATTCTGTCATTACTAGAAAGCTTTATTAAAGACCTGTGGAAACTTAGCATTACTTGAAGACTAGTAGTGCAATAGTCTTTAAAAGATAATTGCACTGCATATATAAATCTAGAACAATCTAGTAACAAATAAAATTTCAGAGCACACTCTTTCTTATTGACCTCTTCAGCTTCAGTGGACAATGTTCAAATCATCTCACATTTACAGAGTAATCACTCAACTTGCTGCAACAACTGGGTTCAGACTGGAATTGTGACTCATCTGCACATTACTAGTCTATTGCTTTATTGGTCATCACAGAATGGTCATCACAGTTATATAAACTAAATTTAATTTCTTTTTATAAAGTAACATTTTGATGCTGCTTTTTGTACCCTAAATAACCTGGTAAACAAGATGTTTCTTGTAATGGATTTTACTGGCAAATAATGTATTATTCAAATGTACCCAGTCCAAGGTAATTTGTACTAATGGCCAGTAACCATATTTGAAATATGACTGGTTTAATTGCCAAAATTAAGCCAATTTCTTCCATATGTCAGTAAAGGTAGCTGCTCCAAGAAAGTCAGATTCTGTGCGTATACAATTTAGAGCCTGGTCCATAAAAGTTAATTCAGAGTAATTTCTATACCGTTACAAGGGAAAAAGCCTTAAATGCAAATATTAAGATGTTTGGATGGTGACCAATTTACTGCACAGTAGCTGTTAATGTCATGGTTAGGGAGAACACTTTCAAGTTCATGATTGTAAAAGAATGTATTTCATTCAGGGAGCTTAAGCAGCAAGTCACAGAATCACAGAATCACAGAATCATCTAGGTTGGAAAAGACCTTGAAGATCTTCCAGTCCAACCATTAACCTAACTCTGACAGTTCTCAACTATACCATATCCCTAAGCGCTATGTCAACCCGACTCTTAAATACCTCCAGGGATGGGGACCCCACCACTTCCCTGGACAGACTATTCCAACGCCTAACAACCCGTTCTGTAAAGAAATGCTTCCTAATATCCAGTCTAAACCTTCCCTGGTGCAACTTGAGGCCATTCCCTCTTGTCCTATCACTCATTACTTGGTTGAAGAGACTCATCCCCAGTTCTCTGCAACCTCCTTTCAGGTAGTTGTAGAGGGCGATGAGGTCTCCCCTCAGCCTCCTCTTCTCCAGACTAAACAACCCCAGTTCCCTCAGTTGCTCCTCGTACGACATGTGCTCCAGACCCTTCACCAGCTTCGTTGCCCTTCTCTGGACATGCTCGAGTGATTCAATGTCCTTTTTGTAGTGAGGGGCCCAAAACTGAACACAGGAATCGAAGTGCAGCCTCACCAGTGCCGAGTACAGGGACAAGATCACTTCCCTGTCCCTGCTGGCCACGCTATTGCTGATACAAGCCAGGATACCATTGGCCTTCTTGGCCACCTGGGCACACTGCTGGCTCATGTTCAGCTGGCTGTCAATCAACACCCCCAGGTCCCTCTCTGACTGGCAGCTCTCCAGCCACTCCTCCCCAAGTCTGTAGCGCTGCTGGGGGTTGTTGTGGCCAAAGTGCAGCACCCGGCATTTGGCCTTATTGAAACTCATGCGGTTGGCCTTAGCCCATCGCTCCAGCCTGTCCAGATCCCTCTGCAGAGCCTCCCTACCCTCGAGCAGATCAACACTCCCACCCAGCTTGGTGTCGTCTGCAAATTTACTGAGGGTGCACTCGATCCCCTCGTCTAGATCATCAATAAAGATGTTAAACAGGAGTGGCCCCAAACCCAAGCCCTGGGGGACACCACTTGTGACCGGCCGCCAACTGGATTTAACTCCATTCACCACAACTCTTTGGGCCCGGCCATCCAGACAGTTTTTTACCCAGCGAAGAGTGTGCCCATCCAAGCCACAAGCAGCCAGTTTTGCCAAGAGAATGCTGGGGGAAATGGTGTCAAAGGCCTTACTAAAGTCAAGGTAGACAACATGCACAGCCTTTCCCTCATCCAATAAGCAGGTCACCCTGTTGTAGAAGGAGATCAGGTTTGTCAAGCAGGACCTGCCTTTCATAAACCCATGTTGACTGGGCCTGATCATCTGGTTGTCCCGCATGTGTTGTGTGATGGTACTCTGGATGAGCGGCTCCATCAGCTTCCCGGGCACCGACATCAAGCTGACAGGCCTGTAATTTCCTGGATCATCCCTCTGACCCTTCTTATAGATGGGCATCACATTGGCCAGTTTCCAATCTGTTGGGACCTCCCCAGTCAGCCAGGACTGCTGGTAAATGATGGAAAGCGGCTTGGTGAGCACCCCAGCGAGCTCCTTCAGCACCCTCGGGTGTATCCCATCAGGTCCCATAGACTTGTGTATGTCTATGTGATGCAGTAGGTCACTGACTGTCTCCTGGATTGCAGGGGGGTCCTTCTCCCAGTCTCTGTCCTCTGGCTGAGGAGGCTGGATTCCCTCAATACAACTAGTCTTGCTATTAAAGACTGAGGCAAAGAAGGCATTAAGGACTTCAGCCTTCTCCTCATCACTTGTTACCATGTTTCCTCCTGCATCTAGCAGGGGATGGATACTCTCCCTGGTCTTTTTTTGCTACTGACATACTTATAGAAACATTTCTTGTTATCCTTGATTGCTGAAGGCAGATTAATTTCCAGCTGGGCTTTAGACCTCCTGATTTCCGCCCTGCATAGCCTCACAGCCTCTTTGTAACTAAGTCAACTCAGTGAGCTAAACTATTTTATAAAAAACTTTACATTTTCATTCAGATTCAAGGAGTCATTAAACATTTCCAGACGTTATTCATGTGAAGCTGCCTTTCCTTAAATTTAAAGTTTTATCTCATGGAGATTACTGATGCAATTTAGCATGAACTGATTCTAAAGCGAATGTGGAGAACCGGCGAGCAAAACTAAACTGATTTCATCTGCACTAGCTTTCCTTTTGTGACACTTCATTGACTTCAGTAGACTCACTTCTTGCCCATAAAAATGGGATCAAAATCAGACCCAGAAATACAGTATATATTTCATTTGCTAATATTCAGGGAATAGGTTCACAAACTATTAAATTCATTTACATAATCATAAAACTATAAAATATCCAGTCTTAGATGTCTGGATTTCCTTTTTTCTAAGCTCTATAAACATATAGAAGTGGGTTGTATTTTTTTAATAAATGTCATAAATGTTCCAATTTACCTATTACTACACCTTCTAGGATGAATGCCATACTTAGATCATAGTGCTTGCTGAAAGAACAAGTAAGAAAATAAAAACAATGGAATCATTTTTTTGAAGAAACAATATAAAGCTTTTGCAGTTAGTTGAGAAAACTCTACATTTATTTTCATCTTGTTAAAAATGGTTCATTCTTAGGAGTAATTAGGAGATCTGAATCTAAACTTACTACAGTAACTTGGGAACAAGGTAATTGCTGTCATTAGGAGTTGATTGGCAAGGACAGACAAAATGAGAAGATGCTGGATGAAGCTAGACTTCTCTGCATTAGAAATACACCTATTATGGTTGGGGGTGGGGAAAGGGTGACTGTTTTGTGTATGAAAAATTTCCTTTCAAAATCACACACTGCTTTATTTGAATATGCAGTTTTGAGTCACTATTTTAATTAGCTCTTGATCCCTAGGGGAAGGAGCTTATAGGTGTCTGCACAGTTGTGCCACTTGTCACAGATGGTGAATGGGATGTAAACCTAGCCAAAAGTGTTAGGACTGCACAGTTACATATGCAGTAATACATCCCTGTAATTTTTGGGCCAGATCACTAGATCCAAAACTATTAACTCTATCTAGGTGCTGCCATAAACACAAAGAGACTACAAACAGAACCCTAACACATGAGTGAAATCTGTAACAATACAGCTATGTTTATGTTGTTAGCTTTTTCTTAAAAAAAATCCCAAACCAAAAAACCACAAAACCAGAAAAAACACAAGTAAAAATAGATTTAACTCATAACTATTTCTAAACCTTTGTCGTCATTGTTTACAACCTAAATTACCTCAGCATTTTTAAATAGCAAACACTATTCCCCATCCACAAGTACCTCAGTATGCTCCATAACCTCATCTTTCAATCAGGATTTATGGCTCATGTTACTGATTACATTTTCTTGGAAGATCATGCATACACATGGAAGATCATGATACAGGCTCTTAATGAGATGGATGCTGTTCCCATTTTGAGCTGGTGTTTTTTAAGACAATTTCTTTTCTCATAATGTTACAGATATCTCAGAAAATAGGTCAGTTAGTTTTAGTTACTAAATGAAAGTTAGTTCAGTTAAATCATTCTTACCTTTTACAGACAAAAATGATGGATTATATGTACTAGCTACAGCACCTGTTTCTTAATATCATATAAAATACTGATAGACTGCCCTTCCATCATGTTGCAAAGCATTGCTGGTGTCCTAGGCATTTGTAACTAGGGAAGAACTAAAACAGGGTTAGATTTACTTGCTGATCTGGGGTTCTACTCAATAATATTGCTGCTTTTGGTATTTTAGAGTGTTATGATATGGTGAGACGTAAATGAAGGCAAATGTGCCTAAAAAGTACAGACGGCTGTTCTTTTTGGAGTGTGTGAGATGGATTTCCTAGTGTGGCTAAATGCTATGAGGATAATGAGTCTTAAAATTTCTAGTAGAATTTATAATCTAAAAAAATGGGCTTTTTGGCAAATATTGAGGTACATACATAAAACCAAAATAAAATATCTGTGTTGACTTTGTATAAAAAGAAGACACTTAAAAAAATTTAATGATGAAATCAGAAAGGTCAAAGGATATCCTATAATGACATTTTAAGTCTTCCCTGGTAATCTGTGACATATTGTACAAATCTTCTCTGCTGTGCTGTGCAAATACACATATGTTCTGTAACATCTGGAATAAAGCAGTTTTTGCTAGGAATGTATCAGCCAGGGGATTTCTGAGAGATCATAGTTTTGTATCTGACTAAGTGAATAATTTCTGCTTTCCAAAGGTGAAAACTAAGAATGATATTTAGTGTTCACTAATCATTAAGTCAAATGGTCCATTATTGGAATAGCTGAGATAATTATCAAAGCTGATAGAAAACGGTCCCACTACTGCAACTACTTTTTGTACCAATTTATGTATGGATATTTTTTATGATCCCGTGTTCTTGTGATTCTATCTGTAGAAGACAATCAGAAGCTCTGAGCTGATATAGAAACATTTGACTCATTTCAGACATCTTTCTACTTTGAGGGATAAGACCTTCCCTATGAAAACCAAAAACCTCTGAGTGTGTTTGATAAAACAACTTAAATAGGCATCAGAATGTTAAAGCAGAAGAGAAACTCTAACAAGTCTCACATTATTCTGTACACTGAAGTATTTATTATCCTAAGGGACATTACTGGTCACAGTAATGTTTTCTTGGTCACAACAGGTTTTCCTGATAATCAAGAATAGATTTTTCCATTATATCACTCTATAACAAGCACTGAAGAGCAGCTAAACTGTGGTAACTTAAATCGAGATCCCTGTTATCCTGGCTGTTTTATTGCTTATGATAGGCAGTTATCTGATAGAGGTGTGTTCAGCTGGAAAGGCATTTCTCGGGCCACTGAATCCTTTCCTGTCATCCTGTGCCACCCCAGTCCTGATTAAGACAACACTGCAATATAACATCAACTCCATTTAGCTTCCAAACCACAACCTCACAACCCTTACAAACACCCTATTATAAATCTATAAATCTATACAGTAGGAGACAGCAGAAGCCACAAGCTATAATGAGCCATAGGGGAACTCAAGGTCATCCATGTCTGAGAGGCCTTCAATATGAGAGACTTTGTTAGCTGACAGAAGTGGATTTGGGAGAATGCATCCCCTAGAGAAGGCAAGAAAGTAGATGAGCTCTCATTGTCTGATATAATCTTCTTTCCTCAGTCTGTTAACCTTAAAATTGGAAATAAGGTAAGGTGGTTTCAGAACAGGCTAGCTGTGAAAGGACACAGCAATGGGCTGTGAGCAGACAGCTGAGCTCCACCAGTCAGTCAGAAAGGAACTGCACTGGTAAATTTATTGCTTGATGGACTACAGATTAATTAAATAGTAATGCTGTGATCCAGTTAAACCTTGTCCCTTGCATTCTGTCTAGGTACCCGTGTGCCTGGGACAACAATTCAAGAAAACCAGAAGAGCTGATTGTCTTAGTAAAAATAAAAAAAAGTATAAATAGAAAAGATGTCCGCACGGTGTTTCAGCTGAAAAAGGACAAGAAAAAGAGTATGAAGCAAGTTTTACATAAAGACTCCTCAAAGAAGCAGTAGTAGGAGCCATAAAAGCAGCTGCTGCAGCAGACTCTTTATCTGGTGTGACTGTCCGAACACTTTAGAGCGCTTTTGAAAGCAGACGGAGAGCTCCAGTTTGCAGCATTCCTTTTATACATTTTTATGCTAATGCATTCACATTTTCCTTCAGGAAATACATGTATTTTTTGCATTATCAGTGCCAGCCTAAAGTTTTAAGAACTTTCTTTTGCTCGGAAAAAAGATGCTTGTGTCATCTTGGGCAAGGGGGGATGTGCCTTTCAGGAATACCCAGTTCAAGCTAGCCTTCTTTCTTAGCTGCTTTCTGCTGGTTTAGCTTTTACACTGTCTACTCGGGAACATAAACATACACACACACAAAAAAAAAGCCTCTTGGGGGAGATGTCCTGACTCTGTACATAAAATGCCACTAAAACAGCACACAATCAGCACTGGGGAAAAAAAGGATCATCAGTGCAGAAAATCAGAGTCGTGTTTCAAAGACTGACAGCATACCTAAATCTGGGTTCCACAAAGCAAAGGCCAAGTGCCACTGAAGCTAACAGCAAATCTTCTCTTAATTTCACTGGGGGAGGAATGTGGAGGTATACCTGAGCTTTCATATTCTCTGGGGAAGAAGAGTGCAGAGGGGTAGAAAAGGTGAGTAACACAAATAAAGTCTACTATTTAAATCCTGGAAAACAATAGCAGCAACTTTACAGAGCATATTAAGATAGGGCTCCTGGGAGCTCCTTCCTACTTTACCACTAATTTTGAGGAACAAGTTACTTTGGACCTGATTTTGAAAGTATTAGTTTTATTTAGTCAGTCAGCTGAGGACCCTGGTTCATGCAGTAGTTACACATTCCAATAGAACTACGCCTGTGCAAATATCTGCCTTAACGGAGATCTTAATTCACTGAAGCAGCAGTAATTGAATGTGACTTCGGATCAGGACCCTGTTTTCACAACAGTTAAATAGTTATACCTACTTTATTTCACAAAGGATTGAGAATGAATCTTACCTTTTTTTTTTTTTTTTTTTTCTTCTTCCCAGCACTCTGTGATTTTATTTATATAAAATAGTATTTGTTCATCAGAAAACTAACATATCTCTCTGTACTTTCAATTTATTGTAAGGGCTAGAAGGTACAAGCACTCTAATGAAACTCATTTCATCAAAGTCATTCAGCCTTTTAGGTACTAGCAGAACTTCTTATGTGTGACAATATCTGAAATGCAGAGCAAAGTAAGGGGGAAAGTAAAAGAAAAAAAAGACCAATGCAAATGTTAGAATTGAAGTACAATAAAAAAGTTTTGCGAATCCAGAGCATCAAGTTTCTGTAGTTAGTGTGGTCCCAACAAAAACATCAAAAAAACATTGCTCACAGAAAGAAGTCTGATAGTTGAGATGAAGAAGGGACATAACAGGTATAGTCAAAGATACATTGAGTGTTTTATCCTAAGGGCATAAAGATTTATAGTCTCCTAAATATCCCATGACACATTCTGATTTTGGTGGGGCTCTATTAAACATATGGCAGGTGAAGACTTCCATCAATACATGTGTTAATCTGTCCCTTGGGATGTCTGAGGAATTCCTGTGGAGAGAACTACAGAAATGCTCAAACTCACAGAGAACAATTATGAAGTGTTAAACTGGGTGTCAAAGATTTCTGAAGTTGTCATAATAAAGTTCAAACAGAGAGTTTAAATAACACTTCAGCAGGATACTGTCTTTCCTAACCATAGACTCTGGGGGAAAGTTTCCAGCTGGATGCTGAATTAAATTTCAGTGATGGTAAAAAGCAAAGGAGACAGACTGCTCCATGGGTGGACAGTGATGTCTTTTTATCTTACTCATTAGTAATGACAAAATAATTTTCTCTTAGTTTATATAAAGTGATTTAACTTAAAGAAGAAAGAACCACTGGCTGTCTGCACAAGAACTAAAGTCTTTTCCTCTGAACATTAAGGTCTGCCCATAAATACATATTTAATCTGCATGTATCTGTGCTCAGTAACCATATCTTACATGATACAGCATATAATATAGGCATAATCTGTTCAATTACCATAAGCTGATCAACTGGTGCACAGTTCCTAAGGAGGAATTCAGGATCACATCGTAAACTTATTTCAAACAAGTATAAAAGTTTCTTGCCACATCAATTCATCACATATTCTTTATCAGATATTGATACTTTGCAGAAAAAACCCCAGTATTTTAGAAAGACTTCATGTTTTATCAGAAATATATTTTCCCTTTTCAGTCAGAAGCTAGAGTGCCATTTTCAGTCTAGCAGTATATGAATCAAAGGCAGAAAAGAATACATTATTTAAAAATCCAGCTCTTATCAATACAAAGGAAAGTTGTATTTTTCTTTAAGTGAAAATATAGCAAATCTAGACTCTAATGGTTTTATGATTCCCAAATATTGCATATTCCTATTTTCAATGATCAGAATCTTTCTTGAATGATTACAAACCAAGCAGATACAAATGAGGCAGTATAGAACCCAGGCTGGTAACCACGACAGATATCTCAAAATACTTAATTCCACTGAAACAACTCTAGCATTGAAGATATCTTTCCTTACGTTGTTATTTTGCAGCACTGAGGCACAGGCACAGTCCTGGATGCCTTAGGTAGAATTTATATGTACATACATGTCTACAATGTAGATGTCTTAACGTAAATTAGTGACTGTGACTAACTCCTGCTGCCTTCAACAGAAATCTCAGGTGGGATTCAGCTCTTCTTCCTTCTAGATCTGTAAGCGTTGGATATCAGGCGTGAGTTACACAACTCAGATTCATTTCATGGTTGATGACAGAAAGAAATAAATGCTTCCTAAAAGGGATTCATCTGACCTATCTCAGACCTCTATCTCAAGAAGAATTTAACAACCCTCTGAAGCTGTTTATCTCCATTGACAGGAAAGACAAATGACTACTTCGAACATAATGATCTGCCTTCAAGACCAATAGGTTATAAAGGATGATTCCTTTCTGTTATAACAATCAGTTGGTACTAAAGATCTCTAGCAGTGCCTGCAGGGCTTCCTTCCATTCCTTGGGACTGGTTCCCAAAACATCCACAAACACAAACTGCTGTGAATTAGCAATACAGGCATCTGACAATACTACAACTTAGTGATCTAGTATTTTATACTAGATTCCCAGAGAAAGAGCATTGCCCTGACTGACATTACAATCATTTTTTTTCAAATCTCTTAATTTTGCACTGCATTTTTGAATACTAAGTGGCTGGGTTTGTACAGCATAGTTTACTTTTCTGTGTTGCATTGTCTCACAGAGAGGCTTCTCTGACTTCATGGCTCAGGTAGTGTGTTGCAGTGAACAGCCGAGTGAGCCTGGCAAATGCTGATGGAGCCTGGACAAGGAGACCCTTTGGCATGCAACTGCCTGCCTGACCACAAACATTGTGAGATGGACAGCTTGCAGACTGGTTGGGGACTCTCGCCCTGCATTGGTGGAAACTCTATGTACAGACACAGACTTGATAAATCTACATAGATAGATGATTTTTCTCTCTGGCAATAGCTGTCTTTCTGTGGAGTACGAGAGCTTGCAAGTAATGTCATTTACGTGGAAATGTTTCTTGACCTCCTACTTCTGGGCAGACTTACCAGAGAGAAGAGAAGGAGAATCATACCAGACTGTGCAAAGGTCCAGGTGGTTAGGGGAACACACTTTTAGAAACTGCAGATTACCAGTGCCTTATATTTCTCTGTTGATTTCGCACAAGAAAATGAAGTCCCATACTGCACATGAGTAAATATGTTACCATAAATTCCCTTTTTTAAAATAATGTCAATGATAATCCTAGAATAGGACTCACTACTTGGAATTCGGCATTGCACTGAAGCGCAAATACAGTTTATTAAACTTGTCAGCAATAGCTATTTTTGGCTTCTCTGTAGTGAAAATTTTAATGTAAAGTTAAATTACTACTCAGCCATAGAAAGAAACTCTTTATTATTTGAATTTTTAAAGCCTTACTGTAAATTGCTAGAGGTGAATAGTACACTAACACTATAAAAATAAAATGGAAACCCTCTAAAGTGCTGCAATCCAGAAAATATATGTACTGTTATCACAGATCACAAATGCAGCTACAGATAATTTTAAACATATGGTAAGCTTCTACTTAAGTACTTATATTTTAGGGAGCATAACTGTGCTCTAAATCTTATTGTAGTCACAGAATAATTTTGCTTTGAACATTTGTGTAGGTAAACCTAGTGCTGCTCATAATGATATTTATTGAAGCTGGATTGGTTTACAATTTGCAACTCATTAATTCAGTATATAATTCCAAATAAATAAGGAGTTTCTTGTGTAGCTATTTAACTCAACAGCAATATATTACTGTAAAATACTAGCTATCAGCAGTTGTTTCATGAGTAGCAGAACTAATGAGGTCTAGTGTGTCTATCAGTTACTTTCTAGTATTTCTCTATACACCAGTGTGTCTTGCTGCTGTGTTCCACGTCCTCAGTCTCTGTCTTTCTTCCCACCACTACCTGTCTGCTGAATTTAGTTGATCTCAGTCAATGGATTTTTCATCCAAGTACTGCTGAGGGCTGACCATGATCTCATAATACCACTGTAAGGATCCTCAAGGGAATAAGGCATCACTAAGTTAAGACAATGTTTGTGCTTTTTAAAAGTTTTAATTACGTAAGGAAAAACTAATGTAGAAAGTCAGAATCAAATCATAGAATGACAGGACCACAGAACAGCCCAGGTTAAAAGGTCCAACCTTTCATGGAAAAGGGAGCCTAGATGAGATTATCTAGCACCATCTCCAAATGCATCTTGAAAACCTCCATGATGGAGACTCTACCACATCCCTGCTGAGGTTGTTCTAGTGATTGATTGTTCTCAGTGTAAAAAAAGGCTTTCTTATATCAAGATAAAACCTCTCCCAGTGCAACTTGTACCAGCTGCCCCTTGTCTTTTCCACGTGGCTTCTTGTGAAGAGAGACACTCCATCCTCTTTGAGGTGATGATTTTGGTTTAGCTATTTTTTAAAAAATGTTTTAAGTTATTATTAATTATTATTCATTTATTGCACAGTTTTTAAACTGTTTGCAGCTTGAAGAAAAAGCTCCCCTTGAATCAGATTTCTGACAGACATTTATCCAAATGAGTCAGTGAGCTACAGATGATATATCCTGATTTTAAGTTGTTTCTTTGAGACCAGAGTAAAATGTGCATGGTCATTGAAACACAGGAGCCCTTTAATTCCTTATGTGATAAAAGTGTCTATTTTTCCATGCTTGTTACCTTTTGTCTTACACAGATGTTGATGTATAGGCTGACATATTAGTTCCTCATTTTAATATGCCTTTTATTTTGAAGATTGATTTCTTAGGGCACCTCATTATTTTCAAGATATCCCCAAATATTCCTTATTTTATCCTTTTTTAGACGTCAGCAGGCCTCTTCTATTTATGTTCAGTGACACAGGACTATGAATGCGTCCTGTCAGTTTTTGAACCTGTTAAAGAGTCAGGCTTCTGACCGTTCAGTCCTTACACAAACATAATTTGATTTGCAAACTGAATAAGAGAAACCAAAACCACAGCTGAATGGAAACAGAAGGAAAAATTTGGGGACTATGAGTAATAAGAAGAAAGGTAAGATAATTAAACTCTAATGAAAAACTTAAAATGTTTTTTATTATTAATAATAATATTATCATGGCAGTCACTTGAAACCCAGTGGGCTTTGACACTACACTGTACAAAGAAAATGCAGAAACAAATAACAATCCAGGCTTCTTGGCTATTACTCTAAAGAGATTTGATAAAGAAGGTGAAGGTGAAGGCAGGAAGGGATAAATCATACAGTCCACCACCAGAATGTAGTATTTTGAAAGGAAAAAATTATATTATTGATTTGTTTTAAAAACATTCTTGTGTGAGAAGCATATACACATGTGGACTTCAGATGCAGAGAGGGTGCAAAGTGATAAAAAAAGAAGTGAGTAAGAGTCCAGTGAGAAGAATCTGAGGGAGAGTTGAAAAGAAATTGAAGTAAACACATAGGCTGATTACAACGTACTTTTCAGCAGAAAATATCCAAGGACACATTTATATATTCTGAGTGCCAGTTTTCGATGTCTAGTGCATGAAATAGATCCCATTTTCTGTCATTGGTGGTGTGTGCAGCAGCACAGCTCTGAAACCAAGCTTCTCTGATGTGAATTTGCAATGTAGCCAGGGCAGATGTACAAGGTACAAACAAGAAAGTATTCCCAGATGACTTAATATGCTTCCCTGGGTTCAGTTCTCAATCCATTGATAGTCTCTTCTTTGCCCCGTTAAATCTTCACTGGAGAGGTGACCAGTTGCCTACCACTGGAGAGTCAACCTGTTGCTTACCAACATGGTTGAATTAATTAGAGATGTCAAGATTGGTGTCAGCCTCGGCTGCAGTGATCATGCCCTGGTGGAATTCGCAATCTTGAGGGATATGGGCCAGGTGAATAGTAGAGTCAGGACCCTGAATTTTAGAGAAGCGAACTTTCAGTTGTTTAAGAAATTAGTGGCTGAGTAAGGACCTCCTGATCAAACTAAAGTATAAGAAGGAAATGCACAGGCAGTGGAACCAGGGACATGTCTCCTGGGAAGAACATAGGATGTGTAAGGATGGGATCAGGAAAGCTAAGGCACAGTTGGAGCTGAATTTGGAAAGGGATGTGAAGAATAATAAGGGTTTCTACAGGTACATCGGGCAGAAAAGAAAGATTAAAGAAAATGTACCCCCTTCAATAAAAAAGAACTAATGACAACCAACGTGGAGAAGGCTCAGATACTCAACATTTTTTTTTGTCTCAGTTTTCAATGGTGATCTCTCCTCCCATATCTCTCAAGTCCCTGAACCTCAAGGCAGGGACTGGGGAATTGAAGATCAGGTTTGAAAACATCTGAGGAACCTGAACACAGGATCTGATGCAATACACCCCAGGGTTGTGAGTAAATTGGCTGATGTAGTTGCCAAGCCACTCCCCATCATATTTGAAAAGTCATGGCAGTCAGGTGAAGTCCCCAGTGACTGGAAAAAAGGAAACATCATGCCCATTTTTTAAAAAGGGTAAAAAGGAGGACCCTGGGAACCACTGACCAGTCAGCCTCACCTCTGTGTCTGGTAAGATTATGGAGCAGATCCTCTTGGAAGATGCATCAAAACATGGAAGACAGGAAAGTGATTAGAGAAAGCCAACACGGCCTCACCAAGGGCAAATTGTGCCTGACTAATCTAGTGACTTTCTACAATGAAGTGACAGCATCAGTGGGCAAATGAAGAGTTACGCATCTCATCTACTGGGAATTCTGTAGGGCCTTTGATATGGTCCCCCACTACATTCTTGCCTTTACATTGGAGAGATATGGGTTTGATGGATGGACTGTTAGATGAGTAAGGAATTGGCTGGATGGCCAAGAATTACAGTCAATGACTCAGTGTCCAAGTGGAAACCAGTAATGAGTGGTGTCCCTCAAAGGTCCATACTGTGACCAATATTATCTAAAATCTTCATCGATGGCATATACAGTAGGACTGAGTTCACCCTCAGCAAGTCTGCCAATGACACCAAGCTGAGTGGTGCAGTTAATGTGCTTGAGGGAAGGGATGCCCATCCAGAGGGACCTTGACAGGCTTGAGGAGTGGGCTTATAGGAACCTCATGAAGTTCAACAAGGCCAAGAGCAAGGTCCTGCAGATGGGTTGGGGCAATTCCAAATATAAATACAGACTGGAGTATGAATGGATTGAAAGCAGCCCTGTGAAAAAGCACTTGGGGATACTGGTGGATTAAAAATTAGACATGAACCAGCAATGCAAGCTTGGGCTGTATAAAAAGTGTGGCTAGCAGGTCGAGGAAGGTGATTTTTTCCCCTCTACTCTGCTCTTGTGAGACCCTGTGTGGAGTACTGCATCCAGCTCTGGGGCCCCTAGTAAAAGAAAGACATGGACGTGTTAGAGTGGGTCCAGAGGAGAGCCATGAAAATTGATTAGAGTTCTGGAACACCTCTACTGTGAAGAAAGGGGTTCAGCCTGTTCAGCAGAAGGCTCAGCGGAGACCTTTCAATATATAAAAGAGGCGTATAAGAAAGATGGAGAAAGACTTTTCGCCAAGGCCTGTAGTGACAGGACAAATGGCAATGGTTTTAAACTGAAAGAGGGTAGGTTTAGATTGGACATAAGAAAGAAATTTTTTAGGATGAGGGTGGTGAGACCCTGGAAGAGGTTGCCCAGAAAAGTTGTGGATGCCCCATCATTAGAAGCATTCAAAGTCAGGTTGGATGGGGCTTTGAGAAACCTGGTCTAGTGAAAAATGTCCCTGCCCATGGCAGGGGTTTGGACTAGATGATCTTTGAAAGTCCCTTCCAACCCAAACCATTCTATGGCTCTGTGATTCCATTATTATTCAGCCAGGACAAGTCGATACAAGATATGTGAGCTGGAGACTGCAAACATGATGTGGGGGTCACAACACTATTTTTCCTGCAGTATCATCAGTCACCCACTCTCTTCACACTATCAAGATCTTTAGTCCTCTTCTACTGTTGGGAAGCCTCCCAATTGTGTAGCCAGATTTTGTGATAATTATCACTGCAGTGGATGAACTAAACTGACGTGGCTGCGTTTAGCAAAAGTGCTGTGTATCTATGAAATAGCAGTGACATTTGATACTTAGAAATCTGAACTGAATATTGATGTTGACTAGTTAGTCTACAGGAACTCTTCAGTCATTTAAAATGACATCATTAATTAAACTTTTTTTTTTTCTTTTAGTTTTACTTCATCAGAAAATGTGGCTCTACCAAAAAAGATTCCTGGGAAGAATCTGAGCAAATTCATCCAAGTGATTTCACAGGTCAAGAGCAACTTCTTTTTTTTTTTTTTTTTTTTTTTTTTTGTCCTCCAGTGCCAGAGGAAAAGACATCTAATGTCCTGGTCATTACAGAACTCTGACAGGCTCTGGCAGGTCCAGGTTTAGTTCCCTGACCTACCTGGTTATCTTGGGTTCTGCTCCTCTGCCCTCCTCTCTCTGTTACAGCTTCTTATATTTCTTATTACATCATCCATGGTGTAAAAAACCCTGAAATTTATTTCACTGTAAAACAGGAAACATTGTAGAACATTTTAGAGTATTTTTTAGAACACTTTAGACTATTTAGTTGCATACGAGAAACACTGTTCACCTAATTCTAATACTGAAAATAGAGGAATGAATCATAAAAAGTCTGAACAATCATGACTTTGTGCATTACCAAATACACAATGAATCTATTTGGTTGTACTGACATATCTAGCATTAAATAAAAGTATAAATAAAGATTCAAAGGGTTTCCATTCTAGGTTAGACAGGTAACTACGAACCATAATGTCAAACTGCAGTGCTTAATGCCATGGCACAAAGAAATGAAAAAATACAGCTTTTGGATGTATTGTTTTCCAAGCAAAGAAAATAGAATCTCTATTGCTTTGTGTCTTTCTTTTTATTTCAAATGTCTTCATAAACTACATCTTATGGATATCAGAGCAAAGGCTAGTGGTAGAAACCAACCCAAGAAGTTTTATACGAAGAGAGCGCAATAGCTCACGTGCCAAGAAAAAACTGTGGGGCATGGAAAATAAAGGCATAAAATTGCACAATTAACACGAGGAATAAGTTGTAGATTCTCATTAACAAAGACTTTGGAATGTTCTTGAGTGAAGGTCATTATTTACTGTCAAAGATTCAATCCAATTTCAGCAAGATCACATGGTGCTATCAAAACCTGAGGTCACATCTGCCTGACAAGAGAATCATTATTATCTTGGTACTTTAATTAAAGGAAAGAATGATAAGGTTGTTAAATCTTAAGTCAGTAATCTGAATTTTCTTTTGGAATCTGACTCAACTGCTAGAATGAAAATCTGGTTTGAAAAAGGGTAATATGAAAATTAGAAAATGTAAAGGATGCATCATATTTTAGCAAATGTATATATATAAATCAGTTATTTCATAAACATTTTATAGGCAGAGATAAAAAAGCCAGTATAACTGAATTAATGAATTAAATGCAGGATAAAACTTAAAGTATATGTTTGAAGTTCAGAGAAGGCTGGGATTAAGTTAAAACAGAAATGTCATGGTTTTGTAAGTTTCTGTCTCACAAGTCACTTTTTGGATGAATTTTTACATCATGATGAATTTTTTTCCCAACTATGTTGCTTCAGTTTACATAATTTCCAAGTAAAAACTACAATATAGAAGAGAAGTGCCAGGTGTGGCAATTTTAGATGTGTGAGTCTGGTTTAAGAAAGCTACACCAAATTTTAATAAGGTTATCTCTACAGACTTGGAGGAGAAGGAATGGAGTATAGATCACAACATGGGTTTTTGAATTTTAAAGTGACTTTCTGAAACTCAGAGACTAGATAGGATTTGCAAATATAATTCAAGGCAGTTGGTCCCAAATTCATTGCAACTAAATTTATGGAGTGAATCATAGCCAGTCTGTAGGAACCTACTGAATTTAGGAATACAGTTACCTTCCATAGTCAGTCTAGAAACACAGCTGTCTCTAGAGGTGACTCACATTTTAAAAAGACTCCTGGCTCCCAGTTCAGAGGCCTCAAAAGGTGTTGAGTTCTGCATAAATAAATCTGGATCTTTGAGATTTTGTCCCATTTCTGCTGTATAGCTTTGGAAATACAGATTTGCTAGGCACAACAGGGGTTTGCAGTGCATTTGTTAATCAAAAGTGCAAAACTGCAAGGTAAGGCAGAATGTCTGAAGATTGATTATCCTCATTTTTTTGCTTCCTAAGGAAGCCTCTGATTAATTGCTATATTTGTTATTCAACATAATTTGTCCAAATTCAAATGCCAGATCACTGCAACGGTCTACTTATGGTGAGTAAAAATGCAATATATGAAACATCCTTTCTGAGTACAGAGATGGTTAAGCTTCTCCAGCTGGATACACAAGCTGATAGGAAAAAACCCTTTCAAAACCCTAAGGCAATTGAGCACAGTATATTGGGGCAGGGGGAAGGCAGCTCTTTAAAAGAAGATTGAGAACAGTGATTAATTTCCTAAGTGATTTCACTATTATTTATACTAAAACTAGATTATAGTACTCTCTTAAAAGTATACTTCCTCTGCTGCTGGGTAGTACAGGGGAGAAACCGCTGCTTGTTAACTTCAGGTTATTTCTGAGCAGAACAGTTTTTACTTTGATTAGTCAACATTAATCATAAAAAAACAGGTTTTCTGTATTCAGTAATGATATTCAGAATCTACAGACCAAACTGAAATATGATTATTTATAAGAAAATTAAACTGATCTGATATACTGTATAAAAAGCATGTGTGCTTTAAGTTTTCTTTTAGAAAGATGCATTGTTTTATACAAAAGTATCCTGTATAAAATAGGTATTGTATTTGTTTTATGGCACCTTGACACCTATTTTCAAATAGCATTTAGGCCTGCATAATCAAATGCATAAAGAACTCAGAGTACCAGAAGCCAGTCTATTTTAACATCTCCCCTCCAAACCTAACAAACAAAACTCCAAACAGAACAAGAAAATGGTCTAAAACCACTGTTGTCAACTTAAAGTCTATTATTCTATTGACATTTTCTATGATGTCATTGCTATTTATTTCATATTCCTCTTTGGCAAAATAGTCAATGCCTCATTTTTTAATGGATTTAAATAGTTGTGGCTCTCTGTGAGTCATGAATCTAACCAATGGATATATGAGTGCCTGGGCTACAGTCTTGGCTCAGCTGAAGTCAATGGGAAAAATACCTTTGATTCAGTAGTGCTAGAATTTTACTCATGATCTGTAGGCAAAATGATGTTCAGATTATTTCATGATACTACCAAATACCTATGAATGCTGGTTTTTATGTGTTTTTATAAATGATTCTGCCCTAGGGTAAAATAGCAGCAAGAAGAAAGGGATAAATCATGAAGACAGTAGATGTGGGAGAGGCAAATTAGGGTTTGTATTGTTAGCAAATGAATGAGAGAACCCAACAACAAAGGTAAAAAAGTGCCCTGGAAAGTCAGGGTGAGGTTGCAAAGTGGATGGATTAAATGCTTCTCCTTTCTCAGTTTTCTCATTATATAAACAATTTGCCACAGCCAATTACTTTGTAAATAATAATCAGTTCTCAGAAATAACATAGGATCTTTTGTCTTCCTAAATATAGCTTTGTAAACAGTGGCATGAACTGGAAAAGAGGGTCATACTCCTACCCTCATACATACTTGGAACAGCACTGAACTATTCATTGTTAAAGTCATTTCCCCGTGTGTATTGGGTTTGCGTGGCAAGGTTTTGGTAGTGGAGGGGCTACAGTGGTGGCTTCTGTGAGAAGCTGCTAGAAGCTTCCCGTGTCTGACAGCCAGTGCCAGCTGGCTCCAAGACCGACCTGCCGCTGGCCAAGGCTGAGCCCTTCAGTGATGGAGGTAGTGCCTCTGTGATAACATATTTAAGAAGGGGAAAAAAACCTGTGCAACTCCAGCAGCAGTGAGAAAAGTGAGAACACAAAGGAACAATCCTGCAGAAACCAGGGGCAGTGAAGAAGGAGGGGGAGGAGGTGCCATGGTGAGGCAGGCTGTCTGCCTGCAGCCCATGGAGGTCCACAGTGGAGCAGATGCCCACCTGCCGCCTGTGGAGGACACACACTGGAGCAGGTGGCTGTGCCTGAAGAAGGCCGGGACTCTGAGGGAAGCCCCCGCTGGAGCAGGCTTCTGGCAGCACCTGTGAACCTGTGGGGGACCCACACTGGAGCAGTCTGCTCCTGAGGGATTGCACCCTGCAGAAGGGACCCACACTGGAGCAGTTCATGAAGAGCTGCAGCCCTGTAGGAAGGACTCATATTGGAGAAGTTTGTGGAGGACTGTCTCCTGTGGGAGGGATCCTATGCTGGATCAGGGGAAGAGTGTGAGGAGTCCTCCCCCTAAGGAGGAAGGAGCAGCAGAAACAATGTGTGATGAACTGACTGCAACCCCCATCCACTGCCCCCCTGTGCCACTTTGGGGAAGACAGCAGAGAAATCAGGAGTGAAGTGGAGCCCGGGAAGAAGGGAGGGGTGAGGGAAAGGTGTTTTAAGATTTAGTTTTATTTCTCATCACCCCACTCGATTTGACTGGTAAATAATTAAACTAGTTTCCCCAAGTCGAGGCTATTTTGCCTGTGACAGTAATTGGTGAGTGATCTCTCCCTGTCTTTATATTGACCCATGAGCTTTTCATTATATTTTTTCCTCTCCCCTCTCCAGCTGAGGAAGGGAAGTGATAGAGTGGCTCTGGTGGGCACCGGGCGTTCAGACAGGGTCAACCTACTACACTGTGACATATAAAATCTTGTCAGTGATTCTGTTTCAAAAGATAAGATTACCATGGTTATGTCAAATCAGAAATAATTCAATAAAATAAAGACTATAGAGAAGTTTTCTGTACATCATTCTGAAAAGATTGCTTTTCATGAGCCTCAGAAGACCCTGTTCTGCAAACCCTTACCTCAGCGCAATGCCTTTGACACACAGATAGCTCTGCTAGTAGCAGTATGACAGTTTGCGTGAGCAAAGGTTTCAGCATCCCATCAGTGAGATTTCTATCAGTGAACAGGTAAACCTATAAGGAATATTTGAAAAATCTCTCAAGCACGTTCAACACATATAGTTGAGACACAGGAAAGATTTATTTAACAGGCTTGAAAATCTGAAAGCTTTTTTTCATTAGAAAAAGTTGTGATAGCAATTTAAAAATTAATCAACTCATGCCCCAGAATGTTTATTGCTGAATTGTCCTTTTAGGATTTTGCTGGATCCTGCTGTGCCATTTATCTCTCTAAGAAGCAATTTCTTAAAGATTTCACCATTACCTGCTTGCTGTAACAAAAATGTGTCTGCTTTTTACAATTTGAAAAATGGATGTATGTGCAGATCTTCTACACATGTAGGTGTTCTTCTTCTGGGGCAGAGATTTGGAGTACAGTATCCCATCTCACTGCTTTCTTCCCAGTATGAAATATTTACAGATTGGTTCTGTGAAGAACAACAGTCTTTCTCTAGGAAACAGCAGATCGGTGCTTTCTTGGACCCTGTCTGCAGGTTTTGCTCTTTAGTTCAAATTGCTCCACTTGCAGCACCTGGGATGTGTGCCTGTGTACCCACCACCTTTCTTTCCTTGCTGCTACATGCTTATTCTGTCCTCTGAAGCCTGCCCGTAACACAGCAGAGGGGGGAGGCTGGCTGCCCTCCTGCAGAGGACCCATGTTTGAAGTGGAGCATGCTCCCCCATGCACCAGATCACAGAGGATTGCTCAGGTGGGCAGGTGCGTCTGGAGATCCCCTTGTACACCCCTTGCTCACAGCAGGGTCAGCTGCAGCAGACTTATCAGCAACCTGCCCACTGTGTTTTAAATATATCTCCAAGGATGGAGACTGCCTCTCTGATCAACCTGTACCAGTGTTTGATCATCAACACAGTAAATTAGTTTTTTTCTTAAATGACCTTCCTGTATTTGGGTTTGTGCCTGTTTCCTCTCACTGTCTCACTGGGCACCAGTGAGAAGAGCCTGGATCTGTCTTGTTTACTCCCCCCACATCAGGTATTTATATACATTGATGAGTTCTCTCCTGAGCCTTCCCAGCTCTCTCAGCCTCTTCTCGTATGAGATGCTCTAGTCCCTTAACCATTTTAGTAGCCCTTTGATGGACTCGCTCCATTATGTCCATGTCTCTCCTGTACTCTGCATTGCAGTCCCAGTGCGTGGGAGCACTGAGCGGGCCTGACCCACATGTGGGCCAGCACAGACCCACCAGGAGTTCCCCCCTAGGGAGAGGTGTTAGACTGATCCCGTCTCCTGGTTTATTTCCCCAGGGCAGCAGCTGGGGCAAGGATCCCCCACAATGTGTCTCTGATAAGTGTAGGCAATCGATCTGACTGTCTTGCAGTGCCTGTAGTTATCTCTCATGAGATTTTTTTTAAGCACAAATGGCAGCTCTTTTATATTGTTCCAAACAGCAAAGGATTTGAACTTTCAAAGCTGCCAAATTCTAAGCAGCATCCAAACTACTTATCTTTGGAGAGTGCTCACTAAGGACTTCTGTTTGTTTGATTTGGATCACTGGCACATAATCTTAATTTCAAGTCAAAGACAGTAAACTCTTCTTCAGCACCTTGAAGGCTCATTCTGACCTGAGTAACTGAAATTGTGATGATTAATGGATTACACAAATTTAGATTGAATTTTATTAGGCATTTCTTAACACTATATGTCTTTGGCTACTCTGAGACACATTCACAGTCTCAGAAGATATGGTAATTTGCCCTTCTGATCAGGCATCCTTGCTGCAGATGTTGTGAGACTGACAAGTGCTTCTCAGTATATTCCCTCAAGACCTGTAAATTTAAACTGAATCTCAAAGATAATTTTCAGTCTCCTACTTCATATATGGTGAGTTCAAGTTCACTGTGCATAATTATATTCAGCGCCCTGTCACAAAAAGGAATCAATCTAGCCATACTCTGTTAACTCCACCATATTATGCTCAGCACCCAAAATACGTTTTGTGGAATTTTACAGATGCCACATCTAGAAATGGCAGCAGGAAACACTGGAAACAGTCAGTGACCCAAAATATCCTGGAGAACTAAAGTGCAGAAAGTACTTGCATCCTTTTATCTCAAAGAACTACTTTCAGATTTCTTTGCTTTGATGATTTGGGATTCTAACAATGTACAATTTATGGGATCTAGTCAATTGTATAAAATTATTGTGAAAAGTCTGTGTTTTTTTCTTTCAGGCTATGGATGAAGAATTTCGCAATTTTCTGAAAAGCCCTGTACCACTCACCAGATTAGGCACAATGAAGAGTCATTAACCTTAATGACCACCCTGTCTACACAGGAGGCATGCTCAGAAGTCCAGCTAAAGGTAGAAAAGCATTTTTCTCCTTCTCCTTCTCTAGAAAAGGGAACAAAAGGTAAAAATACAAACTTTCCATTTGGGGCAGCAAGATAAAGTGACAAAGAAGGAAACTAAAAATGATTCACAGAAGGAATAAAAGTGCCATAAGAAAGCAAAAGAGGAGCACGTGTGGCTCATTGCCACAGCCATGGAAAGCTTCTGGCCTGTGGAGGCTCTGGGAGAGATCCTCTGAGGCAGCACAGGGAACACAGACACGAGCTCAACCAGCAAAATGCAAGCAAGGTTTCTTACTTTGTCCAGGCTCTTTTATCCCTCACCCTGTCACATGAAGAACAGGCCTGAATGTCCACTGATCTAAGTGTGGGCAGATATATAAAGCAAGCGTGAAAGGCTGTAAAGTGATGCACATTGGGTTTCAACCTGCTTAACCCATGTGTCCCAGAAGGAACGCAGAAAATTGGGCTCTGCATGTGCAGAGGGCACATAAGGGCAGTTCCTGTCCCTTTTGAGTTCGGCATCAGATTCAAATAAGTCAGCTTCATCCTTGGGTAAAAAGCAGAACATCCCACCTAATTAAGAAATTGCTGCCCCAGATAACATGCAATCTGCAAGGCCAGAAACAAAAGGCAGCGCCAGACTTTGCCAGTGCAAACATATCTGAAGAACTCCTTAGTGCTGTTCACTGCTTCACAGTTTCTTGCTCTTTTCATACAGGTTTTATTAAAATGGACATAATTTCTTATGGCAGACACTAGAATAATTTCCAATGATTATATTTCCTTACTATTTCAGCCTTTTTATTTTATAAGGGAACATTATACATTTATGCTTAATACCATTTTAATTAATAGTTTTTCTATTTAATCTCCATCTCTGGTGAAATTAATCATGTTAAAACAGTTATTAATTAAAAGCACATGTGAAACTGAAGAAAATATGATGCTTTGCCCTAGATTTGTTTTTTCAAACATAGAATTGGCAATTTTTAGAAAAATATTAAGCCCTCAGGATTAAGGTAGAGCATATGTGGATAAAGAAAAAAAAAAAAAGTAGAGCAAGCTAAGGGGGTGTGATCTAAAGTGACATGACAGGGAAACAAAACAAAGCAAAACCACCAGAACAAATGTGGGTTCAAAACCAAGTTTTAGTTCCATACTACCATCAAAGCCAAACAGCAGAAGCAAATAGTTTTTATACTGCCATCGTTTTGCATCTAGCAAAACATGCAGTACGAAACAACATTTGCACTTAGGCCTAAATCCAAAAACGATAGTGAGATGCCTGTATCCAATTGAAATTAATGGTCCATTTAAATAAAAGGGAGGAGGAATCTCAAATCTGATGCAATGTTGGGGTTTGATCCATAAAGAGAGGTATCTCAAGCAATTTAAACATCTACCTAATGGCATGCTGGCCGATGAGGAGCACTTTTCCATGTGTATTTTTCTATATACTCTGTATAGGTAGTGGCACCCTGGGAGCCAGACACCTGAAACTCAGATATAATGGTGCTCCCTGCATTTAAATTATTTGTGCATCTTGAATTCCATATGCTTAAGCAAAAAACAGAGAGAATCATAACTTATTGGTGACTGTATGCTTTGGTGGGACTCACTGCTGGGTTCGCAAAATATGGGGAATATGGTCCTCTATTATACAACTTCCATGAAGGGGAAGAACCATTACCAAAGAACTGCAAGAATATGGTAATCTTGAGGATGAAAATTAATAAAAAATGAACTAGAAAGGAAATTATCTTAAATGTGCTACTTTTCTGACTTAATACCAAGTTTGTATCAACCCTTCTAGGCACAGACATAAGAAGCTCTGGAAAAAGAAAAAAAAAAAAAAGGAAAAAGAGATGAAACATAATAGAGTGTTAAAATTGGAGCATTGCTTCCATACCCATGAGATTGCTTTTTCTTTAAAGTATTTCAATTATCCTGACAATAAAAGAAAGAATAGCTACATTAGTATCATCAGTCACTTCTGATCTGACAAATTTCTACATATATTGCACCTAATAAGCTTGTTTTGTTTTTTTCCAATCCCCTTGATGAAGTGTAAATCACACCACAATTGTTTCACTGGAGGCTTGCTATATGTGGCATCCTACAGAGCCTGTTGCTAAGACAGAGCATGTGGTGAGGCTCCACCATGGCAACAACTGCCAGCCCATGATACCTTAAAATCCTCAACTCCTCAATGTTAAAGATCATTGTGTCCTAAATAGGGATTCTATAATCTGAACAAACAGAAATCCCCTGCTCTTGCTAGTAGTGGCACAATATCAGCAATTAGCTGCTGAGTCCCAAACTGTATCCCAGAAGATGGGAAGGACAGCTGCTTTGGCATATTAATGGCCACTGGCTTTATATCATTATGTTTTTAATTTGGGCAGTGTATTGTTCTTAATTTCCCTCCAAGAGACAGAGGAATCTGTGAAGATCATCAAGAAAGTTTAGTTATCTTTGTGAGTGCTCCTGAGGAGTTTTTATTAACCTCATCAAACCGTACCAGGAGTTTTCTGCAAGAAGTCTTCCCAAAGCCATGGGCTGTGGTCACAGAAAGCCGGTTTTATTAAGAATCAGTCAGTCAGCATTGTACATGTCACACTGTAAGGAGTCCTGGGTATATCTCCCAAAACAGATGATTCCCAAAAGAATGATAACCAGTATCTGTATGGAGGCATTATGTCAAAAGATATTAATGAGGTAAAACTGATGTCATTTAACAATCAATACACACAGTTAGAGAGATCTGCGCAGGTTTATAACTGCTACAAATTCAATTATTTCAGCAAATGTAAATACAAGAGATATAAATACGCTAAACAGTTTAAAATTCTTTGATGAAAGCTAAAACTAATTTGTGTGCTATAATATGCAGTCTTGTTGAATGCAATCTTATGAACTGTAGCAATCTTGACGAGAGTTTAAAGGTATCCAGTCACTGAAATGTTCATTAGGCATTATCTCAAGAGGCAGTTCTGTTTGCTAGAATGA
The DNA here is from genome assembly GCF_047716275.1 of Strix uralensis. Classification (NCBI taxonomy): domain Eukaryota; kingdom Metazoa; phylum Chordata; class Aves; order Strigiformes; family Strigidae; genus Strix; species Strix uralensis. Next base: position 80,644,318 of record NC_133973.1, read on the forward strand.
TCTTTTTTAATTAGTGAATTACAGAACCACATAAAAAAACCTTCAGCTATCGTTGCCTTCTGCTTACACATCTTTCTACTGCCTAAGAACAAAATTGCTTTGTAATTGTATCCTCCACTGCAAATAAGCAAAAAATGTACTGCAGGAAAGCTGTAGCAGTTCCTAAGATGGGTCAAAATAAAGATGAAGAATCAAACACTTTACGGGTTACTATGACTAAGTTTTCTTGTTAGTATGACCAAGTCTTACAGAATCTTAAAAGATGGTAGCTATTTTGTTAAGAAAAATGACATGATTGTTGATATCATACAATCCCAAAAAGAGATGCAAAAATATCACCCACACAGCTATAGTTAAAAATAATGCAAAAAACCCCAACCCATGGAAGATGGCGAAACAGTCATTCTGGCCAGAAATTGTGCAATTCCATGTGATCAAGCACTGAACATAGACCTGTCCTAGTATTCTCAGAACAAGAGTAACACATTCCAGCCAGATTTTTTCATGTCTTGTTTGTGATTAACTCTTCCTTTGACTTGATTAATCATAGCTCAGTGTCAGAATGATTGTCTCTTATGTTCTTATTGTCAGATGGGACAGACAAGCTAGGGATATTTTACTGATAAATATCCATTCATCCAGTTACTTCTGCCCATTTAGAAAATGGTACAAAACTGACCAAAAAAATAGTAGCTTGTAGAAGAATATTATTCCTATCTGTTGGTCATGAAAGAGACTCATCTAAACCTGTGTATATTTGAAAATTCTGTCTGTAACAAGAGATTGTAAATAGGCATGATGTGTAAAGATCATGAAAGTGTGCACGAGGTTTATCGAATGAGGTTAAGAGTACCAGTTAAATATGTGTAAACAGTAATTCTGTTAGTGAGTGTGCAGTAAACAAAGGAGCACAAAGCTTCTAATACAGCCTTTAGGATATACAAGTGGGCACTTCTGAAATACTGTTAGCCTGCAGATAAGTAATAGGTGTTTAGCTCAGTAGGTTATCTGAATGCAAAAATCCAGCCTGTAATCTTGCCTGCACTACTGACTCTATTAAGGCTTGAGCAGAGCTGTAAATACATCAATGTATAGATGCCTGTTGCATCAGAAAAACAAATACAGGAACCAAGCAATATACACATGCCTTAACTGAGAAGAGAGTGAAAGAAAATCAGTCACATCATATTGTTTTCTGCATTACTTCAGAATGAATGCGCAGTGACGCCAGAAGAAAACCACACCACACCACACCACAAAACGGCAGAGCTGGTGAAGTCAAATAAGAAGCTGATAAAAAAGTATGTGATCCATAAAACATTCTGAGAAAAAGGTTGAGGGAAGAGCGTAGCGGAGCTCTAGCAGTGTAAAGGAGGAAGCTGAAGAAGCTGAGGACCACACACACTTTTATCTCTCAGTTTTTATGTCTTGGGGCTGAGTGAAAACTTGCAGTGAGAAGTAAGCCAGAGTATGCTCGACAAGGACTGCAGTGTAAAGGTAACACCACCTTGAGCAAGTGGCACTTTTTATTGCAACTTTGAACATTCCTCTGCCAAAGACATTTTTTAAAGAAATTGGTTTTTGTTTCTTCTCTTACAAATTCAGCGACTCCTCTCAGAGGCAGTCAGCAATGGGATTAGGAGGAAAGGGCCTCAGTTCACTTCAGCTGGTCAGTACCTAGATCAGAAACACATGCACACAGTCAGCTCTTCCTTCTGATCATCATCTTTGCTTTCATATTTTAATGAGTAATGACTACATGAAATTTTGAGGATGAAATGTAAATGATATTCTAATAAAAACCATGTCACAGGTCAATAGCTTCATGGACATGGAAAAAAAAGTCATGAATTGCTTGACTATTAATGTTCAGTTTGAACTAAATGAGGGTATTTTTGAGGTCAGATAAAATGCTGCTGCATCTTCACCTTACACATTCTTGAATTAGTAGCTACATAGCCTTAGCACAAGTATTTTAAGAGAAGCTTTTCTGGCAGTCTCAGATACTGTATATACTGTTGAGATACTGCAGGGTTATGTAAAGGAAACTAGTCTTCCATACAAGACATAATTTCCAACTCTTTTTGGTCTGCTTGTCTGTCACCAGCTGCTGAAGATAATTTAGTGCAAAGCACAACTTTACAGTGCAAGTTCTCATTCGCTAGTGCCCATTCCCCTAATTTTCAGGCTTTTGGAAATAATAAGAGCAAGAATGGAAAAATCAATACCTTTTCTGAATTAAAGGTTAAATGTGAAGATATTTTGGATAAACGTGGTCTTAACAAAGTTACTGTGTCTTTACTGTCACAGCAGACTTTGTGATATTTTCCTCATTTGTCCCAAGCACATTCATGGTATTACAAGGGATTTTTTTAAAGCTGCTTGAATGTTGGGAAGACTGTAGTAACATCAACAAATGATAAATCAGAGGAAGGGATTGCACTAGTGAACTGGATTTCAAAAAGCATTCTCTTCCTCTCTTCCTGTATAGCAGCAGCCGTGGTATTTCTGGTGTAGCTACATGCAGCTCTTAATTTACTAAGAGCTTAATAAGTCTTTTGTTAAGAACAACACATACAACAATGATATCTGAACCATTTGATCACCTATACTGTTCACTTTCCTGCCTATGCCCTGGATTATTCCAACAAGCTGTCCCTAAGACACTGCTGGAGCACTGCTCAAAGGACATTTCATTCTGCTATTCCTTCTGAAAGTCAATAGTTTTTGAGACAAAACTGCACCAGCTTTGATTTCCTCCATACAGCACTTCTGCAGCAAGCTTTATGCCCTCAGACATCCCCACATGCCAGCTGGTATACCACTGGTCATGCAAAGCAATAATTTTTCATGCTATAGAAATATCACAGTGTTTGTATAGAGTCCTCAAATCATAACAGACACTTTGAATTGAGACACACACACACATAATTTGTATCCTAAGGTCAGAGGAGCATCAAATGGAGTCCAGAGCCTAATAGTCTGTCCTGCAGACAAGGCCTGACTTCTGTGAATATAGCAACTCCTGAGCAGGGGAAATCCAAGACAATACATGCCACTTGGCCTTCTTTTCTTTGGCAGTGATGCTAGGGCCTGAGATAACTCTGCCCCTATTTTAATAATTAAGAGGTTGCTTAATGAGCAGCAATACAGCCCCAGTCATAACTATGAGGAAAAGCTGATCAACTTGACCTCTCCTGTTTTCATTTTTCAAGGTACTTTCTTAGGAGCACTTTGCAAGTACTTGATTTTGAAGCAGCAGACCTATCACATACAACCAGAAGAGGTCTAGTATCAGTGGTTTCCTCATACAGTTTTCCTCTTCTGGGGGTTTCTTGATGTGGAGGTCAGATAAAGTTTTACCCAATTCAGAGGTGAAAAAAAAGAAAGGGTCTCGCTGTTCTTGTTTTTTCCATAATTCTCACGATTGGATCTTATCAGTGAAACAAACCGTTTGATCAAGACAACTGTTACCTGATGAATCAAAAGCATAATAGCTAGCAAAGGATGTTTAAATACAGATATCTGCACAGAAAGACAGTCATATACTCTGTTTTTATTTTCCGATCTTTTTCTGCAAATACCATTACAGTATCTTTCTACCACAGATTTAGTTGCCATTTCCTCATATGACCTAAATTTTACTAGATACATCATGCATGATTGGAAAAATTAGACTCCTGGAATAAAACTGTTATTTTCTTGAGTGCAACAGAAGGCCCTGCTAAGAGAATAAAGAAGATTTAAACAGCAGGCACAGAGGTAATAGCTTTGGTCCCTACCAATTTCGCAGTATATCCCATCCAATAAATTCTATTTAAACTCAAACCAGACTTAATAAACAAGGTAAATAGTAGTTTAGTTCAGATATTTTAATGGAGCTTTACAGTGATTAAACTTTAAAGGAGTGATTATTTTTGTTTTTTATAGTAACAGAAATTGCATTTCTTATTTTATTACAGTAAGTCAAAAAATTAGGAGACAAAGACATTACTTCCAACAGCTAGTGTCCTATGTCTGGAAAGAATCAGCATCCCATTAACGTAATTACCATTCTCATTTGGGATCCTGATAAGCTCTTAAATAGACTATCATTAAGATATATACAGCACATCTCTTTAATAAGATCTCTTGATTTGATGAAACCCTTATTAATACCATTGAAGGTCCCAGAAGAACACCTTCATTTTTTGTGAGTGTTCTGTTCAAGATTACTCTGGTGTCATTGACACAGCTTTTTGTATAATTAGGCTTGCATGCAGAGTCCTCTTCTTGAATTTTCAAGACAGTTTAGCAATAGTGTGTATGTACCAATGTGATGCATCTCCCTTTACAGAAGGAGCTGCTAGCATGAAAATAGTGTATTTATTTTCTCATTTTATTTTTAAGAACAAATTAGTACAGATTCTGATTCATCTATGATTATCCAACAAGGAAAAATTTGTATTCAGTGTTTTTACGGTAAAAGCATGCTACACTTTAAAAATCCCCGTTCTGAAATAACTTACTTCAAAAGGCATATCCTTTTGTTCCTCCTGTTCTTCTGTTATACAGTGATTGCACTGCACTGATACTTTGTAATGAGAAGAATAAAATGCACTAATACTCATTCATCAGACCATCCAATCAGTTTGGATTAAGAACAGGTGGATACCCCCTTTGTTGTCTAGTGGGAGAAAGAGAATCTGTCCACTGAATAACCACTATATCCCAGGTACAGCCCTACTAGCCCGAGTTAAAAATGATTGCTTGATTCATAGGGGGAAGGAAAAAGTAAAAGCCTGAAGGGATGAACATATGCCACCTACAGATGTTAAAAAGAGAAGGACCCCTCTGACCCACTGCCACAGCTGTGATGGACAGAAGTGGCAAGCTGTCTGAAAGCTGTCAGATGGATCTGGCAGAGGCTGTAAATGGTCTTTCCCAAAAATCAGGCTGCTAATGCAGGTTCTGCATGTACGTCTTGGTAGCTAGGCAAGTACCAAAATTTGCCCAGCCCTCCTAGCCACATGAACTCATCACCTTTAGAATTGCTGTAATTTCAATTCACATGTCCAGCACTCAGCAAATCCTAAAGCGATACATGAAAACCTGGCCACTTATTTGTATACTTTAACAAGACCAGGACTGTTCTAAATACCTCTTTATATTCACCTTGCGAATCAAACTGTTGTGCTATATAAACCTTAAAGTGCCATTGAAAACATGGAGAACATGTGAGAATGTATAATATCTCCACATTGTTTGATGACAAAATCTCTCTGGGAAAATATTAGAGAAAAAGTGTTCATTTTACGATAGTTTGCATGGTCCAAGAAGTTTTTATAGTGACTGTGATTTAAAAATGAATTAAAAGTTACAATGTATTCAAAGCAATTTTAGACACCATTAGTCCAGACAATATTTGTGGAGTTCTGCATGGAAAAGTCTTATTTTCTTATTGCCTGTCATTCAGAGGTACTTTTGCGTGCACTGAAAATTTCCCTTATCCTTTCCTTCCAATTTTTTTTAAACTACAAAAAAGTTAGCCACTGAGAATAAAAATGTGGACATGTGTCCAATATTTTATCAACGTACTTAAGATGAGACACTTTTCTAATTCTCTTTGTGTTGTGCCCAGTGTTTGTTCTGTTTGTGCTGCATAACTTTCGAAGGGTTAAGACTCATGTGGACAGGGGTAGATAAGTCAGAATGTGGAGGAGAAAGACAATCTGTCAATCCGATACAACTACAGTCTGGGAGAACTGTGTAGTTAGGTCACAGCCAACACAGCTGTCCATCACTTTTGTAGCCAAGCAAGCACACTTCATGGGCTGAGTTGCACTATTGCCATTCCATTGAGAGATCCTCTAGGATACATTGCAAATGGATGTGATAGAGCTTTGCTTTAATTGCAAAGCAGGACCAGTGGTAATCACCACAGTACTGTTGAAACCACTACGAAGGATGGATTTAGATGATTTCACTAACCCTGAAACAAGGAAATTATGCTAGATATCCTGATTTTTAAAAGAGTTCCCACAGTATGAGTGCCTTAGCTTATTTTCTCAGCTTTCTAGGGCCCTCTCAAACGAAGAAAAATCTATTCAAATGCTTAATTTGACAAACATTTAGAGTAGTTTATAGTATATGAACTGGTTCAACTTTTCTGTTACTCAGTGCTATTTGTCCTCTTGAATTCTTTACTATTCCTAATAATATTCCCACAATTTAGAAAAAAAAAATTAAAAAGAGGCAAATGATCACAACTAGTAATAGAAACAATCTTCATGATGGAACTTTGTCTCCACTAATTCATTTGCAAAATATTATACTAAATCAGGGTGGGATTAATCAGTTGTTTAAAAAAACCTCATGAGCTTTCATGTTGCAGGACTTAGTCTGAGCATTTGCTCTTTTCCTGTTGTACTTCTGGATTTCTCTTTACTTCCACCAGCCATACCAAACCAGCATCAAAGACATTAAAAAGTTACATTTTTAAATGAAAGCTTCAGTATACTTTTTTTCCCTCAGTTAATGCAAGCTATATGAAAGTGTAAACAGATAGAAAAAAGCCACCTCCAAATATTTTGCTGTCTCATTTCTTTAAAACATTGTATGATTTTCCAAATTTGTTAAAGATATGTCTTTTACATCTGTGATTAATGGATGGATATGAAATGGTATACAATCAGTGCACATATACATAATTTATATTGCGGTGTACAGATTTCCTTTCCTTTGCTGAGGCTGTAGGTTGGACTGCAGGTACGCTGTCCTGACTGCTTAAGCAAACTAGTAAATTAGTCTGGTACTGATTTGTCTTCGAACAGGACAACTTTTAAAAGGAAAAAAAAAAAGAAATGCAGGAGTGACAGCACCCAAGGACCATCAGGAAATAGTAATAAATATATTTCTGTCTTATTTATTTAAATGGGTAATTGTACTGGGTCTGGGATGGAGCTAACTTTTTTTGGCAGCAGTCCTTATAATGCATTTCTGGATTTGAGACTAAAACAGTGTTGATAACAAACCACTGTTTTGGCTATTGCTGAACAGTGCCTGCACAATGTTGAGGCTTTCTCCATTGCTCAGTCTGCCCCTCAATGAGTAGGCTGGGGGTGGACAAGAAGTTAGGGGGAGACACAGCTGGGACAGCTGACCCCAACTGACCAAAGGGATATCCCAGCCCATATGTCATTGTGCTCAGCAATAAAACTGGGCGGGGGGGATGTTTTCCAAGGTGGCCATTGCTTGGAGACTGGCTGGCACCAGTCTGCCTGTGGGAGGTGGTGAGTGATTGCCACTGAAACAATTGTGGATTTTTTCCCTCTTTCCTTTACTGTCTTTAACTTGACCCCAAAATTTTCTTGCTTTTGCTCTTCCGATTCTCTCCCCCTTCCCGCTTCAGGGGGAGTGAATGAGCTGCTGTGAGGGTGCTTAGCTGCTGGCCAGGGTCAACTCACAACATTAATTAATATTAAACTAGGGATCCAATAAATGAAAAATCACATTTTTTAATAGAATCACAAAATTTCTTAGGGGATACCTCTTTTTTCAAACACATTTGACTTATAAATTTTAGGACTCTAAAAGTAAAATACATACAGTTAAAAGTCCTGCATCTTGAGAACAGTAAAGGAAATTAAAAGTTCAGATTCAGTTTGACAAACCATTCACAATGTGCAATACTGGACCTGTGAACCTATTTCTTGTTAATTAACATGGGCATTTCAACATTAAATAAAAGCTCTGCTGGGAGGAGTTCATGGAGTGTTGACAGTATACCTTTGAAAAGGATTAATTTACAGGAGAAAGGATAAATATGTATTAGAACTAAGGAAAAGGAGTCAGGGATGGAAAGAGAAGTGTTGTCAAAGCTACACTGTGTTGTAATTAGAGTAACCTAACAGCTCTATTCCCTTTAGTCCAACTCTTTGTGCTAGAGTTAGTTTATTCCTACTGGAAAAATAAGTATTACAGTTTCTAGTGTTATAAGGTGGTATAATGTCCTCGGAACTTTATAAACATTACAGTACTTCATTTTGGACTATACTTTTAAACAAACTTCTCCATGTTGGTTGGAGGCCCCTAGCAAGTATTAGTCGACAGTCATGATGCACCAGATATTACCAGAGCTTTGATTTTAGTTTCAATGGTTTGTCAACATATGCTTTTGATGTTGCCAATACTCCTGCTTTTTCCAGAAATTCAAAAACATTTATGACTACTGGCACTTCAAAATAAAGTGCACAGTCATGGCTACAGTTTGCTTTGAGGAAAGTACTGGTTGGCACACTTTTCTAACTTAAGAAACACTGCTTTTAGAAAACCTAGAAGATTTAGACCTCCCTCCCTCAAGAGTAAAACTTTGTTTCCAGTTTGAAGTTGATTAATGCATGTTAACAAGCACATATATTAATCTGTGAAGCCATTACACAGATGTTTGCAACCAAAGGAAGTATTCTTTGGATCCAGCTTAAGATACAGAGTCTATCCCAATGATTTTCTTTAAGCAGTTAAATGTTAGAAACCTCTTCCAAGTTCATCACCTAGAGCTCATGAGTGTTTTACAGCTAGAGACAGGATAGGAGGAATTATCCACCAAAAACCTTTTCTTTCTCGTTTTTCCATATCCAGTCAGTCCAAGAACTTACCTTGGACAATGCTCTTAATTTCTGTGACTATGAAAGGAAATATGAGGTATGTTTGCCAGTGATTGTAGGAGAGTGGTTCCATAACTCAGCAGGCCCTTCCAGAAATGTATTCAAAATTAATTTTGTTTGTTTTACAGATATGAAAGGGACAAGTGGAGACAGTCATAGAACATCTGCAAGCAAAGTGAAAATGAAAAAAAAAAAAAAGCAAAAGTGACCATTCTGGAAAGGATAGTAAATAGAGAACTAGTAGCGATATAAAGGAGGTATGCAACACCAGCAGTACTGGAAAGTGGGGTTTACAACTTTCCAAATGAATGAAGACAAATGAGCCAGAGAGGGTCTGTTTCAAGAAAAGAGCAGCCTGATCTAACAAACCATTTGCTTAGTTTGAAACATAAGGGCCAGCATTGTGATCTTGCTAGAAGGATACTTATGTTTACTGCTTACGTCTATGCTGGACCTAGGAAAGTAGTAGCATGTGAAGGATCCAGCCCCTCTTAGCTGCATCAAAGAGCAGTGCAGCCCCAAGTAACAAAATCGTTTTGCCTCTCTTTCTGAGTCCTTCCACCCACTCTTTTGTCTATCACTTGTCAGTGCTTCCCCTTTATGATGAGCACTCCGTCCCACTTTACTGTCTGTCATTTATTGGTAGCACCAGAGAAAACAGCCTGGTATGAGTTTTGCTTATACCGTCATTTAATTTTACTTTTCCTTACTTATTCTAGGGGTAGTAGCATTTTCAGGATATAAGATATATTCGTAGCTTTCACACAAACAGCTGAAAAGGATAAATGAAAGTATACCATCAGCTCAAGTTGTGATGTACTGACCTGCACTACTGTGCCTGAAAAAAGGTTCTCCTCCCTGAAGAGTATTCACATTTATGTGTGTTGATTCTAAAACTCTCAGCAGCTCTCCAAAGGCATGGTTCTGTCTGTCTATTTTCTGCTTATGTAGAAGTACATTATAAAGTTTTAAAGCTGCAAAGGCAAGAACTTGAAAATCAGGAAATTTCATTATTTAGATTGCACATAAAACTAAATCTACTGCTGCACCCTGTGCAAATGTGGTATGACCACTTTTAATACCATGCCCACATATTATTTTTCCCAGAAGAGGCCTGTTTCATCTAATGTGCACAATGGATAATGCTCAAGATATTCCCTTGGGAAGTGGTTTAATATTTTGTGAAATTATAATTCAGTCTTTTACAAGCTTTTCAGTCCATCACTCAAGAACCTGTAAACTTGTGACCAATCATTTCATCTCCAATATTACATTATGTGTTCCACAGCTGGAGGAACAGAGACAAAGTCTTTCGAGGGCAACATATGGGCTCAGCGGTAAATGAAGGGTTATAATTTAGGATCACCTGACTGCCAGGTGTGTGTTCCGACATGATACATTTCTTTCAAATGTGATGAACATAAGGATGTTCAAACCAGGTCAGTTTATAAGCTAGCATCCTGTCTCTGACCTTGGGGAGCAAACAGGGAAGTCTGCGAGGACAGGACAAGCCTGTAGTGATATAAATACATAACATATTTGTAATAATAAATACAATACATATTTGCAAGTATTGTAATATTTTCTGGGTAATCTTTCAGCCTCAAGTGACTCTGGGACTTTCTGAATGATAAGTGGTGGGGTTTTTGCTCAATAGCCATCAATTTTCTTCTATGAATTGATCCTCGTGTTTTTTGATAACATACAATATTTTAGACTCTAGAAAGTGAGCTGAATTTGTGTGTGCTCTTTATTTCAGTTGTAAAACCCTGGAGATATCAAAATAAGTACCTGGGAGCTGAGGACAGACACAATGTGGCAACCTGTAAAAATGCTGGTTTACATGATTTCTGGACAGGGTGATGGGGAAATTGTCACCTGCAGATAAATGAAAATTTTCAGTGAGTTTCCAGAGCTGACTGGAAAGAAAGACCTTGGTGAACATGAGATCAAAATCTGTATTAACCACAAAACCATCTTTCTTAAATGATAAACTTGATCCAATACTCTGTCACCTTGCACAGGGAACATCCAGCTGAAGTTGCTGGGATAGAAACAAACACCTAAAAAGGGACCAACCTAGAACCTATACTTATATTTTATTTGCTGTTATTGATTTCTGTCATTTGGTGTCTCTTTATCTGGGACCATGAGATCAGTTTGGGTCTGGATATTCACTCAGCATCAAGTCTTGCTTTTGGCTGGAGATCATTAATCCAGACATAACTTTACTGAATGCAAATTACTACCATCAAAAAATGCATAGTTACTGTGTTTGAACTTAGCTGGTTACATCCTCTCAGAACAGCTCTGATGCATCAAAATTTATGAATTAGTGCAACTATTGCAATACTAATACATTTAGCACACCTAGTCAAAAAGTTTCTTTCCTCTAAATTACTTTCTGAGTTTTATACTGAATATTTCTCAACTGCTAAAGCAAATGAAGCACGGCTGCTACAAATTGTCACTGGTCATATTGGCTCCCAGAATTTCCTTCTTTCCTGGAGCACCACCCATCCATCCTCTGAATGGCAAGAGATGCTCCTTTGGAAAAAAATACGTGATAAAAAAAGGTGGGAAAATTCAGGTGGTATGAATAATTTACATTCTGACAACAGCCTCCTGACACTTCTCATTTTGCAACTTGCAAAATGTCTTTTGTTTTTTGTTTTTTTTTTTTTTTTTTTATATTTACTTGGGTTTTTTTCAAATAAGAAGGACAAATGTGAATGCAAACTCTCCTATGTTCAACCACAACAGCTTTCCATTGTGTACCACTTAAAAAGCATTTGGACTGTAAACCATGGACCTGTCACAATTGTATTTTCAGTACTGCAGACAATGACCTCCTCATCTTGTTTACTGATTTCCTTTTGTGCAAAACTGAAACATGCAACAAAATGTTTTTATTTTCATGCAATACTTATTTTGTACTGCTGAAAAAATAAGCAATGTAATAAGGGATGATGTGCCAAGCACTTATAATGCTTTCTGCCATGGGTTTTCAAACAAATGTGTTAATCCATGCTAATCTGGTTCAGTGCTTTGAAAACTATTATATGTTTTTTACAGCCCACTTGCCATCCCTGATAGTATTACGAATGTCCTCCATTGCATACATGCTTTTATTTTATTGCACCTGTAGGCAAATTTAAAGCAAATAAAAAGATATAATTATGTTTAAAAAGATATAATTATGTTTGATTAAGGTAGCTCAGTGGTATATTTGTGTCATCCAGTTCAGTGTCTGCAATTTTTTTTTCAATTTCATTGAAGTATGTACAAGGGATAAATAGATCTCAGAAGGTGCTGTGTGCTCTACTCTGGAGATCTACTTTGTTCAATTTAACAGAAATGATTGCAATGTTATAGAAAAATGGGAGAGATGTGGACACCTCTGGGAGATGAATCCCCAAGACTTGAATTACCCCTCAGAGATGCCCATCTGTCTCCATTGATTATACAGAACACTTAGGAATACTATAAGCTAAAATAGACTTATCAGCTTTGTACCTGTATTGGGTGTAGTTGTCAAGGTGGTGGTGTTGGTGGTGTCAGGCTGCCCTCTGTGGAAAGTGGTCAGCGGCTGCTCCGTGCCAGTCACAGCCATCTCCAACCAACCCACCTTAGGGTACAGCTGAATCCCTCAGCCATGATGGTGGCACCTTGGGGAAAGCTTATTTAAGAACAGGTAAAAATGCCAGACAGGCAGAGGAGGAGGGAAAAAACAGAGTGAGAAACAGCCTTACAGTTGCCAAGGCCAGAGAAGGAGGATGGGGAGGACATGCTCCAGGCGCAGTCCGTGGGGGACCCACACTGGAGCAGGCTTTTTCTTGAAGGACTGCAGCCCATGGACACCCCATGCTGGAGCATGGGAAACACATGAGAGGGAAGTAGGGGCAGAGATAAATTGTTTTGCACTGACCATACTCCTTCCCCATTCCCCCTGTGGTTCTCAGGGTGGAACAGAGGAGTTTGGAGTCTGGAGTGAAGCTGAATGCAGGAAAGGGGGAAAGAAATGTGTTGTTTCAATGTTTGTCTTTGTTTCTTGTTATTCAAATCTATTTTAATTTTCATTAAATTAAATTAATTTTCCACAAGTTGAGTTTGTTTTCCCCACAGCAGTAATTGGTAAGGATCTCATCGTCTTTATTTTGAACCATGAGCTTTCTCATCCTATTTTCTCCCCTGTCCTGCTGAGGAGGGGGAGTGAGAAAGTAGCTGGGCGGGGTGTGGCTGCTGGCCAAGGTTAACCCACCACAGTACCTAAACTTCAAAGGAATTATATCAAGTTGGAAATGTGTAAGAGGAGGCATGCCAGTATCCAGTTTATGAAAAGTATTTGCATTATTTGTCTGAAAAGAAAAACCCTGTGCCTAAGATTGAGGCATGCACTACATCGTTTTACTATTACTTCTGATTCAAATACAATTAGGAAATATGTCAGTCCTTTACTTCTGATAAGACATCTATGGTTTCCATTAAACCCCTTCTCATGACATCCCACTGAACATCAGATATACCATAGACCAAAGCTGCAAGACAGGTTTGCACGAAATCATAAAGCTAGAATATTGACTTTGTTAGTTCCTTAGTGTTTGAATTTTCTTAAAAAACATGATTCTGCCTACTAGTACATTGGTATAGCATATTAGCAGAAGAAGCAAAAAATGAGTTTGTGGCATGGTTGGGCACATTCTGCTTAGAATACATGCTGGCCTTGAAATTTTACAGTATAAATAGTTAAGACCAAACCAGTAGGACAGCAAAGATCACTAATGCAACCACAGACTTAAATCAAGAAGGCTGGAAAACCAAAACAAGACCCTAGCTGTAGTCTAGGTCACTGCTGCTCTCCAGGTTTCCAAATTAGCTGTCTCTGTTTTCCCTTTAGTAATGATATATGCTCTTCTACCAATATTTGTACAAGATAAAAGGCATAATGTCTTTGGAACTGCAGTGTGTTAACAGATGCACAATTAATCTAGTCATGTTTCCTTTCCTTAACTTTTCTTGATAACCTTGACAAAACATATTGTTGCTGCTACGTTCCTCTGATTGTCTGTCTCATTATGTATTGAGTAACAAGTGACAGCACTGTGCTACCTAAGATATGTTTTACAGTATAAACACACGAGCATTTAAACAAACTATTTTAAGTGCTCCAGAAACAGTTATTTCCTTTGCTTATTTACTTTTAATTAAAGATGCATCCACTTATAAGGACATTTATCATCTTGATCATCATGCTACTGGCAAGGAAATCCCTCACTGTGAGAACTGTACCCTCACTAATCGGTTCCTCTTGGGAAAATTCAAGGAGAAATTACTACAAATAGATAGAAAATTAATTCCTCATCACACGTAAATTTTAATGATTTCAAAAATTTCATCACTCCATTTTGGATCGTCCTGAAACTTCATGTCACTTTTCACCCGCAAAGAGAAAGAACAAAATAACCATGTTATTAAGTGCCTCTTACAAATGGTGGACTTCAGTCCCCACATCTGATGTGAGCGCCCTTATCAGAACAGATGTTGGTACAGTTTCATGGAAGCTTACATCTTCCCACAAAAGACTTCAGTTCTGATGAACTAACATATCTTGATTATAAAAAAAAAAAGCTGTTCAAGCTGTATGAATTTTCCACCCAATTCTCAACTGTGTATAGTGATAAATGAAGCTGTGGAGTGCTATGATGGACAAGACGGGGTGGCATGTGTTCTGCCCCACCACAGATTCACTTTCTGGGGGAGGAGAATTTTCTTCCTGCAGTCCCTTCTGTGGCAAGGATAGAGAATCAAAGATCCTTGCTCTTCAGTGTTTCCACAAGCCTAGCTTTAGGTCAGCACTTCTAATGACTGATCTTCTGGGATCAGTCTTGCCATGAGAACGGAAACAGGATTGTTAACATTTGAAATCTGTTATTTTAGAATAAGTAATCTATCTGCAATGGCATGAGGCTTTGTAAGAGACGCAAGTGCAGATAAAATGTTTTTTAATGTAGTCTACCTATACCTTCCATTCCATGCAAGGGCCAGACTGATCTTAGGTATTTCTTCTCAGCCAGTTTTCCAGCTGGCTTTACACTGTCAAACTAAAGGTTACCGATTTTATGTTGGTAAAGTTTGTTGCTATTGTTAAGTTACATTGACATTTGTCTTACTAAGCGGTATGCACAGCCTGTGCTTTATGATATACATAAGTGTATGTATCAACATACGGTTAGAATCAGTAATCGTGTAGAGTACTATAAAGGTTTTATTGCCAATACGCCACTTGTGAGTTATGCAGGTCATCCCAAACAAGTGGCAAAACAACTTTTACAGCAACATGCGCTATTATATTTTAGTCATGCCACACAGAGTATATCACAGCAACAGCATTAAAGAAAAAAAAAAATCTAGCAAGCTTTTAAAATAAAATGTTGTTATTGAATCTGCTTTTATGTGACCCTCCACCTGCAAACTGAGATGCCTTGGTTGCCCATAAATCCCAAAGATTTAGGGAATTCTTTTCCTTCGTTATAATATGCACATTATTTAGTGAAACTATAATGCTGTCTACTTCTTTTTATATTCACTACCTTATCTTTGTTGCACAGTTTAGCTTTTAAGATGTGTAATTATTTATCCATATTCTTAATGAGAGAAAATTCTACTTTGATTCCTCACAAATCAAATTTACTTTTTCTGCCACACTGCTATTTGTAGTTAGGCTTTAAATTTCACTTGCTGCCTTGAGCTAAAATGTATATGAAAGGAGGTGCAAGGTCACCTACACAGGATATTAACATTTATACAAAACAGGAACCGATTCTACCCATATCACACTACGCTTCCAGTCCTATGGTATTAATAAACCCTGCTTACACACTGTAGTTATATCAAAACCAATTAAAATGCCAGGGATCACTTATTCAAACAGGGCTTTTATGGTTAATCAGGAAATTTAACATTGATTATACTGCATCTGCTTTTAAATAAAGTAAATGAAATTTGCCCACCTAAGAGTCATGATCAATCCCTTTGGGACAGCGAGGGGAATTAACATATTTAATTACCCTGCAATGGATTCTTTTTTTACTTGCTTAATGTTTAAGACATAGTGTATTACTGCAAAAGGTGACTACCTGCTTTATGAACTGCACAAGAATCCTGGTGTTCTTGAGAGGAGGGGGACTACTTTTATTTTGCACTGCTAAAGGATAATGAATATTTTCTTCTACCTGTTCAAAAACATTTGATACCTGGATTATGCACTTCAAGTGGGAGCATGTCCAAAAATACATTGTCACTAGTAGGCAATGAGGTGCAAGGTTGATTAAGGAATGCGCACACCTTAAGAACCCAGTCCCAGGCTTCCAATTTTATCACCCCTCCCCAAATCCAAACCCCATTTAGATTTTTGGTAAAGCTGCAACTGTTGCAGTAATGCCTGTCTGTCTGCACCTATGGGGGTGTACAGAAGCAAACCTAAGACCAGGACCAAGGCCCAATTCTCCTCCTCTCCACATTATGTACTGCGGGATTGTCTTCAGGGCTGCGTTTGGGATAACTGGCATAATTCTTGCAAAAAAGTTCACATATTCCCTAACACTCAATATGTATGCAGGTGATCCCAGAGCACTGAGCAGCATCTGTCTATTTGCTTTTGCAGTGATCTTACATGATCAGTGCTGGGGAGAAAAGATGGTCCACAGGCCTTCCTAAAAAGGCAGATATATCACCTTAGGAGGAAGCTGAGAATCTGTAACATGGTCTGCACATCAGGAATGGGGTTTCATCCAGCCCAGCAGTCAGCATCTCAGGTACTTCGTAGATGTGGGGGTAGTTCATGACGGCACAGCCCTGAGATGTGTGAGTGTGCCAATTCAGCCCATGGACCTGCTACCTCTGGATCTCACTGCAGACCCTGCTCCTCTGGAGAGCTTTCTATGTTGAGTCCTTGGTCATGGCTTCTGGTCCTATTGTTCAGGGTTTTTTTCCCCACACTGATTCAAAATGAGGGAAACTGCCTTTTCCCTTATACGAACTTTTCTGTTATGTGAATACCTCATCTATACTCTGATAGAATTTCTTAAACAAGGAAAAGGGATTGGAGTTTTTTGCTGGTAATTATTTCTGGATTATTAATTACCTTTAATTACCACATAACACCAAGATTAAAATGCATTCTAAAACTTGACACTTCAACCTTATTAGCTTACAACAAGAGTACAGTAGTTTCTAACAATACTATTTATCAAAGGTAAACTGCTTATTAAGACCTTCTAATTATTAAGGTAGAGTAATCAATCTTCAGCAAAATTCCATTACAGAGATATAAGCCCTTGAGAAAACTGCTCATGACTCTTATGAACTTGACCAATTCTGAAATGTATAAGAAATCTCTTTTCTCCCACCGTGAGTTACCTATATGCAAATTTGCTACCCTGACTCTTTAGAAAGAAAGGCTTTTGGCTGGTTGTTGATATGCCACTGGAGTGTTTTAATAATCTTTTACATGCTGATGTTCTTATTATTAATTTTTTTGTAACAATTTTATTCCACAAGCAGATAATTCGATGTTAGGGAAGATAATTCATAAATCCATTAGAGGGCACAATCTTTTCCCCAATGTGTTTACTGTCTAAATTGTTTAGAAATACTATTCTCCCTCTAATCTGCCTCTTTACTGCATCACCTGGGTGTCATCCCCCTTATGTTACTTATTCTCCTCCTGTTTTCAGTACACAGATGGACTTCGTATTTCTTAGGTCTAACCACACATTCTGTATAAGCCTTGATATCACCCACATTTTGAAATTTTCATGTCTTACCCTATATGTTCATTTTGGCTATGTCTGTACTGTAGGACTGGAAATGCTTTCCATCTCCAGGTGTGTGACTTAGTTGCTAATACTGTGATGGGATGCAGCCTGGACTTGCAGCATTGTCCTCTCCTCACCCTCAGAGCCGTGGACTCTGACCTGCCTCCCAGGCAACTTGGGGGCCCCTGGCTGTGGGACACAGGTGTATTCACCCTCTCTACAGTATGGACATAGACTCAATCACTTAGCTCACCTCCTCTCTTCCTTTCCCATGTGCTGGACGAAGGCATTGCTCACTTTAAGGAGCACGAAGACATCAAAGATTATAATTATCACCAAGAAGGGACCCCATCTTCGAAGGTATTTCAAGCTCAAGGCAAGGTTGCTCTTTATGAACTTGTTCTGCTTTGCCTAGTTGACTCTCTCAGGGACATATTGCAGCCCAAGACAATAGAGATACGCAAACGTAAAAAGACACCCCACTAGGCTTCTTGGTTGCTGTATTATTACTTGTCTGTGTCACAGAGAGACAAGGGAAGCTCATTTGGTAGCTTTTCCCATGGGAAGGAAAGTGGCAGACTTTTTGCTCTTAAAAAATTCTGTCTGGGAGAAAGAGTAGAAGTAACTTGTCCTGCCTACAGATGGAAGTAAGCAGTTAATTCCAAACAAAGCAGTGAGTTCCTTTATCCCAGATGAACTGTGACCTTCAACAACACAGCTATTCTTTTAAAGATTTGTTCAGCATGGTGACAGGTTATTCAACACTGAGCTAAAATGCTTGCTTTCAATTTCTGTTGTTTTTCTCCCTTTATCCAAATCAGAATGTATTTCTCTCACTTTACATCAGCATTCAGAGCATGTCCTCATCTATACCTGCTAGCATTTACCACAGCATTCTGCATTTCTCCGTCTCATCAACTTCATACCTTTCTAAATCTCATCAGATATTTTTTCCCCTTCATATATGCCTCCTAATATCCTGACTCAATTTATTCCTTAGAATTTATCCTACAAATGAATGTTTGTTTACTCACCCCAAACTAACTCTGCAATGGCTTCCTGCAATTTTTGGTACATACTTTTCTGCATTGTTAAGAAAATATAATTTTTTTTATAAAGTTGAATTTAAAATGATACAAAGCCATATTGCTTGCTTTTTGCATTTTTTACAACAAATTAAACATGAAAATTATCTTTATTTTAATGGTCCTTTTAATAAGGTTTTACAGAATGAGTTTCCTGCTCAGAGAAGAAATAGAAAATTGAAATAGCATAGTTTCTAATTCTCCACTGCAAGAACTTGTGTCTTATTTCTCAGTTGACTTAAAATACATCAGGGTTTCATGCAAGAACATGTTTTCAAAAGCAACACATAGCAATCCTTTTCATTTGCTTCCATCACAGAAATCTATTAATAAAAAACATGGTCAACATTAGAAGAGGCTGCCGATAATTAGGTTTTTTAAAGGTTCCTCAAACGGAATTAAAGTTCTATTTTATTATGGATACCTTTGGCCTGTTGAGCCTCTGGAAAAAGTTCAGTGTTTTTTTATAACACTTAGGGATTGTATTCTGAAAAGAATAATAAAATTTTGAGATATGAAAGGAGATTTGTTTATGCTTTTGTGTTCTTCTGAAAGCATAAGATCATTTCTGCTGTAGAGTTGGGCTTATCTTCCTGGTGTATATTTTTATTTGAGTTATATCTTTTTAATTAGAAGACCATTTTAGTAGAAGAGTAGTTCTTATTTGTATGAAGTTACTTTAAAGCCAATAATCTAAAGAAGACAAATATACATTAAAGACAATACAAGAATTTCCATTCTGGAATAATCATAAATGCTTCGACCCATCCTGTACATTTTAGAACCACATTTATACCTTCCACAGTATAGAATTTAAGTCTGGTGAAAGGTAGATAGTTAAAGCCAGCAACATTATATTGAAGATTTCATTAAGTAGGATCTTGCAGTTTTGTATACAAATATCTGCTAGTTTTCTGCAGAGCCCTGGTACTTCCACACGTACTCAGTTCTTCAGGACTACTTCAGAAATATGCAGTTAAGAAATCAAATGTACTGGATGAGAATTGTTAGCAAGGTACAAATACGTATATTTTCATTTTTTTCCCTTTTGCTCACCTTCACTGATTTTAAAAACATGGGTTATAAACAGGAGTGAAAAATTCTGGACATGCTACAAAATGAAAGACCAAGGGTTATGGTATTTCATCCCTTTGCAAACTCTTTGTTTTACGAGCCCCCACTGGTACCTGTGTTCTTTCTCACTGACAAAGTGATGTATTCTTTCCCTAGCACACAGACCTCTTCAGCTTTGTCATTCATGTAAGTAAGGTTTTCTTATAAGCCATTTTCTGCCAAGTTAATACGCCAAAGCTTTAAAGGTGGAATACAAGAGCTTTTTAAAATGTTTCAGGGTACCTTCCTTCATACAGTCAAGAGTAACTGCAATCCATTTAAGTCAAATGCTTCATATAAAAAGAAGCATTTATAGCAGTAGGATTATTTTTAAAGCAGTTTATTTTCTATAATGGTTTTGGACCAGCCCTTTAGTTTTCAATAGCATTTAACTCATAGATAGAAATCTTAATTTTCTCCCTGCACAGCATAAGTGACAGTTCCTTATGTAACAGTCCTCAAAGCCTGAATGACTGTAAATAGTTATTCAGGCCTTGTTATTTGCTTCTGACTTGCTTGTAATGGCTTAGTATTGTGATAATACAATTAAATGCTGTGACTTGCTACAAAGCAATGGAACATACAATTGCTATGTGGTTTAGTTTGACTGCAGAATATGGCCACTGCTTGTAATAGATGTTATTAATCAGAGACAAATGTGAATGTAAAATCACAATGTGCAGGTAATAGGCAACTGATAATCAGACCATCCACTTTGAGGCATCAGATCAAAGAAAGATTATTATCATTATCCAATCAATTACATTAAGTTTTGAGCTGCTCTGGCTTGATGGGTAAGCAAGATCTAAATGCTGCCATTCTCACTGTAAGTAAACCATTTGATCTCTGTTTAAACATGCGATACTGGAGTGTTCCTCAGGCCCTGGGAGTGCATCCAGGCCATGTCCTATCTCCATCTGGGATGAAGTTGAGATGTAAAGCTCTCCTCCCGAACTTCTGACTTTCAGAGGAAGGATGGAGGCACTTTGGTCAGGAGGGCAGGATGCTGGGGTGCGCTGCAGAGCACAGTTACCTACAGCATGGCCCTAAATTTTGCACTGCCTGATTTGATAAAAATCTTAGCTAGAACATTGTTTTCATCCTTCTATTTATATACTCTTTAAAATTTGTGTACTCCATGTGGTGAAGGTGCAAACCTCTTTAGAAATTTCATATGGTATATATGGACTTGCTTTCCTTAATCCCAATTTGTTGTGTCTTTAGAAATCGCTGACAAACCCCAGGTGTTCTCTTGACCAAACACTGAAAACTAAAGTTGAATATTCTTGGTCTAGAACGTAATTGTTTACATGTAGATTTGGCTTCTGAGTGATCTAAATATAGTATAAGGCTTCATCTATGTTTTGGGGGAAGTACTTGGATCAGATTTCTCTCTAGATAACTCTATTCTTTATTGCATGCTTTTGCATTAACCTATTAATTTCCTTTTAAATAAACTATTGTTTTACCTGTTGCAAAATGTAAAAGTTTGGGATTTGTTCCTTTCCACCAAAGACATGTAAATTCAGCAGTATTTATTTGTTTCTTTAGTAAGCCCTGGGTATATACCAGATGGGAAATGACAGATCTGCATATCTCTGTATAATTCTGACATCTCTAAGTCTTTTTATAAAAACACAAACTTATATTTATAAGGGCCTCCAAAATGAAAATACATGCACTTTAGGCAAAATGTTTACAGTTTTCTTATCCACATAATAACCATTTCACAGATCCCAAAATATTTATTTTCAATATTGAACTTCTTTTTATGGTTGATCCACTCTCTTTCAAAGCTGTTCAGTTTATACAACCAGTAAATTACTTTTCCATAATTGCTGTAATTACAGTTCTCCTCATGTGCTTACTCTTATCTCAGAACTGTGCTACTGTTGAACATTCTGGTAACAGAAAACCTCATGTTTATTTAGGAGATAACATAGAACACTCTGCTAACTAAAATATCTATTTGGGAAGCTCTCTGTAGTTAACATAATGTGATGTTACTGTGATTTAAAATGCAGTAACAACATACCAGCCATAAAAAAAGCTTTTAAAGACAATGTATAGCTCAATGAAACCTTGAAATGTTAAAAATTTTCCTATTAAAAATCAGTCTGAAACCATGGCGTTATTATATAAACAGAAAATATACTAATAGTAAGAGAAAAAAATAGATGACACCAATATAGTCTAGGTCATTCCTACACAACATGGGGAAATCCCCATTGCCTGCTTAACCATCTCTGAAGAGACAGCTATTGTAACATCTTAGGACTGTGCATTGTGTACTTCAACAGGAAATTGTATTTTACACTTCTTGAGTAAGTTTAATCAAAAGTGATGTTTCCTCATGTGCACAAACTCTTCTCATTGTGTTCTAGTTCCTGCTAATATCTATACAGAAGGCAACCCAGGTATTTAAAGCACAGCTATGAGGAAATAACATTTCATTACCTGAAATACTCATAATCCACAAGATGGAGAGGACTTCTTCCTAAATTATAACTTTTTTTGTGAATTTAATCATAGTTTTCATCTTCAGCTCCTTTAGAAATGCCTTCCCTTAGTTTTACTATCAGTGACGATTACCCAAACCTACTATTGCAGTTCTAATTGCCTCACTAAAACACCTCAAAAACACAAGGAAAGAGGAGGATTGTCAACACAGTTCTGAGATGGGCTGAAGCAGTCTTTCCTGGAGCTTTCTGTACTGTTGGCCTGTATTCACAACTACTTTGCTGTTTTCTCATGGATACAGTGAAACACAAATATATTTAAAATGGCATTAATTTCAGAATCCAGACTAAAGCTGACCTCTAGTAATACTCTGACACATTTACTGAAAGGTACCACCCAGACTTTGTCTGTGCTTCATATTTCACCACTCCTTCTGCTGAATACCATCTTCTTTGTCATTTTTCATTTTGTTACCATTAGTCATGCAGGAGTTTTCTTAAATAGAGCTTTTGCCATCTCTATCAGGTTTCCTACATATCCCTGCTTAGCAGCCCACTATTGAAAATCACATCAGAAAACATATTTGTTATCCTTTTCCACTACTTTAATTGCTCTTTCCCTCATCTATTTCTTCATTATTTCCAGTTCATAAATGTATTTGTCTCTAAAATATTTTAGTCCATTACATAAAGGAGGGTGCAGTATACATCACAATTGCATCCAAGTATGATACTGTGAGATGCCTTTTATAAGACCAGTTAAAAAATAAAATAAAGCAATCCCACAATTTCTTCATGCTAGAACAGGAAACAGAGCAAACGGCACCAATGCAAAAGTAGAAAATTATACATAATTAATTTTCTCCTTCATAAAAGGGAGCTTTCAAACAAGGAGTTATCTAACAATCAATAAAACTAGAATAAACTGACCTATATGGCAAGCATATAAAGTAATTGACAGTTCATTTTCTTTAAGGAGATGCATATTCTTTCAGCACTGTACTGTGTATAACTCCAGTGAAGAACTGAAAGCAGACCCTTAAAGAGGAGCTACAGGTAAGAGCTTTTACCAATTTAGTAGCATTAAAAGGATAGGGGGAGATTCCATTTTCTCAGCCCACATCTTAACTTTACTCCTTGTTATGAGCACTCATAGCTTATTTTGCAATGGCTCTAGCACACATTGGATGATGATCCAACTGGACAATAAGCCAAGACAACTTAGTAATCAGTCAGAAAACTAAACTGGTTTAAAAAAAAAAAGGACAAGATTGGGTGGAGGGATTATTTCATGCTTGGGCAATGGTCTTGTTCACAAAAATCTCCTATCAGCATTCAAGTGAGTGCAAAGGAATCAGTGCAAATATGCGGCCATAAGAGGTCACAGGGATGGAGAAGAAATAAGTGAAAAGACATCTTTTCAGCAATGGTGACCTCAGCCATTTCTTGTAAAGTTACGATTTACATTTCTACTTGAGATGGCCACTCCTGAGTTGATGCTGCTCACTAATCTCATTGAGAATTTCAAACAGTCTTTCCCCTCATGGTTCATTTTCTGCCAGGTTAGCAGACTGAAGAAAGCTTAGAAAGAAGGTCAGGAGAAAGGAAGCAGAAAGAGCACATGGCTGGGAATGGGTTCTCTGCTTTCAGAAGCTCCCAGCTCTTAGACTGGCTCAGTCTTCTCAGAATGCTTTACCTTAGGGATGTTCTGCTAAATCCACCATGAAGACAAAATTAGCATTCCACCTCTTGCCCTGAATTGTTTCCTTCTGCCATAACATGTCGTTGTGGTATATGAGTTAAATCAGGCAGCTGGGGTAGCAGAAAGCCTATCCCAGTTTTGTGCCTGGGTTAGCTTCCTGGTGTTTCTGGTCCCAGTGAGCTTTCCACAGGCTGAGTGCTTCCCTGATGCTCAGAAAAGACAGGGCAGAAACACATGATGAGGACAGAAATGTGACTGACCTGTTCACAGCTGTTCCCCATAGCTTCATCTCTCTGTAACATCAAACTAATCTCTTAAATCACAACCTGGCTGGTGTTTCCATTGACATTACTGGCTTATGGAGCTCTTTGTCTCTCCCCGCCACACTCTTCTCCCACTGGCTCATTTGCACTATGCTGCCTGTCCCAGCTCTGTGTCGGCAGTGCTGTTTGTGTGGAGAATCACAAGATCAGGGGATCGCTGATGATACAGTGGTACAAACACAAAGCTGGCTGCCGTGTGGGGACCGCCTTAACTGGCTTAAGCAGGACGGGTGCCAAATGTGAAATGATGGCCAGACAGTGATTCCCAAATGTAGCTTACTCAGATGCTGCCTTCATAGGATTACAAGTGTTTTCTGTCATACCTTCCCACTCTGTGCTGGACCATATGCTTAGGACAAAACAGGGCACCGGCCCCAATCCCCCCTCCCATACAAGACAGTAGTAACAGCAGTGGCAGATCCTTGCTCCTTCACAGAGGAGGACCCACAGGAGGAGCTTTCAGGCTCTCCTCGTCTCCTCTGAGGAAGAGTGGGAGATCAGTTGTTAGTTTTCGGGTATTGTGTTGACTCCTGAATGTCAAAAGGTGACTGGGCTATGACTACACCTCACCCTAGTGAATTCCTGAGGAGGGTCCAGCTAGACCCTTTGCTATGGTGAGGAAAAAGGATTAAAAAGTTTTAAACTAAGAATCTAGGGGGTTTTGGTTATAAACTAGGATAACTAATGCAAAGAAAATAGAATACAGAGCATCTTAGGGTGTTGTTTCATTGTTTATTGAGGTCTCCTAGCTCACTACACATCCCCTCCCTTGCCATGGTGCCAGAACTCACCGGGTCACAGAGAGAGCAAAATCAGAGAACAAATTCAGCTAAACACACTCATGAAAAGAAAAAAGAAAAAGAAAAAAAAAGAGAGAAAAGAAAAGAAAAGAAAAGAAAAGAAAAGAAAAGAAAAGAAAAGAAAAGAAAAGAAAAGAAAAGAAAAGAAAAGAAAAGAAAAGAAAAGAAAAGAAAAGAAAAGAAAAGAAAAGAAAAGAAAAGAAAAGAGAAAAGGAAAAGTGGTTTTCATAGAAATTGGCTCTCTAGCCCCCAGTGCTGGGACTGGAATACAGGAAAATGCAAGGATGTGTGTCTGGCATCACTCATTTCTGAAGCAGCATTGGCTGCTTCAACTTAGGTCAGCTAATAATGAAGCCACACCTTCAGGCAACATTCAGAATTCTGCATAAAAAGCATGTAAAATGCGTATCTACTGTGACATTTGGGTGCAGTCTGCCTTGGTCAGCAGCTGCTCAGAGCCCGTGAGATCTGTATTGTTTGCTTCCTATGATCTTATGGATCATTGCTACATATATTACGTACACAGTGAGTCTCTGCAGAGAAACAAATAATTTCAGCTGTCTTAGGTTAGAGCTTCCTAAAGGCACAATTCTGCACATTTATGTGAAATTTCAGATAGTCATGATAATTTATCTGACTGTACATTGAAATCTAAAAATTATGGCCTTAAAAACTGGGAATTGAATAAGCCTTTTCAGATTGAAAGTCAGTGATGTAGAGACAGTTTGAATCATTCTGGGAATTTTGAGATGCCTTAGTAGCAGTTTATGAGTACATAAGCCCTAAACTGTGATAATTAATCTCTTTTCAGGTTTATACCTGCAGGAATTGTACATATTGGAAATCAAACAGATTAAGATTGTTATTCAACATCTCTTCTGCCTGTGCATTTCTTTCCTTAAAAAAAGGCAATTAACCCATTCCTTCAGTCTCTGTAGCAAGAGGGAAGATGGTATGCTACTTGGGAATATCCACTCTAGTTTCACAGGTACCAACAGACGTGGCTGGGCCATCACCAAGCTCAATACGGGTTACAAGACTCCGTTGGGAGCTCAGGGAAATACAGACAGCAAGCCTAGGCTCAGTTCTGTGCTGCTATTTTATATCATTATTAGTATGTAAAACAGATATTAGTACCTAAACTAAATAAAGCTCAGGTTGTGCCTTAACTGCAGTAAAAACATGTGTTATCAATATTTTATCAATATCTGTGTTTTACTGCTCATTTAGTAATGCTTTTTTGGAGTGAGCTGAATTTCCAACCCATACAAACTCCCCTACTCCAGCAAGCTGTTGTGGGAATAGACATGCATTGATAAAAAAAGGTGCTATTCTCACTAGGCAGACAATCTTCCATTTGATGATGATATTTAAGCTTAACTGTTCAAATAGTGGGAAAGGATGTGTAGGTCATCATGGTGCTCCTAGGCGCCCCAAATGACAGCAATTCATCCCACAATTTACTGCAATAATTAGAAAATAGTTTGTGTTAATTCAGGTACTCCGTGTGGGTTACTGATCATCCACATGACTCCATGAATGCCGTGAAAATTTTCTAGTTTACATATAACTATATACATATTATATGCACAACAGGAAGGAATCTGTTGTTCTGCTGTTGTATGGTCAAGTAAGGAAAAAATTGTGATTCCCAAAGGCCTGGTTTTTATCTCTCTCTTTCTTTAACTCACTGAAAGGTGACATGTACATTTTCAGAGTGTTGAATCATTATTTCTTTCAAATAGTAGTATTGTAAAAAGATGTTTTGGTTGGGATGGTGCCTATTCATATTCTTGGCCCTTCTCTAAATCCTATGAAGGCATTTGCTCCATTTCCCTTAAATAAACAAACTACAACTGCTATTTTTCAAGCAGCAGCTTGTTGCCTCTACTTAAATAAACTTTTAAATGTAAGAATATTTTAATTTTTTAAAATTTTGTTTATTAAAAAGTCTCATAACATACTCATGGGAACTCATTCAGCTCCTATACCCTTTCATTCCCTAAATAATAGTAGTAAATAAAATGCATCCATATATATAACATCGAATAGCACAACTCTACATCTTTTCTCTTACCTTTCACATATTTTACCTAACTTCTCAAATTTTGTCTCTAATGAGGTCACCTATGATAGTTTGAATTTTGTAAGCTTGTTTTATATGCTTCGGCAAAATATCCACTAATCAAATAGAAATCAAACAAAAGGAATTTTTATCTCATCTGTATCCGTTTAAATTAAAGGAATCTGATAGATAACCCAAGCTCTTTATAGCTGAAAAGCTATGGAATTCAGATTGAAATGAAGGAAATTCAATAGCTACGCAGTTTCCATTGAAAATAACGATATTTCATAACTAACTCATTTGACTTGAATTCTAACTCTTCTGCAAGGAGTTCTATGGCAATATAATAGCTATTTATTCTATTAATTTCAATAGAATTTCAGTAAAATTAATGAAAAGCAGAGAGTGCACATCCAGTAACTACTAATTCAATAACATTTTTATTTTTTATTTTAAAGAGTATATTTTTATAAGTATTGAAAAGCAATTTGGTCTACAGGAAAAGATAATTATTTTTTTTCATGTTCGCATTAGGGATCTTCAATGCTTGGAATAGTACTTTTATGCCTGAAGGTCCTGCAGTATACCTTGAGCTCTACTCTGGACTGGAGGGAACAATTACAGAAAATCTACCTTCCTCCCCTCAAAAAGTCCTCTCCTGAAACACAGTAAATCGGAGATCTGAGTGTCTTTCATCTCTCTTACAACAGCTTAGCACATATGTGTAGGATATATTGCAAGGCAGATTTTCCAAGAAAAAGATGTTATGGTAATATCTGCAAATAAACTGAACTGGAATACTAAAACATCACATGAGATAAATGAAGACTGATTTTATCCAGAACTATCTACTTTGTATGGTATTCTCAAATCTCTCCAAATTTGTGTAGGTTTATGGACAAGCATTCAAAAATTTGAACCAAAAAGACTTCTGATAACACAAAGATTTTGTGACCAAGTTAAAAATGAAAAGAGAGATTATCCTTCTTTATAAATGCTTATTATTTTAATCCATAGAAAACACAATGTTCTTCAGTTTGAACACTTGTTTCAGAAGTCCACAGAGGTGAAAGCTACAACAAAATAGAATGCTTTTAGACAAATAAGTGAAGAATTGTGGCAACTAAAAACACATTTCCCATGGCACTGATGAAGCTATAGTACAAGACTCCTGTGTGTAACATGCTTTGCATACTTATATGGAACACTGAAAATCAAAGAGGTGAGCACAACTGGGCAGAAACCCAACAACAACAAAACTAGATATACTGCTATCACCTGAAAAGAGCTGCATTCTTGCCACTTATGGAGTACTATAAAGTCACAAAGACTTTACAAAATCTGTACCTATATCACCATTTGGGTCAAATGAGATGAACATAAAATGAGGAGCAAGTGAAAATTATCATTCAGTGTCATGTACTTTGGAAAAAGCTATTTGTAACCTGTTGTTTCACTCTAAAACTGTTTCTTCTTCAAAAAGTGCAAGTTATGTTTACTTGATGGTTTCTTTCCCTGTAAAGAGTAGCTGCCTAGAGGTCATGCCTTGTAGCCAGTTCAGCTTGAACAGCAGCAACAAGGCAGACTGGAACAGAAGTATCTTCATGTAAACTTTATCTGGGTTTATGATTGAGTTTAATATTGCCAGATTTCAAACAAATGTGAATCCAACTTGAAACATTATGCAAGACTACCCTTATCCTACTCATTGGACTTTGTGCAGCAGCTTTGCCTTTGATTTCATGGCCTGTATAATTAGATATGCAAACTATCAAAATCCTTTTTCTAGGGGGAGAGGAAACTCCCCAAATTTTAGAACCAAGAGACTTTTATCTTCCTGAACTGAAAGGGGACTGGGGAGCTATAAGGTGCTTTCACAGAAAGAAAAATAAGTATTTGCTTTCCTCATCTGTCAGTAACAAATAACTTGACAAAATTAATTAATTTTGGAAGTATTTTAGAGTTACATTCAACGTGAGTGGAATTAGATCTTCATGTATTGTTTACTGCTGTATTTCCATTACTAAATTATTGCATCAGCTAAAGTTCTGCCATGCTGTCCCTCCCGATTTCAACCTGAGTTTATTAAGCTTTTATCAAACTTTTATAGACAAGTTTTATCACAACTGGAATATCAGAGGCTTCCTAAAAAGGTGCTAACTTCGTTTCACTTCGTTGTCATTTTTTTAACGTTAATTTATATATACATTCTTCAAAACATGCATCAGTCAGACAACTAGGTTTTATATATATTTTTCTGGCAGCTGCATTTGAACAAACCAAATAAAATATGTGTTTATATCAATAAAAGATTGAAAGATAATGTAAGAATATATTAACTGTATATGAAGAAGACAGTAAAACTATGAAAAGACTCAAAACTGCCTAATAATTTAAGTGTGATTTATCTGAGTGCAGTCAATGTGCTAAAATGAGACTGTCAGTCATTAATATCTGGAATAGAGGATTTCTGTATTACTAAAATACGTTTATAGCCATCAGCGTGGCTTGGAGCAGCCATCTCTCATGCCTCCCACAGAAAGGTTTTCCTGACAGAAAATCTCCCAGGATAAAGTAGAAAGGAAACAAAACCATTTCATTTTTTAACTGCTATGAAAAGCTAACTGAAGAGGAAGTGCAGTACAAAGAGGAGAACCTGATTTAGAGTATGTTTCCAGCACTGCAGATATCAGCAAAGTTTCAACCAACAAAATATTCATGGATTCATTTTAGTTTGTCATAAGAAAAAACATAAACTCCTTCTTTTGAGTGTATAAATGAAACACAAATCACAAACTGTAGCTACGTGTGCCAGAACTGTCACACTTATGTTCGTATATTACGGACAGTCTATATCGTGCTTACCAGCTTCCTTTAACCAATGTATTAAAATAAGGATGCTGAAGTATAACTAAATGCCAGTGGGTATCATCCTAAATGTTTTATTAGAATAATGAAATCTACTGGAAGATTTTCTTTACATTTTCATTACGTATATGAAATTCAAGTTAGCAACTTGTGAGTCTTCTATGTTTTATTGGCTCATGCTCAGGATAACTTCTTGCTGTTTTGGTACTCTCCATTTACTACAGTACATCATTTGTTTAGTGATGGTTTTCATCTCATCCTACAGTTGAGCTAAGTGCAAGATGCTGTTGTAACCTGCACACTGAAAGCAAAGAATGACCTTCATCTTATTTCACAACAACACAGTGAGGTGCAAAGCTTGCCTGAAAAATTGGATTATCTTTTGAGGTCAGCAACAAATATCCAGTGGAACCGAAATTGCATTCTTCATTTTTCAAGCTATTTTTTCCTACATAGTTATCTGTATTTTATGAGTTAACAAGACAAGACAGATAGAAAGGCTCTTTACTGCTGCTGAAAATTGAAGTGTGATATTATGAAGGTGAGTTTCTACTGACATGGAAAGTTCAGCACATGCTTCTGGTGGCTAAATGAAAAACACATGTCATGGGAGTTTAAATTCCCATTGGTTAACTTGCAATATAAATGACATTAAGGAATGTTGAATGTTATATTACAGGGCAGGTGACACTGAGTAACAGAGACAAATAAGAAATATAACAGCTGAATTTTTCATATTACCTTCTAAACACATTGGAATCTCCCAAATGCATTTAGATTTCACTGTTGCAAAAATGCTCAATGAATTTTGGCCATACCAACTCTGTCATAGCATTCTGGGCCAAACTAATTCTCTTGACTATAGAAATGATAAAACTTTCTGTTAGCAAGGCAGAAAGAAAGGAGGAAAAAAAAAAATCTCTGTTTTTCCCAATTATTCCTGCATCTGAAAAAAATATTTCTTTACAAGAAGAAATGGAGGGTTGACATATTGCAAGAAGGGAATCCGTAGAATCCTTACCTGAAAAAAAATAATTATTTCCTGAATCTTTTGTTTTACTAAAATTCTGATCTCTCTAATGGCTTTAAGTTTTTGCTCCACTAGATCTGAAACTGATATGGGGTACTGTGTAGGGAATCTTTGTCATAGTCTCTCTTTCATGAGAAATTTATAGCTCAGTAAACCACTCTTCACCCTTTTCTCTCAGTTTATCCTTAAAAAGTCTTTCTGAAATGGAAATGTTGACTGAGTGTAATCTGTGCCCTTGTATATACATCTACGTGGCTTTGTTAGAAAACAAAGAACATTTTGTTTACATTAAGGAACATATGTACTTAATATAATATCCATACAAAATTATGTATTTGAGTATTTTTTGCCATATTGCTAATAAGGTTTGGAGTGTTTGGCAATATGGAGTAGTTTATGTATGGCTCAAAAAAGACCTGAATAAGCAGTTAAAAAGTAAAGAAAATTTAGTGATTGAGACTGAGATTGTCCACAAATCTGAATTCTTTTACTGAATTTTGGGTTGAGTTTTAATTCTTCAAGAAACATAAAATTGAAACTTGTTTTGAAATTCAAAGACTAAAGAAGCATAGGAGATGATACTAAGAAACCCCTAAATGTGTCATTAATGGAAACTGGCAGATTATTTACAACCCCAAATCTCTTTTTTTTTTTTTTGTTTATTGTTCATGTACAGCATTAAGATTTATTTGTAAGGAGGAATAAAGACTGATTGCCAACACTACTTTTTTTTCTGTATTTCAAAAATAAGTATGTGCAGTTTCCTTTTAAGGTCATAGACTTGACTATAAAAAGATAATATACTACCTAAGACATTATCATAAACAAATTAGCCTTCAGGCAATGGCTCAAAATTACAATACAAAGCAAATCAATGCCAATTTTGCTATGACATCATTGTGGTAAGGGATTTGTACCTATCACCTTTATTGATATTGAATAATAACCTCAGCAAAGTAGTTTCAGATATAACCAGGTGTTTTGATAGTAGTAAGATAGGGAGGTTTTTTGCTGTAGGATAAATTTGCCCTCAGTAACATGTATCTCTCATACATTTACCTGAATAATGGAGGACATAATTTGATACTTGTTTCTAATATGAAGCTTAGAAAATCTGAAATAGCTACTAAATCAATCTATCAGGAAGAACAGATAATTTAAAATATTACATAGTTTCAAGTTCTATTTTCAGTGTATGAAAACTGACTCTTACTTATGCAGTCTTCTAAAATAGATGCAGATTCTAAGACAAAATATTTAAAAAGTATAAAGTGGTGTCACAGTGCAACAAAATGCTTTTCTGCGGTATACAGTCTTAAATACAGCTGAATACAAGCAGAAATAAAATGCAGAAAAATGGACACAGAGACAAAAGTTGAAATATAACCTTCAGTACTACTCTGGGCAAAATTCAAATTATTGAATCATCTTTTCCCTTAAAAACAGAAGTGTCTGTAAAACATAAAATGCAGATCATATGAAGCTTATCAATACTGATCAAGCCAAATTATGATGTATCTGAAGATGTTCATAGAGATAACATAATTTTCACGCTTTCTAGCCTAATACAACATTGCCTCAATTAAGTACAGCCCAAGTAGCAAGTTCAAACCCATTAAATTGATATTTAACCCCTCGTGATTGCAGCATTTGAAAGAAATCTCTTTACAGTGTGTGCTCCATTCACACCCTTATTTCATATGCCAGAGAGACCAGGTGCAAACTTACCAAACCAGAAGGGAAACCCGACCAGGTAAGAGGCACAATATTTTCCAGCTGGTCCCTGGCCTATGAAACAGGGAGATCAGCACAGTGCCTGAGGGATGTCCCTACAGATAAACAGAGATTCAGACCTACATAAGCATAATTAATTAAGAGATCAGTTCCTCCACTGAAGAGAAAACTCTTCTGAGGTGTTAATATACATGGTAACCTAGGACAGAAAGAGCAGTACTGTTTACTCCAGTCCTGGAAGCAAGAAATCCCTTGAGAGAGCATAGTTATGGACTTGGAAAAGTACAAAATAATAATGCTTGATTCACGCATTACTCGAGCAATTAATAATGTATTCTCTTGTTTCAAGAGATGTCTCATTTAACCTTCCTGCTTTCACTCATAGCATTTTGAAGGGCAGTGGCAAAACAGCTTCCCCAGAACTTCCCCTGACTGTAAACACAGAGAAATTTGCTATTCTATGCAACTTCCAAACTGCGCTCATGCATACTAGCCAGTCATTTCACTCTGATGTAAAATTATGTGAAAGTGTTGGAGATTGATTCGCGGAAAAAAGACTCTACAACTCGAAATAGAGTTATAAAGCAGGTATGTTTTACTCCAGCCGGGGTGCAAGGGGATTTCTCCACAAAGCTTGCACACCAACAGCACTTTTTACCAAAAACTTATAGAGTGTAGATATACATATTCATTGGATTACATAACACAAACATACATATGCATGAGTAAGGCTGGGTTAGTTCGAAAGGCTGGTGTCAGCGGTTTATGTTATCTTTGCACCTGTGCATTGCCTCCTGGGGGCGCGTCTTCGGGAGGAAGGCTCGTAGTCTTTCTCACCTTGTTTTTCCCTCGGAGCATGCGCAGATTCTCTTAGCCAATTTCTTGAACAACAAAAAATATTTTTCAGCTGGTTTACTCATCCTATCTTATTTAATGGAACCAATGAAACTTCTACAATCCGTATATGGCTATCTTTACTCATTACTGAGGCCCAACTAGTTAGACTACACCTGTTCTTCAAGGACAAAAACGTGATTATTTTGCTGAACACTGCAGTTCTTGGTAGATTTTCACAGTAAACTGCTTTGTTTTGATGGACACAGTAGTCCTTGGTAAAATTCCACAGAACAGTCTGGGAAAGCAGGATTCTTAGCAATATTAAAAAATACTATAAGTAATACTATAACTTGCTATAAGTAAGGAAATAAGTTGCTAAGCAGTTTTCTATAAGTAAATAAGTAAATAAAAAATCTTAAAACAAGTAATCATTTCTCTGTATCAAGATGAGGAATGAAAATGAAACTAAAAAGTCATCATTTGAGTCCAATGGTTTAATTATAAAATCTTTTAAACCTTTTTGACGATGCTGATCAGCCTTGTTATTTTCAAAAGATACTGTAGCATCTAAATGCTGCAGTCAGCTTAGGGCTCTGTTGTGCCTGGCGAAAATGCTTGAGTATTGTCTCTCATACCACTTCAAGTTTGAGAAGCTTTTTCCTGCAAATGCAGAAATCATACAGTACAAGAATATTGTGTACAGATGGCAAAGGTAGAATTCTAGAATTGCTGAATTTGATCCAGTATTTGTAACTGTCACATGACATGATGATGGGTGATGTGCTTCACATGCACTAATATCTTTGTATTCTTAACAAAAACAGCATAGATAACCACCATGCTTCATTTCCACAAGTCATGTCAAAGCTCAGTAGCCCCAGAAGTTGCATTCAATTAAGCATCTACATCTTCAGAAATCCACAGCCCCTCTTCAGGAGCTGCAGTTTTCAAGAGTCACTGCGAGTGAAGCCATTTGCATACTTCCAGGATGCATCCTCCTAGTAACGAGCTGCCAGTGGTGTCAGCGAACAGCAAGATCAGGCCAGATGAGTCCCAGCCCTCTTGAGCCAGTAACTGGAGCAGAAGATCCCCATAGTCCCACAGAAGCAACCTCCTTCAGTGACACATCCTAAAGCAAGTATACAGGGCAATGGATGCTGTGAACTGCTCGCAAGAAGCTGTATTGCCCCGGGGGAGGCACACAGATTTAGCAGGGTAAGTAGAGTTTAAGCAGCAGGCAAGTGCTGCTGTCATTTCAATGCTGCTGGCAGTGCCACAACTTCAGAGAGCTTCTCCCAGGCTGAATGCCTTACCATCTGAGTAATTACACACCCAGGTTGTGTATACTTTATATTTCTGAGGGAAGAGAAACAGTAAGGAAAGAGCAAATACAGTTCCCTTCTTCCACACATTATTGACCTCACTGAATGGTGATGTTCCCTTTATTTCAGGGGTGCTCCTAGATACTCTGACTAAGATATCAGGTCTTGGTATCATATTTAAATTGTAGGCAGTGATTCTACTATTTCCGGAAAACAAGGGGAAAATATGGGATCATGGAGGCTAACTGCTTATTAGAGAATTAAAAAATGATAATACTGTAATCTTTTAATTAGGTGTCAAGTTGAGTTCACTCTTCATATGTGCAACTACATATTTTTATCCTGACCTGATATAATTGTTTTATGATGTTAAGTGTGTTTTTTTCATACCACTGCAAATTCCTTCGTGTAGACTACCTATATATTGTGGAGACTGGTGGGCCTGAAGCACACTAAAGGTTTTTTTCATAAACATTAGATTTACATCCGCAAATATGGTAGTTCTCAACTTCTGAGGAACTCAACTTGCAGTTGTATCACACAACAGAGTACTCATTTTCCCTTTCTTCTGGGAAACAAGCTAAAGCGGGAAAAAGAATTCTAAACTACATTTTTTCATATATAATCAGGATGGGGCTCCACAACCCTTAGAGCCATCCACCAAACCCTGTCACTTCAACTAAGGGAATAGACATTGGTGTATATATAATAACAGCTACTATAGTCTGTACAGACAAGAGACTTAAAGAAAATATTACTTCTTCAAACTCTGGAGGCACTAAAGTTTCTCTAAGAAATGGATAGAAAAGATAAAAAGCATCAGGTTAAGATGATTTTCCCTATTCTCATTCTGATGGGTGGCAAAGATGGTTTCACCAGAGGTGTCATGATGCATTTCATTCAGGAAGAAAGCAAGAAAGGGTAATTTTAGCCTAAATAATTAGATGTTTGCTAATTTGACATGAACTGAAAATAAGGCTTTATATACAGGTTTTGAGATTTAGGCTGCCTTAACTATGAATGCTATCAGTTTTCATAGGAGCACAAGATGCATATTACGAAATTTTAGTGTTTGCATTCAAGTACCCATTCTATGCTTGTCAAACCAAAATTCATGAATTTCTACCAGAAACCAGAAATTTGGAGTAATGGCACTCCAGGACTGCAGGAACCTTCTACAGTGCCTTCCCATGGAGGGAACAATATAACTTAATTTTTCTCCCAGAGTCTTTATGAGAGGTAAACATATATTAAAAAATCACAGCATACTTACAAAATAATGCTTAAGGAGGAGGGTGGCAGAGGGAACAAATTCAAGTGCCAGGTAACCAAGGTTTCTAAAATCCCTGGTTTTAGCTCTTACTTACCATGATCAAGCAAAAGCAAGACTTTTGCCTTCTGAGTTACAACAGATTGCCTGCCTTTGGTCTGTAGTGTGTAAGGGTAAATAGAAGTGACAGATGTTGTACACTTCAGAGAAAGAAAGGGCAAAAACCCCAATCTGTTTTGAATGTTATTTCAATACACTTCAGAGGTTCCCTATTTTCATGAACCTAACATGTAGTTGCCTACACAGCTATGTCTATGTTTATTTACAGTAGCTGTACACACAGGAACAAGAAAATTGTAAGGGATTACTATTACAATTATAGACTGATTTTTCCATGAACCAAAATGAATCTTGAAGAACACAGTTATTATTGTAATAAGCCATTAA
This sequence comes from Strix uralensis, assembly GCF_047716275.1. NCBI lineage: Eukaryota > Metazoa > Chordata > Aves > Strigiformes > Strigidae > Strix > Strix uralensis. The sequence goes on from NC_133973.1 coordinate 80,680,834, forward strand.
AAAAAAGACAAATCTAGGTGGTCTCTTGAAGCATTAAAAGGAAAATGTTTATCCTTGTACTTGCACATGGAATAGAGAAAACACCAAGTCCTGAGGGCTTTTGTAAGCAGTAAATAAAACTGATTGCATATTTATATCACCCTAAATTTTTTATTTTGATGGGGAGTTTTACTTAAAATGATCGAGTTGTTATAAGTGAGACCGCATCCTATCTTCTGCCTCAAGATCTCCTCAGGTCTGAGTCATACTGATGGGAAGAAAAAGAGGGATTCTTAAAGCACAATAGCAAGAAAGTTTATTAGTAGTGCAGAGCTGCTGTAATGACAATAAGTGAAATAACTTCAGGATTGGAAGGAGAAGCTTTTGCTGAAACCTTGCAGATAGGATTTTCTCCTGTGGCTGAGGTCTAGCAGGGCAGTGGCAGTAAGAAGTGGCTCGGGCTCTCTGAGTCTGGATGCCACCTTTGCTGGCCTTGAATACTACAGCATGAAGACACCACATGCTGATCTGCCTTGCTACACTACAGAGCTTGTCAGATATTGAACACACTGCTAGCAAATCAACTTGGTGTCCAGCCGGAGCAGAAGGATGGCTGTGGACACGAACTAGTGCAGGAGCCCCTTGGCTCCTTTGCACAGACAGGGATGTGATCCTGAGCCATCAGAATCACAGTCATTTGCACATCTCTGTTACTGCACAACTTCTGAAATGTCTTCCACAATCTCCCACCTATTAAAACATGGGAACAAGATCAAGGTGTGTCTGATTTACCATTGAATAATTTCTAGGAAAAAAACCACCAATTTTTAATTTCTGCTGCTATAAATAGACATGCAGTGGAAAACCTCCATGGATTGCAGCAAAGCAATCCATGGACTTCACTACTACACAGGCACTACACTAGTGTACACTTTGTCACTAAATACAGTAACAAAGCACTTATGATTTACTTTAGATGTCCAAAAAAAAAAAAGCCCAGGTACAGTCATTGCTGTGATTAAAGCAACTACCTGGATTTTTACTCTTCTGTTGTTCTGAATTATTTAAGTAAGATCTATAATATTTGGCTCACAATCTTGCTTGACATTCAGATTTAGTATCATCTATGTTTTTGTCTCAAGACAGAAGAAAATTAACCCCACTGCTAATTGTGAAATAAATCCTGCAAAAAATAAATGGGTTATGGCCACTTTGCCATCCTGAACCTGTGGATAAGGCAGTGGTCAGAATGAGATGCGGTTGTTTTCATGGAAATCATCTTTTTGCTGGTGTTGATTCTGAAGCTGAATGAGGGCATCAAGGGAAAACATGGTGCTCACTAAGGGGAGCTCATTCCTTGAGTGACATTCCTTCTTGGGAAAAGAGCAGTTAAAGGAAAATAACGATCAATTGTAGAGAAAGCTAATGTTAGGGAAAGTCAAAGAATCTCAAGATAGAAATAGGGACTGAAACACAGGGTAGCTAGAGAAAGAGGATAACAGTATTCCTAAAACTGAGTGTAATTCCCTAAGATAGATGGGATTTGAATCATTGTAAGTCAGAATAGTTTTCTCCATCTCTTCTGTATTTCTGTGACAGAATGAACAGTGGGATCCCTGATCCTTATCACTGTTAATTGGTATAGCTCCATGGAGAGAAGCATAATTTTGACTATATCTGCTGGGCCATGAGACAGAGAAAATCCCCTTTTCCCCATTCCACAGAACAGTCAGCTCCTCTCCTGAGGCAATCTCTTTCCTTAGCAGTACAGTTCCTCTACTCATTCTTTTTATCTTGCATTTGCTAACTTTGCTTGAGACTGGTGCAAAGGAGATTATGAGGGGTAACTAACAGGCAAAACATCAGAAGCAAGCTTTGTCAAAATACACATTTTCAAAGTCAGTGTGGCTGGTTTGCTTTTAAATACCTCTTAAATATTTTATATAGATACCTTGAAGAAGCATTTATTCATTACAGTCTTATAATTCTAATATAATTATTAAAGACTGTCTTCCTTTCTCAGGCAAAATTCTGAGTTTCAGAGGAATTCTGCTAGAATGAGATGTGCTACATTTGGCTTTTATCGTGCAATAATGAAGGCAACAAAATACAAAAAGCCTGTAATGCAATGTTACACAAAAAGGACACAGACCTTAAGGTGACAAACCCAGGAAAATATAATAAACCATGTGTCATGCTTCTGCAGCTGTTTCACCTCTTACAAATTTTCACAGTCTATAAAATCTTGGAAAGCACCAGATGTTTGGAGGAAGCTGTCCCACTCTCCCTAGCTTTGAAAGTAGATGCAAGATTTATTAGTGCTATATAAATGTGATTCCAGTCCTGACTTTTATATTTATAAACTAGGTGGAACATGTAACACATCCTGTTGTCAGAGAGCCCATTTACTTTCCTCTGTTCCTCCTCACTTGTAGATCTCGGGTGTTGCTGGACAATTAGAGTAACTACAGAACAATACCAGAACATGCAACCCAAACTACAGTATTTGCTTAGTTACTGACAAACACATCTGAGAGTTTTTGTCTAGTACCAAGTACCAACTTTTGCCAAAACAACCTTCCAATACTCAGATTATGAGCTAAGCAAAACTATCTTGTTGTGTATGAATATGCACTAACATTTGGGATTCCTGCCTACGCAGAGACTGTTAGTGCACAAAATTATAATTTTTTTTCCCCTGTTTTTTTCCTAGTGCATGGTTCCTAGTATTGGAACAGGGATAAAAACTGCTCATGCATAATTTCCAATCTTTCATAGCTCAGTGGTGCTGTAAAGTGCTGCCGTTCGTTTTAATTCAGTGAGTAGAAGTTTTGTTGTGTTTAGTACTAAGGGAATTGCATGTGTCATTAGAAAGCCTCTGACAGCTGTCAGAGACAGAGATAAGTTGCCGCATTTCAATCTTTCATAAAGGAAGGACCAAGGACCCTCATCTCCAGCAAAGCTGTCAGAGGCCTCCAAAATGGGATAAAACAGAATACCTTTTCCAAACACAGGAAGATGTCTGTCTCTCCTTCTCTATTCCCTTCCCCATGAAGTTGTAGAGGGGAGGTTGTACTGGTAGGAGAAAGAGAAAATATGTCTTGATGTATTTGGACTTTATACTGCCTTGTCATCACTGACCAGAAGGGATAATTGCATAGCAGCCTGCTTTCCTTTAAGGAAGTACACAGTGTATTACACAGTATTTAATAAATTAGCACTATGTTTTAATATAATTTACAAGCTTTCATGCAGTTTTTATCTTCCGAGAGCAGGAACAACCAAAATCTTAAAGACATTGATGAAGACAAGGGTTTTGCATCAAACACTCTGAAAGTCTGAATCTGTAAGCATTTCCACACTTTCCAACACATACCTCACCCTGTCCAGCACTCTTGCTGTATTTAAAGCACCAAAAGATGAAGCATTCTCTTAAGACCTGAAAACTTACCTTCCAGCTTCTGATTTGAAAAGGTGCTTGCCTTAATAAAAACTCTGTTGCTTATTTTAGTTATTTTTTTTTCTAAAGGCCTATATTATTTTCTTTGATCAGAATTGGTCACAATTCAGCTCTTGCTTACTCTTTTATGACAAAGTGAAAGTAGCTCATGCAATGTCTTTAGCAGGTTGGCATTGTTTTTCCATCAGCTCCTGCTTAGCTTTCTGATGATGAACTGACTTCTTTTCACACCAGTAATCCCACAGTATCCCTCCATACAGCACTGCTTCCAATGTCAGCTCCTTTAACCAGTACAAGGGACTGAGAAGGCATATTTATTTGCATCATTTGTTTATTATTGTTGTTTGAATTTTTTACTTATGCTATTTTTATAGCACATTCAATACTGGTTTTCACTTTTCATACTCTGATTCATTTTTCATCCTGTTTTCTTCTCCCTATCCATCTTGCATCACCTCTGTGCTGAGTAAAGTGAAAATCCATGAATGAGTCAGAGTCAAATTTTCAGTCACATTGGTCAGTGGGGTTTGAAATTAAGCAAAATGAGATTGCTCATATTTTTTTTTTTTTTTCTCCTAAAAGTGGAAAATAACCTTTCCTTTCTTTGGTTGCAATAAAGAGAGCTTTAGCCCATATTTTCCAGCTGCTTTTATTTTCCTGAAATCCAGTCTAGGCTATGATGCTCATCAGTGACTGGTGTATCTATCTGTTTCTGTTCTTTCTATATTATCATTAGCCTTGTCTCATTCCTCATCCTATCCTGTGTAACATCAAAAGCTACATGAAGGTCTTATTTCTTGTTAAATGTTACTCTTCTGGGAGTTTTGTTTTTTTGCTACAGGATATCTGAATGGCTGTTTAAAGGAGATTTCTTTCTTTTCTTTTTTTTTTTTTTTTTCCTTAGTTTACTTGACTGAAGAATTATGTGAATAAAACTGTAATAGAGGTTTTCCTTAAATGCATGTTCTATACTCCATTCTAACATTTTGATTGCGTGTTTGGTACTTTCTACTCAGCACACTGAAAGGGAGACATTTACATATTTTAATCAAGAACAAGGAATTAATAATTTCTTATGTATGTAACTTTTAAAGTTTTTTGCCTATATACTACCAGAATTAAGAGCAGCAGCTATTGTGATTTATGTTGACTGGATGTTATACAATGTTATTATCTTCTCAGCTTGCAAGAGCCTAGTTTTCAGTTGTAATATATAATATTTCTGCTATGTTAAGCTTGTTATTAAATCCTCAACCAAAGCTTTCTCAACATTTCACATATCATGTAATAATTCAGCTCAGAAGCTGTAACACCACACTATTCCTTTTGAAATACAAAATGTGACTGGCACAGGGGGAAAGAGACATTTCTTACTGCAAGCCAGGAAGGTCAATTAGAAAGTAGAGGTGCATCTGCAGTTGCTTCATTGTGAATATTGACTAACAGCATCTTCTAGCCTCACAAAACTGCAGATGTTTGCTATTACCAGCATTTCCTTCCACTAATATTTAAACTCTTCTTACCTATGAACAGATTCCACTCAGTATCCAAATCAGCCTGATTTGCTAGGCAGCCCTTCATTACATTGAGGCAATAGTTGTTGCAAGGTTTCACAGTGGGAAGTCCTCTGCAGTAAGGGCAGTACAACATCTTCATTAACGCCCGGATGCACCCTGGGGTGGGACTGACCTGCAGAGTTTAAGCGGGGGAAAGAAAAAGAAAAAGGAGGAAATCAATCTCCTGTTCTGTGAATTTCGGGATCGCTGAGATTATGCCTCTCAAGCAATAAGCACAGAAGGGGCAATTTGTGGAAAGAGCTCAACCCTTAATAACACCCTCCTATGAGACTAATCGATTCCTGCCAATTATCTTCATTTAGCACAGCCAGGAGCGATTTTCAGGAATGCAGAAATCAACACTCCCCTACTGATGGCGTGCTTGCCTCCCCAGCCCTCCCACACAAAATCTACTGGAAAGCAAAGGAAAAACATCCAGGGAATCAGCTGGACAGTAACTGACTGATCCTAACACAGAGGATCCTGAGGAGACCCCACGCTCTTCCTACTCAAGCTAGACCTGTAAATCACACCATCACCAGATCAGATTCTCCTTTTTATTAAAGAACAGTAAATCCAGGATAATCTTGATGATTTCTATAAATTTATTCAGAACTGCACCATGACAAAGGAATATCATTCTGTTTTCAGACAAAAACACCCTTCTGTCTTCTCTGACAGTTTCATAAAGAGATCAGACAGGGGTTTTTTTTGGTATGCTTTCAACATCTTAAGTGACAAAAAGCATTATAGACAACAGCCTAATGCATTTCAATTTACATATCAGCATGGCACAACATGGCTGCACATGGTGAACTTAAAACAGCCACCAGAGTCAATGGAAAAACACCCAATGCGTTTAGGATTTCCTGTCAAAGTCATTAATACTGCGTGTGGCTGACAGAAAGAAGCAATGTGTAGATATAATTTTTTAGCGATATGTGTTACAGTTTGCATTAGAAGGATATGGGTTTCCTGGAGAGGGAACATGGAGGTTAGGGAAAGATTTTTTGCATAGGGCTTCTCCATTATTTCTAATGATCCTTCACCTCATCTTTTTTAGTCATCAAAATGCTGAGCATCTATTCAGCAATGTGCCTTCCATGTTCAATGGAGAGTAATGGGTCCTTTTTGGGTTGTTTATTTATCCCACCTCTTGAAGCACAGGATAAATCATCTTTTGGAGGACATCCACTGAATCCTTTATATCTAAATTTAAACTGCACAAATTGGTCACATTTAACAACCATGTGAAATTTCTTGGGTAACTATTAATTCCCTCACCCTCTTGTTTCCATATTTGTTTCATCTCAGACTTTTAAAATTGTATGTACTGCTACAGCGTACGTTTTCAGGCCAGAAATTCTATTTGGATTAAAAGTGCATGTTAGGTACTACTTGCAATAGCATCTTGTCATGGTGCAATGAAGTGTAAGTTTCCCGTGCTGGAGTGACAGTCTAGAGCAATGACAAAGGGCTACAGGTTCCTCAGTGATTTCAAAATTCCTGGACAGGAGAGTGCAGAGCAGTGGCACTCCTTTCACTCATCGTGTTGGTTTATGAATAAATGCAACACTTCTAATATGAATTTGAAGGGATTAAACTGTTCTTCTATATTCATGGTAGCATGTGCTGAAAGCATGAATCTGACTGCACTATAACAGTATGTGCTAAACTGACTGATATGGTTCGTATTATCAGGACTGTACTAAAATGGCACTTCTTTTCATTTTCTCTGGAATTTCTTTCTCCCTTTTTGATGTTAAATCACTGATTTTTAGAGAACTATGCAGAACATACTCTTTAAACTGGACATTTTAATGGCTCTGTTAAGAGCTACAGCAGATGCTTCTGAGTATGCTCAGGAGATATTTTTGCCTTGGATTCCTAGGGAAATGTACTTTACTAGCACAACACTCTGATAGTGTGTGTTTATCCATCCTTTTCCAATAGCTTTTGAACCATTAGCCAATTTCAATCAAATTTGATGAAGGGCTTCAGGTCTCAGTACATTAAGATCCTACAAGTTTTTTCAAAATAGAGAGCTGAGAGAAGAAAAGGAGAGAGGCTCTATTACTGCTTTTATTGAGGAAAAGGCTGAAGCGTGAGGTCAATTCCTCACAGATATCAAAGAATCCACATGGAGGAATGATGCTGTGAATGACCCACTAGTTAAAAAAGCACCAGGGGGAACTTTCACCTTATTAAATAGCAGAAAATGCAAACACAAGGAAAGCTGGACTTCATTATTTCCACTTCTCAGAACTAATTTTTAGAGTCACTTATCCAACTGTTTTATCTTTATATCTCCAAACCTAGAACAGGCCCATTTTTACAAAAAGTTTAGCATCAAAAGCTAAACTGTAAGCAGAATATATATGATCAACAATGGAATCTTCAAAAGTACTTTGAAATTGCTGCATAAAGCCAGAGGTATTTCTATTGGTAGGCACTGAGAGTTTTATCAGCAAAGCTCCTTTCATGCTTAAAATTATGCTTCTTTCCAGATCCAGAAGTCTTGTCAATGCAAAGTTGTCAACACCTGGTTGACCCCTAAGTTCAGCTGGAGTCTACATGTTCTGCTATCAACACTTTCCCAAGCCCACTTTGGTACTTGTGCTGACAGCCCATACACCTATAGGATCTTGAACTTGCACAAAAACTCCCTGGCAATTTCATTCTTGAAAAGCATAGGTAGAGAGAAGACAGTTCCTGTCTTTATATTATATTTATATAAATCAAATATCATAAATATTTACATGAGCCTTATTTTATCACAAGTGTAGTCTGAGACATAACTAGCTATCATACCTTTCTCTGCCAGAGGTTCAGATCATATCTCTGATCTGCTAGGACAGGACCCTAAAGGCCAGTTAGAATATTTATTTACACTGGCCCAGTGAATCTTGAATTCTTGTTGCATTACAGAACAGCTTTAACCAGAATACTCCCAACACAGTCCACTGTGAAGCAGTCAGGATAAATTCTTACCATTCAAAATGAATGAGCAGGACCCAGGTGTCTCATATATTGTCTGAATGTTTTAATAGCCCACATACAAAATTGTGGGATCATCAACAGCATTTTACAAGAAAGGAAGGTGCCCTGCTTTTGGTTAGAGACAAGTAATGCAGTTCTTAAGATAAGAGGCCAAGCTGTGACTCCGAGCAGAAAGCAGATGGAGAAAATCTCTACAGAAGCCTCTGACATATCTGTATCAGCCTCTGACACAGACCAACACAAGCAGCTCCTTGCTGATCAAGCTGGATGTTGCAGGCCTCTGTTTCAGAAGATGCTATGCTGGTAAACACAGATCAATTGTTGTGTCTGAGGGCAAGTGGCAGGGACTGGCTTACGTTCACAGTGCTTACTGCTAGCACCTTCTACTCCAAGCTGGCCACATCCATACTACTACATAGTATTTGGCACGACATCTCCTCTGGGTCCCCCCTGGTGCCTGAGTGACTAAAATACATAATAACTATTTTGTGTGGTTATTTTTCAGCTCCAAGTGTTTGGAATAATAGGAGGCAGTACTGCAGGCAATGGGAGTAAAAGGAAACTAAATATAATGTTGCACGTTGTGAAGTGAGACAGGAGGTTACGTCTGATAGTGTTTAGACTACACTTGGGTTAGTGTTGAGAAGAAGGGAGGGGACCACAACAAGACAGGTATCTTCATGCAGGTTTATGGAGGCAGTCTCTGTCCTCCAAACAGTCCATAGGCACTGGGTGGAGAGGGTCAGATGGAGAGGTCCAGAATGCATCCAGGAGGACGGCTAACAGCTAAGCTGTGGCCTGAACACATGATGAGTCCCGTTCTGAAGTTTTCTCCATATTACCCTGTCACTTAGCAGCACTGATGTACCTTTAGGTGACCAACCCTTCCCACTTGTGGCAAAGGGACACTAAAGTAACTGGGATACTTTGGAAGTCTGAAGGCTAAAAGTTAAATGCTACAGAAAAATTAAGTGTTAACAGAAGTTAAGTGCCTTCGTGAATCTAGCCTTCAGCAAGCAGCCAAGTTTCAGTTCTCAGCTTTAGCTGTTTTTTCTGTACCTTTATTTTCAGAGAACACAGTCAGGTCTTTTTCCTCCCTCAACAAGAGCTGAAGTATCTTCCATGCAAAAAAATAATCAAATTTTGCTCTAATATTCTGAAATCTTGTTAAAAAACAAACATAAAAAATATTCAGCTTAGAGTGTCAGTATTTCAAAAAGCTATGAACACATGAAATCTGGAGATTATCACAGAAAGTTGATTTTCAACCACCTATAATTGGCTTGCTACTTCTTGCTGCTGGCAAATTCTATGAAATGTATTTTCAAAGCCCGTTTCTCACTCCCATCTTAAAAAATATATTCAGAGTCTCTCACACTTAATAATATTTTTCTGCAGACCAGTCAAAAGGCAGATATTAATTTAATTCAGAAGTATTTAAAACCTGCATTTGCTGAGGAGAGCTGTTCTTCAGATCAGGAGTTTCAACATTTTTTCTGTAACTAACATTTGTGGATAGATACAGCTTGGCTTTTTTTCTTTTTTTTTTTTTCCTTTTAAAATACATTGCAATTGGCTCTCTGCTAAACTCAGCAGAGAAATTTGCCTATTTCTAAACTTCAAAGTTTAGAAATAACTAGTCCTTATGTAAATCATATATTATAAATCAATCAGATCACACTGAATGACATAACTGGGGAAACTGCTACAGAGGAATCATTAATTATATCATGCTGTATCCCTGACTGACTAGGACATCTTCATTTTAGTATAAGCATACATGGAATGCAGCACATCAGAAAAGTGCCTTTCTGAGCTTTGATTGAGCCTAGTAGCTGCAGGACATGTTACATTACCGCATTTTGTAACATTTTCTGACAGCTTCAGCTGTATCTAAATGTACGTTTTTGCACACATGTTAAAAAAAACCAAAAAGCAAGATTCTTAAGGGCTTCATTACTGAACACTTGTTTTCTCCCTTCAAAAACTCTAGGAGGAATATTATTTCATCTAGAAGACAGATTTTGCAAAGGTGAACTTTCAAATATAAATAATTGAGGAGAGAACTTGTTTGGGTAAAAGCCATGAAGTTGTACTCCCGTAACACCGCATTTGCAAAGACTGCTTTGTTATACATTTGACCTGTTTTTATAATCAAAAGCCTTGGCTTTCTCAGGTACACAAACCTAAATCTTTCTTCTGATGCAAAAAATCAGACAAACTGATTAAACAGCTGGTTACCTTTAGAAGGATCAAACACACTGACATGCAGTTTCTCTACTTGTATTTATATGAGATTTCTTACTGAAGTAGGTGGTATATGTTGTCTGGTAATAAAGTAGGGGTGTTCTTCCAAAGTAATATTGAATGTACCTAAACTCACAGCAGAAAGCCATACTTAGGTCCAGTTCCTGTCATTTATTGGCATATAATAAAATCTGTCAAATATGAGCAAAATAAATCAAAACCAAGTGCCATCCCAGAGACCACAACAGGGGACACAACTCCTTCCTACAGTTCCTGTGCACCCAAAGGAAATTATCCCATTTCGAATCACATGGAGCCACTCTTTAGCATGAAGACTTTGGGGGGATACTGCCAGGAGGAACCAGTTGATTTCTAGCCAGGTGGTCCAGGAATTATATACTGTTTTAAAATGCCTCTGCACTAGAATAACCCATAGTCTGAGACGGAGAAGAGAATTGCATTTAATTTCTCACAAGCTTTACAAATGCATTAACAACCAGGATACTGGATAAAAAGTGGAAACTTCTACTTCTTTCCCATTTGGTGTTCAAGATGAGGTATCAAATACTTTGCTCACAAGAGGGTGAGGTATATTCCTGCAGTCCCATGTAAATGGTCCCTAACTGGAGAGAGTTTTGAAATGAATCCCTGTCTTTAGCACTCCCCACTTGGCACACTGATGTTGTGTGCTGCACAGGCATGATGCACTGTCTGAGAAACTGGGGCACTGACATCCTTAAGTCACTTTTTGGGTCTCTGTGTAGTCCATCTACAACTTAATGATGGAAAAATGAGCTAAGTTTCCCAAGCATAATTTTGTTCATGGCCAAATTATCTCAAGAGTTTCAAAGAGGACTAGGGCAATAATAATAAAATGCTCATGTATGTGGCCAGGTCATGTTTGATCTTGAATACATTGGCATGTCTCAACGAACTCCAAGAGAAATGCAAACTCCACTAAGAGTAGGAGTGTCCCCACATTCTTCCACCAAAAGGTTAATATATCTGTGGACAACTCCATTTCTAGCACTTCCTGTCCAAAAACCTCTGCAGTGTAATTCTAGTTTTTCTATCCAAAATTACATTTAAATCAAATGGGACATAATGATTTAGAAGTTCATTCTTGTGATTTCAGAAGAGAAGGAAGAGACATACCTTTAATTAAGAATTGCTGATTGTTGCATGCAACCTGCTAGAACTGAGGAAACTTTTCCTAAGCACAAAACCATGATTTCTGATCACCCATTGTAACAGTGACGTAACTGGGATCAGACTGTGATGTATCATCAACTACACTTTATAGGGTACACAGGATTACTGCAAGCCTTTGGGTCACCCATCCTAAGAGCTACAAGTCCTTTTTTCTTTCCTTTCATCTTTAATTAACTTCAGTATAGAGACTAAACTTCAGTCCAATCACTCACTACTTTTCATCATATATCTTTGAGACTTTCTTCTCAACATGTTACAATTATTCCCTATTGATTTTTGTTGTTCTTTGTTTTTAATACTGGGGAAAGCAGGTAAGGCTTAGCTGGCAATGATGCTTTTTTTCCTTTTGCTCTTTCTTTTCTTCAAGTAAGATTTGTTCACTGTTGGATCCAAGTGATTAATTTTTCTCCTTGTCCATATTTTGACTGTTTTCATGAGCACTGTGTAACTGCTGATTTCATTTAATAATCTAGATATCAACCAAATTCTTTTCAGCAGGTTTCAGCTGAAAATATGTCTGTGTGTATCTAATTAGAACTACATCAAAATATTAATAAGTTATTTGAATGATTTATTGAAGTACTTCTAATTGTTTCAGTCTGGCTCTTAGATACTAAGATCTCAGTTCACTGCTTTTATAGCACAATCTGATATAAAAATGGAAATACTGCATCAGCCATACTCAATTGGGAATTTATGTTGTAGAAGGTCAGTTTGAGAATACTTGCTTATATCAACCAAAAGTCTAGTCTAATACTAACCTCCTAAAGATAAAAATAGCTATCTTTTCAACAATTAATAGCATCCCAGATGACTGAAAGGTAGAAGACCTGGTTTGAGTACTACAGCTTTGTAGTAGTGTCTTTGACTTTGTGCTTGAATTATACCAAAATAAAAGTAAAACACGGCAGCCAGTTAAACAGCTGAAAGATTTTCACAATTCTGGGGTAGTGCCTCTCGAAAATATGATGAGATATTACATGGTAAATTTAATTTTCATATTTTCAAATATTTTTTCTAGAAAATATATAATTTATAGTTCAATATGCTCATGAAACTATTAGAAACAATTTTAGGGCAACATAGTTGAACCCTAGAAAAGCTTTATAATGTAAAAAAGAAATTACACATTTACTATCTGGTACAAACTGTGCAGCATTAAGCACTTACCCCAGTGCAACTCAGTTGAACCACCTTAATTTTTCTAAAAGACAAGGAATATCTAGCCATTTTTCTTCTCCAACTAGTATGTCTTTTTCCATTTTCGATGATTTTGAAATTGTGAGAAATATGGCAACTGGATTTCTTTCCAACACATATTAAAATTTGAGGCATTTTTCATACTTACTTGGTCATATCAGTATGCCTACAGTTGTGCTCTGGTATGTGTATAGTTCTGGAAGATGGACAAATATATCTACTCCATTTTACAGATGAAAAAAGAAACATAACAAGAAATTTTAAAAGGTATTTAGATGGCTAAAACCTTAAAAATTATGCACCAGAATTTTTCAACACTGTTTATAAGTATCACTCTCATCTGTGATTTGCCTAGATTATCGTAACATGTAATTCTGAAACTGGGAAAATAAGGACTGCAGGTCTCTAAGTGATTACATCAGGAGGTTGTACATCAAATAATAAATCATTGTTGGAGAAATGAATTGTGGAATTTTGTAATTTCCCCACCAAAGTCAAGGACAAAAAACCACAAGGACAAAATGTTCAGATGTTTACTTGTGTGAGACCGAACGTCTATTTACAGAGGAAAAGAATAGCTTTTCCTATTTTTAGGAAAATAGGAAAATTACTTATCAGATTACATGAATACAGGAAAACCAAATTTAGAAAGTCACTTGAAAAGCTGCAGTCACAAGGATATTTCGTGTAAAGCTGTTCTTTTTAATCTCTTGAATCACTTCTGAGTGAAGTTTTAAAGCAAATTTTTTTATAATTTAAGTTTTTACAAAATGAAATGTTTGAATGCTCAGATGTAAATATTAAAATGTTCTTCTTAAATAACATGTTACCTGTCAGAGGCATAATCAATTTCAAACAAACTGTGGAAAAATGTCATTTAATTATAAATAGGATTAAACGAAGAATTTCTTAGACTGAAAATAGTGCAAGCTAAGAAAATACTCCAGGATATGGGGGTTTACATCCCATGAGATATTATTTAGCTGAAAAATCAGCCCTACAAATTTTCTGGAAAAATATTTGTCTTTCTCATCTGTTGTTAGAGTAAGCCCACATTAAATAGAACTTGAGGTATGTATTCCATCTGTTATTTTCCCAGCATTTCAAGGGCAAAGTTAAGGTGAAAAATCTTTGAAATAATTTCTTCCTTTCACTCCCAGGAGATGAGAAGTTTTCTTTTACACAGAAATAAGGAAGGAATCTCACAGCTGTTAGGCTTTTCAAATCCCACTATCTCTTCTGGAACATAAACTTTCAGACACTGTCTTAATAAAAAGGAGTTCCTCTGCTTTCTTCCCAGAGAAGAAAACCCACTGCATCTCACTTCAAGGGAGTATGCTCATTTCTTCCAGCCTCATATAGAAACGTCTATGACCTCCACCTGATAAGAAGCCCTTGGTTTAAGAGGAAAGCATGTGCTAAATTTTCCAGGGCTGAAAATAGAATAAGACATGACTGTAAGCAGCAGGGTCAGAAACCCCCTGAAACTGGCTACTTCAAATAATTTGGGGAGCAGAAAGAAAATCCATAAAGTCCAGCACCTTAGAAGAGGTTCTTAGTATGATTTGCTCGACTAGACATAGATATCAAAATCTGACCTATGTTCCCTTACAAAGCAGATTCACTTCAACCTAAAAATAGGAGTCTAAAATAGGTGCTTATTACTCTCTCTTGTGGTGCTGTAGTGACTACTCCATGTGCAAATATCTTCATGAGTATGTTTAAAGTTAAACAAGAAGAATCCACCATTTTTTCCAACTGGAAAAGCAGGAGGATGTTGCTGAGCAATGATGTGCAGTTGCCTTGTAGAATAGTCAGAAGAAGAGCCAATTTAAAAGAAGCATTCAGAAAGTATGGTGAGGAAAAAATGCCAGACTAAGCTCTGCACAATCAAGCAAAAGTGGCTTTGTGCTCACTAGGAGGAACAAAAATGTTGCAGAGAAGTAGGTTACATATTTCCCCGGTACAAATCAGAAATAGAAGGGGAGGTCCTTGATAATCTGGGAACCAAATCCCCCAATAAGCAGGAGGGTAAACTCTGAGAAAGGGTTGAGATAGAAAAAGAGAAGAACTGCCACAGCAGGAGATAATTATCAAATCGAGCAGTTCGACATGTTGTGCAGCAGTATCTGGATAAGAAAATGATGTGAAGAATGGTCAAAGTCAGTCCTACTTACAACACCCAAGAAGCTTGAAATGCAGGCTACATACCTGAGAGCAGTCTTGATGACTGCCTATCTGTGATTCACAGTGCAAAACAGAAAAGCACCTGAGAAGAAAATCAGTTTCTCTCAAATATAGAGTGATCAGCAAAACTTCTGATCACTCATAAGTACTCACAAGTACTCACAAATAAGTCTTGTTTGCTGTTCACTGACCTGTGGGTTGCTTTACTGACTTAAAAAGGGCATGAAGGTGAGAGTGGTGGAGAGGGCTGTGGGATGTCTTAGTTGTCTGGTGTCAGCAAGAACAC
This sequence comes from Strix uralensis, assembly GCF_047716275.1. Classification (NCBI taxonomy): domain Eukaryota; kingdom Metazoa; phylum Chordata; class Aves; order Strigiformes; family Strigidae; genus Strix; species Strix uralensis. The sequence goes on from NC_133973.1 coordinate 80,695,961, forward strand.
ACTAGTCTTGATGAGAAAGAAATAAATGCATACATAATATTGGCAGTCTTGGTCGATGATAAATTATGCAATAATTTGAGGTGACAAGTGACAACAGATTGACCCAACATGTTCCTGCTCCTTCCTGCTCTAAGAAACATGGATGGAGTCATGATGCAAAAGACACTTTAAAGTTTATAGTACGGTGATCACTATCTGAATTTGTTGACAATGGCAATCTCCTAGACACAGCAAGTAAGGACATGCAGATTTCTTACAGGTGCCTTCCTGCATGACTGATGAATTGTCTGGGCTGCATACTGGCAGTGACTAAAGGGTAGGGAATGCATGGCCTAGTACTAAAAGGAGCATATTCTACTAAAGAGAGAAATAAAATTGTAGGGATAGTGAAGCAGGCAACTCCAAGGTTGATAACTTTGTCTACTTGATAAGCTTCATAATATTGCTAAATTGAACATTTTTCAAGTGAGTTCAAAGGGTAAAATCCCATAAGTAGCCCTGGGCTATTTGGAAAAAAAGCAAAGGAATCTCCATAGAAACAAAACATGATTTTTGAAGTTGCCCATATTCTTGGTCCTTCTCCATGAAATTCAAAAGGCCAAATAACAGAGTGCTGGGTTTTGAAATGAAACATTAAATCTGATTGTTAGCAATAAGCTAGACACATCTTGTCAGAGATAAGATGGGTACAAAAATACAGACATCACTTCAGCAAGGAATGCAAAGCCTGTTTTAAAGACTGACTATTTGCTGAAGACCTTCCAGCCCAGTAGAAAGAAAGATGTCGGTTATTTGGGACACAACAGAATATAATGCTTTGCTTATGCTCCTGCTTCATTTCATGATGTGAATGAAGCACAAGATGGAGCACAATATCCAGGACAGTAAAAGAAAGTCTCTGTGGATCATACGGAAGTACAGAGATCGAAAGTGAACATCTTAAACTATTTTCCTGACTTCTAAAGTGAAGAAGGGTGTCAGATCTTTAAGGTATCCCAACATGGATCTAGTCAGATACATGCTGGGTTCTAATAATAAACCACAGGCTCCTCAATACAATACACAGTAATTTATATTCAGGGTAGCACGGAAACAGAGGGATGTTTATAAATAGCTCACCATCTATTTATAGGATCCATAAATGCCCACTGCATTATGTGGGCCCAAATCATGTGAGATCACCTTATAGCTCCATCTTAACATTTCCTCTTTTATGGTCTTTCGAATGCTCTTGTTAGATTTTCACAAAGCTACTTGTAAATATAAATACCATATATAAAATATTTAACAGATGCTCAAGTGCACCGTGGGATGATGACTATGGTCTGGAATGACCTGTTTATGGGATGTGCGCCCACATTTCTGCTGAGTATTGCACTTGAAGCTTTTGGAACTGCATAGTAGAAAGTAAATTTGTATCTTCATCCCATCATTTAAGCATTATTTAGTTCTCTTTTCTTTTATTTTCTTTTAAATCCCTTCCTGATAACTCCTTCCCTATAGACACAGAATGTAACAACAGAGGGATCCTCATTAGTGTCTGCATGTTCTACTTCCAAGTCGCTATAAGAGAAAAATAGGAAGGTGATTAAATTGAGAATAGTTAGGGGAATTAATTTTTCTACAGTAAGAACAGGGATTATTCTCAGTGTTTTGCCTCTGAGTTGTGTGCTAAAGAAAAACGTGGTCCAAAGTACTAGCACTGGATGAGTATATGATATGAAGTCAAGTATATAATTTCCCTGAGAATGTTTTATTGGATTGTATTAAAACAAACTAGTCTTGTGTAAAAGATCCAACTTTCTTCCTCCTTCACACTCATGTCCACATAATCATACAAAAACTAAAATCATGTACATATATAGTAAAACAAGATGCATTGTCTTGTTCCCTGATAGTTAACAGACAGGTGAACTGCAGCAACAAATTGCCTCTATTATATCTAGTGTGATAAAAATATAGTTTAGGTACTCTAATTTTTGGAAAATATTCTAATGGAAAGTAAGAACAGTGTAACAGTGGTTTGAAATACGCAAGTACCCAATGAAAGAAAATTTGTTGAGTTTAAACTGGTTATTTGTTCACACTCGCAGAACAGGAAGCAGATCAAAATCTACATTACAAAAATGTATCTGACAATTAGATTTGCTTTTTCCTTCTATGTAGAGATAGACTAAATGTGAAATTTACTATTAAATCTTCATTTAATCTACCATGAATTTTAGGCTGATGTACAAAACAGCGGGGTCTGCAAGCATATGAAAACATTCCTTTTGATATTTTATTCCTCATAAATTCTCAGCAGGTAAGATGTTTACATTTTTTTTCTTTATCCAAATCTGAGCAAGAAAATGCAGTCTGTGTTGAACTGACTAGAACCTAAAAGGCAGCAGATCTATAAACGTGAAAATTAAAAGAAGATATTAAACTGGGAAAAAATACAGCCTAAGATAATTTTCTTTTGCTCAGACATTTAGCCACAATAATTTAAAACCCAACAATTTCAATTATCACTACAAGCTACTGTAATTGTCTTGATTTACAGTTCTCACTTTCTCAAGTGTAGAAATCACTCATTTATGTGTTATGGTTTAGATCTGTCAACAGCCCTTGAAAGCACTGATCCTATATCCTCCTCAGTGGGATGGAAGTGCTCTGCAGTATGCACTGAAGCTCCTGTCCCAGATGCACACTTCCCGGCCATCGGCTAAGATCAAGTGCATCATCTTTTCTTATCACTTTAATATCTGATACATCCTCAGCTTGAAGATTTTCTATTAAATGGATTTGGAGGGCACAGGAAGGAGTAACCGCTTCCTCCATCCACTGCATCAGCCTGAAACTGCAGTGCTTCCAGTTACTGTGGCCACATTGTGACTGTGTGTCAGGATGCGATATCTGTGCATAAAACCACCCTGGTGCTGTGGTCTTTTTTTAGGTGGAATCTGAATCCGTGTTGCTTTCATAGATCTTCTTGTGATACAATCAATGGCCACAACGGCACCTACCCCACTGAGCCTATGTACTCCATGGGGCTGATGCAGCCACTGCAGCTATGCTCTTCATGAAGGACTCCCGAAATCTCAGGTCAGAGACACAGTGCATATGGGGAAGGCTTGTAACTGTGACCACCCTTGTCCCTGCTGGTGTCACTCTTCCCAACACACTTTCACAGACTTTCCATAATAGGTTAGAACAGACTTAATTGTGCTGTGGACTTAACTGGTCCTGAATACACCTGCAGCCAGACCAGGGCAAGGATTTTTGTATTTCTCCCCCAGCATGCCAAGTTCTCTTTTAACAAAATGAAGGATGTTCTATAGCTTGCTAAATAAGACGTCAGTCCTTGGTAGATGGCAAAACTCCCATTCATGTTGAATCTGAAAGGACCACAGAGATTGGACTGAATGACAATTTGACCCATGTCTCTAAGTGGCAAATGACTGAATTTATTGCCAGCTAAGTCAGAAAATCCAGTAAAAGTAAAATACAGTGCGGTATAATGGCTACCTGGCAGTAAATTTGTATTTAAGCTATTTCATTGCCATTTGTCTTTATCTGATTAAGCCACCTGATTTATAAAACATGCTGGAATGCAATTTATATACAGCAATATAATCCACCTAGTGGTCTGGTTTCCAGAACCACAAGGATAAACATGCTCAAACTGTAAAGGCACTCTCAATGCCAGATATTCATTTATAATACCTGCTGAAAGATGTCTCATCATTACCATCTCTGGTATGGATGAACTGTCAGCTACACTACCACAATCTCTTTCCAAATCTTTTCAATGTAAGGAAAGTCTCAGTCATTTCCAAAACACAAAGGTATTTCACAAGTTGGGAGATATTTCCTCATCAGGGCAGTAATGTCATTCACCTTCAGTGATGAAGAAAACAGGGATATAACTGTGAAGTTAGCACTACTGTAAACCTTTGACAGAGAAGCCAAATTTTCCAGTGGATATGAGAAATGCCACAAACTTGGTAGAGTCCTTTGTATCTAAAGGTGGATATTGGAACAGATTCTGAACCTAACAGCTTTGGACCAGGTACCACAAACCATCATGAAAAAGTAGAATTTCACTGTCCCTGTCCATTCAGCAAAGAGTACATTGTTTCCAGCAACCTCTCTAGAAATATGTGTCCTAAGTAGAATACCAGTTCTTAAAGTCTTATAAGGCTGCTGAAACAATTCTTATGAAAAATCAGAGGGTAGAGAATACCTGGTTTTCTTTCATAAAGAGCAGTGGAGTGAGTAGAATAGATGCTGCACCAAAAACTACCAAGGTTCAAGTTTTTATTTACATGGGCAAGTGCAGTGAGGTTCAAAGCTGTGTAAGGTCTCTTGCACATCCCATCCACTGCCTGGATTTAAAGGATTGCTTCTAGAGCAACAGAAAGTAAATTTGCTTATGCTTACTTGATTTTCAGAATCTTCAGAATTAAAGCTAACAGTAACTGGATTCTTCAGCACGAATATCTCTGGCACAAGAAGAAAACTGGGATCACCTGCTGATTCCCCATGTCAGTAAAATGCCATTTGATGGATGGCCTCAAAAGTAATTATTGAGGTCAGTTTCAACTGGGTACATCCACTTTGATTCTCTCTCATCAAAAGACAGTTTTGCAATTCATGGAAAAAAATCATAGCATAAAAGTAGTTCTTTTTTGCTGTCATTGCTTATTTTACATCTAATTTTGCCACCTCCACTCTGCACCTCGATCTACAGCCCCACAAACCTACACCATGAACAGCCCACAGACAAATAATCAGATAAAATAAGCCAAGATTTGTCAAAAGTTTTGTTTGATGGACACTGTTCTATCATCTTGATGAACCTTAAATAAGTGAAATTTAAAAAGAAACAGGCTAAAGGAAAAGAGATGTTAACTTCAACAGTTTTTAGGCCTTATAAAACAATACTTCTAATGTGAAGTTTTTCATACTAGCAAACCTTCCAGAATAAAGAGCATAGGTAAGGAATGGTTGCTATCAGTTAGTCTAGCAAGTGTAAAATTGGTTTCTAGTTGCAACCTGTCATAGAATCATTTAGGTTGGAAAAGACCTTTGAGATCATCGAGTCCAACTGTAAACCTAACACTGACAAATCCACCACTAAACTGTGTCCCCAAGTGCCACATCTACACGCCTTTTAAATCCCTCCAGAGATGGTGACTCAACCACTTCTCTGGGCAGCCGGTTCCAGTGCTTGACAACCCTTTTGGTGAAATTTTTTTTCCTAATATCCAATCTAAACCTCCCCTGGTGCAACTTGAGGCCATTTCCTCTCGTCTTATTGCTTGTTACTTGGGGGAAGTGACCCACACCCACCTTGCTACAATCTCCTTTCAGGTAGTTGTAGAGAGTGATAAGGTCTCCCCTTAGTCCATAGGAAAACTCTCCCTCATTGCAACCATTTGGTTTTTGCAGTATCTCTCCCCGTCTTGCTGAGTGTCTCTTAGCTCTCTGTTCCCCCAGTGCCAGAAGCCTTTTGACCTGAGCATGCTCAGATTCTTTTGTGCAACCAGAGCAGCCAGAAAGGAGGAACACAACATAGAACACTCAGGAAAAAGTCAAAAGCAAAAAACACTGTCATCTGCCACAGAACTTTGAATGTGCTTATCATGGAGCCTTGTCCTTAGGACACAAAAATATCCTGCAAATGTTCAGTACTTGAAGCACCTTTCAGAAGTGGGATGGTCTGAACAGTGATTATGTTGGGCCATGCCCCAGAACACTTTGTTCACTGTGGATATGGTCCTGTGGTTCACAGCAGGTGAATGGAGTGTTCCTACCATCTTGATAGATGTGGGGTTAATCTCACTTAAGTGTATAAATCTACAATTTAGGCATCAATATCTGATGTAGTTATTTGGAACTCTTTTAGAGATAATGGAAAGAAACAAACACAGGGCTTAGTCAATCTTAGATTTAAGCAGGTACATGTGTCTCAGACTTTAGTTAGAACAATCAGGCTATTATTGTAAACCACACAAATGAAAAAGTGTGGAGTCATTTTAATGTTGACACCAAACATTATACATGTTTGCCTTCACTTTTGCTGTCTTGGTCAGTGGGTTGTTGACTATCCTCCAACCTCAGAAACATATTTCACCCAGACTTTGTTCCTTTTCTCTTTGTGTAGGAGAACATCTGGCTTTCAAGGAGAATAGAAAATGGAGCTGTGAGGGTGGCCGATTTTTTTCTTCATATAGAAAGGTCAGTTTTTAGAAACAAGATTAGGATATGTCAGGTGGCCCAGACCTGCCCTTTGCTATATGCTGAAACACCAGAGTTGATCCTGCTGTTCTGTCCACTGGCTACAGCTGAATATATAAAAGCCAAAGACAGTTTTGGCAAATAACACTGGAATAACAAAATATGAAATAATGCTGCAGAAATATTTCCCCGTACAAAATGACTCCTGGACGTGGGTTCCTACTATAATCAGCCCTTTACAACGCATGTTCCCATTTCCCCTTCTACCCACCATGCTTCTAACCGGCTGTGTGAACACACTTAAAAAATGGTGAGATCAGTGATATTGCTGCTGCTAGAGATTAGATGAAAAGAACTGCTGGACACCTATTATGATGAAGAAAAGTTAAATAAAAAAAAAAGACTTGACAAAGAGAAACGCATTGAGCCAAGACTGAAATCTTGAAGCACAGAAAGCAGTCTCTCTCTCTTCCTCTCTCTCTCTCTCAAACCCTACAATTATCAAGGGCACTGAAAGACAACCTGAACCAGAAATAATTTCACTATGGCTGGATTTCTTCATTCAGAGGAAAAGCATTAACAAAACCCCTTATGTATTATGTCTCCAATTTAGATGTATATATTCCCTCTGTAGTAGTTGAAAATAGATGTGAAAATTTTAGCACTATTACTTATGAACAAAGGTGCACAAGAGAGAAAAGAAATTTCTTTAATCTGCTCTTTTTTAACATAATGATTCTGCTATATTATCATTTAATGGCTAAGCATATGATATTGAGCTAGCAAGCAAACCCCTTATGCACTGCATTTTATTTGTGTATTTTTTGAATGTCTGATTACTAAGCGGCAACTAGAGATGGTTATTACAGGAAGCTATTACGTTACTTACTCATCTAATACGCTGACTTTTTATGTCTCTCTCTTAGGAAAGGTTTTAAAATGAGAATAACATTTGCAGGAGAAAAGTCCACACCATGGACTAAATAACAGTTGGCTGTCTCACTAAGAGGACAGTACATCGTCTTTCAGAAGGCTGTGTTTGTTTCATGCATTACATTGGTTATCTTTTATTATCTGTTACTATCTATTATTGATTATCTGTGAATTATGTGTTTTTATTTTTCTTTTATTTAAAAATAACGTAAAAATACAGTATATAAGACAAAAAAGAGGTCGTGGAGATGAAGCTTTCATAAATATGGTGGGATACAATGAGGATCAGATTAAACTCTGTAGATTGGTTTTACTTATTACTCCGATCCAAAACAAAAAAGTTATTTTTACTCCCCTTTTTTGATTAATTGGAATCTAAATCTCTCATCAAGTTTTTATGAAACTTGAGTTTCATTCAGTTGTGATTTTCCACTCAATACAATTATTGTTTATTTAAGATTCTTGTCCTGAGCAAGAATGTTTGCACTGCACTATGTATTATACAAGCACAGAAGTAGATGCTTCCATGTTCTAAACCGACAAATATAATCCAACATTTAAAATGTGAATTCTGCTCATTTTTGCATACTATTTTCCAGACAATAACATTATAATGAAACCCAGTTATATTTTCTTAATTGTTGAGCCTTTAAATTTGACAAAATGTGGTGCCTGGTCCACGAGACAAATTAAACCTGAATTAATGATAACTGTTTATTAGTCACAAACTTGACAAATAGATCTGATTCAGAATCAAGAGACTGAAGGATACAAGAGGGAAAAAATGTAATTTTGATTGTTCAGTGAATGTTTGTGTTATTTTATACATGCTTGAGGTTTCCTAATAGATTTCTATAACAAAGCCCTTGCTGTTGTATCTTAAGTCCTACTAAAGCACTTATTAACTTCTTGTAGGTCCCAATTAAGTTACTTGATTTAGTATTAACAGTAACTTTAGAATCTACTTCTAGAAATAGTGAAAAAAAAATTTAAACCCCTCAAGAAGAGCAGAAAAAACATTCAAACATTGATTTGTTTGAAAGAAATTTAGAGAAATTTTAATCTGAAAATCTTCAGAGGTTTCAAGATATGTTTCCTATACTCAGAATTATTTGAGATCACAGACTATTCTGAAAGGAAGAATGAAAACATTTGCTTGCTTGCTTTTTGTGGGAAAATGACAGCATGTGAAGTATAATAAATGAAAATTTTCTTGAGTGCTTATTCCCATTCCCTACTCACTTATGAGCACCAAAGAAAAGTGAAGATGGAGCTGCAGACATCAAAATCGAGTGCAGGCTATTCTGGGAACCATTTACAGTGTAAGTAAATGTAATTAAATAATGACTTCATTTCATCAGGATCCCATGATAAGAATCAATAGTCAGGCCACTGATCTTGCATTAATTTGCCCTTACATCGTCACTAAATCTTGTCACAGTCACACTTTCGTGACACCCTGAATTAACCTTGACTATAACCTTGGCTTTAAAATAGAAGCTTTTTTTTTTTTTTCTTCTTTCCCTCCTCAAAGGCTCCAATGGCTGCTTTCTGGGATTAATCATATTCAGCAGAATTCACATATACAACACATGATCTTCAATTCTAAAAGGTGTAACAGGTGTAACAATCCTTGCCCAAAAATGTCTTCCACAGCCTAACGAAAACTGTTACCTGTTTATCTTATCTGAACCTTTGCTGAAAAACAATTTCCTTTTTCTTTAAGCCTTGCATATTCCTTGAAAGTAAATGCTGCACTTTGATCTTAGTCATAAATCCAAAAATGTGTTAGAAAAAACAACACATACAAAGAAAACAAGATACAAAGGAAACAAACAGAACATGACTAAAATGTTGCAATATGATTTGTAAGCTTTTGGGTCTACTGTTGACGTGTATCTTTTTTTTTTTTTTATGTGCGAAGAACCTTCTGATCTTCTGCAAGTCAGTGATCAGCACCTGCAATACATTTTCATTTTGCCTGGACTGTATTTGCTGGCTGAGACTTTGTGCTCCTGCAAATACGAAAGATTTCCGGCTCCTTACATCTCTTTACAGATTTACTAAAAAATGAATTGCTTCAGAAAATTTTGTGGATACTATTTTACAGCTTTAAAACTGTATGAACGCAAACATAAAGCAGTTCCCTGTCCAGACTGCTAGACTGGGATTTATGGAGAGACAGAATTTTCACTTCAGGGTTTGTTAAGAAATGAGAAGCTGCAATGAATCTTCACTGTTCTGGAAATATGAAACGTGCTCTTTCAATCCTGTCTAAAGATTTCATATTATGTAATTTCTTCTCTGGTGATACTTCATTAAGTTGCACAAAAAACTCATTATCCTCCCTCTCTGAAAGAGTCAATACAATAACTGGATCTTTTTATTAAAAGAATAATTTTCTTTGCTTTCTTAGAGCTTAGAAGCACCCTGGCCTTTGGAGCTCAGTGTGCCTTTGCCTTCCTCTCGGTCTGAGACCCATGGAGGGCCTCATCCTACGTAATACAGCCCACCTTGATCCTGGTGCCAGACCTGGCCAGGTTGCTTTCGGCAAGATACTGGATTATTCTCTGCCTTTGACCAGGAAATGGGATAGCCAGCTGCTTACCTAAAAGATGTCTTAATTTTCAGAGTCAGCATCAGTCCCCGAAGCTCAGCATTCAGGTTGCAAAGATGGCACCAACAGAACAGAGAGAAAGGGAGATCGAAGAGTGTGGTATCATTTGCTGTTTTACATTCCTGTACCTATGTGTTGTGAAACATGGAAGCTGAAAATGTGCTGATGTAATTTTTCACATCATAATATCCACAGCAAGGCACTCCGTTATGAGAAATGAAAGGAGGTTTAGTACCTAGTATGTTTAGGCTTTCTTCATGAGTTTTTTTCATCGCAGTTTTATCTTGTAATAGACTGTGCTACTGTTTCAGGTAGTTTAGGAGTATAAATACCAATATAAATAAATGAAAGAACAGCACTTATTAAGAAACTCAAGAACTTGGTGATATTCAGATATTGGTAGTGATGACCACTCCAGGGTGTACTCCTGTGTTGACATCCAACGCCCACAGTATCATACACAAGCCAATGTCATACTAACCGTAAAACTCCAGTCTATTTTGCAGCATTTCCCAATACTCATTATTAATTTAATTTTCTAAATTTAAACTTGCAAAACTAAGAAAACAGGAACTCAGCTGGCCAGGATCTACTGAATACTCCAGATGACACAGAGTTCTAAGGGCATATAAATAAGTTTTTGAATGGCTATGTTTCATCCAGCATAATTTACATTTTTAATACAATCTTCTAATCAGTAGTACTATATTCCTTGTTAAACATTTGTTTTGCTTTCCTGTATTCAAGGACACTCAAACACAAGAGGAGGAAACAGCTCAACAAGAAACTGGTACAAAATACACAACATTGTGAGAGACTGAAATGTCAAATGACTGTCTCAAAGCTTGCTTGTGTCTGTGCAAACCTCAAGGACAAGCTTTGGCCTTTGGATTAGTCTAAGGAATGTCACCCAAGGAAGCAGGAGTGTATCGAAGGATGCAACCCCCACTCCCTTGCAGTTGCATTGTCAGACTCCTTAGATAAGCCTCAAAGGGGGAGACATGGACTGAGCAAAACCAAATGTTTATCACTGTCTCCATCGTGTAGCCATTTGTGGCTCTATTGTGTACACCAGACACCATGAATGCATTGCTAATGAACTGATAAGAGGTGAGCATTTCTGCCCCAGAAGCTGGATGACTGCTCAAAGAGTATGAAGTCAGAACCAGAGGAAAAGCTAAAGGTGGGTAGATATGCTAATCAGCTGATATGATGAATTTAAAAGGCAACAGAAAACTTTGCTGTGTGTGCACCCACCACTGAAGAACTGAAGACTGAGGACCAACGGGACGCCACTGGATCCATGGTGGTGACTATTCTTGCAACTCTATTCTGGATGCTTGCTGTATTTCTGTCTTTTCCTTCCATTCTGTCCTATCGCTACCCCTCTTCACTTTTAATAATAAAAACTTGTTTTGGGTATACGGCATTTGACCTTGTTTGTGTCTTAATCTCGCTCTTATGATCATATCAAAAGGTCCCCTGACATTGGATAGGGACAAACATTCTTCTTCTAAATGTGTTTTTAGAAAAGTCACTGCCATACAGATCTGCACTTATTTCTGTCTTAATCTTCATGGATATGGTTTAATGCCTGGTTTTGTATGACCAAAGAAAAGATTTATCCTTGTTACTTAACTGGACAATGCTTCTATAAAATTCAGTTTTAGAGTTTAATAAAAGCATGATAGTGAGTAGTAAAGCTTAATCTACTCTACAGTATTATTTAACATCCATATAAAAAAATGAGAGAGCTGTTGGGAGAGTTTGAGCTGACAAGTCAACATTACATGTGCTTTGTCCATTTTCTTATTGCCAAACATTCAAACATAAAAGGACCATTTTCAAGCACTCTTAGTACTTAGCTGACATTAGATTCTTGTATTAGCCCAGAGAGGGCAACTAAACAAAACAAAACTAAATAACATTGACATAATGTTGATAAGCTAGTGCCTGTCATTTCATCTTCACAGCAGTCAGGGTATCCAGTAGTACTAAGGAGAACCAAGCAAGAACAAAATAGATTTATTGCCACTAATGAGGGACCACAAGAGTGTTTCAAAAGGTGCATCATACCCCATTTTCTTTTTGGTTTTGACATTATTGTATGGTAGAGAAGATATAGACAGGGGGGTCTACTTGTACACAGGGTGAGCTAAGAGTTAAAGAAAAAAAAAATTCCCTGTTCCATACTGGCGGACTAACTACATTTTTTTCCTGGAAGCTAATGAGACAAAGCTAATATCTGCTTGTCCTTCATCCCATAATACACTTATTACAAAACCACTATTCAAATTACAGTCACATCTTATTAGACAACAGATGGTCTTATCTAAATTGGTTGGTTAATTCAGGTTCACGATTTCTTATTAATAAAGTCACAACAATGAATCAAGCCTTCCTAGAACTCTTCATGAAGCCAGCCATGTCTTGCAGCTAATGACTGCTATTCAGCAAGAAGCAACAAACTTACAGAAAGGCCATTAGTATAAAATGTGTTACTGCAGTTCTTTATGAAACTTTGTTATTGTCTCCTGTAAGTGCATTTCTTCTACCACTGATAGGTGCCAGAGTCTATTTTTTCATTGTGATGTATACACTAACTCTGTGAAAAGTAAATGAAGATAATCATAATAGAAAAATCTGTGAAACTGACATGACATTTAACTTCAATTTTATAGAAAAGATTTATTCTCCCAAATGAGATTTCATGTCAAACAAGCTTTTCTAAACATATAATAATTCTTCTGCTATAAACTTTCAGCTAATAAAATATTTTTAAAAAGACAGACAGTAGAAATCTGACTACAAGAACTTTCTGATTATCATATATGGAAATACAAATTCTATCTTTGTTACATGCTTTTATTTTTCATCTAAGCATTTATGTGGCGCACTATAGCTTCTGCCTCAGAAACTCTAAATTAAAATTCGCACTGTTATCTGCATTGTCCTAATTCTGCAGATACAGAACTGAAGTGCTCACTGAAGACAATACAGTGTAAGTCTGCCCTTTTTCAGGAAGCGTTATGGGAGGGCTTAATTTCCAGCAACTGAAAAGCTCTCCTTCCTGCAATGCCTTTTCATGCATGGCCTGAAGATCAGGTTCACTGAAATAAATGTACCTCTCTCTTCACAGGGCTTACATACCCCTGGGTTGCCTTATGAGAGCTAGAGCTCTCCTGCAAGCCAACATGCAGTTACAATGCCTGGAAGCTATTTAATGAGAGGTTTCCCTCTGAAGAAAATGCAGTGGCTGTATAAGCAGGCTAACCCATGACAACAGCAGATTTTAAAAAGCTGCAAGCCCACCGACAGAAAACCTAGGGCATGCCAGACATTGAAATGACCCAAATGCACAGCTGGCTCACTTTCTACTCAGCTGCCAGTGTCTGATTTGCTCTGGGTTTATGACATGAACTTGATGGCCACGCTCAAACAAGAAGATTAGCTATAAGGCTGGAATTTTCACACCTGAAGTGAAAAATGAGGCTAGTTCTTAATACGAGTCAATACTTTATTTGTGATTAGGGAGATTGCTGCAACTGAACCAGTTGTGCTCAGAGAAGTCTGTCCTGATTGAGGTCTCCCTGTGGCAGAATGATCAGACAGTCTACTTTGGTGGCAAAGGACCACTGTTTTGAGTGAGCCCTTTTTCTAGGATTGGCACAAACTATAGCCAAAAGCTTGAGATTGACCATAGAAGTTAATGCCAAGAGTGGCAATGCAACAGAAGTCTCTATTGGGTCTGAAAGCTAAAAGAGATATGACTGATATCACACCTTCAACATCAAATATTTCTTGATTCAGAGTTAACTAACCTGAAAACAGTTGCAAAAATAATTGAGAAATCCTAAGAGAAGAATTAGAAAAACACCTAACAGTTGACCCACCCAGCCCTTTTATGGCTTAAAAATATTAGATTCCCAAGTGACAATACCTTCCAAGCCATTAAACTAACAGCTATACTATACACACTAATGCTAACATCTCATAACCATCCCATGTAGAACAGAAACAGTTGTAACAAAAGAGGACACAGGTTTTGAAAGATAACCACAGCACTGCTGGTAGTATTTGCATGCTACAGGTGTAACATGAAGTCCTCATACTCACAGAAGATGAAAACCACCAGAAGCAACAAACAGCTCCTAGGAATGAAATTCTGACCCATGTGAATTTAATAGGAAAGCAACACTTGTCTTCAAGGGCCAGACTGCCACCTATATTTGTAAATTCACCTACCCTGTTAAAAAAGAGCTCTGAAGGTAAATAACTAAAGCAGAAGTCCCTCCTAAGTCAAAGAGGAATAGATCCTCAGTACTGGACACAGCAGTCCTGTCATTTCTTAAAGTCACGAAGATGCCTTTTCTCATACACGTTCTAACCACCTACCCACTCCTTCCCCTTTTTTTTTGTGTGATGATTGCTGTTTTTCATTGATATAATGATTTACTTGCATTAGATTTCTGAGGCAAAGACATGTGCGGGAAAGGAAAAGGAATTTTTGATCCCACATGGTACAATTTTTCATTTATATTAGACAATGCATATGACACCTCATAAAGAAGATAAAAAGGCATATCTCTGTTGAAGTGGCATACACTTATAGTTCAAAGACGAGAAAAAGGATTTGCAAATTTTGAACTTATCTGGAGAGTGCTACTGTATATATTTAGTTCACCTCATTTAACAGGCCCAATTTCTTTGAATTCTCTGGCATGATAACAGTTTCCCTCTAGTGTTATTTAATTTAAAGTTGATTTTCTTTATACTTGATGCCAAGTTTTGTGCTTTTTTGATTATTATTTGTAAATGATGAGCACAAGATGGGCATTAAGAGAAACAGATGATATATTACCAGCTATCCATAAAATTACAACTCCTAATTTATGTGAAAAATTCAGCTAGGTATATGGGCCAAGGTTTCAGAAAAAAAACAACAACTAAGAGCCTGTAACAAAGTTGAGCCTTTGCGTAATTTCAAAACAACCAGGCATCTAACAAATCCTATTAACTTGCATGGAACAGATTGTCTGCTCAACCCTTCTGAAAACTAGGTGATTAAACGTAAGAATCTAAATATGGGGTTAAGACCTTACCATTAGGCTCCCATAACAAAACAAAGAAGCAAACAAACTAGAGAAAAACCCCACATTTTCCAGTAAACCATATTATCCATCGAAAAAGAAATTTAATGTTTTATAGAATTTCAAAATAAGACTATTATTTAAAGGTGCAAGAAAATCACAAGAACAACACAAACTCCTTTAGACAACTGAGAAAACATTCAATAGAAGTATCACACAAAGTTAGAGAAAGAGGAAGACCACTTCAGCCTAAATACTTATCTGCTGCTTTATCCTGTAAGTGTACAACGTCTGGTGCAATAGGCAAATGCAACCCTAACAGAGTCAACTGCCTTGAAAGCTTTTATGTTTTTAGAGTGCAATGAACTGTAATATAATAGAGGCTACTGTAACGCACAGAGGCAAAGTGTTTTTGAGAGTGATATAACTATTTGTGATGCCACAAATTTCATAAAAGTTCCCTGGAAAAGGAGAGAAATAAAGCAGTAGAGGAAGTGATTGCATATATAGGAGGTAAGTGATCAATGACAATAGTATGGGAATGCAATGAGAAATAAAAAAATACCTTGCAGAGAAGTGAAACTGTTATACAGTTGTAGGGATGAGCAGTTTGGCTGCAGTGTGTGCAGACTTAGACAGCTGTTTTCGTCTAGAACCTCTTCCATCTACCTTTGTCCAAATTAAAGAACTCAACCACTCCTGCCCATCCCAGTCCCTGAAGCCAAAAGGATCTCCTGTGAAAAGTGTTCTTGGAGTCCAGTAGCAGAACCCAAATTTCTGAATGCTCTTTTGACAACTCTTTCCTTGCTGTTTTCACACATCTCTTACACACATAAGGAGGTTTTGGGGTGGGGGATGGGAAAGTTAGTGCTCATTATGTTTTAAGGTAACAGTAGGTCCATTAGGCAACAGGAAATGGACTAAGGAACAATTAAACATATAGAACTTGCCTTGAACTACAAGCATTTTTAGAATTATTTTCAAACAGCTCAAACAACTTTATAAAAATGTTTTCCTGAGCACAGAGAAATGAAACCCAAATGAAAAAATTATTGCAAATAACAGAGCTCATGTTTTTAATCCATCCTCTGGTGCTACAATATCTCCTATCAAGCACTTCTTATCTGTGTTTGCCTTGTCTTTTCACTTTTTTTACATGATTGATCTTACCCTTTGTAGAATTTCCTCATTCCTGCCAATGTCTCATGCAAATAAACCACCTAACTTTCTTAACTTTATTGAGGATTCAATTTTTTAACAGGTAACTCTTATATTAAAGTAGTTTCCATACACTGAAATTTCATTTCATAATTCAGTATTGGAAGGTTCTATGATAACTCACAAAACACACACTCTGATGTTATTAATAGTCTGAGAAAAAATCAGGAGGATTGATCCACGACAACAATTTTTTCCTCTCAAAATTTTAGCAGTTTTGTGTCTTCACAAGACTACTGGCTGAAAGGCAATTAATCTTCAAATACATGTTGGTCACTTTATATATGTATGTAATGAGGTAAACAAAATAATGTTGAAACACAAAATGAAAAGCCTCTGCCACCATTGCTTATTCTTTTCTTCTACCTTGAGGTTCTATGATATTATGTCCCTTTCTCTAAAAGTGGAGATTTTAGAATAAAAGATGAAGTAATTCAATGAAATGAGGATTATGAAAATAATTAAAAAAAGGTAGCAATGTGAAAATAATGTGGAATGAACTCTTCACCCTTTTCAAGAGTTACAAAAGAGTGGTACTTCTTAGTCAGTAACAAAATAGGAGTATCAGTGTGACAGAATTTCCCAAACACAGACCATTTAAAAGACTAAACAAGCGATCAACTTCTTTTTTTCCTCATTCTTGTATGATTTACAAGAAACAAACAATACTTTCTTGCAAGCACCTTGACATCTTGGGCTTGGATAAGAAAATAAAGGCTATTTAATTTTCAGTCTCCAATCTGAAGGCAGACTGATAACGGCTGCATTATGGCCCCAGTACTGCAAAGTATACTCTCCATGCAGAGATCACTGCCGGATTCTGGCTTCTGTTCATACTGTCTGATGGCAGTTTGGTGGCCAGCATGAGACAAGGAGATCAGTTAGTGAGCTCCAACCATCACTCCACCACCATCACATTTTGCATTAAATGATGTTCTTGCTGTCAAACTAAACTGAAAAGCTATACTGTGGACCCTTAATCAGTCTGTTATCCATTCCAATCTCCAGAAAAAAGGATAAAAACTTTCACTGCTGCCTTCATTCTTTGGCTAAACAGAGCATTTAATTAGCTGTGATATTAATATGGCACTATTCATAAATACATAGCTCTCTAAATACTTATAAAAGCTTTATTAAAATTATATTGGTTGCTCTTGGCCATAAATGGAAATAAGCACAAGGTACATTCCATTCCCAGGAAAGAGCTGTGTTGCACTGCAAAGAAAATATAACTGACACTAAGTAATTCTGAAGGGTTTTGCCTTTCTGTCCAGAATACAGACTGATGAGCTCTCTTTCACAGTGGGAATGTAAGTCTGAATTGCACTGCATGAAATTACACTTGCCTAAGCTTATCGGAGAAACCACCTGAAAATGACTTACAACTCAATTTGTTGGGAAAAAAATAGCAAAGAATTCTGGGATGGTGAAATGAATCTTTCCTGCTTTGAAGTTTCAGGATAGTTTTTTACAATGACTGTAAAATAAAATAAAAGAAACTACAGATTAGCCTTCTCTGTAAAGTAGAAATTTATTAATAGATGGTTGTTCTCTACTGCTTCCAAATTATAACTTACTGAATATATATTTAGGGTATTTTACTGAAAATATATTTTTGCATGAAAACTACTAAAACAAAAGAGAAAAAAACTTTGTCCACCTAGTGCATATTCTTCAGAATATAGATTTTTCTTCTCAGTGCAAATCCCCTCCATCCCTCGCCTGCAGGAAGAAGTTATTTCCTCATCATGTTTGGAAGTCTAGTGCAAACCCAGATATGAGGTTTTCATTAATGTGTGAAGCAAAGTTTCCTTTTCTGAATTATATTTTTGTACTTAGTTTTTATATTCTTTTGACAGTTATGAAACATATCCTCTTTCTTCTTGAAATTTAGCTCTTCAGACATTTGTCTAACATAGCTAGCAAACTCATGCTCATTTAGCTTGTTGTTTTTTCTTTAATAAATATTAGTGTGTATCTTTCTACTGTTCATCAAACAACTCTAATTTCAACGTTTTTGCCTGGGAATTTGATTTCTTTGTTTCCTTTGGGTGTGTGACTGTTCATTTTCCTCACGAACCCTTAGAAAATGACTTTTTGCCCATGTTTTCAATCTCCTTCTATTCTTTCTAAATATTTATCACCTTTTCTCACACGCTATGACACCTACAGATTTCACTAACACAGTGCTAACTCTGTCTCAGATAATTTCGAAAAATACTTTTGTAATAAAACTGACTTTGTTATCATAATAGTGTCTTCTGGTCCATCCCTTCATCACCTCTAATCTATGAACTGATCGCAAATAAGATGTCTATGAGCTAATAAAGAAAATATTTTCACCTTCAATAATGTATTGCGCTTGGATGTTTTTAGTGTCATTTGGTAACCATAGCCCACATTCAAAACAGAGTCAGTCCTCTGTGCTCCTCTCTACCTATTATAATATAAGATAGTGATGGGAAGCATTAATGATTATACCTTGCAGATCCCTTTTCCTGTGCTCATTCAGGAGAACACTACATTACACCGGTGGTTTTCAGGTCCCTCAAACTTTTAACCACCAATGATTTATATTTCCTCCTAAAACAATTTCTTGGTAGCATCATTTTAGAAGCTCAGAGATGAGGAATTTTCCAGAATTATCACTATAGGCAAATTCAATCTTTCCTGCTACAGTGAAAGAGGTGAAGCAAATTTGTCTTTTTTGCCAACTAGACTTGGGTATTTTGGGACACTGTTTCTTTGCTGTCATGGAAAGGGCAGCTGTGTATCTTTTTTCTGTAGACAAAAGCACCTTGCTGAGATTTATTCATTTACTATGCAGGAAAAAGAGACAAAGTGAACCCCCAAAAGACTTTGAATATTTCCAAGACAAAGGCTGTTGGACTATGGTCCAGTGGATCATATAACTTTTATGATTAGTGCCCTTAGCTTAGGTGGAAAGAAAAGAGTGAATCCAAATTGTTAGTTTCAGGTGATTAATTCCTTTGTCCACTTTTACCAAGTCTAGTGAAGATGATAAAAATATGAAATGCTGCAGTCACCGTGGTGTCCATAACAGGGCTGAGGTGTCAACTCTGGCTTGTCAGGAAAGGTCTGTCTGGTGTTCACCAGTGTCTGGCTGAACCACAGCCACCAACACGTACAGAGGCAAACAGCTCTGTGATGTCTTGATGGCATGTCACACAAAATAACTAGATAATAATAATCTCCATCTTCTCCACATAAAGATTGCCATGAAAACACTAATTTCTTTTGTCTCCCTCTTATTCAACTATATTGTATTGGAACAGGACTCTTGCTATATAATTAAGATAACTTGTTTTATCCATCAAAGTCTTTGTCATGTTTACTCAAACTGACACATCTTGAAAAGTTTAAATAAGAAAGAGCAGAAAAAATAATGAGCTGGTGCCCCCTGCACAATCAAATATATACATTTAGATTAAAAAATGTTTCTTCTCTACAGTGCAAAGATACAAATGACAAAGTCAAATTGAACTGCAGAAAGAAAAGGCTTCTTTATAAAAGGCACTAACTAAAATAAGCTTAAATAACAAATCCTTAAGACTGAAGGGAAAAAAGGGAAGCTTTATTTTTATCAAGTTATAGCATGAGTTTTGGGTTTTTCTTTTTGTGACACCAAAGCCAAGACCTTTCATCTGTGCACACAATGCTTTTGCAGGCTGGCACGTCATCACTGCCCCATATGAATGCTTCCCTGATACAAACATGACCTTGTGCTCCAAAGCTGCCATCTTCTGAAAGTAAAGCATTCACTGCTTCCTTAAGGATCATCATGAACTGTGCAAATCAAATGAGATGCAAGAAAGATGTATATATTTCATTGCTCTAAACCAGCATGTGTTGTGCCACCTGAAAATAAGACTTGCTATCCTTGTATCACAAGGGCCAGGGAACCTACACAGTATTGTTTGACAAAGCAAATGAGACTGGGAAAAATAATAGCAAAGCAGCTATTCATGGCAACGTTACCTGCTTTTTGTCCTAATCTTAGTAGAACTGCCAATTAAAACAATGCAAAATAATATTTAGATGTTAATCCTAACTAGTGACAGAACAACTGAAAAGTAACCTCTTGTTATAACGGGTGGTGCTATCAATGTTTTCTCTTCTTCCAAGTGTCAGAAGCTTTTTGACAGTACTGCAGTGTGGGGAATATTACACCCTCTTTTTAAGAAAACAATTTCTCATCCCATTTTTGCTATTTTAACCAGAGAAGCAGTGAAATTCACTGCTATGCTACTTCTGGAAGGCTGAACTGTGTTCACTTAGTAACAGGAGCCTTGATGCTGTAGAACATCAACTTTGGTCATGCTTTATGACCTTAAGAATGACTTCTAAACAATTTCCTTCCTTATAGTAATCAGGGTTGTCCTTCCAAAACACAAGCAGATTATTAGAAATTTGAAGCAATATTAAAGTCCAGACACTTAAGGGCAAATTTCTGTAAATATGAACACCTTGAAAGGTAAAAAAAAAATATATAATAGTTTCTAGTTTATTTACTCCTGCATAGAACAACTATTTCTATGGTTATTTTGACTTTGAAAAATCTAACTCGTCTTTCAGACCATTCCAAATCAGAATGCAATCAGATCAGATTTCTATCGATCAAACAAATTTAATTATCTGCTTACACAACTTCGACTGCTAGTCTGCCATGGAAAGGAGTAAAAGGAATGAATTTCTATACTTAATGAAGTTTAAATGACAATGAAGAAAAAGCTGAATAGGCTTCAATCAGGAGCAGTAATCCTAAGAGGGCCACCTGACAATTACATTTAATATGCTAATGCTATTACAGTACATGAAATTTTCTATTCTGCCCATAAAGGTCTTGTTAACAGTAATTAAATGTTAAGACATTCAGCCCTGTAAAGAAAAGAGATATAGTGAAATTGTTATCACTAGAATCAGTGGAAGACGTTTATTTAATTAGTATTTGAATAGCAAAAGATTGAATTCTCACTACCCAGGGACAACAAGGCTGATCAGGTCTCTGTTAAATTACATGCAATCATACTTTCCTCATTAGAATTGCAAATATTTGTGTAAACCACTGGTTTTTCTACTCAACAGATGACAGGAGTTGATACCAATCCTCACCCCTTCCTACCCTCTGCGTGTTTTACACCCAAGGGCAGCAACTGTGCTGCTGTCTTTGGAGATCTGTGCTTCAACTCTAGTGCTGGCCATCAGGCAGTCTTCTGAGTGGGATATCACTTGGGATTAGGTGAGCAGTAGGTCTCAAGTGCTGAGAAAACACTGCTTGAGCAGCCAAAAAGATGACACACTGGAGAGTGTGCACTCCTGCTGATGTGAGTTCATCTGCATGGGATACAAAGCATGACTGTCCTCAGTGTTATGGCCCTGTCTCTTCTTTTCAAGCTGTAAAAGTTTAGGGTTTTCAGTCCTGGAGGTCCCTGGCATTTTGTCAAAATGACAGGCATCACATTCATGCAAACAGTTCTCCAGTTCTGTAGAGAATATTTTGATAACCTCTTGAAAATGTGTTCTTTTTTTGCAATAGTGAAGTAGACTCTTTACCAAGAGCAAGCACTGGAATTAAACAGCATGGCTTCCAATAAAGAATAATTGGATTCAGTCTATAAAACTAATTAAGATTGCCATAGCCTCTTTAGGATCCTAATGCTGCTTTTAATATGTGCTCATAGGTTTTCACAAAACATCCATTTGCAATGAAATTTATTTGCATAGATAAATGTATATCAGCTAATTTAAACACATAAAGAAAAATGAGGTCCACTTATTACTTAAACTAGATAGAAACTTAAGAGCAAATTCATTCAGATTAATATTTAATGAGGTCCTAAATCAAAACTGGAGTGATGAGAATATAACTAGGAATAATCACCCATATAGCATGTCAGCAATCATTGTTCCTTAACACCTTGGCCCCAATTCCATAGCATCTACCATCATACAGAAGTACTTGCCAAATATTTGAAGCAAAACTCCAAGAAGTTAAGAAGACAAAGTGCTAAATAAATACTGTAAATCTTTAAGTTTGCAGTGTATCAGCTCAAAAGCTCATAATTTCAAATTCTGGTGATAGCAGACAATTTAATCAAGCAATGGATACCGATGCACAATTTCAAATGTAAAACGGTGAAGGATATACTGCTAAACATGAACTATATTTTAATTATTTATGTATATATTTTACTGTTTTAATGCTTGGGCATAGTGACATGGAGTTTCCTTCTATTCTGTGCAGAAGTACAACAGGAAACTTTGGCACACTGTTAAAAATGGGTCTGTTGCTTGCTTCCCCAAGCATATCCAGCTTCCATCATGGTAATAGAGTGACTATACTTAGGAGGAAAGAAAAATGAAGACACACTAGTAAAGTCTTTGTGAATCAGTAGGTAAACTTCATGTAACTCACTCTTTCAGAGCAAACACGGAACCAGTGTGGGTGACTGCCATCAAAATACAATTTCTTCATCTGACTTCCAATCAGTAATGATAATCAAGATCTCATGGAATAGAAATGCCACTGAATGCCAGTGACCTACTTATCCTAAAACTATCTTATATATGCTATAACTTTATTTACAAAGACAGCTGAAATAGCATTTGTGCCATGATGGGAGAAACACCCTTCCCCCTCTTCCTTCCCATCCCATCTTATCTTTTCACATTTAAAGCTGGACAAAAAAAATATGGTTTCTGTAACTACCACACAGCTTGCAGTCAGAAAATAAGATAAAATGTTTGCCAAGTTTTTACAACATATGTTCCTTCCAGTCAACACTCCTTTAATAATTTCTATATTCATTTTGTTCAGTTGTTTGCCAAGAAGACTCTAATGTCCTCCAGCTGCAGTTATGCCAGGTATCAGAGCCACCTCATGTAGATAAGCAGGAACTTGGCTAAACCTTGAATGAGAGAAGGTGCACTACATCATATGCTAATGTTTTCAAAGTTAGTTTGCAGAGGAGCTGAACACACTAAGTCTCCTATAAAGTATTTCAATCAATAATTTTTTATTTCAAGTTGGTAGAGATTGATAGGAAAGGATTAAGAAACACTAAACCATCACTTTCAGGTTGCTTGACTAGGAATTACAGAGCAAATTGTGAAAACTGTCTCCTTTTAGAGTTTGAGTTAAAATATGACCGTTTATAACAAAAATTAATAATAATTAATAATAAAAAGCCCACAGAGGCTGATATATCTCATAACATTAAATGCCTTTTTTCCCACCCTTACCAAGTATTTTCTAGTACTAATCCCACCTATGGAAAACTGAAAGGATTTTAATCACTTTCAATGTTAGCATTTCTACCACTGTAGGACTTGTTTCTGGAAAAAAAATGACAAAAATGGGAAATGGGATTTTGTACAAATTCTGGATAGAGCTTTCTAAGAGTTGCTTTAAGAATCCATGGAAACAAAAGATTTATTCAACAGGACTGAGAAAGAAAATCTTGGCCTGTGCTCTACATCTTCCCATTTTCCTTGGGCAACAAGGACTGCAGAAAAAGGAAGGAGTACAAATTACAGTGCAATTTCTGGAAACCTTAAGGTCTCCATATATAGCAAACTGCTCTATGCAAAGGTATCAGACAGTAAAGCTTGTGCCATTTGACATGACCAGTCTCTCCATGATTGTTGTCATAATGCTACTGACAGGGTGGATGGTGGGAAAACCAGCAAGTGCTTATATCTCAGCCTCCAAGTCTGGGAGGAAATGTACAAATGTACATTTTATACAAAACACAGTAATTTAGAGGCTGTTAAATTTGTTTTAAATGAAATAATATCTAGCTCAACTCACATATTTGCCAGTACAGAGATCTAGCATTCCTGCTTGCTTCTGGATCCAGTATTTTGACTATGTTCCACTTCCAACACTAACACAACTTTCTTTTAAGTGAAGATGAATGATGCTAAAAGAAAAGGGGAACTGCAATTTAATTTTTTAAGCAAAGCCAGGCTGCCATACATCTTGGAACAGTACTGACTTCATTCTGTCTTGCCCCTTTGATATTCAACTTTGTCTGAGCATTTGCTTTAGAACAAACTGATCGACACCACAGGAAACACCAGCTGTATAGCCGATACACTTAGTGGCAGCAAAAACGTAATGCTTTTTTTTTTTTTTTTTTATTTCATTGTTTGTCTCACAGTCTCCAATCTCCAGGCAAACAACTGAGACAGTAATTCCTCTCCCTTCTCATTTTTAGTATTATGTTTAAATAACAAACTTCTGACCCACAAAAAATTGACCTGTGATTATAACACATCAGCTACTCAGAAGTGTGATGGCAGTCTCCACAAATAATGGTACTTCTGACCCCACTATGCAGTATAAAAATTCAAGTCATGTTTCCTTTTCTTATTTCCCCCCCCCCCCCCCCTCCCCAAACCCAAGGGAATAGGAAATGCAAAGGAAAACTTCAGTCAGAATGATCAACATTTTGATGACCTTAGAAAGCCCAACTGATGTTTGAAAATGAATTAGAAAAACCCTGAAGCTACTGTAGTCAGTAACTTAGAACCTGTTCAGAAGTTCTTCAAACATCTGAGAGATTTCTTAAACAGGTTTTGTTAAAAATAAATGAGTAGTTTAAAATAAACAGAGAAATGTGAAAAATCCTCAAACTCAGAAATTAGACTAATGTAAATAGTGTGTGCTCAGAGAAGAATGTAATTTCTCACAAACTACATAACACAATGTTCCTGAAAATTTTCATTGTTTGAAGAGCTAACATAACGTCTATTCATTTAAATCACCCACTCAAGACCAAGTTTCATCAGAGCTAAATTGCATTTAAGTTTTGTGTCCAGTTTTTCTTGAAAGGTGAGCCTAGAGACAGCAGATAATGATCAGCCAAAAGGTCTTGTCTACAACTGAGATATTTCGTATCAGAAATAAAGAATTTGGGTGAGCAATTCCTGTTGCTAACAATAAAATACATGACTGAAGTTTTTATATTTTAGAATTTCACTTTATATGGGTAAAAAATTATTGATCTTTCATATAACAGTCATCAAGCTAAGGTTGTGTGGAGAAGTCATTCACAACACTGGAGAGTCTCTGCCTTACCATCACATATGTTTTATTTTAAAATGATAAGCCTAAGATTTATATCACCCTTTCCCCTTAGTTTAATGTACATGAGATCATTTTGCTACTGACACATAAAAGTGCTCTCAATTTGTTCTACTGTACATTGATTTAGAAAAAATCTAGAATTTCTTTTTCTTTGATGCAGTCTTTGATGATTAGTATCACAAACTCCGCTGTTACTTGACATCTCTATCACTGATTCCAGAAGAACTTCCAGTTTCTAAAGAAACTCAGGTATGGGGGTAGGAAGGGGATCTGGACACCTGAGAGATGAGATCTCCTGAGCACATTGCCCTGGCACATCCCACGGAGGAATGCAGCAGAGCGTCACAGCCTGTACCACAACCTGACCCTGGCAAGAGTGAGGGCTGGCACAAGTGTCAATATGCCCAACTATTAACACAGTTGCTGGGTGGCAAACATAGCTGTGGCTTGTATTGCCTGGAGCTTTACCAGACAATATCTATTCACAAAAGGCACTTTTGCAAAGGTCAGCCTACTTTGGGGTGGAAAAGAGTTTAGCCCTTATGGCATGAGCTCTACCATGCTACCACTCTCCATGGGCTATAGTCCTTGAACCTGTTTCCTGGTGTATGTGTGGTCTATCCTACATCTGTTGACCATCTCAGAAGACTTGCCAATAAATTAATATGGAAAGCAAGTGATTTAACCATTTAGAGGGAAAAAAAAAATCAAATCACCATATATGGTCTGACAGGAAAATTACATTGGTTTTACAGACTAATCTTTATAACAGTCAAATCACCTGTTGAGGTTACTCAATGCTTGATATTGAAAACATATTTCTGGCTTTTAAAATTCCTCAAAACAGTCTTTAGCAGACTTTTATCATTTGTGGATAGTATCTGAAATTTGGAGGACATTAGAAAAATGTCTGTGGCTATCCTTGGGAAAATCCATTCAGATTAGACTGAGCTACTATCAAGGGAATGTTATAATTTGCTCTATCCTCAGTAGAGCTTGCTAAACTACTGGGGATAGAAACTGTGAACATACTGTCTGAACGAGACATGTTCAGTCCCAACGAGACTTCTGTTGACATACTTACATAGGATACATACAACATAAACTTTATTCCAGCAAGAGCCTGTATATCTTAACTGAAACTCTGCTGTACTGTAATAAAGAATAACCTGTGCTGTTGTTTCACTGCATATTGACACCCTAAGAAAATGCAAAAGATGTATTTGAAAATTACCTGAAAATTCTGTCAAAGATCATATTCTGTTACTTTGGGAAAGACAGATGGATATATGGTAATCCTTACAGACATCAGAGTCTATCTTTGTTTTCAGGGAAAAGGGAGAACTTAATTCTAGTGTGTAGGTAATAAAATGCCCTTATATTAGCATTGGATAAGTAATTTGCTGACTTGCTGATGTGTATTCGTGCTGACACTATAGTATATGTTTTGGATCATAGCTCTTTCCTTCCAAACTAACATGTCATTACCGGAGAACGATGAAGCCATTATACGCATATTTTTCAGGACTTTGAAAAGCCTGGGATTTTTTTGGTATTCAAGTGAGTTTGAGACAAAAGTACAATCAATCAGTTTTGACAGTATCAGTTCTGAGCCAGATTCTGTTATCCAGGATTCAGGTGGAATGGTGCCTTTTTTAGCAAGGTGCAATTGATTTTAATGGTGTTAGTTATTCAGACTAAATAGGATATCAGAAGTCACCTTCCATAACTGAAATGAAAAATATGATGACTACTAGATATTTCATGTACGCTGAAATACAAAATGAAGTTTTTTTAAAATATAAATGGTCTTGTGTAAAGACAAATTGATTTTTTTAAAAGGACCCTTTTAGTCATTTTATTGCTTTTTTCTTCTGAGCACTCTCATAAACATATATGAAATGACTTTTCAAAAAGCTACAACAGGAAAAAAAATCTTACAACTTACACTCTTAAGTAAGGGTACATTAAATATACACTTCATATGAATTAGTATTAAAAAAATAAATAAATTGACTTTTCTTTTTGTCTGGGAAAGTCCGTAAATTTTTTCTTTCGTTCCTTACAGAGGAATTGCTATCAGTGGTGTTATTACCAAAAATAACATCTCTGTAAGCTGGCATCAGAGTGTGAACCAATTAGCACTATGAGATGCTGTGGAAGTTAAAAACCAAATGTGGCAATAACCATCTGGGTAGACAAAATATTCTTTTTACCTGCGGGTCCTTGAACACGGCAATAAACATATGGCAGAGAGAGCTGGGCTTGTTCAATGCATTTCTAATAAAAATCTAGGTGACACAAATACTCCATGATAGGTGTCATAGAGACTAGTGTAATGACCTTTCACATCTGGATGCCTCATTTCTAATTAGGAATGAATAAGACATAACAAGGTCAGGTGACACTGTCTAACAGAGCATATTACTTGTATATGGATGAGGCATTTTGATGAAAAACATCCAAAGCGTTTTTACCAATTATCTTACCTAACTCAGTATGACACCAGACTGTGTCCCCTTAAAAGAGCTTCCAGATGTGAAAGGTCATAATTTTTATCTTGGACTATGCAGTTTATTCTTTTCCCAGTTCTTTCTTATCTGTGTATTAATGCCAGATGAAAACCAAATTTGTTCCCTCCACTTCATACCCTTTTTGAAATGTCATTTTCAAAACTTGCACAAGCTGCTTACACCCCTTCAACAGCATGCGCACGTTTCACCAGTCATAACAACAGATGGCCAGATCCTGGCTCTCTTACTCTGAGTCTACTTGTGCAGTCACTCTTACTGAAATCATATTTTCTCATCATCATTATAAACTGCTTCCTCAGCTTATAATCTTCCCAAAATATTAGGAGGAACAAAGGGCATTTCTAGACCTTTGCAAATCACCTGAAGAGTGTGACCTCAATAAGAGAAGCAAATTCTGCACACTGCACACTTGAAGAGTTTAGCTATATCTCCTGGACCAAGCTCAAGGACAGGAAGGGAAACAGCTGCTTCTTTGCAAAACTTGGCACCCAGGACTCCAACCCTGGCCTTAGGGAGCATCTGGGGCTGCCTTAGCAGCTCCTGGTAGCCAGCAAGCATCCCTCACAGTGACCCTCGTGCAGTGAGAGGGGAAAGAGGGATGTCTGTGACAGCTCCTGACTGCAGGCACCGGCAGGCAACTGCCAGTGGTGTCTGGTTTTTACATGTCGTGTACCATTTCCGGGATTTTGGGGACATATCACATTCTGCTTGGTGTATTGTCCTCAAGCGGGGAATGTAGGTGGTACCAGGGGAGTGCTGCATGAGCTGTTTCCTCTGATTTGGTGTCACCTGAAGGTGTCCTGGTTTTATGGATCTGTTGCACTGGGAGGTTCATGAGCAGCTTTTAGTCACTTTTATCTGCGAAATGTCACTTTAAAAAAAAAAAAACCAAAGAAGAAAAAAGGAAAAAAAAAAGAAGAGACAAAGAGATGGAAATGGTGCTCTGAAAAACCCATCAGTTTGTCTTACAGATCACTCAAACAAGGTCATTATTGACTGAAAATGATCTTTCTTGCTCTTTCCAAGCGCATGTAGAATAAAACAAATCATAATATTGGCATGCCCATCTCTACCTTATTTCCCAGTTAAACTAATTTCTCACACACTTTTAAATTACGGCTTCCTTCTTTGCACTTTAAGATGAAGGAATAAGAAAATTTTTATTACATTTTAAGGTCAAACATAAACCAGCTCAATATAGAGCTGAAAAGTAAACAGATGTTTTAGTTGTGAAAGAAATAACAGAAGAGGAGAGAGGCAATGTAACACATGATGAAATTCACAGCATGTTCAGGATAACATGAAGACCATTGTAAATGTTCATGATGTTTAGTGAAATCAATCTAGGGAGATATATCAGTAATTTTTCACTTTATCTTTACTGGATCTAAAACTCATAACTGGTTATAACCAAGCTAAGCTTCCTCATGGAGAGCAGAATTTAGTAGCTGGCTTTAAAGCAATTTAATTTTAGTACTTCCTGGATAGATCTTCATGAATAGTGTACTCTGCATCTTTTCCTATGACTCGGCAATCCACTGAACTTGCAATTCTACTTTTGTTAACATCTGCTGATTGCTTAGGTATATGCTTTAAATAAAGTATAGCATGGAGACTCTTGAGCTGGAAGATAATTAAACTCTGGAACTGGTAGCAGTGTAGTACTATCATCTAAGCTAAATAGCCCTCTCAAAGATATTATACACTTATAACATGGTCAAGGATATCCCTGCAGCTCATTTACACACATTTACAATATAAGCAGTGTAGAACTGGGATACATCTATTTTTAGGTCTTCAGTTTACTGAGCGGGTTTATGCACAGAAATACTGAGTCACTAAAGGCAGCTATTCCTAAATCAGTCCTTTTTTTTTAGGACTTCTAGGATGAAGTAAGGCTTTGGAAAAAATACAGACTGATGCATCCTTCTTTCCTTTACATTCCTTACTGTCCTGCTGCAGCCTACCTATCTCTACTTCATTCCATCCATCTTTTCACTGAGTAATAGTTGAAATTTGTTTTAAAGCTTTACAGGACCAGGGATTATGATTTATCATGAGGCCAGTAAGGTGCCTAGCATATCACATGTACTGTAAAAATAACAATAAATGCAATAAGTAGCATTCTGTGTTGAAATCTTGCTTTATTTCAAGCTCTCAGTCAGTGCTTTTAACATATCTAAATCTGTACTTTTAAATTTT
The DNA here is from genome assembly GCF_047716275.1 of Strix uralensis. Taxonomy (NCBI): domain Eukaryota; kingdom Metazoa; phylum Chordata; class Aves; order Strigiformes; family Strigidae; genus Strix; species Strix uralensis. The sequence continues at coordinate 80,725,892 of NC_133973.1, forward strand.
CTGATTTGAGATGGAAGGTTACTAATCACACAGTGTTGCTGGTGCGGTTTTCCTGCAAATGAATCTGTGTGTCTCAAAAGATTTGCCTGCACTGACTACATAAATACAGATTAGTAAAGAACTAGAAAAAGGCAGGTAAGTTCACTGCCCCTGGCTTTGGCAAATATGTCCCTTTGGTATGTCTGTTAACGTGAATGTTATCTTTGCAGAGTAACCTCATGTTTTAGGTAAATGGCAAAAGATGGAACTACTCAAGGTCAGACCTGAGCCCTGGTCTGTGGTGGGGCCTGAAAGTCAATCAAAGTCAGTCAAAGTTCCCCCCTCAATGTCACTAATGTTCTGACCTGTTTCACTTTGTTCTGAGCAATCTTAGTTACTTCAAGGATTATCCAACAAGGGAAGACTTCTAATTTCATACAGTCAGCACCCCAAGGAGGAGAGGTCATGATGCAGCCACTTTCGTTCTCCCTTCTCCTACCTCTACCATGTAGGGAAAGAGCATCCTCAGCTGGTCTCAGACCATCGTCTATTATGAGGATTTTCTTTCTGACATAAATGAAATTCAAGAGACAATGCATGATGTTTGGCTTAGGTCTCTATCTAAACATTTTTTTCTGTCTTATGGCATCACCTTGCAATTAAATGATCATGATCATGAGTATGATACAAGATGGAGTTAAAAAGTCATTCAAAAAGCCCTAAATATAAATATAGACAGCAACTGTTATTTTCTGATAAAGAGAAAAAGGAAGAGGAAGAGGAAAACTGATACATGAAGCCTGAGGGTTTCCAGCAGATCTTTAAACAATGCTGTCGAAAAAAAACCAACACAGACTTTCCTCTGTGCTTCATGAAACCAGAACAGCAGGTTCTGTGAGTCAAAGTGATTAAAGCTTTCAAAATGCCACAATTCATTGCATTTGATCACTGCATCAGCTACACTGGAGAACAATTAAATGTATGGATTTCAACCCTGCAAATGTATGAATACTTATACTAACTATTCTGAGCCAGCATGCACCTATCAGATAAAATGCTAGACTATTTGTTTTTATAAGATTTCTTTCATACAAAGTATCATAAAACTACTTATAGTGCAAATTAATTCTACACTATGTAACTGGGAGACCCTCTGCAAATTACTGGATTTTAGAAATTATTTATGAAAAGGTCATTTGAAAACAGAGGAGGAAAATAAATCCTTGTACTGTATTGCACAAACATACTTAGTCCCTCAGATGCCTCGTAACAGAATAAAACCCTCACTATTTTCAATTACCCATAATAAGATAATCTGCATTTACAGGAAAACCTCTCCTCTTCTGCAATGAAGGAAGGGTCTAGGGATCTAAAGAGTGATAATCTGCACCAGGAGAGAAAGGGGAGAAGGAATTCAGCTCTAACCCATACCATATTCAGAAGTAAAAAAAGGGATTTTTTTTTTATCCTGCTGGGAGGAAGCACCTTTCATTCTACATATCTTTATTTTCCTCTAAAGAATATAAAACCCATTGCTTGCAAGACAAAGGTTTTTTTTATAAACTTTGTAACAATCTATAGGCTATGCACATGTAATTATTTTAGTTTGGCATTTTTCAGACATTTTGCAGAACTAATGCAGTAGTATTCTCAGCTGATTGGAATGAACAAAATGTTTCTTTGCAAAGGATGAAGTTCTAGTCCTGGAACTCCTGCGTAGGTGCACCCTCACTGCAATTGCTATTAAATTGCTGTTAATGGGTTGTCTGTGATCTCTCTGTCTACATGGACAAAGTGGGTGATGAGCAAGAAAAAAAAAAAAGGAGCAATGTGCACTCACAGCCCAGAAAGCCAACTGTATCCTGGGCTGCATCAAGAGAAGTGTGGCCAGCAGGTCGAGGGAGGTGATTCTCCCCCTCTACTCCACTCTCATGAGACACTACCTGGAGTGGTGTGTCCTGCTGTGGGGCCCCCAATATAAGAAAGACGTGGACCTGCTCAAGTGGGTCCAGAGGAAGGGCACAAAGATGATCAGGGGACTGGAGCACCTTTCTTATGAGGACAGGCTGAGAGAGTTGGGGTTGCTGAGCCTGGAGAAGAGAAGGTTCTGGGGAGACCTTAGCCTTCCACTACTTAAAGGGGGCCTACAGGGAAGATGGGGAGGGACTCTTTATTAGGGAGTGTGGTGATAGGATGAGGAGTAAGGGTTTTAAACTCAAAGAGGGTAGATTTAGATTAGATATAATGAAGAAATTCTTTACTGTGAGGGTGGTGAGACATTGGAACAGGTTGTCCAGAGAGGTTGTGAATGCCACCTCCCTGGCAGTGTTCAAGGCCAGGTTGGATGGGGCTTTGAGCAACCTGATCTAGTGGAAGGTGTCCCTGTCCACGGCAGGGGGGTTGGAACTAGATGATCTTCAAGGTCCCTTCCAACCCAAACCATTCTATGGTTCTATGATTCTATGAAAATGTTTGAAAGTGTCCAATAAGAAAATCTACAGGACCTTCACTGTTGTGGCTCAAAGTAATTTAGAAATCTAAAGCCCACTGAATTATGACAGATTAAGCTTCAAGTCACTTTTGGAAATTTCATTCGAGGTCCAGAATGTGTTTGAGCATCTTCACCAGCACCAGGATATTTCTAGTTTCTCCATAAAGCTGCTGCTGAAAGACAGCACAAACAACATGAGACTCCAGTTATGGGCTTGCTCTTCTCTTCAGCTTTAGGAAGTGCTTGGAGACAGGAGTAATAACGCTGCACATGGTGCCATCTGTGACTGGTAAAAGTCTAATCTGACTTGAATTCAGGATCTAATTTTAACCCAAATTTATTCTTCTTCTCATTTTTCTTTAAAATAAACGAATATTTCATTTACAAATATTTTAATCAGTATATCTGACATTTCAAATTACACTTTCAAATTAATACTAAAAAAGGAGGGAAGGGAGCTGAATATGTAGAGTTAAAATCCTTATTTTGGATCAGGACAGTTATTTCAGAAGAATAAATTTTCCTAATTTAATCCTTTCTCTTCCTCCTCAGTTTTCTTAGTATGATACTCCTAGCTGACTGTCATTACACTACAGAGTCATGATCACATTGACTTTAGCTGGTTATAAGATGTTGTACAGAAAACGGGACACTGCCATGACATTTAGAGGTGCCAGACCACTGCAAATTATATTTTTGACGTTATCCAGTGTGCTGTAGAAAGGCAGATCTGTTTTAAATCTTCACTATTATTTTATATATAAAACAGTTATTTTACAAAGTAATAAATTGTCAGCTGTGAGGACTAGCTCTTTATTTGTTTACAGAAACTATGCTGCATATTAAACAACTTTGCACTCCTTTTCACTCCTGATGTGGATGGTGAATTTCTCTACTTGCCTATGTTCTATGTTTTTTTTTTTTTTTTTACATTCCCTTCTTACATCATCTGAGTGCAGAACATTGACATTAAAATTCACATGACATTCTCCATAGCATACTTTTTGCCTCATTCAGTTTTATCAACATTGCTTTCTGTTTTCTCTAAAATTTTGCATTTGGTTTTTGCTGCTGCAAAATGGTGAATCGGTCACAATACCCTGAAAATGAGGCTACTGCTATGGTTGTGAGGTAGGAATGACTATCTAGCCCTTAACCTTTCTACAGAGTGTGACAACAAATGTACCAATTAGTGTCATTTCTGATCTTGATGTTTATGCACTGAGACCTGGACTGACAGCAGAATAGTTATAGCCTACCAGAATGAATTAATATAAATGCTGACCGAGTTTACTAAATTGCAAAATACTGTTGTAAATACAGCGGTCTCTTTCAAAAAGCAAATTGCATTGGACAAAGAATCCAGACAACACATCAGGCTTCAGGCTGGTGTTTAGATAATTTTACCTACAAATAACAAATTTCACACTGAAATCTTAAAGCAACATGTGCAGAGAGAAAAACAAATGAAGAAAATCTCTGTTCTCTTTGCAATATAAGGATCAAGCTTTATACTTTGAAACATCTTATTGGTTAATTGACAATACATTATGTGGGGAGTTTTGGTTGATTTATATCCTTTTAGTCACTTAAACATACTGTCTGTTGTGAACTTGCACATTCACATGGTGCATTTATGACTCTTGAATTCACACTGACAATGACCTAGAGAATTCAGTAGTTGTACCACACAACACACAGTAACTGAGCCTGTAAAAAACAGAAAAGTTCCCCGAGAGGCAGAGAGACAGAGTCTGAAAGGCTATGGTTCAAATCCCTCTTCTTCATGACCACCAATTTTATGAAATAAGTTTTTTTTTTTGCCTCTGCCTAATGACTTTTTAATCTCCCATGTGAAATAGAACAGCTATAAAGCTGAGAAGTAGACTATACAAGCAGTGAATATATTGCAAATCGCTTATTAGGGCAGTGAGCAGTGAGATTTTGGTGTTTCTGTGTTCAGATGCAGACACAGCAGGGATCTTTATACCTACTCTTCAAAGAAGCCACCCATCCTTTTGGTTCCCATTTCACCCCTTATGTCATTTCAGCAAAATCTTTGTCAAAATCAGTTCTGTTCAGGGAAGAGAGGGAAAAGATTCACAAAAAAATTATCATTGTGGATCCACAAGAATATCGTTACATAGGAATGCTTGGTGGAGTGAGCAAAAAAACTTCACTCACAAATCATATTTACAATATTTCATTAGATGCTGTAGCCAGACTGCATTCCCAAAGATCTCTGGCATTTTTCACGTGTGGGACTCCAGTGTTGCAGGTATTGGCTATTTTTGGTATTGCTATTCCCAGTTTTTCAACATAGGAATAATCTCTACTAAAACTTATTTTCCCTCATATCTTGGCCTCAGATTTTAAGTTCCTATGCTTATGATTTCCTTATTTTTTCTTGCCAGTTGGGGATTGGGGAACATTATTTTACCTTTGGTAACATTTATTTGTAAAAAATACCAGAGAGCATAGCATACAGCAAAAAAAGCAAGGCATGGAGAAGGACAAAAAATTGATAATGTACCATCTAAAATGATCAAGTTGTCAAGGATGACACTGATATAAATTCCCTTGTTATTGCAGATGAACCAGCATAATACCAGGGGACTGAACATGAGCCAGATTTGATTTGTCAACTTGTTGCTATTATTTTGACAACATTTCAGCAAAATTGTCACATCTGTCGAAATTCTGTTAGAAAATTAGATGTAGCAAAGAACACCAAACAGCCTTATTTTCTACTACTGAGTGTGCTGGGATTTTCCTTTGGTGAGTCATCAGCCGGCAGCAACAATGAAGTGTCACAACAATCACAAAGATACCATCTGTTTAAGGGAGATGATCCAAAAGCAAACATGTATCTTTCTAAACATAAAATTCATCAGCAGAAAAAACTACACACACACACACACAGAAGTGTGTGGGTTTGCATACATATATATATATTTTCTGTAATTCCTGACATGTTATCAAAACACCCAGATAGTAGCAATTACAAAATTTCCTGTATGGATTTCTACAGTCAGCTAAAGCCACAGATGATATTACTTGAGCTTCGTATCATGGGAGCTCATGACATTTGGAAATATGGAATATGTTTTTCATTACATGGTGCCTCTCACACCTGGTGCTTGCAGAAATTAGGTTTTAATGATTAGAGTGCTTCCATTTCTTTCAAAGTATTTTTAACAAATATAGGCACAATGCATAGCTCTGCATTGCCAAGAACACCTCCAGCAAACTAACAGACTACAGCATGACTACTGCAATAGGACTCATCTCGATGACCTTTTTTTTTCTTTTCTAACACTATGCATGTGGTAGTCTTTGTTCCATTTGAAAGAAAACTGTTAAAAAAAAACTAGTTCTCCCTGTCAATCCTGGCAGCAATAGTAAATGGCCACAAATGTAAAACTTTGATCAGTATAGTTCTTGTGAGATAGAAAAACATCTCTCATGCATTTTCTAAAGTAAACATGACAATGAATAAATTCGGGAAAAAAAGTATAAAAAGCAATGTTTTCCAAACATGCACAATAAAGCTCAAGAAAATATCTGCATTGAAATTCATGAAAATATTGACAATGAAAGGATTATTATTAAAGAGACAAAAAAGGAGAACTGATTGCCAATATAGTTCCCTCACTCTTGTTTAAAACTTAGTTGATACAGTAAATGAACAGCAATACAATCTAGTGTTCAGACAGATGCTTAAACTTATTTTTCTTTCATTTATACCATCCAGACCTTTTAAAACAAAGTGTAATGAAAAATAATGGTCGTTAGGTGACATAAACGTTGCTTTGTTTCTTACACGTACTCAATCTACTACCCATTATAGATTGCCATGGTGGACCTCATGAAGTGATTCCAGAAGCACTCAGAAAGCTACCTACCCTGCTTGACTAATGTTTAGCTTGTATATCCGTTCTTTTGACTTCCTTTGAAAGATAAAATGTGGTGTAAGTGAGACACTTAGGTAATGCACCCATAGAGCCAAAAGGAGTTCATCCAACAGCAAAAACCCCAAGAAGTGTGGTCTAATTATGATACAATAATCATCAATACTTTATTTAACCCCTGTGCTTATATTTAAGCAAAAAGCTTAAATATGAGCAAAACCAGGGATAACCGAGTTTTGTTTAAACATTTAGTGTGTTTCCCTGATTATGCTGTCATACAGCAGGAAATAAATGCTACTGTTTTCTGCTTAAATTGCCTAAAACATCTGTGTGCTTTTCTATCTGTCTTTCCTCTAGAATTCAAGTGATCTGTGGCATAGCAGTGGAAAAATTACACTTGCCTTCACATGAATGTAAAGTGAAATATAAACATACATGCCCACATGAGATTATAGCAGAAAGTTCAACTTAATTGAAAAAAACGCAACAAAACTCAACTTGTTGCAAAGGAACTTTCCTATTGCATGTCATTCTCCACCCTTAATACTGTAACCTGGTCAATTCCTCTTTAAGCCACTTCTCATGAAGCATTTTAATTTTTTCCTGGATGTACATCCTACCTGATAAGATAACATTATGCTTTGCTGTAAATTACTAATATATAACATAACATAACATAACATAACATAACATAACATAACATAACATAACATAACATAACATAACATAACATAACATATGATATGATATATGATAATATATTGCCACAAACTAGTCACTTTACATCTAGTATAATGATTTTCACTAATACAGAGACTAATGACTGATACTAATGCAAACTAAATTTTGAGAATATACCTGATGGTTTTGTGATGACTGATTTCATTTTGTATGTTCACACATTACTAAATAAAAAAAACAGTCACTTTGAATCTCACTCTGTGAATACATGCAGTAGGAACAAATGGCAAAATTTAAGCCTGTTTCTAAATGGTATCAAAGTCTCATTTATTCTTGCTGAATTCTCTGAAAAGATTCCTACAAACAATACTGATAATCACGATGATGTTAGTGTCGTAGACGACAAAGATCTTCACTGATGAGAAATTTGGTTGGAATAGTTAACTTATAATCAGTCAGGTATAGTGCATAGTAGGTCAGGTTTCTCATCTCTTGCTCTTTGCCACACATACACAAACATGCAGTTACACAAACATGTTCTGTTCTGAAAATTCAGCCTTAAAGGCTGTAGGTATTAAAGAAAAAATAGCCATAGGTATCATGGAATATATAACAATTCCTTCATATATGTAAAAATGTCTTCAACAATAGGCAACAACTTTAACAATTCACCTGACATAAATAGACCAACATCAAAGCCAAAAACCCATGAATGGGTAGTCTTTAAGTAAGCACACTGGAAATGAAACATATTTAGAAAAAACATATTTTAAAATGGAACTGAAATCATGTTTTCAAATGTGTTTCATCCTTCAAGCTAGATGGGGCATAACTGACGACAAAACTCAGTTTTCTGCACTCAGTCAGCAGAACTATTGCATTATGTGTCTCTTCATTGGGAGTGAAGATGAGTGTGGAATGAAAACAAAGTGACAGAACAAAATGAAAGAGAAGTGATATCACATAGATAAACTTGTCTTGGACATGTCAGTACTCGCTATTTTATTTCTCTTATATGAAGGATGGATGAAGTAAAACCAATTTTGGTTGTCAAAGGCTGCCACAAAATGGAGAGAAACAACATGAACAACAAAAAGATGTCAAGAATAGGTCTATCAATAACACTAACTTATTTTACACATATACAGTAAAAACCCATCCAGCTTCCAACTTCACATAAATAAATTACCACTCTATTTCTAGTGGTTATGATAGTTGCAGAAGGCATCTACTGCTTCAATCATCTTTCCAAACTACAGAAGTCACTTATTTGAATATCCTAACATTCAGATACTACATGTGTACCATCTTGAAATTTTAAATAACTTGCACTAAAACACTTCTGCAGCTAGAACTCTATTGACATATTTTTTGAAGATCCTGCACAAAGCTCCTGTTGAAGGCGATAGAAACTTTGGCTGCTCAGCATCTTTGAAAGTCTGTTCATATATTTTTATCTCTTCAGTATCCATTTAAACGTAAGTCCTGCAAAAAGTAAGAAGACTGTCCAGACAAGAAGGTAAATTATCTGAACAAACCTGTACAGAGTTTGGGAATTTATAGAAAATACATTTAAATTTAACACACAATAAGAAATATAGCTATAAATACTGAACACATCCCTGAACTGAGATATAGGAATGAGTGAAGTTATGATAGAAGAAAAATTGAAGAGACTGTAACAGAAAAATGGGAAGGTAGGGAAACAAAGAAAACCCTTACTATGTGGAAAATCTGCTGAAACACTAAGTTTTCCATAGAAATTCTAGTGTCATAAAATACTGACCTTTTATCTTCACAGTAAATCTTATTTTGGAAGAAGATATAAGCAAGTTGTTATTGTATAAGCCAAGATTCTCTTCATTCTGGTTTCATTGATAATTGCCTAAGTAATACTGAATTGATTCTTATATTAAATCTACGTGGAATAGGTCCTTATTATCAGTAAAATACCCTACAAGTTACAACAAAGAACACAATCAAAAGCTGAAATAACGAGTGTGGAATTAAGCATGTGATTTAAATTGAGTCACAATAAAAGGAATTGAAACAATAGAGATATCCACATCTGATCTGACTTTCTACCTCCCTATACTACATGATCAGACTGAATTTCCTAGCAAAAATACTATCAACAGCTCCATTCAGTATCTGCCAAAGTGATTCTGCTAAGGACTGAATGCTTGCCCACAATGTTTTAATCCAGTAGAGTTGATAGGAGTGATAGATGGCCTGGCATTTTCCTTCTATGACATGCTGCAGAAAACTAAGCAACTTTTTCAAGAGCTTTGCTTTCTCTGGTTTGACAAGATATTCAGAAAACAAAAATAAGTTTATTAAATCAACTGCTCTCAGAAGAGATACAGTGAATGCATATAAAAACCAAACGCATGTGTAATAAAGGAGCTCAACTTAAAACCAACCATGATTTCTAAAAAAAATAATATTTTTTATACAGAAAAATAGTTGTCCTTTCAACAAAGTGATGTAATATAAGAGATATATCTAAAGGGATAATCCTTCACATTGTCCTTGAGGATCTGGAAGTGATGCTGGTTTACAGTCTAGGTGCTACAAGAATGATAAGTTACATGATTAACAAGAAGCATGCATTTAATCACCGGGGCTGTTTGCTCTTTCTGGCTAAGTTACAATGAGTGTATCCATCCCATGCTACCTAGAGGACTTAAGTGAAGAAGGTTCTCTTTCCATTTGAATGAATGAACCGAGTATTGTCTCTTTTTTTCCTACAAGGAGAATAACTACCATGCTGGAGACCCAATAAAGTAGTGCTGTTGAAAAAATGTCCACTACTCCAACAAATACAATGTATTGAGCTGGTAGCTGCCTCATCTTTCACTAGGTCACGCAAGGAAATTTAAAAGGCAACAAGTGCAGCCCCTTCAAATTGGAAGCTGTGAGAACTCACCATGATAGAGTATTTGGAAGGTGTTTAGAAGCTTAGAGTAACATAAAAAGCTATTAAGATAATTTTGTTCAACTTTTTTGCCCATTTTTTTGAAATAAGTTTGTCTAATAGCTGTCAACACTCCACCAAACTTGCAGGATCAAATATGAATCTTTAACATATGACCAGGCACAATTGTCTTGGATATTTTTCCTGCTTTATCATAAGCTATAATCTTATTTTCATTTCCTTCCACCTTCTTGTTTAGACAAAAGGAGCAAACACAATCACAGATGAAAACTAATGAAATTCTTCAAAACCAATTTGGAATGGAATTAGTAAATAGGACACCTACTTTAATGTGAATCTTCATTAATCCTCTCTGTGCTTGCATGTCTCCCTTTTCCTAGATGCCACTCCTTTCACTCTCTGAATTTCTTCATTTTTAGCTAAAATATTCTCAAAGCCAAATGTTTTAGGCACACTGCATCAATATTTCCTTTTGTCAACAAAGTTTCACAGAATAATCAAGAATAATTTAAAAGCAATTTTTGTTGAAAAATTGGTTCAAGGAAATACAATGACTCTTCTACTTCAAAAACAGTTTGGAGGAGATGTTGAAACAGATAATAGATACTTCAGAGTAGACAAAGATGGAAATGAGGCTACTCCACCAGAGAACAAAGTGACTGGAATGTCAGTTTGCAAAACCAATGTGCTGATTCTAGAGCGGAATTCAAAATGTTGATTTAGGCACCTGAGACTCTCTAAATGTGAAACAGGAGAGACAGAGATGTCCAGGTTTGTCATATCAGTGGGATGCTAGGACATCTAAACCAACTGAGAGAGAATCTCAGAGAAGAATCTTTTCCAAGTTAAACACTGTTTAAGATTAGCAATTTATTTGGTTCTATGATATAGGACTTAAAAATGTTTGAAAAGTTATCCTGGCTTTTATTGTTGCATTAGTATATTTCATTAGTCTAATGATAAAAATCTAGCCTAGGAAGTAAGTCACCATGGCTCATAGCTCTCCCATTTCAGAAGTATCACACTATTTTTGAAAATAGCTTAAAAAGGAATACCACTTACAAAACATCTTTAGTAACTGAAGTGCTTACCTTCTATTGAATTTCAATGGGACTGAGACCTTACCAAGTTGTTTGGGAATGTTTGGAGATCTTATTCAAAATCCAGAGGGAGGCAAAGCAAACAGCATAATTGCATTAGACTCAAGGGGAAAAAAAAAAAAAAAAAGAAGAGGCAAATGTTACAAGGAAGGACATCAGAGATAAGGTTTTTTTTGTATGAAGAGTAGGATTTGAAGGTGCCATAGAAAGGTCCTCTGTGATTCAAATATCTGAACAGCTAAAACAAGTTGTGTTTTTCAGCAAATGCAGAGGGAACATGCAGTGCACAGGACAGGGCTATTGCAAAAGGAAAATGAAACATAGGGAATGTCCCAGGTGAATAGAAGAGAAGGAGAAGGTGGATCCACAGTGAAACTATTTATGAGGAAGGAAAGGCCAGCTTTAAGATTAAGGAGGGGGTCCTGCTCTGTTTTGGTATTGATGCTGCATTACTTACATATTCTGTGTAATGTGATTCCCTTTCACATCGGTTTTACAAGGAAACATGGTACTTTTTAGAACAGATGTATCAGTACACAGCTGGTTGGGAATTTGGGAATTTTCCCAGTAAACCAGCTTTTACTGTTGGGAAATGCTGAATTCTCAAAACTGAGATCTCTTGCTTTAACGGATTATACTGGGTCTGTCTGGGATGGAGTTAACATTCTTCACAGTGGCCTGCATATTGCTGTGTTTTGTGTTTGAGTAAATCAGTGTTGATAACACACCAGTTTCAGCCATTGGTGAACAGTGCTTGCACAGCATTATGACTTTCTCTGTTTCTCATACTGCCTCCCCAGTGAACAGGCTGGGGGTGGGCAAGAGACTGGGAGGGGGACACAGCCAGGACAGCTGACCTCAGAGATATTCGGAGACTGGTGGGGCAGCAGTCTGATGGTGAGCATGGGGAGTGATTGCCTTTTCAACCTTTGTATTTTTTCTCTTTCCTTCACTTATTAAATTGTCTTTATCTTGACCCAAAAGTTTTCTTGCTTTTGCTTTTCAAACTGTCTCCCCCATCTTGGTGGAGAAAAAGTGGATGAGTGACTGGGTGAGTGGTTAGTTGCTGGCCAGGGTCAACCCACCACACTGATAAACCAGTTATAGTAAGAACATTTTGAAGTCAAGGATTAGGTTTTATATCAAAATAAGAGCAGGAGAAGGGAGCAAGGGATTCCTCTTTTTCCAATCAGTTCTGACAATATCTTGCTGATTTTTTTCTAGTTACTAAGTACAGTTAAACACTCAATAATGCAAAGAAAGCATAAGATAGATTAATTCTAACTCTCAGCAGATACAGTCATTTCCTGGGCTACTAGTGGAAGTAAAGGCTTGAGTGCATTTTCAACAGAAGGGTTCATTACTTATCCAAGGTGGAATACTTCCAACAGGAGAGGCTGCAAATTCCTTTCTTTTCCTCTCAGAGTAGCAATTAAACATTTGGTTATGAATTTTGTTTGGGATGAGGAAGACTTAGGCTAAAGTACACATAACATGAATCAATCAGAGTCTCTCTCATTCATATGAGATCACTGGTCACTAATCTAATGAGAGAAAAAGACTGGAGAAACAGTTTTTTAAATCCTGAAACTTTGAATTGACAAAAAGCTATTTGCTCTTCAGCTATACTCTGGTATCCTTCAGCAAAATATCTTTCAGTCCCTTCATAGGGATTTGAAGTTTCATAGGATTCTTTAGAATGAAAGGTATTCCAAAACAAAATAATTACATAATTATATGAACATAAATTATTTTTACTCAATTCTTTTTCAGTTGAACTTTAAGAAGTGCAAAAGATAGAAATGTGGATGTCCTTGGACCTGGATAGTCTTTGCATTGAAAATTTAATTATCTTTGAAAGTCTCTCTTTTCCCTCAATCTCCCACTATTCAGAGTTAATTTAAGACATACCCAGGTGAAATGCAATGGAATAAGTACTATCTCTAATGGTGTCTTCAGAAGTTATGAAATGCTGCATAGCCCTCAGCAGTCTTCAGCATATCTATTTTACTGTGTTCCTTGTAAGATTTATCACATTTCACTTTGTCTAAATAGGTAGCTGAAAAGCTGAAACACACATACACATAAGAGCTCAAAACTTTTTCTCCTCTTGGAATCAAAATTTTAGATGGTAATAATTCAGACAAGTAGGGGAGTTTGCTCGACATACCCAAGTAAACAATTCAGACTAAAAATATACCAACAAAAGCAAGAATATTTTTATTGGAACTCACTGAATCAAAACTTTAATTTTATGAGTTAAAATTCCACTAAGGAGACAGGCAGATGGGTACAAAATAGCTTTTCTTTGTTGCTAAAGCTAGATGAGGCTTCTTAGGAACGATGAATATTTGTGATTACAAAGCCAGTTCAAGGCAATTTGTATAAATTAGATGCAAAATGAATTTATGTCTCTGGAGACTCATATACACACTATTCTCATTGTACATTTAGACTATATTCATGCTTTGGTGATACAAATGTTCAATCCGGAATATCACTATCTTTAAAAGTAGAGAAGATATGAGCTGATATTTAATGAAAATGCAACTTTGGGCAGCAGTTTTGAAGTGATCTTAAAAATATTTTGATTTACATGAACAGGCAGCTGACAGTCAGCCTTTGGATAGACATTAAATAGCAGGGTTTTTTGGGTTTAATGGTCTTGTAAAGCATGCTTAGAGTACCTAGGTTCTCCCTTGTTTTTTCACTCTATCTTATCCTTCACTGCAAGAAAAATATTCAGATGCAAAATGTTATCTGACTATCCGAACTCCAGATTGTTCTACTTTGTTTTTTCTCTTCTCAGACATTTTGTCTTGTCAGAAAAGAAATATCACAAATCATATCAGATATTAGTATTGAAATTATTATCAATAAACTGAAATATTTCATCTTGACAGGGTATATATTGTACAACACAAGTAAAATGCTTTTGGGAAGAACATTGAATTACATTTAAAGGGCTGGAGAACAATGCTTGTAACAATGAGGAATTCTCATTGACAAACAGTCTAATGTAGTACTATAATTTCTTCATTAGAACATACTATTTGCATACAAATACCAACTAGTTTGAAATAAAACTACAGGCATGCCTTAAGAAATAACTTTGATATACTTTAAGTTTAGATTTTATTGTGTAAGAAAATTTATGATACTTTCCTTATTATTATTTTTCTCATCACCTTTGGTGACCCACAATCACCTTTGCATAGCTAGTTACACAGGAAAGCTAAACACTGCTTTTTTAAGTTAAAATCAAAATACTGTGAAATGACTAGCTGTATTTCTGACTCTACTTCATGTTATCCCATCCCCTTAGTATAAACAATGTTGTACTGTAGAGCTTCTAAATGAAACTCTTGGCTGGAAAAGGATGTCCAAGGGTGTGGTGTGAAGGTAACTGAGTGAAGAAACAGCTCTTAGGGCTACTGGTGAGTGACTAGCATGAGTACCGTGGCACCACCTTCAAGATCAGGGCCTGTTTTAGTCATACAGCTGGACAGAAATGCAAAACAGCATCTGCTGTCTTGTTTTTGTTCTTTCCTTCTCCCTTCAGGGCCTGAGGAAACCAGTAAGCTGCAGCTCCTGGGCTGACTAGGCAGAAGTCTGCTGGGCCTTCATTCAACTTCTGCAAGGGAGAAAAGGAAGGGAAAAGGCTTCTTTTTTCCACATCACTCCATTTGTAGATAAGGGAAAAGCAGAAGTAGGTCACATTTAGTGCTCACTTTCATCATGCAGTACAGAAGAGATGCTTGCCTGCACCTCTTTTTAAAGGGCTCTGTTGAATACAGCTGTGAGTTCATGGATATATATGATGAAGCACCATCAGGAGGCTTTTGCCACCATTAGTGCTGATCTGTTCATAGATATGCACAGATAATGCCCTGGAACTGCTATTCCAGACAGCAATGTTAGTACAAATCCGGACTGCTTCTGAAGGCTAATAAAAACATAAAATGAAATAATGCAGCAGACTTCTGGCGACATCTCTGTCCTGTGCAATTTACCATAGGAAATAAATCACTGAGACTGGAAACATATGCAGTGGCAAAACATCAGACTTGTCACATCAGTTCAGTGTCAATCTGTATCTGTCTAGTTAATTCAGACTTATATTCACCTTTCCTCACTGCAAACTCTCTTTCTGACCAAGATTTTTTATTGACTTTTCAGAATTAGCATTATATTTTGAATACAAATAAGGTAGATATCTTGTTTATCTAGTAACATAAAAATATCTTATGGTTTCCTAAACATGTAAAATACCTGAATGCTTCAGGCTATAAATTTACCTATAAAATTATACACATGGCTTTTTAAGTGTACTGTGTTGTCTGGAGCATGGAGATACTACCGAGTCAGTGCTGGTGAACCATTCAAGTGAAAATTTGTTTCAGACTTCTATTGACTGTGAATAGGCAGTACTATCTCCCTGATGGCTTTTTCATGATTTCCCCACTGAATTTTGTTTTTAATACATTGGGATAAGTAAATAAGCCATTTCATTTTTATTTTCCCTTCTGTGAAATGCTTCCCAAGTAACTTGATTAATGTTCAAAAACAATATTTGAGCAGCCACATAATGTAATTAAAATTTCATAAAATAGCTATAATCATCCTAGCTTGGTAATAAGCAACCTTATTTATCACACAAATTATTTCTTTGGATTTTCAACAAGCACTTTATTTAGCTAACCAAATAATCTTTTTTCTGCAGGAGGCTTGTGTTTTAAAACAGACAATTGAAGTCACAGTCAGAATGCCTTGCCATACAGTCAACATTTAATCACAGGAGGTTTCAGTTACATGTGCATTGAAGTTAGCCTGATTTATCCAGGTAAGAGTGCTTGACTGAGTTTCATTTTAAACCTGTCTGCCCAAACTGCTTTTTTAATCTTGAAGTGATACTAAGTGCACAATGAGCCAGTTTAAAGGCAGAATATTAGGTGAATAGGATGTTTTTTTTGAGTAATGTGCAGCACTGTGTTGGTATCTTTAACGCCATATGGACCTCTGCTGTCAATAACAATAACCGTGAAATCTGCTAGTTGCTGGAGAACCTTAAAGCTGAAGAGAAAGGCATTTTACTTTTTTTCCACTGCTCTTTACATAATCTCTATCTCCATTCTGTCCCTACAGTCCAATTCTATTTGAGACTGAATGACCTAAACTGCAGTCCTACTTTAAAAGTGCTTTTGCAAAAAATGGTAGCATAAAGTTCCACATTTGTTATATCCCAACAATTTCCAGATCAAATTTTCTTAGCTTGCTGACTGAAAGGTCATTTTTATCTATGCATCTGTCCTACAAACCTTCCTGGAGTCTGGAAACTAAACTGTGTTGTTTCTTCCATGCACAATATCATCCGAAAAACTTTCTGCTGGGCAAATGCTTCCTTCGGGTACAACTGGGAAAGACAAAGCATTGCTCTCAAATCCTGCCCTCATTTACCTCCCTCCATGTAGCCTAGGGCCCACAGTGTGGCTGGAAAGGTGCATCTTAGTACTTGTTTAAAGCCATAACAGAGAGGGCTCTGCATATTTAACTGTTCATAGTTATGCTGATAATATAAACAGTAGAAAACTATCCCGCTTTGTATTGCTCAAGACAGTCAGTTCTGTAGGGATGACGGGATTGGAAAGGAAAGAGGAAAAAAAATAGTTCATTTTCCAGAAGTATAGCAGAAAAAGCTGTTTGCTGAATGAAATGGTCACTGTATACTATCAGTTTTTAGGGAAGAAGCAGAGTTAAATATTATTCCAAGGTTCAGTACTACCACCAGGAAGCTTTTCCTCTGTGAAAATACCAGTCACAGCAGCTGATGATTTGAGACATTGTGCTGTAATCCAGGAGGAACTTGGAATATGACCAAAGGGCGTTACTAATATTCTGCATGACTAATTATTGAACCTTCCTCTGGGTTCAAACATCCCAGTGTTTGCACAGATGATGCTTTTGTTCATTCATCATTTAAAATGTCTTGTAGCTGGAAAGCTAACAACATTCATAAAAGTCCATTCATAAAGCCCTCTGTGGGGGCGGAGGGGTGGGGTGGCAGTTTGCATTTTTCTGGTCTTTTAACTTCTTTGCTGCTGACCATAATTACAAATACCACGTAGCCACAGCCACTGGGAAGGTGATTTGTCATATTTTTTAGATAGAAAAACTGAAATATATTATGTTAAGGCAACAGTTAACAGACAAACCTGTTTCTGCTAAACAAACATTTTAGTCCTGTGCTCCTGACAAGCTGGAACCTGTTGGATCACACTGCTGCTTTCACCAGGTCTTTACAAATGGAAACTCAAAAGGTAGGAGATGGAGAAAGAATTGAAACACGCCCAAAATTTACCTTGATATGGAGCCAGGATGCAGACCAGATGTGCAGAGTTGGAAGCTACTGGGTTCTGTACTCTAGATTTATTTTCATTGCTTATCATAGCATCAAGGAAAAATTTAGGTTTGGAGGGACCTGTGAAGTCATCTGAAATAATGCCCTGCTCTAAGCAGATAGGTGAGGCTGATCAGGACTGCATCCATCACAAGGTGCAAGTTCAACAGCAGCTTGACTCCATGACCAAACCCCATTGGTCTTACTGATCCCTTCTCACTCTGATCTCTGTGAATTGTCTACATCTTCTTCCAGTATTAAACAAGAATTCCCATTAGTTTCCAAGTTTTATGCAAAGCTCTTGGAAAAAGGAAATTAGATTTAAGGATTGGCCTTAAATGTCATAAAAACATTCACGACTCCAACAGTTATAATAGTCACTGTAGTTTGAAGTATGTCACTGCTACTAAATAGCAAGAAAAGTGTTCAAAATTTTATTATTTATTTTCATAGACTCTGCTTGAGTATCTTGAATATCAAGCTCAAATCTTGAATATCAAGCTCAAAGCTCTAAAAAGCATATTTCTCTTCAGAAAAAGAGGAGGCACTAAATATCCTATCTTCTTTCACAGTGCTTCTTTGCTACACTCAATTTCTTTTCCTTTGTCAGGAGCATTCTGATTAGAATTTCTCTGCAGAAAATCAATACTCATTTAATAAGAATGAAGCTGACTTTGAATTTGAAATGGAAATTGAACCTGTCAACCATTCTGACTTGCAAACATTTGATTCCTCAAATATGAATCTGTTAAATGGACCCCAAAAAGCCTGTTTCTTCCCCCATTTTAAAGAATGGAGAGAAATTACTGGAGAACTCATACACTTGCAAAGTAGATGAGAATTATCCATGAGCAAGCTCTGGGAAAGCCTAATGCTGTGTTCAAGAATAGCTAATTGTTGAGAGACATCCCTGCTGACATTCTTTTCTGTTTCATATTTTAATGACAAAAATTTGTATGCAGTGTACATAGCATGTGTTAAGTGTATGTATTCATGCATGTGTAAGTGTACAGGTGTCTGCACCTGTCAGATGGGGAATCTTTATGGCTTCTGTGTTGAAATTCTATTTCTGGAAAGAGAAAAGAATAGTCTGCTAAAAATAAAATACAACCCAATGAAAGATGTATTAGACACACAAGTAGTTGATATCTGTGTAGCTATCTCAAAATGTTTGCTAATTTTGAAAATGCAGGTGCTGACTGCAAGGGTTGAATGCATGATTTCCACTGGCTGCAGAAAAATGGATTTTAGGATTTAACTCTGTCATCTGAAGATTAAACACACTCAACAGTGCACAGTCCTTGCTCTTGCATTCAACCTCACTGGTGAAAGGTTACTCACTAGTCAAAGGGAAAAGCCCTCAGCCCTTGTTTATGAAATTTTTAGTAACAGGATATTGTGAAGCAGAAATTACAGGGGAGTGGAGTGCTTCACTGAAAGAACAGAAGCAACATAGCCCCTCTTTGTATTAATTATATGATTGCAAAGCATTGCATTAAGCTTTTTCAATGTTTTTTTCCTTGGGAATGAAAGTATGATCTGATCTCTTGACATATGATGAATTAGTCTTCATCATAGTACAAGAGTTTCTTCATATGACAAAAGAGTAAGCGGAGCAAGGTGATAATCCTAAAGAGCAGTAGTTATTAGGAGCCTAAAGAGAAGTATCTATTAGGAGCAAACAGTTTTAGCCCCTAGAGCTCCAGGAAAGCTGGTTTTCCCACTGGGGAGGGTCAAGGGAAGCACTGATGAGGAAAAAGATCCAAGGTGAGGTTATGGTTCCAAGGTGAGATTATAGTTCCAAGCACATTAATATCAAGTCTGAGCATTGCTGAATCACTAGGGCAGCACAAAATAGGTCTGGACCAGGCATGAACCAACAGACCAACCAACCAACCAACCAACTAACCACATTTTTGACTAATTAGTCTGAAATATCCCCGATTGCCCCCTATGCCTTAGAGACCACGAAAGTCAGTTCCAACTGATCAGTGTTGGAGAAATCTCTTGCATCCTGATGTCAACTGAATCCAATAGCCTCTAAAAGATGGCAATTTACACTGCTCAGCAGTTGCCTTAATGTGGGAACACATCCAGGAAGATAAACTGGGGAACTCTCCACCCAGAGAGGTAAAGCTGAGGTCATTGGAGATCACCATAAACCTCTTTCTGATGACAGTCGTAGCTGATCTGGCAGAGTACAGGATGCCCTGCCCTTGTTTCCCAATCAGAGATCTATGAGTAGCTCCTGATCCAGAGCCCATTATGACAAATTTCCTACAGTTATCTCACCCTGATTTTAGCATTTGGCTTGTCTGATGTTACCCTCATGGAACTGTGAGCATTACTATTTTACCTATTTCACTGCTAATAAGAGTAGCTGCTGAGGAAGGATATTGCCAAATAGACCAGTAGTTTCAGTTCAAAAAGACTTTGAAGATCATCAAGTCCAACCACAAACCTAATGCTGCCAAGTCCACCACTAAACTGTGTCCTTAAGTGCCACATCTACACATCTTTTAGATCCCTACAGGGATGGTGACTCAACCACTTCCCTGGGCAGCTTGTTCCAATGCTTGACAACCCTTTCAGTGAAGAAATTTTTCCTAATATCCAATCTAAACCTCCTCTGGTGCAACTTGAGGCCATTTCCTCTCATCCTATCACCTGTTACTTGGGAGAAGAGACCTACAACCTCCTTTCAGGTAGTTGTAGAGAACAATAAAATCTCCCCTGAGCCTCCTTTTCTCCAGACTAAACAACCTCAGTTCCCTCAGCTGGTCCTCATAGGACTTGTTCTCTAGACCCTTCACCAGCTTCATTGCTCTTCTCTGGATGTGCTCCAGCACTTCAATGTCTTTCTTGTAGTGAGGGGCCCAAAACTGAACACAGTATTCAAGGTGCAGCCTCACCAGTGCCGAGTACAGGGGGGCAATCACTTCCCCAGTCCTGCTGGCCACACTATTGCTGATACAAGCCAGGATGCTATTGGCCTTCTTGGCCACCTGGGCATGCTGCTGACTCATATTGAGATGGCTGTTGACCAACACCCCCAGGTCCCTTTCCTCCGGGCAGCTTCCCAGCCACTCTTCCCCAAGCCTGTAGTGTTGCATGGGGTTGTTGTGACCCAAGTGCAGGACCCGGCACTGAGCCTTGTTGAATCTCATACAATTGTTCTCAGCTCATTGATCCAGCCTGTCCAGATCTCTCTGTAGAGCCTTTCTACCCTCAAGCAGATCAGCATTCCCACCCAAATAGTGTCATCTGCAAACTTACTGAGGGTGCACTTGATCCCCTCGTCCAGATCATTGATAATGATATTAAACAGAACTGGTGCCAGTACTGAGCCCTGGGAACACCACTTGTGACTGGTCGCCAACTGGATTTAACTCCATTCACCACCACTCTTTGGGCCCGGCCATCCAGCCAGTTTTTTACCCAGCTAAGAGTACACCGTCCAAGCCATGAGCAGTCAGTTTCTCCAGGAGAATGCTGTGGGAAACGGTCTCAAAGGCTTTACTAAAGTCTAGGTAGACAATATTCACAGCCGTTCCCTCATCCACTAAGCAGGTCACCTTGTCATAGAAGGAGATCAGGTTAGTCAAGAAGGATCTGCCTTTCATAAACCCATGCTGACTGGGTCTGATCACCTGGATGTCCCGTATGTGCTATGTGATGGCATTCAAGATGATCTGCTTCATAACCTTCTCTGGCACTGACCTCAGACTGACAGGCCTGTAGTTCACTGGATCCTCCTTTTCATAGAATTATAGAATCATAGAATCATTCAGGTTGAAAAAGACCCTTTGGATCATCGAGTCCAACCATCAGCCCTACTCTACAAATTTCTCCCCTACACCATATCCCCCAATATCTCGTCTAAACGACCCTTAAACACATCCAGGGATGGTGACTCCACCACCTCCCTGGGCAGCCTATTCCACTGTCTGACCACTCTTTCTGTGAAAAATTTTTTCCTAATGTCCAGTCTAAACATTCCCTGTTGCAGTATAAAGCCATTCCCTCTTGTTCTGTCACTAATTACCTGTGAGAAGAGACCAGCACCAGCCTCTCTACAATGTCCTTTCAGGTAGTTGTAGAGAGTGATGAGGTCTCCCCTCAGCCTTCTCTTCCTCAGTCTGAATAGTCCCAGCTCCCTCAGTCTCTTCTCATAGGATTTGTTCTCCAGGCCCTTCACCAGCTTCGTTGCCCTCCTCTGCACTCACTCCAGCACCTCGATATCTCTCTTGTATTGAGGTGCCCAAAACTGGACACAATACTCAAGGTGTGGCCTCACCAGTGCAGAGTACAGGGGGACTATCACCTCCCTATTTCTGCTGGTCAGACTATTTCTAATACAAGCCAGGATGCCGTTGGCTTTCTTGGCCACCTGGGCACACTGCTGGCTCATGTTCAGCTGCTTGTCAGGTAGAACCCCCAGATCCTTTTCTTCCAGACAGCTCTCCAGCCACACCTCCCCACGCCTGTAGCGATGCATGGGGTTGTTGTGGCCCAAGTGCAGGACTTGGCACTTGGCCTTATTGAAACTCATCCCGTTAATGTTGGCCCACCAATCCAACCTATCCAAGTCTCTCTGTAGACCCTCCCTATCTTCATGCAGATTGACACTCCCGCTTAACTTGGTCTCATCTGCGAATTTACTGATAATGCACTCTATGTCCTTATCAAGATCATCAATAAAGATGTTGAACAGAAATTGTCCCAACACTGAGCCCTTTTGGACCTTCCTGTAGATGGGCATCACATTTGCTAACCTCTAGCCAACTGGGATCTCCCTGGTTAGCCAGGGCTGCTGGAAAGTGGCTTGGTGAGCACTTTCACCAGCTCCCTCAGTACCCTTGGCTGTATCCCTTCTGGCTCCATAGGCTTGTGTGTGTCTAAGTGGTGTAGCAGGTTGCTAACCATTTTGGGGGCTTCATTCTGCTCCCTGTCTTCCAGCTCAGGGGGCTGGGTACCCCAAGAACAACTGGCCTTACTACTAAAGACTGAGGCAAAGAAGGCATTAAGCACCTCATCCTTTTCCTCATCCTTTGTGACTATGTTTCCCCCTGCATCCAATAAGCAATGGAGATTCTCCTTAGTCCTCTTTTTGTTGCTAGTGTATGTATAGAAACATTTTTATTGTCCTTTACGGCAGTAGCCAGTTTAAGTTCTAGTTGGGCTTTGGCCCTTCTAATTTTCTTCCTGCATAACCTCACGTAGTCCTCCTGAGTTGCCTGCTTCTTCTTTCAAAGGTCATAAACTCTCTTTTTTGTGCTGAGTTCCAGCCAAAGCTCTCTTCAGCCAGGTCGGTCTTCTTCCCTACTGGCTTGTCTTTTGGCACATGGGGACGGCCTTCTCCTGCGCCTTTAAGATTTCCTTCTTGAAGGCCATCCAGCCTTCCTAGACTCCTTTGCCCTTCAGGGCTGCCTCCCAAGGGATTCTGTCAGCCAGTCTTGTAAGCAGACCAAAGTCTGCCCTCCAGAAGTTCAAGGTATCACTTCTGCTGACTCTCCTCCTTACTTCTCTGAGAATTGAAAACTCTTATCATTTCGTGATCGCTATGTTCAAGACAGCCTCCAACCATCACATCACGCACAAGTGCTCTGTTCACAAACAACAGCTCCAACTGGTCACCTTCCCTAGTTGACTCACTCACCAGCTGTGTCAGGAAGTTTTCTTCCACACACTCCAGACTGTTTCTTCTCTGCTGTATTTTTCCACAGACATCTGGTAAGTTGAAGTCCCCAAGAGAACAAAGGCTAGCAATCATGAGACTTCTCACCGTTGCTTGTAGAATATTTCATCCATCTGTTCATCCTGGTTGGGTGGTCTATAACAGACTCCCACCATGACTACCTTCTTGGCCTTTCCCCTGATTCTTACCAATAAACACTTGACTTTCATCATCATTGTCAAGCTCTAGAAAGTCAAAACACTCCCTAACATACAGGGCTACCCCACCGCCTCTCCTTCCTTGCCTATGCCTTCTGAAGAGTTTATAGCCATCCATTGCAGCACTCCATTTGTGTAAGTCATCCCACCATGTTTCCGTGATGGGAACTGTATCACAGTTTTCCAGCTGCACAATGGCTTTCAGCTCCTCCTGTTTGTTTTCCATGCTGCTAACTCTTCACTTCCCTTCATACTTTGCTCTGCAGCAAGTAATGGTAAATTTATACTGGGCTGTGTAGCCTGCAGGTTGAGGTAGATGATTTCTCTTCTCTATTTGACACTTGTGAGACTGCATCTGGACTGCTCTGTCTAGTTTAGGGTTCCCCATTCCAATAAAGACATTGACATACTGGAATGAGTCCAAGGGTGGGCCACCAAGAGGGTAAGGGGGACTGAAGCATATGATGTATCAGGAAAGGCTGAGTTGAGGGAACTGGGTTTGTTCAGCCTGGAGAAGAAAAAGCTGTCAACAACTGCTTATTGGGAATTGTAGAGAAGATGGACCAGACTCTTTTTGGATATGGATAATGATAAGACAGGAAAAAATGGACACAAGTTGGAAGAAAGAAAATTCCAATTAGATGTCAAACAGACTTTGGCCTGTTCAGAGACTTGCTTGGAAGAATCCCAGGGGATGTAGGCTTGAAAAGGGGATGGATTCTGGAGAGCTGGTTGATTTTCAAAGATCATCTTCCCTGAGCTCAAGAATGGTTCATCCCTCTGTGCAGAAAGCCCAGCAAAGGTGGCAGGGGACCTACGTGGATGAACAAGGAGCTCCTGACTATACTCAAATCCCCAAAGGAAGCATTCAAAATGTGGAAGCAGGGACAGATAACCCAGGAGGCATATGGAGACATATGTGTCTGAGCAGGCAGGGATGATGTTAGGAAAGACAAAGCCCATCTGGAGTTGAACATGGCAAGAGATATGAAGAGCAACAGAAATCTCTACATGAACTAAAGGAAATCTGAGTGACCACTGCTGAATGGGAATGGGACCTGGAGACAGAAGCCCTGGAAAAGGCTGATGTAGTCAAGACTTCTTTGACTTGATTTTTACTGGTAAAAGCAGCCTTCAGGAATCCCAGGCCTTTGAGACCAGTGGGAAAATCTGGAGCAAGGAAGAACTTAATCTCTGTGGAGGAGGATCAGGTTAGAGCATGTTTAAACAAACTTGACGTACAGAAGTCCATGGGACCTGATGGGTTGCACCCACAGGTGCTGACACAGTTGGCTGATGTCTTTGCAAGGCTGCTCTTGATCATCTTTGAAAGGCCAGATTAGAGTACACACTAGATAAGTGGACAGTGAGATGGATTAAAACTTGTTGAACTGCTGGGCTCAAAGGGTTGCAACTGGTGGCACAAAGTTGAGGCGGAGGTAAGTTGATAGCGGTGTACCCTATGAGTTGACACTGGAGCCAGTACAGTTAAGCTCTTCATTGATGTCCTGAATGATGGGACAGAGTGCACCCTCTGCAAGTTTGCAGATGACACAAAACTGGGAGGAGTGGTTGATATATCAGTTGTTTGTGTTACCATTCAGAGGGACCTCAACAGGCTGGAGAAATGGGCTGAGAGGAACCTCATGAAGTTCAACAAAGGGAAATGGAATGGAATTGACTAGACTAGTTCAGTTAGAAGGGATGATCATCTAGTCCAAATGCCTGACCACCTCAGGGCTGACTAAAAGTTAAAGCATGTTACTAAAGGCGTTGTCCAAATGCATTTTAAACACTGTCAGGCCATCGACAACCTCTCTAGGAATCCTGTTCCAATGTTTGACCACTGTCTCAATAAATGTAAAGTCCTGCCTGTGAGAAAGAATAACCTCATGCACGAGGATACACTGGGGACTGACAAGTGAAAAGCAGCTTTGCAAAGAAGGCCCCAGGGGTCCTGTTGGACACCAAGTTGGACATGAGATAGTAAGGTTCCCCTGTGGCAAAGATGGCCAGCAGACTTCTGGGCTTCATCAGGAAGATCATTGTCAGCAGGATGACGGAGGTGACCCTTGCCCTCTACTCCTTCCCCTCTATGCCTAATTTGATGAAAAGGAAAAAAATTAGTCAAGAGAGAAGTAAATTTTGACAACTACAATTTCCTTCTCAATTTTGAGTGCAAAACAAGTTTATTCTGTGCCTTCCTCTTAAGTCTTTTTTCTATTTGACTGAAATATTAGGTATTTCCATTATTTCTATCAATTTGCTAAACAAGCGTAATTCAAACTATAATATTCAATGAATTATCTCATTCACCTTCCTCCCGTCTGTATAAATATTCATCAGTTCCTCAAACACCACTCCCAAACTGTCCATTTTGGTTCTGATAAAACTGCTTTCTTCTGTGCAAAACATACAGATGACAGTACCTAAGAAGTAAGCAAATAAAAAACTTGGCAGATGACCATATGATGGTCTTCTGCAAATGACAAAATCATGAACCTTGCTAAGTCACTAGTGATACAATCATCAGTCTTTTGATAATTCAAATACAGAAATCTATGTGTTCACTTGTGCGCAAGTAACAAACACATACCCTGGTCTAAGCAATTTGACAGTGTCTGACCTGCAGATGGGAAAACCTGTGTATGAACCAATAAATCTGGCTATTAAAAAGCAAAAAAGCTGAAGCGAAGCTGGGATTTTATCATTTCATTGAATCAGATCATTAAAGTTGAGTTATAGCCCGTAACAAACCAAAAGGATGAAATTATGAAATGCTGGTTCTTTGCCAAAAAAATTAAAGCACTATAGGTTTATTTTTATCTCAGAAAGTCAATGTTCGTTCACTTAGCAGCTTTCCCAGGTGCAATGAAAACTTAAATGGAAAGCTCTAGGCAGTATTATTAAATGATTTCCTCACTCTTTGATAGAAAAACATGCAGAACACAGATATCTTAATACAGAATATGTATAGATAATGGACCCACATAACCTCAGTGGGATAGAAATGGGCTGAAGTGAGAAGAAACAGATAGTTGCCTGTTGCAAGAAACTTAGTTTCTTCCTGCCATTCTGTTTTTTGAAAGAAAACAGAGAAAACCGTATATGTAATTCTCTCTAGTTTCTTTTTCTTGAAAACAGACTAAAATCTGTCACTTGTATTTCATGTTTTCAGTGGAACTTCTCTAGTGAGACTTTCATCTTTAAATCCTGGAAAGTATCACAGTATCTTTGCACATGTACCTTACTCCCTAATGCACTGGGCAACACAATTTAGAGGTAAAATGTTACCACTGAGAGGACTGAAAAAATATTTTAGCAAATCTCACATGCTTGTACTAAGCTGAAATTCTATTCCATTGTTCAAAACTGAGGGTTTCATTTCCACATACAAGCTTTTTGTTCAGTCTTTCAAATTCTGAAAAAAAAAAATCCTCTAATAGAGAAACAAAAAAAAATATATTTCAAAACCTGATCTAGTGGAAGGTGTTCCTGCCCACAGCAGGGAAGCTGGAACTAGGTGATCTTTAAGGTCCCTTCCTGTCCAAACCATTCAATGATTCTATTAAAAAAAGGGCAGAAAAGGCAAAGATTTTTTTCTTTAATTGACAAGTCTCTATCACAGTTTAACACATTTTCTGCTTCATTTATATGTGGCTGCAATATAACAAAACATCTCAAAGGGTTTTCAGTGACCTGTAAGAACAGGTTTGTAGAGTTTAATAGTCACAGCATTTCAAGATCATGTAATATTCTGTCACCCAGCAGGACAATGTCAGAAAGGGACAGTTGTCCTTATTCTTATGGAACATAGAGCAACTGTGATAATTCATCCTTAAAATGGTTTCACTTCCCATGATTGCTTGATCCCTGGGCAAGATGGCTAGTAGAAACATTTCATTAGCCTCCTTTTATTTATACCCTTGTACAAAATTCAAAAAACTACTTTTTCATTAGGAGGTAAGTCTGTGAATATGAACAATAGGTTCATAATTTCTATGCACATGTTTTCATAAATAATACCAATAGTCCAAGTTCAATATGGAAAGATTTTAGAAAATTCTGAATTTTGGGGTTCCCTTCTCCATCTTAGCATAGGGTCGTTTGCATTTTGGTTTTTTTTTTTTTTTTTGGGGGGGGGGGGTTTGTTTGTTTGTTTAAAAATCCATTTTAAATTAACTGAAAAAAAATGTAACATTTTGGATTAAAGAAGAAAATTTATAACTCTAAAAGGGATTCATAAGAAGAATCGATTTGAATTAAGACTGGGTGTTTGTTCTTTTGGTTTGGTTACTTTATTTTTTTCTCTATAACATTTCTTCTATAAAATATGAACAATCTAAGATTAAAACTACCCAACCTAGTAATCAAAGTAGAGGAATGTTCTTGAATATTCAGTGTTGTTAGCAGTGGTTAGTTGTTATTGTAAGAACTGCAGAACTCAGGTATGGACAGTTCAATTTAAAACACCTCTCTCATTGGGAAAGAAAAAGACAGAGCACATATGTTCTTTAGAATTATTTTTTCACTGCTTCTGCTGGTTTGTGGTTTAACATTTCCATGCATCTTTAAATACCCCTGGCATAAGCCTCAGGCAGACTAAACACACAAAACATACCAAAGTCGATGTTTTGTGATTTCCTGCCTGATTTCAGGGTATTGGAATTAATTAAATCTGAAGCTTATCTAAAGCAAACATCCTACCCCAAACACAAGATCTCTATTTTTATATTTGCTTGGAATATTCCTTCTAACACATTTGTTCATTATTATTTGCAATGGGATAACATGTCAGTGAGGGGACAGGTCACATTCCTCGTGTTTCACAGGCCCACAGGAGTAGAAAAATACAGAGTATATGTGATGTCTCTTAAACTGTTTATGCACCAACAGGGCAAAACTGCTGTCTCTGCAGTTCTCAACACTTCACCTGCTCTCCCCATTTCCACCTTACGCCACTGTGCGCTTACTGAAAATGTTCCCTGCCCCTGCAAAACTGATAAGCCATGTTACAAGAGCAGAAGGGCAGCCACCTGAGCTCTCTGGTTTGTGAAATAAAAGAGAGTTAAGGATTGATCTCTCACAAAGCCAGTGGCTCCAGCTTTCTTCCCAACTCCCTGACAAGGACTTCTCTCAGGAGGAGCATCTTTTGTGGACCAGTTTGCAGCTGGGGAGACTGAGGGTGTGGAGCTGGGGGAGGCAGGAAGGAAACAGGCAGGCTGGAATAGGCTGTCTGCAAGAACACAGCCTTTATCACACATGCTGTTTCCTTGTATTTTGTTGCTAGCTCATTATGAATGTTTAGATGGATGAGTAACTGCAATTGCGATAAAGTCCTTGTAATGATAGGATATGTTAGAAAATGGTAATCTAGAATCATACATTGGACATACACTACCAATGAGAACCCTTAATTTTTAGCACATGAATTTTAAATTGATAATTTTTCCCTAGGAATGCAGCTGTACATGTTTTTTTAAAGAATCCTCAGATATCAGAGAGGGGTAGGTGCAAAGAAATCTTCAGATAGGCAAGCAAAATGATTGTAGCATAGAATTTAGCTGTAGTTACCAAACAGTGCAGTAAGGAAATGACAAGAGTTATTCCATTGCATATATTTTCTAATATATTGAATTAGACATTGCAATATGCTGACTGTGAGATATGACTTTATGTAAGCTAGCCTATAGCATAAAAAGACACTTATTAAAACAAATGCTCAAAATAGTTTGTAAGATTTTGTTTGGACCATGACTAAATCAGTTACTTTTTTTCCAATATTTGGAAAATTGCCTGCCTTTATAGACATTAGATTTTTCTGTTTGCATCTTCTAGAATTATTGTTCATAGGCAGTTTGTAAAATAAATGAATTGGCTTGTTTTGCATTCTTTCAAGCCTATCTGAACTTTGTTGTTTGACAACTCAACTCCAATGCAAAGTGGCTTTGCATGGGTACTAAAAATGCCTGTGAAAAAGTAGTGGGAAAGAAGGAATTCTAATCAAAAGCTAATACAGCAAGGAGATGTCATCTGTAGGAATACACCTGTTTCAAACTGAAAAAAAAAATAAATTGGAAGTTCAATTATACTTTTAAATCAGATGCAGAGAAAAACAGTTTGTCCATTCCAAGAAATGATCAAACTATGATCTAGGTATCTAAGTCCCACAGGCTTGTGTGCCAAAACTTCAGACTAGTTTGACAGCTTCCTGTCCTAATTTTGAGGGGTAAAATAAACCTCTCTATTTTGATTGAGTACCCCATCGCTGTAAAGCAGCTACAATTATACAATCCTTCCCTGTGCTTCACAAAATGTAAGAGTTTTGGATTTATATCTTCACCTTCTACAAATGATTTTAAATTAGCCAATGCTGTTACTGAAGAAATAAAACATGCAATTGGTAAGATTATATTGTTATGAAAATCCCTTTATAAGCACAATATAAGTGTGATTGTATAGCTTGAACTGATTTTCACATCTGAGCAATTCAAATCTTGAGAAACATATTTCTCATCTATATGGACTATTGGTTTTATGCTTTCTTTTCTAAAGTTTTGATTTAATAAGCATGGTTGCTGAATTCTGTTATTGGAGAATGGTAATTCAGAAATAACTCTTTTCTTGACTGAAGGAGTTCTTGCTACACTATATATTAATGCACACAGATATCTCCTATAAGCTTAAAGTTACTAATAATATAACACAATACAGCTGAGCTGTATAGAATAAAATAATGAATCCACTGAGAACAAGCCTGAGTGGATACTACCCCTTCAGGAGCTATGAGGGACATGATAAATTCATGACATTCATCAAAATACCATGTTCAAAGGAACATATGATCACTTCTAACCTCGTATGCTCATTTTCAAGATTAGAGATCTGCATACACTAATTTTTGTATTTATTTTTCCTGGCAGTAAAATTTTTCAAGATTTTTTTCATTTAGAAAAATGAAACTACAATATTGCAGTATCATTTAAATATTCCTTGGCCATCAAAAGTACATTATTGCTATGTAAAAAATATACAAATTAGTTTCTAGTACTTTCTGCAAAAAGTCCTGCCCTGTTAACAATGTACTGATTTATACTAATCAAATCCTGCAGCTGTCCCTTATTTTCCTTTCTTTTAATTACTATTACTACCATGAACTCTAGCCATAAAATCAAGACCTTGTTGTAAAAAGAGACTATGAGAAAAAAACAGGACAAAAGAAAGCATATAGACTGAGAATAATAGGAGAACGGAGAGAAGCTGTTGCTCATGAGGAGCGAACCAAAAATCTCTAAGCATAATAGGCAATAGAAATATGTAGCACATGAATAGCAGAGATGATGCAAATTTTGCTCTTACTTTGTGGACTTGAAAGAGTTTTATACCAGAGTAATCCTAATAAGAATCAGGGGCAGACCAATGATGGAGGCTGGTTGTGAGCCACTTGCATGTTTGAAGTGACCTGAAGAGAGGAGGGGATAAGCTGTGAAGGTAACAGAAAGCTTATGTTTAATTTAATAAAAAATGGAATCCAATGGAGGACGGCAAAGGGCAATTTAAAAAACACAAAACAACATGTTGGAAGAACAATCTTTACAGCATTCTGGAAACATTAGCAGGGTTGTTGAAGAAAAGCAAGATTGCATTGGTCAAGGCCAGAAAAAGATGACACATGATGTAGGAGCCTGGATAAAAGCATGCCAATGCAGGAAAAGGGTGTATATTTGATATAATGTACAGTTAGTCTACAATACTCGAGTGTAACCTGGAGGAAATTCCAAAGCAGACTAATATCTGCAGTTCATACAAGATCTTCTGACAGGAAAGATGGTGTTGCTGTTCAAAATGCTACAAAGAAAGGTAATAGAGAAAAATCTTACGGGCAAATTTAAGAACAGGTAACCTGGAGGTATCAGAGAAACAAGGCTTTAGCTTGAGCGGAAAGAAACGGGATTGGTATTGATAGTAAATTACATACCTTTCCAGTAGAAAAAATAGTAAATTAGATTGCTGTTAGATGAGATTACCCCAAGGTATGGCATAGTGGAAGGAGGGAATGGACCAGGACAGACCCTAGAGGGCCTTCAGCTAAAACTAGTATATTGGAAGGGAAATAAAGAAGCAGAGAATCAGAAAAGAAGAGAGGCCTGGGAGCAGAGATTGAAAAGATTTCAAGAAGAAGACAGAGATGCTGAAAGTGAGGGAAAGATAGAAGGTAAAAATAAAGTTCTTAAAGTGTAATTCAGCTCTGAAAAATCATTTTCATGAGGGCTGTTTCATTAGCGTGGGATTAGAGGTTACAGGAAAGAACTGGCAAATAGTTCAGCATGGCAATTGCAAAGCATGTATTCTGTGATCTTACTTCACTGGCAACATAAAGCGAGGTTCAGCTGCTCAAAAATTAGACATGTAAGTGTGAGCAGGTTACCTGAGGCTCTCTTTCTAGCTGATTTATCTGACCTATCTTAAGAGATGATGAATCAAACTGTGAAGGAGCTTCAACTGACTTGAAGGGGGACAGAGGCACAGAGCAATTATATGCACAAATTAAGGTAGAAATCATATCACAAAGATTTGCATAAATCTGGCTTCAGGTCATTGTTCTCTCCTCTTTTATGCTCTTCCATGAGTTGGCTTTGACTACACTGTCTATGGGAAGGGATCAAGGACTCTTAATTTCTTTTCAGTATTAGAATTATTTTTTTTTCACCAGCTTAATCACAGCTCTTAATAGCTACATTATTGGTTTCTATACCCTTGGTCCATCTCTCCACAAACCTTTCCTAATATTTTTTACCTGATACTCCTCTTCATATAAGGATATTATATATAATACTATAGGGCAGAGGGATGAAATATCTGTTGTGCACAGGAAAAAAGTTGAAATCCTGGAAAAAAAGAAAATTCATAACCACAGCTATGTTAAGCTAATATTATTCTTATCTTACAACCCGTTGCTACAAAATTCACCCAAGTCTGCTTTTGGTGCACTGATCTGATCTGTTTTGTACACTCAAAGCACCCTTGCTATGCACAGCACACTGAACAGTAGCTGTTGCAGTGCCTGCAAATTTCATGTGCACTTAGAGTCTGTTTCATATGTTATTTTTTCATTATATACCATTTTTGTAGAGGACTGCAATGATTTTACTAGCACAGCACAAGTCTGACACCTGATTACCACCATATCAGCATCAGTCCACTGCGCAAAGCATCAGCTTCTATTCTTAACTGAAACTGTCATATCTATTCTGCTTTTATCTCTGTCAGATACACAATATGCACCTGTACAAAAGGAAAAAAAGGCTCAACCATTTCCTCTGTTGCAAACAAAGGGCTAAGCTTCTATTTCTGGTTCTGCAGAAGGGTTGATCCACATGAATGAGAAGACATTCAAAGATTTGCAGCTTTTTAAAAAGTAGGAGTTTTTAAAGTAGTATTTTTCTATTCTAACAATTTTGGTTTGTTATTGTATAATACATTCCTATTATTTTGTTCATAGAACCAGATCTTCATTCAACCAAACCTTTCTCTTTGGTTTAGTCAGTATAGAATTTTCAAAACTAAATTAAACAAAAAATTAATTTACTTATGGATATGACAGTTTCCATACATGCTTGAAATTATTTGACTCCAATGAACAAGAAACCAGTGTCCCCATATTTTTCCAAAAATTGTCAAGTTTAGTCAAAAAGTGCATTGTCAATCTATAAAAACATAACAGCACTGGTCTGTTACACTGATGCAACTACTCACTGATATCACTTTATGTCATCAAGTATTTGAAATAATCTTGCTTCTAAGGAAGTTTTCAGCGCATCAGTAATTTGAAGTGTGAGGGCTATCAAAATGTAGCTGAGATATACCCACAAACCTCTGACTGAACTATGCAGTCTTTGAAGATAAGAGTTTCTTTCTTGTTATGGCTGTATCTTTTGGTAAAGATCTAGAAAATATCAATTTTTGGATTTTAAACTCCATATATGGTTCTTTTTCTTGGTGTTTTCCTAAGGTCATTTTTGAGATTTCTTCCATATTCCACATTTGTCTGATACAAAAAATAATTTGCAGCACTATTTCAGGACTTCTGGGAGAAAAAAACCCGACTTTTAAATTATGACATTTGATTTTCCACTGTTTCTATCTTCTCAGAGTTCAAACATCTAATTCTTCTTCTGGACATTTTAAGCTCTTTTTTTTTTTTTTTTTTTTTTGACTTGCAGCAATATAATTCAAGTTTGAGATTTAGTCTTCTGTGTCTACAAATATACTTTCTATATGCTTCAGTACTCATTACGTTTTGTTAACAATAACTGATGGACATTTATTATCCTTTAATCCTTCTTAAAGACAAAGCAAAATTTGTGAAAGTGTTTGGATACACCAAAAACATAAAGCCATTTGAAACTTATTTGTAAAATGAAATAGGTAAAAATTAAATAGGTAAATTGGTTTACTCCTTTGCTTATATTCAGTGTACTCTTTTCACACTTGCTCTGTGTATTTGTTTAACTACGTTTTTTAGCTTGAGTGACAATTTTGTGTATAAATATGGTACAAAGGATACATACAGCAAGACTATTTCTGGAGCAAGACATAGTTGGAGAAACCATTGCTAAGAAATGCAGTGGATTGTGCATCTACACATTGGCAAGCTATCATTTTTCTCATGTAAGAGGGACGGAGTGAAAATATATTTCACACAGTTTTATGTCGTAGTTGTAAGATCGGTGTGCTTCATTGTGAATGAAGAACTATCAAACTTTTGGCAGCTGATATATAAATGAAAATGGGAATATATTCTAAAATATTGTAATCGCCTAGCTTCTACTTACAGGGAAAGGAAAACAAGCATGTGGACCAAACAACAGTGGAAAGGAAGTATTTTCTTTCATTGCGTGATTTCTACAACCTCTTGCCAAACTAATCTCTGACTAATCTTAGCCTCACTCTGCCATACATAAAACATGTACATACACACAAACCCTTCTGGCTGAAGATCATTCAAGAACAGCTTTGTGCAGCATGTTTCTTTTTGAGACACTGAGAGCACATCATATCTAAAGTTCAAACTTGTAACAGAAAACTTAACCATAGGGTTACTACCCATGCTTCTAGAAAACTGGGGAAACTTAGTAGTTAAGCAATAAAAATGTGTTGGTCATACTCAACATCTATTTATTTACATAGGCATCTAAAGTGACTGCTGGCTTGCAAGATTAAGTAATAAGAACATATTACATTATTTTGAAACAGTCGTAAAATGGTAATTTTTTTGTGGGCGTTGTGGATGTGAAACAGTAAGAGGCACTGGCTAGCAGTTATTTCACCTCTACTTTCTAAACCCCATAAAGCTTTAACAAAAACCCTAGGCTGAAGGCAGGTTTCTTTCACAGTAATCTCAGTGGTGGCAAAGTCTCACATCTCTGGAGAAGACACCTTTACGCCACCACATAAATGTGACTTCAGCTGTGTTTTCCCACCAAAACGTGAAACACTTTCGGGACTACAGGTGGTTATCCACCCAGGCAGCAGGGTAGAAGAAAGATAATGTTGACTCACATGTTGAGTCAGCTTCTTCTGTGCATTTCTATAATCTACCCACATGTTCAGGAAGACAAAAAACTTTCAGGGAAAGACTCCTAGGGATAATTAATTTTTCTGTGATGGTAAGAAATGTGCAGCTTGAACCCCGAAGTCCTAGTGACTCACATATATGAGCACAGCACCACAGCAAATTGACAGCCTAAGTGCTCATTCGCAACTACCCCGAGGGACAATCAACTGTACAGCAAAAATACTATCTAAGTATAAAGACCTTTATTTAGGAAATACCAGGCCATCCATTCTTGTGAGTTATAAATTTAAAAGTGACAACAAAAATGAAGCAGTTGGTTTCTACTGATGAGATTTGCAAGGATCAGAAATATTTTTAACTTGCCTTGGCCAGTTTGTTGTTTTCTACTGCTGCTGAATGGCACATTTGCCATGATACATTCTTTCTTCTCAGGTTTCATCCTGAGACAAACCTTTCTTGTCTGACTTACTTTCTTCCCTCAAATAATCTGGAGAATAGGTCACTTCTTTCTGGTTTTACACATTCAAGATTGTACAGCAATTTGGTTTGCTGACTCTATCTTATTTATGCAGCATTTTTCCATTAAAATGTTGCCCTCAGTTACATAAAAGATACCCATATTTCACCTGTCAGGTGCCAGCCTCTCAGCATATGCCATCTTGCCCTGTCACTAATGATGATCATACCAGAGGTCATTGTTGGAGGCTTACTGTCATTTCACTGACACAATAGAAAATGTTCATAAAAGCTCTTCATTTATGCATTCTGAATTTCCTCCTAATCTCACCAGTAATTCCACTGTACATTTGTAAAAGGAGAACATCAATAAATTTGTTGACTACAAAGCTAATTTCTCATCATCAGCAGGGACTTCAGCCTGTGTATGCACTAGTGACAGTGCATTTTTGCAGAATGTGATATTTCACCTCTGCAATTCAGCAGGTGGCCTCATTTTCGTTCTAATCATACAGTATCAGTATCTGTTCAATTTTTATCCTGAATCATATCTATTCAGGCTCCTGTCCTTATCTGACCTTGATAAACTGATTGCATTTGTGAAGCTTACAATTTTCTCTTTAGACTCTTTTTCAGATGACTTATTGGTTGAGCAGTTGGATATACTTGGTTAATCCTGTGCCTTTGGGCAAGAAATCATCTCTGCTGAAAGCTGCTGTGATGAAACTTGGAAAATGTTCTGCTTTACTGGGTGAGGGAGGAAAGGTGGGGGATCTTTCAATGTCCTACTACTAATTTTTATTTTGTAGCATTGTTATATCTTCCAAAGAATTTAGAGTGTATTGTTCCCTTCTGAATAGCAGCTTACAGGAATACATATGGTAGGTTCTTTACAAGATTCTTCTGTCTCCAAGGGAAAGAGATTGCAACTTGCTGCTCATAGTATTTATACAAGTTACTGCTGAAAAAGGTTCTCTGAGTTGCAACACTAGATGATTAAAAAATATTTGACTATGCTAACAACTAACTTCCACACTTCACATAATAAATTATTGTTTCTTATCTCTGTTTAGATATGGATTTTTCTTGTGAAATCTACATTGTGAAATGTTGGCACTAGATTTTCACTGAACATCACTATAAACATTTTTTATAAGTCTGAGAAGGACAGGAAGAGGGATGAAGATGCCAAACTTTGCGGCAGCTTTTCACCAACATGGTAATAGATGTCAATGATAAATGGGCACAGGACAAAATCCAAACATCCTGGGAAACCATATTGTGACCAGGCTGTACCTCCACTCAGACACTGGAATGGTTTGATCTCTTCTACATTTTGCAACGTTTGTTTAGCTTGACAGTAAAAACTATTGTCAGATGGTAAGTGAATCAAACTCTTTTATGTGTTTTGTCACTCTGGAGCTAAGACTCATGGATGAGGTGTTGAATGTCTCTGTAAAAACCCTCAACTGGAGTTTAAGAATTATGGACATCTTTAAACATCACCCAGGACACAGACAGCTCTCACTATGGTGCTACAAACGTAGGTCTGTAAATTCCTGGTTGACTGGACAAAGTGAGCTTGTTACTGTGGATTCACTGGGCAGCTGGGAAAAAGAACACAAATAATTTGTATTCACATCTTAGAGCACTGCGGGAAAAAAGCCTGCATAACCACCAACTAAAAAGAACCACTTTTAACAGTTCTTTCAACCGTCTCCTTCTTTAGAATTAATGTGGCAATAGGATTTGTAACAGCAGAGCAGAGATGGTCCTGCTAACCTGCAATTCCTTCAGCAGAAGGAAGTATCTTCACAGGATGCTTTCTGTTGGTAGTTTGAAAAAAAAGAAAATTCTTAGATATGAAAATCTGTGACAGAGGGGGTATTATTTGCTAGCAGAGAGACAGAGCTGACTAATGAATCAAGGAAGGCAGGACTACCTTCAAAATAGCCTCTTTCAAATATTGAAAGAAAAGAGCTAAAAGGAGAAAGAAGTAGACAATTAGCAGAGGGCAGTGTCATACCTCTGCCATGCTGCAAGGCTTGGTCTGCTACGCTGGGTAAAAAATGTAGTAAGAAGGTGGTATTTAAGATAAATGAGTGATTCCTGCCATCCACAAGGAAAAATGCTTCAGGGAAGAAACCCCATCTCTGCCAGTATCACCAGTGTCTTATTATATAACTAATTATTTTGTGAAAAAATTACACAATCATCATTTTAATTATATATTATGCATTATAAATAATACTGCTTCAGGGGAAAAAAGCACTACCCTGCAACTGAAACATGCAAGAATTCCAACTGCAAGTTGATCTTCATCAGTAACAGCCTGATGCCTCCTCTGCAGGGAAGCTCTTTCAGTTTCAGGCACTGCGGTTATTACTGTAATTTCAGAAGCACAGCACTATTTACAAGCAACTACAGATCTTGGCCTTCATTGTGGTAGGTGTTGCATTATTAGTGCTTGACTTTCACCAGTGATTACCCTAAAGAAGGTTGACATGGCTGGGCTCACAGGACTAACAGAAAATGGAGGAAGATGCAGAAGAAAAACAGAGCAGTTACTGAAGAGGAAAGAAGGGCCAGTTTCAAGAGGAAATGATCATTGCACAGGTTAGCTGTGTGAAAGCTACATTAATTTGTTACATTAATTTGTTTCTCAAGAGTATCTCATTTGTGGCAAATCAAGTGATTATACGCACTAATACTTATGCTTTTCCCTGGATTGTTACTTTTTTTTTTTTTTTTTTTTTGATAGAATATACATGCTTTTCCCTCTGAATTTCAAAACATGTCATGGCATTGGGCCATAGCTGCTTTTTCTGACAATACTTTAAAGAAAGTTTTTGATTAATATTTAGTTGATGATTCATCTAATTAATTTAGATGAATGTATGAATACCTTAAAATATTTTAAGTCAATAAACTTGAAGACTGCTTTAAGGCTACTGGTTACCTGCTCATACACAAGTGGTAGCACATCCTTTCATCTGGCATAACTATGACCTTGCTAACAAATGTATTTGATAAAATGCTGATTGCTGGGAAAAACCATCAGGACAACAGTAAGACAATTACCAGCTTTATCATTTGGGAAAATACAGTGAACATTTTCCAACCTTACATTTAAAGATAAAATTAAAAAAACCCCCACACCTTTTGATTTTAAGCTTTCCAGTAAAATACTAGAAAAATACACAAAGTACCTTGCCTATCCATATAGCTAGCTCTTCCTTCATCAGTTTTGCTCTGCTGCTCAACAATTTTACAGTCAAGCACAATAAAGAAAAGTGAAGGAAAAGCATGGAGATCTCAGTTAGCGTGAAAGCAAGATGAAAAATGACGCATTAGAACAGCCAAAATAGATAACAAGAAGGTCTGTTGAATGTCTGGCTTTCTGCTTGCCAAAAGATGTGGAAGCCTTAATTATGATTCATGGAGTCATTAATTCTTTTTAGGCATGAAAGTTAATGGAATAATGATTTTTAATCGCTGTGGGATGATTCCTGATGTGCCTAAACAAAAATAGTACAGATGATGTATAATGCATAAAGAACATTTCAAGAAAAGGAGTCTCACTCAAATGAAAGGATATCTAAGGACTAAGTGTTCATGGAGTGCCTTTTACGGTTTCAGTTCAGGGCACCGGCATTCAGGAGCCCATGCTTCCAGAACCACAACCAAAGTGCATCGGAAAAGTGAAGGGCCACTTTTGCTTCTGCCTGCTTTACATGAAAATAACCACAATTTGCACCTATTTTTTTGACCCTCTTTCTCCTTGATAGCTGCCTGAAATGTGGTGATGATGCAGGGCTTTCTGTGGTGGAGATGAAGACCATGTCATTAGGAGCAACCCCCACTTAGCTGCAGACTGCCTTTGGATTGAAGCGTACCAGCTTTCAAGTTTGGCTGGATTGATTCAGCAGTCATCTTGTGTTCTTTCTGTTCTCATTCAATTAAATTCATTGTAGCTAATTAAAAAAACATGTTGGTTTTATTTGGATGTAAGACATAACATTTTCCAAAATGAGATATGATTAAAACGTATGAGACAGCTATGAAGATTTGTACAGAACAGCTCTACAGCCTGCTTGTATTTCTCTGCATTGTAAAATATAAATCTAAGCTGAGTCCTCTTCTACCTTATTTTTTATTCCTGTCTATGTATGTGGCCTGTGCAGCTTGTGATATATATCACTTTTTACTGTTTGCTCCTGTAGTTTTAATTTCATTCTCCCCTACCTCTGTCCTCTCCCTCCAACCCTTTTTTGGTTTGTTTTATGGATTGAAACAGGCTGCTTTACACAGTAATATTTGACTGCTGTTTCTAGAGTTGATTAAGCATTTATCTATTTATTTCCCTTGAGTGCCAGACCATCGCTCCTCATTTCTGATGTCTCCACTGTAGCAGCCAGTATCTGAACGAGTCAATGGAAAGGCCAAAGCACCTCCACAACACCGTTTGTTTTTCTGCTTGAACCACCTACTTCAGGATGAGACAGACAGCATAGGGGAAGAGGAGGAAGGATTTGCAAGGCTTCATTACAGACCTCTCCCTGTGCTCAGTACTGATGCAGAATCAGTGCAAGCTGTACAGGGGCAAGCATAACACTGGCATCAGCTCACGTCAAGGCTTGGCCACCGTAAGCAGATTTGGAGTCTCAGAGACAGATTCAGCAAAGCGTTTGAGACCAGTACTACCAATATTACATGAAAAAACTTCTTAGCTACTTCAGGCACAGGTTTAAAGTAGGCAGAAGTCAAAGACACAAAAAATAATGCCAGTTCTTAAGCTCAGTTCACTTTTACATGAAGAGCAGAGCTGCCATCGGCACTCTGCCTCTTGTGTATCAAGTTATGAGGACTCCTTAAAATTGCCATTATGGCTTTAGAGAAATCCCACTAACAGTGTCTGCCTTGTATTGCACTAGGTCTTCTGTTACTGATGCACAATGGTGCTCAGCATGCTCAGTGACTCCTGATTTTGCTGGCAAGCTACAGATCCTCACCTTTTCTGTAAACTAAGTACTGAAGTTAAAGTTTAAAGGAGATGATGCATAAAAAGTATGATTTCATCACAATGTACTCTTTGTTTATTTACAGTGGCCTGAAGATAATTACCTAGCAGTAACTGAACTACTTAATTTCCAGAGCACCTCTAAATAAAACCTAAGTTAGCTCAGTTCCACATCCCCAACTAATGATGATTCTGAAATCCAGCTACTTTAACTATCATATGTGGAACAAACTGTGCCAAAGATATAGCTGACAGCTACGAAATATTGCCTAGAGATCTGAAGATACAGCTGTTATGTCACTAAGGGTATTATTACTCAGTTGAGGTAATTTTATTTAATTTTTATTTTATTTTGCTTATTTCCAAGGATGGAAATTCCACAGCCTCCCTGGGCAACCTGTTCTGGTGCCTGACCTCCCTCATGGGGTAAAAAAGTATCCTAATGTCTAATTAAAATTTCCAATATTGCAACTGGGGCTTGTTGCCTCTCATCCTACTGTGCACCTTTAAGAAGAGTTTGGCTCCCTCCTGCAAGCTCCCATTGGGTATTTGTAGACAGCAACAGGATCCCCACAAAGCCCTCTATTCTCAAGACTGAACAAACACTGTTGTCTCAGACTCTCCTTCTACATCATATCAACAACTATAGCTGGGTGAAACAGGCAAATAAAAAAGTGAATAAAATAATTTTTTATTGGTATGCACTCATGGATTTAAACAGTGATCAGCTGGAAAACTACTCTTCCTTGCAAGCCCATTGCAGAGAATATATGACCATTAGCATTTTCAGAACCGAATTTGTCTCCTAAGTGAAATACTTTTCAGTTTTTAATCATGAAGAAGAAGAAAACCTTCTAAAATAAATGGAAATCTTCTCTGTCTACTAATCTTGCAGACCCAATACTGCTTGTGCTCACTTTACTCCTACTTATAGGTTTTTGTTTATTTGAGGATAAATCACAATAGTAAAAAAACCAAACAAAAATATTATCTAAATTTTTTTAATTGGCACTGAAACATTTGGGGGTAGTTTAAAGCCATTGTAGCAGTTTTATTTTTATCTCCTTGGTCTAGCCACTGATCATGTCAGTGCTGGCCTGAAAGGGAGGAAATGGAAGGTTTTTCTTTTTGTCTTTAACTGCAGCCAGAGCAACCTGTCAGGTGGTACAAGACATTTACTGAACAAATGTAAGTCAGTATAAGTCATATATAAGACGTGATCAAGGGCATTCAACAGATGGCTCAATGACCAGTTAGAAGCTTCGAATATGACCACCATATACAGGCTAAGACTAATACAGGAAAGAATTCTGGTATCCCCCCCGTGCTTCTTCAAGAAGGAAAGAAAGTGTTTGTGCTTCTCTCAGATTTGTGTTATAATTGGCTAGGGGGTTAAATGATCTGGCTTTTATACCTCTAGAAAAAGTAGCAGCCCCTCAGTAGATGTGTGTCAACAAGAGTAGGGAAATAACTGATCATGCAAACTCAACTTCAGTGCAAAGATTTCCTTTTGGGATGAACAATAAGGAAGAAAAAGAAAATACACAGATTATAGAAAACACTATTAAGACAGACGTATAAATGTCTGATGGACGGAGGAGCACACAGGCAGAGGCAAGCACAGGAAAAACATGAATCCAGAAAAGAAAAGAAATTTTCTTCAGGAAGTTTAAATGGAATATTCTAAATGAAAAATTTAAAATCCTGTTAGGTATTGCATACTTTATTTTGTTATCCATGAGTTAAGGCTTGCAAATGAAAGCTTGCAAATAACAGCAGCCTATGAGGAAGGCTCCTCAATCTCCACTCATACAGAAGTATTATTATTATTAAATCTTTGTATTGTGTTGTTATTTATGCATGCCACTTATTCACTGCCACACAAGCTTGTGCAAACATTCAAAAGAATAAATTGTTTCATAAACAGATTCTTACAAAAGTAATGTTATAGTTTACTGACAGCAGTTATAGAAGTCTTCCTGCTGGATTCCTTTGAAATGAAATCTGCTTCTCACTTCCATAGACTGGATTTGTTTACCCTCCTCTTCCAGTGAAAGGTGTGTCAGTTATTAACTTGTGACTGGAGAGTGAAGTGACTACTGGTTTTCAATTACAAGATAATTTTTGGTGTGTGTGAGGTTGTTAAGGATAACTCTTTAATTATTTTTTTCACTGTACTTTGGTGTGATTAGACCTTCCAAGTCATCAAGAGAAAGCTTGTCTGTCCATAGGCGTCTGTGAAGGAAACAATCCATGACTTTAAGGCTGTCTTCATTCTCTCACTGCTCTTACAGCTGCTCACTGAATGTCTGAGATGCAATGAGAGCAAGTGACAGATCGATCTTATGAACACCAAGAGAGGCAAACAGAACAGAAAAGATTTTCCAAACCTTTTATTGAAGCTATGATATAGAGAATACAATAGGGAATCAACTCCAGCCCTTGTGGAACTGCATATATAAGCACTAACAAAGTAGTGTCTGCCTAAGATAAAAAAAGATACCCTTTCAATATTTTATATATAGAGAAAATGATATACAGAAAAGACGCTGAAACAAACAAAACTGATGGCGTTTCCCTAATTAATGCTATGCCTTCCTCTCAAACAAGTTCCTTCCACAGGTTAATTGTCTCAGAGTGGGGAGCAGCTACATCTGTGCTGCTCCTGGCTCTGGAGGTAACTCAGATGAGTCCAGATTGTGAGTCTCTGCTCCAGGCTTCATTGTGCAATGCAGAATTAACACCTGTTTTTACTCTTTCTTTCCTTGCCCAAAGAGCCAATCCAGACAATTTACAGGGTAGTCACAATCCTAGAGTGCATTTACAATACATGAGAAAAGATTTTGACTTTGACATGTGGGAAAAATAATCACAATTCACTTATCCGGGAATGTGATGGACTACCCAATCAGATACAATAGAATGGTTAAACTATTAGGTGACACTACCATTTCTGAGACTAAAAAACAAGTCAGCAACTAAAGTGATTCTGGATTCCCCGTTCTCTCATATTTCCCATGCTTGGTTTAATAAAAAGGGCATAGCCCCAGAATTTGGCAGCTCTGTGCACTGCAGAGACTCTCTGCTGACTGATTTCTTTGTTCAAGGCAAGAGAACGGAGAAAAGCAGCCGATGATGATATTTGATTCTCATTCATGTTCTATATGCCTCGGTATTTCTCACCTTTTGACCTGACTGATCCATGTCTGTTAAGAAAATCCTACAGTCAGTAATGAGGACAGCCAATTCCTTTTTCTGAAAGGTCAAGCTCGGAAACAAATGCAACTCCTAGTTTTCTAAAGTGCTAGAAAAAAACATTCCCTTCACTCTACTCTGACACCAGGGCACGTCTGATCTGGAGAGAATAACTGTAAGCTAGGACCAGTGCAAGAGACTTGCAGCATTCTTGGTTCACAGGGTCTACAAATAGCCCCCAAATAGGAATCCTTTTGGTTTGAGCCTTTAAAATTATTGAGAGAATCGCTGATTCAGTGATACTACCTGGTATTAATTTAAACGCTGCAGTTTAAAGCTGAACTTGCATCTGAATGTCTTCTTTAGGGATGTTTCTACCTTTATGGGTAGGGTAGTGTAATAGATATCTTCTGAAAATAGAAAATAGAATATACATTTTGCCCATGATGGATATATATCTTCATGCCCTAGGGTACAGAGATCCAGGAAGGAAATCTGTGAGTTAGCCTGCCCTGAGGTCTATGGTACATCCTTTTGGAGTAGGGGTAGAGAGAAAGGATCTTTGCAATAAGCAGTGTTAGTGCAGGGACCAAAGTCTGTAAAGGCTGTATCCTCACTTCTCCCCTGGTACAGCTAGTGCCTATCATCTCATCCTGAGCAGGTTTTAGCCTCAAGTTAGACTAGAGGTATCCTACAATATAACACTTCCAGCATTCTTGAAGATTTTGGGTCAGCTTTGTCTGTCTG
The DNA here is from genome assembly GCF_047716275.1 of Strix uralensis. Classification (NCBI taxonomy): domain Eukaryota; kingdom Metazoa; phylum Chordata; class Aves; order Strigiformes; family Strigidae; genus Strix; species Strix uralensis. Next base: position 80,770,280 of record NC_133973.1, read on the forward strand.
CAGTCATGGTCTGACTTTCTTTTTATTACTAAGCTGGGAGCAAAAGGCAAAATATTCTGAGGAAAAATATTTAAGAGAAGAAGTGCCAGAAGGAGAAATTTGATTCCCTTCAAGCATCTCAATGCAGCTGAGGTAGACAAGGACAGAATACAGGATTACTGTTTTGTGTTACAACAAAAACCGCATGATTTGATGATATCCATTAGAAGAATTTAAGATTTGTTTCCCCTCAAGAAATTAATATAACCTTTGAACTTTCAGAGTCTGAGTACAGATATCCTTGCATATAGCACTGTGCGAAACTGTTCACATATTGGTGAATGAGCATGCTATTTTCGGCAAGGCAGCAATATGTCACGTTAAATCTAAAACTAGGCATCTGAGAAACAGTCTTTGGTCTATGTCTGGAGGTATTATCTTCTAGTGCATGACCAAGTCAAAATGACTCAATTTTATTGGCCTTCCAGCTCTATATTGATCTTTTAAATAAAGATATATGAAAGTGAAGCAAATCCTTATTTATATTGGTACTTCTTAATATAAGAACAAAACTGATGTTGACTGAGACTAGAGACCAGTTGGAAAGTTTGTTTAAAAGCATTCTTGTGGGACTCAAACCAAACTTTCACTGGCCCTAGAGCACCATACATATGCTGTACACATAAAAGCTGTTGATTATATTCCCAGATATGGGCTTTCTGAACATAATTTCTTCAGAGCTGAAAAACACTGAATCATAAAAAGTAAAATTTCAGCAGTTAACCTGCTGCATGTTTTCTGAATTCTTTTAGGAGGAAGAAGTTTGCACAGTTTCACTCACTTCTCTGAACAGATTGCAATACTGAGTACTAAAAAATACTGTGTTTATACCAGGTTTTCCTGTGGTCCCTTTCCTCATTGAGGAATCAGAATTCCTTTAGACTGAAATATAAAGTAAATGGATGAAACTTGAATAATTAATTACTTGAAACAGAAGGAGTCAGTGTTTTTAGAAACCACCTGGCACCAATTTTAAATAAAAGGAATGCTAATGCTTGGAGAAAAAAAAAAGAGTTTCTAAGGTCCTCTAAGTGTTTCAAGCCAATGATTTGAACATCTGGCTAGGAAAGCTCATGTTTGAGCATGGGAGGATTAGGTTAAACAAAACTGTCTCTGGAGTACAGAGGACTTGAACAGAGTCAGATTATTGCACACCTGAGCCACAACAAATCTTAGGAAAGAAATTCCTGGAGAAGTTCATATGCTAATGCATATATGTAAAACTGAAAATAAAATATAAAACTTATGAAATCCACATTAAAGAGGAATACTTATCTATTATTATCAGTACATAGCTGCCTGTTACTGAGTGCAACAACAGACTTCTTGCTCCTGTCACTCAGCCTTCAGAAGCCTCCTCCTGACAGAAATGAATGGTTCACAGGCAGGCAGGGGAATTGGGGACACTGAGGGGATCCAGCTAATCATGTTCAGCCTACTGAAAACAACTGAAAGCAAACCCCATGGGACAGCAAAACTACCACAGAAACTGTAAAGCAGTAAGGAAAAAACAGCCCTCAGAAAGTAAACCTCACACTGATGAATACCTTAGTATTCATCTACCTCCATGTTTTTTATTTACATACTTTTCCATCTATTTCTCAACTTCCTTATTTTTTTGTTCCTTTTTTTTTTTTTTTTTTTTTTTTCCTTTTCCTTTACAGGAAAGTGAGTTGTCTATAAAAGTCAACAAAATATATTCTTAAACTAAAGTTTGGCTCCCTACCCCTCTGTCTTTTTTCCCAAATGTCTGAAAATCCACGTCTACAACTACGTGGTATGCTCACAAAAATTACATGCCTTTTCGATATACTGATTATACGTTTAGAAGGAATTATTCTGTTCTGTATGCAGGGGCAAATATTGTTTCTCTTCACTATTGTGAGCTTTTCCTTATTGTCTTCTATGTTCCACACAAAATTGAGCTAACAGATATTGAACAACAATAAAAAATCCAAGAAGAAGAGCAATTGCTCTGAAATACTTTCATTAGAAATATGGAAACCAAAAGCCAAATCAACAGTAACAAGAAAACCTCTTTCCCTTCCCAAATCTATTTACAATTACTCGCTGTAGTGGTACCATGAGAATCTAAAGAGAAAAATACATGGCCCACCCAAGCTTTACATTGAATTATTCTGTAGGACAAAAAAAATTTATAACTACTGCCTCATGCATTGAAAAGAATTCAAATCAATCCTGTGGAATAAGACCTTAAGGTTACTGATGTAAATTGTTTGCAATAAACCTAATACATCTTTCCCAGCCTTTTTATTGTAGACACTGCTGATTGATTTGCTGTATTAAAGTGCAGCAGAGATTGTAGTGATATGAATTAATATTAACTGGTGAATAACATGTATATAAATGTGTCATACCCCATTTAAATCAATGTTAATCCTTCCCCCTTGGTTAGATCTGGAGATCTCCAAACATATTTTTTTTTTAATGAGAAAGTGATAAGCAATGTACAAAAGGAATATTCTATTTTATTTAATGTCATTTTATTGGCTTCAATTTACTTTTTTTCTTAAACAAATGTCAAGTTCAGTTGAAGATGGTAAGTCTTGGATATTGTTGTAAGTACATCTTTTGTGCTCAAAGTTACTAACAAAATGTTAATCAGGCTTATTTCCTGCCCAGTGCTATTAGCTATCACTTCAAAGGAGAGCTCCTAAGATTTAAAGGCAGTTTTTGAACAGCCAAGACCTCCCTGTGGCACTAGAAATTAAACTCACTTTTTTGCCTCCCTTTTCTTAGATTGCTTAGTCCATCAGGAGTAATTTACTCTAATTTGAGGCTGTGTGTTCTGGAACTGTAACTGTTTCTTCAGGACAAGTTAAATGATATTGTGTCACTAGTTGCTATGCCCCTATCAACTTCATAAGCAAATTTTAAACCTGAATAAATTAAACCTATAAACACAGCATTTGTCAGACTGGATCAGACAACTGGTTTATCACACTGTCCTGCCTGCCACTGGCAATGATCAAACACTTCATGCTCTTGAGCAAGACAAAATATGCCTAGTGCACCCAAGGCAATATTCTTTATAGGCGAGAGAAAATGCCTTCCTGACCTCCGTAGGTGATGGATTATCTCCCTAAAGCTTAAGACTTTATTATGACTTTGTTTTTGCTTCTTTAACTAGAGGGGTAATGGATATCAAGTCAGGATTACTTATATGTAAAACCAGACACGTGCTCTTAATTCAACTTGATTCTTCTTTCCCGCCATGGAAATGAGTATTGAGAAGTGGCTCATGCATAAATGCTTGATTTCACAGAAAACAGAACAGCTTTTGTATCAAGGAGTGCCGGATCTGGGGCAAGTTGTCACTGCGTCTCCTTCTGTAGCCTTCAGTGTGTCCTAGTCTTCCCAGTCAAGTTAACCAAAGGGTTTCTTGTTCTTTCAGTAGTGTAACACCCCCACCTCTCACTCAATAATATAAATAAGATTTTTTCCCCCCTCATTTTTCATACCTCTGACTGTTTTTATTATGCAAGGTTTTTTTTGGTTGGTTGGTTTTGGTTTTCGGTTTTAGTTTGTTTATTTGGGTTTTTTTGTTTGGGTTTTTTTGTTTGGGTTTTTTTTGTGTTTTTTTTAGATATATAATAGCTCCTCATTAGACTAGGACATTTCTGGGTGATGCTATTTATTTTATATATATCTTTGTGAGATGGCTATTTCAGTCACAGCAACATTTGCCTTAAAGTCATAGGATCAAAGATATAAGACATAATGAAGCAAGAGAGGAACATTATTTGGTTCACAATGTCATCATTATGACTTTATAGCTTCCTGGCATTTTTAATTTTCTTATTTGAGAAGGTCCTCTGTGGGTTATTTTTAGCTAAACTGTCACAAACAGCACAAATAGTCAAACAGAAAACTCCCACAAGAAATTTTTTTCTTTAGAAGAGCCATTTTCTCCATCCTCATCTCATGGCTTCTCATCTTTCAGATTAAAAAGCAAATTTAAATAATCATTAATTTCAGTTATTTTCACCCATGAGCATTATACTCAGCTTGGTTGAATTTCATAGGGGACATCAGTGACAGAGGTATCTACATCTCTATAGCTTTGTTTTTTAATTGCCCAGTCATGTTAATTAAGTAAAACAACTTATAGCACTGTTATTAATAAAAATAAACATCCAACTCATTGTCTATTTTCTCAGCCAGATCATTAGCCTAAACATTACTCAGTACTGACCTCAGCTACATCATTGATTTTTCTCCAAGATGAAGATTCAAAATAGCCTTGTTCTCTCTTTCAATTAAATAGTTTTCTCTCTTAAAAAAAAAAATATTTTTTTTTTCCTTTTTCCCCTCTGTCAACAGTGCTTTACAACAGGCTTCATGGTCTTATTTAAAAAGAAATAAATCAAAAGTAATGATATTTTTGAGCTCACCTTTATTTCTTCTTTAAAGTAGAAGACTGAGGAAAACCATGACCCCTTTAACCAATTTAAGTTATTTTTTGCTACATAAACTTAGCATAGTATTATACTATATCTCTAAAATTTCAGTTAGTATCCAATGATCAAAAGTGAAGCAATGTCTTTTATTCTTCAGTTTTTCCTTATTTTCTGAGCTTCTTAAATATTGAGTTTGATTTCAAGGGTTTGTGTTTCTGGTCTTTTTTCTGGTGAAGCTGCTTCACCCAGAACTGTGGAACAGAACTAGACTTAAAATAAGAGTTGTCACTTCCCTATTTTTTCTCGAATAACACATATAAAGGTAGGGGATTTAAACATTTGGTTAAGAAAATGACAAACAGATTTTAAAGATGAAAGCATCTCAATAATAGTTGTAATCATCCCATAAAAGAGGGGTGTAATTATGGCTGGTCCAGAAAAGAGGGTGGCAGTGGAAAGGCCATCAATGCTGTATTTATAAAGAAGAAAATAATATTTCAGAATGAAAAAGCACTACACTGAAACAGTTGCAATGCTCCATAAAATCACTGGAATTGAGCAACACATTAAGAATGCCATGTATCTTATGACAAGAAAATGCATCTAACTTACTTTGCAGGATAACGGACCTTTTATGATACATCCTTGGTGCACACTGTTCCACCACCTTCAAAAGTGCACAAATTCACTTTCAAAAATTTGTGTAGTGTCCAGGGCCTTGAAAAACTGATAACACATTCAGTGCAGATGTTGTCATTCTGAGAGGGGCGAGCAAATAATTTGTAGCTTTACTGGATGAGGCTAGACTCATCCGAATTTATTATGGAGGAGTTATGCATTTAAAAGATTGAAACTTTCAAGGGGGTTTCTCAGCATATACAGAATGCAAAGCATTAAACACCTTTAGGCTTTATCTTACATGAATAACTTTGCTCATATATGTTGGAATATGTCACCTGAATGTACACCTGAATATGTACTTACAAGTCACATCAGCAATTTGTAGGATAAAAATTTATGAAAAGAATCCCCACATTGGTATGACATCAGAACATGTTTTTCCTAAACTACACTTCTGGGGGTCTAGATTTCAAGAAAGTAACCCCAAAACAGACACACTATGTAAATTATAATGAAAGACAAAATGGACAAAGAAGCATAGTCATGATCATGATTGTTGTCTAAATGACATATACGAAGTGCAGAACCTGCACAAATTTTAACCAAAGGAAAGCCCCATCCATTTTCAGCTACTGGTTGTATGTGTTTGCTTTCTAGACATCAGCTCAGAGGATACTTTGGGAAAAAAAAAAAAAAAGACAGAGATGTTAGTTAATTAGATAATATGCATCATCTGTCTCCCTTAAAAGAATACAAAGTCTCTCTAAGGAAACTGTGTAGGGGTCTGCAAAAATTAACAATCAATCCACATATGTATAAAATAAATACACACAGATTGCAATTAAAGTATAAAAAAAATCTGGCAACATTTTTAAAAAACAAAGGAAATATAGCATTATTTGTATTGTTCTATCCCTATTTAATATATCTTACTTAATTGTCAAAAGGACAGTTTTTCCCTTTGTTTTACAAATAAATCCTATTTTTACTACTTTCCATTGACAGTAGAACATTTTATATAAAAAGACAGTTAACTGAGCACTGTGCTTCATCTCACCTAATTTAAGACTTTTGTGAGATACATGGTCCCAGAGGACAATTCTTTCCACCACTGTTTGTTAGATGCCTATACTATGCTTCTGGAGGTGTCATCTTACTCTGATCACCAAGACAGCAAGCATATATAACTAGTGTAACCAACTAAATGTCTAATTTCTAGATTCTTACAGTTGAGTGAGATGAAGCCAGCCCTTTGTGATACAAGTTAGGTATTTTAAATAAAAATAAACATAGTGTTGGTGATAAATATATTTATAAGCACGTCAAGTTTTCCAAACATGGAGCTCTGACAGTATATTTTCCCTAATGCCAAGTATTTTCTTATGTCTGAATGTGAAAAAAAAACCCCAACTGTGTAGGAACACTCCATCTATATGGTATATTTTAGCAGCTCTTTTTGAGACACAATGACCTTCAGGCAAGATGCAGGGGGCCACATCTTGAAAGTCCTGTCTGTTCTTGGTGATCCCAGGACCACATTACTGAGTCTTTCCTTTGCCTAGAATCAAGAGTGGTTGCACACACTCTGCAATGTAACACTCTCTTTAATAAGGAATGAACTTAATAGTGGTGTGAATCACAAAACACAGCAATAAAGATAAAATTCAAAAATCCAATTTTGCAAAGTTTTAGAACACCCGAAGTTTTTAAAAGATAATACTCAGTGCGGGAAACATACAGCATGTTTGAATGTAATTTAGCTTGCTTGGTACCTCTGGTTATTAGTTTGATGGAAAGCTGATGTATGTTAGCATCTAAGCTGTTCAGCAGTTTATGCTGTAGCACTGAACCAGGCAGGACATTAATTCACATGGTGACTTTTGGAGCCAGGCTATAATAACTTATAAATATTATATATTCCATTATTTGCTTCTTATAAAGGGGATTACCATATGAAAACCCAAATATTATCTGCATGTAGGAAAAAGGAATCTGAGTATGCAAAAGAAACCAGTTTGTAAATCTGGGAGGCTAAAGAAGCAAGAACACATAAAGGTGACGTTTATGATTTGCTGGAGACAATTCATATCCAGGCAGAAAGCAACATCCCTGCCTTGGTGGCCAATTCCCATCATTTGCTTTGAGCTGGCATTATAGCTGATGTGACTGCATGACATAGACCTACTCTGTCTGAAAAGCAATCCTGCAGAAAAGCTCAGAAAAGCTAGGTTTCCAAGAGGGTCTGCTCCCTGCTCTGGCACACAGTGCAGCTTCACAAGTGCTAAGATGTGTGCAGCAGGACCTGAGTGGGGGATGACTGGCTTCCAGCAGCCAGCCTCATGGGAATGGGAGAAGGGCTGCCTGAGGTGCCTGGTGAGGACTGGTTCTCTCTACAGAAGTATGCCAGTGTTGGCTGGGAGAGGGTACACTTAGAGATGAATAAAGGCAATGTATACATACAGGAGTCCTTTCTGTAGCTTCATTAAAACTGCCACTTTTACTGCTTCAGTAAAACTGCCACCTTAGACTTCCAGAGGGCTAACTTTGACCTGTTCAAAAGTCTGATTAACAAAATCCCTTGGGAGGCTGCCTTGAAGGATATGGGAGTCCAGGAAGGCTGGACATACTTCAAGAGCAAAGTCTTAAAGGCACAGGAGCAGGCTGTTCCCGTGTGCCGAAAAACAAGCAGGAGGGGAAGGAGACTGGCCTTGCTAAACGGGGACCTTTGGCTGGATCTCAAGAACAAAAGGAGAGTCTATTGGCTTTGGAAGAGGGGCAGGTCTCTCATGAAGACTATAAAGATGTAGTGAAGCTATGCAGGGGGAACATTAGGAGAGCCAAAGCACAGCTAGAGCTCAACTTGGCTACAGCTGTTAAGGATAACAAAAAAATGTTTCTATAAATTCGTTAACAGCAAAAGGAGGATTAGAGAAAATCTCCCTCCTTTACTGGATGCAGAGGGAAACATGGTAACTAAGGATGAGGAAAAGGCTGAGGTGCTCAACGCCTATTTCGCCTCAGTCTTTAGCGGTGGAACTGGCTGTTCCCTGGACACCCAGCCTCATGAGCTGGGAGATGGGGAGTGGAAGCAGACTGAGGTCAGCACAGTTGAAGAGGAGGTGGTCAGAGACCTGCCACACCACTTGGATGCACACAAGTCTGTGGGACCGGATCAGTTACACCCAAGGGTGCTGAAAGAGTTGGCAGATGTGCTCGCCAAGCCGCTTTCCATGATTTACCTGAAGTCATGGCTAACTGGGGAGGTCCCATTGAACTGGAGGGTGGCAAATGTGACACCCATCTACAAGAAAGGCAGAAAGGAGGATCCAGGAAACTATAGACGTGTCAGTCTGACCTCGGTGCCAGGGAAGGTCATGGAGCAGGTCATCTCGAGTGCCATTAAAAGTCATATAATGGAGAACCAGGGGATCAGGCCCAGTCAGCATGGGTTTATGAAAGGCAGGTCCTGCCTGACAAACCTGATCTCCTTCTACAACAGGGTGACCTGCTTATTGGATGAGGGAAAGGCTGTGGATGTTGTTTACCTTGACTTTAGTAAGGCCTTTGACACCGTTTCCCACAGCATTCTCTTGGCAAAACTGGCTGCTCGTGGCTTGGATGGGCACACGCTTCGCTGGGTAAAAAAAACTGGCTGGATGGTCGAGCCCAAAGAGTTGTGGCGAATGGAGTTACATACAGCTGGCAGCCCATCATGAGTGGTGTCCCCCAGGGCTCAGTTTTGGGGCCACTCCTGTTTAACATCTTTATTGATGATCTAGACGAGGGGATCGACTGCACCCTCAGTAAGTTTGCAGATGACACCAAGTTGGGTGGGAGTGTTGATCTGCTCAAGGGTAGGGAGGCTCTGCAGAGGGATCTGGACAGGCTGGAGCGATGGGCTAAGGCCAACTGGATGAGTTTCAATAAGGCCAAATGCCGGGTGCTGCACTTCAGCCACAACAGCCCCCAGCAGCGCTACAGGCTTGGGGAGGAGTGGCTGGAGAGCTGCCAGTCAGAGAGGGACCTGGGGGTGTTGATTGACAGCCGGCTGAACATGAGCCAGCAGTGTGCCCAGGTGGCCAAGAAGGCCAATGGCATCCTGGCTTGTATCAGAAATAGCGTGGCCAGCAGGGACAGGGAAGTGATCTTGCCCCTGTACTTGGCACTGGTGAGGCCGCACCTTGACTACTGTGTTCAGTTTTGGGCCCCTCACTACAAAAAGGACATTGAATGACTCGAGCGTGTCCAGAGAAGGGCAACGACGCTGGTGAAGGGTCTGGAGCACATGTCGTATGAGGAGCAGCTGAGGGAACTGAGGTTGTTTAGTCTGGAGAAGAGGAGGCTGAGGGGAGACCTCATTGCCCTCTACAACTACCTGAAAGGAGGTTGCAGAGAGCTGGGGATGAGTCTCTTTAACCAAGTAACAAGCAATAGAACAAGAGGGAATGGCCTCAAGTTGCACCAGGGAAGGTTTAGACTAGATATTAGGAAGCATTTCTTTACAGAACGGGTTGTTAGGCGTTGGAATGGGCTGCCCAGGGCAGTGTTGGAGTCCCCATCCCTGGAGGTGTTTAAGAGTTGGGTTGACATAGCGCTTAGGGATATGGTGTAGTTGGGAACGTTCAATGTTAGGTTAATGGTTGGACTGGATGATCTTCAAGGTCTTTTCCAACCTAGACGATTCTGTGAGTCTGTGATTCTGCGATTATTGATTTAGGCACTACTTGCCTTTAACAAATTTTATACCTGCCTGGAGGTTTAATGCTTGCAGTTGCACATAGAATAATCATCCCTCTTTCTTTTCTTTCTTTCAAAATTCATACCCTCCAGTAGATAAATTGTCATTAAACTAGTAAGATTCTGTAGAAGTTGAATGAATTAATCTGCAAGTTACCTTCCTGTTTGAGTGAAGCATCTAAATGTTATACAATCACTTAACTATTAATTCAGGAGTGAATTCAGCCTTATGCCTTCAGTCTCAAATAACATACTTCAAAATAACTACAGGCAAGGTGTGTATGTGAGTGTGTATAGCTGTGCGTGCATATCCATCTCTGTGTATTTATATTTATAAAATAGCTCATGTTCTACTCTTTGTTGATTATTCTCAAATCTAAGAAATAAACAATAGAACGTGAGTTATTTTAAAATAGAATACATCAGTTTCATCATTTATTTGGTCCAAATTCCACCAGTGACTTCCACAACCTCTTATTCAAGGAATTTATTTTTTGGTATGTTTATTTAAGCATATTTATTTTCCTTATCATTTCAAGCATCACTGAGTTCTTTTGTTGTCCTTTCCTGAGCTGTACAGAGAACATCATTATTGTCTCCTATGACAATTCCCTGCTTAGCTGCCTGTATCACCTTCAAAACTTTATTTTAGAACTTACCTAATTAGCCTTTGATCCACTAATTGGCTATTATCTGCAGATCTCTTTGTTCTTGCTTGCACATATGATTTTGTTCCTTTCATTATGGGAACATAGAAATTGTCATACTGGGACAAAGCAATAGGTCACTTAGTCTCATATCCTCTCTCTTACCGGGGCCAAAGACAAGACATTTCAAGCAGCCATTCAGTACCCTGAGCCTGCTCCTGTCATTCTCTCCTGTGTAAAGCTTCCACTGAAATAAAAGGCAGATAACATTTTCCCTTTGGCTGCAGGTGTGCACTGAACAGATGTCTTCACTGAACTGTCCACAGTGACATATAATTTTTTTTTTTTTCCCTGAGAGATTACAACTAATTCAGAATTTAATCACATGTACAAATAGTGTAGATGTCATTTGCAAACAGCTTTTATGTACTGATTTGGGTTCTGTGCCCCTTAATGCTGCTAACTACAGGTTGATTATCCAGGGATACAGTCCTCTTGGGAAAGAAGCAAATCTAAGTTCTAAACTTCTTCCCAGCCAAGATGTCTTCTTCAGTTTCAATGTAAAATGTATTTGCAGTTTTAGGCTTAAAAGAAAGCAAGTATTATTATTTTATCATAACAGTCTGATTCAATTTGCTTTACTTTGAAAAAAAATCTATCCTATCTTTTCAAAGATAGATCCCAAGAAATGAAGAATCATCCTCTCTGAAATATTTCAAAAGCTTGATTCCTAGTATTGCCAACCTTATCCATTTAAACTTTGTGAACTAGGCTCCAGAGACTCACAAGTCTCATGAAAAAAAAGCAAGACTCTTAACAAGATTTCAACAGACTGCTGAAATAGTGAGTGGAAGGTCTTGCTTGTTATCTACCTTCAGATGCCTTAGAAATCCAAGTTTTCACTTTTTTTTTTTTTTTTGGGGGGGGGGGGGGGGGGAAAGAAGAGACTAAGAAAAGCACCAGAAGATAAAACTAGAGAATGAGAATTAAGCAGAGTTCTTTATTTCAGTAATTAAATGAAGGGAAAGGGAAAGAGGAAAGAAGAAACAAGAGTGCACTTGGGGAACTGTGTCCTGCTTTGGTCCCCACAATTCAAGAAAGATGTGTATAGACTGGAGAGGGTCCAAAGGAGAGCCATGAGGATGATCAAAGGGCTGAAGAACCTGCCCTGGGAGGAAAGACTGAAGGAGTTAGGTCTTTTCTCCATGGACGAGGGTCAGTTGAAACCTCATCACAGTATTCCAGTACTTAAAAGGCAGCTACAAGGAGAACAGAGGCTTTCTCTTCACAAAGAGCACATGGAGAAGACAAGGGGTAACAGGTGCAAGTTGCACCAGAAGACATTCCATCTCAACATAAGAAAGAAATTTTTTACAGTGTGAACAATCAGTCACTGGAACGACCTTCCCAGGGACATGGTGGAGTCTCTTATCACTGGAGGTTTTTAAGTTGCGATTGGACAGGGTGTCTCATCTAGGGTCCCTTTCCCGTGAATCTCCTGGACCAGATGATCTGTTAGGGTCCCTTTGTACTTGGGCTGTTCTGTGACTGATTCTACAATTCTATAACTCTGGAAAAGAGGAAAGAGGATAGAGGAAAGAGGAAAGAGAGAAGAAAAGGGAAAAAAGAAAGAGGAAAAAAAGAAAAAAGAAAAAAAGAGGAAAAAATAGACCAACACTATTTTCCAACACCACATCGTGGAGCACTGCAACAGGCACTGCTCAGAAAAACAAAGTTCTCTGCAGTTTCCTCCATGTGAAGGGTGAAATGATTGCTAGTAGTGCTTGTGCTTAACTTGAACTCTAAATAAAACAAAATCTGAACACCTTCTGGTTGCCAGGGCTGAATAATTCCAGAGAACTTGTCGTAGTTTCTGTAGGTCATTATGCTAATTTAAATTCACAATGCTTTCATCTCTGCTTTGAATGTAAAGTACCTCACACTGCATTCCCTTTTCTATGTTTTTAATAGCTAGTTTCAGTAATCTACCTCTCAAGTGCCTCAGAATTTCTTCTCTTCTTGACTACGATTTTGTTCTCAAAAGAAAGCTGAGCTACCCCAATTTAAGATTATAAACAAAGAAGCTAAGGGGATAAATTTAGTGACCAAAGTCACTAAATGGGTATCTTTTGCCTTAAACTGATTTTGTTTCCATTTACAACAAGGGAAAAGTTGAAATTAATGCATAATAAATGTCTTTAAATAAGGAAAATTAGATTGCTGTTCAGCTGAGTCACTCACTCCGTGCATGTGTGTGTGTATACTCTTGATCCCTAGTAAATACAAAGCTATATGAGTTGGTCTGACTAAAGGTTAATTCAGCTCAGTTGAACTACCAAGTCAGCAAAATGTATCTTAAACTGATGAAACTCTGGCCAAAATATAAAGCTTTTTGTATGTGCTCTTCTTCCCTTCTCACAAAGATGTTCAAATCAGTTCCCATGCTCTCATTATGCTATGTGTTGCTGAGTAAAGTCATTCACACCTGTGGGAGGAAACAAGACTGAAGGTTTCTGATGATGGGGTTATGCGTTGGTCATCCTGTGAACCAAATAGCCCCTGCTCAGCTCTCAGCTCCTGTTGCAGTGTCTCAGTATGATGACATAAGAATCACTGTCCTCTCTGGCTTGGAAATGCTTCTGGTGCTCTCTTTTTCCTGTCTAACTGGCCCATGAAGGCTGTGCCCATGGTCTTTAACTATGACTGAAACAGAAGGCAGGCTTCAACTTTTTCAGTATGTGGCTTCCAGAGAAAGAAGGTTGGCACTCTTATCCTAAGTCCTCTTCAAAATTAATAAGACCAGTAGGAGTGGAAAGACTGTAACTTTAAACCAGCCTGAACACAAAACATGGTGCCATACTAGCAATAACAGAAAGTGAGGCCCCAGAAAACATCCAGAATAAAAGTATGTTGGAAATGGGGTAGAAAACTAGGCACAGGAACAATTGGGTTTGGTTATAAGAGCTTTCATTAGCAGAATACTGAAAAACAAGTGAAGAAATATCCTCAGGAGCCACAGTTTTTCTTCAGAAAAAGAGATGACAAATGTGAAGAAAAGGGAATAAGAAAAATGGAGAGAAGCATCTCTGAGCTATTTGAACAGCCAAGAAAGAGAACTGGCACAGAGAAAATCCACTGAAAAAGGCATCAAAGCCAAATGAAGACTAGAAATGACCATTGCAGAAGTGAAGACTTGAAATAGCTTTCAATAAAAATTGACGTTTTTTTTTTTCCTTTTACTTTGCTTTCACTCTTCCACCTTTTTTTTCCTTTTACTTTGCCTTCACTCTTCCACCTTTTTATAAATTTCTTCTTTTTCACTTTTATTTTTGCTACAAATTTCCTTCTCACACCTTTGCATTTCATAACGGCATGTGTTAATTTCAGATGTGTATCCCTTCGTTACACTACTCACTGGTTCCCACACTCTATTCCCAGTGAACAGTGAGATATTTCTCTACCAAGCTTAAAGAGAAAACTAAAATGCAAAATGACATAACTTTATGCTACTTGAAGCCTCTTATGCCACTGAATATGGGCAGGCTAAGACTACAAGTTAGTTAGAAAACCCTTTAAAAAATGCTCATCTACTTCTGTCCTCCTTGAACTGGGGTTTTCCATTTAGAATAATTTCTCAGAGTACATATAGCAGTCACAAACATCTGGCAAATAAAAGAGCTTTGAAAATAGCCCCAGATACAATTTCCCACTAGCATTATTTGGATTGGCAAACCCCTCCCTATGAATTGTTTTTTAGTACTCCACTGCTGCGAAGTAACAGTATCTTCCATCAGTTTTAACTAGACAAATAAAAGATGCCTACTTTTCCCATCACCAAAAACATAACTCTGTCATCAAGATCTCATCACTTTGTGAGATTCTGTGAATAAGCAGGTACATGTTTTCCATTACTTTATTCTCTTAAATATTGCAATTGAACAAATTCCTTTAAGGTTTTCAAAACCATTTTTTCAATTCCTGAAGGAAAGCAAGCTATAATTTTATACCTCTTTTCTCAAGTGATTTCCACAGTAATGTATACTACAATAATTCTCATCATGAGTAGTTTTATTTACAATTTGTCAAACTGCAGTCCTTAGAGGAGGTTTTTTGTTAAAATATACAGGTTAACACAAATAGAACATTTTTGCTCAACTGAACTTCAGCACTTTTTAACCTTCTCATATGGAAACAAGATTAAGCTTTTATTTTTCAGTTTTGCACTGTGTGTTTTTCTGTAAGCACTCTGTTTTTAATTTCTACTTACGTGTGCAAAATTTTGAGCAGAGTTGTTTCAAAACCTACCATAACTTTTTGAGGGAATGCAAAATGTTTTAAGATGGCTGCCAGATGTTTCATACCAAATACCTAACCATAGTCGGATGTTTCATTTTTTAAAGCCACAAAATAACACTGGAATACTATATGTAGATGTATATGCTTCTAGCAACTTAAACTCCTTGCAGTTTCTGATACTAGAATATAGGAAAACAATTTTGCTTAGGAAAACTTGAATTCATTCAATTCCAGTAAGCATTTCTGTAAACTTCAGAGGACTACATTCCTTCCCACAATTTTATTGTAGTCTTGCAGGTAAGCATTCCCACAACTGAAAGAATAATAATTTCTTGATTCACTTCTATGGCCTGAAAAAATTGCAACTTTTACTCTACTTAAAGGAAGGAGGAAGTAGGTGTGTGCAAGTCCTGCAACTGCTGCACACCAAGGTGGAAGGGTAAATTGCCAGAAACATGATGAAACAAAAAGACCTATCTTGTGGGTCAGCTATGAAGCTAAATCATTTCATTTACAGAAGTAACTTAGAGTTATGACATCCTTTGAAAGGGATGTTGGAGAAAGTCATTATGAAACCAGACATGTTCATGAAACTCTCCTTGTATTTCTAAAACTTGGTTCTTAATTTGAGAAATATAAAAATCCCACCAAAACCAAAGATGTCTGCAACAGACTCCAAAATGTGCTCTAATTGTATTCCCTTCACATGAACACTGAGCTGGTTTTAAGGCCATATTTCAACTGAATGAAAGCTTGAGATTTAATCAAAGGAATGCATACATAGCAGTGTTAGATGTTTAAGATGCATCTATTCCTCCTCCATATGGGAAAACACTTCCCATAGAGTTTTGAGGGGCTGTTTCCTCCTATCTACTATTTGGGGTCTTCTGGTCTTCCTTGCATAATGTCCCAGTGCCAGTATTGCTCAAAGCTGGTATTCAGTGAACGTGAAAGGAAATTTGTTTGTCTGCAGAAACCGAGAAGATTATTGCATTTTTTGTATGTTGTTACAGAAAACAGAAGCTCTTTCCCTTACTCAACCCCACCTATTCCTATTGTTCTGAAGTTATTTGCAAATAAAGTGAAAAGCACTTCACCGAAGCATTTAATGTAGGTGCTTATTGGTATGCAGAATGCACAGTACTGAATAAGGTGCAGAAAACATTACTCAATACAAAAATATGCTATGGGAATTATGGTGTCATCTTCAGAATCTGACAAATTGCCCAGTGTATGAAATGTTTAGACACTGGTGACTTACTTGGGATGAACATGAGTGGCAATAAAATCACAGGGTCTCCAAGACAAAGTCTGAATGTTGATTTGATTGCAGAGAAATTCTGGCAGGACCCTTTTCAAGCTGCAGTTGATTTCTTTAGCTAGAATTTGGCATGTAAACAAAGAGAAGATTTTGCCATTTATTTCATTCCATATTTTTGGATTTCTGTGCCATCTCCCTGATGATAACTTTTCTTTTTTCTTCACTCACAAACTGCTCATTTCTGCAGCGGCACCTGGGATGGATGGCAAACTAACAACACAAATGCAAGCGTTAGAAAGAAAACAAACCCACAAAGCCTGTTGCATCCTGTAAGGATGCACAGTGTTCCTTGTATCTTGGCATCTTTAAAGAGAACTCACCCCCTCAACTGTCATTTTTACTCCAAGATGATTCATCTTCTTTCTTCTTTGGAGTAAAGACTACAAAATAAGCCAATCAGTTGCTGTGGTTGTATATGGTGAACTTTCTTCCTATTATAGCTGTAAAGTATAGTGAATTTGAAGCTGACCAGTGTGAAGGGTGTTGAGTTTGCAACACCCGTCACATCAATGCTCAAACATACCCGGGCTGCTTACTTCTTCTACAGTGTCACTTAATGATCTCAGAGCCATCTTCTGATGAATGTGTATGGGAGACAAGGTGCCCATGAAATTTTCTTTCCTACATCCTGCTCAAGAGTTCCTCAGGCATTCTCCATTTTGACTCAAAGTGACAAATTAGTTAGCACTGTATTAAACCTGTCAATTTAAAGAGCTTGTTAAATCCCAGTAATTGGAACAAGACTATGCACAAAATATTCTCTGGACTGGGCCTGGAGTTGCACATCATCAAAAACCCAAAAACCTCTGTCCCTAGTGGTCCTAAAAGATGACTTTCTGTTTTTAAATAAAAATTAAATCTTAAGAGGAACCTGATCTCAGTTTTATGAATGTAAACTGAGAGATACTTTGCCTAAGGATAATTTTTCTCTTTGTGTTTATAGCAGCTGAATGGAACCAAGAATCTGGTTCTCAAGCTATCTACCACCCTCTTCCTTTTTTAAACAGTTTTCCTCACATTTCATGGATTTAGTCACCTATTTCACATGAGGATATAGTGGGTTTTTGTGCTGTGTTTGTGTGTGTGGTGGGGTTTTTGGTAGTGGGGAGGGGGCTACAGAGGTGGCCCCCTGTGAGAAGATTCTAGCAGTTTCCTTGGCTCCAAGTTGGACTCACCTCTCGCCAAGGCTGAGTCAATTAGTGACAGTGGCTGTGCCTCTGTGATAACATATTTAAGAAGGGGAATCTGGGAGGAGGAGTTGGAGTTGTGAGGAGGAGCTGCGAGGAGGACATCTATGTGAACACTAAGGTCAGTGGAAGAAAGGAGGAGAAAGACGGGGAGGTGCACCAGTGAAGAGACTCCCCTGCAGCCTGTGGTGAGAGGGCAGCGCCACCTTCCCTGCCACCCATGGAGGTCCACAGTGGAGCAGATGCCCACCTGCAGCCCATGAAGGACCCCATGCTGGAGCAGGTGGCTGCACCTGAACAAGACCGTGACTCTGTGGGAAGAAGCCCCCGCTGTTGTAGTTTGGCACTGGGAGGATTGCAACATGCAGGGGTGACCCACACTGGAGCAGCACAGGAAAGGCTGTGGCCCATGGGAAGGACTCACACTGGAGAAAGCTCATGGAGGACTGTCTCCTGTGAGAGGGGAATCATGCTGGATGGGGCAGGAGAGGAATGTGAAGAGTCCTCCCCCTGAAGAGGAAGGAGCAGGACTGACAGCACCCCCCCATTCCCTGCCCCCTGTGCCACTGGAGAGGAGGAGGTAATCGGGAGCAGAGTTGAGCCCGGGAAGAAGGGTAGGGTGGGGTGAAGGTGTTTCAAGATGTGGTAATGCTTCTCACTGTCCTACTCTGTCTGTTAAGTTTTGTTGTTAATGTCTGAATTAAATTTATGTTCATTTTTTCTGCCCCTAACGAGTCTGTCTTTTGCCCATGACTGTAATGGGTGAGTCATCCCTCTCCGTCCTTATCTTGATTCCTGAGCCTTTTGCTTTATTTTTTCCTTCCCATTCCTGAGGGGGAAGGGGGCACTAAGCAGCTGTGTGGTGCTCGGTTTCCCTGTGAGCTCAAACCATGACAGTTTTCATAGGCCAGAGCAGGGCTTAGCTTTTAGTTTAGTGGTAAAAGCACCAAAATCATCTTTTTGCATCTTTTCAATGAAAACTGCAATTTTAATTTGGGGTGTGCTATTTTTGTTCTGTTTTTCTTTCTTGAAAATATCTTAGACAAAACAAAATGCTTGCATGGGCATCTAGAAATGTTCTTCACTGGCCAGAAATGTACACAAAAAAGTTACTATTTTTTTTAAAGTATGAAGAATGCATCTCAGTCCAATCCATATGCCAAATGCGCAATCCACTCTAGTCTCAATCCAGAAAACAATGAATCTTTGCACTACCTTACTGAAATCAGTAAGACAATGTTGGCTCTTACTATTAGACTCCTATTAACATTTTATTGCATGAGAGCCATTAAGACTTTCTTTAATATGCATGCTTATGCTACCCAGTCAGAAAAACCTGCCAGTGTCATTGCAAGCACCGCAACATCCACCGAGCAGCCTTTGGTTCATTTAAACTGAATCACGTTCACAGAATACTCACTCAACAGAGTTGCAAAGCCCCCAAATGTTACCAAACAAAAAATCAGACAGGAAAATAAATCGTACTGCTTTTGCATAGTCACCCACAAAACAAGCTCTGCCTGTCTGAGTTATGTAAGGAAGTCTTTTCAGTTGGACACTGAGGTGTCCAAATGATGGCCAGAAATGTTCTGCTAGATTCCAAGGAGAGAAGTATTTTGGAGCATGAGATAAAAGTTTGAGTGTCACAGGCACCTATGGGTTTCTCATGAACAGAAAAAACATAGGTTTTATCTTACAGCTTTATCAGGTTTTCCTGTGCCTTTGGGATTCTGTAATGTTAGCATGGCTTTATAAAGGACCCAGTGGGATGTCCAATTCTTTCCATTTCACTGGGGGACCACAGTGCTGGGAAGAGAGAATGTAATTACTGGGATTTTATAACTTTATTCCCGTTGAGTGACTTAGAGTCTTTGCCTTAATGTGATTTTGAATTAATATCTTTTGGGGAGTGCAGACAAGAAAGACAGTCTCTTTCTGGAGTAAAAGAATAGATATTAAAGATGAAATGAGAAAGAGCTGAATAAGGATGTAGACTGGGAATATGCTAACAATCATGATGTCCTTTTCGGATTCCTCTTTTAGAAAGGTTACAAACAGGAAAACATGAAAAATACTGTATCTGCTGAAGGAGAGTGATAAATAATGTTGTGACTTATGCCTTCACAATGTTAGTTCTCTTGTGATATTTGTGAGCAAGGCCTGTTTGGTGGAATTGGTTGATGGTCTCAGTTCAATGAATCAGCTTCTTTTGTTTCACAGGTGCAAATTGCTGCAGATTCAAAGTTGAATGACCAGCAGGTTATGGGTCATGAGGTTGAAAAACTCCATTCACTTTAGACATTGTGCTTTCCAAGTGTAAAAAACCAAAACAAAACCACAACTAGATATATCTGTTTGCAAACGTGTTGTGACACTGATTCCACAGAACCTGTTTTGTGGATAAGCAAATTACTTCAGCTTCTACTGCTGTCAGTCTAACACTCTTTCAGAAGCAATACATTTCACTCAAGGAATGTTAGCAGACAGCTGACTCAATCTGTAACCCTAAATGAGGCCATTTAGTTCTCATGAGTGAGAAAAAAATGTTCTCGAATAGCTACACAACTGATTCTGAAAAACAAATGCAATTCAGATTTCAGCCCTGCCTAACGCGAGTGATGCTCTCCAGACCCGATGCAAGGTAGGTACTAACCAGAATTTCTAACATGCCAGTCCAGTGCATTATCCGTCAGCACGGCAAAACACAAGTTCTTCACAGAGACTGACAGAGGGTGAAAAAAGTTTGCTATAATTTCAGATATCTGAAAGAATGCGAATTGAAAAACAATGTTGGACGCATTTTACTAGTTTTCAGGAACGTAGGAGTCCTACCTGGTTTGCATGAGTTCCTTCACAGACAGTCAAGCACATGTTTTCTGGCACTTATTCCAGGTGGCATTGTCAATACAGGGTCCCTGTTATTTCATGTACAGCATGCAACTGTGTCACAGGGTACACGGTAACACATACACTGTGTTTTGCTTCCAAAAGAGTGTAAGACTACTCACAGTTATAAAGCTTCTTCTCAAGAGATTATATTTCAGCCAGACTATCACATCCTAAGCATTGTGTTATTTAAAACTATAATGCTCCACAGTTGACAAACATACAGATATTAACCTTAATAAGGATTGATCGCATGGGTAATTATCAGTTGCAACTGTGCTATGTCATGTATTACAATAACAGCAATGCCAGCCATTTTATGTTCTGATTCTCTTCCCAAACTGTTCATGCCATAAGTTAATGATTTGATAAAGTTCAGATTGCTGATATAATCAGATCACAGCTGCTCTGGTAATGAGTGCTATAGAGATGTCTATAAGTAGGTTATCTAATTAAGTATTAACATATCCATTGCAATATCCATCATTATGCTCTAATGCTGTCCTTCCCAAATACCCATTTTGGGAATCCTTATTAGTATAATTTGCTCTGGGGCTCACCTGCAAAATGAAATACACTGACACTTACCTAGCAGGAATCCCAGTGGAATATTTGCAGGTTCTGCTGCTACCACTGCGTGGGGAAAAGCTGGCAGGAGGCTAACTCCACAGCAGGGGCTCCACTGCAGGTGCTCCCACTGCTGCCTTGCCAGGCAGAAGTGTTCATCAATTGTGAGTTTGTTCCTCCAAAATCAGGCTCATTTTTATTCATCAACTTTTTAAATTTCACATTTGGGTAATACACTGGTGGCTTTAGAGCCTTTTTCTTCAGGTTTAGGAATCTTTGGGGCTTAGGTGGGCCACAATTTGTGGTTTGGGGTTGTTTCCCCTCACTTCTCCCAATTAACTATGCAAGTTAAAAATATACTATTTTTAGGTGAAAGTTAATATTCTAACACCAGGTCAATGACCACTGGATTTTACAGAACACAACAAGGTCAGGAGAGGGCACACGCAGGAGTAAAATATAATTCAGAGCACTACAGGAACCAGAATATGAACAATAATGGTGGGACAAGCTGAGGCAGAAAGAAAGTGGATACAGGAATGGCATGGCACTCTGATCTGAGATTTTCTGAGGACAAAGGAACATGACAGCCTCAGTCAGACCATCTCATGTGGAAAGAGTTTTCAAATGGAACGAATTTTAGGTTTTATAGTGACTTCATAAAGAAATATCTTGGAGATTTGGATCTTGACTGAATAAAAAATGTCATACCAGTGTCTAGGACAAGAGCTACCATGGATGTCTGAATGTATCATGAAACTTTATAAGACTGAATTCCTTAAAGGAGTCTTGCACCCTAACTGAAATATAAAGATTGGTTATTAAAGCCATAAGTGAGCCCATCCATAAGTTTCTATAAAAGAGGTAACTGGACAATGTCATTACTGGAGACATTAGGCAGTGTGAGGTATGAATCCTGGGTTCTGCCATATGCAAGTGGTACAAAACACAGAAGACATTAAATTTCCCTTTTTCAGCAGTAAACTTCACTGGATTAGAGAAAGGACTGCTATATTTTTTTCTTAATTATTTTTCCTTTTGTATATTTTCCTGTCTTCATCAGCTTTACCAGGTTGGTTGCCAACAAGGATTTAAAGAACAGTACACAAAGTCTCACAAGCAGAATCTGTCAACAAAGTACACCAGGCAGCATTATGCCACAGCACAAGACAACAAATGTCATTGATATGTATGGGTGATATATAAGTAGAGACTAAGAGATCTAGGTAGTGTTTAGTATCTTGGAAATGCAGAGTAAGGAAGGTCAGAAAATAGGGAGGTAGTCTCTGAGCCTAAAGATAGGACAGAGCTGTCGCCACCTTCCAAATCCAGAAGAAGATAAATAATTGAGAATACAACAGATTAATTTTCTTTTAGGGAAAGCTGGTCTGCAAGGCGTTTTTTAAAATAGAGATTTGCTCTTTGCAGTGTTTCTGAAAGTTTGGTGGCAGAGCATAATAAAATTTGATATGGAAAGACGTTCCTTGGCTAATTCATATTCTCTGCCTTCTGATCTACCACCCAAATGGCCTGGTTTATCTGCATTTTTGTTGCATGTTAAATAATGAATATAGTCAGTGTTTAGCAATACAAAATAGCATTGAAACCCTGGAGATTGGTGAATAATACATTAAGAAATGTAATTTCATTAGTAGTATGTTTCCTTTTTATTATATAAAATGCTCAGTAGCTGGATGAAGAATAGAAGAGTGCATGACTTTCTTACTAATAAATTCAGTGGAATGAAGGGAGAAGCTAGAGTAAAATAAATGACTGTTTCTGCAATTGCAGTGACTGTTTTCTTGCATCAGAAGAATCTCTTAAAAATGAATGTGCTTAGCCATAGCTATCCCCAGAAAGCAACTCAAAGTCACCAAGTTAAGCAAAATGGGACCTCGGTAGATCATCGGTAAGAAATCATTGAGACAACTACACTTGGAGAATTTAAAAAGGATTCTGTATTTATGTGAACAGCAGTAACATCTAAAGGCATTATACCTATGACAAAAAGTTACAAAAATGAATTCAGAAACATAGATGCAATTGTGGATTGCATAGATGTTCTGAGGAAGAAATGATTTTGTCAGAAGGAAGTTCCACAATTGGATTAGGCAACATTTTCTTTGGAAGCATTAGGTGAAAACAAGAGTGAAGCAGAACAGCAGTTTAGAAGCTTCAATTGTCCATATAGACAAGAAGTCAGTTCTTAGTCACACTCCAAATATATGTTCTTGGGATAATTTAATGTCTTAAAAAGCATAATACTTATCATTAAGCACTCCCAGAAAAGTATTTATTCATCATCCCAGGTATTGTTGACTTCATCTACCTCAAGGTTTGGTTTACCTTCTGCCATTGTAGCATCTTAGAGCTGTTCTGGCCCAATGTGCCCAGTGTGCAACCGTCTCAGCCTACTGAGAAGGTATGAAAAAGAAAATCTGCATCTAAGAGATTTGTTGCACTGGGTTCCTTTAAGTATTTTATAAAGAGGGGACTCTTTTTAATTCTCTGCAGAATTTTCACTCAAATTCAGCTTATGAAGACTCATATATTTCATTTTAAGGTCCTGTACACTTTACACATTGTATATGATCTGTTTTTATTGTTGCTTTTGTGTTTCTTTCCATTCTCCAAGGAAATCATGGCTGGAGAAGACTTTAGGTACAAAAATGTGTGACTAAGAGAAAAAAATCTTTTCCCACCATGGTCAGGTGGCATCTAACAGAGTTCTCTTAAAAGTTAAGACAGAGTTAGGGTGACTGATGTACTGCAGATGCTGTGATGTTAGAAAAGGAATCTGTGTGTAAGGGAACTACAGAAGTGGGATTCACCTTTGCATTTCAGACACTCAGCTTAAGATGTCTTACAGCCTAAGTGCCTGTAAGTGAGGTCAATGTCCAAGCTCCCATGACAGCCAGAGGAGGACCTAGTCAATATAGCTGACGGAGGTTGCAGAGATATTCAGTTCACACTAAAATAGATACTGACACCTGCCCAGCTGAATGTTTTCCCCATTCCTTTGACTGCACTGACTAGAAGGGGACAGCTTGCTTGCATGCTTTGTACCTCCAGTGTAGACACCTGATATTAGGGAGAGCTAAATTTCTTTGACTTAAGCTTTGACTTATGATGATGTGGCAATCTGGTTGCATTTGATGTGCTGTTTGTTATCTCAGCCGTACCTGGCATCACAAGACCTTTTCCTCTCTTTTTCACTTAGTGAGAAAATGGTACATTCAAGGAAATGTTAATGTTTTATTTTCCACTTATGCCAATCAGTATGTTCATTGTACTGCCATACTGGACATTTACATGACTTACATCTGTACCTGTGTATTTATATCAGTACCAGACTGTCTCCCTGTACTAATCTTCTAATATAAACTATACTATCTTCATCAGACATCAAAGTTTTTCAAGTGTTAAAGGTGTAAAGGATGAAAACTACTATGCAAATAATGTTTACTGAGGGGAAAACCAGGGCCAGATACTCTACCATCCAATAACTGTCACTGCATACAATATACAGATGTTTTCATCTGCTTTGTTACTTCTAGCTAAATTGGTATTATTTAGGCTATTACAAGTCCAGCATGGATATGATTTCTAATAACAAGACACAGGTGTTCCCTTTAATTCCCTCTTTCACCATTTGCTTGACAACACATTTTACTTCAGCTGTTGGGTGTTATTGCTTTAGGCAGCCTAATGCTATAAAGTGAACATAATGTATAAATTATATTTTGGACCCACTGAAGCAAACAGCCTTTTAAGATGTGCCATTTAAATAACAAATTAATAAAATATGTATTTCCTGTTTTCTCTTTTTTTTATTACGCAACTTGATCCTGGAACACTAAATTCTTATTTTCTCTGACAGTACTCTGTGTATGCAACTGTCAGTATAACTCTGACAGTTACATACAGACTGCTGTGTAACTAATGAAACACTGCAATTTTTTATTATTATTTTGAAGCCAAACTGAAACCAAGACGCAATTCAAGCCCCTTCTTAACTATCCTGAACTCTGGAGACTTGTCAACTGTTTAAATAATGGAGACAAAAAAATTTTCACAGAAAGAGTGGTTAGACAGTGGAATAGGCTGCCCAAGGAGGTGGTGGAGTCACCATCCCTGGATGTGTTTAAGGGTCGTTTAGACGAGATGCTGAGGTATATGGTGTAGGGGAGAACTTTGTAGAGTAGGGCTGATGGTTGGGCTCGATGATCCAAAGGGTCTTTTCCAACCTGAACGATTCTATGATTCTATGAAATAGAGATATTAACAGAAGCCAAGAGGGCAAACAGTCTCTGAGTTCTTAACTAGACCTCAAAAAAAAAAAAAGAAGAACCATATAGGAAGTGGCAAACAGACTGCTTTGATCTTTTTTCTGAACAGAATAACAGAAGCCTTTCTGTTCACAACAGAGTCATTTAAAGCCCATTCCCACTACAGCCACTGCTCTCTTCCATGCAGCTCATTCACTCCATGGTCATTCCTGCCACAATCTTACTGAACAAATTGCTTGCAGCTAATTGGTTGACAAACTGCAGTTGCTTCATTTACAAGTAACAGCATAATATTCCATCATTTGGAGAAGACTTTGCCTAAACTGAGCCAAGAATTCAATACGAGAGATAAAACTAGGGGAAAAATAAAACAAATTATTTCTTCTATTTCCTTAACCTGCCAATTTTAAATACAGGTAGAAAGCGTTGGCAGTCTTCTTTTAAAGGGTCATTAAAAATAAGAAAACAAAAACTAACAGGAGATGTTGAAAAACTGAATGTGGGAAGTTGATGGTAAAACTGCCATTCCTGAGAGTATAATAAAGGTTCTGTTGTGGGGGTACAGAGCAGAGCCAAATCTTACACTGTTTCAAGAAAAAATAAACTTCAGTCCGTTTCCTTCTCAGAATCACTTGCCTCCTTTCCTCTACATTTTTTAATCATTACCATGCTCAAAACAGATCTCAAACACAGCTGTATGGAGACAGCTCCACTTATAAAAGGCAATCCATCCTTGGAGCATCAGATCCTCAGTTCCTTTCTAGCGTAAACCAAAGGTCATCTCTAGCAAATGCAACCATTTTCTGAGACTTACTTTTAGTTCATCATGATGGATAAAATGTAAATATGCCCTTCTGTCACATAAAAAGGATCAGAAGATATCATAATCTTAGAACAGGGCTCATATTCAGCTGTAAAAATGGAAGAAATGTAAGCTGCATTGTTAAATCTGTAATGATAGCACTATTTCCTTCTGTGATATCTCTGCATATTTGAAAAATAATGCAACATTTCTTCAAAATTCAAGGGACTACTGCATATATGAAGGTAATAATAAATTCTCAGGTATCCATAATATCTGGCACAAGGTCTGAAATATCCATTAAATACCTTACCTGAAACTGCTTCCTGGCAAAGAAGTGAATATTCCTATTAACTAGCACTGACTGTACAATAAGCACTATTAAAGGGAGATTATCAAATTAAAATTGAATCAGTTTCATGAGATGAGTTTAAAGTAGTTTCAAGGACTACATCTGCCCATTAATTACCTTGGCAGTGGGCCTGATCTAGTGGAGAACTTTACAGAAATGTTATTTTTTAAAACATACAAATAATATAATTTTCCTCAGCTTTTTTCACACTTACATTTAGAGCCATGTTTAGAAATACCGCTGGATCAGGGACAGATAGTAAAGAGAGGAAGGCAGAAAAATTTTCCCCTTGAGAATGATTTTTCTCTTTGTTTTCAACAAGATCTCTACAACTAAAGGTGACACTGACTAGCTGGGGAAACCCACCATATGCGAAATGCTGTCAAACATGCTAAAATAAACAGAACAACAGGTGAAATATGTCAACCTTATTACCTTACAGTTATTGTAACTTTAAGTATGCCTTGAAACAACAAAAATACTTTCAGATGCCAGTAAGATTTCAAGTTGATGATGTTATCTTATAAAAGCAACATTTAAATCTATCAACATATCAGTCATGTCAGTAACACAGTACTCCCACCTGTTTAACGTAACACTGTTAAACTTTTGGTAATCATATCAATAATCTTAATGGACATATGTGTGCATGTTTGTATATAATACATGCGTACATGCACACGCATGCACATGTGTATAAGAAAACATCTGCACTAAAGTCCATTAGGATTAGTTATAGGGTTACCAACAGCTACCATGCCTGAATTCCTTCTCAAATGCTGCAGGTGTGTCCTGGCTCTTGCAGGTGACCAGCACAACGTGAGCCTGCATGTTGGTGCAGCTGCAGTTACACACCTCATGCCCTCCCCAGGAAATCACACTTGGAGCCACCGAGTTCCTCAGAAAAAACTCCCCTGAGACCATGTTTCCCCATCCTTGTGTTTTTAGCTGGAGGTCCTTCCTTTATTTCTGCCACTCACTGACTTCTTTGTGTAATCTTTGATACCCTACTGTGGATTTTCTTTATTTATGTTATTCCATGAAGTGTGAAGAATTCATTGTTTTCCAGGAGATGAATTCCTACCCAGCTGTGTTTTTATTTTCATTAGGACTGAGGGAGAGTCTCCAGCTGCAGGGGGAGCTGAAAAGTAAATCAAGAAATAATATTTCAGCAGAAATGTATCTTGGAGGTACCATTCCACCTATGTGGTGGCCACAATGGTGTAACCACAGATACTGTGGCAACTTTTACTTGTTACGTCCCAATACTCTCTGCTAGAAATAATATTCAGGCTTACTTCATGGGTTCAGTGTTGCTTTTGCTTTATCCCCACTCTTTTGCTTGTAAAGTTTCATGGATTTAAAATTAGTACTGTTGTGCACAAGCTTCTCAAGAGAAGATTTAAACACTTCTATGCATTTGCCACACCATGTTTCCTGGCTTTATGTGATTCAATATGAACCACAGCTAAACGCAGCAGACTAAAATCTCAGCTGGTGTCAATCATATCAGGTCCTTTAAAATCAATGGAGCTGGGCTGATTTGTCTCTGCACCCAGATTTTTACTGATACAGGAAAATGGTGTTTTTATAAATATGCAAAATATGTAAATGAGCAAGCTTGCTTTGCTTAATTTTGATGCCACATGAACACTGGTTACAAAGACAGCTGGGGCTACTGTTCCAGATGTCATAACACAGGATCCAATCAAAGTATTATTTCAGCTAAAATTTGCAAAATATTCTTTAGAAGTTGGTGAGTGACATATTCCCCCCCCCCCAACAGATTGCAGAAGTTTGCCATTCAATGAGTAGAAATATGAGTGTCAATACACATATGTTAGAAGAAACTGTCTTTAGAGTTGTTTAATGTCCACTGTGGACATTAACAATGTGGACTTGGCAATTTTTTTTGCCTTGGTCTTCACCATCAAGTGCTCTAGACATGCTGCCCAATTCACAGAATCCAAAGTCAGGGACTGGGAGAATGAAGAACTGCCCACCATAGAAGAGGATCAGGTTCAAAACCACCCAAGGAACCTGAATGTGCACAAGTCTGTTGGACCTGATGAGCTGCATCTGAGGATCCTGAGGGAACTGGCAGATAAAGTTGCTAAGCCACTATCCATCATATTTGAAAAGTTGAAGCAGACTGGTGAAGTTCCCAGTGACTGGAAAAGGGGAAACATAACCCTCATTTTATAAAAGGGAAAAAAGGAAGATGTGGGGTATTACAAGCCAGTCAGTCTCACATCTATGACTGGCAAGATCATGGAGTGGATTCTCCTGGAAACTATGCTAGGACACATGGAAAAATAAGGAGGTGACTGGTCGCAGCCAACATGGCTTCATTAAGGTCAAATTGTGCCTGAAAAATTTGGTGGCCTTCTATGACAGGGTTACAGCATTGGTGGATAAGGGAAGAGAAACTGACGTCATCTGCCTGGACTTGTGCAAAGCATTTGATACTGTCCCACATGACATTCTTGTTTCTAAGATAGAGAGACATGAATTTAATGGTTGGGCCACTCAGTGGATAAGGAATTGGATGGATGGTCATACTCAAAGAGTTGCAGTCAACAGCTCAATGTCCAAGTGGAGACGAGTGACAAGCAGTGTCACTCAGAGGTCAGTATTGGGACCGGAGCTGTTTAACATCTTTGTCAGTGACATTGACAGTGGGACTGAGTGCACCCTCAGCAAGTTTGTGGATGACACCAAGTGGTGTGGTTGATACTCGAGAGGGAAGGGATGCCATCCAGAGGGACCAGGGCAGGCTTGACAGTGTGCCCATTCAAACCTCCTGAAGTTCAACATGGCCAAGTGCAAGGTTCTGCACGTGGGTTGGGGCAATCCCAAACACAAATACAGGCTGGGTTGAAAATGGATTGAGAGCAGCCCTGTGGAGAAGGACTTGGGGGTAGCAGTGGATGGAAAACTGACTATGAGCCAGTAATGTGTGCTCGCAGCCCAGAAAGCCTGGGCTGCATCAAGAGAAGTGTGGCCAGCAGGTCGAGGGAGGTGATTGTCCTGCTCTTGTGAGAGACCCCACCTAGAGCACTGTGTCCAGCTCTGGGACCCCCAACATAAGAAAGACATGTTGCTGCCTGAGCAGGTCCAGAGGAGGCCATGAAGATGATCAGGGGGCTGGAGCACCTCCTTTATGAGGACAGGCTGAGAGAGTTGGGGTGGTTCAGCCTGGAGAAGAGAAGGGTCCAGGGAGACCTTATAGAGGCCTTCCAGTACTTCAAGGGAGCCTACAGGGAAGATGGGGAGGGACTCTTTATCAGGGAGTGTAGTGATAGGAGGAGGTGTAATGGTTTTAAATTGAAAGAGGGTAGATTTAGATTAGATATAAGGTGGAAATTCTTTACTGTGAGGGTGGTGAGACACCGGAACAGGTTGACCAGAGAAGCTGTGGATGCCCCCTCCCTGGAAGTGTTCAAGGCCAGGTTGGATGGGGCTTTGAGCAACCTGATCTAGTGGAAGGTGTCCCTGCCCATGACACGGGAGCTGGACTAGATGACTTTTAAGGTTCCTTCCAACCCAACCCATTCTATGATTCTATGACATCAAGGCTTCCTCTGCACTATGGGAGCTCCCATACTGAAACTGTCATGTCTGACCATGAATCTAGGGACAGAAGATCTGGCTGTGCACTGCTCTCCCTCTCTCTTTCTCCTCATTTCCCTCTATTCCTCTCCACAGAAAGAGAAAGAGGCAGAGAGTGCTTCAGAGAGATTTCACTGCATGCTCTAATTGGCGACCAATCCTGATGACCACTCACTGTGTCTCAGGTATCATGTTAGGTGAGTTTATCTGCCTACTGAGTACAGATCTGGCCTTACAAAATAACCACTGGGCTCAAGATCCAAAGACCTGCTCTGCCACTCCCAAGGTCAAAACCCTAATATGTGAAAACTTTCTACAGGAGGAAGAATGGTACAGTCACAAATGCATAAAAATTAGGAAGCTTTAGTGAGGTTCTGTAAGAGCCACTCTTTGGCTATGCCATTTGCTTAGGTGGAGAAAGACACATTAAATTTGTACTTCTATTCCTAAATAACTATGTCCTGCTTTTCAAAAATGCTGGGTCCTTCCAACTTCTATGATCATCAGAGTTGACAACTTTTCAATTCCTCTGAAAACCAAGTCATATTTACTTTGTCTTATAAAACTACTTTTATTTTCCTCCTAACCTTAGACACCAAAGTTGGATAAATGGTGCCTTACCTGTTATTTGTAGTTTAATTATATTATTTTTTAGATATATTTTCTTACTTACTGTATGTGTTTTTGAAGGTATAATTCACCAATACAGAATAAGAAATAAAAATTGTTTAATTTAGAAAAATTAAAAAAGGGAACATTCTTGTTTTAACAGCCTGTGATCATTTTATATAAACATTTAATTAGAAGATTAAAGTATGAATTCAAGGATTTTTTTATATATCTATATACACATGCTTAACATACGTAGGTAATGAGAATTTAACAGTTTATTTTTGTGAAGATATCTTCAGTGCCATCTGATATCAATATTTCAGTAGTTATGCTCATAAAATATACAGAGCAGACTTTCAAATCTAAACATCCACTCCAAATAGAGGAGGACAAACTATTTTTTGTTTCTTTACCCTTTACTGAACAGAAAAACATGTTTGTTCTCATATTTGAGTGACTTAGAAAATTTGATGAGTGGTTAATATTCATAATTTCTATCAAGTTAATCTGTTTGGAAATGATAGGAAATTACTGTTTGGCTTCTAGTTTTTGTATCACAGAATCATAGAATGGTTTGAACGAAGGAACCTTTAATGGCCATCTAGTCCAACCCCCTTGTAATGAGCAGGGATGTAACTAGATCAGGTTGCTCAGAGCCCCATCCAACCTGAACTTGAATGTTTCCAGGGATGAGGCATCTACCACCTCTCTGGACAATCTGTTCCAGTGTATCACCATGTAAAAATTTTTTTCCTTATATCTAGTCTGAATCTATCCTCTTTTAGTTTAAAACAATTACCCCTTGTCCCATTGAAACAGGCTCTACTAAATTGTCTGTCCCCAGCCCTCTGGGGTCATTTATCTGAGTAATTCCTTTCATGATTTCATTGTGTATCTACTATTACTTACTAGAAGGTTTGTTTTAACAGAGTCATGATGACCATGATGTATTTCTTTTTCTGAGGAATACGTTTCACATTCTGCCATCCCTGTTCAGGCAATCTGTTTTGCAAGTAGCACTAATAATTTAACTAAGAGTGGTAGAATTTTACTATAATAATTTACTATTCTTCATCAAAAAGACAGATGCCAAAAAAAAAAAAAAAAAAAGACAAGCAGACTCAATTTGCCCCTGATTTTCTTTCCTTCCGAGAAGTGGGATTTGACCTGAGTGAGGGTAGTGGACAAAGACATTATCTAACAATCAGGCAGTCCCATTGACCTTCAAGTGGAGGAAAGAAAGCATGTTTTAACTTCAAGTGCAACCCACTCACTAGTCTAATAGAGAAAGAGGCTATATACACAGCAGCTCCCCAGAACACATGATTTCCTCCCACTACTTTAATCAAGATAAAGTGGGACAAACAATGTTAACTGCCACCTACAGTAGAAATAGATGTTTCGTAGGAGGAAGGAATAACAGGATGGCAATACTACGTTACTTGCCTTTTCTCCCAGCAAAGAATGGCAGAAAATGATAAAGTGAGACCAAAAGTGTTTCACACTGATACTGTAAAAATAGTTTTATCTTGAAGTTAAGAAAAATTATCTTCACTATTCTTCTGACTGAAATGTACAGCTTCCAGTTTTATTAACCTTAAGAAACGCACTAGAAAGAAACCTGTAAATAGCACAGTGGTTTTCAACACAGGACAACTGCAAAGAATAGCCCTCTCAAAACACTTGTACAAAATGATCAGTGAGGAGAGTAGGACTAGTTTTCTGGAAAGAGAATCTATTGCCAGTTGACTAGATGAAATTCAAAGAAGTAAAGTCCACAGTATATCTATGGATAATAGCAATTGCTTCTGATTTCTTTACTTTGACAATCTATACAGCATCTGGTGCACAGAAAAGTGATACTGATTTGAACTCTCATGTGATTTCTGGTGTTTGAAACTAAGAGCAGAATCCAGCACTTGAGAGTATGGTAATTCTTGAGAAGTCCACAAGAATTAAAATAGTCAAACTTCTCAAAGTGAAAGTATATGTATACAATAGGAAAATAATAATATTCATAGCTTGCAGAGTGAATGGGGAAACATTGATTTAATGATGATGCCAATGGTATACACAGTGGAAGAACAGAAATCAGAGAATCTGTTACTGACTTTAGGATGTCCTACTTGTCACACAGGTCACATTGATATTTATTTGGATAGGTGCAATAATGATCAATTACCGGATGGAAAGAAACAAACAGGATAGAGGGCATAAAATCTTAATTAAAGAGGGATGGTATCATAGCAGAAAGGAACCAGAGGGGTGGGTAAGGAACTACTCCATGAATATAAAATAAACCCAGTGTCAAAGGACATTATGTTGGAAAAATAATTTTTGTAAAACAGCTTATTCACAATGTGAAAGCTACTTTCCAAAATACTCTTCAGTTGCAAACAGAGGGTTTGCAGTCAAGGTCAAGAGAGAAGAATACAGTGGCAAAGAAAATAACATAAACAAAAACGTTAAAAAAATAGAGCTGGAGATAAGGCTGGAGGTGTAGCTGATGAAATATGTAAAGGAAAGGGAATACCTGGAGGATTCAGTGTCTGATAAAACCCACATAAGAGGAAGAAAACATGCGAAGGATGGGGGTGTAACAAGACAAAAAGAAAATAATGTTATAAGGGAGAAAAGCCCTGGTTATAATTCAGCTCAATGTTACAATTTAGATAACTATTTATACATATTTATAGTTTTATAATATTTGCCACAGTATAATATATTTACAGTGGGCCACAGTTTGGCTTAAATCCTAATTTGTTAAGTGTGCACACTGATTGCTAAACTCTTAAGCATCTATTTTGAAATCTCTGGAGTTGTCAAGGCAAACCTGTCATCCATGTCAAGCTCTGATGCACATGGTGGATGGAAAGTCTCAGCTCTCATCTATGCTTTCCCAACAGAGAGGAGGACATGGCTACAGGAGCAATTTCAATCCTTTCCATTCATGGGAGATGACTGTTATTTACCTGTTCTCTAAGCTGAGACAATTGCTGAAACAGAACGGCCTTCCAGGCACAGAGCAGAGGAAGAGGACAAGTGTTGTCACACTCCTGTCCCAGCTGGGAACTAATTTTACAGCATCCAGGCTGACACCGAGACCTGTCATGCAAAGGCTTGGTTCCCACACTGCTCCTGAGAACTAACCAGCAACCTTGGCGATCAAGAATAAAGGCTAAACGCAAATGCTTAAATGAAGCCATCTGGAACCAGAAAGCTACACAGGTCTGAGCTGAAAAGTGGCAGTTACAAATGGTTGCCACAACCTGGAGAATCTGCTGCCATCTGCCTCCCTGCTGACTTTGGATGTGTTTCCAATCGGTAGGGCCACAGCCCACAGCTGAACCTTTGCTCAAACGCAGGCTATAAACAGAGCCACATATCAGGATAATGAAACAAATTTAGTCCTCCTGTCCAGAGACAGCTTGGGAGTGAAGGTTCCCAAGGATATGTAAGAAG
This sequence comes from Strix uralensis, assembly GCF_047716275.1. Lineage (NCBI taxonomy): Eukaryota > Metazoa > Chordata > Aves > Strigiformes > Strigidae > Strix > Strix uralensis. Next base: position 80,804,131 of record NC_133973.1, read on the forward strand.
TTCAACCTGCACCTCGGTAAGGACCAGTGCAATCACATCTTGCAGTATTGAAGGTTATCTGATACTGTTTCCTTTTCCTGCAGTGGACAAGATGACAGCACATTGTAATTCTGCCTTTTAAGGTGCTAGTATTGAACCTGAGCCTTCATATCTTGCAAATAGCACAGGCTCTGTGAATAGTACAGGTCAAAATTGTAAGCTTTATTGCAAAGAGCTGGACGCTCAGAGGGATTTAGATCAAATAAGACAGTGTGTCTTCCTTAGCAATGTATCCTGCATTAGCATTTATTTCAGGAGCACTATTTTTCAAACTTATGAATGCAGAAGAAAATACATAAATATATAACAATTATGAATGTTTCTGAAATTATGTTATCTGATTACCTAAACACAGTTACCTATTTGCCTTTTTTTCTTATCTTGTTTCTCTTTGGATTGCTTAACAAAGGCCCTGCAAGGAACAGCTGAATTTTTACTATAATATTTAATGACATTTCAAACATTTGTCTTCTAGATGCATTGAAGAGTGACTGTTATGAAGCCAACTGCATATTTTTCAACAATTTTAATCTTTTATTCCCTTTAATAATGAGCAGAGGACTGAAAATGCTGTTTTGTGTTGCACCTAGAGCATTCACAAAGCTTTACAGAAGCCTGTACACAAGCGATTATTGAGTATTTCCAAATATATGATAATTCAGTGTCTACAGTCTCCCACAGAGCCTTGTCTCTGTCTTGCTCTTCCTTTCAACATGAAAAAAATCCTGCTGCTTCTCAGCAAATAATCCAAATACAATCACTGTTTATTATGATACAACTTTGTGCTAAAAAGGATAAGCAAAGACTGAAAGTTTTACATGCTTCCCACTCAGAGGCAAATGCAACAAGATGTTCAACATGACACAAGATCACACATTACTGTATGGAATACGTTGCTTTAATATCCAAATGTATTTGCAAATGCCTTTTACATAAGTAATTTTAATATCCTATGTGAGGTTTTTAAATAACAAATGCCTTGTTCAAATCTCCTATATCATTACTGGTGCTGAAATAAGTGATTTTTTGAAGTACCGAGGATGATGTCATTTATTTACATGCTCTGGGCATTCTGGACTTTTGGGCATACATTTAAGTTGATGTTTGTTTAAACCTTAGTGTCATAAATTAAATTCAAATTATTTATGCAATCTGACATTCATAAATAACAAATTGTTCCTCTGATTCAAATATCCATGTTTGCCCAGTCACCAACGCTAAATGCATATTTAAAATATCTTTTAAACTAATCTGCACTGCATGGAGATATCTTTCTAGCCTAGTTCACTCCCTAATCATCTTACTTTTTTTAAGTCCAACATGCAGTTTGTGTACATAACATTGCAAGAACTGACTCTCTGAACAAGAAATATGTGTACCTCACTAGATAACACAGGGGTTTTTAAAGTAGCAAGGTGATTTTTTCCGAAGAAAGGTTATTAACTAGTCCCTTCGAAGGGGGTGGGGGGGAGGAATTTGAATAAAGACATTTCCCATTTGACTAAACTCTTGAAAAGGTTTAGCTGAACTGAAAGAGAAGTTGTTCTACCTTTTCATTCAAGCAAAGGTCATATCAAAGACAACAAGTGTTTATTTTTCTAATGCTTTCTTTGTGAATAGAGATGCATACCTCCCATGCCTCACATTCTGGACGGTACACTTTCCCAAATCCTATTTCCAAACTTGCGTTTGCTATGAAACTCCCAACTTCATATTCTTCTGCATCAATCTAGTTTATATTCTGTGGTACAGATCCTGTTTGGAAACAGGAAGGCCCTACATTTTATCACCAGGCTTACCCTGGAGACAAGGTTCCTGGAGATCACGCCCTCTATAATTTAAAGATCTATTTTACATTATGAAATTAAAAGCAGTAGGAAGGGATTTTCTCTTTCATGGGCCCTGGACACAGCTGGTAAGATTCACTTAGCCTGGATGGGAAACAATCTCCCTGAATTAGAAACAATCTGAGGCATAGGCTTTGTGTTGCAGAGACTTGGTTTGTCCTGGTATAGTTATGCAGGCAAAGCAAGATAGAGGTTTGTCCCTTCACACATACAGTTTGTGAAAGGAAAATCTGCATTTGTACAGCACCCAGCACATGGGGTCTGTAGTCTAGGACTGAGGTCTTATATATATTACAAAATTACAGATTATTATTATCAGTATTAATAATAATATCAGACAGCCCACATAGGTCACATACTTTCTACTAAATTACAGACTGTTAAATTATTCTGTGAGGTTCTATCAGTTTCCTTGAGCACAGGATGAAAATACTACAAAAATTACTTCAAGACAAGACTCCCTCACTGAAGCTATTCTGTGCTGTCTTATTTGGGTGCTCAAAGTGTGGCCACAATATTTAATAAGTGAGTGTGATCAGGCTACGTTTTCACATAAGTGCATTAGAGTAGTTCTGTTCAGTTCTTTCCCCTTTTATTGATAGCATTTTAAACACAGAAAGGGCCATTGCAGTCATCTCTATTTTAAAGACTAGCAAAACACAGCCAATAAGTTGTCTTGGAATGAACTCCTACTTCAAGTCAAATAACTAGGTTAAAGCAGAGCTTTTTGAATAAGCTATTTTGAAAAATATCCAATTTAATATTCAAAATTTCAAGTGCTAGGGAGGCCATCATAACCTTTGAATAGCTGTTTCTATGGATAATTACCCTCGCAATTAAAAATGTGTGTAGTGAATAGAGCCTGAATTTGCCTAGTTTCAGCTTACAGCCAGAGGATCTTCGTGTATCTTAGCCAATTAAAAGCAAGCCTCTTTGATCATCTAACTGCTGTTCCACATATATGTGTGTAAAAGCCATGATTAAATCACCTTTTACACTTTTTTTCTTAAAGAAATAGACTTAACTCCTTCAGTCTCTTCCTATGGGGTATGTTTTAATTACTTCTAAATATTATGATGACATTCATCTGAGTCTTCATCATTGTTTCAATATCTTTCTTGGACTGTTGACATATGGACACTGGGAACACTTTTTCAATTCAAAATAGGCTGTGGCCAAATCTTTTTCAGACTGAACTAAATACAACCCAGTTACACCCACTTGAAACTGAGCAATTTTATTCTTTCATTTTATGATCAATTCATGTTTATTTGTCAATACTCAAACCTTTTTCATCCAGTGCAACCTTTCTGAGTCAGGAAGTTACTATCTGCTATTCTTTAGAAATAAAATACTTATTACTGCACTTTTCATATATTTCAAAGGAGTCCCTTATGCTCCTTCTTTATTTTCCCTGTATTTTACAGATAACTATTTGAAAAGCCATGTCTCTAGCACTATACCTGTGGTATCATAAACCTTCTATTGTACGGAGATCTGACACTGTTCTTCTAAGGCCACTGATGCAAATTTCACAGATAGGACAATTCATAATTAATCAATAATAATTCAGTGTTTTTAGCTTGGGTTGATGTAGAAGAAACAAAACAACGAAGAACAAGCCAGAAAGTCAGTGGAAACAAGCTTTATTCTAAGATCCTTCCCCTCAAATCACCAAGCTGATGGTTCTCAAAACACCCCAACATGCTGCTCATGCTACCAAACTGCTCTGGAAAAAAACCCCTACTCTGAGACTGTTATGTGTAAACACACAAATGTTTTCAAAATAAGGAGAAAGAGGACTTCCCAAAACTATCAGGTCAGCTTGCAAAGCCTAGTAAAACAAGTGCAGATCAGAAGTCTAGGCATGCCTGTACCCTAGATAGCCTGGAGTTCCCTGAAGTGAGGTTTATGTATTCTAGAAAAAAACCACCTCTGCCTCAAGATAGTAATTTAGAGCAATTTCTGAGGTGTCTGCTTTCTATTTATATGAAAAGTAATTAGAAGATCCAGATTCCCACATAATGAACATTTCAGAGTCCAAATTTTTAGAAACTGCTGACTTGTTTCAGAATTCAGGGAATCCCACTTCTGTGGTGTCTCAGACTGAACTGCACAAATCTCTAGCTGCTTTTAAAACTCTTAGCCTTAATGGCATCTATGTAATATGCAAAAGTGAATCTTACTTTAGTGATTGCAATGACAGAGTAACAGCCTGCATTAGAGAGATTCAGGCTTCTCTCAAAAATTAGAATAATTCCATTTTTAGCAAAACATCAGTCTACATAATTCAATCATCTTTTTATCAATCAGTTTATTGTAAATATTGTATTAGTCTCAAATCTTGAGCATATTAGCCTCAAAAAGAACCATTGCTTTTATTTAAAATAAGAAAGATTTAGACTTAGCAATCTTTTTTTATTTTTCTTTTTAAAAAATTAAATGAAATAAATTTTATCTTGAATCCCTACTAATGCTGCCATAACAATGACCACGACAGTATTCTCCGGCCGGTAATTATTTAACATTAATTTTGGATGTAAGGATGTTGTCTTGCACTGGTGTGCCAGAAGCCATGAATCACTGGTTGTAGAGAAAATATATATTCTTTCTATGTGTTTTCTGCTGAATAGTAGCTAAACACTTATTCACTTTAAAAGAGAAAAAGATATTTCTGCAAACTCAATATATATTTTACATTTTATTTGTGGAACCTGTGTCCCTGATTTAGAAAAGTATTTAAGTGATGTTCTTAGTGTTGAATTAGTACCTCAAATTTAAAGCTGAGTATGTTTTTAGGTCTTTTGCCATGTCAGAACTAATGTCAAAGTCAACATACTGAAATATGTTGCAAACAGTAACAGAACAGCACATACAAAAAACATGGAATGCTCATTGGATAGATCAATAAAAGAGGTTTCTGATTTTTATACTCAGAGAAAAAGTTTATTAAGAGATTTTTTTTAAGCTATAAGAGGGTCTCAGACATTCACCTGAGATTCATAATAATGTTTTGCATTGATTGTCGTGCCTCTCTGTGTGTAATATATTGGTTCCTTCTATGAATCATAACATCATCAAGATCTCTTGTATACAAGAGAAAATTGCCAGGGAAAAAAAAACCCTTATAAAAAGAAATTTACATAGCCACTGCATACAAATAGGATTAGTGTACAGTTAACAAGAACTGCATTCAAGAGGAGTCAACAGCATTTGCAAGATGTTTAACAGCCAGCATGTGAAGTAATTCTGAGATGCAGCTGCATCTGGATCATTTTATAGTTTCTTTGTTCTTAACAGGATGCTCTCTCATATTACTACTTTATGTGCAGTTAATCAGCCTTAGAGGTCTTCTAAACTCATGGTAATAGCATTCCCATCTATGCAGTGGATCAAGAAATGTACGGAAAATCTCATATCTCTCTTTAAAAGAGAAAATAATGAACATCTATAATACTTTTTGTGTGAGGATACTGTGGAAAATGCTATAAAGCCAAACTCCAATTCGCTTTAAAATGTTGCCAGAATTATTCATAGGCATGACATCTCTCTTGGAGGAGCAGTTCAGTGGCCCAGACAGACATGGATTTATCACGATGGGAGCAGATAAAGTTTAACCTTCCTGTTAGTATGTGGAATAGGTACACGCACACAATATCACTCCCACATCGTCTCGGGTGCACGGCCACCTCCCTGTGCTTAGTACCATCTCCACTCACTGAAATAAAGGCCTGGAAAACTTGGCAAACAGTGAATGCTAATTCTCATAGCGAGTTCACCTTGTCAGCTTAGTAATATGGGCTGACTTTATAAAACAAAGGGGTATAAACTTGGACACCTCCACCTACTGACATTCCAGTTATTTTAAAAAAATGCCATTTCTACATTTTTTAAAGCTGAATTCTCATAACCTTACAATGGGCTGTGAGCAAAGTGCTGACAGCATATTCTTTCCCCTTTGTAAATTTGTCGCTTGCCGGAATGCCCAAAGATTTCATACTGTTTGCACTGTATTTGTGAGAAACCTGCAGCTGGAGAGACTGCACTCCAGAGACCCTCAGAGCAGCTGGACAAGAGCTGTGTTTTGGATGTGTCCTTCTACATGGGGTTCTCATGTACTTACCCACCCTGCTGTGAGTTTTCTCAGTCCAGTTGGCAGCCAGCTTATTATGCATCACTACTCTGCTGGCAATTACAATACAAAGACCAATCAAAATTCGACACAATGATCCTGATAACACACATTCCTGTGAAAGGAGGGAAAGGTGCTGAAAATTGGCACATAACATTCCCCTTTTTTTCCAAGATGCAAGCTTACTCATCTCTGTTAGAAAAAAGAAATTTAGTTTGTGCATGAATGTGGAAGGCACGGTTCACTCTACATAGTGACAGAAGCATGAAAATGTGAGTTAATCTGTGCTACTTAACTTTGAAGCCAGTGTTCAGTCACCTGTCTCTTTTGTCTTATCCATGTAGTTGGGGCTGACTGACTAAAAGTACCTGGGAAAAGTGCTATAGAGGCAATTAAAATGTTCCAACAATATTGGAACAAATTTGGGGGGGTGGTTCATTAGCCTGTTTAAAAAAGCTAAGCCTGACCCAAATTTTTCATACTGTAACTAAATGTGTGAAGCCAGTAATTTAAAACCAAGCTTGACTTTCATATTTTGTAACAAATACCATGTCACAGGGAAAAAAGACTTTGTCAGCTGCCCAGGGATAAATGGAGGTAGTATTTAGAAAAGGTCAAATAAAATTGCCCTAAAAACTGTGTGATAAATCAAAATTAATTTCCATTCTGAGAATACAGTATGCAAAAATGTCATCATGTTATTAACATTCCAGCCAGCTACATGCATCCAGTGTCATATTTGTCTGGTAAGAAAAATCAAAGACCAGTATTTTTCACTCTTCTTAGCACCATAAACTGCACAGAATTATGGGAGAATGAACTCAATTTTGTTCTTGCTTTTATGTCTCCACAACTGTTCAGTGCAGCATCCTGCTCCCCATTACAAATGTCCCACCCAGCTGGAGACAATACTGAACTATGTAGGGACTCTGGCTCAGTGAATCTTCATAAGAGCCAAACTGAGCCTATTTTAACATTCAGGTTTACTAATTCAATGTTTCTTCTATTTATTTTATTTTTTTTAAGAAATCTGTTAGAATGCACTAAGTATGATAAATAAATCTGTGAAGAAAAATTAATTCAAAATGGCTCCAGACATATTTTTCTGATCAAAATCACATTTTTAAATGCTAGCTAATTTGCCTGACATATGCTTTTTATTGCATTATCTGATCTCCTGATTAAGAAGGTATAGTCTGCACTCATGACTGTGGGCAAGACTCAGATCATTTATTTCTTTCCTATCTTTTGTTCTGAAAATACAGTGGTATTAAACATTCATTTATGGACCCTGATAACAGTCTAATTCTCTACTGACCACAGACCACTTCTCAGAAGCATGGGTAAGATAAGACATCAGAGCCCAACATGTTTAACATATTTTCTGATTTTACAACACAAAATATTCCTGAGAACTGCCTATCTCCATCTATTCATGAAAGAGCATGGATATCTGTCCTGTAAATATTGTATGGAGAATTATTCTTCAATCAAGACTTATTTATGTGAAAGGCAGCAGGCTGTGTACAACAGAGCCTTCTGCATTTAGCAATAGAGAATAAAGACTTCATGCTTCTAGCCAACCCCAATGACTTGGAATCAGTTCTTGAACATTAACAGCTGATATGCATTTGTGATCATTTTGCTGCCGAGGTTCCTGATTGTCTATGGATGGCAATATGCCCCTTGCAAGGTAATATGCCAGTTTTCCAGGACACAGCTGCCAGTCAACTGTAGGAGAGTATATTGCACTGCCAAAGCCATCCCATCTGCAGGAAGAGCATTTTTTTTTGAGAGAGTGACATACTAGTTCCAAACTCCCAAGCCAAAATGAGATAAACAATAGAAGAGAGTATGACGTGTTGGTTTCAGGCACTTGACTCAGCCAGAGAGAGGCTCAACTACTGTAGGTACCCTGGGTAGCCCATGAAGAACACAGGTGCCCAGCATATGCAGCAAAGGGAACAATCTTCAAGTGCACATACATTTATGGGGAGAAAACTGTCTGAAGCACTGATAAACTAAAGTAACAGAGCCGAGGATTCACATATTACATTTGCCTCAAGAAAACTGAGTTAGTCCAAGCACATGCTGTGGCTGATTAAGGGATGCTAGGTAACAAAAAAGCAACTTCAACAGGTACATTATTCACACCTTAGTCATGTTTCCCTTCCTGTTGGTCATGACTTTTTCTGCCAAGCAAAGTTATGTATCTTTTTAGGTACTTACACAACTTTTTATATAACTCTTTAATGTTGTGTTTTAAAAATCTTTCCAGCAATATAAATTCTTAAGTTGTACAGACACGAACTGTATCCCCAGGTTATTTAACACTCATGCTAATGTTATGCTTTTAATGTAAGTGCTACAGAGACCTCTGCACTAATTGCAGAATGTTAACCATGAACACACAAAAAGTCAGAAGTAAAAAGATGAATAAAATCTAAGCACTTCCAATGTGATCAAGAAGTGGGATACTGCAGTAGTACTGCATAAACCCATGTCTTGAGCTTGATCCGCTTCGTGACTTTCCTGCAGCCATTGATCCAACACTGGTAGATGCAATTTGTATCTGCTGATTGGAAGTAACTGAGTTCCTAGTCAATAAGCCATCTAAATTTGGTTGAGAAGCAGCTTAATTAATTAATTAATGTTTGAGTTATCTGGGATGTGGGGGAACAACAAGGAGAATGTGAGATACAGACCATGATAAAAGCAGAAAATACATTATTCAACAAGTTTCATGGCTAGAACCACATAGGCACTCTATGTCATAACCCTAATAAGTACATCTGATGAAATATCATTGCAAGTTGTACTGGTTATGAGATTCAGGATGTTTTTCTAATGCTGATCAATTTCTATTTCTGTTGATGTCTTCATTATTCAATAGCATTTTCACAACAGAATTTAAGAAATTATGTTTACCATTGACTCCAGACTGTGTATTTTAATTGGATAATTGTATGCCTGACTAGTTAGCCATGTATTTAGATCCTGTATTGAAAACCAAAATTCTTCAGCTGATGACCAACTAACAGTAGATTCCTCACATAAATACTGTGACTGATTCATTTACAACTTACAAATCTGAGGATTTCAAAGCATTTTCATAAATACTCCTCCAATAAAGTAAAACTGGTCTACTTTTACACAAACATATTCAACAATCTATTTTTTATTATTCAGTCAAATATGCTAATACATCAGAACACTGAATTGCATTAAATTTGTATATTTGATGCCTTTAAACCATCTGATTTCTAGAGAAAATCATTATCTTGCTCTCTTCTCCTTTCAGAAATAATTTCCACAATGACTAACTAATAAGTACTGAATAAAATGTCATTAACAATTTATTTAAGTTATTTAATTAAGAGGGAGTAGCTAAATGTAAGAATCCATGATAAAATCCTCACAATCTCTAACTTAATAGTTACAAATTCCAATACTGCATATTAATATCGACAGGCTGGATTTTTTCCCACCTAATTTTGGTCACGTAACCAAAGAATCTAAAGGAAGAAAATATTACTTCTAAGAGTTATTTTCTCCTCTACAGTTGGTAAAGAAAGACAGCAACATCCTGAGGTGAATTCATGTGACTGGAGATGGGAACTACTTTCTGAAGATGCTTATCTCTTTCCATTGCTTATTGAAGAAGCCTATGACAAATACACTCCAATCCTACATACCTTGGTTAACCTAAAGTTAGGATCATCTGAAATTCTATTGAAGAAAGTAACACTCTTTTGCTTAATGAACCAGACTAGCTGAGCTAACCCAGGGGGCCTTCATGTTCGGAGAAATGTGATTCTGCATAAATCTCTATAAAAATAAATAAGTCAGTAAAGGTCAGCTTTCATCTACAGTTCTTAACTTCTTAGTTTAATAAGACTTCTGAGATATTTTTTCCTCTGATGACAAACATAGACTAAAACTAGTGTAAACAGTATAAAACTTGTATAATAGAAACAGGAATGCATTTTTTTTTCCTGTTATGGAAACAAAGAGGTAAGAAATCTTTCAATTTATGTAATTAATCTCTAGCTCAGAAAGTAAGCTTTGACATAATGTAAAGTTTAAATCTCTTGAGTACATGGTTGAAACTCTATTATTAGACATAATATCAGACTGATAAAAATTTTTAAAGTACTCTTAAGTCCTCCACATCATGAAGTAGGGTGACTGATAAAGGTGCAGAGAGGCTGTTTTACTTCCAACAACAGCTCGCCTTTGAACCTCATGAAAAGGGGTCTGAAATTATGCAGTCTACCATCTCCACAGCTTTCTGAAGCAGAAGAGATTTCTCTCACAGTAAATCAGTTTATACCTTTCTGACTACACCAGGATACAATTTATGGAACAATCTGAAGTCAATTCTCTCATTAGCTAAACCACAGGCTTTGAGATGAGACCTATTAAAATGCTCAAGCATATCTTGAAAATGGCTGTTTGTATTTACTGAGGCAGTAACTCCTTTGCCAGGTTCATTTCATGCTCTGTAACAAAAAGGAAAACCCAGCAATCTATCAACTCTTAAAAAAACCCCAAAACCCAAAAAACCCTAATGAAAATTATGGTCCCAGGCTAAAAAACAACCACTCCCCTTCTCCCAATTAATAATGCTCAAAGGCAAATCTACCTGGCTAAATGGAACATAACTATTTGGGAACTACAAAATACCAAGGCAGAACTGTATTGATATTCAATAACATTTATCTGCACATTTTTTTTTTTTTAGTGGGGATATTTGCTTTAAATAATCTGACATTCAGAAAAAAAAACTTCTTTTACAAATAGCTCAGCTTTATTCTCCTGAAATTACATGTTTTCAGATCCTACCAGCAGCAAACCACACCATTTGAATACTGACAGGAGCTCTTGGATGGTTTACGGCTGATACCTGCCAATGTCTATTGCTGACCCACTTCACTTACAATAAAGAGACAGGGAAGTGAGATTCTAACTTTTTTCTCCTTCTTATTGCTCGCTGAGCACCACTTCATTTGAGGCAACTGCTCAAAAATCCTCCTCTTTACGTCATGTCAAAAAATCAGAAAATACCTTTGACAGGAATCAGAACAAAATTAATTGCATTGGGATATAGATTCCTATATTGGGAAAAAATTAGATCAATAATATTAATACTGACAAAAATTTAAACAGGCAGACTGAAATTTCTATAATCAGGCATTTCTTGACTGAGAAGGTACTAACCCACAGCTGTAAGTTTCTTACCTATTACATTTGTAGTTATGTTGTAATGTCACTAATTTAAAGGTTCTTTTCCCTAATGATTGCGAAGAAAATCAAACTGCAGTTCTGTTATAAGTATGCCTAGCAGCTGAACTCTATAAACCACAGACTTTTCTCTTTTGTCGTGTCACCTGTTCTTTAATTTATAAGACCTCCTTATTCTAATAATGAATAATCTACACGCATCTGTGGCAACAGATTAAAGAGGACATTTTCCATTTCAATTCAACAGCAGTCGCACTTTTTATAGTCTGACTTCAGGAAACTAAATTCTGAAGCACCACATTTTAATATAAAGGAAATTAAGGTTGATTCTGTCTTATTTTAATCTTTATTTGCTTCTGACCACTGAGACATTGTATACTTGGATGAACATAGGTTATACAAGAAGAAACTATAATTGTGAATTCAATCAGGATTTTTTGGTAAGAAATAACCACTATAGATCTATGTGGGAGGCAAGAAAGTAACTTTCTGGGCTCTTAAGGAGTGCATCATCACTATTCTTGATTTCTCTAATGAAATCCTAACCATGATAAATAAACACCAACATAAAGAGTCATTTAAAAATGTGAACTAGAAGTTAATTTTAAAAAAATTAAATATTACAGAGGGGTTGAAACTAGATGATCTTTAAGGTCCCTTCCAACCCAAACCATTCTATGATTCTATGAAAATGCACGGGTGTGTCTTCTGCAGTTGAGTGAAAAGAAAATAAAAGAATGAAAGATTTTTATTAGAAATATTAAGAACACCTTAGGTAATTCCCATTTTTGGGTGTCCAGGAAGTTTCATTAAGTTTGTGGGATGTCCACATTACCAGGCAGTTCTAACTTGGACTAGTTACAGGCTAGTCCATGCATTGAACAGCTACAAGTGGTTCTCTCTGTTCCCCCTCCTTTGCTGGAGAGAGGCCGTCAGGTCTAGAACGTGATTCAACCTGCACAAAATGTGAATTCCCCCTAGAGGTGCCTATTTTTCTCCAGTGATTGTAGAAACAACATCAGGACACTCTATTTTTAACTTAGTTACCTCAGATAAGTGCCTATCCTAGGCAATAGAAATTTCTTATTAAATATCACTTTTGACCTTAGCTTCCAAGAACGTTTCCTCTACTTTTTCTACATCAAGTATTCTGCTTAGCAGCTTCTCAACTCATTTAATATTCTCTGCACTATAAGCCCTTAACTTTTCTTGCTAATAAACATATTTCTAAGCATTTTCATCTGCCAAAACTTCCATTCTTCTTCTCACACCTGTCCATTTGCCACTTTCACGTTAAACATAGCATTATATTTGAGTATCTTAGAGCATTTAGGAAACATTTTACTTCTGAAGCTTTTTGGATCATGCTGCAAATACATGTAGGTAAAAGCATAATAGTGAAAAATGGCTCCATTAGAATGCATTTGTTTATTCTCACTGTTTTTAAAGGATGTCAGCTTGACAGCATAGCAGACTCAAGTTCTTACTCAGTGATAAAAATGATCAGGAAAATGTGACTTTCAGCACTGCTTCAGCTTTGACCCAAAAAGACAAAACTAAAGCTACAGAAGTTAAATCTACATGGTACAGAAAACCTAAAGTAATTTTCTGTATGTGTTGACTGAATGTTTTCCTCTGTATTAAGATTGCATTCAAAGATACTGGACCAAAGAGTGCTTTCTGTGATCTATGTACATGCATCAATGTTCCATACAGTGCAATAAATATCCAACAGATGGTAACAACATGTAATCATTACAAGCTCAAATAGCAAAATTTATATGCTATTACCTGCAGTTAGATTGTGTGCCCATACGCGTATACAAACTTCAGTCCTCTCTCTATTTGCATGCTGAAATATATTTGAGCATAAACACAGGTGGGCCTCAATAACTATGAATTTGTGCAAAACAAGATAGTCCAATTCACCTCATATAACAAGATGAGTACTCCCACTGCTTTAGTTGCCAACATGGCACTCTGTGACTCTGTATGTGTGTGTGTGTGTGCGCATGTGTGTGCATGTGCATGCCTGACTGCGAAGACAGGACAAGAGAAAAAAGTGGCAAAATGGATCATTTACTTTACGGAAATCTAATCTTTCCTTGATAGGTACTTACTCCTCCTACTAAGGAGCAATACATGGTCACCAGGAAAAGAATTTTGATCATGTAAAAAGAAAATAATTCAATACATTTATTTAACACATTTCTTTCTGCCACCAAGTGACAGTCTTTTCTATGTCACATCTTAGCCAGCAGTAAGAATACCTTAGTGCTTTACACACGCCATTGCGTAGGTCCTACCTCACTACATCAGCACTATTAATGCAATATAGCTGTCAAGGCTTATTAAAATTCTTTTTGATGTGTATCTTGGCTCATAAACCTCCACACTGTATTGATATTGCCTAAGGGAATGTCCTTGTGGCACTGAATCTCTGCAGATGGGATGATAAAAGAGAAATGTTCAAAACTTTAAAAAGTTCAGTCTCTAGCAGAGCTTTCTCTTCCAACACCTCTTTTGAATAGTATTTTGATTTGTCACTTTGTAGCTGTTGTTCAAAAAATGGCTTACAGAACATTTTAACTCATAGAGGAAAATCTTTCTTACAAATAAGTAATTGATGGATAGAAAGCAGATGATGGATCTCAATCCAATTTCATAGATACACCCTTTTCAGGGCTTTGCATACATGTTGTGCCTGTACCAATCCTTAGGTAATAAACAAGCCCTGGCAGGCAGTTCATTCACTAGAGTGAGCAAGAATTTACAAGTCAGTTGGAGAAGTGAATTTTGTTTATGTTCTTCTTCATGTATGTAATCTCTTCTGCTTTTCTGTTTGTAATTAATTGCCACAGCGCACAGGGATTACCCTTAAGGACTGCAAACACTGTACTCCCCAGTTTGGAACAGGTCTTTGGTGGCAGGTGATGCTACATGCCTCAGAAATGCATTAAACTTTTACAGTGTGCTTAAACTAAATCACAGGGGTGAAATTTCACTGATGATGATTTTATGTGAATTTAACTACATATACTGATAGTCTATAAACATTTTACCTATGTTAACTCATAGTGCTGTTCTTATGCCTTTAAACGGTCATTTCTTGACTGAAAATCTGCTATGCCACCCAAATTTCCTCAGCAATAAGTTTTTATCAGTAAGTTCTTCAGTCTCCCTGTAAAGGCCTTTGGCTTAATAAATTTTGTTTTCTACCTGATTTTATACAGATCTGAACAATCAGACCCTAATCATGCTCAGATTGAAGTCAATGGCTAAGGTACTTTTTACTGATTCTGGAGGGAAAATGGGAGGAAGGAGAAGGAGGCACAGACTGAATCTTAAATAGAGAATCGATCTTTACATATAAAAATATGCACTGTACTGGTATACTGTGCTTCAGCACTAGGCTAAGTCAGGAAGACCTTTCTCTGAGAACCAGTTCTGGGGAATCAGACCAAAAATAAGATATGGCCATAGGATGCTTTCTTTTGGGTCAGTGTAAAAATAAGACAGCTGAGATAGTTTAGGTTTAACATTTACCTCTCCTGTTCCCCACCCCCCTTTTTGAATATTTGGAAATAAAATTTATTTTATAAATCATTTTTTTTCACATTTTTGACACTTTAAAAATATTTCTGTAACTATATATAGAAGACTGTAAAATAAAACAGAAGAAAAAGTAAATGTATAGTAGTAGATATTGGCAGCCAGCTTCCTCTGTTATCTTTGGAGACTTGAGAGCATAAATTAACCTGCAAACATTCTTCACACAAAATTTTAACTCTGATTTAAGTGAAAACCTGAATTGCATTCATTTCCAGTTGGTACATTCTGTCTTACTGTTAAATGCTGAATGCTACATACAATGAATTATATAGCAATAAAAAAGTTGTATTAGATTAAGAGATTTCTTTAATCTCATACTTATGGCCAGGAAACATCCTGACGACTCCCAAAAGAACTTCAGTTTTGAGGATCAGTGTGGAAGTTTTTGACAGCAGTTTGTTCTGTGGTTCAGTTTCTGTATGTTTTCCTTGAAAAGCAGATGTGCACTGTTCTTTACAAACAGATGTGTGATGATGAAAGATACACAGGTCCTTCTCTTTCCTACAAAACTACATTTTATGCATGATAGATAGGTTGCCAGGAGCTTTCTGAACATCTTTTGGTTCTGTCTTCCTGTACTCTATGTGGTAGCAGGTTACTCCCTTGAAGTTTACCTCAAGATCTCCAGGACTAAAGGCCACAGTATGCCTTGAGCTGTCTCAGTGCTGAATTTCAAACTAGCTGTTAAAATAGCCACCCCTTAGCCAAAGAAAATGTCAGTGTAAATTGAAAACTAACACTCAGATTGGAAGAAAACTGTGTTTTTTTTTTTTTTTCGTTCAGGCTATCCTTTGCACAATAGTGTACAAAATTAAATTGTTTTTTCAAATAAACAATGAATTGACTGGCACTCTAATATTACTATCATCAGCTAAAGCCAACAACAAAAAAATAATAGATTTAGCTTGAAGAAATTAGATGCATAAATGCCTCTAACAGTTCCCTCTTCCACTGGGAAACAGGCAAATATAAAAGGCGTTGTGGCCAGATTTGAAAAGAACACAGCAACCTGATAAAGAAAATTGCAAATATGGCAAGAGGATCCTTGTTTTGGGTGTGGAATACACAAGGAGGAGTTTGTCATCTAATATGGGTTTGGTGTCTGGCATAGTGAAAGGGAGGAGTTAGGTGCTGATGGCTACATCTGTATGGGTAAGTACTAAGTCAGATTTTCTCCAATCTAATTCCCTGTTCTGTCAATACTGAAGACCATAGAGCTAAAAGAAGATGGTGCTTGAGCTGAGAAGCTTTTCCTTATATGTTTCCATAGCTCCTAGGCCTGAGCTGGTTTGAGTTCATACAGCTTAGATGCCGCAGACCAAAACTGGTCAATTATTGCATTTCCCACACAGAGAAGACCAAGTGCTTAGATCCATATGCATTAACTTCTTTTGGGTCATATCTGAAAAACAGAGTTCATAACAGCTGTCACAGTGTGCTGTAACATCACAGTGAGCGGTGGTACTGTTGAGCCAGCAAATTGCTGAAGAGAAGAATGCAGTTTGTAATTTTTCTCTTTCTTGTAGGCTGAAGGCTACTTTTGTGAAATTCAGATCCATCCTTGGTGGCTCAGGCTTCCCTCTATCAACTGGATGCATAAAACCTCCATTTGAAATAGAACAATTAGATCAGTGTCTTCTGTTGTTGAGAGAACTGCTAATGGTTTGGCATAACAACTCAGCATGCAGAGCACTTACTCAGGAAATGTGAATTAAGTGTACTAGCCCTGCTTAGCTTTGTCAGCTTGCCAGATATTGCCTTACACAAACTCGCTTTTGGATGCACGAATAATGCCAACATATGGATGTGAATGAAAGAATCATGGGATGAAAAGTACAAAAGGCAAATGCAGATGCAATTCTGTTGCTTGGTGATCCTGAAAATCCCATAAGCAGGGGTGAAGTGGGGAGTCTGTACATGCTTCCTGAATAAATCCAGTAATTTCTCCAGTGGTGCATTCATGCAAAATTGATAAATACTCTGAAATCAGAGACCAGAAGTCCAACTAGCATAGTACCAGGACAGACCTGAACATCAAAACATCTCTGGCAGTTTTAAAAGCAAAACCATTTTCAAGAATGAGGAAGTTGTTTGCAGGATAAAACTGCACTGAGATGCTGGGGAAAGGCAAAATCTTGTATGCCAGCTGCCAAAGGATGGCAAAACTGTTATGAAGAACAAGCAGGCATTTCTTGAATTAAAATCCTCTCTCTGTACTTTCTGCTCTTGGCCATGTAATGGTGACAGATGTGTATAGCTGAGGTCAACTAAATCCTCGTCATCCTATTCAAAGCCCTATTTTTCAACTGTTTTGTCTGGTATATTTAGTTTTTACTCAAGGAATGGATTCTTCCTAAGGGCTTAAAAAAAAAAAAAAGTAGAAGGAGGAAAGGAAAAGAAGAAAGAGCAATGATAGCTTTAGACATGTGGACTAAACAAAATATTTTCTCTTCAAAAAAGGTTACGGAAAAAACATGGCAAGCTTGTGGCATAAAAACAAAGCAGTCATGGGAAGATGGGGATAAGTTTAAAAATTTACAGATGACCACAACTGTTATTTTCCTGACAATGAAGTGCTTCATTTTGTATTCTTATGTTCATACCATCTTTCGTTTGAGATATATTTTGAGATGCAACACTTCAGCAAACATTGAAGCCAACTCTCACTGACTCTGAATAACTGAGAATTGAACTTCACAGAATCACAGAATCATCTAGGTTAGAAAAGACCTTGAAGATCATCCAGTCCAACCATTAACCTAGCACTGACAGTTTCCAACTACACCATATCCCTCAGCGCTAAGTCAACCCTAGTCTTAAACACCTCCAGGGATGGGGATTCCACCACCTCCCTGGGCAGCCCATTCCAACGCCTAACAACCCGTTCTGTAAAGAAATACTTCCTAATATCCAGTCTAAACCTTCCCTGGTGCAACTTGAGGCCATTCCCTCTTGTTCTATCGCTTGTTACTTGGTTAAAGAGACTCATCCCCAGTTCTCTGCAACCTCCTTTCAGGTAGAACCACATCGCTGATTTCAGACTTCATTATTTTAGTCTCAAAGAAATTTACTTTTTCAATGTGTTGCTGTTTACTTTGTTGACTATAACACTTAAGCAGATATGCATTTAAATTCCAGTTAATATTCCTGATGAGTTTTAGGTAAATCAGATATTTCCTTGACTAATGTCTTCTGTAGAAACCTGAAGGCAGAAGAATCTATTAGTTTTTGTGCTTTTGGCTCACATAAGAAATAAAATGAATTGTTTTTATCAAATTGTGATTGGTAAACAGTATTTTCATAGGCTGCCTTCAAAACAGGATGAAGACAATCTGTAAAAAGAGTCATTCTAAAAAGTCAGCATGCTGTAAGATGATATAGATCTCCTTGCATTGCTTAACCTTCAGACTTTTTAATGTCCTTCCTATTTCCATTTGATTCTTCTGATTTTTTTTTTTACTCTCCTGTGCTAAAACAGCAAAAATGTAAAACCTGGTGTAAGATTAATTACAGCGAAGGTCTAATTCTAGCAGGGTCAGCAAGCTCCTAGATGAGCTTTGCTTCTTCACCTTTATTTTTATCATGACTTGGATGTGTATCATGACATGCATTTGGATACATCCTTTGTTCTAGGAAATCCTCTGAAGTTCTACATTTTGTCTTTACATAGCTTCTGCAGGTGCCATATCAACTTCTTTTATAGGTGGGCAATACAACTGGTATGAAAACTTCGAAGGATAAAATGTATAAAATGTGCTTTCTGTCAATCCTAAAGAAAACCTTGATTTGAATAATTATTTTTCTAATGTGTCATGATAGTATTTAATGACATTGTTAAACTAAAATACTTTCATTTGGTTCTTAATATGTAGGTAGAAGTTTCATGTAAAGCTGAACTAAAAGGTTTTCTATGTCATAGGCATTTAAAAAAGAGCACAAACAAGCAAAAGCACTGTAATCAGAAGATCTTTGCTTATAAATGATACAAAGAATCCAGGAAGACAGGACTACTGCAAATTTTGAGATATGAAGTGGTACATAGTAGGAATAAACCAGGTTGGTAGACCTACTTAAGGGATACTGAGCAAGACTGAATGTCTTACTGAGCAGTATGACTCAGTTAAACAGGGTTATTAAAGTCAATACAAAGCTAGCTGAATGAAATTTAAGGACCTAAGAAATGGAGAGGCCAGGCTGGACTATATCTGACAATTCTAATAGACAGGACATGGACTACAGCTTTTGCAGACCTCCTATCTCTGTTTTCCTTTTGTTGGAGTTGCTGTTTCATTTTAGGCCTTTTCTCCTGAGCAGCTCTTCTGGGACATTTGATGTTCCAGTGCACACAAAGAGGAAAATAGATCAGTGCACCTGCAGTAAATCTGGGATATCTGGAAGGCATCTGGTTTATTTTCCCATGAAATGTCTGCAAATTAACTAGATTGGTTTATGTCCCTTTTCTTTCCAAGAAAGGAGGAAAGATTTCCTGCATAGCTGGAGAATGTCAATTCAAGGATACTTCAAATAAAGCATTCCAGTGTAGATACCATTTCCTCTTGCTTCTATGCCACAGACATCTCTGAGCCCCAAAACTCCCCTGGCTGGATAATCCCTTGACTCCCCACCTGAGGAACACCAAGGGACAGGAAGAGGAAAAAAAGAATGTGACCCATTCATAGCACGGTATGATGCAGTTCTTGGAAATATATATTAATTCATTCAAAACTTAAAGAACAAATGACTGAAAAAAACCTTAAAACAATAGACATAGAAGCAATCATAAAAGCTATGCTTGCTCTGCTGGGCTGTTCCTAAAGTAACAATTTGAACTCAGGAATAAAGTTTAGTGAAAACCATACTCCTTTTTAGATCTCCTTTGCCTCTGTGATTTTAACAAGCCAAATCTCTACAGCCAATGAAGTTAAAATATACAGGACACGTAGCTCTTTATCTGTCACACCCTACAAATCACATTTTCCAGCATTAAAGTACTATTCGTTTTGGCTTTTAATTACCTGAGTTATCAGCATGTCATATTTCTCCCCCCGTCCCTACAATAATTACACTCTGAATCAGTGTGACATTCAATATTGACCTTTATTTATGGCTCTCACAAACTGTCGAATGTTTATTTATAAACCATGAAAAGCAGAGTTTGTAAGAATATTGATTCAGTGTATTAAAAAAGCAGTGGCCTGGCATTCTGTGAGTAGAAGTAATCACAGGCAATTACTAGAGACTGCTTTTCACTACTAATCTTGGGTTTAACCTTATAATTGTATTACTGAATTTGTTTCACTTTGCCCATATATCACCAGGTTCCTAATAAGAAGTCTGATATTAACATAATTTAATAATATTCAGGGGAAGAATGGTTTTAATTGGTTTAAAAAGAGGGAGACATATAGCCTATGCCATGCAATGAGAAAAGTATTGTAACAGCCTTTTTTATTTTGCAATAAATGATAATTAATATTTAAATGCATTAATGAAATAAGTTGTTAGCGGCTGGGTCACAAATCTTTGATGTTTATGCCACTAACAAAATCACTAACTGCTCCTAATGATGCCCCTGAGCTAAGCTTTGCTTTACTCCTGGTATAAAAACTACTTTTGTTGCCAGTAGCATGAATTTGCAAGTGTGAAAGGCAAAGTCAAACTAAGAACAATTCTTCTTGTCCTTATCCAAGTATATAATGGGAAGAAAGTGGTCAAATTCAGAAAAAATACAAACCAGAAAACAGCCAAACTTAGAGAAAAGCAAAACTAGCAAACAATAACTAAACCTCTAGATCTATGTAAATAAAAGTACTCTGCACTCACTTGCTGTTCCTAGTGAGCCAGATTCAGTGCAAGCGCCAGTAAAGATGTAACTGTCTGTCTGGGATTAAATTAGAGCTCTGAATAGCAGTGGGGTAATGACAGCTGGCTAATGACTGTGCTTTTGGATAGGACCGACCAGTCATACTTCATTATTTGTTTTTTTCTACTAAACTCATATGTTCTCAATGTGTATTTATCCAGGTTAAAACATGAAATCGGTACAAGCCAGGCTTGAGAAGTTATGGTCATGAAACATAAAAAATGTGCTTCCACCCCCCTGCCCCCCCCCCCCCCCCCCTGTTTTCTTTAACTTTCAATGAAAAGTATATGGAAAAAAAATGTTTCCAGGAAAAATTTTCTTTGGGTGGAATGCTATCATGATGGGATAACACCATTTTAAGGAAACTGTACTGCCTGTACCAACTAGTATGGTATTTTTGGCAAATTTGCATTCAGTTAGAGATTTAGACTATCTTTTGAAATACCCTTAGCTTCAGTTTTACTCTTTTCTTGGGAACTATTTCTATTTTCTACATGCTGTGTTTGGTCCAGAACTCTTCTTTGTTTAATGAAAAAAATTCTCAAGTACAACAAGGTTTATGATTGTTGTAATTCACTTATGAATATATTTGGGAAAAGTATTTCAGGAATCATAAGCTCCTGGAAAGTCATAAAGACCATCCCTTTTAAAAATTTTAATTTCTTTATCTTCCCCATTTTGTTCTTTTGCTTACATTTTCCAGCACTCAGTGACAGTTCAAAGAGAGTATTATGATCACTGAGAATGTTTTGTTTAGAGTCAGAGACAATAATTTAGTATTATTTTCTTGTAAAGTATCCAGAGCTCAGGCATAGTAAAAGATGAACATGAAAAATATGTATACGTCTTTTCTATCACATTATTGGAAATCACAACTGGCAGCAACTTCAGAAATATCTTCAGTATTTTCTTCAGTTTTAAGAAATAGTGTAATTACTTTTTGCTTATATGCATACATAGCTTTACAAAGCATATATGGAATTTAGTGAGCTGAAGTCTACTCAAGCCAGTGGAAATATACTTCACTGAGTGGAGATTTAACAAGCCCTTAGCAACATAGACTGCCAAATTTTTAATGCATTAGTATGAGAAAGGAAAAGATTTTAAAATCTCTGAAAATTAAAGAGTGCAACTGGACTTTGAGATGATGAAAATACTGTTCAACTAAAACTGCACAACTTCAGATAGATGGAACACAACTATGTCTGCTTACAACTGAAATATAATATTTGAAAAAAATACAAAACCACTCTCCCTCCTAATTTATCTAATTGGGATTTATCTAAATTATAATCTCACTGACATAAGCAAATTGCAAAATACTGTTGTAAGAGGAAAATGTTTGTGATAGGTGTTGCTTATTTTGAGTGTGCTTGTGTGCATACTTAAATGGAAAAAGAGGGGAGTACAACTCCTTTGTAGAGAATACACCCACTGCATTGTTTTCAGTCAGTACCAACATTACACCCTCTCTGAAGAGAAATCTTCAGAAAAGATGTATCCCTGATATTAGATAGGGAACAATTCTTTCTGAGTGTGTGACCCACCAACTCCTTTAGAGAAATGGGCCAGTAGAGGCTGAGAAAGTAAATTAAAGGCCCAAAGGAGATGTTGCTACCAAGTTTCTCATTAATAAATCCCTTTCTCAATGTGTTTAAGGTGTAGGCTCAATGTTTTTGTACAGGACTGGCTTTGACCATGACAGTTCAGTGAGATAATGGGTCCACAAATAGAAAGTAACAAATCTTTTTAGCTCATGATGTTGCAGCTATGAGATCCTCCCCTGTTTCCAGCCAGAGCAGACAATGGACAAAGATTTCTGTAAAAGAACTGTACCAGTTCTTCTTTTCATTTTCTCTTTTTTCCATTTCTCTTGACTTACCTAGATGTGGCATTCTTATCACAGAATCTCTCAAGAGCACCATGAAAATGAATTCCATGCTGTATCTGGATGACTTTCAAAACAGCAACAAAAAATATCTACCCACCTCTTTTTTGGTTGCAAAGTTACATGCTAACTCTAAGGTATAGTTGTAGTCTTTTAAAATTATGTTTAAGAAAAGTATTTGTCATTTTCTACAGTAGACAGACCAGCGTAAAAATCCACAGTTATGATATGATCATGAAAGCTTGGTTCTCAGAGTAATCACAGCCTTTCCACAGATTATTTATTAATCCTGAACATTTGATGTCACTTGGGGTTCTTTGCATCTGACTCACCAGGCTGCATATGACACAAAGTCCCTAAAGCCAGCATTGTTTACCGTTTGCTGTGGGTATGAATATAGCCACTGAGATTTTAATACCCAAGTCAGTTTTGCAATCAAAGCATATTCTACATTTAAGTAAAAATGTTAATTTCATTAATCTTTTAACAGGATCATAGGATAATGACCCTAAAGAAGCATGGCCAGCAGGTCAAGGGAGGTAATTCTGCCTCTCTACTCTGCTCTGGTGAGACCCCACTTGGAGTATCACGTCCAGGTCTGGAGTGCTCAGCACAGGAAAGACATGGACCTGTTGCAGCAGGTCCAGAGGAGGGCCACAAAAATGATCAGAGGGATGGAACACCTCTCCTATGAGGAAAGGCTGAGAGAGTTGGGGTTGTTCAGCGTGAAGTGAAGGCTCTGGGGAGACCTTATTGCAGCCTTTCAGTACTTAAAGGGGGCCTACAGGAAAGATGGGGACAAACTTTTTAGCAGGGCCTGTAGCAAGGGGTAATGGTTTTAAACTAAAAAAGGATAGGTTTATACTAGATATAAGAAAGAATTTTTTTACGATGAGGGTGGTGAAATACTGGAACAGGTTGCCCAGAGAGGTGGTAGATGTCCATCCCTGGCAACATTCAAGGTCAGGTTGGATGAGGCTCTGAGCAACCTGATCTAGTTGAAGATGTCCCTGCTCATTGCAGGGGGGATTGATGGCCTTGAAGGGTCCCTTCCAACCCAAACTATTCTATGATTCTATGATTCTATGATAATTCGAGTTGGAAGGACACTCAGAAGATCTGTCTAACCTGCTTCTCAAAGCAGGGTCAGCTCTGAACTCAGACCTGCATGACCTGGTCATCTCAAAGGGCTTTGTACAATCAGGATCTCCATGGGTTGAGCCTGCGCAGGCTCTGTGGGCAACTGATCCACTGCTTGATCTTCTTCATGGTGAAGCATCTCCTTATATCCAGTCTGAACTGGCCCTTGTTTCAACTCATGCCCATCATATCCCACCATGCCCCACTGTGAAGAGCTTTGCTGCGTCTTTTTGATGATCTCCCTACAGGCATCAGGACCTGCTGCTAGGTGCCCCTGAAGTTGCCTCTTCTCCAGGTTGAACAAGGCCCAGTCCCACAGTCTCTCTTCACAGGGCAAGTAATCCAGTCCTGATCATGCTGGTGTCCTCCACCGAACTCACTTCAGTTTGTCAATGTCCTTCTTATATGGAAGGGTTCAAAACTGAACACAGTATTCTAGATTTAGTCTAATAGAGTATCACTATTTATGTATATATAAAGCAAAGAATCTGTACTATATCTTGCACCAGCCACCAAGCACTTTTAAACTGTTGCTTTCATGTTAAAAGAAAAAAACAGAAGCATTACTGAGCTATGATTATCATCTTCAAGTGACACTACAAAAAGGCTCCCTTTATGATTACAGAGCTGGTAGGATCACAGGATCATTTAGTGATCTTGTGACAAACCCTATTCTTGAAAGAGTTTATGTGTCCAAAACCCAACAGGAGAGATGAAAACATTTCCTGGGTATGTGAGAGGGGAGACACCTGCACCTTCTGTACAGCCATGTACACACACAGGGAAAGTGACATCTCAGCAGACAAATCATACCTTAGTCTGGGATTCACAAATTACACATCTATTACATGAATTACATAGTTTACTCCCTACAGTCTGATCCAGTCGATGCAGCAAGACCTAATGCCTACCAACAACAGTGACAGCATAGCTCAGCACTTTCACTTAAAACCTCATCCACAAGGACATCATTGTTCTTCAGAGGAAAACGGGCTGCAGATATGTGTTCTGCATGCTTGGAGGCTAACAGCCATATCTGTCCCCAACCAGACTAGGTGGGCTGGGATTTCATACCGATGCCCTGTCACTGTTCAGAAAGTACTTCAAGAATTGACAGGGCCAGAAAAAAAGATAAGGCAACCCTGTAGCCCAGACATGATCAGGTATTTCATTCACTGACTTTTAAGTGCAAAATGACCCTTTCCTCCCATGCAATCTCCTAGGCATAAAATCTCACTTGAGATTTTAAAAGGCTCTCACTTGATGACTACCTCTCTCACTTCATGGCTTCTGAATTTGTAATTGCAAAATATCATATCATACAGAATAAGGAAAGTTTAGAAGTCTCACCTTGTTGAGTGCTTGAATTGCAGCCTACTGTATAATATACCAGCTTACCTCTACCTCACCTTCTGACTGTGATTTCAATGAGGCAAGTGAGACAGTGCTCTTGGGGAAGAGGAATGGCTTAGGCTTGTAAATGCAGAAAAGTATTGCATGGGACAAGCATCAAAATCATGCATGCATTTATCATTCAGACATATTTGGGCATTTCATAGTGGATCTTACTAGAGCATTTCAGAATTCAGAATATGCTTAAGGTCCAAATACACTATGAAGACTGTGAAATAGCCAGATCACAGAACAAGTATCTAGTTGGAACAGCAATTCAGAAAGTATACCTGAGTTTGAAACACTGTATGAGAGAAAGTCATTCAGGCACATTTCTGGTACCCAGATGGATTATTTTTGTGTGTGTTTTTTCTTACATAGCTTTAATTATGTGAAGCCCTCAAGGATTAAAATCGTCATAAATATTTGCATAGATAAATAATTAAAACTAAAATAAATGTGAGTCAAACCATCCTTTGGGAAAGCTCAAGCTCCAGAGGTGTCACTATTAGTCTATTTTCTCATCAAAAACATGACTAGACATTTCTAACAAAATCCATCACCCAGTTGCATGATGGATGAATGCTGTGAGGGCTGTACTGCCCTAATGAACAGCAGCATAAATTTGCTTGAAACATTTAAATTCTGATCATAATCATCATCTTTTCTATATGTAGCCAGTTTTATAATTACTGATGACAATCACTACCATGCTATAACATTGATGTATATTGGTATTTCATTGTGTCCTAAGCACAGAGAAATGCTTTCCAGCCAGTATTGCCATAGTATCTCCAGAAGGAATTAAAACCAACTGTTGCCCCTATTTATAAGCTTAGGATGAGTATACCATTAGGCATAAAAACCAACCAATTAACACCCCCCCCCCCATATTAAAAAAAAAGTGCACAATCAGATTTCAATTGTCTAGCAAGTTTGAAACAAATTCAAGCTTAAACCCCCCCTCATTTTAGATTACCTTGGATACTCTGTTTGCAACCTCTCTGCCTACTGTCAGCCCCTGAACAAAGGTCCGTGCAGCAATGAACGCTCTAGTCACTTGAACCTTCAGCTTCCTGGGTACATCTCCAAATGGCTTCAGCTGGTCTGTGTACTTGCTTACACACTCCAAGTAGTCCTCAGTGAAATGGTACTGAGGGTTTATGAGCTGGAACATCCGCTCCAGAAGCCGAGCCCAGAAATCGTTCAGCATTTCCTCCAAGTTCACATTGCCTCCCGTGTAATACCGTTTCAGCTCTGTGAAGAGGTCCTGGAACACCTCTGAGTTCTGCATGTACAGCATGCCGTACGTCCGGACAAACATGTCGTTTAAGGATCTTTCCGCATTCTCCAGAAGTTCTCGGAAGAATTCTGCAGGGAAAATAAGCAGGTGTTGACAGATACCTTTTAGTAAGGTACAAAGGGTTTTCTGACTGCACTCCTATGTTACCATTAGTAAAGTTTGTCTTAATAAGTTGTTACCACAGCGTTTTACTGGTGAAATTAATCTATTTGGGTAGGAAGTAGCTTTATTTAGAGGTAAAGAAAAGTATAACCTGAATTCCCCAACAAGGTAGAATGATATAGAATGTATAAACATGAACATGAAAAACCCATTTAAAAGAACTTCAGTAAGGGTAGTTCCACTTCTTCTTCATGTACTATTTGAACATAGAGATCCCTGTCCCTTGCAGTATCCTCCATAGCCAGTTTACTAAATCATCTAAGCTAAAAGTAATATCATTATTTTTTCTGAAATTTTTACAATGTAGAAGAACACCATCGAAATAAATCTGAAAACTTATTTGCAAATGTTCTTAAAGAGAAATTGAAAGAGATCTGAGTGGAAATGAGTAGAATCCCTCTTAAAAATATTACATGTCTAGGTAATACTAAGAAAATGTTAGTATTTTCATTAATTTGTTACTCTATTGAAGAACAGGACTAGAACCCTCCACCAGTCATGTCATAGCCAGACCACTAATTCCAGTTTGTGCCAGTTGTTGGTTTTGGAACAGCAGACTTTACCTTTTATTGAAAGGATTTCAGACTTCACTGCTTCTGTGCCTTTTATCTACTCAGGGCTCTTTACAAATTTTGGCTTGTGGAATTTATTCTTACTGGAAACAAAGCCCATGGGATACAGAGGAAATATGTAATCATTTCTTCTGTTAAGAGCCTTTAACTGCCATATGATGCCTAGGTTTTCCCAAGAAATTCACTGAGCATGTACAGTAGTTCTTTAAACACATCTGACAAAACCAGGCATAGGTTCTCCTGGTTTTTAGAAGATCCCATCTTCCTACAGGTTCCGCTTGTCAACCTTCTTAAACCTCCTTTGGAAAAGAGTTCAATGACTGCTGTGTCCTGTAAATGGTGCATTGCAGACAGCAAGGCAGAGATGGCAACACCTTTGGCAAAACACGTGTATTTGCTGCAATTAAATGATTCACACTGATGCAGGAGTCATCATGCAGCCAGCTCTGGGATACCAGATTCTAAATATGTGGTCATTGCCTATAGACACATCTGTGTGTGCTAACTGCAAGGACATGATGACTTCTTACAGTCTTTGCTAATGTGATAACATGAATACTCTTTTAACGTAGACCCCTGCTGTGGCTACAGTGACTTAAAAATGCAGAACCACTGCAGTGCTAAAGACAGGATGGCAAGTAAGACTATGTATGAAAAAATCTATACTAAATTTGAGGACTTGTAACTGTGATCAGCTGAAAGCAGAAGCTACCGAGCTCTGTGGACCAGTTTACAAGGACTAAGTAAGAAAAGAACCTCTTCTTTTTGGCAGAAATTATGCAGAGCTGCAGTCTTTGATCTCCCAGATAACTGCAAAGGGGTTATCATTAAAATGTATACACAGAACATTGAGAACATACTTGCTACATCAAAGCATTTATTAAAGGGAAAATATATTCTAATAAATGTATCAGTGTCTAAACTGTCATTAAAACCACAGGTCTTCATATGGAATAAATTCCATCTGGAAAAGAATATGCTTTTGCCAAATAGTTTATGCAGGGAAAAGCAAAAAAAAACCCAAAACAACAAACAAAAACCAACCCACCACAAAAACCACAACCAAAAAGAAACCCTTGCTATTCTTTGTTGCCAAATAGAATAACTTGAGGTCCACAACATACTGTCTTCTCTGTTGTTTTTCCAAATTATCCAGTAGTTCTGACAAAGCTGTTTAAGAGAAAAGCAAAACAAAGCTGTTTTTCACTGCTAACCCTGACCTGGTGGTATCCTTGATGTCTGAATCATCCTGATTACTATTTTATGCATTCAGCATTTCTTCTTCTAAGAAATAATGCACACTGGCTGTACTGCTGAATACATATAGCTCTCTAGTCACACAATCTGGAAGGCAAAAAGATGGCAGAGAACTTGAGGCTCAAATTAAAATTTGTTTTAAGGTTGAAGCCAGACTGTCAGGCCAGTGCACTGAATGACAACTGGGAAAGAAATCATGAAAGCAGTGAATCCAGGCTCCTCTCCTTCTCTCCCATAATGCTCTGTATGCTGGGGGGCTGCTGTAAGAAATTCACATGCTGGCTCCTCCCAATCCATAGCTATACTGGAAATACCACTATTTATCTTAAAAGATCATGCTATCGTATAAGTCAGTCACAGAAAAGCATAACTTAGTTTGCAGACAGCTCCTTTAGTCTGAGACTGTTAACCTACTATTTCTTTGTGTGGGGGTATTATTCAGCAATCTCACAGTCAGTTTGTTGGAAGCCAACCAAGCTTTTCAGGGAAAGGTAGACATTTATTCTGTGCTTGTACAGCATCTAGCACAATGAGGTCCATGCTGGTTTGCAATCCTTATTTATACTGTGGTACAAATATTATCAGTAACTCCACAAGCTTAAATTTCATGTTAGTACAAATGTGACACCATACAAATGCATTCTGTAGGAAAGCTAATGTCCTCTAAATAGCAGTACATTTATTTAATTTTTATTCTTCTCATAGGTCTCTAGTCTTTGAGAGCTATTGCTTAGAGTAAGTTATTATGCCATTAAAAAGTTAGACCGTTAGTCTTCTGTATGCTTTGATACAAAAGACAGTTAGTTCAAGAGAGTTATCTGCATCAGTAATCCTGTGCAGGATCAGGATAATAAAGCAGGAACCACTAAAAAATCGGATACCTTTTTAGTTCCAGAGAGGAAGAGATCTCCTCTGTTGTACTAATTAGAAAAATTCTCAATCAACTCCCCTCCAGCAAAATGAATGCTGCTGTGAAGGATCAGTTGCTTTTTTAGTCTGCAGATCTTCCATACATCTAGAAGGTAGTGTGCTTTGCAATGCTTACATACAGAAACTGTGTCCTGGCATAACTGGGCACTTGTCCAGTTACATCAGGAGAAACTGTACTTGCTTCTGCAAAGGTTGAATTTTTCCATGGTCTTCGCAGTAATTTAAAGATTTTATGTTCATTGCAAAGATGATATTTCATCAACTTGCAGGTAGCTTTTGAAAAATAATGCAATATTTCAGCTCAAAGTAAAAGAATGAAGATGAGACAGACATTAGTCATGTTGCTTAATGTGCTTCTGGAAGGCATTCAAGTAGTAGGGTGGGAGAGGAAAATCTATATAAGACAGAGCTGTGCAGTGTTTTAAAATATATATCTTGTGAATTTTTTTGCTGCCAAAATAGGCTGTCATGAGCAGTGTTAATGCTGGAAATAATTTTTCCTAATTTTAAGTGGTGATTCATTTTTATGACAGAATATATCCTGGGTATGTCTTATGTTGCAAGCATGTTTTTATACAACTTTCATTTATTAGCCAGAGGGTTTCAGGAAGCCCATTCAGTTCTGCTTATGAGTTGGAAAGAATAAGGTCTAAGGTACACTGAGCTACTGAAAAGAGGGAGAGAAGATTGCTGTTTCAAACCATTACATGTTCTATATAAGTTTAAATGGTGGGTTTCAAGTCAATGGATAACACTTAAGCTAGTTTTCATTTTCAAACATTATTTGTAAATTTAGGATACAAGATAGATAGTAACAGTCCCTGCAAATGAATTCTGAATTGCTTTGTCTATGATAAGACAACTGAGTTACAAAGTGAAAGGACACAATGCATTGCTAGTCTCTTACTGAATGGTAGGTCCTGCTCTCAGATAAAAAATAGGGTCTTGTTAGCTCTTACACTACATTGTCAACTGAAAGCTGACTTTCTCACTCTATTTTAACAGAGGCAATCTAGTATCATAATGCAATTCAGCCTGGGAGCTAGCCTAATTCCAAAGTGCTGACTAATTGTCACCATAAATCAGTGGATCAGGATTGGGGATAATATTGCAGCTTGACATGATGTAATAACCGCCTTCAACAAAATATAATCCCAACCATCTAGAGGCAATTATTAGATAAACAAAGCTGTATTATGTTGGAACTGATGTTCTATGATCATTCCCAGCCTGATAAATTCCCCTGTAATTTCTTTTTCATCTGTAATTTAAGCAAAACCAAGATCTGACTGTAGGACAAGATGCAAAACAAGAAACAGTTTGTTTTCCAGTTCCCAAATCCAAAAAGATATGCATAAGATTTAAGACCAAAAAGACTAAAAAGAAATTTCATGTAATTACCATATATTCTGCTCAGCTTTCCTTTTTAGCAGAACTTGAGATCTGAATGCTGTACTATGGTGAATCTGATACACTGGATGTGCAGTCTCACTGCTACCCAACAAAAAACAGCACAGCTGCACAAAGCTCTTCAGGGGTTCTGGGCAGGTATATATGTCCGATTTTACAACAGCCTTTATGGAAAACTTTGCTCAGGGTGGCATAACTGATTTCATCCATCATTGACTACCACCACCCAAAATATACAGGCAGTTCCCCATTATAGCCTTGTTGTCCTGCTTGTGGGCATTGATCTTCAAAGAGCTCTGAGGATTTAGACATACAAATTCTAGTGATCTGCCATTTATTGTGAAGATGTGCATGCATCTGCTACACCCACGTGGACTTTAGGTACCTAAATTCATTTCACATCTTTGAATGTCACAGTCCTGATATGGCTGATGGTAAGAAGGATTTTAGAATTCATGTAAGCTGACTACCTTTTTGGACAGAAAGGTTCTTTGGGGATTCTTTAGGTACAGATACTTACATTCATGACATACCTCAATGGCAGGTTTTTTTTTTGTTGTTTTTGGTTTTTTTTGCACTGCTCTATTTCTGTCTTTCTTTCCTTGTTCATGAAGACATTCATGAAAAAAAAATGTTTTGGTGAACTCTTCATCTTTTTGCAGGATTCTTGCAAAGGCTTTTTTTCCTTTTACTTTTAAAAAACATATTCCACAATGGTATAAATTAGCGAAAGATGTGATTTATCTCAAGGAAATTCAAGTGAAATTAACTTATGTGGTTTCCATGCTTTTTCACTTTCCAACTGTTTTTTTAGGTTTCCAGAGACTTTCTTCTAACAATAACTAACCTTACAAAACAAAAAGAACTCAATTTAACTTCCTGATTGAGAAGAAATAGCTGTAAGGAGAATACTTACAGCAGATGATTTTTTTTCCTATTTTTGACATTACATTTGTATTTATATTCAAGAGTGAACAAATCATATGCATAAGGCTACCAGTGCATTGGTATTACTTTTTAGTGAGTCTGAATAACTAATTTTAAAATTCCCTTATAGCTTTGACCTTTAGAAACACTCAACTGTCACAACCAGGAAACAAATTTCAGTTCCTATTAAGAACAACAAAAGCTGCAGTGTGATGAGGCCTGTTGAAAATTGCTCTCCTTTTTAAACCCATTTTGAATATATACACATTGCATTTAAAGCTAAGAAACACAAGTCAGATAATTAAATGTGTCTTATAATTACAAATTTCAGAATAGCTGATTTACATCCTCTACTTACGTCTTGGGTAAAATCACCTATGGGTGAAGTGATTTAGCTGTTAATGGATATCGATACCCTTCCAGAATGTCCTATAGCTGGAAATATCATGACATTATGAAATCTTTTGGATGCTACTAAATTTTTTAGAAGCCAGTGCAGTTTCAAAGGCTGTGAGTAAAGATGCACGTCTCCATTTCTCAGGCTACTGCAAGACATGATAATAGAAGATAATTCACTACTATCTTCTTCCCTGCCTCCTGTCCAGAGTCCATGACTTCTCCCCTTATGGGTCAGGCTGTTGCAAGGAAGGAAGGAGACCCAGGCAAAGGGGAGACCACTGAGGCTCCATCCTTACCACTCCCCACTGTGGAACATGGAGACAATGCAAACAGTACTGTCATGTGCTAAAATGATAGACATGAGTTTGGGGAAGAAAAACAAACACATCTATCATGGGCTGGGTTGGACAGGTTAGATCAGGTGGAGGCAAATGGAAAAAAAGCTAGGCTACTATTTATACACCGAATGCCATTATCACAATGGGAACCTAATCTGACAAAGAATTTAAGGCATTATTTAGCACCGATATACAAAGGAGTTATTGTACAAATGAACATTATTATAAAGTATCTGTCATCTACTCAAAGCTGATTACATGCATTGATAAAAGTCTATAAGACTTTATTCTGCAACACTGAAATCAATGAGAACATTAACAACAACTTCAGTGGATGCAGGTGCAACCTTTAAATGCTAAACTTACTGTTTCTTCACTGCAAAAGGTCATTTACTAATACTTGAGTATATCTAAAAGGGAGACTTGATCCTGCCATTGATTCTATACAGACAATCCTGCAACTAGGTGAGATGTCACTTTCACATGAGAACTATTAAATTAGATATTAAAACATTTTGAAATCTTTACTGCTCTCTATAATCTCAATTCATATTCTGTTGCATCTGGTACTTTATATTGATGATGTATCCTTAATTATAAATATGAACCTGAAATTCTCAAGATCCCCTCAAAGAATTCATTGAACTTATAGCAATAACAAAGTAAGAAAATGCTAGGAATAAAAACAAAGCAATGCTTTACACATTATTTATATATACACTAATAACTGTCCCTGAAGGTTCTACTTTCATTATCAAGTGGAAAATGCCCAAGTGAAGTACTCATAAAATGTAAGCAAAATGTTACATGGCATCAGAAGGTGACATTCTAGAATATTTATGAATGGGCATTTAAACACTTACAGCAGTAGTACTGTCATGAATATCCACGACCAAAGAGAGACACGTAGCATTTCATGGTTATCTGTGAATTTCAGAATGATGAATTTTACATCATATGTTCATAAAAATGCATAATGCCTCATGAAACATTCATGAGTCACCACAGTTTCTTCTGAAAAACATTTAAAGCTTTCATGAAAATTATATTAACAATATATAAACTATGGACTCAGTGCAACAATTGTTTAAAAATATAGAGACTATTCTGTTTTTCCCTACGCACCACTAGAGGCTATTAAATATCCAGTTCAATAGTTAAGAAGATTTATCATCTAACATTTTGTATGAAAATTCTTTGCCATGCCTATAATCTACAACAATCTTTTAAACATATTAAAAGTTTGTTGACTTTTAATAGAGGGAAGTATAAGGTGGACCAGAAGACATAAGGGACAATTAACAACAAATTGCCTTGCTACCAACCAGATAAAACTGATTTAAGATAGAATAATTTATATATTCTGTCCAAAGAAGGAAAGAAAAAAGTAGGCAATTTTTTGACAAGCAGATCCCAAACCAGAGGCAGTATTTGCTATCACTAGATTCAGACCTGTGGTGTTCAGAGGTCAGGTGTTGTGCTGGCGAGGATGTGGCACTGAAGCCACTGCATGCCTTCATACCTATTCTCAGAGTAGAAGCTTGAACTGACTAAGGGCAGGAGTCATTTGTCTGGAAGGAGGCTCTGACTGGCCAGAGGAAAACTGAAATCTTCGATGACTTTTATTTACAATGTGGTGATTAACCACAACCTGACAGCAGCGATACTTTGGAACTGGGCTTCAGAGGCAGAAATCTCAACCTAGATTTAGGTACATATGGGACTGAGAAGGGTTTCTTCACCTGTTTTAGAATAGCATCTTTTTTGTTACTTCCTCACATTTTAAACAAAATAGACCATTGTGAAGAGCTGTCATTGAGGAGTTTGAAAAGTGGTTCTTGGGCCCTATTCAGCTGCAAGAAGGGGGTGTTTTCTGAAGCATTTACTGGATCACATCCATTCGACTAGGTACCCAGTAGGACGTGCAGTTCCTGAATCTCAGTGTGGAAATATGGGTATCAAACAGATCAGTCTGGGTGCATCATGATACGTTTAAAATTAGAACTGCAGCTGCTTTCACATCACACTTGTAAGTGCAGAGAGCTAAGACATATTTGCACAGTTATATTTAATGTAACTGCTGTAAATCCATTGCAGTTTTCCTTTCCATCTCATTTCACCTTTCTCTCTCTTTGAAACAAGCTCATTTTAGCATTTATAAAGAAACCGGTATATTACATCAAAAAAACCCACCAAGATGTGAGACCTGAGAGAGATACTACTGCAAAGACTTCTATTTGAGCTAACTGGCAGAAGCCTGCTGTAAGAGCAGTTTGAAGTTTGACTTCCTATGGAAATTATTATATTCATAAAATCAATATTGTATATAAGTCTGCAGTTTAAGAGGTAATGAAGTCATGTTGATGGTTTTTCCAGACACCCCTGAATGCAGCTAATAACTTCTGTTATGGTTTAACTCCACTAACAAAAAAAGATAAAACTACCCACAAGATAATTTACTTGGTTTTGAATTTATCCAATTTCCCTACATCCACACTCAAAGGAACCCCATGCACCATTAAGGCCAAACAGTATTAAATCCAGGCTGGTTTCCGAGTTGTTTCTTGACTATTTGGACACTGCGTGCAGTACTATTTGTTACTGTAATAATACAGAGGTACAATTGAATTTCTTGCTTGTAAATTGATCTACACTGTCAAATTTCACTGAAGCAGGAAACTTTATGTTTCTTTTGTGACATCAAACTAAGTTAACTTAAATGTCAGGAAGTCAACTTAAATGTTCTCAGTTTGTTAGAGGGATGAAATTTTTTTTCTAAGATAATAGTAGAAAAGTTAAGGAGCAACAACGGTCCTAGAGATGAGATTTGGGCAATCAGTGACTTAAAACAAGGCAGTGCATAAAATCATAGATTAAGGATAAAGGTTAAGGATAATACAGTTGACTTCAAAGAAGCTACAAATGTAGGAAAAGATCTATTGCTTTTGAAGAAAACAGTCTTTCAGATCCTGGATCTGCATTCATGTGCTGGTAGAAAGGCCTTGGGTCCCCTAAGGGACTTTGTGAAATCAATAAACTTTCCTATCTGGAAGTTTCAAAGGTGAGGGATTAAAAAAGAATGTTTGTATTTGAATAGCCTTAAAGTCAACACAAATCTTCATCTGCAGACATCAGTTCACTGGATCAAGATGTTGCATGACTGATTTTTATCTGACCTACCTTCTCAGCAGAAACCTCCTCTTCTCTTCTCCTAAGACTGTGTCTACTGGGAAAGTTTTCCAGTCAGAAGGAAACTTAGATATAAGATACGGTACAAGGAACTAAAAAATGGTCTTTGCAAGATTGGTGTATATTTAGGGTTACATTAGATTTCAAACAGTATAATCTACTTTTTCTCTGATTGAACTACACAGGAGTGGCCTTAAAGCTCCTAGGACAAGTTTATTTGGGGAATTGTTCCCATTTATTAGCTGCTGTATTGCATACAATGTTTCCATCTAAATGGATATGTCATGTAGTGATACCGAAGTTTTGTGCTTCTATGCTGGCCTAATGATTAGTTGCTGAATCTGTTGAACATATTGACAAGAATATTTCAATGAACCCACAAGCTGTTGACCCTCTAAGCAAACAAACAATAGCTTTGACTCCTTCCTATGTCCTGCAATGAAATGAAGTGGTATGGCTCAGTAGGAGCTAGAAGATCTAGAACCTATTTCTGGATTTTTGTATGGGTTTTTTGTTTGTCTGTTTGCTGGGGTTTTTTCACAGAAGTCACTGGACTTCCAGGCCTTCTACCATTTACTGCTTCTTCTATCTTCTCTGTGATCTTGAGACCCAGTTGTCTGCCCTTCCTACTATACAATCTTCATCCCTCTCTTTCAGGCAGATGTAATTCCTCACATCACATGGTTTTTATCTGACAGCTTGATAAGGGAATGTAGGCATAAGCCATGTTTTCCTCATTGGTATTTTGAGAGACTGAAATGTCAAATGATTGTCTCAAAGCTTGCTTGTGTGTGTGCTTTGAGTCACAGGTGGTGTCAGTAAAGCCTTGACCATTCATCAAGGACCACCTGTGGCCTTTGTAACTAATCTAAGGAATATCACCCAAGGAAGCAGGAGTGTATCGAAGGATGCACCCTCCCACTCCCTTGCAATTGTACTGGCAAACTCTTTAGATAAATCTCAGAGGTGGCCTGAGTGAAACCAGGTGTTTCTCATCAAGCACAAGGACTGCTGATCACAGGCCATTGTATAAGCCCGATAATTTGTGGCTCTATTTTATTGCTAATGACTTTGTGCCTTTGTCATTGAACTGATAAGAGGTGAGTGTTTCTGCCCCAGAAGTCAGATGATTGCTCAAGAAGCATGAAGTCAGCAAAAACCTGTGGGAACAGAGGAAAAACTAAAGGTGGGCAGATATGCTAATCAGCTGATAAAATGAACTTAAAAGGTGACTGAGAATTTTGTGAAGAACTGAAGACTAAGGACCAATGGGATGCTGCTGGATCCATGGTGGTGACTATTCTTGTGACTCTATTATGGGTGCTTGCTTGGTTTCTGTCTTTTCCTTCCATTCTGTCCTATCGCTATCACTCTTCACTTTTAATAATAAAAAACTGTTTTGGATGTATGGCATTTGACCTTGTTTGAGTCTTAATCTTGCTCTTGGGATCACATTGAAACCTCCCCTGACATTGGATTGGGACAGGTATCCAATGCTTCCTCCTGATCCTAGTGAAGTGGAGATTCGGGATCACTTCTGGTGGGAAAATCTTTCCATTCAGTGCCTAGAACTAGTGCTAGACACTATCTCCTTGTGCAATATTCTGGTATTTCTCCAGTGTTTTTGGCCATAACATTAACACTGTGTCATGTTTGAGGTGAAACTGCTACTAACTGTCATATAAATCTTCCCAGATGAAAATGACAGCCCTCTGAGATGGGATTTGAGGAACAAGCTGAAAAGCTGATCAGTCCTACTGAGCAGCAGGTGGTGAAGGGTCCAGGATGGCCCATGCCATATTTGTTTTCCTGCACTATACTACTGCAGAAACTCTAAAATATGGGAGGATAAACAAGTGCAAATGAGGCAGTACAGGAGAAACAGGAAAGCAAAAGCTAGAGAGGACAAAAATAGTTGGAGAGAAGATAGAAAAACAGGGAAATGGCAACTGAATAAAAGAGAAAAAATGGTAAGGGAGCTAAACTTCAGTTTTCTAGAGATTCCTCAGATACAGTCTATCAATACCCCTAAAACCATCTCCTGTGAACACATGGGCAGAACAAGGATTCCCAAAAACTGTATGTCTTGTCAAGCACAGGAGGACCTGCAGCCAGGCCATATGCTGCTTCACTCCAGATACCTGACTGAGGAACATCAGCATGAAACCTTGCTCCAGCTCTTCCTTTATATTCTTTAAGGCTTTAGATCAGACGTCTGGCTTGGGCTCTAAAATGGGGGCTCCCTTTCACACCTTGCAGGAGCTTGTCTCTTCATATCAACCCCACTGTATCAGTGCTAGTATTTTAATTTAATACCTATGTAAGTATATGTATTATTGCTTGATAAGGTGATTTTAAGGTTTCCACTACTGCATTATCTGAAAGACTAAAGTTTTTAGCAGTCTGGTAAGATAGGGAAGTAAAATGAATACATATCATAAGAGATTATTGTAAACTTTTTAATCCAATAAGTTTATTTTTTCCAAATGTATATGTACTTAGTCATTTGGGAGAAACATTCAGACATATGACACAATAAGGGGCAGATATCTCAAGTACAGCTAGAAAAAAAAATAGGGATTTATTTGAAAACACACCTTTTGGTTTTTAATTGAGACAACATACTTCCTTGAATGAGAATCTAAGTAACTGAGAAGACTTTTAACAGTGAGAACTTCTGAAAAATGGAAACATTAGGTATGTTACATATTAGGTGACACTAATTACACTGCTCATTTTCCATAAGAAACTTCAATAAGTACATTATAATTTTATGTAGCCTAGATGGTCTTATACTTTAAGTGCTTCCACATTTACAAACCATATAATTAGAAATGTGTTTCCAATAGGTGACTTTTATATTAGGGTTCAGAATTAAATTATATTGCTCATTCAACCCATTATCTAGAAAATATTCTCCACTTTCACTGAAGAATTATTTTAGTCACATGTTCCTCTCTTGTAAAGACCACATGTTCATTCAGACTTGCCCATAATATGTGTATGTGTAATACATTTCAATTTAAATTTTTATGTTTAATGTCACAATAATTGCAATAGGTTCCATACAGCCTACCTAATATATATTTAGTCATTAAGCACTTCAATTAGTGTTACAGACCCATGTATACTTTATAACATTAGTCCCTGTATTAAGGGACTATATTATTAGTTAAGTAGCTGAAAATATAACTGTAGAGGGTACTGAAAAATCTTTTTTGTTGATTACACAGAAGCAGCAGCTTCTGTCTCTGGAATCAAGAGCTGTACAGAAATATTTCATAACACCATATATACCCTGGATTTATCACTATCTGTTTTTGCTTTAAAATTGGCTTCTTCTAAACATTTTTACTTTTTCTGAGGAGCCATCAAATTTTGTATGTTCTGTCACAGGCTCTGATTTAATCTGATTTAGCTGAAAGTCATGATTTCTTATATTCTGAGCATCAGTATAATCTACTACAAATTGAAATTTCTTTTGGCATTGTTTTACTTTGGTTTTGTTTTGGGGTTTTTTTGTTGTGTGGTGTTTTTTTTTTTTTTTATATTTTATGACTAC
Source organism: Strix uralensis (assembly GCF_047716275.1). Taxonomy (NCBI): domain Eukaryota; kingdom Metazoa; phylum Chordata; class Aves; order Strigiformes; family Strigidae; genus Strix; species Strix uralensis. The sequence continues at coordinate 80,843,337 of NC_133973.1, forward strand.
ACTGTGGATACTACCTAAGAACTAAAAGGTTCTTACTTTGCATACAACCATTTCTATTGCTTTAACATACAATTGCCTCTGGAAAATCTCAGACCTACCCTCTATTTCTTTTTCCATTGTGATGTTATGAAGTTTGACAGCAAATACAAAATTCACTCTCATGTTATGTTGCTGCTGGCTGATACACTGGCATCAGGTCTGAAGGGCCTCTTGTTATCCTTCAAAGCCAAATGTGAGATCATAAATACATGGTCTGCTCTGGACAGATAGAAAAGCCAGAGGCACAAATCCAGACCTCCAGGAGGAACTAAAGGATTAGAAAAATATATACATTTTAATCCTTTGGATTACTATATTCTTGAAGCAATGCATAGGTCTGGAGCTGACATTGCCACAGAACAATGAAGAACTTAATCATATTTCTGTTTTTAAAACAAGAAGTAAGGTCACCACTGTTATTAACTTAATCATATATATAATTCAGAGCATAATATAAAATTTTAAAAGTTCAGGTAAACAAGGACATGGAAAAATGATGCCTGTTCACTAAAGCTTTTTTCAAAATGTCAGGTAAGCTTTAAAAAGACATAAAACTTGAGAAATTATTTTTACCTGAGGTAGGAGAGAGACAACTTCTGAATTAATAAAGCCAGAACATTATTTTTTAACATTACAGAATCTGTATTCTTCACTTCTGTCTGCATATCAGGTGGACATAACCTGGTCATGAGTCCTGGATTTTTTTCTTTTTATTATTTTCTCATTTATTCCTTCAGACTTAGCTTTCTCCTGATAGATACACAAAGGAAGTGATTAGCATTTCAGCCTAGTAGGCAGCAGCCATTTGGGTCTGCTAATCTGTGACATGAAATAAAAGGATGGGAATAAGGTAATATTGCTTTGCTTGGATTATTGTTAAAAGGTTTAAATCTTTGTTGACATTCTGCTCCTTTGATTTCTGCTATCCTGACCTGGAATATATGTGGTCTATATTGCGAACCTGCTTCCCTGAGCGTCTGTTTACCTAATCTTTCTTTGAACTGCTGATGGTAATGAATCTCCTTCCTCCAGCCCCAACTGCTGCATTCAGTTATCATCAAGCACAGGCATCAACTAGAGCTCTAATCTTGCTCTGATGGATGGAATACTAACCTTTCACAAGATTAGAGACACAAGGTGCTCTAGAGATAATAAAATTCAAATAGGTTTATTTCAAAGGGCAACTCAATCTCGATTTTGTTCATGGGTCACTTGACAGATCATTTGTCAATGTAGTTTTTGTGTCCTTCTGTGTCTGGCTTCTGTGCAGTACTCCAACTATTTCAAATTAAGTGGGCCCCAACAGGCAGAGTTCGGCAAGGGTCTAGCTTCAGTGAAAATAGCAAGGTACTCATTCAGCATGGAACTGGCAAATTTACTAAAAGTGCATCTAAGGTGGGTGGTGCTTGGATGGTGGAAAAGTTTTTCTTAGCATTTTCAGGAAGGCATAGAAATGACAATAATGATAAGCATCTTGAACACTTTGAATTTTAAACTCCTGTTTGATCATGGAGCAAAAAACTTGCTAGTATCATGACAGCCAGCTGTGCAATATATGCAGTAGCTGTAAGTTAAGAGATTTATAGCTCATGAGTGACCTTTTCAATGTGCTTGTCAAGCACAACTATTCAAAAGTGTTTACAAATCAAATATTTAAGTCGGGTATCTACAGGCATGAAGATAAGGCTCTTACAGGTGCTGAAAGAAGATTCTTCTAGATGACAGCTTCAGTGTTCAGTGTTACACATATCAATTAGGATCCTATGCAGATAAAATAGGTAAAATGTCCTGCAACCTCTAAGGTTGTAGATTGCACCTATTCAAAAATACCAATTGACCTAGCTCTATGTTTTAATAAAGCACAATTAAATTATTATAACGAGTCTGCTTAGAGGACAAATATGATTGAAGTCAGTGAGTATAATGTCTGGCCTTCATTTAGGAGAGGGATAAAAACAATTAAAAGGCCCATATAAACAAGACAGCTAAAGCTGCAGGTGTATCGATTGCATGCAAACTACAGCACTTGCATGAGTTAGCCAGGAGGTTGGGGGCTGGCTCGTGTGCGCAGCTTCTAGCAGCTGGACTCCTCTCCAGGAGAGAGAAGGAGAGAAGGAACAAAAAGCAAATGAAGCACTTCAGAAGCACACATATAAGGAGCCAGAAAAGCTCAGCGAGTCAGAGGGATGTTGTATGCTCAGCTGCAGGACAGCACTGAAAAAAAGTATGCTGTAGAAATTTTTAAAAAAGATAATTTTGCTCAAAAATATTAAACCCTGTCTTTCTTCTACAGAACTTGCTTCCTGCATATTTATAGGGGTGAGAGTTTAGCATAACAAACCCTTTAACCCTTTTGAGGTAAGGTTGCATTCTTTTAGCTTCTGAAAACAAAGACGACTACATCATATTTAAAATTCAGGGGTTGATGAGTTTGCATGATAACTAAGTAGGACAGATTTGATGGAATATGCATCTAAAATGTGTACTGGACTAAGTCTGAAATATGGAAACTGGAAACTAAAGTTAAAGATTTTTAAAATGTTTTAAAAGCCTGAGAACTACATGAAAAATGTATTTTCATTTTGAATGTTTTAGCTGTGACAGTTCACAAACTAGTCTATTTCTAGAATTGCAATCATATCTCTGGAGTCCATTTACATTGTTTAAATTTTATAATTGAGTGAGTTCTTAATATTTCAAAACTGTTCCTGTTTTCATAAAGTTTTAATATACACAGTTAATTTTTCATTATTGTCCTTTATAGTAAGGAGCTCTTAAAACTAATTTTATGGTATATGTTTATAAAAATGCCAAGAAATAACTCACTACACATGAACCTTGTGATTGATTCCAGAATTTGTGCACTTACATGTTTCTTTCTGTGGTTTCAGTACTAAGGATTGGACATTAATTTTCTGTAAATACATGTGAAAGTAATCTTTAGGCATACAAGATGGGAGGATGCCCATACCTGAGGAGTCAAGTCTTCTTGTTAGAGGTTGTGAATTTTTCAGATAATCATTGGTCTTTGCCACTTCACTGCCAACTCTATCAAACTATGTGTAATTTTCTATCCATGATAGATGCAAAATGGGCTCTGAAATTTCCACAGGATCATACAGGCTAGAGAATAGAGAATTAAGGTCTGTGTTACCTAAATTGTTCACACAAAGGGGGACTACATCAAATCAAGACCTTTCAAGAATATCAAAGCTCCCAATCAGCTGCCGTGGAGAAGGGTATGACAACTAACAACCTGGGCTGCAGGTAGATGCTGTAACCCTCCAAGAGTCAAGGGCTGGGATGGAGGAAAGAGACATAGGGAAGCAGTCACTGTGATCGGCCTGTTAGACTAATCACTGACTTACCTCAAATGTTTAACTAGACAAATTTTAGTGGAACATTTCATTCCAGTAGAATATCTGCGTAGACTTTTCTACAGAGTTTGAAACCTTCAGTCAGTATATATGGGTGAGATAAAAAAGCTGAAGACACATGAAGAAAGACAGGGAAGTGTGACTGCAGAAATCATTTAAAATTGTCTCCAGAACAAAGTGTGTATTAAAACTTGGAAGATTTTAGCTTCTAGAAAAGCACTCAAATAAACTAGGTGTCTCATCTTCCAAATTATACAAGTAAAGAAATAGCATTTTATTGCAAATCAAAATATGCCACGTAAATGTACCAATACTACAAGTCTGGTAGGCTTTCAGGAAATATACTTGCAAATAAAAGAATTAGTGAGGAGCTCATCCTTTGGCTTAAAGCCAGGACTAGGTACCTGGAAGCATGAAATCTAGCATCAGACCTAGCTCCAAATATAACTGCTGAGCTGAGAGCTCAATAATCTTTTTTTTTATAAAGCCTGATCTGCAAACGTGCACACAAGAAAGTCAAAGGACTTAATTTGATTTAAATGCAGCTGCCCTAATCACACACAGAAACAACCACAATAGTCAGACTAAGCTCTTTTCCAAAGAACAGCACTTGGCCTAAAATACGTAACATTACGCTCTTCATCGTTAACTTTGAATTTTCTTGCTTTAGTGGGATTAAGTCAGACCCTTAACATTATGTTAATGTAGCTTTTTGTGGTTTAATTACAAGGTTTCCTCTAGAGTGTAACATAATAACAATTAATCAGCTAGTTCTTAACTTCCACAAAAGGAACTGTCATCTGTTATTATCTGCACTGCTAACCCACCACAATGTCAGCAGAACTAAAACCAAACAATTATACCACAAAAGCTACATGCAAATAGTGCAGCTTAAACAAATGAAAGCAAACATCTCAGACTCAGCCCTGAAATTCTCCTTTGTTCATTCCATTTTACATAAACAACACACAACTAAAATTATGTAAATGAGTATCATACTGTAGGGATACCCTAGCAACACACAGACTGACTTACGTGAATTGTGGATGGAAAGGCATCTAAAAAGGCAGAATTCAAAGCTGATGCTATTTCAGGATTTACTGCCTTCTTCCATGATATCTAGATGTTAATTCTCTGGTTTATTTTTAGGTCAGGCTTATTTGCATAGCCACAATGGTTATATTTGGCAGAAAAAATCATTAATGGATGCAGATAGTAACTGCTTTGATAGACTAAAAAAATGCATTTTAAATACATGAATGTGAAATTCAATAAATGCTTTGATAAAAAATATGAAGACAGGATGTTGGAAATTAAAAGCAAAGGAAGAATCAAAAAGTCACTGATGGCATCTAGCATTTAAAAATATGAAAGACTAGATCCTATCAGCACTGAAACATTCCCAGGTTACAATTCTCTCCTCATGGACTGGGTACAGAGAAGGATAATATTTCCAAGTAGCTGTACTGCAATGGGAAATGAGAAGTGAAATTCTGCTATTGTTATTACTTTTCTTCTTCCAGAGAGCAGTTTTCTCTAGGGTGCTGTTCGACTCTCAGAAGTCAACACATAAAAAAATGGCAGTTTGAGTTAACAGATTTGATCAATGACAAAATATGTTCTTAGCACTCTTTAGTCCTGTTAGCCCTGAAGCAGTAACATGACAGAGGGGGACAGAGAGGGTCCTAGTAACTTTTTTTAGTCATGAACAGTCTCTCTCTCTCTCTCTCTCTAAAAAACAACAAAAAAAGTACATGTTCGATCATAAAACATAACTGGAGAACTTGGAAATAATTGGGGATTTCCAGAAACTGCTTCCCAATCTTAGGCATAACTACTACTACCAATGGCTCTTACAGTACATGTGTGAGCAGTTTTATAGAGTGTTTAATACTTTTAAGGCACTTATGGTATTCATCAGTCATTATGTTGCATTTTCTTAATGATGTATATCTAAGTATTAGGTGGGTTTTAAAAGAAAAATGTTTGGAATATTAGCAGGTACCATAACAGCTGTTGCAATACATTTTTTATTTGTAGCAAGATTCAAAATCACAATCTAGTTAACCTTTACCTAACATTAACTCTGGTATCATGGATATAAACCCTAGTTACAGCCTTTCTGTGACTGTGGACTGTTTATACCAGCTTTTAAAAGGTATCCCATCCACTCCCTGTTGCACAAGTCACAAAGAAAGATAAATCTCACATTCCAACAACAGCTATCACTTCCTTCATTAGTAACAAACACCTGTAGCAGCAGGATCCACATACACTTTGGTTTTTTGCACCCCTAAATTGCTTGTCATCATAAAGAAATGACAGCAGTTCAATAAGAGAAGAGTAATGCGGCAAGAAGACTGGAGCCCATTTTCAATGTTTAATTGCCATAAAAAAAGCTAACAAGTGATTAAAAAGATAAATCAAAAGTTTGCAGAAAGACTAAAGCGCCCAGTCAGTTTTATGGTTTCATTTGAGCTACAAAGACATTATTATATATCCATTTACAAAACAATGAGCTCTTACTGTTTATGAAAGTTTAATCTCTTGGTTTATTGCTTTAATATATCTAACATTGGTAAGGTTTACTTTAAAATGAAATCTCTGACTATATGATGTAGATGTTATTTTTTATATTCAGTCTGCAAACGGCATGAATAACATCATAATTGTACTCATCTATGGAACAATTAAAGTAGGGGTAATTGCTTCTTCTCATATCTGCATATAAAGTAAAAGAATTAATATTTTATCATTTGGCAATGCTTCTTGTTAGCATAATACTCTGACAACAATTTTTTGTTTGGCCACAGGCATTTGAGCAAATGCTGGAAAAAGTTCTGGTGAACCAAAAAGCACATAACCAGTAAACTTGTGCTTAAGGAACATATCACCTTAGGCTCACTTGTCTGGTAAAACTTTGGCTGCTCAAATAACATCAATAACAACAAAAAACAAATACAGATTTCTTAAACTACTAAATTCATAATTTAAGAAAATAAACAAATGAACAAACACAGATTTAATGACAAATCACTGCCCCTCAAATGGCATGTCTATCCTAGATTGAACTACAAAATGATGACAATTCATTACGATAACAAGTAATTGCAGAAGTTGTTATTAAAGAGGATTTTAAACACAAGTTTAAAAAGCTCAGAAAATAAACTGTGTGAGTGCTTTCACTATTGTAAACTGTCATATCATTCTCTGAAAAAAACAAATGTGTCCAGAAAACTATTTCCTTTCCTACATTGCCAAAGAAGTCATTGATCTTGTCAGTTGAATTGATTTTTATTTTATTTTTTTATCCACTGTTTCAGGAAACTACTAATGACAGGTTTTTGAATTCCTGAGGTAAGTCTTAATGATGTGATGTCAGAGACTGTCTCTCATGCACCTTGAGGAGTAGTTTGGGGAGGACAGGGAGGCTCTGAAGGACCAGAGGAGGGTAAAAGGAAGCTGCTGGTCCTCTGAAGTGCCAGAAATATTTCCTACCCTTCAAAGTTATCAGGTCTGTTACTCACTTGCTGTCTCATTCTGCTTCTCATTTGCACACGAAGTCCTGTGGCCTGAGTTTGGTTATCTTTAATACTCACACTACAAGGCCAACAATACAATCTAAAACATCAGTGGTCTCTTCACTTTGCAATGTGGACACAAAGCAACCATTATAGACCTCTGCCAATATTTATCCTCCATATACATACTAAGACAGAGCTTCAGTTCCCCATGCTTCTTCGCCAGAAATGACAGAATGATTACATGGGTTTTTCAGACTGAGGGCTACCAGCAGTGTAGTTACTCACATATGCAAGCATGGTTGATCAGATATGGGTTGGGCATGTAGCTGTTGATATCAAAAGCTGGCCTCTTGTTATCTAATTAGACTCCATTGAAGACATAGGTCAAAAAAAAAGTGGGGGGAATGAACTGTCCCAAAGGTGATCTTATTATGCCTATGGTTAGAAAAGACTGTCGTATCAAAAGAGATTTAAAAAAGCACCAAAATCCAACACTTGGATACATTCATCCACAACCTCAAGTTTTCTTAGCAGTTTTACTAGGTTTTCACATTTGGCCACTAATGAAATATACATAACACACACTTTGGATAACCTTTTAAAAAAAGTTGGATTGTGTTAGCAACTCATGGCTGGCCACAGAACTAATATAATTCTCTTCCCTGTTCCTATTTATTATAACTTTGCTCCAGCAAGCTCTAAAGGCAGTGCCTGTTTGCGATTGTCTAAATGGTGAGAACAAACACATACTTTAGTAGACAATTCTTATCAAATGTGCTTAGCTGCTTGAATTGCTAGCATGATCACTTTCAAATGTGATATAAAAATCACATTCTATTAATTTTAAGGAGAGGACACAGTTTTCTTTTCCACAAAAGTTTGCTAAAAATGTTCATAATGCAAGATGTGCATAGACAGAAGGAAAAAGAAAAGTATTAAGAAAATAAAACTCAAGCGTTTATACCAAATTGTAGCAAGAACATCGTTCACACAGTCCTTTTGGAGATGAAGTCTCCTTGAAGGAAAGGTTCCACCCATCACAGTCCAAAACAGTGAAGATGACCATCAAGTAAGAAGAATTATGCTTCATTTTTTAAATAAGCATGCGACTGACTCTTTCCACACACAAAAAAATACCCCCCCTAAAAACCATACCCCAAACAAACAAACAAAAAACAGGGGCTGACGAAAAGGCCCAAATCAACCTGAACTGTGCAGAGTGAGTCACAGAAATCAAAGCGGTTGATTCTTTCTCATTTCCCTCTCAGCATGACTTCTGACATATCACTTACACCATTAAAAAAGCCTGTGGTATAAGATTATGTGGCTCTAAAACTCTGGGGAAAACAGATACTAAGCTAGTGATCACCCTAACATTATTATATACCTTCCATGTTATGCTGCCTCTCACATGTGGATGTTTATGCACGTGCTAGAGATGTAACATTTAAAGTCAGTATTATACATTTGTATACAGACACAGCAATCTTGAGTAAGTGTGCATAAAATACAGAACCGTGTATCAGAGTATTTCTAGATCTTTTGCATAAAACCTCAGAAAGTAATAAATCTATAACTGTAAAAAATAGGCATGATTACCAATTCATTGCCATCTTTTAAGACTACTATTACTTAGATCCACACTTATAAACTTTAAGTGCAAATCTATTCATGCCATAATAAAAATAATGGTAAAAACCTTGACTTAAACTCACTGCCCTGGAATATCATCCATTGTAGGCCTCTTCTAACCATAGAGACTAAAAAATTAAAAAATGCATTCCTTTCCATAGAAGTGCCCGGTTGTCATGAAAATGTTTATTTCTCCAAATACACAGTCAGAATTTCTGACTGATCCATTACTTCTAGGTAGTGATTTTTCTTCATTCATCATCATCGATAGTACTTTAAATATTTATAGTCAGTGACTGTTAAATTTTTATTGAGTTCTTAACCTTTTATGACTCTCTTTTCCTTTTTTGTTCTAAATGTTTATTTCCCTAATATAGTACTTCTAAATTGTCTCTGGAGAAACACCTAATGAGTATGATAGAGAGGAGCATTTCCCTAAGCTGTTATGTATTATAGTTACAAAGCATTCAGGTTACAATGACCAGCTTGTAAACAAGAAAAAAACCCTGATAAAACTAATAGAGGTAAAAAAAAGTAAAACCCTGGGTTTTTTTAACTGATAAAACTAGTAAAAAAGCCCACAAACTTTTTTTTAATTCGTTTCTTTCATAGTAGAATTTACCCATGGTCAGACATGTTCAGCTAGTGTAAACTGTGCTGCATGGGAGAGAAGTGTGCATGGGTGTGCATGTGCGCACCCCTTCACTGACAAGATATAAAGGTGGGTGAAGCTTGTGCTAATTCTGTGCAGCTCATTGAAGACATGGTTGCTCTCTGACTGGTCTGGAAATGCTGTTTTCACTATTTTGTCACAATTCATGACACAAGCACACGTAATACAGTATTCACTTTCACAATTCTATGTTTATACTGAAATGTAAAGTGTGAGTTTGGGAAAAGGTTTCATTTGTGACTTAATTATTTAAAAGTTTGGATTCATGTCACCTAACCTGGGATGCTGTCAGTGCTGTTATCTGTATCCAAATTGGTCACAGTAGGGTCCCTTTTTACTTAGTGAATAGGATTAATGCTTCTTAGAATAGAGATGTGGAGTGCACATTAAGGACATATAAACTGCAGCCTGAAGTGCTTATTTTCTCTTAATTAACTATAAAAATATCAAGAGTGATGAGTGCAGATGAAGATGTCTACAATGTACATGGTCATGTGAATTGCACCCAGAGTGTTTGCTCTCCCTATTTGAAAAATTAAGCTTGTGATTATCTGCCAGTTAGATTCTTCATCCCTTTCAATTATTTATCCAGATTGCCCAGATAAAACTTGGGCTGATGTTAAGGGGCTAAGTATTCCCAAATTTAGCCCTCCAAGAGGGTTCTGGAACTTCATGCCATTTATATACATTAGAACAGAAAAGAAATATTAGGCTACTAAAACTGTATTTTTGACCACACATTGCCATTTCTTACTATCTGTATCAGTCCCACAGTATTTATAAGATACTTAGTATGCATATTGTACTGGAATTCTTCTACCTCCTACATAAGCACAATATTATTATGCGTGATTCTAATTAAAAGAAAAGCAACTTTACATTTATTTACTGTTCTCCATCCAAAGATCTGAAAGCACTTTCAACTATGGGAGCTTCTGAGACATTTCTATAAAGGGAAAAGAAACAACCCAACCCAAACCAAAATGGTAGCTCTGGCAGTTCTATATGTTGTTTTTATGCCATTACCATTGGAGTTTGATTCTGGCAATCACATTTCTGGTAAATATTTCTAAAGATGACAGTCACACTCCTAGTAAATATGTCTAAAGATGACAGGACACATTGCAAACCCTAGGAGATGAGAAAGGCATATGCTAATTGGTTTTGGTTGACCAGCAAGTCCAATTCTATGACATGAACCATTACCTTCAGGGTACAGAAACATTACTTCTAACTTCAGGGTAACTATTAGATTTGGGATTTTCCATGGAACCTTGTCAGCCTGTAGCTGGAAAAGCAAAGTGAGGGGTAGCAATTTGGGAAACAAACTGTCAAGCAAGTGTTGTGCTGGGGCTGGCTTAAAATAAGGTGGAACTAGTGTATTTGAGTTACATTTGGTGAACTGCTCTAGTAGTTGCTGATTTGACGGCTGATAAAGAGCGAAGAGTCCCAGTGGGCAACAAGCTGGTGAATCACATCTGTCTCCTGATGTTCATTTGATTATAATCACAGCTTATGAATGTCATAATTGTGTTTAGGGGTTATTTGATAGTTAGGGAATCTGTTTTTTTGTTAAAATAAGGACAGGGAGAAAGGACCATTGGAAGGAATGTGCAATGAATGGATTTCATTTATTTATGGTTGCCTTCTCATCACTTTGAAAATAAATATTTTAACAAATGAAACATATCAACAAGGGATTCATTGGTCATTTTAATGTGACCTTTAGGATAATCAAAAGAACAGAGAAGCCGTCGCACCACAGGACACTAAAAGAGAGTGTCATGCTTAACCTAACATTATGAAGGTTGGGTAGGGGCCAGATATGATTACTCTCGATTACATGTAAGTGTTAAACACCAGGGGAAAAAAAGAGCTTTTTAAGATGATGGATAAAATAGGCATAAGAACAAAAGGCCATTAATATAGCTTGTCTAGGAGTTAGATGATTTCTATTAAACAGAATAGAGTTTCTGCAACAAATTTCCAATAAAGCTGATGAAGGCTTTTAAGAAAAGTTCATGCTGTAGACATGAAGATCTATGTTCTTTTAATTTACACTGAAAACTGATGAGTATTTTCTATAAAAAATATTTCATTACAAATGACTAAAAAAAAATTATCCTTACACATTAATATAGTGATGATTTGAAAATATTGGAAAAGCTAAAAGCTTACATGCACAAAAGAAAGACTACTTTGCAGTCTACTTACCTTTCCTTGAGTTAGTAGAAGGCAGTGATCCCTTAGCAGACAAAAGTAGATTTTTTTTTTCACTCATTAAATTGTAATGGATAACACTAAAATATTTTTTTCAACTTCTGTAGATGTTTATAACAATTTAAAAAATGAATTATTTGTCTATGACAACAAGAGATATGGAATAAAATGAAGCCAGTTTTCTAATTTGTCACTTATTAACAAAGATTTTATTTACACTGATAACTGTTCTTATTTTACAAAACGTATTTCACATACTTGGCTCTCAGATAAAATAATTTACAAGAAAAAACCCACATTTTTGAAGGTATAAGTGAGGCAAAATGTATTTTAGAAAATTTAGCATTTCATAAGATATTCTGTATAAATACCAATTAGTTTTTCAATAAGGCAGCATCATCATCTTTTTCTAATCTTTTTTGCAGGTGGATCCCCTCCGTTTCTGCCCTACAGTTTTAACTTCAGCCACTTTCTAACATAACACCGAGCATATTGATAGTATGCTCAAGTGATCTCATTCATATCTGGTAGATGATCCAGGGATCTCACTTACTTTTCCATCCATCCCAAACCATCATTACTTGTAAGAGTTAATACTTGTGGTAAGTTAGCAGATTCCACAAGGGGGAAGTCTGTGTCTGTCTGAGGACACTATTCTTAAGATTTTATGGGTGAATCTACATTAGATGTTTTAGTTTGGATCAGGTGTGCACTTTTGGCACATTTAACCATGCTTTCTTTCACATGGCAGGATGGTCTTGGACTGTGTCACTAGATTCCTTTGAAATGAAACCAAACCAGAATATGTTCTGTGTGAGCATAGCTCATGTGCTCCAACTGGTAATGGGACCTCAGCCAAGAAAACAGCCTTTTACATTTTCTTTAGCTATGCAACTAAATGTGTATATTTTGAGTACATTTTTGCTGGAAGATGTTAAGTTACCATAGTATGCAAGAAAGAAAGATACAAAGAAGTTGCAGTAGGAAAAAACATCATTTAGCTTCAGGAACTGTGAAAAACGTGTAATTAGGATTTTACAACAGTGTGACACCCTATGAGAAATCAACAGCAATTGTGATGTAACATCTGGTTCTTCTGAAGACATACATCCCAAAACAAAAGCTACTAAGAACCAACATGTAGACAGAATAGCAATGAACAAGAAGGAAAAGAGACATGGATTAGTTCCTGAATTCTACTTTTTTTTTTTTTTTGGTTTGTTTTTTCTTCAATAGTATAAAGTCAAAGCTTAGCACAGGAAATGTCTAACACTATACAAATTTTCTCTCTTTTAAAATATTTTTTAAGCTTTGTATTGCATGTTACAGATACCTATTTATCATACTAAGTGTCTCTGATGTACTATCATGAGAAGCCAAAAAGCCCGGATCTCTGACTGTGTGGTTAAAACCAGAAGCACTTAGGCAGCCCATGTAAGCAATAGTGGTTTAAAATCTAAGGAAATAGTGATGAGTAGTGATTTTGTCTGAGAAACAAGCTGTAAGTATCAAAAGGCCTTTTATGCTGGAATTCCATATATTATTTCAATTACCACTGAGTCTTCAGAGAAGTAGTGACTTGCTACCATACATAACAAGAGTGAGTGAAATCACAGTAACTAGATAGGCAAAGGACGTTTCTGTACACTTCCAGAGCATGTATTGACCATAAAAAGTCACAACTCATCCCTTCAATGTATGTAGGTATGGGAATCCCATTATATGCAGCATTTCAGATCACTGTCCCTCAGTACTAAACAACTATTGCTACTACAGCATGTGCAGTAGAGAGTCAGTACCTCCATCTCATTTTAAGCAACACCAGAGAAAAACAATGTCAGGTGTTCATGTAGCCTCAAATGTAGGTCCTCAAGGCTGAAATCCTAGCTCTTACTCTGATTTTCTTTGCAGTTGTGCATACAACCTCCTGCAAGCAGAGTCAAGTGATGTCCGTCTGCATTCTGGTTTGGCAGCTGATGAAGTGAAGTACATTAACTTTTCCTAAATATCCGACTGAGGAGGCTTTTGTATGTCCAGCAGTGAGGTGTCTGCTTGCAAAAGATCTATACAGAACTTTATGCTTTAGTTCCTCATCAGAAAAATGGGGCTAATCAGACTTTGCATGCTTCAGAGAGGATTTGAAAACCTTAACAACATACCCCACCAATCTACAAAGTACTTACATACTATAGTAGCAGAAGTCATAAAGTATACTTCAGGAAGCTAAATGTTAAGCACTATACAAACATTTAATTTAGCCAAGCTTTAATATTTTTAATATAGCTTGGGGAAGAAACAGCAAACAAATTTGGACCTTGGAGTAAAATGCAGCATAAGATTTATATTGCTTATGTGTTTCTTCTGATGTAAAATCTAGCAGAATTGGATTAAACATTATCACTTGCTGTTTAATCTTGGTTTTACAAGGTGTTGGTTGCTTGACCTGATTTTAAAGGATTTAAAACTCAAATCTCTTATCCGTAATAGTGATTCTAAACTTCATAGCTTTGAACGAGGGAGAGGAAATAAGATCTGCTGCATAGTCATTGAGATTAGCAGTCTCAGTAAGTATTCATTCCTGTCATGTTCAGAAAGACCTATATGGTTACACACTGGGAAACATTACATGCTGTTCAGGCAATTGAAAACTGAGAATTGAACAGGTAAGTAGAAACTTGAGGTGGCCTGCTTTGAATTAGATGTGTACAACAATAATAACAGACAGATCTCAAGGTTCAGGTTAGATAACTGAGAGAGAATAAAATCGAGTATTTAGCCAATATTTTCTGAAATGCTAGTTGAAATTACTGTGGGGAAATAACAACCTTGTCTTGGTAGAAATCTTATTTTTTCATTTTACTCCTACTCAGAAATCAGAAGCTGAAAGCAGTTATTTAGGACTTTCGTTCTTAACAGGGGTCAGCTGGTACCCAGAGGTGGGGGGAATTGTTTGCATTAGCAAAAGAAAGACATAATGACTCATGCTTCTTTCAAGACTTGTGCTTATTTATCAAAAATGCAGGAGCTTCTGCAAGCACCAAAAGGCTCAAAAAGCACAGAAAATCACTTTGCTTATGGAGCTAGGTGTCTTTATCCAGTCACCATCTCCACCTGAAAACCTCTTTCTCAGGTTTTTCTTTGGACTGTGTTAAACATGCTTCTCTGCAATTCAGTACTATCTTTCCCCAGTGAATCTGTTTTTAAATGGGTCATTTTTCCAAGTTATCACTAACCTGTAAGGATTTTCAAATCCCTCTGAAAAGCACTGTGTTGCAAGCAGCTCATGATTGCTATAAAATGGACATTCCTATTTCCACTTCAAAGTTTGAATTGGTAACTAATCCCAGACACATTCCCTGTTAAATCCAAGGCTAACTCTTAGCACTTAAATATGCAGAATATTAATCCTCCCTTCTGATTTAGGAGTATAAATACCAGATAAGGTCCTATCCCAGGTTTTCAGTAATAAATTCTTATAATGTCACTATGAGGTTGAAAGAAACTGTAAAGTTTTAAGGGGTGAGCTAGGGATTGTAACGGCAGACCCATCACAAGAATCACCTGAACTGAGTTATTATCAATCCTTAGCAAGAATTGCATCACTTCCAGTGAAGGATCAGATTAGTCTTGGAAAAACATAAGTGCTTCTCTGGGACTTGCGGGCCAGAAATTGATGTGAAGAACTGAAACCTAGGTAGCAGTCAAGAGCAGCATGTCCTCTCTCTGGATGGGGCAGTGGTGGCAGAAGGCAGCAGGAGCTGGCCTGTTGCGTGGATATTACCTGGGAAAACTACCCCATTCCCATTTCAGTATCTGACTTCATCTGCTCATTTAAGTTCTCCAGTTACTAGGCAGAGGCATCAAGCCTCTCCCATGAAGCCTTAGTATCAAGAGTAAGAAAAAGGAAGGAGGCAGAGAGATAGTGGGAGAGAAGACAGGGGAGAATTGGAACGGTGATATACTGCTTAGGAAGAAAGGGTGACGAAAAGAAGCAAGAATTACAGGAAACATAAAACGTAGAAACAAACACCCAAAAAATATTAAAAATATTTCCTTTAAAATATGCATTAACCCCCTGACTGTCATGGGACACTTTGGGACTGTCTCACTCCTTTCACATGAAGAGGAAATGGCCTAGGTGAAGCAGCTTTGCTGGTGCATTTCACTCGAGACAAGAGCTAATCTTCTCCACGTCTGCCAGCAGCGAGGCTGCTTGGTTGCTCCTCGCTTGCTGGAGAGAAAATTCTTGAGGGAAGCCATCATTTGCTCTCAACAATCACCAAGCAGCAAAATTTGCTTGTTACCCGTTTGAACACGCTTAACACTTCACTGAGGACTGAACTGGCCAGGCCAAAAAGTGATGCAGCATTTGCTAAATCCTTAATCACTGCCTTTTTGAAACAAGATGATTGCTCTAAGGAGAGACAGAGGAGGGGAGAAAAGGCTTTTCCTAGTGGTTAAGCCTGAGAAATGTTAGCTGTGCAGTGAGAGATCTTTCCTTTAAAAATGATTTTTTTAGTTACATAAAATTTCTTAGCTCTTTAAACATAGTAAATCTACAGCATGGTACAGTAAGAGGTAACATGATTTGGCACATGTTCTTAAAGCGAGACTAGGGAAAGATTATGTCCTCCAGTAAGGAAAAAAGGGGTTTCTAGTCTGTTTTATATTACTTCTTTATTTCTCAAGGAATAGCAAACTGGTGCTGGGATATCAGTTTTTCTGTACCATACCCTTTGAACCATCTTCTTTACTTCACAAGACATTATTTTACACAGAAACAATCAACATCCCTAAATATAGAAACGTTTTGGAAAATGCCAACAAAAAAATGAATTTGAGAGCTTTGTTTTGAGTTGGCACCATATCCAGAACACATGCATTAAACATTATCATATATTATAAAAAGAAAGAACGATTCTAAATCTTCATAGAAAACAAGATGCTATTCACTGCAAATTTCACCAGTATTATAATATCTTCCTCCCAGTTCCTGAAAACTCACAGGCAAGAAAGCTTCTGAACTTTTGCTTTTGTCACAGTTCTGAGAGTTGAAGCCCATTGTTCTAACAACTAATTTCCGTGTCACTTACTGAAACACGTTTTTTGAAATGTCTGGTTTTTTGTAATTTTGATTTTTATAATTTAATTTTTGAGCTTGTTCAGCAGTCAACAAAATATAATTTGCATTATGCCTCTTCCTTCAAATTCCTGAAAACAAACCTTTTCCTTTAAAAAAATCAATTTATATGTAAATTATCACATATCTTTCTAGAGCCCTAAATATTTCTACATGCAAATCTTTTCAGCACAGATCCTCAGTGTACCTGAATCCACTCAGGATGCGCTGTTTTTGATAATTCCAGGTTTATTCCTTTCACTAATTGCTAGACTTCCTGAGTGAGGCAAACCACTAAAGTTACCAAGGCAAAAAAAAATCTCAACATTTTTTCTTTAATGTAAATACTGCTTATGTGCATGGACATAAAGAAGTGAAAGGGACACTAAGTCCTCCGAGCTATTGATACTAGAATCCTATGAAATAGGCAGCACAAAAGGATCATCAGTTGCATGTCATATCCAATATCAAATGCTGAATGACAGTCAAACTTGATAGCATACCATCTAACCAAGTTACGCTGAAATGAGCTCTGTGGCAGTGTATTCAGAGATGTTCTCTTAATTTACTATCAGTAAAAGTCCTGATTTCTTTGATTGCAACTTTTCAGACTCTAGTTTCTAAGGGTTTGAAAACTTGCATGGATATTATGTTGAGTTGTGACAAATCACTAGAAGTTCACTTCAAGTTAAGATATAAAGTTAGAAAGATATGTTTTCTTAAAAATATAACCTGCAATAAGAGTACATCTACAAAAATACAAAGTACATTACAAGAAACGTAATAATATAGATTTTCTTTAGTTCTGCTACACTTTAAGTAGCTCTTGACACTGACTAATTTTCATTCCATGTGTTATCTCACCTTTTGCTGAATGCTTGAAGCATAAGTGTGCTGCTCCTATTGCTCTGGTGTAGACAGAGCCACCCATAGACAATCTCTACTTCTATCATGAATCATTTCATTTTTTCATTTATTTTCCTCCCCCGCTTTTAAGAACGCATGACTGTAGCTGAACCACATAGTATCTCAGATTATCTACTCACTACTGTAATTCTGAACATGAATCACAGGTCACAGCTACTGTGTTATATGTAGTTCTAGCTATTCTGTTACACCTGCCAATCTTGTGCGTACCCTAAGGCACCTCAAATGGGCACAAATGGCCAAGAAGGGCAACTGAATCAAGACCCAGGTCTCTCCTGACTAAAATAGAGCCATAGAATCAATATTGCATATAGACACCAATTTTTAAATACCTAAATTCAGACACCTACAGTCTGGAATTGAAGACTGTCACAAGAACATACTGAAACTGTCTTGAATTGCTCAGGCCTAGGGAAGGTCCTTTCTATCTCATGTAAATACTGTGCTACATCTTAAGCAGCGGATGATGGTCAGAGGTATGATGTCCATTAAGACCCTGAGTGGTCCCTAGTATTTTTATATTACTAATGTAATCATTAAGCCAAATTAATCCTTTCCATCAGTTATACCTTAGTGATTTGAAACATCTCTGTAGACCTGTGCTGCACATCAAACAAAATACAAAGCCATCATTATTACATGAAAAAAAAAAAATCAGTGAAGATGTGTATTATAAAATGTGTTTATGGACTGTGTTCCTTTCCTTTCTTTTCCCAAAGGCAGGCCCAATCTGTGTTTCCCTTAGTCATGATGATTACAGAGCAAAAGTCATGGACAGCAGTACCATTAATGTTAAAGGGATTTTTTAGGGAATAAGGTATTATTTTTCAAGTGCCCTGTGGTCCTCCTTTACTAAAGACACCATAGTAGTTATTAAAATATTATCTCTATTCTATGGATTTCTTCCTTGAGGATTTCCGACCTGGAAACCAGCTTTATTTGCATTGTTCTGAAGATGATCCCTGTTTTGATATAGGCCTCCAAAATGCATCAACCCCAGGTGTCCTCTCTTCTTTTAGACACATTTACAGAAGGTCTGGATCAGCAGTGATAATACTGCACAAATTATGAACCCTTGATGCTGGTGGAGTAGCAAGTTATCTGAAATTTGTATAAGCTGGATGGTCAGGACTTGAGACAAACCCCCAGACGCAGCCATACACTTCCTCAGAAGTGCCCTGAGGAGGACTCTCTCTGAGCTTCTGGTGGAGAGAAGGGAGGTTGATGCAAAAAACCCTAGGATGTAGTCATTTTGTACGCCCCCTTTACAGATTTAGAAAAACACGTTTGTTAAAAGGGAGATGAGAAATATATATTGTTGCTCTTGTCTTGTGAAAAGATGACTACTATGAAGGAGGAAAATTTGCAATTACAAGCAGATGGTCTTCGTCAGCTGGGGTTGAGTGGTCAACCTACTCTAAGACAGCAATGTTTAGAGAGAAACAGGAGTGAGACAGAGGTTGCTAAAGATGTTCCTGTAAACTGAGAAACCATCCACACTACTTACACTCTTAAAAAAGTTGTCATAACAGAAAATGTTAGCCCAGCTGCCAGGGTTTGCTGGTGCAGGTAGAAGAGCAAGAGAAGCAGAGCAAGGCACAGACAGCACATCAAGGAAAGGAGAACAGGGCAGCATAAGGCACCAACAGGGACATCTTGTGAAGGGATGAGCAATGCAAGGCATGGCAAATGGGAGCCACCAGTGAAGAGATGCGTAGGGCTAGCAAAACCAGATCATGCCAGAAGGTCTATTCAGTTTAAACTGTGTTTTGCATACCAGGAAAACTGAAAAATCTTAAACTATAGGTGAAGGTTGCAACGAGAAAGGGAATGCAATCAGCTTGCTCAGAGGGAAGGACTGAAAAACTGTCACAGTTCTGCTTTAAGAGCTAATTCTTGTTACCCTTTCTATTGATCTCATTAGAATTTCCTTCTTTAATGAAAATATTGTCTGTTAAGCCGTTTCATTGACATTTCTGAGTAGAAAAAAGTATTTCACTTGTTACCAAGAAAAGTTTATGGCTACAAGCTGATGGTTTAAGAAGATACTCATCAGTCTGAATGTTTCCCTCTCTGCTGTGAATCAAGTCCCAGCAGAGAGGAGTTTGTAGATGCAAGATGCTTTGTACAGATAAGAACTGATATGACCTGCAAGAGCAACATCCGTTTCTATTATATTAATATTAATGTTATGTGATATCACATTTTTAAGTACATTAATTTAATGGGTTCAGTCTTGGATGTCATTGTGTTTGTCTGCCCTAGAGTATTAAAATAACTCAAATATTCCTTCTTGATACATGGTTGGCAATGTTAAAAACATTTATAGTGTCAAAAGGTAAAGACATAGAAAAACATTTCTTCTTTTCAAGGTTCAAACGAACTGTTCTAAAGGAGAGTATGATAACAGAAAGTGTTTGGCAGTGGTCTTTTTCAGTCTGCATCTTCATTTCATATTCATCTCCTTAAAAATACATTTAAGAGGGTGGAATGGGACTGGGAAGCACAGTGAAATGAACTTTGAAGAGGTAACCTACTTAAAGACAAAAGGAAGTTGTTCTACCTGGAAGCATTTCCTTGTACTATCTTCTCTATAAGTGGTTCTTCACTGTCAACATATAAAAAAGTTTTTAGCACCAAAGCTAGTTTAATCTACATCCAAAAGTAACACTGAGTGGCCTATACCTTGAAAAATATAAGCAATCAGCAGAATGTCTCCAAGTCAACAGAGATTTTCATATTCTGATCAGTAAAGCAGACAAGAGAGGAAGAAACTAATTTTAGTAACATGTTTTCACATCTTAATAAATATATGAGATAGTATCCAAATTAAAGAATACTTCTTGTATGTTTATCATGGCAAAGCATTTTTGAAAGATAAGAAAGGGTGCTAAGTATTACTTTTGGTTACAGTGTGGTCAGATTCCTCTCAATACAAACCAAGTTTATTTCTAGTGTTTTATTTGAAAAGGATGACAGCTATTTGGGCTCAAATGTCATTAGCTTTAAAATACACTTATCAAGTATGAGCAACTACACTTTCTCAAAAAAACCCTCACCCTTAAAGAAAATCCCAACTGTAGGCAAATTGATTGTAATGGGCACTTCTGTTCTTTAAGCCTATGGAATATAGACTGAACTGAATAGAGGCTTTCCAGGCCCAATGGTTGGGTCATGGGAAGGTTTGTAGACAGATCCAAAATCCAGCTACTCACAGCGGGAGAAGTGACACCTCTGGAAAATTATATGTGAAACGTATATCTGCATTATTCATTATCAGGTTAATCAATGACAAATCCAATGGGCAATATTGATCTGTCCTTTGAGACACCTGAGCCAAGTCCAGCAGAGAGAGTACAAGAATTCTGGAGACCAAGTGGGATATCTGACAGCACTAAATATTACATGAGGAGCCTATAGTTAGGCAAATGTTTCCCACTGTAGAAAATGTTGAGGACTAAAGGGAGGCTGAAATTTCAGTCTTTCTTTGGCTTAGGCTCCCTGTATATAGGTTCCCTTTCTGATTTCTCTATTCAGTCACACAACTTCAAGAGGAGAAACATCAATCTCCTCAGGACTTCAGTAATACAGAGCTGTACCTATGTATACCAAAGTAGATACAGAAGGTAGGTTTTTTGTGGAGAGTTCTTCAGCTACAAACATCTACAGCAAGAGCACTGCTATGACAACTACCACTGCTTCTGCCTTCCATATCATGAGAGGAAACAGAAATCACCACTGCATTTTCTGAGGAATCCCATCCTACAGGTTGTGTTAGGGATGCTCCACGAATAACCATTAGCTGAAACTTATGGCGATTTGGAGGAGTACCTACATTTTGTGATTCTGACTTTGTCTATGCTATTCTGAATGGTTGTGGAAATGCCAAAGTTTAAGTTCAGAAAGTAAGGTGCATGTGATGGGAGCTCCAATTCTAAGTATAGGAAAATCATGCAAAACTTCATAATTACAATTTTGCGTGCACATGCTTAGATTCTGTCCAAATCCTACTTAGGTCTTTCATTGGATCTTGCTTTTAAAAAAGCAGCTTGAAATAACAACATCAAGACTTTGCATCCGGGGGCTGTGACTATTCAGATCTTTTATAAGTAGGCATAGGATCATGGTCTAATACACTTTCACCAGCAGGTTGGTGTCCTCAGGAGAAAATCACTTTGGTTTGCTCTCCTTAGTTTATATGACACTATCAGTTTAAAAAAGGACTAGTGCAAAACAGTGTTATGAAAGTGATCAAAAGGCATAGCTGTTCTTCATGTGTGTAATAATTTTTACTAAACTTATGGAGCTTCTTATGCCTTTGAGACCCTCTTGATGTGTAGTACAGTCAGTGAAATTTCAGCACAGGGATTAAGTACAGTTTTGTATTTAAAAAGTCTGCTGCCAATCTTCAGCATCTTCTCTTTGTTCTCTTTTGGAGTGGCTTTAACAGGCATATTTTGTCTGCTCATCTGTATTCCTGAAACATCACTTTCATCACAGGAGTTGAGACAATTTTTAATTAAAAATTCAAATCTCGTGACTTTTACATTTAACAATATAATCTGTAGGATTTCTTTGCTCTATTAACAGGGCTGTCCAGATGCTTGCACTCTCTCCCACATCATCATACCTATCCAAAGACTGAAATAAATACTTTGGTTTACATAAAGTCTTCTATAAAAGAAGAATCATTTTTATGTGATCTGTTGTTATTTACAAACCTGAAAGCACCTTTCAGTACTTCCTAACAATGTACCACAGCAGGAAGTTGATTTGCTGGATTGAAAATATTTTACCTGGACTTAGTCCAAATGGCTCAGAGGTGTATCAGAGCCTGAGAAGATACACATTTCAGAAGCTAACCAGGATGAAAGCAATACTGTGTTTCTGCACAATAATGGGTTTTGAAGTGCCACCCATGAACCCCAAGTACAGGTAAGATTCCCTTCTGCATAAGTGGCTTCACCAGCTATGCTGTGAACCAGTTAATTGCTATCTGCAGACTAATTCCTAGCTGTGATTGATACGCCAGAATACAAATACTGCAGAGGTTTTAAATCCCTGATTTCTCAAATGTAAAAATAGTTTGCTACCTTGAAATGTTTTATGCATTTTTGTGCTTTACACTACTCATAAGTACTATATATACACATACATATATATGTAGAAAGTAACGTATTTACAGTTTTATAGCTCTATAACTTTTCAAAGAGGGATGGAAAAGAAGTATTTAAGCTTAAATTCCATATTGGCACAAAACCAGGTGAGTATCAACTGGACATAAATTGATCTGGAAACAAAAGCGCAGTTAATAGCAAATGCAACCAAGGAGTGAGACTCTATATGAGACTTCCATCAGAACTGGGAGTGGTAAAGGGAAGAGGGCATCCTCTAGCAGCTGCTGAAAGTGCTGTTTGCTGGAGACTGGAGACTGCATTTCAGGCCCTGGGCTTTTGTCTGTCTTAGGATGTGGCCATGAGAAGACAAGATGAATTCCTCTAGTAAATGTTTGTAAAGCTGCAAGAAGTATTTTTCATTTTACTTCAGTGGAAAATTTTACTCACACAATGGAAAATATTATGAAGTATTAATCAAAACTTGCAGTTCTTTGCTGTCAGCACCAGCGTAGGCTCAGCCTGATTAAAGAAAAACAGTAACACTAAAATAATGTCCATTGTGGTCTAGTCCTGACTTCTAGAGACAAGAAAGGTCTTTTTTTTTCCTTACCATGGGAACACTCACATATCATTCCTCACTAATTGATTTTGAATTCCTAGTAGAGCTACTGTTCTTTTTAATTATTGGCATTTACAGCTCTCACTTAATTTAGTTCTGAATAAAATAACACTGCTTTTTCTTTACCTTAATATTATACTTTGGATCTGATATGTGATAGTCACTCCATGGCAGTGAAGCCCTAAATTATGTTACAATCTCTGCTAGAAAGAATCTGATTACCAGACTGGTCCTAAATGTACTGCCCCACCAAATCAGAGAGTAAATGCATGGAAAATGTTCTGTAAGTCTCAAGAATCACTATTTTTTTTCAGAACAGGAAAGAGTTTTCTCATGGAGATAAGGCATTCAATGCTCAATTTTAGTTTTATTTTTTCCTTCTCTCATCTTCCTCAGAAATTCCTGAAGTCTAGTTTCCCATGATGAAAAGTGAAGACTGAAAAATACTGAAAACATGTAATTTTGTCAAAACTCAAATCTTATGTCAGTGATGCAAATGGAAGGTTATATTCCCAAATGTTAAACAGACATAGGAAAAGAGCCGGCTCTGAGCAGCTAGATCCAAATTGGTTATTTGTAGTATGAAGATCAAACATAAAGCTTCCTATCTTCCTATCAGCTTTAGTGGGATGGAATCCCTTTAAAATCACACTATTCACTTTTTTCCCTTCCCTAAAAATAAAAAAAAAAAACACAGAAAGACTATGCTATCTTGAAGGAATGTAACTGCTTCTCTTGAAAAAGTAAGCATTCATACAAAATTTTGCTTTCTGCATTGATATTACTTTTTTGCTTTGTTTCAATCTTCTCTATGTCCTGACTGAAACCTTTATGTACACAACCCTTGTGTCAATGACAAACAGAGTATGCAAGCATATTAACTGGAGGGATCCTGACTTTTTCAGTGAGAAGGTTGCATTTTCAATTCCTTCCTCAATCATCATCCAAGGAATTTAAAAAACAAGTAATTACTGATTTTCTGGACAATTTTGATTTTAATACTATATTTTCACGATCTTAGCTACTAGGTCAAACAGTGAAAGTCCCCTGAAAATAATATAATTTTGCAATATTTGAAGAGTTGCTTTAACTGTCCCTTCCAAGTCAAAAGTCACCTCCAAAAGATGTCTCTGAAAGGAGATTCTGAAAGCTTCCTCTCCATTATTTCAAACTGAAATCTGAGAAGTGGAAAACAAAAGACTCTGTGGGTAGCCTCAATGTGAAAAAGTTACTGTATATGCAGGTCAGAAAATCAATGTAGCCCACAATTTACTGCTCTGAGCTTTTACTCATTTAACTGTTTTGTGTTGAGATTAGACATTCATTAGGGATGTTTCACTGCATATAAAGATTCCTGAAAACCAATGGAAAACAAATCTATTCTTTCAGCAACTCCTATTTTTACCAGTTGTTTATGTAGAAACATATTCATTTACAGGTTAAATATAGTCAGATATTCTCGATCTTCTAACAACACATTTAATTTCTCTTTAAAGTTTCAGCTTAATCTCATCCTGAAGGGCAGAGAAACATTTATTGCTTACAGTTTCAGGACCACACTTTAAACCTGTTCCTTATAATGTAAACCATAATGATGTCATAACCAAAAATCTGAATATTCTTATTTCCCATTTGAATCCTACAAAACCTCCTTCCCTTCCACCAGCATATATGGTTTTAAGAAAAGCAATAACTGAGACACTAACATCATCAGATTTTCTGTGCAAGTTTCTGCTGGCCTCAGCATTGCTGGATTACTAAGCAGGGCGAGAACAACCAAAAGGCTTCCACTGACATGCCACACCAAGCCATGTGCTTTTGTGAATATATGTAGTTGCTCTCCTTCCACTCCTTTCTCTCACCTGACTCTAAGGATTACCCAAGCAGCTTTCAATGCTATGTGTTGCCCAGGGAAAAAGCACTGCGGTTTTGACTCATTCAGCATCAGCAGTCCTACATGATGCTCTGCTGATACCCACTGTTATGTCCTCTGTTAGAAGTCTCTCTGCTAGCGCTACTCTTACACATATCCTTACGTCAACCAGTGTGCCAGACAGGTTCTCTTACCAAGCCCATTGCTGTGTTATTACAGCTTTTCTCTATTTATTAAGTAAAGTCAGGAACAAAACATAGATCCATGACTTTCTTGTATAGAATGACAATTTACTGTGTTGGGGATATTCAGTCACAGGCATACAAAATCCAAGGATTTAAGTTCCTTCTGTTAATCTTTTTATTTTTCTGAGCCTGTGCTTCCATTAAAAATGCTTCAGATCAGCAAAGCTTCTAGTGTGTCTAGCTGTGAAGGTGGTCAGTGCAGTTACTGCAGAGATCACAGTTCAATAAAACAACTAACAGTCTCAGGTGTATATTTTCTCCATTTAGCTTCATAATAATAATATAGGTAGAAAACAAGGGGAGACAATGACAACAAAAAAACATGCACAACTTCTGAGCTTGTCTTTTTCCTCAGCTGTATCATGTTTCTGTGAAAGCTGCAGTTTAGGTTAAAAACTTACTTCAATTTGTACTGTGTGAAAGAGAAGGATTTTAATCCTTCTTTCCGTGAAAATGCAACCTCAACTCCAGAGCCATGGCCTAACTTCTATAATCCTTTGGCTTTACATACTTCAACTTTTCTAAAAAAAAAATTCACCTTCAGAAAAAAAAAAAATAATCCTGAAAAAAAGTCTCTTTAGTTGGAACCTAAGAAAGTGGGAAGATGCTAGAGTTTGAAAAGAATATTGAGTTACTGAAAAGGAATAGAAAAGCCCCAAACTTTTATGGTATCTTTTGCTAACAACAAACAAAAAAAATGCTAGAGAAGAGACAAAATGCAGTATATATATAAAATGAAGTTAGTCTTTAGTGAGTGAGCCTTTATTGTGACTAGTGT
Organism: Strix uralensis; assembly: GCF_047716275.1. Lineage (NCBI taxonomy): Eukaryota > Metazoa > Chordata > Aves > Strigiformes > Strigidae > Strix > Strix uralensis. Next base: position 80,869,480 of record NC_133973.1, read on the forward strand.
CTGATCATGTTTCTGTGTTGCCTGAGCACCTCTGCTGCTACCGTTCATTTAAAAAGCAATTAAGAATACATTTACATGATTAGGTGACTTGGCTGTCTATCCCAAACTCATTCACAATATGCTGGTTAATATGCCAAATTGACATGGATGCCCACCCACTCTGTTACAGTCAAATATCACTTTCATGATGGGAGATGCTTTCCCATCCCCAGATTATAGCTGGTGTGTGATACATTTCAGTCCCATTCAGTACAGAGGCGAACAGCTTATTTTATATGGTTTTCTGCTGAAACCTTCTAACTATTGGAAATGGCTAGGATCAGCTTCCTAAATCTTCAGTTATCACTCAAAATAACCAGTTTGACTTAGCACCAAGTGGGATTGAAGCACTTGTAACTCACTGGAGATGGGATTTATCTCATCCACCTGTAGAGTTCTGTAGACACCTACAACAGATTTAGTTTTCCAGAGCTCCTTTTTTAGTGGTAGTGAGAAGTAGGAACTTTTACAGAGAAATTAAAGTAGTCTGTATGAGAGGTCTACCTAAGAAATGAGGGAAACGGCACTCTAGACGTGCCTATTCTTCTTTTATAAAGGGAGCTTGAATGACCACTTCAGATACTGCAAACACATTATAGATGTCTACATAGACAAGAGGCCTCCTTTCATGGATTTTTGCTGAAAGAAGAGAGAGGACTTTTGAAACTTCCTCCCACTCTTTCCCAAATGAATGAGTATTTACAGTACCTTTCACAGCAGAGTCAAGCAGGTTAATTTGAACAACAGATTTCGGAAGCTGCACTCACTTCACTAGCAGTTCGCTACCAGCTCTGCCCAGCTGACACTGGGGAGTGGAAATTTTCAAAATTACTGAGTCTTTAGAATCGATTTTTTCATCTGCTACCTTTATTCTTCATGCATTTCTCTTCAGCCTTAGTATGCGCTTGAATGTTATACCGGTGTATGCGAAAAATCTTAGTGCACCTTGGTAACATCCATAACTGTCTGGATACATACCTCCTAAGCCTTTTTTATTTGCAAGAAAACGTCTAGAACCAAATAAAGATGTTAGTGTCTATTCTCCTATGTCACTACACTCTCTTTTAATACTACAAGCATCACTTCTACCTGTTATATTAGACCTGAATAAACAGTCACCCTCACTGTAAAATAAATATTACATGGGGGAATATGATTATTCTTATAACTTAAAATTTTTTGAGTAATTTCTGTTTAAATCTATGGCTCTGGCTCTGCATTTATGTCTAGATTTGTACTAAATATGTAGATGGAATGTATTTTAAAAACACATGCAAGCAGCCAGTTTATTCCACCAATATAATACTATATTGGCAACATGGGAATCGAAGGGAGCCTAAGGTAATGATCATTTAGTGTTGTTTTTCTTTTAGAATGCATCTCGATTCAACAAGGAAAACCAGACAAAATGTGATGAATCTCTAGGTTGTTTTTATTTGGCTTATTTATTTTTCTATGCAGCCTTCAAGTTGATTAATAGCATTACATTAAAATAGCTAGGTGGTGGCAGTCTTTGTGGCAAAACAAATGGATCAAATTAACCATCCTATGTACTACAATTCTGGACAACAAAGTGCCAAAGAGTACATGGGTGGGTTCAGCACTTTTAAAATGCTCTGTATATATCTTAATGCTTACTCCAGCCATTGATTGATTAGACTTTAGTTATCATGTAAAAGGATCAGCCCCATTACAAGGAAAAAGAAGAAAAAAAACAGCTATCAAGTACTTGGACCTCTATTAATATCGCCTGAGAAACACTCAGTATAAATGAGAGCCTGAAATGAGGGACAAAGGTGAACTTTTTCAATGCTAGTAATTAATTCTTGCTTTGCATAGGGTAATTGAGGGCAATCATAGAATATTGCATGTCATTTCATTACTGGGCCATCAGATGGTCTTCTATTTGTATACTGTGGCAAACGTGTTAACCCATGAGTACCTTGGCTGCTGCACCCATGTTGAAGATAAAAGCCTCCTTACCCTTCCCATCAGTCCCATCTTCCTTTTAAATGTTGCAATTTCCCTTTCACTAGTTGTATTCTCTGCAGACCTAACAAACAAACAAATATATAAAATCCAGAATCCCATGCTTTCCTTTGCTTTAGGATGAAAAAGACCAGGAATAAAATAAAAACATTCTGGAACAGCACTAAATATGATCTAACGTTATAATGAAATTTCCTGCCTAGGATTGTCATACTGTTGTGATCACTGCTGTCACAACCCTTAGCTTCCTTTCCTAAGCCTGTGCAAATCCCTTACCCAGCTGCCCAACCCTCAGAAGCAGGCTGTGAAGAAAGTCAAAGGCAGCTGAGAGAGTAACAGATACTAACTAGAAAAATACCAGGTCTGTGATGGAAATCAACAACCAGGTTCCTCATTTCGTCATGAATTTCATGAACGCCACTACAACATAAAGTACAACTTCATTGACAGTTTAATCCACTTGTTCTGTAAAATTTGACATATACTTTTTTTGCAGACCTTTCTGTTAAAACAGTCATTTATCACAATTAACAGAAAGGAACATTTTCTTGGTATAACTGATTCACTATTTTTTTCCATTTACCAAAGGCTATTATCCTTAGGCCTCATTAAACCTTCCAAACTGTTGTCTGATGTTTCCAAATATAAGGTATTATCCAAAATGATGAGTAGTGGGCAAAAATCCTGGATTCTCCACTACAACTTTTATTATCCTTCATTCTCATCAGAAGAACTTCCATGTCTTCCAATTGTACACCCTGATATACTACCAATGTACTTTTTTTCAGCCATAATAATGCTATTGAATTAAATGAAAATTGCACTTTTTAAAAAAGAAAACTGAATTTAACACTATATGTTTTCCCAGGAAAATTTAACATTACTATTTCTAAAATATGACCATAACATGCATTTATTTTGTCAAATGTCATTATGTACCTTAAAAAGGGCTTTTGTTTGAACAGATAACAAAGCAAAACATGCCTTGATCTCTCAGCCCTTGAGACAGTGAGGCCTTGTAAAACCAGAAAACATGCAGTAACAAGGGACTAGTACATTATGTTGCTCGGACAGACTCTTGTTAATACACTGCTGAAATATTTATATATTTATTTATAAAATTAATTCAAATCCATCATCAATGAAAGACAGAGGAAACAAAATAAGACTGTTCCTGAGCAGGGGTAAGACTATTTGACTCAAATGAACTTTATACCATGAGTCTTTTTCTGATGCAGGGGTGTTGTCTACAAGAAGGATGCAAACAACTTCCAAAGCATCATCATATCTGGTATGCCTCTCTTTTGTAAATTACACAAGAAATCGATACTTAAGGTAAGGCTGTTGAAACTGCCTGGTACTAACACATGAGTGACTCTAAATTAATCACAGATTATTGATCATCCTATCACTAGAACAGCATCAGTGGGGAATAACCAACTAGTTCAGTTTGTTGTCAGTTCTGAGAAATGAAAAACTGGAAAACACACCCTACCAAATGGACCTTGAATATAAATCCTTTTGGAGGACCTGTACATTATTTTCAGCCTGACAAGCACACCTCAGCTGAAGGATTTATATAGTGTCTACTTGCAGCAGAGGCAATGGACCATAATTACCTGGATTGAGTGTTGCTCTAAAATAGCACAATGGGGAGATAATATTTATGAATCACAATTAATATGGCCCTTTACACACAGGTGGATCATGGAGGTGCTGTTCGTCAGTGCCCCAAACTGTAACAAAATGATCCATAGAGCATTGCAGACCATCTCCACAATCTGAGAGAAATAAGAATAAATTAAATTTTAGTTGAAACCCATCTCTAAACTACAGCATTAATCAAATGGCAGTGTTAATCATATGCTACTGTTGACAGTGATTTTAAAAATTGTTTAGGAGAAAAGGGACAGTGCCTATTACAAAATTTAGTTTCCTGACATCATTGCAGTTTGTCTGACATATGCGTGGATATGCATATATATAGGTATGTATAAACACCATTTAGTAATTCAGAAATTGCAATTCAGTCATTATAAACAGATTTAAGAATCTCTCCAAGGGTCTCATCGTAGAGTTCTTTGAGATCACATGGGAGGAACATATCAGATATCTTTTTCTGGTTTCCTTGCATAGGAAGCAGTGACAAAAATTAGCCTGGGGGGAAATATTTTGTGTCCCTCCGCAATGGCCAGCAGAAAGATGGTACTGTCAGAAACTCAGTCCCTCATCTGACAGAGGCTTGGTGTCTCTCTCAGATAATAAATAATAAGTAATGATATTACTGCAAAGATTGCATATACTTAGTCATCTGTGAGAATCAAAAAAGCTATCATCTGTTCCTGATTCCTCACAAATGATCTAAGCAAAAGCTTTACCTCCTCCTTTGTGTTCTCCATAAGTAATAATTTAATATGTAGAGGCAAGGGGGGTCACAGGAAAGAGATTATTTTCTGGGAAACTTCAGGAAAAAAGATGATTGGAAATTATAGAACAGGGCACAGCTGAACTTTAGTAAACAGACACACAAATAGTCTAATAAACTGATTACAAAACTTGTGTCAGTTAACTTATCCTAAAATATTAGTGTTCAAAAAGAAAAGAAAAAGAAACAAGTTCTCATTTATGAGGTTTGTGTCCACAATGCTTAGGGAAGAGTTAGAAAGGTCCAAAACAGATCAAAAGATTGACCTGAAAAACAAATGGTGTGGATGAACAGGGGTTGAATACTCAAGCTGATGTCCTGGGTCTCTTTTATTTAGCAACATTGTTATCTTTGATCATGAGGGCTATGTCTAACAGAATTTATCAACAGTGTGCAGTAGTGTGGAACAGAAATATTAAATAATATTTCCCATTTATAGGAAGTTGATATTTCCCAAACAAACAAAAAACCCCCAAAAACTATATTTTAGTCCAAATTTAATCAGAAAATTAGCATTAGTATTAGTCATAGACAAAAAATATGCAAGAGAAACTTAAATTATTTTTAAAGAAATGAGCTCCACTCATTCTGTTACTGTAAAAGCCGGCAGATGAACCCTCTAAGACTCATTTTGGAGTTTTAGAAGGCAGGTATTCTTTGTTGCAGCACTGGGCACACAAGCGAATAGTTTTGAAAAGGTGAGTGTGCCCCCATATCTGTAAGTGGCAACTAATATACGGTGAGATTATGCATATTCATAACTGCTCTGAGAAATGAGTTACATATGCATTAGATTTCCTGGAACTACAATATCTGCATCCTAATTACGCATGCGGTTTCTTGCTGGGTGGTGGTCTCGAGGGGTCCCTGGTGGTCATTGGTAGTCTTCCTCACTGTGTCTGCTGGTTGACTTCAGTGCTCACGCATGCTCACAAAGGTCTGTTTAGGAGGTGTTGTGCAGCTGCGTTGTGTCTTGAACTGGTTTGTTTTAATTTGTCCTGACCTTGTTCCTGTTATCTTCAAGAATAGGCCCCAACTGTCTTATTTATTACTGTCTTATCTTCAAACCCCTCTCTTCTTCATGAAAGCACCAATCTTCAGCTGTGTCTGCACATACCAGAAGCTACATTGACACCGACCTAATTCATTCCCAGTAAAAAAAAAATGTTTAACAAGACGAAAAAAATGTTAGCAAGATGTCTTGGCTTACAATTCTTTTTATTAAACAGCATTGTTTTGCATTTGCATGGAGAAAAAAATAATCAATTCAGTGTTATATGAATTAAGAGATTTTAATTTCACTTGATTTTTTTGAAGTCAAAAGAGAGGACCCAGTTTTTATAACAAAGAGAAGAATGTGAAACTATTTGAACCTCTTTGACACTTTTGACACTGTTAACTACACAGAATGTCTTCAGTGAGGTGTTTTAAAAGCCCAAAGCTCTCAAAAATAAGAATCATATCTCCACAAACAACCTGCAGTGCTCTAGGAGATCCTCCTGACATTACCTGGCTGTAGCAGTGTGGCTTAGAGAACCATAAGGTACTCACTTTGAAGGTAACAACAGTAGCTTTAGTTCTCAGTATTAACAGTTTCTCATCATCCCCCTATTGAGCTGCACTAGTAAGTCACCATTTGGGTTAGCCCGAGCCATCTTCCACAGTGACTTAAATTAATACAGCTGGTTTGCACTGAAACAGAGTGGGAGGATTCCCACAAGCTGTTACTGGGCCTCAGCTGCGGGGGCTGTAATGATTACCTAGAGAAGCAGCAATAAACAGCTGTGAAAAGTAAATTCAAACTGTTCTAGCTAGATCTTGTTTGTCTCTGCACTGACTTAATCAGCATCATCCTAAGCACAGATGAGTTCTTAGGATTTCATTCATCCAAAGAGCGAGGAGGCTGGCTTGACCTTTCTTAGCTTATAAAGCACAATGAAATCATAGTCTATTGCTTCAGGGGAAAAAATAGCAAAAGATTAGTTTTATGATGGAGATTTAATAGTTTTGACAGAGCCACAGGACATATCTCATTTCTAACTTTCATCTTCCAGCACATTCTTTTCTTTACCTTAATAGTGTACAGCTATAAAACTCAAATTGTTGCTATTTAAAGTAAAGGAAGACATGAGGCTGCAATAGCAACAAGTTGCTGGGAGTCCATAGAGGAGATTTTTGGAAATAAATGTGAATTCTTTAATTCATACCCTAGAGAAATCCTCAACACCAAAGTTTCAAAACCTGATTTGTTAAATACACAGAGAAACAATAAACCTCACAGGGATGAAGGAGCAAGTTGTGAAACTTTAACAAGATCTCCAAGGAAGATTAGACAAAAAGGTAAAGAAATGATGTTGCTACAACAACAAAAAAAAAAAAAACTGAGGTAAAGTTTCACTTTCACGAGCTTCATCTGAACTCTACATAACTTGGCCAAACTCTGACTTCTCAACAAAACATCTTCTCTTAGTTGAAGGATAGTCTTAAAATGTCTAACATTTTTTAGAAACTCTATTAATCAGAACTTAGAAAAGTAGAACAGAAGAAGATGCTATAAATTGAAATAACTGAATTCTGTATACCACTGTATTTTCTTTTATCATGATTTTAGTTGATTTGCTTACAATTATCTGTTGTTATCTTCTATCTTATGATTATCTATTGCTTTATGAAGACTGTAGGGATTTCACATAGAAAATACATGAATACACTATGCAACTACCCCTTATGTAATCCATACATGCCTAGTTGAAAGTTAATCCAGAAGGTTTAACCATTTGATCATTACACTAAATATAATTTTTTAATTGTCTAAGTAAAAAAAATTAAATGTGCAAGTGTCTAAGGTCTGAGAATCAAACCTTTCCTCCTTCCCTCCACCCTCTCCAACTCAACCCAAGCCTATCAGTGCCTGGCAATTTGTTAGCATTATTACAGCTAGCAAGAATGAGGGAAACAAAAGACAAAAATATCTATTTCTGGAAATATAATGGATTCAGAATCAAATTTATGAAAAAGTAAAAATCGTCCTGTACTACTTCTGTATGATGCACTAAATATTTTGTGACTGGAGCCTGACAGACAATATTTTTGTGCTTTGCTGGCAAATCACGGGAAAGAATAAATCAATTTGGACCAAGTATTTTATTAATTTTTAATCAAGTAAAAAAAAGGTATTTCAGGTATTTCATGTTGAAAGCAAGACCTTATTTGAAAAAAAACCCTCCAACTTTTTTGTTAATTAAAATTTAAAAAAATTAAATAAAAATATTCTGGAACAGAAAATTGAAATAAATTCAAAATGAAAATTCACAATTTATGAACAGCCCTGGCTTCTAAGTCAAACTTAATGTTGTATTATCTACAAAGAAGAAAACTAAATCAATTCCTTTTCTGTCACGTATGCTGAAGCTGCTTAATTTTTATTTTTTTTTTTTAAATGATGCTTCTTCTGAAACTCTGTGTATAGAAAATCTTATTTACTCAGACAGGAGGGTTTTAGAAAACATTTAACTAAATTTATGTCCAAATTCCCATAGTCAAAGGAGGACTTCTGGATTCATTCAAATTCTAGAAGAAAGGAAGGTGGTTAACTCTTCCCTGACTTGACCTCCTTAATTTTAACTCATGCATTTAAATCTGTGTGGAAGTCCCACTGGTCTTACGAAGAGATAAACAGAATTTTAACATAAGATGGTCAGTACACTGCGTCCTGATCCACTCAGGTTCTGATTTTCATAATCCCCCTAGGACTTTCAGACAGTGCAAAAGATCTGCCACTCACTGAGCACACTTGAAGGGGTAGGTAGCTCTAGCCTTAGGATACAGCAATAACTAAATGTTAAACCCCCACCCATCTTTTCTCTTCTTCTTAGTAACCTCTGGCTGCTTACAGCATGTAAGGATCTGTAATTTCCACACCCACAAATGGCTTTCCCCCACCCAAGACTGAAACATGGGGAGGACAAGAAACAACACTTGAGAGATTTTTCCTCCTGCACTTGCTTTTTGTGAAGAATTGGCTGAATCAAAATTGCTTACTGCACTGTCAAAATGTGTACCCTCGTGCATATTAGGCATTCTCAGCATACTGGATTTCTTCATTTATATACCATTTAAAAGACTTGTAATGATGAAATTTAAATGAAGAGAGAAGTAAGAGCAAGAAAGTACATTACTGGAGCTGTAACAGGTTTTGTATATTTTTCTTTTAAAATAATCTTACAGGGAATCTATTTTTAGGTAACCATTTTACCAATTTTAAGGCAGGAAAATCACATTTCTCCTTTCAGTATTAGATATCTGCCCTCTAAACAGAAAAAATAATATTTTTTTGCATATGGTAGATCTTAATCAATCCAATGTTTTAGACTGTTATTCAGAAAACACTTTGATCAGCTACTCTGTAAGGAAAGCAAAGGAATGCACTATTTCCTTTCCCTGCGTGGTCTTACATTCATGACTGTAGATAACCTATATCCTTTCTCATGCCACCTCTCCCTGTGCCAATTTTTTGGTGACTCAGAACAATTCTAGCTGATGTCTCTAAGCTCCAACTACCCAGTCAATATCCTGAGTGGGTGAAAGATTAATTATTCCCACTGAGATCAGCTGTGTTGGGATAGCGAAGGCCAATTACAGACAAAAGCTATCACGGAGTGGTCATTTCCAACCTCCCGCCAACACCAATCCCAAATGCAAAGGAAAAGTTTCCTGCTGAACTGAAAAGGCACTAGTTTAAGTACCTCTTGTGTAGCCAGGACGCTGGTGTCACTCTTATTCATTTTCCACGACTGAAGTATAGGCTTTGCTGATCTGTGTGACTCATCTTGCAAGCAGCAGCAGGCATGTACGGTGCCCAAAGCAGTGGTAATGCTAGGTGGGAGGGCAACAGACGGCACATCAAACATGCTTCTGGTACACGAGGGGAACAGAGGTTGTCAAGAAATTGTGACTTCAAAAAATTGTTTTGCACGCTGCTTGTTGACAGTTGTTATTATGACATCTAATCCACAGTCATTTTTTGGGGAAGAAACTCAGCCAGGATCCTGCAGTCATTCTGCTAAACCCCCTTAGTTGATTACCTCGAGCTGTAGTTCCCAGAAATTTAAGTTCTCTTCGATTTGGTTGCATGAGAGCAAAGTAAAAATCTTGATCAGTGAGTGGCAGCAAAAACACCCCAAAAAGTTGAGAAAGGAAGGAAGAGAAATAAAGTTGGGGGCATAATATCTGCCAGCAATCCTCACTTGAGGAGTCACTGCTGGAGGCTAGCAGGGTAGTTCCTAGGGAACCTTACTAAATGGACTAATGAACAATGTTGAATCCAGTTGAGTTTAATACTTTCCTATCTCAAGTGTCATACAGTATTACCTCCACACAAGTTAACTTTTCTGCTTCAGTCCTACTGCCATCACTGCTTTGATTGGAGGACATGGGATGTCCAGCCCTCAACATGCTCTGAATTATATTGACGTTTCCTGTTGGCTCTGGCTAGTTCATGTCCATTGTTTCCCCATTCACAGATGCTCCATATGATGAAGATATTGGAATTGCATCTTAATTAATATAACTGCCCCTTTTTGAAGAACTTCTACCTTGAATAAAAATATCAAGGGTAAATTCAGTAGGCAAGGGAGTTACCTGGGACATTGCTGACTCTGGTTCGTCAATTAATACATAATTAGTCACATGAAGTGGAAGAGCTTCTGAAAAAGACTAATCTAGAGTAACAAATAATCTGTCATAATGGCACTCTCCTCTCATGCTGGAGACCACAACCCTACACATTAAATCCAGTTTCTCTCTCACTACTGGTTTTGACCAGGAACTCCATTATGGGAGCTGAGGCAGCTTTGCCAGCAAAAGCCTTCTTATACTGGCACAAACCACTAATGAGCTTCTGTTTCAATTAGTTGGATTTTCCAACTAAAATAAAACAAACATTGTCAGGAAGTTCTTGGCCACTTCTAATATGCACAGAAAAACTCCTGGACCAATTCCATCTCTAACATTAAGACCAGTTACAAGTTAATGTATTACAGTTTGCTTGAATTGATTTGAGCATTAATTCACAAACTTCAGCAGCAGGTTTGACAGGTACATTGCTCAGTCATGCTGTAACATTACCCCAATAACTATGTCACTGCAAGTATGTATCTAGCCAGTAATTGTCATGGTCCTTGACAGGATTGGGAATAACCTATCTTTCTATTCTGGGTCCTGAGAAGAGAGAGAAAATAATCTAAAACTCCTTTTCAAAACTGATGGGTTCTTTTTCACAACATCAAGATTTGGAATGAAAAATATACTTGATTAAGGATTCTTCAGCAGTGCAAGTCAAGCCATTCACTGAATATCAATTAGCTGAAGAAAACTGAGTTTCAGTGCAGATTAACCTTAAAATACCATTGTTAGAATGAAGTTTCAAGATGCAAATACTGTATGTTAGTGGTTGGTCTCCAAAAAAACCCAAAACCCACAAGATCTTGCACAGCTACAGGCTGTCTCTTTTGTGACTAATGTGGGGTTTGTTCAACATGAAATCTGTGACCTTACAGCCTTGACTTTCTCAAAGAGCGCCCAAGTGAGATTTTAATATATGTCTAATAGAATGTAAGATGACTACAGTGTAAATGAACATTAGTCAATTCTTTATGCTTATCATAATATGTGATAATTTACAGAAGATCTGAATCACATAAGATTTACACTCAAGCTCTGTAGGAGAGCCTGTAAACATGGAATCCATTGATTCACAAAAATCAGGATGATGAGACTAGGTAAATAAGTAAACAGCAAACAGAATTCTGTCTTTCAGCAACCATAATGCTAGTAAGAAGCAGGTATATGTGGTTTAGGGAACAAACATCTGATTAGAACTAATTACTAGAAATAGCACCTCTATTTTACAATGTTAGCATGGTGAATTTCTATCAGCTGTATAATTGAAACCCAAGCCTCATGTCAATTCAGAGAATAATTAGACAAGCTCCCTACTGATAGTCACAGCAGTGATTCAAACACAAGTATACAAAAAAAGAATTACTGTTGTTTCTCTAAAGAACAAACACCAAGCCTGATGCTATGGGTACCCTCATGTATGCCATCTTAACTTTGAGCATTACAATTTTATTTACTGCATGTGGTGCTAGAAAGTCACATCATATGGTAAAATTCAATTTCAAGGAGTGTAAATATTTTAAACTTATGTAAACAACACTTTATTTTATGTGAAATAGACAAAATGGCAAGACGCCTGTAAATAAAGTCAGTATTTCAGGGGTATGTCTTGGTAGGAACAGGGGAAAACAAACTGGCAACAAAATGACAAATATTTGGATATGTAATTCAGTCCAAACAATGGTTTGATCCAGCAAGCCCTTTAGCCAATACAGAATTTGTATGTGTGGGTAGCTGAGCTGAATTCAATTAAATGTTTTTGGGCATTAGAGATTACACACATTAGATAAAGTCTGAAGAACCGATGTCACCATTTGCAATATAATGTTTCTATTTTAAGGTAGCTTTTAAAATTCATCACAATTTGCAAAGCTTAATACTTTATCCAATTAATGAAACAACATGGATAGATTCTATTTGGAGTCAATTTCCATTAATACACATTTATTTGCCTTGGTTTATCTCAGTGAATAAATGTTTGTAATTTGTAATGCTCCAAAACATTTAAGTGAATTTTAAAGACAGTGATACTGGTCTAGATGCTAAAGTGAAACAGAATAATACAGTTCTGATGTTTTTAACTCCCAGCTGAGATTGATTTCATATTCACAAATACGTGAGTCTTCATAAATTACTGACACATAATACGTGAACTATACAATACTACTAAAAATGTATGATTAGAAAGAATCTTTTTTAGAAAAGTGGTTGTACACTAACCATGCACAATACAATTGTTCCAAATAAATAGCAGAAATATTAAAAATGTTGAGGCTCATTTTCCATCTATTTATAACACTGAGCAAGCATCCAGTATAAGTCTTTGACACCTTTGCAAAGTGTTTAAAATTGACAATGAAAAGTAAATTATGCATTATGGTTGTTACAATTCTGTTAAAATTGTGAGACACATATAAGTGTAAAAATATAGCCCTTAATATGACAGAAGACATAAGCTGAGGCTAGTGTGTCAAGCTAAAGCTATGAAAAACATATGCTGAATAATTTTTTTTTGCTTTATTAGAATTCTGAGTGGAATTATCATTCACAGCAGGAGGTGGTTTAGAGGTCTGATGGCTTGTTCTGATCAAAACTGTCACAGAAAGAGATGATCTCTTCCAAGCAAAAAGACCAAATTAATTATACATTCCATTCACTAGTGGACGCAGAATTGACAGCTTTTCCAGTGGCTCTTCTAGAAATAGGAATAAGTTATTACTGATTTTTACTTTTTTCCCCAAATCTGCTTTCGTCTGTTTACTGGGGTAATAAAGCTTGTAGTGAATCAGGGATTCAATTATTTAATTCAATTCTCAGAAACCAAAAAATCTGGAATTACTATTTACTTTAATGTTAAACCTTTATAACTTGACTTCTGCCTCTTTAATTTTCAACCTTGGGGATTCTCAAACATTTTTTTTAATAGAGATAATTTTATCTCAAAATTTTCTCTCAAAATCCCATTATTTGATTTTTTTTTTTTTTTAAAAAAACAGTTAGGAAACCCTATTTATCACTGTTAGCAGAAAAATTTCTTGGACTTCACCATGAAGAAATCTCTGTTTATAGATCTCACCTCTTTGTTCAAGATCTTACATGTCTTCAGAAAACAGGAGTCAGATACCTTAATGACAACGCACTTCAAGTTGTTGAGATTTAAGGCAGTGATGCACAGGAAAATAGGACAGGATACTTCAGTGGAGTGAAACCTGGATGATATGGTTTTGCATGCTTCCTTTATCATTAGTAATTTTACAAATGGAATTTAATACAGCTTGCAGTTGGAGACTTAATATCAAGGACAGCAGAAAGATCAAGTATATTCCTAAGCAAGTCTCAGGCTTGCTAGAGAGGAATTTGATAAACTGGGGTTTGAAACAGAACAGGCCTAGGGTCTGTTTGGGGAAGAGGTAAAAGCCACATTTAATTCCAGTCGACTCAGTTTTAAGAGGTTTTTAAACAGGTCATAAAACAACCTGTCCAGAAATAATTGACTTATTTTATTCCTTTTCTTTTTTAATATTAAATGTACTAACATCATGACTAGGAACATAACATATACCCAAGACCCGTTGCATAGAACGTTTACAAGAAATAAAAACAAGAATTGAAAATGCCATAATAATTTAAAAAAAATAAATTAAGCATGTTGATGCTCAATTTCAGTCTCTCTCCTTGCCAATTAGTTGGAGGGGAAGAGCAATTAACCTGCTTATTCTACACCACAATCACAATTCTCCATCTGATAGTTTCCTCGTAACTCTTTCAGGTTTCTATTAGCTTTTTTCTTCTCTGGAAGTAGTACTCTATCCTTTCTCTACATTTTAGCAAGTCCTCTGTTTGGACTTGGTTGCAAATAACCACTCCAGGGTTCAGTGAGGTATATCATATAAAGTAACCATAGACTTTTTCATCAGTCTACCTTTGTCTCCAGTTGACATGGGGTCTTCGCTTGCCTTCTTTGAGGAGAACTCCCTGCTATTTTCAGCATGGGAATTATAACAATTTTTCCCAGACTTTTCACCTGTCAAGGCAACAGGACCTCCTGCAGGGCTTCATGGCTAGGTGCCTTGGAGTACAATCAGGATATTCTTCTAGGTGTCTTCTCCCCTTTCTCTCAGATTTACCAAACATTCTTCTGTTGGCATATTTCTCCATCTTGAATTCAGTACCTAGGAGCTGCCATTATGTTGAGTTTGTGTCAATTTTACACTAACCTAATTAATGTTAAATGTGAGCTTATTTTTTGTTCAGTAGTTATATCTTGGATTTGGTTGGATTCTCTCCCAGACTTTCAGAGACTACAGAGGCAATTATGTCTAATCTAACTTTACTCCAATGAAGCTGTAGACAAATACACAGTGGAAAACTAATGGAGACCATATTTTTCTAAAATTATTATTTTAGTTGTCCGAGGTAACAAAAAAATCCGACTCATCTACTTACATTAAGTGATTTCTAAAGTCAGTCAGCAATTACAATATGAAACCAGAGCATTTCAAAGCTAAACTTTCTACATCTATCACCTAATAACTATGGAACATATGTACTATGGATCAGAAGTTATTTACTTTAAATTGATATAAAATATGGGACCTAAGTAGTGAACAAAAGGAGGAGGGAGCGTACCAGTCATCAGGATCCATAGCCTGGCAGTAATAGACACTGCCACGTCCTGGAGTTTCTTCTCCTCTCTTTCCTCCTCCCCAACTTAACACCACTTTTCCTCATCCTGACCCTTAGAAATGACCTGACCAGACCAAAACTGAAAAGGCGTATAGAGGATATCATCACTTTCCCTGGCCTCAGTCAGATCTCTAGCTTTATTTGCAATGTGACATTCATGTTCCTAACATCACTTGCTTTCCTGTATCTTTTTCATATTCACTTCGTATTTCTTCTCTTCAAACCTTTCCAGTTGCAGAGCCACACCAGCACCCCAAACATGTTTTCTATCAACATGAAGAACACTGCAGTGAAAAACAGACCTAAAAATAAGTGCAAGTAAAACACGAAGGCAGAGAGATGACCAGAGCTGTATTTGTACAACTGCGTCTGCCAACTCAGTGACTTATTGATGTGATAAACCCTATCTCAGAGTAGGGATCTACTTCATAGACTTAGGGGCTAGAGACACTCAACATATTAGTTTTTGGTTCTTACTAATGACTGAAATACCTCTTTTTCAGCCACCACAGCTACATGACGAGTGGTCACACTTTGTTAACAGGGAATGCCAAACCAGATGTGTTTAGCAGATTATGACTTCTAATCCATTTCATTGCAAGTCTGCTAGCCTTAGCTGCTCAAAATGTTCTATTTTTGTTCGATTGCAATAAGCTTATCAGTAGAAAGGCAGCTAATGATAATATCTCGAACAGCTTGACACTGCCACAAGTTTGTTGAGTGTCAGACTAGCTGACTAGATTGTGTGTAATACCTGTCTTTTTTTCAAAAGCAATGATGTGCAATTCAGCCCTCGTCTGGTGCTGTATTTTCTGCTCTGGTTATCTGTTTCTCTCACCTCTGCATATGTTTGATTTATTTTGTCTTCAAGAAAACAAGACAGACCTGGAGTAGTGAAAGTTGCAGTCTTTCTCAGCTTGCCTTTTCCAGTAATGACTGTCAGCATTACTACCCAAAAACTGTGGAGCAGAAAGGATTTTTCTTCTAGAAACTCTCACGGTAATTAGAACGGCAAGACTTATTGAATATAATGCATTTTCAGTCACGTGAGATTTTTTTCTTTCTTTTTTTTGCATGTTTAATAAAAGGGAAAAGGTGGTTTCCAGGGTGGCAGCTTATCACACAGACTCAGGTCTTGGTATCTGAATCTGAAGTGCATGTAGCTGTTCAGTTGTGTGGCCACAGCTGTGTAAAAAAAGTATGGTGTTAAGCCCATTCCCCCTATCAGAAAGTATATGGTATCTTCTCTTGAACTCTCTTGAATTCTGTTGAATCTTGAATCTCTTGAACTTTTCTTGAATGCTGTTCAGTGTCCTGCAATATATTGGCATGATGGGGGCTGTAAATGCCCAAGGAAAATCCCCACTGGCTGCACTGGGCTTAGTCTTTTTACGTTAAGACTCTGTAGCCTTACACAGACAAGTTTGGAGTCCACAGTTGAGTTATGCTCCTGTATTTGTGGTGGCTCAGTCAGTGCACCCAAAGGAAAGCAAACCTTGTCTGGCAAATGCAGATTCACAAGAAGCGTTTTGAAAGATTTGCACAGTGTTACCTAGATATTTCATAATATAAATGAACTAATGTGTTCAACTTCATCTGTCAAGTATGGATGTGGAGAGAGAAAGTTGTAGCTTAATTTGGAAAAATATTTCATAAGACTGCTTTCAAAGCCAAACCAGAGAAACCAAAACAATAAAACTAGGACACAGAGATATCTGGAAGATACTTGAAGGATGGAATGCTTTGCATGCAATCTATCAAGAAAGACAGATATTTCACAACAATTAAGAAATCAAACATTTTAGCCTGACATATGCTATTGCGTTCTGCTATCGTGGTGCTCCTCAGATGAGAACTCCAAGGGTAGAAATGTAGGAGGTAGGATCCAGCCTCCACTTATGATCTGATTATAAGAAAAGCGGCAATGAAAGTACTTGTAATTACATAAAATCCTATCATACCTACTAGAATTAAAGGCAATCTGTGCCTCGCTTTTGTGGCTCATGCTTCTACATGTGGTCTTGAATTTCTCTATTTAATTTCAAAATAGAAAATGAAGGATATTTTGCTTTGTGGATTTGGGGATTCTAAAAACATTTTAGGAGGGAAATTAAGGTGAGGAAACTGCTAGTTGCACGTGAGAACAGACTGTGTGACCACTTCTGTTGGGCCGCGGGTTGAAAAGTGTCTCAAGGTTTTAGCATGCAAGAATGTTAACTGTATTAGCTGATGCACAGCAACTGTTCTCCAAACCTATGACAAAAGGCAGGTAATTCAGTATCCTGTTTCTGATATCGCTGAGAGTAAAGGGCATTCAACCTTGAAGAGCCAACTCATGTATTAGCAGTGAGACATCGGCCCTGATTGCTTCTTAGTCATTTTCTAAGCTTTGATATGAAATATTCCAAATAATTGTAATGCTGATTTCTCTCCCTTTGTTTGATGTTCCTCCAGACTGTGGCTGTGTGAGCTGAACGCTAAAAATTGCCAAATAAGCAGCAAGGTCTAAAGAATGGAATTTTTCTCTCTCATTTTTCTTCAAGGTTTGCCTTGCTGCTGGGGCTCATACAGTGCACATTTTAATAGCTTCTTCCTGCAAACACTTATGCACATGATTAACCTTTTATGTGAGAATAATCTGCAGTGTCTTACTGGCAGTAAGTATCAGGTCCTATGGATATGATGATGTTCTAAAAAGATATGCAGGTCACTGTAACAGCTAATGGTCACAAATTTCCTCTTATGGAGGAAATGACAAGGAAAATGTGAAGAAATGTCATTACTTTCTTTTGTCATTTTGCCCTGAACTTCATCAAACCATAAAAATATTCTGTAGTTGTATCGGATTAGCACAATTTTCAGCTAAAAATTCAAATGCCTACCAAGGTATAACTGGTGGAGGTTTTTTCCAAATAGCTCTCATAAGCAGTATTACAATTCACTGTTTAAATAAAATGTTTGAAAATTTTAATTATTAAAGATATTGTTTAATCTACCATACACTAAAATGGTGCAGTTGGTCTGTGATTAGTTGCAGATTTTC
The DNA here is from genome assembly GCF_047716275.1 of Strix uralensis. Lineage (NCBI taxonomy): Eukaryota > Metazoa > Chordata > Aves > Strigiformes > Strigidae > Strix > Strix uralensis. Next base: position 80,887,341 of record NC_133973.1, read on the forward strand.
ATATATATGAAAGACTGAATATTATCTTAATAAATATATTTCTCATATGAATATAGCCATAGGGTCAGACTTCCACCTTAATGCATGTGGGTTGGAGAACATGAGAGTGTCACGTTCTCCCTACTTTTGTATTTTTACCTTACCCATTTCTTGCTGACATTCAACCCAGTTCCTATCAATTTGCATGCTTAAATGTACTGCTCTTTGTTTTCTGCTGAGACTCAAGAAATATGATCAGAGAACTCTTATCTCAAAGGATCTGCACTGTATTCTGTCTCTGATGCACAACATCCCACTGGAGTATCGTATTGTTTATCTACTTGCACTCAGGCTTATCTTTCGCATCTCATAATGTAGTACATTAAAACAAGGCTGTTGCCCCATTTGTTTGCTTATTGCTTTACCACTGGCAGTCCCCTTGTCCTATGTTGTGCAATTGTTGCACTGTGCTTTCTTAAGCATACACCTTCTATAATTACCATGATTAATTATGTTAATTCTTGTGGTGCTTAAAAACCTACAGAGTAGGGGCCCTGACTGCTTTAGACACTGTACAGACAGACAGCTGAAATATTAGTAATTGATAAAAAAATAATTTAAGGGGTAGATCACTGTCATACCTAGACTTCTTTCAGAAGTAGTCCTGTATTTTAACTGTGAGACTTAAATTGCATTATCTTATGTACTCTAAAAAATATCAGTTTAGAGGTGTACTACAGATCTTTGAAGTGTATTAAAATTTTTGTAACACTATTCTGTCCTGTACTTGGCACCCAGATGGGTTTTTAACTTTCTGAGTCAGAATAATTACTGCATGCCTATATAGCCCCTCACATACTTTGACAACATTATACAAATATACACGTTAATGCTAAAATGTAAATTACTGGAGACTTTGAGGACTAAATTATACTAAACACTGATGTCTTCTTGGTAGTGGCTAATATATGTCCTCTTATCAAAACCAGGCAAGAGGTATTTCTACTGTTTAATAGCAGGCCCAGAAAAACTGTTTTCTGAAGTCCTCTTTTGAAGAAATTTTCTCCTTCAAAATGATGACCTAGGATATGAGTATCTTCCTACAGGCTTTACTGAACAAAGAATAACATAAGCATGAGCTCTTATTCTTTCCTGATTAAGCACTTTTATGAAAAAAATAAGCCTCAAAAACATCCTTTTGCCTTTTTCATTAGTAATACCACACAAGCTCCAGGAAGATAATTTAGACAGGTTTTTATAGGTCATATTTTCAAACAACCGCCTAACTCTCTATGACAATAATAGGACCAGTGTACCTGGCATTTCATTAAGGTGTCTATATTGGATTAAAGCACTTCTGAAAAGTGAATGAGTGACCCATTCTCCATATTTGCACATCATATTTAAATCCCAAAGTGCAATTAGAAAAGACAAAGCTGCTAGGCAGTGCTAGGCAGTGTTGGTTATTTAGGGACTTGGTGAGATATGTGTTACTCTGTGGGGTACAGGAAGGGTGCAGCCCATACACAAGTTGATGTGGTCTCATATCCTTCTTTTCTCATCAAGCCCAAGCCTTTTGATCTGTATAAAGTCAGTGAAAGAAAGCTACTAGCAGACATAGTTTATGTGCAAACATGGTTTAACATTGAATGACAAGTTTACAAATTTCTTTGGTGGTGGGAAGTATTTTGATTGTGTATTGTGGCCATTCATAGTACATGCTAACTGATAGGTGTGTTCAGCTACTTATATAGTCCAAGGTTGCACCAGTCAGAGGTTAGGACTGGGAACATAGGCATGGGACAAGTGAGCAGTGACAGCACTAACACGTGAGGATTGCCCTGCTCTGAGAATAGAAATAAAGTAACAAGCTCACTCAAGAAACAGCATTTTCCTACATAGGAGTTGTATAATCAAAACTATAGCAGGGTAGGTGCCCTCTAGAGCCATTAAGGGTCCACTTGGCAGGTAACCTGCAGCACCACCAAGGGCCTCCCTTGCACAGGGAATGCACGTTTCCTCTCAGCAGCACAAACGTCTGTTCTCAATAAATTGATAAACTGTTTCCTGGAGTCAAAATTCAGCTGTGCTTGTGATATATAACTACAAATATCAGAATTGTTAGATCTAAGTGCTAGCTCAATCCCTTCTCAATACTGAACAAAATTGTAATTCATTACAACCATACACAAGAGTCAATAGAGAAATCTTTACAAATCTCCTTCTACCTGAGGTACAGACATGTTTCCCTTATCAGGCACAATGTTGCATGATTAAAATGTCCCAAAGCATATGCTTAATTGTTTGCAGCTCTCTGTTACACATACGCCATCTACAGAAAATATATTAACATCAAGGGGTAAAAATGCTTTGTTGACATCCAAGTGAGAATTGTGGTTGTTTTTAACTCATGCTAAAATGACTGTGATTTCATCCACATTGTGCATGTTTTTACACTTCCAGAACTGTGAACCTCACAGAAATCCAACCCTGACTCATGACTGTGCTCACAGTTGCAGAACTCTCCTCCTGTCCTTACTCCTTCTCCTTCTTTTGGAGGCACCAGCAAATCACACTGGCAAATTTTTTAGTGAAGTGGAGAACTACTATTCGGGCATGGCTTCTGCCTTACTGACTCCTTTTTTTTCAGCGAGGCTACTCTTTTCCCAAACAGAGCTGGAGGTATTTGTGTGGAAGGAGGGATCATATGGCACTTGCCCATTCTGTACACTGTAGGTTATGACTAGTTTATGCTTTAAGATATTATTAGGAAAAAAAAATATCAGACAGCAAATGACAGAGTTCTGGCTTGTTAATATTCCCATTGTGTAGTCTCCTGTCTGACAATGATTCCCTTACACTTGTTTTAACAAGCTGTATAAAAATCTCCCCTATGCAAATTGCCCTAGCAGGAGACAGCAGTAAATTGTGACTGGACTGATCCACATGCAATCCAACTCCTCAAAAGCCCTTCTATGTACAAGAGCACTCATCTGCTCTGCTCTGTAAAGGCTATCACTTCCATCTTTCTCCAAGTGGATTGTGGCACTCATGAGAGGTGAATCAAAGTAGAGGTCAGAGATTTGACTCCTTATGCAAGTTAATTCTCTTAATCCATTTTTGGCAGTGTCATTTTCTAAGGCCCATTTATACCATCCAGGGATAAAGTGTAGTAATGTCATGGAAGGGCATTAATTCTATTGAATTTGCTAGAACTCTTGACAGATACCAGCTAAGCAAATGAGGTTTTTTTTCAAAAGCTCATCTTTAGTATTTTTATGTTGCTCTGCCCAAAACAAAGTATAAGCAAAAATAACCTGTTATTAGTGTTAAACATTTAATTTCAAACTTCAACTTTTTTGAAGGTTGCACTTTTTTTTTTTTTTTTTAATGTTAATTTAAAAAGACCATTTAGAACTTTTGAAATAGACTTTTTTGAATTTTACATTTAAAGATTTCGGAAACAGGGCCATTAGTATATATGTTTGTTCATACCTTGCTTGAATCAAAGTAAAGACTGAACCTCTGATCTCCACCTGGCATAAGAACATCTTATCTTTGGAGCTTTTGGTTACTCCCTTTCTCATTCAGACATTCGTTCCCTGAGTGACCCAATCCTGTCATTGAGACAGAGGCTTGATTTCAAAGCATCAACATTTTGGGCAAAGAAACAAACAAACGACAATGAAATTTTTTCTTTTGGGGTGGCAGAATATCAGCAGTACTGGGGCCTGTGTTTGTCCCCTTCCTGACAAAATTGCATGGAACTGGATAACCACTGGGAAAGCAAGGGGGAAAGGGGAAAAGGAGACCAGAAGATACATTTCAAGTATGCAGCAGAAGGGCCACATGTACAATGCGCAGCCCTTGCAAAGAAGAAAAGCCTGTTCCAAGTTCCTAACTGTCTTATTTAATGGGAATAAAGTTACTGATACTTTCAGCATCACAGTGTTGTATGAGCAAGGTGCACTCCAAGGACTTTCAGAAGTAAAGGCTCTCTCCTCTCTTGAAGCCCATTCTTATGACAACAGGCATTTTGAGTTGCAGCAAACGTACTGAAAAAGGTAGAATTTTATAACAAGTTTAATGAGAAAAGTCAAGAGAGGACAACGACCTTATATGAGAGGCACAGAGAGTTTTTCTGGGCAGCAGGGAGGTCTGGAAAGAGAGTTTTCTCTATATATTGCCTGTCTTTTTTTTTTTTTTTTTAACTCTTCAATTGAACTACTTGCAATTTAGCAAATTTGGTAAAAATGCATGATACTGATAGGACACTTTCAGAGCGGGAAGTGTACTTAGGGAACAGATGTGAGGACAGCATTGCAGCAAACCTTTGAGTAAATACGTCTGCTTTTTAATTCTTACAGCCTTGACAATGTCCAGGCGAACACTAGAGCTCTTTAATACAGAGACATTTGCTGCAAAGAAAGCATACAATACAGGGAGGAAAAAACCCACAAAACATTTTCCCTCTAACAAATATTTGTTTTTATGTAAAAATATAAACCTAATCTGAGAAAAGGTGAAATTACAGATACATAGATAATTTTGTTTGGTTTTGCTGTTTTTCTGTGGCCTCATGACAAATTGCTACTACATATTTACACAAAATATCATGAAGTTCATTCAGCAGACAAACAACATTAAGGAGTGGTGTTTCATAAAAATATATACAAAATGTATTTATTAGAAAGCTCTTTTCACATTCTTTTAGCCTACCTTCTAGCATATACATCTGTACACTGAGGCATACCTTGTTATCCATCTACTAAAATTATAAAAACTGTTTTGATTGTCTCAACATTGGAGACAAAATGACTAAATTAGACTGTTGGCAATAACAGAGTCATCTTTTTAAATCATGTCAATTAGCATTAGAGCTTCTTCCCTGAGGTGTCCCAGGGGTCCCGTTTGGTTCGGTCCATTTTTTTATTGAGATAAACAAAAACATTGTTTTTACGTATATCTCTGATACTTCTTCCCCCCCCCCCCCCTCCCCCTTTAATTGTTATTGTTGTCTTAATGAGCTGGAGTTGTTGATAGCACTGTCAGCTGCAAACAGTCTTGGAAAAGAGACTCTTATCTCAGTGGTATACCAGAGTATCGAGTTCCTAAGCCTGTAAAGTACTGCTACCCTTCCTCCTGACCTCCATTTACAACAGCATACCACTATGTTATTTAATAAAGTGTTCTGGAGTGTGTTAAAACACTGTGCTGTACTTTCTTCTTTGATATTAAAAGTTGACAGTAAAAATTATTAATAGTAAAGTTCCTGAGACATAAATTTGATGTATAGTCTGGCTTGGTCACTGCCCATCTATCCACACATTGCAGGCAGTTCTTTATGTGAGTTGTTTTTTGCAATGGGAGGCAGAGATTGTTTTCTAAACAATTGGTGCTTCACCCAGCATGGCAAATCAAAGCATCTTGGAAACAACATATTAGTGTATACTAGAAATAGCACATCAGTGTGAATGTTTTTTAACAAAGATAAGGGAGCATTAGAAAACAGATTGGTGAGTCAGTTAACCGTGGGTTATTAAAAACTGAAGCCAATGTTATGGAAACAGTGAAACAACACTAAATATTAATAGATACAGCCATTGAAAATACGTGATGTAGGGATTTCAGATGGTGATGGGAAACGACATGATGCCACCCTTATTCCTGCACCCACCTGAGATCAGAATGGGTGTGTGATTTGCTGACATCAATTACGCCAGTTAACATGGGAAGTTTCACCAGTATAATGCACTCCTTCCAAGTTGTTCCCTATTTTTTATGTATTCCAAAACACACTAAGCACAAAGGATCCCTTTGAATTTGCAGGATCACAATAAGAACTTGGAAGGGATAGGATCTGATCCAATGTTCTATATACCAAAATTTACATAGACATATGGTAAACTTATATGAACTTTGAAATATATTCAAGGGGAAAAAGTAGAAATGGAAACATTAAGCAGTATAGCGTTGCCACTATAGGTTATTCAAGCTTCTGCCTTTCTAATTCAAGTGGGATATCCAACAAATAAGAAAGATCCCACTGAAGATAAATTCTGAGAAGGAAGTTTCCCATCCTATAGAAAAGAAAAAACACCTCCCCACTCCCTGTCACCCCCACCCTCATTTCTTTTTATCCATTGTGCTGAAACCTATGTCCTTTGAAAATTTCTAGATGGACAGATGCATGTGGTTAGGCAAATCTTATGAAAAGGAGGAGGCCCAGCTACAAAGTTGATGCTTTAAGGAATAGTTCATAATTAATAAAGATATTTTCAAAAGAGAAATGAGAGAGTTTTTTATAAGAATATCCATAAAGTCAGGGGTATGACCAGGATATAGGGAAATACAAATGAAAGCTCCCAATAGCCAAGAAATAAGAGATTTGAATTTAGGTCACCCACTGCTTCAGTAAATGTTGGACTTTGGTTATTTCTTGTTTTATCTTTCTCCAGAAATCTGTTTTTGCAGGAACACATACACAATTTTCCTGCTAAACCTTTCCTATTAGCCCTATTTGATATAGCAAAAAGTTCAAAACTATTGTATATGAAGCATCACTTTAGCCCATATGTAGTCTGACCTCAAGTTAAATCCCGATAGAGAACAGAAAAGCAAAAGCACCCACCAAGCCCAACATCTTGCAAAGAATACCTTGCTTGTTGCATGCTGTTTTTCTACAGGAACTCAGTGGTGTCTTGTTAAATCGAAAGCATACCAGGTAAAAAGACTGAAAGAACCCAAATGAAGGATTTTTTGATCTAACTCCATCATACTAATATTGTCTACCTCACTTTCACTAAGTTTTTTTTTAAGATAAAAAATGACAAAGGAAAGTGCTAAAAGCTGCTTTACAGATTTTAAGCCTGGTTATTTTAAGCCTCTGTAACTAATTGAAATTTATTGATCTTTATTGAAGAATGCTCACTGCTACAGAAAGAAAGCAAGAAAGATTCATGCACCACCACAGAATCCCTATGTCTGTCTTGCAAAGCCTTTGAATCAGATCTGTGAAGGCACTTTTTAAGTCATGGCTATCCTGACAAAATCCTCTAATCCCCAAGACTGGGGTGGTGACCAAATACTTTGCAAGAAGAGAGTATGAAGGCTGGAACTTTCTGGTGACTGTTGTTCCCTTTTGGTCTGCTCTCTGAAGACCTAGCAAAGAACCAGGACTCGAGAGGCTACTCAGGCTGCATATTCCAAACACAGAGGGCTCCCCACTATCACTTGGAGGGAAGAAAAACCGGCTATGTGATTTGTTTCAAGGGTGCCACTTCTGAAGGAAGTAGGAATAAGGGACAGCTAGGCTGACCCTACTCACTATTCATGTTCTGCATGCACAGGGGAGCAAAAGTACACAGAGGCCAGAGCTGTACCTGGGAGCTGGAGAAGAGTAGTGATGGCAGGAGAAAAGTTTTTTTGGGCTGGTGTAGCTGTGTCAGGAAAAATGTGAAAGAGAATCTGCGCTGCAGATTAGTTTTGTCATTAATTGTATTCACCTCCTTGCTCTTCCTTGAGAAAAAAAAAAATTAAAAAATCATTAAGTCTCACTATGTAGCAAACCTCTTCAAGGTCATGTTTATGGACCGTTTCTTTAAAAGTAGCCTTCCTTGCTGATTCTGGTTCTGGTCCACTGATGTTCTCAGTGCTGGAAGTCAATGCTCCAGTACAGCTTTCTTGCTAGCTGCTGCCATGGTTTTAAGTCAATTGGACCTGACCCTGAAAAATCTGCTAAGTATTAAACACATACATCTTCTTTGGAGGACTAATATCCATATTGTCCAGTTGTACTCAGAGAATAGCTAATGAACAGCATAGGACACCCAAGGTGGGCAGTCAACATATTGCCTGAGTGCTGTGTCCTTTCTGTCATGGAGCATGCTCTGATCAGGGGAGCTACAGCACCCAAATGTCTCCCTTTAGGAAAATGAAGTTGGCCATAGCTGTATGCCCATGATCTGCACTGTGCTTATCCACTGCATTTACAATCTTGCCAGTATTATGATAATCAAATATACATAACACATGCAAAAAAAAGAGTACTTCAAGCATTTTTCTGTATGCAGAGTTGTCCCACAACAACTCCAATTAAGTAGCCAGACAACAGACAGGAGGTCAGATTTAAGATTGCTAGTGGTCCATTCATAAGCTGACAACTATTAAGATGCATGCTTTCCACATAAGTATTAAGTTGTATGCTTTCAACATGAGTGGAAAACACAAAGTGAATGCAAGTTATAAATATTTCATGTAATTAAAATCAAAGTAGAAAATTGCTTTGCATTCTGTTATTTTCTTTTACCTCTTCCAAATATATTGTCTTTGGTGGAAACAAAATCAGATCATGCTCTTTGGTTTTACTTGGACAACTGAGGGCATGATGATACAGTTCAGATATATCAGTCAGACTAAATTTTCTCCTACTACCTTCTTAGATGCTGTGCTTTACAGTCATTCACTGAAGAAGAGATCCTGACACTACCTATAGGCAGTCACCACTAAAGGTGTTCAACCTCTGGATCAAGTTTTACAAGTAACGTGCTACAGCAGCTGGCAACAAATGCTTGTCCTGGTACAACATTTTTGTTTCTTTAACTTTTCCTTTATTCTTACTTTCTGGAGTAAGTTACTTTTCTGGCAGTCTCTTTGTACTGATTTCTGTAGCACCCTTCACTGGCAGAATTTTCTCACTAGATTGACAGGCTGCAGTTTTTGCACTATGAACTACACATTCAAATGGGGATATTAGGTCTTTTTCTTTGTCTTCCTGTCTGTGAAAAGACCTTGCAAAAGAACCTGGATCTAGTTATTCACCCTCAGACAGTCAACTGTTAAGATAGCTTGTCTACACAGGCAGGAGGTGAAATAATCTTTCAAATACAAAGGGCAGCATTCTTATCTGCCAAAGCTCCACAGAGCATCATGATAGTTTCTTCTCAGTTCCCTATTGACACAGTGCAAGTCAGGCTGAGCGACAGAGCACTACCCTGTTTTCAGGGGTTCCCTAGGTTTCACTACTTATGGTTTACTGCTGCCTTAAGATTGAAGAGTCTAGAAAATAATCCAGAATTAACACAAAAAAAGTTCCAGGAATTAAAGGAAGAAAAAGTGTTAGGCATGCTTTGTAATATTTTAATGTGTGCATTCACTCACAGAGACCATCATGAACTTCATTAAATAAACAAGCTTACATACACTGTGTGTCAATTAATGCATTAATCTGCAGAAAGGATATGGTATTTAGGCTGCGGTCCCTAGGCTGCTAGGGTTTGGATGATGCAAGCTAATGGTAAATTTCTACTCAATGTAAACTCATATACACTCATTGTATAAATGTTATGCGTAACTTCACAGACAAAACATTTCACAATTATTATAGAAGCAACCGATGAATCATAATTTGATTTCAGATTTTTAATATCTTTTAAATCAACTTGAAAATATAAACTACAGGTACCCAGAATAGTTTCTGAGCCATTTACATCTTGCATCCTCTAGTTCCAGCTTCCACGACTATTATCTGTTTTTGTTAGGAAGCATTTTAGTTGTAATTAAGTAATTTGCTTATTTAATGAAGGAGAGGTTCTACAAAATGCTATCATTCCTTTAATGCTAATTCTTGTGTTATGGTAGTATATTACAATAAATAAAATGCATTCTCCATTAATCTTATGTTGAATATTCAGTTCCTACACATAATAATATTCTAATGTCACATGCCTGTAATTGTCATGGACATGCAGTTTCTAGCAGTAAACAGCACAAAAACATCAGTACATAGGAAAATTCAGGAGGTCTCTAGTCCAATATCCTGCTCAAAGCAGGGTCAGCCATGAGGTCAGATGAGGTTCTGGGCTCTGGGCTTTATCCAGACCAGTTTTGAAAATCTCCAGAGATGGAGATGCTACTGAGATTTATTCAATTTTGTTTAAGTTAGACTCAAGAAGAATTATGGAAGTAGGTTTAATTTTTTGATAATTCAAAACCCCATCTTGAAATAAATTTGAATTTGCAGGGGGTGATTAGAAAAGCAGAAAACAAACATTCTCACACTGAAAATATGCTACTGTAGTATCTTTTTATGATAGGAGTGAACAGTGCTACACAGAAGCCTTTGTTCAAATGTGGGCCTATAAATTGTTATGTCTCAAAATATTACGCCCATTAGAGAGAATCATTGGTCCTCTGTGCACCTGAATTTCTTCCACCATAATGCAGAATACAGTTACCTAATTGTCTTGCAGGGGTGTTGAGACTCCTACTTCATTAGCATCTTTGAGGCATTTTGTCACCTTCAGAAGGAAAGCACTGATAATGGCAACAGCAGCAGCACCATCTCAATATACAATGAGGTCACACTATAAGGAAGGATTAATGGCCTAGTTTTACTTTTGCAAATGATAGTAAATATACCTTAATGAGAGTTGGCAGTCACTGCACTGCAAGTAAGAATGGCCCCAAATGCTGATTTAGAACAGAAAATGTTCAAGAGCAGAAATAATTTTAAAAGTTAGAAGAAAAGTTGGAACTTGAGACAATGACCCCACTTCAAACCTAGTGCAAGCACAATAAGGAGTGTCATCTGCATAGCCTATGCACCAGCGAGTCATTTCTGTCACTCCTAACACAGATCTGCCCACATGCAGTCAAAATTATAGGGTTTTGAAAAATTATATTTCTCATACATTCAGCAGATGCTTAGATTTTGACTCCTAAATTCTCAGAAGATTTTATCTATAATGGTCTGGTACAATGCAAAGTTCCTCAGGACTTTTTTCTCCAGCTGAAGTTCAGGGTTGCTGTGGGTAGGTCAGGTTGACTTTAGAGGTCTTCTCTGTCTAATATTCTCAAACATGCAGTAACATGCTGGTTAAGGTTTGTCTCTTTACATGTTACAATAATCATTAAATGTGTGAGAACACCATTTTTCAAAGAACCCATGCACCAGAAAGGATAAACTATGTGAATGAAAGGGTCCCATGGAGAAATGCCATGCTACATTATGACTCACATTGCAAGCATCCCTTATTCTTTTCTGTGAAGGTTCACAGACTGAAAGGCAACCTTGGTACCTTCATACAGTGCTACCAAGTTAGCCTTCCTGACACTTCACTTCATGGCCCCATGTGCCTTACATTTCTGGCAACACAAAGACCCATCTTCAAGAAGAATTCACCCCAGACCTGGGAAATACGAAATTCAATCCCCATAGAAAAAGCAGGTAAGAGAACTCAGGTCTGCTACTTTTTGGCACACATCCTAAATGCTAGATTGTCAGACTCGATGATCTTAAGGGTCTTTTCCAACCTAAATGATTCTGTGATTCTATGATAAAAGCAATCAGATGGCATCTTCTGATATAACAGCTTTTTGAAAGAAAAGAGTGAGGCAGTCATTTTGAAAGGCAAAGCTTATGTCAAATTAAATGATTTCAAGGAAGAGATCTTTGGGAAATGTCTGTAGTGAGCTTGCATTTCCTTCAGACAAAATGTGATCCTACATTTTGCTTTAATGCCACCTCTCTTAACATTTAATAATTATTATCTAATAATGATTTCATAAAAAACTCAAGATAAAAAAAAAATACGTTTCACAAAACTGAGGAAAGTTAACTTTGAGTCTCGGTCTGCCTACACTTGAACAACAAAACATGAATTTCAAGGAAAGAGCTAAATCAAACATTACACTTAAAAGGACAAAATATTACCTTTCTGTTAATTTCAGTCTTATGTTGACATTTTCTTTTAATTAAGACATTATTTCTGGATAGGCAGTAAAATTATTCACAAGGACTCAGAAAAAAGATATAAACCCCCTTGAGATTCTGATACAGTGTTTGCTATTAATATTTTTGTTTTACCACAATGTCCAAACCTTGTGGGTCCTGTGGGATTTGCAATATATATATTACAATCTATGTACAATATACGAACTTGGTTTCTCTACTGATAACCAACTATTTTGATTTCCACCTTTTCTGAAATCCTAGTTATACTGTAGAGATACAATGACCCTGATCTCAATGCCCTCTCTCAAAGCTACTCGTGAGGGATCATTTTTCCATAGGACAGTGAGCCTGAATGTCAGCTGTGGTTTTCTATCCTTTTTGTAATCCCAAATACAGTGTGAGAAGGAAACACACAATAAAGGGTAGGTAGTGAGCAAAACTATGCTCAAGCCTTTCCATTGCCCCCTTCTAGGCACCAGGTTGAGTAAACAGAGGGAGCAACCGTAAGAAGTGAGAAGAGGCTGTAAGGAGTAGGAGAAGAGAGATGAAGATAGCCACAACTATCTTTACAGATGAAGGTGTCACTTGCTACAGAAAACACTTCCTACAAAATCTTATCTCCACATTTCTTTGATTCAGCCAGAACTGAATGCACACAATTTCTTTCACGGACTTAAAACCATGTGCCTAAATCAATGCATTCTAAAACAGAAGTGAGTGAGAAACATATAGGAATATTTCAAAGATAGGAAAAAGAATTAACAAATCAGGAAATTCAAGTCAGTCTCCCTACATAAATTAGAAAAATAAGAGGAGTCTCATAGAAACACTCCATTTTGAAAAGTTTTGTTGAAACATTGTTTCAATTTTCCCCTGTTTACCCTTCTTGAAAATTTCTAGTCTAAATCACTTAGAATTTCAAAATGAAGAGGTATTTTATATTAAAAACTCCAAGGCTTTCCAGTGAAAAAATTGCCCCACTGTAAAGTAAATGTGCAAATATTCTAAAGTTGTACTTGAGATACGGAGATTGTCATTAAACTGCTGATAAGTTAACATTATGTATAATTAAATGCAATTGTTTCCATCATACAGCTGATCACTATTCCCCCTGCTGCAAACAGGAAATGACTTCATGGAATCAATCGGTGACTGCTGACATCTTAATGGAGACAACTATAATGTAATTCTGTCTCTACACAGCACAACTGTTCCCTGAAGTATATTTTCTATTGATATTTTGTAAAAATGCCTTCCATCCAGTATATTTCAGGATCTGTAAAGCATGCTTTTGCACCCTGACAGCTTCATGCTGAAGTTGTATGGTGTCTTACATAGTATTTCTTAATCTTTAGGAGGACACACATGCAAACAGAGAAATGAAACCTAATCTTTTAATAAATGTCTCTTGCTAGCATGGCACTATCCCCAACAGTAGTACCTGCTGTTTTCATTTCTTGTAGCTTCATTTATTACAGATCCTTCATTATCTCAATATTTCTTATGTAATCTACTTAGAAATGAATACATATTTGGCCAAAGGATATAAGTATGAAGACAACAAATAAAAAATCTGACTCTGGAAAGAATTACATTACCTATGCAACAATACTATGTAATAACAGTAGTTGAATAGGGAGTGCCATTTAATAAGACTGATATATATTTATATATACATGTATTTGTAAGTAAATATTTACAGAATTGGGAACCAAAAGATTATAAAAGCATTGTGATCAATCAAAGGATGTTTCGCTGGTTTAAAGAGGATATAGAGCGCAAAAATTGTTCATTATACTGACAGAATGTGTGGGCTGGGGAGCCAGGTAGGAACTGAGAAAAGTGCTTCAATGCTGTAATTTAAAAAGAAGTAAAGACAGAAGCACCTCAGGATGTCTCCTGAGGATATATCAAACCAATCAGCTGCTTGGATGCATTTGAAAAAAGTTGCCTCTGTCCATGACTAGTACTTTCATTAACTAGGAATAGCACAGCAAAAAGGTCAGGGAGCAAGTTTCCAAGTGATTCAGGATAAATTCCACATCGTTGTCACAGAAAACTCACAACAGATTTCAGTTGCTGCTTTGCTAAAAGTAATAATAATAAAAAGATCCCTGGTATTTTATTCAAAGATGAAAGCTAATGTGCTGTGAAAAAGGACTTCAGTACAGTATTATATTAAAGAACATTTGCCTTTTCAATCTTCATTTTACAGGCCGTTTAATGTTTCGTTAAATGAAAACTGACCCTGGGAAAAAAACCCAACATGTCCTAAACTAAATTAAGATGGATGTAACATAGCATACAACCCTGTTCCTGTTCTCTGAAGTTACCATGGAAATAATACATAAAGTACAAATTACTCCCATGGGAAATTGCTAAAGAACATCTTTTGAGCACTTCTAAAAGCATTTAAAGAGACTGAAAATACAAACTTCTTCTCTAAAATGAGCCATAAGTGAAACAAAGAGTGATGAGGTGATAACTACTTAATTGATTAAATGGGTTATCTATCTGTCAAGAATTCCTGCAAGCCATCACAACGATTGCTGTGTACAAGAGAATGGTATGGTATCAAATCTAAAAGATGGAGGTAATCACTTATTCACCCTCTGAACTTCTCCCCAGCAGCTCTGAGTCAGCAAAACACTTTGGGCACTTTTAACATTAAGATCCAAACTCTTTCAAAAGAAAGCTTCTAATTTGGAATACAGTTTGCCTCCAGCCTATATGTAATCTCATAGAGTCAAATGGTGCTCACATTCTTATTTTTATCCCTGGTTTAAGTGCCTTGTAGAACTGGGGCTATGGTAGAGAATAAAAAGAAGCTGATCCGGGTATTAGAATCAGGTTTCATGCCAGGCAGATGAGAGCATTTCAATGAGAAGGGTATATGTATGTATATTTTACTTAAGCAGCAATATATATATATAGGTGGTGACGAAAAGACGTCATGTGAACCATTATCAGACAGCACTTGGCCATCTGCGCAAAACTATGGTTTTCTTTAGTTAATTTTATGCTTGTTACATATAGTGATAGATTACAAGAATTAAGTTTTTCTGAAATTCTGTTATTTATGGATAAAATTAAAGAACAATAAAAGATAAATGGGGTAGCTGTGGCCCAAATGACAACCATATGGATAATAAGATTTAGCACATGATAAAGAAAATTTTCATTGGGGTGAAATGTAGTCTGATGTCTATTAACAAGGTATATTTTTGTCACTCTCTAATTTCCAAAGCAAGACAAGGAAGCTTAAATGAAATTCACTCACAGTGTGGGCTGATCTCCAACTGCTAAGCTCTGTGGGGCATATGTGGGGCTAAATTATCTTCTAATTACTTTTGTTCTATTCTACCTTTTCTTTGCTACAACTTGCTACCCATGGTTTGTAAGTAACTTAATGAGGTTTTGTAAATGATATAGTGAACACGTTTCTTGGCTTGAGGGCATGATGTGTATTTTTGATTTGCTTCTGACCTGATTTCTGAACTGTTTACCTGAAATGGGACCAACTATTCAAGGAACCATGAAGTTTTGCTGCGTTAACTGCTACCGATCTAATTATAAATTAGCTTTAACTGTTTTCTTACTGAAGAATTTCTAGCAGCTGGGAAGTACTGTGTTTTCATAATTTTTTAAAAATAGACACCATCTTAGAAAAAATATTTATATTAGGATTCAAGTTCCTTCCATTCAGGTTAATGTATACAAGAGCTCAGACCTGCACCAAGAATCCCTCTTAGCTGTGAGGATTGTAGATTCTCAAAACCCTAGTCTACAGGGCATCCTGTAGACAGTTGTTCTGTTCTTTCATTTCTCTGTGTTAAATTGCCATCAAAAATATATTAAATTCCATTTACATACTATTTTTTCATATAACCATTATCTTTGATTTTCATATGCAATCATAAATATGATAAAATCACTATAGGTGCACAGGCACATTCTTTGTAGTAGAAGCTAGTTTTCATGAAATGTTTTTAATATCTGTATTTATTGAATTTTAGCGATTGAACTATTGAGTTTCAATGCAATATTGATAAGCCAAGTATAAAAATACCTTAGAGACCAGAGATTCTGTAAGATTCAGAAGTCAGGCCTAGTAACAATGTTACACAATGTTTTGGTGGACTTGGCAGCACTAGGTTAATGGTCGGACATGGTGATCTTAAAGGTCTTTTCCAACTAAATGATTTTATGATTCTACGATTCTGTTTATTTCACAGGCTACTTATCGCTTACCAGGCATTGTTTTCTGTCAGTGCCATTCCCTTCCATCATTGCCAGCTACTATGCCTACAAAGGCTATCATTTTGAATGTAAAATGTAAGAACAGGCCCTATCACTTGAGCTATCAACTGAGTTTTGGATCAAAGGACATAATTCTTGGTTTTGGTCTGAATTAGGTCTCTGGTACCAAATCAGAGAATCTCTATGAATGTAGAACTTGTATCACTTGTTTTTCTGCAGCACCCACTCTGTTGCAAATTTAAAAACTGAAGCTGTACATCACCATCTTTTTCTTTAAAAAGCATTGTTCTTAATCGTTTCTTGTTTTTTAAAAATTCTGATATACCATAAAAGAAAGCTTACAAATGGTTAAGCTATCAAGGCTAAGAGCAGAGTTGCAGAGCTAGCTATCTTAAGAAAGCATGCTATCATATATATCCATTTGGCGAGTAGATACAGTGCCCCTGAACTTACGTGAACTGGTCTAAAAGACACAATATGAGTTTCTCATTTTTCTCTAAAACTTGTAAAAGGGATGGAAGAAAGCAGGGAAAGAGAAAGCATGCTCTCATGCCTAACTGGTTAATTCTATGGCTAGCAGATATCATCTTCATCTACCGTCTTCATCTAATTCTAGTCATTAATGACTAGAACTTTATTTTATTATGAAGTATGTACAGGCAACTCTCATGAAATGATACATTCTATGTATTACTTTGTATTATTATTAATTATTGTTTATTATTAAATTTGAATATTTATTGAGTAGTATGAACAAAGTTTAGCATGCAAAGGCTAATTAAGAAATATGATTAAAGGTACATTCAAAGAAGTTTCCTAGTCAGAGGGGAATGATGCACGTGCATTTTCCCCTTTAAAGACCAATGCCAAAAGAACCCAGAGCTGGGAAAAAACTTTGAATTATACTTATTTAAGACGTCTCATCTCGTAATGTTAAATTCTGATTGAATTATAGAACATGGATGAACTAGAAGAAATTTCTTTAAAAGCATGAGTAAAATAGTAGAGAATGCAGCATTAGAAAACTCTATAGGTGCCAATTCCCTCAAAGTTATCAGAAACGTGAAAGCAACAAAGGAAGATCTTCAGTGAGTTTGGTGAGGACAAAGAGATTCATGTTATTTTATTTTCCTCTTTACAACCATGTTTCAAACTTACCAGCTAAATACCTAGATATTGTTGTGTAATCAGGTTTGTTTTCACTTAGTAGTCACTTTAGTAGGCTTATTCAGTGAGCACACAAGGCCACCTGAACACACAAGGCAATCTGTTTTCTCAGGTTCCAAATAAAGCCATGTTGCAGCCTGAAGTGCTAAGGCTTGGACAACAGGCCCAAGCCAGAGCTGACCTATAGATGAATCCTGTATATTTTATAACTGATAACTATTGTGCTTGTAGGTATTGTACTAAGTTATAACAACCCATTTATGCTGGTGTAAAAAGTGCTAAAGCATTGAAATACTGCAGCCTGAACAACAGGCCCCAAGTTGAAGCTGCTAACTTAGCACGTAGTCATTAGTAAAAAATGTAAACTCGCTAGTGAAAGACAAAATATAATCAGTAGTGAGGAGAGAATGTATTCAACTTTCATTTCGCAGCCTTGTTCAAGGCTGAGAACCCAAGTATTTGGCCTTGTTAGAAACTCCCTTGGTTCCCCATCCTGAGCCCTGGTCAAGCTTTGGGTGGAATCCAACAGGAGAATGAAATCAGAAATTTTCCGCTCAAAACAAAGGTGCCAGCTATTCTGGCTTGCCGATCTCTGGTATATAAGGCTGGGCCCGTTTGCAGCGACTTTGGATGCCTCACCTATGGGTGGACGCACCGCGTAGGATTTCCCACTTGCCGGGACAGGCTCTCCAAATCCTCGCTGTAACCGGGGCTCCCCAGCGTCTGCGGATCTGGATGATGATGATAATATATGCAAGTGGTGATGTATTTCTCTTAACCACTATTCTCTCTCTCTCGTGTAGTAATGATTTGATGCATTACCCTGTATTTTCCTGTTTGTTGCTTTAAGTGCACTATTCTGCTTCTTCTTACTGCATGTTTTCTGTATTACGCTGTTACATTACTTGGTTATCACTAGTAAAGTACGCCTACTCTTTTCACTCTGGTGTCCGAGTTTAATTGGTATCCTTAATCAGCAAAACACAGCCACACTTCTTGGGTTTCTGGAACTCAAAATGAGCTTGGGAATACTTGGAATTGGGTCTTTTTCCTACTAAACTCCAAGAACTGGTTTGAAGTCTTGCCATAGAAAATCCTTTGATGACAAGACACTTTTTAGGAAGGTTCAGTCAGACAGTGACACAGGGTGAACTCTTTTGTCAGAGCACCACTTGTGTCTTAGCTAGGTTAGGGAAAAATATTTAATGCCCATTCCTTTTTTTAGGAAATGTAGGAGAAGTCTGTTGTAGCTACATGTCGATTTCATCACTATTAGGAAGATAAGCAACATGGAAACCTACTATCAATACATTCCAGTGCAAATGCTTGGAAGAAACTCTATTTTCCAGTTTGAAGCTACAACATTTGTTCTAGTTCTAGTCAGACTGTGTTTGCCATATGGTGTAAATAGGATTAAGGAAGCTGGAAAGATCACCTTGCTACTCTGATGTTATGATTAATGTTATTGGACCCATGGGGAAAAACACTTATATGAATAATATTAAGTAGTTTAAAGCTGATTATCTGTCTGATTACGAAAGGGACTAAAACACTGCAGAGTAATTTAACTGCAAAAATAATTGTAAATAAAAATTGTATTAACAATATTTTTGTTATCAGAAAAGTAAACAGGTGTGTTTTCTTGGAGCAGAGCTGCCTTAGCAAACACATGTGCTGATTTTTATCATGATACTTCCAGTCACATAAAGACCATCTGTTCACTCTTTTAAATTCCAATTAGTGCTATTGACTGATTTATTTCATTAATCTCTTCTACAAGCCTTCTAAGCTTTGCCTGCATGAGTGTTCTCCTTTGATACAATAAACCAGGAGGAAATACGGCTGCTACCCTGAAGAAGCTAACTGCTCTTCCTGCTCAGGTGTTGTTTTCAGCATCCCAAGGCATACAATATTAAGATATTGTCTGAAACTCGTGTACTTCTGCAAATACTTGGTAGCATTCTTAAAAGGTGCATCAATAAAACAGATGGTTTGTTCCAGTGCACAGCTAAGCACCATAATAAATAATTTATGAGATTAAGGAGTCATATACTTCT
This sequence comes from Strix uralensis, assembly GCF_047716275.1. Lineage (NCBI taxonomy): Eukaryota > Metazoa > Chordata > Aves > Strigiformes > Strigidae > Strix > Strix uralensis. The sequence goes on from NC_133973.1 coordinate 80,906,538, forward strand.
TCAGGGAAGAAGAAACTGCACTTCTAGTTTAAAGCCTTTCTCCACAACCCCATGCCCCCTTTCCTATGGAACTGAATTAAATTAACAAAAGCTCCCAGAAAAAGATGGTGTTATCAGGGAAAGAACAGTATGAATACTGTGAGTGATGTGCCAAAAAGAGATGTAGGGAAAAAAGTTAGCTGTAGAATCATTACCTTTCTTTTAAAGCACATGTCCACAATCAGTTCACAGTTGTGGTCCACAGCTTGATCCACAGTTTAGGAAAACTCTTAGACTGATCATTGGTAAAAAGATTTCATAAATGAATGGAGGATATCTTCATTGATGAGAAGAATCTATTCCGTTCTTGGTAGATGATGACCTGACATCATCTGACTGTTCTGAAATCATCTGTCCACTGTACTACAGCAACACAAATTAGACAGGAAGCCTCATCACTACAGCAAATCCGCCAAGAATAAAAAAGTGGTACGTCATGTCTCCAGCACAATCATTTGCTCAAGAACAATAAAACAGATTTCTCATATCTTCCTCATTTCATCTTTGAAACAGAGTTTAAAGCCTCAGTTCCTGACTTCAGAATACCAAATGGTCTGGACAGTTTTAATTAAATCACTTCAAACTCTTAGACAAAGTCTGTAGTCAGACTTTGATTCCTCTAGAACTGTCAGAGACAAGCATAAGGATAATCTGGGCAGCTAAGAAGGCTTTCTGAAGGATTAGTCAGGATCTGAAGTGAAATGCCAGAGGATCTAGGGATTACCACATACCCCCTAGAGAAAATAACTGATAGTTACAAATGATAATTAGACAAATTTGGAGTTTGCAAACACAACAAGGACACAAGCTGTGATCAGAACCAACCTGTACACAGTTGTTTTAGCTTTCATCCTCTTTTACCTTGGTACATCAGGGTTATATGCATGTATTTTTTCAATCATTAAAAAAAAAATCTCATTCATTACATAAAATATCAGATAATAGTGATAAACATTTTTAATTCCTGAAATGAGAGTCTACAGGGCAAGAAAAGGAAATTATTCAGATTTTAGCAAAAAAGCTATTTTTGTTCGTCTCTTTTCCAATTTCTTCAATGTTCTGCTTAATGGAAACTCCAATTATTGACGATACCCGTATCTTCTAGTGGTCATTAACTGGAAATCTATATACATTGGTTCAGAATAATATTTACTAATTTTCTTGTGAAAAATCCTAATTAAAGCAGTTGACTTCATTATGAAAGCCTCCAAGAATTTTCAGCTGGCTGCAGGAAGTTTTAATTCTTTACATTTTTGTATGATGATGGCATTTCGCAAAAGAATTCTGGCTTTTTTTTTTTTTTTTTTAAATTTAAGGGAAGGATTCAGTTTCTTTTTCCCTTATACATTTATTATAGAACACTGCCTATTCTATCCAATGACTTTCCTGCCCGTGCTTTCAGTCTATTCACAGTGACTCTGATGTTAAAAAAAGAAGCTGTATTCACAGACAATATATTCACAGCACATATATGTTCTTACACATATATGCATAAATACATGTCCTTATGCCCAAAGCGTTGTCCTTTTTTGTTGCAAAAAGAAAGAATAAAAGCTCTTCTCAGAGATGATGATTATTTGCAAATAAAGAGAAAAGCTGTATCTACTGTTGCCATTCCACTGAGAGGAGAAGGAAATTACCTTGAAGGATTTATGAAGAAACTTCTGATAAACAAAGTATAAATCTGTACTGGGATTATTCTCCTTTTACTTACTTTGTGCTGATTACTTGTGTTAAACATCATTTATAGAGAAGCTGCTTCCATATATATTTTAATTTACTTAAGTTACATTCATAAAGTATTCAAGGGCTTTGGAAACAAATAGGTGCTATAAATTTCACATTGACAATCAGAATAGTAAAACTCTACTCCTAGCAAATATTTTCTTATTTCCACAACTGCAGTGTCACACCCTCACAGAATTTATGAGATGGTGAGATTACCTATAGAACTAACCTAAGTATGTTGAACTTCATGAAATATCCATCCTTATACAATACCAATACACACAGTAAGAAAACATCAGGATCTTGAAGTTATCTGACCAATTTTTTTTTTGTAGTCTTGTCTTTTTGTGTGGAATTACAACTTTAAATAACTGATTGATAGTATTTATGGCTGCATTGCTGTGACGGTTCCAAAGCCATGATATTTTGCATAGCATGTGGTGGATGCTTGCTCCCCTAAGAGTGATGCTAGCATCACTTACAGATTTGTAAACAGGGCTGCTACAGTTCATTCACTTGCATCCTTGATCTGGTGATACAATGAACAAATGGTTTAATGTTGCTGCTTAAAAGCCTGATGGTTTAGGTCAAAATACACTTTGCAAGAGTGAATACATAGGGCTGATCATTAATTGAAACAAGACATCATAATCTCATGTTTATGCTTCTGTCTTTATTGACTTCAATACTGTCACTTTGATTTACATCAAGTGAGAAACAGTTTCACTATGTTTCCCAGGCCTGCGCACTGAGATTTTAAGTTTCTGGGGACACAAATGTTAAACAGAGTTTTGAACCTTAAAATGAACTTTTTCTTACTTTCTAGACATTGGGGTTTATAATTCTGCACAAAAATTGCACAGTTTGCAAATGAAAATGCAGCATAATACTTGGTTACATACGTTCCCACGTGATCTGAAAACCAAACCCGCTATTTTTCATCCCATTCATCTTTCCAGTGGGAGGGAATCTTTGGTTACATGATGCCTAACTTACAGCAAAGCAACACTTCCCTTTAACATATGTCCCTGCTGAAACTTGTGCAACAGCTCTGCTGCCTTCTGGCAACAGGTGCATGGCAGTAAGACGGCTGATCTTGATGATGAAAGTCTGGAGTTATTCTGCAGCTCTGACAATTACAAAACCACCTCCTTTTTATGTAAAAGACCAACTTGTCTAGAAGAACAGTAAGACATGATGATTGCTGAACCCCCTCATGCTGTTTTTCCAAAATACTTTTCAACTTATATCCAGTCTTTACACAATTGAAGATTTGGTTGCTCTTCAGTGATTTATACTTTTATTTCTCCAGGTCAGAAAAATGACTTGCTTCATTAGACATTAAAAATTTTCCTTATAATTCCCTTTAGCCAAGAATATTTTAAAGAAAGATTTACTACTCAAAAGAATGCTATTTAAGAATTAAAGTTATGAATATTTGTTAGAGTGTAGCTGTGTCTTCTATAATAAGGTACACTATAACATTATATTAAAAGCTTTTAAATACTTGTCTTTTACATGCTACAACAGCTTTACTCTGGGTTTATATACCACCACTGATACAGCAGAAGTGTTAGGAAACCTTTTACATTTTAGAACAGATTCAGTATTTAAATCTTTTCAATTTGAAATAAATACGTTATTTAAATTACATTAACTGTTAATTCAATTCATACCTTGAATTTATACCAGTATTCAACTGTATTGCATTTTCAATACTAGAGGAAAAATTACTTTTTTCTTTGGTTAGAAAAGTAGTCCTTGCAAAGAATCACTTCTAATGAAGCTGTACATTTTTCAGTATTTATTTGGACTAAGAAGAAAATATAGGATATTTTAACTACTAAGTAACATGCAGTAGATTTTTAACAATTTGCTTAAAGGATATTTGCTACATAAACCTTTTTTTAAAATAATTTCTCAAAAGATGTTTTTACTTTCCAGTGCTAGACCAAATCGTTAATCATCCCTATGTGAGTCATTCCAACCCAGTGTCCCTTCAGACTGAAAAAAACATTCAAACTATGTTTGTTAAAAATAAGGTGGACATTAGCGTATCTCTCAGGAGCACTGTTTAACCTTAATAACTAAACTGTTTACTGAACCTGAGACCACACTGTATGGGTTTGTCTGTACGTTTGTTCCAATAAGATAAGATTCAACACCTGTGACAGTGCAATTTGAAATTTGTTTTTTGAATTTCCCTTTCTCAAGCAAGGACAAAATCTCTTCTTCTGCACAAACACAGAAATACAGCAGTTACCAGCAGAGTCTCAGTATACAGTGTAATTTCTGAAGGAACACTCCTGAACCAGCACAATTCTCCCAACAGGGGAAATCCAGCTAGCCATTGTAAAAGACTATGAATAAAAGTCCCTAAAAATCCCACCTCCCACCAAAACAAAAAACACACAAAAGAGTGTATAGCAACAGAACTGGAGCACCTGGGGTGGGATTGATCTCACCTAAACCTAATAGTCTCTACTACAGCAGAATTCAGCTAACCCAAATTAGTGTTTTACAGTAGAATGAGACTAATTCCACTTAAGGAGTGCCTGTTTTCCACCACTGAGTGTAAAGAGACAATACCTGCACTGCTGAAAAAACAAGGTCACGGACAGTCCTCTGGCCTTCAGGCCAAGTGGCATAGGTTGGCACACTGCATGGCACTAGCTACTGGTTTCCTTTGAATCCCCTTGTTATCTTGCTGGTCTTTATAGATTACTGCTATTTGTAGGGTGTGGTTTTTTAATTTCAAATTGTTTGATATAGCACTGAAGTGCAACTCACTAAAGTGACATTTTTGTAGCATTAAACTGAAGATTTGTTTCGCAAATGCCAGAAGGCAGCATGAGGGCTGACGGGACATCACTGCCGTTGCCATGGAGCTCAGGAACTGTGTAGACCACGGAGAGCCAGGCCTGGTGCAGTCCTTTTCACATCCTGTAGTGGGAATGGCCCCTCAGATGTCCTCCACAAACAACTCTTGGGCACTGTCTTGCAAAGAAAGTGGCATGGGTCAAAACCATGCCAGGAATGTGCGGTAAGGATGAGAAGCACCCCAGTTCTCAACCCCGCTGTACAGCCATGCTTTATTAAGCAGTACAGACACAGCCAGTGTCAAAAGTAGATACCTGGCTAAATCTGGTGGCTCAATGAAAAAGAGCAGCAGGAAGAAGTTAGAACTTCTCTAAGAAAGTAGTAGATATGGGATGCATGAAGACAAAGAGTGAAATAAAAAGGCAGAGCTATTTAGGAAAACATATGCAAAGCCAATAAATCAACTCACAACATTAATCAGACTCTCCAAATCAATTTATCTCTTCTATGAGAGTCTCACATGTGGAATACATAATAAAGATGGATGCAACTAAGCTATTTACTCGAAAATGACACAAGGTCTGCATGTGCACTATCACTAGCATTTATAATGTTTTGAAATGCAGACAATAGTTTGGGCCAGACCTTATTATTTTTTACACATACTATGGCTGTCCTATCCTCAGTCTTTATTGTTTGAAGATGATAGTTAAGTAAGTGTCTGATATCAATGTTTTTTCTGCTATAAATCCTGCAAAATTTGGAAACAGATATGAGATTATAGACTGCTGTCCCTTTTTGGTTAAATGAAAATCCTAGTAGATAAAACACCTTTTCTCAAAAATTTTGATTTAATTTTGGTTTCTTTTGATTTTTTCTGGCTCACACAGTAATGAGAATCTTGCAGGTGGAACACAACTGATTGCACATTTTCAAATATGAAGAATCAATACAAAATCAAAATTATGTGAAGAAATAAAAAAATATTATTTTTATTTTCAGCTTTAAGCATTGCTGACCTCTTTCTTAGCAATACCCTTCTCTATTACCATCATAGACCTGTGCACAGCAGGCTTACAGTCCCCTTTCCATGTAAATCCCAATAAAAATTATAAAGTGTGAATTATCAAAGCAACAGATTAAAACCTTGGTCTTTTTAATAGGAAGTACTGATGCTTCTGTAGTCTCCATGCAGTTAATTTCTTCAAAAGATCCTGACACATAGGGAGGAAGTTAGAGCTGTGCACAGACTACTACAGTGAAATACACAAATGGACATCTAGCAGAATTCATGGGCTTGCATGTGTATGCATGTGTGTGCACATTTCTCTACTTATCCGTGTCTGTCATCTATCCATTTCCAGTCTCTAAATAAATTATGTGCTCAACTCTCTCCTTAATTTTGTTTTTATTTATTAGTTTTATAGTGCTGATACTATGCTGGGTAGATCAATTTTTAGAAGACTTTGTAGCGGCGCTTCAGAGACATTAAATAATCTCTGTTAAATGTTAACAATCACCTTTTACTATGCCCTCATACTTGAAGTCTTGATTGCTAGTTTCAAAATGATGCACAGTTAAATTCAAATCAAGGTTGAAATGACAAAGTAGAAATGGATCTAGAAGCCTCCCAAATGCCACTTCATATTGACTCAGCAGCAAAGGGGTAAGCTATCTGATGTGCACAATCAAAGGCAGTGGACATGATATCAGCAACATAAAATGTCACATTCTGAGCATGCTGTCTTGATAAGCACAGCTTTCACCTTTTAAAAATTTGTTTATTTAGTAACCTTCAAAGCTGGTCTAAGAAAAAAAAAAATCTTCTTTTTGATTTAACTGAGGATTACTTGTTCCATCATCTCTATCAAAAATTTTTCATGGCTGTCAGTACAGCTACTCATTTGGGAGTATATTTGGATATACTCATTTCAGAGCAATAGTTGCAGGTATAAAAATTTTTGAAAGTCAAATGACCCTCCAGAATTCACAAGGTAGTAACTCCTTTCTTGTAGGATTACCTAATTGAACATGAAGCATTTGGCAAGAGTCGGGACTGGAAATGGAACAAGTTTTGTCAAGGAAGAGAAATGGTCCTTAAATTATGATACGGTGTCTGATGGCATAACGTGGTTTGGAACTGAGTTTAGTGCTACCCTGTTGAAAGTCAAATCTGAGAGCTTTACAACTTTTGGAAAGTTGGTTCATTTTCATGCATGGTTTCAGTCCTTAAAAACAGCAGTAAAAAATTTAGTTAATTTATGTGTATAATGCCATACACAATGGTGTGTATGTGGACAGAAGTCCCTGATTTAGACTCACATATCTGAGTCTATGAGATGGCTTACATATCCTATTTGGGAAGGAACTTCTTTGTATATTCAGGTATAATGAAGAGATGTACGTGTTTCCCTAAAACAGAGAAGAATTTACTGACATGCTTCCATTTAAACTACTTCTAAGTGAACTTCAGAGTCAGCTTTACTTTAAGCACCTTTGCATATGTTTTCTTCAGTGGAAATATTTTTCTTAATCAGGATATTTATAAATACTATGTTTCATGCTTGTATATTAAATGGTCATCTGCTAATATAAACTTCTAACTTCTTAAAATGTGTCCTTTCCACAAAGTTATACCAGGTAGTTAATAAACATATTCTGCAAGTTAAGAGGTGTGTAAAATAAGAGTTTATGACTTTCCCATCTATCCCATTAATCCCCAGTTACTCAAAGTTTTCCCAGTCTCAGTGAGAGAAACATTTATATCTCTGGGAAATAATGACTTTTGTCATTTCAAGTACACTCACCATATTCAGGAGGTTACAAAATTGTATTAAAGAACCTATGCTTAAGAATGAATAATTTTCCTGGATTACATTCTCATTACAGAATGTTCAGAAACTCTTTTACTTTAAGCCTAGCAGCTAACTGATGCATGTTTTTGAATACATTTTCACAGACAAAAATACCTCAGCCTCAGCTATTAGAATATTAACAGCATAAGATTAACATATTTTAATATAAATTTTAATAACAAGAAACCCTTTTTCCTAAACTTGTCCTATTTTAATAAAATAGTTCATGAAAATACTAATGTCTACAGCATAAAGAAAAATTGTGTAATGAATCTAAAAAGAATTTTCATTGAATTGTACTGTGCATACAGTAGCTGGACCCAGTAAATTAATATTTATCTAACAAATAAACTCTTGAAAAATAGGTGTTTGGTTTTTTAATTGCTGATGAGCTACAACGCTGGTGTCATTCACAAACAAGTCTGTATCATGTTTAAAGCCTGGAAAATATAATAGGAATGAAAATATTTTAACGTTAAAAAGATTGTTAGATGCTGAACCACTCAGAATATTTAAAGGAAACACTAAAAATAAATCAGGTTTCCTAGGCATACATGACCTGTCTTTTTTTAAAAAATAAACGTAGTCCAGTTTTGAAGACAAACACAATACACAACAATAATGAAAGCTCATTGTTCCTCATTTGGTGAACCACCCTTACAATACTAGCTTTTCTGATGTCTAAAGAGGAAGTAAGCACTGAAGAATGTTTTACTGGGGTTATGTGAGAAACTATTTTGTTAATTAACATTTACCTGTAAATGTTCCACATCTAATGATAAAAAACTTGTAATTTTGAGTTAGACCTCTTACAAGTTTGGTTCAGACAAGCCCATTGGTAACAAAAGCAATTTTATGACAGTGTAACTATCAATTTTCAATTATATCTTTCCCAAGACAGAACTATTAGATACTTTTTTTCTAAAAAATTTCTCTTTCCGAAAACACTTTTGCTGCTTGTGTGGACCTGGTGTTTGACACCTCTAATTTTTAATGTTTTTAGTGATCTTTCTATCACTTTCTTCTGACTTTTTCTCCACTTTGTGCCTTACAGCGAAGTGCAAATTGAAGGCCCAGAGACTGTGCTTTAGGTAAATTTGCAGAATATAAAGCAATGAGACATGAAGTCTTCTGTTATTTCTACAAAATTAATTTAGAGAACAATACTTGTAAATCAGCAGATATCACATCAATTTTCATTCCTCCTATCTATAAAAGCTTATTTTAAACAAATCCAACCCTCATAAAATTAAACACATCTTCCATTAAAATTAATAGAATGCAAGTGTCCTTCAGACTTTTCTGAAAAAACACCCCGCCTTAGTTCGTATCCAGTTTTACAGTTCCTAAACCACAATAAAACAATGTAAAATTAACATTCCCAGACAAAACTTCAGTCTAGCTGGAGAGATATTACATTACTAAAACACTGTAATTTTTTTTTAAAAAAATTAGTATTTCTGTATGCAAAATGTATTTCTTTTGCATATCCTTTCATATTAGTAGAGTATTAATTAAAAATTCCCAGCTCAATGCTGGGCTCTATGCACACATATGTAGAAAGTACATCTATATATATTATATATAGTAAACTTCATAATCCCACTGGTAGATTATTATCACACATTACACTATAGTTCATAGCTGGAGTCTGCCCCCAGAACTGCATTTTTAGGGGTAATGAAGAAGGCACACAAAGAGTACCTTTCTGGTAAAAATTTCCCTTGTGTCTGCAGTTGGTCTACAGCCTTGTAGCGCACACTTGCACACAAAACTGATTTCTTCAAGTGTTTTCTCTGCTGGTGGAAATCCAGGCTGTGGTCCCATGAGACCCAGATGCAAGGTGGATGCAGGGTGCCCCAGCAGCTGGCTCCGTAGTTATGCACAGTATGTGCTGAGGAGCAGCAAAGGGTGCAAATGCCACTTCAAGTGACGATGTGGGTGTACAGTCCTGGGGATACAAGGGCAAACTGAATCCCAAGCCTTTCTTTCAGGGTCCAAGGTGTTTAATAGAAAAGTAAATCTGTGCTTCCAAATAAATAATAAACCATGAAGAGGATATTTCTTTGTAAGTACATTCTCATAGTCCATGCTGATTCACAAGGAAGACAACAGAAGGAATGGGTGCATCATGGCAACAGTCTTCATGTTTATGTGCAAAAGAAAAGGGAACAAATAACTTAGAAACCGATGAAGATATTTATAGCTATAAACATTTTCGTGTTCATAGACAGATAGTTGCGACAGGGAAGGTTTAGACTAGATATTAGGAAGCATTTCTTTACAGAACGGGTTGTTAGGTGTTGGAATGGGCTGCCCAGGGAGGTGGTTGAGTCCCCATCCCTGGAGGTGTTTAAGAGTCGGGTTGTCATAGCGCTTAGAGATACGGTGTATTTGGGAACTGTCAGTGTTAGGTTAATGGTTGGACTGGATGATCTTCAAGGTCCTTTCCAACCTAGATGATTCTGTGATTCTGTGAAAACATACTTTATCCTAACTCCTTATTTAAACTTTTAAAAATAAAGTCTTTTGTCCTTTACCAATCACACAGAGACTGGCAACATCTTCCTAAAACAGAAATAATAAAGCAGTTCAACTCAGGTGTGACTGAAGTAGGGGGTAAGAAGCAAAGCTGGGGACTCAGCTATTTATCTTTCTTTATTATTCTTATTAGTGTTAAAGTCCCTGTGGAAACTTAAAAAGAAAGCAATGAGTATAAACTGATATACAGATTTATGCAAACTTCTTTCATATGATTTTAGATATTTATACATCTACTTGTGCTCTTGCACATACTTTTAAGATGTTATTTTAAGTGATTAAAAAAGACGGGAATTATTCAAAGAACCAACAACCATCATTTGGTACTTTTGTTCTTTACAGTTATTAAAATAAGGATGGAAAATATCACCACATTCCACATTTACTGATGGTGTGCCCAAGCCTTTCTTCCTCTGTGGCCATGGGAGGAAAGAAAAAGAAGGGGAAAATAATATGGTAAGTGCACAGACATAAAAACCATAATTGTGAAGCAGGAAATTTTACCAATTTTCCACTCATAAAAATATATTCAGTTCATGTACAATTTCAGTGAATACATACTAGGAAGGTTATTTACTGTTAAAGCATTCTTCTCATTTAAAACAATTAAGTTATTTAATACATGTAACTTGTCTTTCACTGCATTTATCTGCAAATAAAGTTCATCCTTTTAAGCTGACATATGTATATGTATCATGTTCTTGGACATCTGTGGAAAAAAGGTATCTCTGCCTACTAGATTCTGAACTTTTCTTTGTGGCATACAACAACAGTCTGCTGTTCTTTCTACTTGATTGGTCATGAACATCACAAGTTTGCTACAATTTGTAGGCTGGCTAGCAAAAGAGACAGAGATGAATTTAGGTAAACCACTTCTGTGATGATTTCTGCAAGTATTTGCCCGCATTTTTTGCAGTTGTAAATTCAACTTCCTTGGGAGAACTTGACAGAAAATGTACCTATGTAGCTTATAGGTTGATATAATCTTTACTTTTTCTTGTACCAAGTGTTACTATTTTGTTGCTTGCAACTTCTAAAATATAGGACAGATCATTGTACTTTGTCTACAGTGTCCGAAAAGCTTTCTGTATTCTACCTGTCTTTATCCCTTCTCCCCTTCCCTTTGAAGAGTTTTAATCCTTTCATTTGCACATTTGCATGTTTCAAGTGAGAAGCATTATCTTTTTTTTTTTTTTTTTTTTTTTTTTTGGTAGCTTTATCAGCTCTTGCCCATTCCATTATTCTCTCTGATTTCTTCACAGAAGTTATTAAGTCTTTTTGGTCTTCTCTTTCTCCTGAATCTATGCAATTAAGTGTGAGCCAGTTAAACACCTCATGTATTCTTGAAATAGATTTCCTAGCATTTCTCAACAGCAAACTTATCTGAAAACATGATCCCATTTTCTTAATCTGTCCGGCTTTGTTTGAGGTTCTATTCATTTCTTTTTTCTTGAATAACCTGAGTAATTTTGTTTCACCTTCAAATATGGAAATTTTTCTTCTAAATTACTAGTCAGACATCGCTGAGCTTACTTCTGAATCTTACCCTTGACACCTTACCACTAACAGCCACTTGTGAAGGACTTAATTGGAATCTCTTTCAAAGTGAAAATGGATTATGCCATCAAGTTTCTCTTCATCCACCACTTTAATCTATTAAAGGTCTTTAAACAAGAAATGAGAGAATGTTTGGTTTTGTTTTTCACCAGACACTACAGATAGCATTCCATAGTATAATATTTATCTTTTCATAGTTTAACTCTCCATTAGCATTTCAACTATTTGGCTGGTGCTTAATTAAGATTCACTAATCTGTTCCCAGAAAAAAATACATGTTCCATATATAAAATTTTATGAAATAAATCTCTTTTGACATAGAAAAGGAAAGACCTACATACATATGAAATAGGAAAAAGTGTTTACTGTGGTATGGTTAGTCAGCTCAGGAAGATGTTTATTTTGTGAGCTTATGCTTTGTCTAGCAAAATTTCAAGAATGGCAATAAATAAGTCATTTTAGTCAGGTCACAAAGGTAGGCATAAGTGCATATGCAGTAACATAAGGGTATAAAACAGAAGAAGAGTGACACCTAAAAATAATATTGCCTCAGCAATCACAGCTAGGCAGCTACTGATCTAGTCACATTTTAAGGAGTCTGTGCAGCCTTCTCCTCATTGTTTTTTTTCCTAACTTCAAAATTTTTTTTCTGTACAATGGTTTTTAATTGTAAGTACTGAATGTTAAAACAGTTTGCTGTTCTTCAGATGTGATATATAGTGCTGTTACTTAGCACTGTGTTTTAAAGAGCTATACTAATAGTTTGCAAGATTCACTGGAGCTCTACTGTTAGCTTTACGTAGTTAAAAAGAAATGTATATTTTTACATGAATTTTGAAGCTTTTGCCAAAACTCTGACATTCTGCATCCAGTGAGTCCAATGTTCTCATTCCCAGAGAGACTATTTTCTCTCTAGATGTCTGGGGGCTGGTTGTGGTCCAGCTTACATAAATAAAATGAATATGTCATCATACATTAAGTTAATGAATCTGGTGTAAGTTCCACTGTTACATTTGATAAGCAAATGAACACTATTAACAGCAAAATCACAGGTGAAAGGGAAAATACCTAAAAGTTCTCTGAAAAGGTAATTTGCATTTACATTATTATGACTTTTATAGATGTCTGTAAAACTGACACCTCGGTCCTATTGATAGAAGCATTCACTTCTTCATGCCTGCAACTAGGACACATTTTCAGATTTTCAAAATCAAACTTTGCTTTTCTGTCTATATGCATATACATACATATAGATATATGTACACATTTGGGTTATGTGGTTTTTGTGATACACGCCAGGGAGTGACCCCTCCCTTAACTAAATGAGTCCTGAATGATTCAAGCCCATCTTGCTCTTTCTAAATTTGTCTGCATGCATCTTCAGGCTATATATAGTTTGGATGTAATAGGTATTTCACAAGCCTTTTCAACATACTCAGCAACCATACGTAGCATTTCTCTCCCTGTGTGACACCATCTCTCATAAAGGGCTTAACAGAGGTCACTTTAATTTTAGGATATGAAACACTGTAGCAGTATTTTTACAATTCTTTAAAAATTAATAGTTCTATATGAAATGGACAAGCTAAATGGCTTCCTTGGTGCCTCTCAAGTTTTTGATTCAATGGCAGAAAGCTGAAGGCATGTGCTGTGTGCCGAAAGGCATGGCAACCTTCCCACCTGTTGGAGCAATCCTTGGACCAGTCTGCTCAGAGCCCCTGCTGACGCTTATCTGCAGACACACACAGCTGGTCCACTCCAAAAGGGATTCCAGGAGTGATTCTGCATGCATGAAGTGTAAACAATCAGAAAAAACTGGTTTCTGGACTGAAAAATTGAATGATACAAACTGACAGTGTAGGTGCAGCCTTTGTGAGAGCAGCATAAATCCATAGCACTGGCATAATAGACTCCTTTCATCACACACCACACCTGTCCGAGCTTGAAGGAAGGCTGCAACGCATGACTCCAATCAGAATTAAAATGGTGTAAAATTATTCTCAAGACTTCATTAGAATATGCATTATAAATATATATTTAGCTATCATCATCTTGTTTTTTGCAACTACAAGATCTTCTATATAATCTACAGTGATAGACACGATATCTGAAATTTGGCTATCCCTCCTTTAACAATATTGTGTTATAAATACAGTTACAACAATATTTGACATTTATCCATCTTATAAATGAAGGTTAATATTTAATTTCTAAAAAAATTTTATTCTTTCAGTTACAGTTATTCAAGGTACATCAATGTCCACAGCAGTCACCATTTTACACCTTTCTAAACACTTCCCTCTCAGAAGCAGGATAATGACAAACTGGAACTGTGGAGTAACCGAGAAAAGGAAAGAGTAATTCAGGCATGTGCTGTAGAAATACACACCAACCACTCTGAGCAGTGCATATTAAGTAAAATACAGCCAGTTCAAATCAAATATTTTCAATATTTTTGAAATGTTGAAGTGTTTTCACTGCCTGTGTGTAAACTATTGATACTGCACAGTGAAATGTGTCTAAGAAACAATGTAAACTTAATTAAATTGTCTTGACAGCTTCTTCAGTTTAGAAGCAGATACAGATTAGAAAGATATTTACATCTCCCATTTTCTCTTGGTTTCCAACAGCCTTATAAACATCTGGAAGCATACACAAAGTTTTGCATATGAAAGTAAAGGTAGCACTTAAAAATCACCAGGGAAAAAAAAAAGTTTATTCAGGCAAAGAACTGAACATGTGTTCTTCTAAAATTACTGGATCAAAAAATCCATGCAATTAACTGGACTTAAGTGAATATCATATCAAAAGCAATCATAAGAAAATAAAGCACACAAAAATAGTCCGGAAGTCACGGAAACATACAGACATTATCAATGTATGGGAAAGTTAAACAGTCTCAAATCTGAAAAGTAGGGTTATCATGAAACTCTGGGACTACAAGAATACAGTTATTTAACAAAACCTGAAAACTAAGAAAGAAATATTGTCTTTCTTTGATCCAGCTGAGACATAGATTGCTTTGTTTCTGTACTCATGCAATGGATCAGAAATTACAGACTTTTTAAGACTTAAGAAGAAATGCTAAATGAACAAAGAGAAATTAAATCCTGTCAAAGGAGGTGCCTTAAAATACTTATTTTCCCTTCAGTTAAAACCTGAAGAATATCCTTTCTAAAATCACATCTCTGGAACAAAATAACAAAACTATCATTCAGAACAGTGTAAAAATGATTTATAAGAATTTTAAAATATCTTCTTGTGATTAAAGTTTAAATTCACTTTCTGACAAGTTGGCAATAGAAACTCTGGGCCCTTTTCATGTTAATTTGGCAAATATAAATAATCTAAGTAGTAAATGTCACTATTTCATACAGCAACTGGATCTCTAATGTTGTTCCAATGTGGAGAAGTTGGAATGTTTTCTTTTTGTTTCAAAAGAGCACAAACATGGATTCTTATTCAAGAATCTTGAATACCATCTAAATCTTTATGTTAGTATCTTCAGTGGCTCAACTGATTTTACTTTAGGGGATGGTATATTATATATGCAATAATAGTTTACAACAGCAGCAACAACTCAGATGGGTAGGTGGTGTTACAGAAAAGCTAATGAATTCTGAAAGGTGCTTAACTTGATTTGGGGGAATCAAGATGAATATGTGTCTGCTGTGGCCAGGAAATTGAAATCATATCATTTGTCCTGCTTTATGGAGCAGAACCAGGTTGCTAAGTACAGATACAGAAGGCAGTGCTGACATATTGACAGAGCACCTGGATGGTCTGGAAACACTGACCACTGACCATCTTCACACAGGTACCATATCTTGAAGAAATTATTTTCTGTATCTTTACTGTTCCTTACCTGACAGAAAGCCTATGTAATAGGGAGTATTATCCCCCAGGCACTACCACTAGACAGCTCTTGCACCTGCCATCAAAGCATGGATTATAAAGCCTGCTTGAGTAGGTACAACACCCTCATAATTGCTTCCTTCAGAAGACAGGCAAGCAGTAGGAGGTAAACTCTATTGTAGTGCCCTCTGTGTGTGTGGGAAACACATTATTTTTGAGTGAAAGACCACGTTCTGCAAAACTAAATGTCTGTAGTGATTTCAGCCTAGAGAATGCAACAGAGCCAAGAAATATTGCTTCTACCAAAATGTGTTGTCCAGGCTGTGTAATGGAAAACAATTTCTATTCCTCTTTGAATATTAGCTGTGATCTCATTTGCATGTATTCACGAGTCATATTGCTTTAATGAGTTCCAAAGTCCACAGTATGTATAAGGACACAAGAGGTATTTTGTAAATGTAGTGTCTCCCATTTGGCTGTGAAGAAAACATGGATGAGTAGTATTCAGGAAGCTCTGTAGGTTCCATCACATAGGAGCTCACTCCTGTTCAAGTAAGGTTCAAAGTCACCTAGAAATCCTGTGGTAATATCTGTTTATTATTTTTATTTTGTGATCAATCAGGAAACTCAGTGATTAATTTTTCACCATCCTCACGTTCTCTGAAACAGTGGTTTTCATTCCTGAGGTATGCCAAACAAGGATGTAGAGAAAGTCTGGATGGTTACAGGCAAAGGTCATTGATTGGTGCTAGATGGTCACACCAATGGTGGTCATGTCAATAAATGTGTTTCTCTTTCTGTCATGGACCCTATTCTGATTTCAGAGCACCCAAGGTGCTTCCAAAGCATATCTTCAAATAAAGGCAGATATTGAAAACCAGTCTGCCATTGTCCCTTCCTTTTTTTTTTTTTTCTAACCTTTTCCATCAGATTTCTCATATGTGCTTCTACTGCTTGTCTTCACAACAGCTTGAGATCCCAGTTCCTGGTATGTCAGAGCTTCTTGTCTCCTAAACATAATCACTTTAAGATGAGCATGGTCTTACCTGAGCTATAGCAGTTTGTGAATGTGATAGATATGAAAAATTCAGACTGGTAAAAATGTGGTACTATTTTTAGAAATATGTTCCAGCTGGTTTTCTGACACAGAGTAACTGAAAAATGTAATTTGAGAATTGATGGTCAACTTCTTGTTCCAAACATGTAGTTGTGCCTGTCTCTCTCTTATATTTTACATGTACACATATGACCCTGTAGTTGTAGTAAGATAAATAGTTAACATGACTATTTCAAGAGAGAAAGACTATATTGCATTGATGTGCCTCACACATGGTACATTTAGTTTTCAGACTTACTCCATTTTCATTTTGATATGATATTAAAATAATGTAGGGCTGGTACAAGAATCTGAAATTCTTGCTCCCTGTACCTAATGGGCATCAGGAAAAATTGTGGTGTCTTCCTGAATCTGCTTCAGCAGCTGTCTACTCAGCAGGAGGAACAAGCTTCCACAATCCAGTAACTGCTAATTACCACTGATGCACAGCCCTTTCCTACTGCACTGCCACATCATTTCAATGAAACGCGGGAATGGCTGTGGACAGTACCCAAATGGATGTTATCCCTGCCTTTGGGTGACCGTTGTGTGTCCACTGAGTCTCAGCTGGGGGCATATATTTTGCAGAAATTCAGGACCTTTACCTATTATGGATAACAAGGTTTGCCTTTAGATTTCTACTGGGTATTTTATGAATGTGTCATCTGATCCCTTGTGCATTTATAGTTCTTTTTAAAACAAATGTATTTCTTCACTCCTCTAAACCCTACATCAGGGTTTCATGTTTAATACTTTACATTTAATACATTTACTAGCAGCCACATTCTTTGGTAGAAAGCCTTCTTTTGCAATCTGGAGTGACACACCATCAGTATGTAAAAGTCCATCCTGCACTGTCTTTCTTTTCTAACAGATCCAACATGAACCAGTCAAAAGTTATTTAGCGATTGACATTGACATAACTTTGCCACAAGCAACTGAAGCAATTACAAGACCTGGGTTGGGTGCAGCTGAAACACCTTGATAAGAAAGCAATGAAAAATGACACATCACAAAACCAGAATGGTTTCATCAGTGCAACACTAAATCAACATGTATGTTTCTGGCACTCCCCATTCTTTCAATAATAGAATAATCAAACAGAGAGGAGGACTGATATCCCCAATTTTTCCTGACAGACTGGGAATGAACTAAAATAAAGCACGTCTGTGCACTGTCATTTGATTGTATTTTAACCAAGACAGTTTCAATTTAGTGCTCTATAAACCACTTCATATTTTAGTCTGGCTTGGCTATGGTTGGTATAAGAAGATAACTTGTTTGTTGGATTTCTCCTTCATTCCCTAAAAAGATCAGTATTTACTACGACCATTGAAATCAGGCAGGATATCACAACAACAACAACATAAGAACAAATAAAATTTGGAAAATAGGTTACCTGATGTTCTGTGCCTTGTGTAGGCAGTATGTCTGAACAGTGGTAAGAGTTAATGAGAGGAACACAATACTCTGGCCACTTAGGCAGAAAAGGCATCTCTATACCACAGAATTAGCTGTTTCCCCCTTCCTATTAAAAGAATGAGATATATCCACAATAAAGTATTTATTTCTGGGACATCTCAGTTTAGAGAATAATTTGGTATTTGTTAATTTATTTCTCTTTCCAAGGTTAACCACAAGTATCATTAGATGAGTAAGCTGATTTTATCGTTCTCAGAAGAAATTCAGCATTTCTAATATTTCACTGTAATTTTCCCTTCTACTTACAATATCAGCAAAGTCCCTATGATAACATATCCAGATGAAATGTCTTCTTACCCCTCAAATGATACCACATATGACAATTACAGGGTTTTTTTGTGAAGCAGTAAGGTATTTTATTCCAACACAAAAGGCAAACCTTACTTCTTTCAATATTTCCATCTCTTGCCAGGCAAAAAGATCTTTCCATTTATGCATTTCTATTACGGTATCATTATGCAGTGATATATCAGCTACAATAAATAATGAAAACCCTGTATTAGAGAAGGAGGTTTCCAAAGCTGTGAGTGGTAGAAGCAAGGCAACATGGCACTTGCAAAGTCAGCCTTTCAAGCTGCAAGGGTAGAGCCTGATAAATGGAGGAAAATCTAAATAAGTCTATAGAATCTATATACTGGAGATAAGCATTTAAAGAGAGAGCACCAGAGAGGGGCAAAGTATAGTCAGTGGTTTTAGTAAGACAAGTGAAAATTTTCCATTTGTTTCAATGATGCTACTACAAAATCTTCATGAAAGAATCCAAAAATTACAGCAAAATATTCTGACTACAAAATTCTTTTTATAATAATATTTTTACTTTTTTTTTTTTTTCTTTTGAAATCAAGTCTGCAAGTCTTCCAGGTATTGCAGTACAAAAGTGCATAGTAAACACTGAACATATTTTGATAGCTATCACTAAGAAGGTATTTTCCTGCTTATTGAATTATGCTGCTATATAAAATGAGAAAACCTCCAACCTTAAAAGGAGAGTAATATTTCAAATTCAAGAATGTAAGTCTTAGAAATTGCCATAAATAAAGCTGAATAAAACTTTTAAAAGACTAATATCTGCCTCTAGCAGAAACCAAATGTTGGCTGATATCTCACAGCAACTCAACGTACTGAAAACACTGATTATAATAGGAAGCCTTAGCTTCAGTGTCAGCTCTGTCTACAATAAAAGCAGCCAGCAACCATATAGTTCCTAGTACTCAGTTTATTTATATGTAACCTCTTTATATTTACCTCTGTATACATAAGCAGCTATTGATTTCTGCTAAAGATTCACTGAACTGACATGCCCACTGCTTGGGCACTAAGCAATATAAATACTGTATCTTGAGACTGGACAGGAGTAAGAGACAATCTCCGTCACTGTTACAATGGAAGGGGTTTTTTTCTTTTTAAAAATGCTCTTGCCTCACTGCACCAATCTAGTCTATGGGATTTATGAAAGCGAGGGTTAAAAAGGGGGTTTGAGAGAATACTTAACATGAGAGATTAAAATAATTTCCACCATAATTTATTCCAGAGGCTTCTTTTATCACCATTATTCACAGTATCATCAAGGTTGGAAAAGACCTTGAAGATCATCTAGTCCAACCATTAACCTAACACTGACAGTTCCCAACTACACCATATCCCTAAGCACTAAGTCCACCCACCTCTTAAACACCTCCAGGGATGGGGACTCCACCACCTCCCTGGGCAGCCAATTCCAACGCCTAACAACCCGTTCTGTAAAGAAAAACTTCCTAATATCTAGTCTAAACCTTCCCTGGTGCAACTTGAGGCCATTACCTCTTGTTCTATCGCTTGTTACTTGGTTAAAGAGACTCATCCCCAGCTCTCTGCAACCTCCTTTCAGGTAGTTGTAGAGGGCAATGAGGTCTCCCCTCAGCCTCCTCTTCTCCAGAATAAACAACCCCAGTTCCCTCAGCTGCTCCTCATACCACATGTGCTCCAGACCCTTCACCAGCTTCGTTGCCCTTCTCTGGACACGCTCGAGTCATTCAATGTCCTTTTTGTAGTGAGGGGCCCAAAACTGAACACAGTAATCGAGGTGCAGCCTCACCAGTGCCAAGTACAGGGGCAAGATCACTTCCCTGTCCCTGCTGGCCACGCTATTTCTGATGCAAGCCAGGATGCCATTGGCCTTCTTGGCCACCTGGGCACACTGCTGGCTCATGTTCAGCCGGCTGTCAATCAACACCCCCAGGTCCCTCTCTGACTGGCAGCTCTCCAGCCACTCCTCCCCAAGCCTGTAGCGCTGCTGGGGGTTGTTGTGGCTGAAGTGCAGCACCCGGCATTTGGCCTTATTGAAAATCCTACAGTTGGCCTTAGCCCATCGCTCCAGCCTGTCCAGGTCTCTCTGCAGAGCCTCCCTACCCTCGAGCAGATCAACACTCCCACCCAACTTGGTGTCGTCTGCAAACTTACTGAGGGTGCACTCGATCCCCTCGTCTAGATCATCAATAAAGATGTTAAACAGGAGTGGCCCCAAAACCGAGCCCTGGGGGACACCACTCGTGACCGGCCGCCAACTGGATTTAACTCCATTCGCCACAACTCTTTGGGCCCGGCCATCCAGCCAGTTTTTTACCCAGCAAAGCGTGTGCCCATCCAAGCTGCAAGCAGCCAGTTTCACCAGGAGAATGCTGTGGGAAATGGTGTCAAAGGCCTTACTGATGTCAAGGTAGACAATGTCTACAGCCTTTCCCTCATCCAATAAGCAGGTCGCCCTGTCGTAGAAGGAGATCAGATTTGTCAAGCAGGACCTGCCTTTCATAAACCCATGCTGACTGGGCCTGATCATCTGGTTGTCCCGCATGTGTCGTGTGATAGTACTCGGGATGAGCTGCTCCATCAGCTTCCCGAGCACCCAAGTCAAGCTGACAGGCCTGTAATTTCCTGGATCATCCTTCCGACCCTTCTTATATATGGGCGTCACATTGGCCAATTTCCAGTCTGTCGGGACCTTCCCGCTCTGCCAGGACTGCTGGTAAATGATGGAAAGCGGCTTGGCGAGCACCCCAGCCAGCTCCTTCAGCACCCTCGGGTGTATCTCATCCAGTCCCAAAATTATCATCTTTCTCTTTTATGCAATGATTATGATAACATGACATAGTTTTAGTTCAACCCCCTGAGATTTACATTCACCAGAAAGACATGTTTATATTTTCAGTGTTAATGATTTCACCAGTATGTTGAGCAACGTGTAAAACTCCCATTTACACTTTATCTACCAAAAAATTCTCATGACAGACTGTGATATAAGATATTGAGATATTTATATTCAATAGTAGAAAATCACTACTGGACTGTATATTGAAAAATAATGTAGTTTTTCTTCATAGAAAAGGACCCCAGGAAATTATAACTACACTCAGGACAACAAAAGAGAAGTAGTGCACAGCAAGATGTAGGCGGATAATTCTAAGCTTGAAAAGGGCACAAAACAGGAGAAAGAAAGAAAAAGGTCACCATCCTACGATGGAGGAGCAGAAGAAACTCCCTAACATCAACAGTATCTTCAAGGGCTAGCCCATGACCTATCCTGGTTAATTTATAACCCGACTGCTATGTGTCTGATCACTTTGCTCTTGGCATAATTTTTGAAGGAGTCCAACTCAGTTTTGGGGAGGAAAGTGATAATACATCTGAAAATTAGTCTGGACCTGACTACTACTGATTTGAGTGGCTTTTAGGCAGCTGAATTCCACTTTGGGCATGCTCCTTCCGACATATGGGGACATGTAAGCTAACCACTTAAAACTGAACTAGTAACCTAAACTCTCCTCATAGTCTCTGAAGACAAATAGATTGATCTGAATGGAAATGAATTTATCCTAAAATAAGTGTCCAAGAGGTGGGAGGCTTTTAGAGATGCCTGCCTTAAAACGTACAGTCATTAGCTGAAGTTCAGACTTCAAACTTCTAGGCATCTGTTAGGGTTGGGGACTGATATCATTAGGTCTAAGCAATATCCTTAAACACTTCCTATACAGCTGTTGCCTAGCCTTCTACCACCCCTATGCAGCACATTTTTGTACAGGACAGTTTAAATTTATGTATACTTATATATTTATATATACTGTCCCATGATATTTAGGACCAGAAACAGGTGTTTGATATTGAGACTGTAGATCTCAATTTTTCTTCGAAAACCTTATTCTCCCATGAATTTGAAACAATATCTTCAAGTCAGGTAATTCTGAATACTGGAAAAATGATCAGTACATTCATAAACACTACTAGGTAATTTGGAAAGAGTCTTCCTTGGTCTTTGCTGACAAAAATGTGCTGTTATTCATAAAGATGATCCCCTGAATCAAGATCTTCAACACTAGAAAGGTATGCAAGAGAACAAAAAAATGGAAAAAATAATAGGAAATGGTCTAGTGCTAGGTTGCTTTAGTATAGCCAGAAATCTCTCTTTGTTAACAGAGAAGCCATCCTTTTGTCCAGACGCTTAGCAGATAAATATGAAAAGTGCACAGTCCATTACCATACATTTGTATAACAGTTCCTCTAATTTTCTTATCTATTATTACTTCTTTATATTATTATTAATATTATCATTGTAGTCATTCAGATTAACCTGAGCTGACCCACTGGAATTGTTTGAAAGCAATACTGTGTTGACACAATGTGGTACAGTCATTTTGCTTTGAAACATCATAATACAACTTGAAGAAAACCTACTAAGTATTTTAAGAAAATGTTAAAAGTATTTATCATTTTCATAATCACTTTGACAAACATACAGAAGGGATGTTACCATTAGAGAGTTAATTAGGTATTTTAATGCCTACACTGATTATTCATTATCATGGGATTTCCAGGGAAATTCAGATCCTTACAATATGTGCTAAGAAAGAATTTATTTTGGTTATTTAGCATGGGATTTCTGACCTAAGATATCTGCAATGTAGTTTATATCTGTGCTAGGCACTGTAGGATCTTTGTATAGTTGATAGGGAGAAACAGGCACTGTAATTCTATAGTCAGATTTAGAAATCTATTTTAGAATGCAGTGAATCAGACTCTAGAAGTTCTGTTGTTCTCTACTGATTATAAGTGGAACCATGATTAACTCAGATGAAGACATCTATATTTTAGATATCTGTGTTCAGTTACATGAACCACAGATTGTGCATATACACATTTACACATCTGGATATTATTCTAGACGACAGCATTAATCAGCCAAAAATATTTCATGTTTTATTTAATGAACAGAGGGAGCCCTTCTTACTTTTCTTAAAGCAATATTTCATCATGCATTGATATTCTAATCTGTGACAAACATATTTGTGAGCACCCAATTCATACAGTTTTCTTTAGCATATCTGTATTTTTCAACAGAGTGTGACATAGAAGAATGCAAAACATCCCTAAAGGGGACAAAGTATATAAAGTTGGTGCAGCACCAGGTCAAAAAAACCACCTGAGGTCCCAAAAGCAGTCTAAATTCATTAGCATAGTCCTAATTAACTTTGTTGCCTAGAAGTTTTTTTGATAAGTTTGGATTCAGTTTTATACCAGCATGACTATATTGCTTCCAGTTGTGGAATGCATTAAGTCAGTGTTACTTTGCAGTTCCCTGCTCATACTTAATTGTATGGCAGAAGAAAGCTTAGTGACAAGCATGGCAAAACACGCCCACTGCACCGAAACCTAGCAACAGACAGATATTTCAGATGATACAATAAGTGTTCATCAAACATTTCTATGGTCTTAAACTAAAAACTTTCCCAATGTAGTCCAATACTTTTATTTCTCCCATATTTATTTCATCTTGGAAATGATTGAGAGAACATGTTTTCAAGCGGAAGTTCTTCAGCTAGAAAATTCATATTGCTGTGAGTCAAGGTCTGTCTGAAGAAAGTTAACCAAAAGGAGGAAAAAATGATTCTTCTATTATTATGAAGACATCAATTGGTATAACTCTAGTATAGCTTTAGAAAGCTTAGCTATGGACAGATGGAGGATAGAGGGTCAGATAGGATAGTGCCACAGAAGCGGGAAAGGGCATGGCTTGAGTAAGGGGAAAGGAAGTAGCTACTCTGCTTTGCTCGTCATTACTATAAAGGTATGTATGCACTCTGCATCTATACAGATACAACATATCCAAGCCAGCCATTACTGTGCTAAGCCTGACCCATCTCTTATTCATGCACATAATCACTCTTCTCACGAGGACACATACTCATACTCATGTCTATCACAACTCAAAACCATGGGAAGAAAGAAACAATGAGATTTCCCTCAGGAAATGAAAAGCTAACCTTGGTGCAGAGTAATAAAATGAAAGTAGCTGTTATAATGAGACCTTCTAAAAGGAATAGGTTCAGTTCAAACTGCTGATACAGATTTATATAGTATTCTTTGTCTTTTTAGAGAATATTTTCATGATTTACAGTAGGTCTGTATCTAACTTGCATCTGTTCTATTATATTTTGACAAAACCACTGAAGTTTTCTCCATACTACACAATTCCAAATTTAATTTGAACTGAGCAATCTGTATAAGCAGATTTACAGAGAGGTCTGTGCTCTTAAAACTTACTGTAGAGTCTATACATCAGAGCAATTAGGAAGACTATTTTCTCAGAATAAAAATAATTTTGACATGTAGAAATGAACTGAAATTCATAAGCTCATGCTTTTATATTTTATTAAAAAGATTTTTCTTCCAAATGTCATTACTTTAAAAAAAAAAAACCCTACTTTAGTGGGTATTTAGCCTGAAAATACTCACAGAAGGATTGTATAATTAAGGCTTGCATGAACTTCATTATAAGACTGTTTAAATGCTTCAATTACTTCTAGTATATTTTCTGGTCTCTTTTGAAAACTTTAGTAAATTTATTCAGATATTTCGAGAGTAAGTCTATTTTCCTATACTTTATCAGATACACAGTCACGTGACAGTCCCTTTACTCACAGTGACTTTGTACATCATCTCAAGATAAAAAGAAGTCCAGAAGACTTCCAGAAGAGTCTATTTTGGAAAAATAGGTTGAGTGCTAAAATTGCATGTTTTATCAAATAAAGTAATATCTTTATTTGCAGAAAGGCCAGGGAAAACCTCCCCTCTGTTCTTATCTCTGAGAACTCAGATCAGAAAAAGGGAAACTCTTAGCTCAGAAAACTGATTTATCCCCTTCTCTCTTTGTGATCATTCTGTTTGTATCCTCAGTAGCTAAATGTCTTATGATGGTGGTCTGACTTTAAATTCCCTTTGACTTTTTTTCTTATTGGAATTTTACAACAGTGCATCATGATTGAAATATTTATTTATCAGTATTGGGGTTACAAATGAAAGTCACACAAATGAAAGCAGGTATAAAGTGAAAGTGATTTGCATAAGCACCTTTGTTTTTATCGAGGGAATTTGATAATGATTAAAAGAAAACCATTGTACAAAAATTTCACTTGATGTGAACACAATTATTTCACGAATCATAATGTTTTCTATAACATGAGGTGGAAAACAAATGATTAGGTCAGTGGCGTGTTGTCTACTGTTATGAAAATGTTTGAGGCAGAGAAAAAAAGCAAAAGGGATATGCTACATCTCCTCAAATTTTATCTGTCCAGAATGTAGGTTTGTCATGTATGTTACCCATCTCTTGCCATTGATTTTAGAGGTATTTCCAGGGATCATTTCTCCCATTATCGAGTAGATGAGTCACTCTCTTGATTAGAAAGGCAGCACAAATGTTTCCAATGCCATATGAGATGCCCTGCCATACCCAGAATAGTCACATGGGACTAGTAGATATGATGCAAGATCTGTAAGAACACCACAGAGAGGTATCTGGTGTGGAAGTAAATATCGGAGGACAGATCATGTGGCATCGGATCTTGTGGTTAGATAACTGAATTGTTCCTAGATTTTCATTAACTACGACATAATTTAAATTTAGACAATTCAAGTGTTTGCATTTACCTTTAGACACCTCCATCCAGTCCAGGGTAGTGATTCATTGCAAGTCTGCAGAGCTGTTATTCAGTTTTTTAAAAGCAGGCTGCACTGTCACAGAGGTGCACCTTCCACTAGAGCACCAGCGCTCTATCAGTATGTTTTGCCTCTAAAAAGTAGTTTTCTTGCTTGCATTAGGTATCAGTATCACATGATACAACTCATAGAACATATAACAAGGCTGACTGGGCTTTTCTGGTTTATCAAGACAGGTTTTCAAAGATCCTTGAATAAGAAAAAAAAAAATCCAAAAATGTAGTCATGTAAAACACACTTTTATATGCATTTTGAGGTAAGGTGGAAGTCTGATGGAAAAGATATATTTTGGATTTCTTTTTATGTTGTGTTTCAATAAAACTCAAGGCTTTAATTTGCAGGCACGGAATTTAATTTCCAAGGCATGGATTTCTGATGGTTTTATGAACAATCTGTTATTGCGATATCAAACTTCTAATATAAGGCTCCATTCAGAATGGGTATGCAGCATTTATGTTACACAACATATTTCATATACGTTTAAATTTAGTCTCATGAAAGCAAGGTGGACTATGATTCCATGTGAACAACAAATTATAATATTCAAGAATAACAATGAAGTGGATATTCACAAAATAGGATTTGATCTGTATTAGCAAAGCACATAATAATAAAAAAAACTTACAATTTTTCAATCTACAGTTTAGCTAGATATAACAGGAAAGGTCAAATATGTAGTCATTACTGTCCTTAACAAGAATGATATAGCAGCTGCAAGGTCTCATCAACCTAAGTGCCCATGACATTTCCATTTGAGTCCTGGCAGTATAAAGGCAAATGCTGATTAAATTAAAAGGCTACTGTTATTTAGAGCACATGCTTTTAATCTGAATAAAGAGGTCATAGAGAACTGTCCCAAAACATACTTAATGATATATTAATCATATATACATCATCATCTCCTTATCATAGTCAACATCTGTGTCTTGTATTTCCCTCTTTGTGATCTTAAAACCACCACAACCCTTTCTCACTCCAAAAAAAGAAGACACCTTCTCCCACAAACCACCTTCACCAAGAGCTGCAGCATCCTCCTTGTATATTATGTGTACTGTTTCAAAGAGGTTCAGAAAGCACACAGTTCTGTACAGATGGTTTTATGTAATCAGATTAGGGGACCTTAGATTGTACCTTTTAATAAAAATGAATCCTAAAGTGCCTATTTCAAATACTTATTTCCTGTTTTAGATAACATACCATTAAGTCACAGATTATTGAAAATATAATATCAGAAAATAAATCTGATTTTCACTTTTTTAAGAAATTCAAAACTCAATTTAATCCTGATTTTCAGAAGGCAGCTACTTCTCCTGTAGCTGTAAAATATTTTATGTTCAAACATGTCTCTGTAATTTAATTATAAACCCTTCTGTATAATGTTTCATGTTGATACTCTATGTTGCTCATGAGCTGTAGCAGAGCCCCCATAGACTCTCATTCCTGGACTGATGAAAAAGTCTGTCGTTAGAGTAGATCTTGTCTTTCCTTAAAATTCTGTATTATTTTTCACAGTTGAAGAAAAAGTCTGAGCTGCTAAATGACACTGTCTCACATTTCAGCTGGCTTAATTAGAAAAAACATCCCAAAAGAATGAAATTATACCCAACAGGGAATGTCTTATTTCAGTCAAAAATATTCAAAGGGCTAAAATATCCAAATCAGAAATCTTTTTCTTAACACCATTAAAAGTTCTTTCCATTTTAGAATCTTTTCACAAACAAATCTTTAAATTTAAGACTGTGTGCTCACTTCCTACGTTGGCTGAAAGCAAAACAGCAATAAATATTTTAAGACTTTAATCATTTCCAGACCCCTTAAAGTACCAATTAGCATATTAATGTAATGGTTCATTGTCTTATTCAAGAAGTTAAACTTTTAAATGACTAAATAAAAAGCTTTTATTACATGACTATGTGAAGGCTGGTATTACTTGCAAAGGAACAGGGAGAGAAGAGGAAAAAATACAAACCCCACATTTGATAAATTGTTCAGTCAAATAATTTCAAAGGTCTCTTGTCTTTCTGTAATTAGTCTAGCAATTAAAACTTGATCTATGTACTGAAAATTATATTTGACTTCATAATTATGTTTTAATCTGCTAGTATCCTATTCAGAAAGATCATGTAATTAATTTCTACATATACTCATTATTATGTGTGTCTAAAAACATTCAGTAAATTTTCAGTGGGTTCTCTCAGGAAAAAAAAAAAACAAGCAAACAACTGTACTTGTTCAGATTTGGTGGGTGAGGGGTTTTACTGGTACATGAGCTCAGTGCTGGAAAATAAAATGTGTGGGAATAAGAGAGAACTGCTGGAAGTTTCTTGATTTACTGGCCAACACAAATTGGCTACAGCAACCATAAAAGAAATATAGTGTTCCTTAAACCCTTAAGTTGCAGAAATCCTTGTGAAACTGAAGACTCTTTAGATGAAGGCTCTGAAACTTGGCTGTCTTTGGTCATACAGAATGCTCTACAGGCCACCGTTACCCCATAGGCAGAAAGAGTGCTGGCCAGTTTTCTGAGTGCACAGCTGTGATTTCACTGAAAGTTTTCCTTTGGCCAGATCTACCAGCTTTTGGTGTCATTCAGGGCTACAAAGGTGTGCTCCAACCCCTGCAGATTAATTAACTGTACCATGACTTTTGTGTCCCGGGTTTCAAAGGAGACATCAGGAACAGCGATGTTACCTGCAAGAAAATTTCCTAGGGCATGTGCTGTTCCAAGCACAGTACATTCATTGCTATGATGAGTACATGTTAGCAACACGAAAGAGTAAAGGGGAGTGCCAGTGTTTAAAGCTTAAGAGTTCATCTCCTGTAACAAAGGAAGAGATGTAGTAGAGGAGGGTGTTTTTCTTTACATGCATGTAGCTACACATAATAAAATAAGATTAGTGCTGCTACTGAAGTTGTAGAAGGTCCTTTTGCAGACAGACAGACATAATGAGATTTCCAGATGGAAACACTTGATTCTGCCCTGACCCTTTATTATAAAATTTTTGTCATTGATGACAGAAATTTTTGCGAGGCAAAGCAGGGTTACTCATGCGGGTCCCCATTCTCAACAAAGGAGAACATAAAAGTTGTAGCTGCAGGAAATAGTGAAGATTTCACTTTGCCTTTCAATAATCAGATATCTTTTTTCTTTCTCTTAAACAAAATTAGCAGGTCTGTTTCACGGGTTAATTTTTTCATTGAGTGGTCTCCTTATTTTCATTCCAAGTTATTATGTCTTATTTAAGTACAACTTTGGAAAATGAAGAACTAATATTTTCAGATTGTTCACTAACACCAGAATGGATACTGTCTGTTCTACGGATTGTTTTAATGCATATGAGTCGACAGAATACAAACACTATCTACCAGGACCTGTAACTACAAATTTAGAGATGGGAAAGGCCAATAGGTTACCAAATCCAGCTAGTTTTTCCAATCCAATGAAGTCTCCTCTAGGTTTTACAAAGAGATCTGTATTATTAGTCCTTAAGAAATCATAGCCACAAAATATGCACGTAAGATGTAAATGCACACAAGCACATGCATGTATTGTAAGCACACAAGATGAAACATATATACATACTATGGAGCCTCACAAACTGAAGTTGCAGTTGGTGTGGAGTCAAGCCACTGTGGTAGGAACAACCAAACTTTATCTGTTGAGAGGTGTCCAAGTACCTGAGGTAGGGATGTGCACTCTTGAGTGATGTGACTGGCAAAGAGACTAGGTGTGATGAAAGGGAGGTTCTGGGTAGGCCTGGGAAGATGAGCCAGCTGTGGCTGCTGATGTGGACCTCCACAGCCCTCCGAGGCTAGTTAAGAGCGTAAATAAAGGGTCAAGCAAGTCATATCATCAGACACCAGATTGTCTTGTCACTTTTAGTCTACTTTCTGATTCCATTTTGAACTGTTTCAAAGATATTTTTTCCAGAGAGGAATGATGTGGGAGGTAGTGAAGACATAGGCAGTATAGCTGTGACGCAGTCCATGTCACTTGCTCTCAGGGACAAGAAGTGATCCTCTTTGATTTAGCAGTATTGGCCTGTCCATAAGGCACAACCTGTCTCTTCCCCAGGACAGGGTGACACAGGATGGCCCATACCTGTCATTTCTCACTAGCGCACTACTCATCATGCTCTGGCTCTGAGGCACATTGTTATGGCCATAAACCTGATGAAAAAGGGTCTTGGTGTGACTTTGACTGAAAGTTGACCAACTTCTCATTTGGTTTTTATTTTACAGCTTTAAGAAGGCATCAGTGCAGCATTACTTATGTTTCCAAACAGCTCGTGAGGGAACGTATGATTCACTGTTGGAAATCAATGAATAAAGCTGCTGGAATTGCTCTTCCTCCTACTCTCCTCTGTTACTAGCAGCAATGAAGCTCAGAGTTCTTCATACAATCATTCCCTGCAATAAGAAACTTATCAGCTCTATCTTCACACCTTTTCTAAGGATGAAGATAATTTTTGTCTAAATGATCACTCTTCTTTCAAGTCAAAAAACCCCCCACAATTCTTAGCCAACAAAATCTGTTTTATAGGTTTCTTTAGTTAAGTGTGGAGAATCCTTATGCTAGGGGGAGAGTTGCATTAGACAGGAAGGAAAAAAAAAAAAGCACAAATATAAAAGTATATTGCCTCTATGACAGCTTAGTTTACCATAGAACTTCAGCTCCTAGGAAGCCTGTGACCATAATAAAAAGAACAGCTGGCAGATAAATAAACTAGAAAAATAGTTTTGTAAAGAGTAATAGTTATGTGAAGAGTGGGTACAGCTCATCAGAAAAGGAACCTAACATAGGGACTAATTAACACAAAATGTTCATGAATCTGCTGAAGAATAGCAATTTCCAATTTCTCTATGAAGACAAGTTCAATTTTTAGGGATCTTTAAGTTCTTTCTGTAACAGAGTTCAAATAAGACACAAATGAAGTCTTTCCTTTTTTCTTCTTTTTTAATTTCCAAGCACTTTTTTTCCCTTAAAACAATGAACATTTTTCTTCAGGTTAATTTTTTTCAGATGCTGCTTACGTAAATGGAGTCATGAGGGAGCTAACCAGTTTTATGTTAGCACCTGATCCTACTCTTTAATGGGCATTGGATCAGATTCTTAAAGAATAAAGACTAATCCAATACAGTCACCAGAATAAACCATTTTAAAGTATCAGATTATAAAATAGTACAGGATTACATATTTAAAATAAACATATGCCAGATATATAGGTCATACCTGATTAGTCAGCATCAATTTATTCTTTGTTTCAAATAGTCTTTCAATGTTAACCTACACAAAATTTTAAATGTATTTTTCCAGCACCTATCTGTGTTTTCAAATATTAAAGATAAGCAGAGTATGAAGGATACTTTCAAAACTAACAGCATTTCTGTGCCAAGATATTCTACTTCAGGAAACTGCCCAGCACAACACTGTATCATAGTCAATAAGATATGTTACCATATGTTGGAACATGAGATGATTTGTTCATGTATGATAATATTACCCAGACTATTGTCATGTTACTTCCATCAGTATACAATTTTCTTGATGTATAATTTCAAAAACAAGCATTGTAATAGTTTCAGGAAACATTTAGTAATCTAATGTAGTCCATGAGGAAATTACATTTAAATTTTCACAGAGTCTTTTCTTGGTTTCAAAGGAGTTTGGCATTTGGTGTTTGAAGGTAGCTATAACACAGAAACATCTGTACCACTCTATTTCAAGAGGGACATTAATTTTTATCTTCCTTGTATCGTGCAGGAATACCCTGCTAGAGCTCAATGTGCTTGCTAGACAAATGTATCTCAGTTGGCCAAAAGTCTGAACTCTCTACTATGATTGGTTGTCTAGTATTTCGTGAATATAGTATAAAACAATAGCAAAGAGCAATGCAAAGACAGAAGCAAGACATCTGTAAATGGTACTGGCAGTCACAAACCTTGACAGCATCCACTGACCTATAGCATTAACATATTAGCTTTTCACTTTTTAAGACCTGAAGTGTAAAAAGCAGTTTCTAAACTCCATTTTGCAAAATGATGGGCTCTAGTCATCCCACAGGGGGAAAAATGACAGTTATCCAAAATAAGGTCAGTGCTTAACTCTGTAGTTTTGTATGCACACAAGTCAGCTACTGAATACTTGCCTATTACTGTTTTCTTATCATTATAGTCAAAGCACATGAATAAAAAACCTAGTGTAGACATTTGATTTTGTTATCTTCTGTCAACTATGCTTTCGACTAACTGATTCATTGCACTGATGTAATACACAACTGCACTGTGTCAAAACTAGCATTCTTCATTTAATTGTCTCCTGCATCCACAGAATCACAAATCATCTAGGTTGGAAAGGACCTTGAAGATCATCCAGTCCAACCATTAACCTAACACTGACAGTTCCCAACTACACCATATCCCTCAGCGCTATGTCGACCCGACTCTTAAAACACCTCCAGGGATGGGGACTCCACCACCTCCCTGGGCAGCCCATTCCAACGCCTAACAACCCGTTCTGTAAAGAAATGCTTCCTAATATCTAGTCTAAACCTTCCCTGGTGCAACTTGAGGCCATTCCCTCTTGTTCTATTGCTTGTTACTTGGTTAAAGAGACTCATCCCCAGCTCTCT
This sequence comes from Strix uralensis, assembly GCF_047716275.1. Lineage (NCBI taxonomy): Eukaryota > Metazoa > Chordata > Aves > Strigiformes > Strigidae > Strix > Strix uralensis. Next base: position 80,939,168 of record NC_133973.1, read on the forward strand.
GCAACCTCCTTTCAGGTAGTTGTAGAGGGCAATGAGGTCTCCCCTCAGCCTCCTCTTCTCCAGAATAAACAACCTCAGTTCCCTCAGCTGCTCCTCGTACGACCTGTGCTCCAGACCCTTCACCGGCTTTGTTGCCCTTCTCTGGACACGCTCGAGTAATTCAATGTCCTTTTTGTAGTGAGGGGCCCAAAACTGAACACAATAATCGAGGTGCGGCCTCACCAGTGCCGAGTACAGGGGTAAGATCACTTCCCTGTCCCTGCTGGCCACGCTATTTCTGATGCAAGCCAGGATGCCATTGGCCTTCTTGGCCACCTGGGCACACTGCTGGCTCATGTTCAGCCAGCTGTCAGTCAACACCCCCAGGTCCCTCTCTGACTGGCAGCTCTCCAGCCACTCCTCCCCAAGCCTGTAGCACTGCTGGGGGTTGTTGTGGCTGAAGTGCAGCACCCGGCATTTGGCCTTATTGAAACTCCTACAGTTGGCCTTAGCCCATCGCTCCAGCCTCCCTACCCTCGAGCAGATCAACACTCCCACCCAACTTGGTGTTGTCTGCAAACTTACTGAGGGTGCACTCGATCCCCTCGTCTAGATCATCAATAAAGATGTTAAACAGGAGTGGCCCCAAAACCGAGCCCTGGGGGACACCACTCCTGACCGGCCGCCAACTGGATTTAACTCCATTCGCCACAACTCTTTGGGCCCGGCCATCCAGCCAGTTTTTTACCCAGCAAAGCGTGTGCCCATCCAAGCTGCAAGCAGCCAGTTTCACCAGGAGAATGCTGTGGGAAATGGTGTCAAAGGCCTTACTGATGTCAAGGTAGACAATGTCTACAGCCTTTCCCTCATCCAATAAGCAGGTCGCCCTGTCGTAGAAGGAGATCAGATTTGTCAAGCAGGACCTGCCTTTCATAAACCCATGCTGACTGGGCCTGATCATCTGGTTGTCCCGCATGTGTCGTGTGATAGTACTCGGGATGAGCTGCTCCATCAGCTTCCCGAGCACCCAAGTCAAGCTGACAGGCCTGTAATTTCCTGGATCATCCTTCCGACTCTTCTTATAGATGGGCGTCACATTGGCCAATTTCCAGTCTGTTGGGACCTTCCTGCTCAGCCAGGACTGCTGGTAAATGATGGAAAGCGGCTTGGCAAGCACCCCAGCCAGCTCCTTCAGCACCCTCGGGTGTATCCCGTCTGGTCCCATAGACTTGTGTATGTCTATGTGATGCAGTAGGTCACTGACTATCTCCTCCTGGACTGTGGGGGAGTCGTTCTCCCAGTCTCTGTCTTCTGGCTGAGGAGGCTGGATTCCCTCAATACAACTAGTCTTGTTGTTACAAGTCTGAGGCAAAGAAGGCATTAAGGACCTCAGCCTTCTCCTCATCACTTGTTGCCATGTTTCCTCCTGCATCTAGCAGGTGATGGAGACTCTCCCTTGTCTTTCTTTTGCTACTGACATACTTATAGAAGCATTTCTTGTTGTCCTTGATTGCTGAAGCCAGATTAATTTCTAGTTAGGCTTTAGACCTCCTGATTTCCACCCTGCATAGCCTCACAGCATCTTTGTAATTATTGTGAGTGGCTAGCCCCTTCTTCCAAAGGCTGTAAACTCTCCTTTTCTCCCTGAGTTGCAGCCAAAGCTCCCTGTTTAGCCAGGGTGGTCTTCTTTGTCGTCAGCTTCTCGTATAGCACCCAGGGACTGCCTGCTACTGAGCCATTAAGACTTCCTTCTTAAAGAGCGTCCAGCCTTCCTGGACCCCTATACCCTTCAGGATCATCTCCCAAGGGATCCTTTCAAGCAGGTGCCTAAACAAGACAAAGTCAGCCCTTTGGAAGTCCAGGATGTCAGTTCTGCTTAGCCCTTTCCTGGCCTCTCTAAGAATAGAGAACTCTATTATTTCATGATCGCTGTGCCCTAGTTGCCCTCCGACCACCACAATTCAATCCTGTTCATCTACCTGTGGGATTAGCCAACACACATATTCAGGTTTTCTTCTTTTCAAACACCTGATGAACTAAGATGACTTGACACTTGCTACTAGTAATATTAATAGCATCTAGACTTTAGCCAGATTGACCAATCTGAACTTTCAAAAGACAAGTGGATTTCAGAGGTACTTCTGGGATACCATGCGTAGCCACAAGAGAGTTGCTTTCTTCCTATTTCTCTTCCACCAGAAAGATTCTAGCTGCTGAATTCTATATATAAGGCATATGGTGTAATGGGGTTAACACAGAAAAGGTGTAGGGTTTTTCCCAACTTGTTTCACAAGGACTGTTGTCACCCAGCTGGCACGCACCAGCACACTTCATGCTGTCAATCTGCTGATGCTGTTCTTGGTCAGCAGGAAAAAAATATAGGCTCACAATTGCATATAATTAAGGAGAACATGAAAATAAATGTGAAAAACGTTTTAGATGCTAGTGTGTTCATGTTGATCTAAGGGCAAAGGGACAGGAACTGGAAGAATGGACTCTTTAATAAAGTCACTTTATTTTTAAATTCATGAGGTCAAATAGCACATAGATGCGCAAAAACCCTGTGGTTCCTTCTAGTGTGAATAAGTCTCTTCAGCACCACTTTTTCAGTATACCAACCAATTGCCTTTAATTTCAGAGTTTCAGAGGGGGAAAAAGTTGCACAAGTTTGTAATTTCTCATAAAGAACAGTTTAATATGTCAAAGACCTCTGGTCAAAGCTATCCTTCATTTCATGTTGTCTAGGCATATGCATGTCCCCATTTTCCACTAGGTGATATATTTTCAAGGAAAACTGCATGATACTATGTAAATTTACTACATTTGCTTTGATCTGTGTTCAAGGTCGTGTTGGTTCTTTCTGACTCAGGAGACTATTGGTACAAAAGGGCTGAGTACAGGAAGAAAGAGAAATGCATTCAAAAGGGAAAGTTAGAATAGGAAAAAAAAAAGGTAAGAGTGATTTCAAATTATCAGGCCACATCTGCAATTAAAAAAGGGAACTAAAAATCTTTCTAGCTGTCTGAATATGTCATTTTAAGATCTCTTACAATACAAATCAACATGAACGTCTGGCTCTTCATTAATCTTCAGCACTAATTTGATTGAACAAGGTCTTTTAGTTCTGTGCTTTCTGTCTGACTGTACGTTGCATATACATACATGCCTATACAAACAGACAGCACGAAACTGTGGGCACGCTCTTAGGAGAAAGCACATGAACTGAGAACATAAGCATCTGTTTTTCTTTATAGAGTAAAAAGGGATTTGCCATCAATATTTAGTAAATGTCCTCAGAACCAAGTAAAAAGTGAGAAGGCTGAAACCAAAGGCAAGTATTTCCTAGTGACTGAATTTTGAAGAGACTGGATGATGAAGCAAAGCCCTATGCCATTTGGAGAGGAAACAAGAAGTGTCTTGACATTGCCAAGACATAAAAACTTCCTGTAAAGAAAGTGTAGCGCACATTATTACATTTTCACAAAAAGAAAATAAGACTGACAGAAGGGGAGTTGGGGAAAAAAGGTGTTAATGATTTTGAATATGCCCTTATTAGCAGAGCAGAGTTTTTTGGAGCTTAGTGGGCAGGTGTGGTTTTGAGTATCATTAAAGGATGTTGCTACCTGTTGTTACTCTGCCATGGAAAGTAAGACTTCAGTGTACTTCTTGCACTTAACATCTAAATCTGCTCATACTGGTAAAGTGTGATCACACTTGGCCTCATGCATTACAGTGTATGAGACTACCAGAATATGAGATTTCATTAACTGCTGAAGGTCAGATTGATCTGGATAGAAAGTGCATGTTATTAATGGGCAGAAAAAGCCAGAAGGGCTTTAGAAACACAGTAGTCGGCCCAGGTGTCCAGTCAGCCATCTCTACCTTCTTCTCTTTCTTACTTTTTCATTCTTTTCTACAATGCAAAAATTTTACAAAATAAGGACGTGGGAACTAAAATTCCATGTGCCTTTTGATATCATTTTAGAGCAATTTACTTTTGCCCTTTTCCAGCCTGTTAAAAAACAGTCCTTGTTTTCTTATCACTTTTGACTTACATATTTTGTTTGATTTGGTTTTGTTTGTATTATTGGGTGTTTGTGCCTTTTTCCTTATTTGGAATGAAGAAGATAAGTGTAGTTCATTTTTTCAAACTAGATTATTACCATATAATCAGAGATATTGATTTCACTGTAAACTTCTTATGTTTCCTCCATAGGCATGGAGGAAATCAAAGGATACTGTCATCTTTCTGCTGATGATTTAAAAACTGCTGATAATGGATAGTGCAGTGAAATTAGATTTTCTCTCCCTCTTCCTCTTTGTCTGAGTACTATTAACAGGTGCTGGATTTCTTCAGTAGGGAGAAAAAAAGGCCACTATAATGAATGCATTAATTTTTTATCATCTGATTTGTTTTCTTCTTGTAAAGCTATGGTTTTGGCAATGATAAAAACATTTCTAGCAGTTGAGCACAGTTAGGGAACATTGGTATTCATTGGTTAATACAAAGCTGAGTATCACAAGAATTTAGATTTGTTTGCTATACACAAACATAGATCTACATCACATATCTTCCTTATGTTCATATACACTAGTGATGTTTTTTAAAGACATTATGTAGAAGTAAATTTTATGAGCATGAAATACATTAGTCCAGCATAGGACTTGTAAGACAACACGGTCTTTTATCTCCTTGCCTGGAGATAAATGCCCATTTCACTGAGAGAATTACACTGATCTGAAATCAACCTTATATTTAAGGTTGTAAGGTCCTAAAATTTTGACTATTAGTTCTTTTAAACTCTGATCTGACTATTGGCAAAATTCAAACTAAACCTTAATTTCACATTACTCTGTAGTCCATTTATACCACTGCACAAAATACAGCCTCTTGGTATCAAAAGGGAACTCACAAATCAAATGGAAAATAGGAGATTTAATTGTTAGTTTTCACAGATGAGAAAAAGGTACATTGGGTATCATTATGGGAAATTTGCTATATCAGTTACTCTGTGTGATTTTTACCGTATCTCTGTTGATTCCAGCATAAAGTTGGTATTTCAGAAAGTCATGAGAGGCTTAGCAGGCTGCTTAAAAAATATTCAAATGTCAAATTTCTGATTTACTGTAATGTAAACGCTAGTTTTTAAAGTTAATAGGTGACTGAATCTGTACCTGTTCATACACCAACAGAAAACTTTACCCCTATTAATGACATATAGTACTATATAGCTTGTTGAAAACTACACCACAGCATACACCATTCCCTCCTGATTGACAAGAAAACATTTCAGAATCCCTGTAAAATCTATTAGTCAACAGATATTTGGTAGAAAACCTTGCATAATTTGAAACCAGCTAGCAAATATTTCCAAGAGAGACAACTGCACCCATGGGAAAAGAATTGGGGTTACACCACCAGTGACCTCATTCATCACTTCCTGACAGTGGCCTAGATAAAGTTTGCAGTTTTTCCCGCAAATGCTGCTTTGTGGAGTGTAAATGCACCAGGTGCAGTTCTCAATTTCAAACTAATACATTCTTGCAAACCAACATGTAAAGTATATGGCTTTCACTAATTGCATGCAATCCATATGAACATATAAAAAAACCACATGAAAAAAGCTATGATTTACATATGTGATGGTAATTACTTTGTTTTGGATTCATAGTGTATGATTATATGATTTCATTATACATTTTACCTGTATCATGTCCTAGATGTGTGCCCTAAGAGCTTCCTCTAACTGTTTAACCAGTGTGCTCTTGGATGCTCTGATTTTCTCAGATGCTAACACTATTTAATTACTTGGATATCACCAACAACTGCAATATAAAGACTGAGTAATTACATATTTACAAGTAGCAATGAGAACAAAGTGTGCATCTTTGCCCAGTTCCTTAGAACTACAATCCTAACTGACCGAAACAGAGTTTTCTCTTATCACTCAGAAAATGCTAGTCAGTTATCCCATAGTTCCTTATGTAAGTGAAATGGAGTCCTGCCCACACTGATGCATTTTAACAGCAATTATATTTGCATTCTTACGCTAATGCCTATCATGATGGTATCTGAGTATTCTCCAAAGATTCAAAGTGACGTACGACAAGAAATATAACTTCTACTTTGCTGACTATCTTCTTTGCTGCTGAAGTATTTTTAACTTGCTTTCTCTTCTTCTTGTGCCTTTTTACTTCTATTTTTTACATATTTATATTTAGAGTGTTTTAAAGCAATAAAAATAGAAGAGAGCACTATCCATTTTGCAAGGATATCTTTATACATAAATGATCTCCATGCACAACTAAAAACACTTAAAGCATAGAAAAAAATGTGACTGCAAAGGATGTGAAGGCAGCATGATGAACAGAATGTATTCACTCAGAGGTGAGCTCATGCATGTGTTATAATTTTAGCATATTTAACCACTAATTGGTGTTAAAGGTAGATAAGCAGATAAACATATTTTTCTTCTTCTGAAGAAATGTGAAGATAGAGCTTTGTGTATGAAATGAGGTGAGACTTCCTCCTTGCATCCCTTCTTGTCTCCTTATAGACTATCTTAAAATACAGAATCATATCCAGCACAAATTATGTACATCTCCTCCCATGCTATCTCCTGCGTTCCAGACAGTAGTCCCAGAGTGAAAGATAAGGTAAAATACCAGCCACATTTTCTTCAGGATTTTTCCATAGAGGAAAATGAAGATGGAAACTGTAGCTTGACTGTACAGTCTCTCTTTCTGTGGAAAATACAAAAAGTGTGATCCTCATCACTGCAATTCTATGCAGCCTTGACCACATCCCTTCCACCACATAGTGCAAACATTTCTGACAGCTGAATCATCACTGTGGCAGGACCGCTGTTCCCGAAAAACCCTATCCTGTAAATCAGCATAAACTGAGCATACATGAGCCATATTCTGAAAATGGTAAAAGAAAACACTTCCCAGAGGGTGAATGGCTTTTTCTGATAATCTCCAGCATGTTTTACTGTTTGAACTGAGCATTCCCCTGAACTTCAGCATGATGCCACTGGGTTGTTCACCTTTGCTGCATTACAGGATTACAGTGGGTTTTTTGTTGGCTTTTTTTTTTTCTTTTTATGGGTTTTTTATTGTTGGTTTTCAGCTGTTTTCAAGTTAATTTATATTAGGTTTCCTTTGAATATGTGGTAATAATAAGAAACAAAAAATATAGGGTTTTTTTCCTTTTTTAACTTCATTTTGCAAAATATTTTTTCCAATAAACACATGTAGAAATGCATCACTTTGGCCTACCTGCTCATGATTCATGTTGCATTTTTAATATTAAACTACTCATTTTATTTTGGTTAACCTCAGCCTTGTTAATCAGCCTAATTTCACAGCTGTTTCTCATCTTCCATTTCTGAACTGATAACATAGGACACTACCTAGCTCTCTGTAGATTCATCTTTTGTATAGCAGGTTGGAACTTATATTTTTGTGTTCTTCAATCATTCAGGAAGTCACAGCTATTAAACTGATCATGCAATAGTAAAGTATTTTTCTTGCTCTCATCTTTTTCTTTTGCAAGATGTAAAACCTCAGAATGCTTAAACAATAGTAGAAGGCTACTTCTTCAGTATACGGCATGATACTGAACCATTATGCCAAAATTAAATGTGTAGCTCTATGAAAGAAAAAAAAAAAATCCCAAGAAAAAATACCTGAAAAGTATCTCAGTGAAACTCAAATATGAACATTATAATAAATGGTAGGAGATAAATATCTGTAATTAAATTACCCTTAAAAACTGAGCTGTAAAATATTCCAGTAATAACTTACTATCTCATATATGGATGTGTTTATACTGATATGAATCACTACTTTAAAAACTTCATTTCCATATGAGAATCAAGTTTCAAAGGAAACACATTGTTGCACATTGATTAGCACCACAGGTTTGTATTAATCTTTGCTAATTACACTTGTCCTATAACTGTTTGGTAGTCACCCAAAATTGATCACGTAGGCTCCATTTTTAGACAATAAAGACTGAGACCTCTGGAGTGATTTAATTATAAAACACATACATTACTATTTTTACACTAGATTACACCTAATTAGAAGACAAGTCAGTAAAGATACAAATTGTAATGTATACGGATAAAAATTATTATCAGAATAAACTAAAACTATGGTTTGAATCATGTAAAATGACTATCAGCCAAGACATAATTCTGGTGGAAATAGATGAAAGATAAGTTAGGCAACAGGAGAACCATAGTTCCCTGTAACAGTACGGTACATTTTACACTATTGTCAGCATTATAGAATCTGCTTTGGAACAACAGAAAGGCTTTAACAATATTTAGTGTTTATTTTTAAGACAGTGGGATTGGAAGAATTCCCTGACATCTCAGATCAAAATCTTCTTGATCTTTCCCCACTGACTTACTTGATTAAATGTCTACGACAATCTGATGCTGAAATGTTCCTCATGAAAAGCATAATCTGCAAAGTTCTGGTAAGTATCCCCCTACTCACTTTTCTATACAAGAAAGGTTTACAAAAGCTAGCAACTCTTAAAAGCATGCATTGCATCAGACTCTAATTATACTCAGCCACGCTAAGCAAAGTATGCTGTGTTAAATGTTCCTTCTTACTGCTTTCTCTCACTGCTCTTAGCAGGTACTGCAATGAAGAGAAATTAATTTCAATCATTATGTGTCACATGTTTTGTTGCTTCTGTGTTATAGCTATTTTGCAGTTAAATAGAAGACTTCATTCTTTAAGAGGTCTCAGGAGCATCAGGTTCACCAAAATGTGTAAATAGGGGAAAAATACACAGTAATTGAATTCACTGTGAATTTCAGTTCTGATATAGGTACAACTGCATCTTGATCCTCAGTTATTTGTTTCAATAATCATTGCTAAATTCAGTTGGAGAATAGAAATGAAGACGTATGATTCAGAAAAAACTGATAATGATTCCTTACTTTTATCAGAGCTTAAAATGTGATCTGTACATATTTTATGTAACAGCGGAAGAAACAGCACTGTTAAAAACTGCCTTCTATTCAGAAAGTCAAGATACAGAACACACAACTTGAACCTCTTTGTTCACTTCTCAGTTGCTTTTTAGCAGCTCAGGTTTGTCGGTGATACACAAGTTTTGTCATCTAGCAACTTTGCATCATAAAAGGTAAAATATGCCAAGAGAAATAATATTTACACGGAACCCTCTTGCTTGCACACAGACCCTCTTCTCACTACAACAGCTATGATGTTTAATCTTTCCAATAATTTCCAATCTATGCTAGTAACTAGATCTTCCAAAAGCATTGACGGTAGCAATGGAAATGCATGTCCAGTACCAATGATTATTATACTGCTGTTAGGTTATTTGAAATGTCAGTTTTTAAGTATTGTGCAACAACTTCAAAGACAATAAAAGTGTGATTAAAAAGCAAAAATCCCATTCTAAGTCCCACACCTTTTCAGCCAAGCCAGAGAGAGACATATATTAAAACATTTTCTCTGCTTCCAGCTAGAGCTGCACATAAAAATATCATATGCTAAACCATTGGAGGTCATCTTCAAATGATAGAAACGGCAATATTAGAACCTGATGACAACCTCTATGTTTCTCTTGGTGTATATAATATTACAGGGGTTCTCAACCTTTCCTTCACCATGGACCCCCTTTAAATACCTTTTGTGGCCATGGACCACCAAGACTTAATTCAAGAGGTAAAGCACAAGACTGAGTCAGGTATTTATTTCAATTTTCTCATAAAGGGTCTTCAAATTTGGAAAGAAGGGGAAATAAGTTAATCTGTTAATGCACACACTCCTATTACCTTTATTGCAATGATACCATATGAATTTAAAATAATAGCATCAACACTCTTCTTGCTCAAATGGCCCATTTTATGGTATTTTAATGTGTTAATTCCAAATTTGCTGCCAAGTTTTACCTTAAAATTTGATGCAAAGTTTTTATAATTCTTCTCACCTCCTCCCTTTTTTGTGTTCAGTCACCATATATTTTTGTTTACAGTTCCAGGGCCACCACTTGGAGGAACAGACTTCAGCCCTGTTGTGGCCCTAAAGAGAGCCATTGGGTTAAGGAAATGTCTTTAAGAGAAAAACCGCTTGGTTAAAGTGAGTCCCACCAATCATACTAGCACCAAATATACTAGTGTGTCAGGGCAGGGGGTGGTGGGGGAGAGAGGGGCTTGAGTATGAGAGGAGCATTGAAAGGAGGGGGCTGTGGGAAAAGGAGGTGCAGGGCTTGCCGTGGGCCAGACCAAATGTTTCTGGGCTGGACCTTCCCCACCCCTGCTTTAAGCCTTTGTGGATCCCCTGTGGTGGCATCATGGCCCCCCAGGGGTCCACAGACAACAGGTTGAGAACCACTGTAATATTACAATATAATTCATCCATATTATTTCAGTGACATGGATCTTGCTCTTCTTATTTGAATGTTAAGAAAGGAAAATAATAATTAGCTTCGAACAAGTTGTAGCTACTGGCAGTGGTATTGAAAAAAAGTTTTTTAGAATTGGAGTATATTTTAGCAACAGGTTTCCTCTGAGTTACATAAACACTTGACTTTCATAGCCAGTAATTTTTATAATCTTCAAGCTGTCAATAACATTTTTTCTTGTTTTGCTGGATATGAATCCTACAGTTTATTTACACTTTCTGGCTGAGTGAAGGAATGCGGCTAGCAAAAAGTGACTGCAGAGAGAAAGAATGCAGCATCCTTTATTTTTTGATTAGTGAAAAAAATTGCCCCATTTCTTCATATTCTGCATTATCTTCCTTTTCAAAACCAGGGTCATAAGATTATTATCAGAACAGTAAGTAGAGTAACTGTAAATGCCATCTTCAAAACTGTCTTCTCTGTTATGATGGTCAAAGAAGATTCTTATGATCTTTAAAATCAGTGTAGTTGCACGAATTCATAAATGCTTTTGGAGAATGTCCTGGGTGTTAAAAATTATATAATATAAATATATAATATATGAATATATAATATATGAAGTTCTGCTTACTAGTATTCCATCAACTCAAAGGGAGATTGTCTCTTTAAAACTAGAAAGCAAATTCAGAATAAATTCAGGCTAATCAAGTTATCTTTGCACCTTCAAAAGTCAATATCACACCTTCAGCTCACTAGGAAAAAATATTTCACTTTGCTATCAGCTCATCATCAACTGACAATTCATGGAAGGCAAGCAGTTCCTGGGGGTTGTTTCACTGCTTTTAATCTCTGGATATTGTGGCAGCCTTATATTTGAATTTTCCTACATTGCATAGTTCCTTAAAACCTTTAATACGATTATAGCATAGATTTTGATTGATATTTTAATTTCCTTTATTAAAATATAATATATAAAAGGAAAGGAATCTTTTAAGCTTCCAGCTGACAATGAAATAGTACTTACATTGTCATAGGAGCTAACTTCCTATTAATACAATTGTATTTGACATTTCCATTAAAAAATCTTCCACTAGTGTTATATTATTATGTCTGTGATGACTCACTGTGGGTTCTATGGTTACATACTGACTTTAGATTATTGCTTTACTGCATTTTTTTAATGTACGTGAGGTCCACTTTAGAAAAAAAATTTTTTCTGTTCTAAAAGGGTAGTAAGAAGATATTTACTGAGTTGAATTATACTTTTGCATAATAGGTGTATGTGATGCTCTTAATTTAAAGAAATTTAAAGAACCTCTTGCTTAAGGAAGAATTTAAATTAAGCTCTGGAGGTAGTATAAAACTCTTTGCTAATTATATGTCAGTTAAATGTAGGCTTTTGGACAACATAAAGGAACATCTCTCAGGAGACACTACGGAAGACAGGAAGTCAGACATAAATGAAAAAGGAATATGCAAGGAAAGGCACTAGACCGACCAGACAAAATCCCACAACCAGATATGTTTAGCTTAACTTCTGAAGAATATGACTTCTGTCATGCTCCCATCATAAGACACTTTTAAGAATACATGGCAGCACAGAAAAACCAGCCTTCAGGCTTTCAGAATCATTAGACCCTTAAACATATGTGTATAACAATACAAATATGACTTTAGGAGCAACATATGATTTCAAGTACTACTTTATAATGCAATTCAGACAACAATTTAAAGAGTGTTAACAGTAACATCACAAGGTCAGGTAGGTATCTCAATAGCAAAAATTAGTTTTCATAGAGTATTATTTATACACAAATTATTTATTCAGGTACATGATATATTCTGTCTGAGAGCTTGACCTCTGTATTGCCATCTGCTGATTGTAAATTTTGTGAAAAACATTGTGCCAACCTCAGTTTTTGCTTGTTCAGAAGATTATCCTTTCTACATTATTTAACTACCTGTCATTTGACCTTGTCTTGAAAATCATTGTATGCTTCTCATGTCACTGCATTCACTGTTGACAGCTGGTGTTTATCACCAGAAGCTGTGGGGGGAAAATTACTCAGTGTACAGCCTAGCCCACTTACAAAAGCAGATTGAATAAAAAATAAGTAGAAATGAGGAGTCCCTAAATACCAGCAGCTAGCACTTCAACAAATACAGGGAATGCACAATGGTTATATCAGGTTTCATTGTACAGCCACTGTCAGCATTCCTACTGCTCAAGAAAACAGCTGAAGTGATACCTGTGGTTTCTAATATCAGAAAGTAGTAGCTTTAAAATACATCAAAATGCGGCATGTTAGTCTGCAGTACTGCTATTTTCTATGGTAGGCTAAAACCTAAACAAGGTAGTGACTGATCACTGTTTGCCCCACTCTTATAATCATCCATTACTGCCAACTGTCAGAAACAAATTTTGGGCTAGATGGACCTCAGCTGGTATGGCTCCTCTTCTGTTTTGATAAAACACCTGTCAGATGCAGAAAGTGGCATTAGGATGATGACATGGGGGACATCATACTTCAGGTGTGAAATACAATCCCAGTCCTGGCCAAGCTTGGTTAGTAAAACTACACTACATATTTTCATTTAAAGGCATCAACTCTGTATCATAGATAAATACAAGAATTTACTCTTTGGTAACTGAAAATGCGCTCGGTTGCAGTTCGATGTGTTAATCCAGCTGAGTTCCCGCTAGTACTTTTGTACTGATGACGCAAGCAGCTGGAATAGCCACATTTCAGTAATGGTGCAATAGATAGTTATATTTAGTTTTCATGTTTATATGTTTAGTTTATTTTGACAGCTCATTAGTCTTGTGTAGAAACAGAAGGGCTACACATACAAAGCACTGTTAATATATTTCTCCTAAATTCTGCTTCCCACACTTGGGAGGTCCCTCTCCTTCATTTGCACTAATTGATGTTCATCACTTCCTTTAAAACCCGTTTTCCTCATTTTACCTTTCTGTCATCTGAAAGCTGTGAATGGCATATGCATAAAGCCCTACTGATGGAAATGAAAACCCATAAAGTGACTTAATGTAAAGACAATACCCCTGGCTCATGAAGTACCTGATTATGGATCATAGGATTATTGGAAAGCAATGTGAAGTATTACAAAAGATTGATCTAAAAGAGTTTGACTACTTATATTCTTCCCTGAACATCCAATAGACCACTGCTAAGTAGATCTTCGTTTTGACACACTAAAGCTTTTGACACATTGAAGAAAACATGAAATTATATTCTCTCCAATAAGCTTTAGTTCCACTTTCTTGACTCATCTTATTTGTTTATATTACATCTTTATGATTTAGAGTTGCAAACTGGTTACGACAGTAAAGCCTGCCTTGCCTATAAAGAGATATGTGCACTGCATCTACAGAACAACAAAAGACTAATTCTATATTCAACCATAAAATTAATTAGGTTTTATGAAAATTTCTTGGATTATCACACAAATAATCAAGCTGGGATGGACACACATTACTTTGAACATGCAAAGCTGCAAAACTGCAAAAGGGTTTGCATTGCACAGTTTTCACATACCAGTATTAACTTTAAGGGGCTCAGTCACTGAAACAGGTAATCCTATGTATAATAATACTCATGCAGCACTCACTCCTAGTCAGTGAGTAAAACTAGAACAAAGAAGGGACAGAGAAATGACTGATGACTATTCTTGCACATTAAAGACTAGTGGGTTCACTCACATGTGACTCTTAATAGATTTTTCAATCTTGTGGATTGTGGGCTTGTGGAAAGTGAACAAGCGGCACAGAATGTAATTCCTGTTGTAGGAAACAAATAATGCTTTAAATTGTTCTTTTAAAGTGTGGTCATCCAAATAGGATGGTCTTTAGGATGGTCATGTGTATTTGGTTCTGTCCTCAAATACGCTAAAAGTATTCCATAAAAGAGAAAATAGGTATTAATTAACAGATTTTTAAAAGATCATTGACAAAAATGCCCCACTGTTTTTTCATTTGCTCGCAGCAAAGAAATTTTGGAAACTTGCGTCACTAGCTAAAAATCTGCATTTCATACAATGCTTCAAACGTACTTTTAAAACAGGAAATAACACTTGTATGTTTCCTTGAAATGGATTTAAGTCTTCTCAAATAACATTTTGATTAATTACATGTAAATGAATTCTAAGAAGTCTATAAAGGGGTTTTGTCAGTTATCAAGGTGATTTTTAATTAACATAATATGGGAGTCTCTTTCCTGGTTTCCATCAGTACTTATCATGCTACTGAAGGAGCTATAGCTCATCTTCATAAGGCTTAATTAATGCTTTAAGCATTTATGTAGTTTAGACTTTTATCTAAATTAGCAAAATAAATACTATAGCACTTGTCTGTTTTTACATAAGAACTAGTACTATCAGTTCACAGCATCTAACTTCAGCTTGGCTGGATCATGAGCAACATAATCCTAAAACATCTAATTATTGTTACTAGACAAACCACGGCTAGACACAGTAGCAAAATCATCTGAAAAGTGCAAGTTTGACCAGACAGCTATGGCTTCCTGACGAAGCCTTCAAATATCCCAGCTCATCTTCCTGTGAAATTTCCAACACAAAATTATTTAATTCAACTTAACAAAACATATCTAACATCTGATAATTTTGGTTATGGTATTTTCTTACAAGTATAAATCTAGTATCTTATGTAATGAGCACAAGTAATAAAGGCAGATCTAGAAACTGATTTAATTAGATGACAATATTACATACTGCTATGCTCTGACAATCAGCAAAAATCAGTCTTTGTATGTATGTGGACTGTAATTTAAAAGCTTAGCCATGTGGGATGAAATTAGCAAATACAAGGAAATGTTTGTCTTCTCCAGTGGACCAATATTTCATTCACTTTGTTTCATGGGGTTTAGATTCCAGTGTCAGCTCCAATTTCAGTGAGCTCTTTTTTCAGTGGCCTCATTGCAGAGGTTTAGATTTAAAGGCCAGAAGGAACTCTTACAGTCATCTGGTCTTTTCATAACACAGGCTATAAAAAAGTCATGCAATAATTCAGGAATTAAGCCCTTCATTTCTTTTAGGGTTATCATATGTGTCTGAGAGAAATGCGGTGGCTTAAATTTAAAGTCACAGAGCAACTACCATATCACTGAACACATTTTCCCAATGACTACATATGAAAGTATAGTGTCCTCATCTACACTGATCTTTTATCTAGTTTCAGTTTCCATGTACAGGTTATTTTTACTTCCGCTATATTATAGAGCTGTTTATTGCCAGAAATCATTTATACATTTGGAGCCTCAGAATGAGCCACCCTTCACTTTCTACTTGTTAAACTGGAGAACTACTTTAAATTCATAATATGATAGATAAATCTGAATTTAACCATTCTTTTAATCCTCTAGTAATTCATCTCCATCAATAGCTTTTAAAGCACTATCACCAGAACCAAATGTAGTACTTCAGTAACAATATCACTGATGCTGCATACTAACTAATACTTCCTCCCTAATCCCATTTATTGTCCTGGTTACTGGAAATGACTCCTAGTAGTTATAGTCTATTTATCTGTAGCCCTGCACTGGTAACTCATGTTCATCCCTGACCTCAAGATCCTTTTCAGTGTCATTCCACTTGAGGATACATCTATTGGGTACAACATTCAGTGCTAATTTCAAGGAATATTTTTTTATTTTTAACTGTACTACAGCAGATACTCCTCAAATGAAACTGCAGTTCTAAGTGATCAAAGATAATTGACCATTCCATGGTTATTTTTTCTCATTGTTTTGTATTTTCTCTTTCTTTTCATTTTTTTTTTTTTTTTTGTATTTTCTCTTTTTTCTTCTGCTTCATATTCTTTCGGTTAGTAAAAGGTATTGAATAACATAGTCACACGTCTTGTTTTATAATACACCGCTATTGTAACCTCTCAGTCATCAAACTTCTAATCAACAATTGCTTAATACAAAAAAAAAAAAAAAAAGTTGCTTTTTAAAATAAACTGCCATTTTAGGACGAATGCTATAGCACTTCTACCTGTCCACTTCTTGGCAGTAATTTGACAGGACTCTCCATCCATGCTTTTCTTTTGTCAAAGCAATCTTCACCCTGAAAACCCTCCTGCTGCTGCAATACCTTCTCCTCCCATGGAGGAAGACACAAGCCACAGCAACCTCAATCCCCCATAAACGTGGGAATGGCACTTCGACAGCAAAAAGCACTTGAAGCATTCTTCATCCTCACTGATTCCACATATGAAAGCCCTCAGAGCAAGACAAGTTTAGAAGCACATTTCCCACCTGCAAATTCAGGGAAAGAAGATATTTTTTCTACCTGGTGGATTGAGAGGTACTTGAGAGAACTAAGCCTATGACTGTCTGTAGACTGACTACTGTTTTTTAAAGAACTGGGCAACATTCAGGCTCTTTATAAATGTTTTCATTTGCTATTTTTGTTCAATTTTTCTATCGGTCATTTTCCAATGGCACTAAGATCTATTTTGTTACATTTGATCACTTTGTCTAAGGAGAAACACTGTTTCTTTAAAAAATATGTTGACACCTTTTACAGTTGTACCATGACAATTCACAGCATCTGTAGAGGGGGATCTATGTAGCCATGAAAATCTGACTGCAGGATTATGGTCCAATTCCACCATTTATTTCTTAATTTTTGTATTTTCTTGATTTTTTTGTAAACCTCTGATCTTCAGATTTTTGGAGATCCTTCCACAAAGGGAAATTAAAGAAGTAATCCTTCTGTCTGTAGGCATAACTTTTTAGACATGTGGCCTGCTCTAGGAAATATTAGGTATCAAACAATGATAACAGTCTAACAGAAGATTTTTGTACCTATATATTAGTTGCCATTATGTCTTATTTCCAAAGGATAATTTTAGGAGATTTAATTCCTGTTACTGGAATATTAAGAGCCAAGCACACCCAAACCAACTAGCATGCTGAAGCTCAACCTTAACCAGCCCGTAGTAGACACTGTGCAGTGGGTATCTCTGCAATCCTTTCTCATCCTTTCCTGTATGGGACTCAGATACCATGCTCTGAGCTTTAGGCAAAACTGTTTGTTCATTTGCTGCCACAAGTCTACAAATATATCTTTGGCAAATCTTTCAGAGAAGTTATTTTTCTTTGAAATGAGTCAGAAAAGGTTATTACTTTTTATATTTTCTCCTGTGACTGTTTTAGGTAAAGTACAAAAGTTAATCCTTGCATCAGGCACCACTAAAGGTCCCTTCTTATAGATGCATTCCCTAATTACTGGGACACAGGGTCATGTTTCCTTTCTTTAGCTTAACAACACTTGAAGAAAATTTTTGAACAAAGGAAGTATTTCATGAGAAGGAGTGAAAAGTTTCCATGCCTAGCCTACATCCCAGGCAGCTTTTATTCTCTCCTGAGTAGCACACACCCTCTGACACCTTCATTTCTGGGTATGATTCACTATGTTATATAAAAGGTGCTGCCACATGTTATATGTCACCAATCATACCTGTCTGTGAAACTTATTCTGAGCATTTCTAAGGGCAGAAGGATCTTGACAGGCTAGAGAGGTGGGCCCATGCAAACCTCATGAAATTCAATAAGGTCAAATGCAAGGTCCCTCACATAGGTCTGGGCAAACTCAAGTCTGGGCGAAGAGTGGATTGAGAGCAGTCCTGCAGAGAAGAACATGGGGGTATTAGTGGATGGAAAACCGACAGTGATCCAGCAATGTGCACTCGCAGCCCAGAAAGCCAACTGTATCCTGGGCTGCATCAAGAGAAGTGTGGCCAGCAGGTCAAGGGAGATGATTCTTCCCATCTACTCCACTCTCATGAGATACTGTCTGGAGTAGTGTGTCCCACTGTGGGGCCCCCAATATAAGAAGGACATGGACCTGCTCAAGCGGGTCCAGAGGAGGGCCACAAAGATGATCAGGGGACTGGAGCACCTTTCTAATGAGGACAGGCTGAGAGAGTTGGGGTTGTTCAGCCCAGAGAAGAGAAGGCTCCAGGGAGACCTTATAGAGTCCTTCCAGTACTTAAAGGGGGCCTAAAGGAAAGATGGGAAGAAACACTTTATCAGGGATTGTAGTGATAGGACAAGGGTAAGGGTTTTAAACCAAAAGAGGGCAGATTTAGATTTGATATAAGGAGGAAATTCTTTACCGTGTGGGTGGTGAGACACCGTAACAGGTTGCCCAGAGATATTGTGGATGCCCCCTCCCTGGCAGTGTTCAAGGTCAGGTTGGATGGGGCTTTGAGCACCTGGTCTAGTGGAAGGTGTCCCTGCCCATGGCAGGGGGATTGGGACTAGATGATCTTTAATGTCCTTTCCAACACAAACCATAGTATAAGTACAGATAGTACGGAGCAGATCTAGGTAGATAATGGAGATCTGTGCCTATAAAGTTCTACTTCTACACATGCTATAAGAAACTTAAGGAGATTTAACAGTTTCAAACTAGGGAGGCAGTTGAAAGGCTTTCTGGTCACTGACACTGAGTTTTGTTCAACTTGCTGTATTTGATCAGTAGTTCTCCCATGTGTGTACGATACTGACAACATCAGAACCTCTCAGGAAGGTAGATCTCAGAAAGATACTCAGTCCTAAAGGAGCATAAGTTTCTATATTTTTGGAGTGAGCGGAGAAATAAAATATCTTTTCATTGATGTATTTATGTAGTAAGAAATAGAGAAAACTGAACATAAATAAAAATATTTTATTGAACTTTGTTTCAAATACTAGAATATCTGTATGTTACAGTCCATAAGAGCAGAACCTAATTTCAAATACAACATTTTATGATGCAGTTGGGAAAGTTGAGTAAAGGGTTCTATACCTAAAAGGAGAGAAAATAAAATCTTCAATAAATGGACTGCTAATGCCTATTCTTTTAAATTGAAAAAAACTGTTTAGAGATAGGGAGGATGAAGATACCGTCCAACATACCTTCCTCAAAATTATATTCAGAATCTTTGAGTTAAGATGTAACTTAACTGTAAAATACAATAGACAGAGGTACATCTAATAAGTAATGTCGTTTTTCTGAAATCAGTGGTAATAGCTTCCAAGTATTATATAATATTTGGGAAAAGAAATGAGATGCCAAGCACAGAAAATCGTGGGATTTTTTCCTTTGAAATATTTTTTTTTCCCTTCCCTTCCCTTCCCTTCCCTTCCCTTCCCTTCCCTTCCCTTCCCTTCCCTTCCCTTCCCTTCCCTTCCCTTCCCTTCCCTTCCCTTCCCTTCCCTTCCCTTCCCTTCCCTTCCCTTCCCTTCCCTTCCCTTCCCTTCCCTTCCCTTCCCTTCCCTTCCCTTCCCTTCCCTTCCCTTCCCTTCCCTTCCCTTCCCTTCCCTTCCCTTCCCTCCCCCTCCCCCTCCCCCTCCCCCTCCCCTTGTCTCTATAAGAAAACAGGTATTTCACTGCCCTCAAACTAGGTGTGATGCCTAGGAAAATGCAAGAGTTTAACAGACAATGATGTCTGCTGAGGTTTGGAAGTCAAAATTATGACTTCCAAAAATCAGTGTTAAGATGTAACCACAGCAACATTAAATAGAGAAAAACAAATATTTAAAAAAAATTTAAAGCCCACAGGGCAGTCCATATATAACCACATACATGTTTTTAAGAAAAAAAATGGTAATCCAGTTCAGTCAAGCCTTCGGAAATAAAAACGACCTTGTGCTACTCCAGATCTCCCAATTAAGTTGTGAAAGCTGTATGTTCAATGTTATTACACCAACTAAAGAAAAATGTATTATGTATCACCCCCAATTTTATTCTGAGTTGTCATGAGCAGAATCTGTTTTACTGAATGTAGTGGTGCATTATCTTTAATCCATTTTTAAACATAAAGACTTTTGAGGTCATTGTTAATTAGAGAAAGGTCCAAACTCTTCCTAATTTAAGACTTTGGATGCATCACTACAGTTAAGCAGATTTACCTGTTTGGATTAATATAAACATTTGAGAATTAGACTAGCTTATCCCACGGGGTTTCCATCATTTAACTAACACATATTTCTGGGCAGGAAACAAGATAAACTTCTTTCATTCAAATAATGAGCAGTATTGCCAATAAAAACATAATGCTGAATGAAACTAAGAGGAGGAATCTGTTAATCTGTTAATTTCTCACAGCATTACAAAACTACTGAAGGGAGTAAAATAAATGTCAAAGAAGGAATGTCAACAGTAGAATTATAAGGACAGAATCACGGGGAAAGAAAATGTCAAGAGAATGTTGTACCTAATATGCTCCCTTTTAAATTGCTTCACATCTAGAAATTAGGCAATTTGACAAGAACCTTAAATTATTTGCAAGAAACCTGACTGTGGGGCATTTTGCTCTTCATAAACTACACATTAGATACACATTCAGCACAATTTACAGAGTAGCATTCTGATTTAGCTTACTGAATAATATGTATAATGTCACAACAAGTGTCACCTAGACATTGCCTTTCCACCCTATAAAGTCACAGAAATCTGTGGAGTCTGTCCTTCCTTCGACGAATGTCATTTGGTTTGTGGTAACCCATTTTATATTTCCTCAGTCCTCAGTGTCATGATTGTCTTTGTAAATTGCAAACCCATTTAGATCGGTCAGTGCTACCCAGCCATGGAGAAGAGGTTTTACCTTAATTTTGCTCTCAGTACTAAAATGAAAATAGACATATATATTTGCAAATATTTTCCTGTGCAACTTCATTTTCAATGCTCAGTGGCAAGAGTTACTTCATAATATAAATAAAAACTTAAGTGTAATAGGAAAGTACTGGTTCAGTTGTGGTTCCAAAGCCTTTCTTGCAAATATTCACCCAGCCTAGCACATATCTCTGATTGAATTTCCCATTAGTCATTGTCATTGCTACTTGTTGAAAAACAAGAAGGATCAACTAAAAGATGTGGGCTTATGCAATGGAAGAAATATAGCAAGACTAACTATACACCTCTAGCTGTTGTGTCCAATATGGAAGATCCAATGACCCTCTCAACCTCATTCCTTCAGAGGTCTTGAGCCAATATACATTTAACAGCAAGAACTTAACATACAAGAAATACAAGGAAATGTCAGCTGGTAGTCTGTGGTGTAAAATTCTGGAGAAAGAAAATTAATATAACATTCTTACCCCAGATATTTGTCATGGATGATAGACCTATATATTCTTCTCTGAACGACAGCAGACTTTTCCTTTGACATTTTTACACTTTTGAAAATACAGTTCTGCAGTTCTTTTTGGTTTAATGAGGCATATATGGAAACTAGATTTTATTTGACTACACTAAAACTTGCATTAATTTGCAGAGACAAATGTCAGGTACAGTTTCCTCTCCAAGTCATTCCATCAATCAAACAATTTGGATCAACTTCAACAGAGGATTGATAAATGAATTTCCTTGTATGGTATTATGCATAAATTAAAAGTAAATGCTTTGTGTTGGAGAAATAAACAAAGAATATTGAAAAAATATAGTCTAGATTTTTTTTTCTGAACCTTCAGAAAGTTTCTTTAAATATTCACTGCTACGGACACTAAACCATGTAATTGAATATCTTTCTTCAATGGAAAAAAATATGTTTCTTCTCTATGGTCTACTTTTAACCATAGTGGTCATACTACTGACCAAGATGATTGTTACAATCTGTAACTTGAATTATTGAGAAAGAAGTGACTAGTGTAGCCATGAAAATGTTTACGTTAATGTTATATAATTACTGGCAAAGAGTAGGAATCTGTAGAGAAGAGCAACTTCTAAAATGTTCCTTACTGCTCCACCATGTTTTAAGATGCACTGCCGGTTTCTTCACATACCAGTAAAAGCCAAGACAATAGGTAAAATTATTATGCTTCAAAAACTAGATTTTTGTAGGTTTTTTTCAAGTATATTTTCAGCTTCTCAGTAGTGTTATTTGTCATTCAGCATTAAAATGCTACCTTTTTCTTAACTGCATGTACAATAAAATAAAATGGACACTTCTTATTTAAATAAAAACTACCTTGCAAGGAGACATGCTAAGAATGAAACGCCTTTAAAATAAATTGCTCTCTTAAAACACTTTTTATGAACACCTAGAGACCAAGAAGCTATAAACCACAGTTCCCACAGTCAATCTGAATTTGCTTTCATGATGCATTGTTCAGTAAAAGTGGAAATCATCAAGAACCTTCAAGTCCATTATGTTTATCCCCACTCTGTTATATAGTTTGCTTTCATAAATTATTATTTTACCAAAAGAATCAAAATTATTCTTTGACGAGAATTCTCTGAATTAGATATATCAGCTTTTCAACAATTGACAATTTTATTTTGATCTGCCTGACATGTTCAGACACCTTTTTTAGTTACAAAATAATGAAAAATATTTTTTTCTTCTATTTTATTAATATTATTTTATGTGAGCAACAGTTGACAGTTTAGTTAGCAAAAGCACATGGACAGAAGCCTATTTTCTGTTGAAGGTTTTTTAAGCAAAATAAGAGTATTAGCTTTATTAGGAACAAGAATAAAGCCTTTTTTAACTCAAAACCCAGGAAATTTACTAATATTATTCTAAACTGGCTCTAACAGTCAAGGTCTAGCTTCAGCTGCATTGACTCATCATATGTTTCATATCCAAAGGCAAAACTAAGACTTTGAGTTCTCATGTCATATAGAAGTACGGAATATTTTACAAGTGACATCTCTTGCTTACTTGCAACATCTAAAACTAAAAAAAAAATATAAAATCATACTCCACCTTTCAACAACAAAAAACCCCTATTGCATTACCTCTAGGATTTCAAAGTAATGTCACAAGCAGCACCACTGGGACAACAGTAGGTTCTACATTATGAATGTGTTGTGGAATGTGCACTGAAGCAATGCTAGCCCTGCCAAAATTAATATAGAAGCATATGGCTGCCCAGCCCCTTGGCGTTGCCAGAATACACATAGGAGGAGGCACTGAATTAGTCCCAGACATTGCCAAAAGTCCAGATGAGCCAACATACACTAGCACATTTACACCTGGATTCAGAGACCATAGCAGTAAATGTCAGGGGTTTGGAAACCTTCCTGAAAACTCATCAGACTTACCCAACTTTACAGTTCTGAAATGAAATGAAAACATGAAAGGTTCATAAAGGTACTGAAGAGCTGTGTTAAATTACATTTGGAACCTTCATTTGTTTAGTTCTCCACCACACACAAGTTCCCTGAACAGTTACTAATTTGGAGCAGCAATCCCTTCAGTTTTTAAAATTCTGTCTCTTATTGAGTATCCCCAGCACAAGTAATTTCATCCAGTAGAACATAAGGGCACATTAAAATGATTGGAGCATGGGAAGTCAGGAACAAGTGTGCAGATTTAATGCAAGTCTGCAAATTACATTCCAGTACAGCATTCAGAAACATCTTGCTGTCACCTTCTCCTCGTGCTAGATACAGAGGGAATCATGAGGCTGCCTCAGGTTCTTTTTGGAAATATTGGGTGGTTGCTACCAGCAATTGCCAAAGGAATAGTTTTTCAATACAGCATTGCTGGCTTATCATAATTAAGATGCTTGACACTTCATATGGATGCCCTAAAGAATCAAGATCATGTTGATTGCTAGTTTTGGGGCCTGGAAGGAATTTCCTCCCCTCTTTAGGCAAATAATTTGGATATTTTTCTTTTCTTTTTTTTTTTTTTTTAACCTTTTCTCCAAAAGGCAAGATTTGCCACACTCAAATCTTGCACATTTCATCTAAATAATCTTCCTTTGCTGCACTTCTGATTGCACACTGTTTTCTACCTCTGGCATGCTGCCTAGTCTCCTGAAGGTTTGGGTGGTTTTATCTAACTAATGTCTTGCATAGGTATTATATTGTCACATACAGCTTTATAGATTAATATCTGCATTGCATTTGACGTCTTGGGATCTACTCAAGGATTGGATATTGTCAAGACAAAAACCTAAAGGCCAGATTGGATATTTTATTGCATTGTCTGGGCTTAAGCTCTGTGATACTTTAGTAGATAAATTGTGCTGTAACTACTAATAGTTACCACCTCTCTTTTTACTCAAATTTACAAGTCTACTGTCAGCAGCACATCTCTACTCCATATTAGAGACAACTCTCTTGTTTCACAGTTGCAGTGACATTTGGGATTTGTGGCACTTTGCTAAGCTGATGGAAACAGACCTGTTGTAGGAGTCAGTTAAGCAGCCCTTGAATAATGTTCATATGTTGCCTTGTTAATGAAAGACAACAGTTTATTTAAAAGTGGATTTGTAACATAACAGTTACTCTTTTTTAAAAAAAATTTTGATGTAATATTTTCTCCAGGTATCTTAGTCCTGTTGGTTACTTTCCCTCTTTATAATATTCCTTGAATCAAGAGTGTATCACTGTAGATGTATCTCAAATATGACAAAGATTTCAAAATTACTTCAACTTGATATATTTAATAATTCTGAGTTAAATTCTGTCCCTGATTGTATTATGACTTACATTTCAACATATAGGGGACATAGCTCAGCACACAGAGTAAAAAAATAAATGCATTAACAAATTCCCTGCTTACATATAGTAAAACAAATACAAACTGGATTTAAAGGGAGTGAGAAGAGACTTAATGGAGTACAACTTCCTCCTCCCATAAAAAGCCCCAAACAAAATGCTTATGAATCTACAGCTATCTTCTGCATTAAAAGGAGAGAGATGGTTTCTATGATTAAAAGGGGAAAAAAAATATTTCCCAGAATGATTTGATAGTACTAAATACTATACAAAATAAAATGTGCAGTGTTCCAAGACTTATAAATAGTAACAGAAACATTCTAATACATCCCATAAACAGAAGTCAAAGATCAGGGCTTCAGAGTGAGAATTTAATCTACCAGGTGTTTGAGCAGGACTAACACAATAAACTATCTGATTTTGGTTGAGAGGAGGCATGAAATACACAAGGACAACACAACCTATAGGATCACCAGTAGTTTTAAAATTACTTAAGAATTTATAATACTGTATTGAGTACTTATAAACTATTTATTTTAAAGGGGAAGTATGAAAGAATGAAAAATAAAGGATGATTTCTGAACAATGCATCAAATGTTTCTTTCCAGAGCACCACATCAAGGTAAAGGAACAATGGTTTTTTCTATATGGTATAATGGAACATATATTGTTAGTGAGCCAACCTTTATTATGCTATTCTGCTGTATCTGAGAACTGATGACATTTGGAACAATGATAAAACTATGATAAAAAAGTATAGTGCTTCAGAGATCTAAACTGCATTCTAATTCAATGTATCTTCATTGGCTGTCCAAGATGAACAGGCTTCACTTCTGATGGTGGTAGAAGAATACTGCCATACTTGATGACTGGGCAGCTGCATGCCATTACAGGCCTAGGTATACTTTCATGCTCTGTCCCAGATACACACTATTCTTGATACCAAAAGAGGATGACCTTGTCATGATGACATGAATTTCAGAACATAGCTTTCACCCTATCTTAATTTTCTCTCCCCGCACTTTCTTATATGCTTTAATCAACCACCATATTGCTCAGCCGAAGGTAAAATAATGGTCATGAAAATGTTGACATTGTTATTATCTCTTTATCTCAGAATTTGTGATTACACAAAGATATTAAACTCGAATTTTTTTTTCTTCTGTACCACTCATACTTCCTGTGTCTACTAGGATGGAGTCTGGCAACTTTACATCCCTATTTTTCATAATGATTAAATATTCATACAAAATATGCCAAATCTATATGGTATATCCCTCGAATACACATTAGTTATCAGATGAGACAAATTTATCCTTGATCTTATCTCCTCTGATTTTCCCCAATCCAGATATGCATAGTATGGGATAATATTAGGAAAGTTTTAATAGCAAGCTTCTTATATATATTATCAGCCTTTACAACACGTTACAATATAGTGTGTGATTTAACTGACAGATCCTGTATTTTGAAGTAAAATGAGTAAATATATACATTCAAGCAGCATACAAAGTAGCTAATTCTCAACATAATTTATAATAGTAATAATCTGACAGTTTAAATCATATCTGTTAATTTCCTTGTTGGGAG
Source organism: Strix uralensis (assembly GCF_047716275.1). Classification (NCBI taxonomy): domain Eukaryota; kingdom Metazoa; phylum Chordata; class Aves; order Strigiformes; family Strigidae; genus Strix; species Strix uralensis. The sequence continues at coordinate 80,965,617 of NC_133973.1, forward strand.
GGTTTATGACACCTCAGAGGTCCAATATTTATAGCTAGTCTTCTGCTCTGTTAGCGATATGCTAATTCATTAGAGATATTTTTAATTAAATGTGAAGACTGAATTTTTATTTATTTAGAAAGAGGCTTTCAATTACTGTTAAGTGCATTCTCACTTTTAAGAAAGCTCAATCTTTAAGCCTATACCATTGACCAATTGAAAAACTAAGAGACTGTCTGAGCTCCTCATTGCACCATGGCTTTCCAAAATGGCTGCTGACTCCCTAAAGTACTGTAAAGTTTTCATTACAGGATTTCATAAAAGGAGTGATTGCAGCTGGTGGCTACCCTAACAGGCAATGAATTGCAAAAGTAATCTAAAAAAGGCTGTGTTATTTATTGGAATTACCATTGAAAAAATCCTACGTGCAGTGAGGATGTGAAGCAGGGGAGCTTGCACCAGTGGATGGGAGCTGCAGTGGGTGAACACAGGCTGTTCAGGAAAGACCAGCTGCAAAGCGAGGAGGAGAGGTGAGCTCAGTGCAAAGGAGTGCACTGAACGCATAGAACTTGGCCTTGGGACTGCTGATGAGCCAGTTCAGAGCTTACAGATAAGGATCAGAGGACAGACTGACACAGCCGACACCGTGCTATGCTTCTGTTACAGACCACCTGATGGAGCAGAGGAAACAGATGAAGCTTTCTTTAGAAAGCTGGAGGAAGCCTTATGATGACTGGCCCCATTCCTTATGGTGTCATTTTTGCTGGAAGGTCAAATAGCTCAGCATGGGAATAGAATAGAATAGAATAGAATAGAATAGAATAGAATAGAATAGAATAGAATAGAATAGAATAGAATAGAATAGAATAGAATAGAATAGAATAGAATAGAATAGAATAGAATAGAATAGAATAGAATAGAATAGAATAGGTTGTGCACATTAAGTAGACCCGTAAGAGATTCCTGAAGTGAGCTGATGACAATTTCCTGACAGAGGTGACGGACAACCTGACTAGGGAAGACAAGTCTATTGGAATTGTTACTCCAAAGCAAGCAAGAAAAGTTTGGAGATGGGGCAGTCAAGGGTAGTCTTATTGCAGTAACCATGAGATTGTGGAGCTTAAAATGCCCACAGGAGTGACCAAGACGAATAACTACAATACTCAACTTCAAAAAAATTTGTCTTGCTCAGGGATCTGAGCTGGTTCATCTTCGAGGACAGCCTCCTCAGAGCACAAGAATGGTCCATTCCAATATGCAGAAAGTCAAGCAAGCAAGGAAGAAGGTCAGCATGGATGGACAGGGAACACCCGAATAAGTTCAAAAGCAAAAACAAAGTACAGAGAAGGTGGAAGTGGGGATAGACTACCAAAGAAGAATACAAGGGCACTGCCCAAGCATGAAAGGGTGCTGGTTAGGAAAGGCAGAGCTCAACTGCCTTTGGGAGGTGAAGGGTAACAAGAAGAGTGTCTGTCTCTACTGGCAGCTAAGGGAAGTGGAGGTCCACTGCTCTTAAGGCAGGAAAACTAGTGATAAAAGACATGGAAAAGGTCAAGGTACTCAATGACTTATTTTTCTAAGTTTCCATTGACCAGGTTTGCTCTCAGGTGTCCCAGTCCGTGGGAGTGAAGCAGTACCCCCAGGGCATTAAGTGCTAGCTTCCTAGCTTCCAAAAGAGCAAAGAGGATCAGGAAAACTACACACTGGTCAACGTCATTCATTATTTGGGAAGGTTATGGATCAAATCCTCCTGGAAGCCATTTCCAAGTACAGGGGTCTGGGAATGGCCAGCTTGGGATCACCAAGGGTGAGCTGTGTCTGACCAACCTGACTGCGTTCCATGATGAGAGGACTGGCTAAGGCTGGGAATTCAGCTATTAATCTAAAATTATTTATTATAACTCCCTAGCATAAATGTAAAATGAGAGCAGAGGTAATTGCCTGATTATTCTGCAGAAGCGTGAGAAATAGTTGTGATAGAAAAAAAAAAAAAGATATGTGGGTATATAGAAATAGGACCAGATTAGCCAACATTATATAGCAGAAGTGCCTCTAATCAGTGAGGTACATTTCCTTAAAGAAATTATAATTGAACTTCAAAGGTCCTAATATTTTTATCCTTTGGATTCCTTATGTTGCATTATCCATAGCAGTTGGTACATAGATGATGCATAGTCTACTACTGCTACTTGTTACTCCATTGCCTGAAGCTGAAGCAGTTTGTGGCACTGATTGGAAAAACACTGATCCTAATTCATTACCAACACAGTTATAGCTGATCAGATGGCAGATTGTTTGTTAAGAAGTTGGAAATATGCAGAAATCTATTAATCTGGAGTATGCACACCCCTTTGTGAGCAGAATATCATGGTTACATATTCAAGCACTCAGAAGTTTGTAAGAAAAATTGCCTATGTATATGCAACTTTATAGCCTCTGACACATCCGTCATAATATTTTACGTGACTCATTATATTTCTTCCTCAATGTTTCTAGTTGTGTTTATTGTTATTCAAGGTGGGTTTTTTTGTTGTTTTCCTTATCCAGTGTTTGACCCCATATCTTATTTAGCACACATTCAAACCTTGTATTGAAAGTAAAATTATTTTTTTCATCACCGTTTCCATGGTGGTTTTGCTATAGTGAGCAAATGCTTCATAAATACAAATGCCTAAGATTCAATTTGTTACAGCCATTTTTCAGTTTGAAATTAATCACTGTTGTACTAAAATGCTCACTAGTTTTGGGTATGCAGTTTCGATCACTTGAGACCTGACTTCTTCATACACTAATTTATAACATTGTCCTCATTCAAAGCAGTCTTAATTGATTTTATTTACAATTGAAAACACAACAGTTCTGCAAATATGACCCCACATTTTTCACAGTGTATCCAGAAAGCAAGAAACATAGTTACAAGGGTATTTCATGCACTAGATAAAAGATATATTTTTGAAATTCAGGTGTAGGTTTCAGGAATTTTCTTTTCCTTCCCTTCAGACTCTGCCATGCTTTACAGCTTTGTATCTCTCTTTCCCCTAGGAGATAACTAGTCTATCACCTCTCACTTTCTCCTCTTGTGGCTCTCTGCTCCATAGGCTACCTCTTCCTACCAGAGATGGTCTAACTGATAGATACCTGAGCAATTGTTCTCAACAGCAGTATTCAACTTTAAAATCTGCTGTTTCATTTTAAGAATGGAAAAAGGTACTACTTTTAACATGGCTGCATTAATGATAGTAACATCCTATTTCACAGCCATCAGGTTCATCTCTGGTGTTACACATCTTCAAACCAGAAACAAATGAATCAGGCATCCTACAGCATTTTCTTTCAGTGTAGCCTGAGAGAATGAAGCATTGGGTTAAGGCTTCTGTTAAAAATGTATGTGATCATAAAAGCAAAGACTATATTATCATTCATGTGTGAAGACCTTAATTTTAGCATTCCCTAATGCTAGGTATTCTAAGTTCTAATTCTAAGAAAAATTAATGTCCCCTACTATTATTTTTTAAAAGTGTTTGCATATTTACATGTAAAACACAAATATATCATAAAGTATATATACACCTATACTCTCATTTATATGTTTGCATTGGCTAGCTATGAACATAAACAAATCTCACTGAATCATCAGGAAGTATATTTAAAAAGATATTTTAGTATTCTAATTCCCATTGGTTGGCATGAAGCACATTGTCTTTTGAATGAATATTAGTACATAAAGAGCAAATGGGTGAAGCTAGAAAGTAAGTCAAAATACACTGATTGATAGAAACAGGGAACTGCTGTGTCACAGAAAATAACCAAACTTCCTACTTGTATTCCTGCTAAGTAAGAACTAACTAGACCAGCTGACAGCCAACCTCCTGCTAACTCTCACCTGAATTTATATGTTATTTGCTCCCCCCACCCCCACCTTCCCCACATACTTGTGATTCTGCTGTATACATAGCTGTTTGGACTTAGGCTTCTGAAGGTACACAGGTCTGCTAGATTCAAACTTCTGTATTTCTCATTTAGTCATATGCAGGTCCTTGTTTCTTCTCCATATCCATGCATCTACTTTTCCCACTGGTGTCCCAGCCACTGCTGGTGGGAAGGACAAGCTGCTGCCCAAGCTGAGAGCCTCCTATTCCCAGATGCCAAGGGAAATCCCATCTCCCATCATGGCACAGGTTGCTAACATCACTGCTGATCGACTGATGTAATTCTTACTTTATGTCAGAACAAATAAACAGAGCTTGAATAAGAGGGAAAGAGGAAAAACCAGTATCTAACATTAAGATATGGCACATGTTGAAGAGGAGGGGATTTTCTTCATTAAATGTTTCCCTCTTGTGTCCTGCAATGCATAATCTCCAGTGCTCAAGTTTGACAGAAAGCTGAGTCCTGATGTACCCCATGACTCCAAGTGTGTTTAGTTCCTGATATTTATCAAGTGGGATAGCATCTAGGAGTGAAAGGGCTGTAAACACTGCTGTATTATTTTGTATACATATGATAGTGATGGTTGTTGAGGCTGGGAAAGATTAAGCTGCTCTGTGAAAGGTTGGCAAGCCAGAGGAGGAGGAGGCTAAACAAGAGCACATAAATCCCAGTTAAGCATCAAGAGTGTATTGTTTGAGATTTGCTTAGATGTCTGCAAGCAGCTTGTGTCCCTTAGTCATTCTGGTGGTGAAATCCTCGTTTGAGGAGTCAGAAGTTGACTAAAATTAGTTTGATAGGAAAAAAAGCTTGTTGCCATGCTTGCAGAGCAGTATGAAAACATGCCAAACAACGAGGGGAAAAAAAAAAAAATAAAGGATAATCTTCAGGCATAGGAAGCCTGTCAACTATCAAGCTGAGAAATACTGATGTATTGCAACTGTTGCATATTTTAAGTCATCATATATTTTGAGACAATGATACTAGATGACCAGTCAATCTCTTGAATTTCCCTCATCTCAGAAACCAGGCAAAGTCATTTTTCAAAGTCAGATTTACTGAAACTGAACATATTTTAAGAACCAACCCAAAACATGACGTGTTTCCTCTGGAGAATGCTAACTATTACATCATAAATTAAATCCTAGATGTTCTCAGAACTAAAAATCATAGACATCAAAGGCTTTCCTCACAGTAGACACTGTGTACTTGACAGGCTAAAACTCATTAAAAATATCCAGCATACCTGTGTTCTTTAAACGTGGACTTGAAAGACAGGATGGTGTCAGTTTGTTGAATTTGGATCATAGGGTAACTCTACAGTCAGAGCTATAGCTGCTAAAGACTAAATTGAGCTGATAATGAGGACATTTCAAGTAACAGTCTGATGCACACATGCCTAGATGGCGAACTAGTGACGTGATAAAAGGTGGTCAGAGAGCCACAGCATACTGGACCACTATTGTGGGAAGCATCTGTAAGGGGGGAAAAAAAGCCACTTTTAAGTTCGTAAGAAATTTTATAGAAAGCTAGTAAAGAGATTTTTTTGAACAGGTGTAATATAATGAGACAGACTGGAATCAGACAGGATTTAAGCTGTTGCATTTGGTATTAACTGAGTCGCAATATGGCAATATTTTGAAGGTGGGAAAATGAAACTTAAGATACAGCAAGCACCAGATTCTCAAAAATAGATTGGAAACCATAGCATTCAGAGGGACTTTTTCACACCTAATACATGGAAATGGTGTTTTGAGAGGATATTGGAAGTTATTTCCTTGGGAGGGAACAAAGTAACTGTATGTGAAATGAATAAAAATCTGTTTGAAGCAGAACAACGATTTGCAACAATTATTTCAGGTTTGGAACCAGGCCACAGGTAGGGAAGATAATCAACGAGGATGAAACAGGGTCTTAGTAGCTGGAATAGAATACTATTCTGTATTCATCATTTACAATCAGAAAACCTGTCTCACTTGCATAGGAGACAGATTTTCTTGTAGCTCAGCATCAGAGAGAAGAATAGACGACTGAGTTCACCTATCCAGTTTCTTGCAGAGGTGTGTGTTCCGATACAGATTTTGGAATTCAGATTGGTACGTGATGACAAGAGCCTCTGTGATAGATGAGCTAAAGCTGACCTTAATATCAGCTCAGCTTCATGTCAGCTTTAGCTGAAGTTGCTGGATTCAGCCACTGAGTGAAATGCGATATATAGAGATTCAGTTTAACAGTGCCTTCTGCTTTAAATGATGGGACAGATTAGTTAGCCCTAGTTTAGGCATCTCCAGATTGGGTATTTAAGTCTCAAGTAGTCCTTCTAGGCTCCCTTTACAATCCATGAACGGCAAGTAATCTCATGTTAAGAAAAGCATCTAAGAAGAGTAAGATGAATTACTCTCTGGAATGCTTATCTCTATTGACTTTAAAAGAAGCCTAGGGAACCGGCTGAGATTTACACATCTATGCTTTGGATGTGTCAAGGCTGGGCAGATTAATCTCTCTTTTCAAGTTTGATGGTTGCTTTTTTTTCCCCCTAAGTTTGTGTTTAAAACCATAAGGAAGTGTTTCCATTTTTGCTACTGAATCCTATATTTAACTTCTCTAAGGATATATAAGTGAACAACCCATTTATGTTTCCTGTTCTTTCTAAATACACTGTTTTGCTATATCTTTCTTTACATCATTACAATATATATAAACTGTAAATATATTCTATAATTCCAGTAGCTGAGAGAGTACGATTGTCACACATAAATATGCCAAAAGAATAAACCACAACAATGAAAAGTTAAGAGCTCAATATAAGAAATGTAAAAAAGAAGAGGATTTGAGAGAGAAACCGTCTTTGACAGCTGTCTCTTGGTAAGCCTAGAACTCTTCATGGGAAGGTAGAACCATTTCTGGTTTATATAGTGTCAGCAATACCAGAACCACAAACTTCAGACTGAGGGAAATCTTTAGATACCTCCATACAGCTTGAAACATTTAATTTTTCTTGTCTTTTTCTTGTTTTTAATTATTTGTTAATTATTATTTGTTTTATAATTTGTTACATTATTTGTATTATTATTTGTTAATTATTATTTGTTAATATATGCTTGATATTGTTATATTAACTTATACAGAGATGGATTCAGCTGGGATGTCTTTCATCTGGAAAACTACCAAACAGCCTGCAAATGCATACATACTACATATTAACATGTAATATGCCTCTGCCTACATCAGAAATTAAATAATTCAAGGAAGAAAGATTTGCAGTAGTATCTTGCTTGGTCCATTTTTTTGCAAATCTAATAATAAAACAGACTCACAAAGAAAAAGACTGCCCCACCAATGGCTTGATTACACAAAACCTCTGTGCTCACTGCTGTCACTCATCTGTCAGCCAACAGGCTCAATGGATGAGTTTGATATGGGTTTTGGTGTGCCTTGTCACGTTCTGAATCCTTGCACACTTCTGGTAGGAGTCACGTTCTTGGAAGGACTAACTACAAGTGTGTTTTGCTTTTCAATACAGATATGGCACATTTTAAAGCTCTCTTGCCACTTCTGTGACCATCAAAACAAAAAAGCCTTTTTACAAGAGATGATCATCACTGAACATTGATGCACTTAACACTGATATAATTATCTAAAGATTATGTTACATTAAGAACAGTAATAATATAATATAGCATAACTGTGCATGAACATGTAACAGCAGACTACAGAATTACTGGATAAATAACCAAAACCAAGATTCAAATACAAGCATTCTTCCAGAAGTGCTATGGTGTGCTATGGGTGATGAATACAAAGAAGGGATCTGTTCAGATAAATAGTGGGTACATACCACATAAGCCTAGACAAACTGTAGACAATTTTTCCATGGTAACCAAATTATGTAACATTAATAGTTCTAACAGATGGAGGATTATTCACTTGTCAAAAATAGCGACCCTAAATTAAAGTTAGTCTCATAATCAAAACTGATAAAAAGAAAAGATTTTTTTAAGTAAATCAAGTTGGCAAAACTTAAAGTAAAGGGGCAGATACAAAAGGTGATATTTTGGAAGATCATCCTGTCTCATCTTCTGAGGTCTCCCTGGAAGCCAGCTGCGAAAGTAACAGAGATTTTGTTTGTCTGGAACGCTTTTCTATTATTTGTTAGTTTATAATTATTATTTTAAATCTTAGACAGTTCTTGATAAAATGCTAAGTTATGCAAACAGAACCTAGGCTGGAGACCAAAAATCTGCATCTGTTCCTTAAGCAAAATCTTATCCTGAACCTACTTGAATTTATTTTTTTCTGCATCTGCAGACCTAATCAGGTAGGGCTGTATCCCCCTTATTTACTGATCCCTAAAAAGAGGCAAACTAACCTATTACAGTGAGTTTCTTAAAAAAAATATTGAAGTTTTAGCCTGTAATCAGATCAATTTGCATAACTCCTTATTCACGCACCCAGGATCATTTATCATTAATGGACTTTGCGGAAATTATGATGGAAAAACAACTTAATAAATAGAACAAAATTACTCAAGTGTGGAAAAAAATATCTGATATTTTTATACAACTTGAGATCACTTGTTTGCTTGTTTTTCCAAAGAATTGTCAGTACATGCAAAAAAATCAGATTATTACTGAGCATGTTCTGAAATGTTAAATAGTAAGCCACATTTTGGACTCATTTTTATTACAAAATGGCAAATACAACATACAAGATTCCAACAACACACGTTACAAGCTTCTCAGTTGTAGAAGTCTTTTTATCCTGTGTATCAATGACATAAGCTGAGTAATATTTAACAACATTTCAGTTTAAATATTTTAAAGACTCAGAATTGTTTTCAGTATTGCCACATTCCATATACTAAGTTAGCTACTGTACAAATAAAATCCTGCATTTGTGTGATTACTGCACAGCGCTTGCAGGAGTTAAAAGTCAGCACTTTAAAGTCTGTGGTTTTATTTCACAGGGACTTAATATATTAGAATGTGTGGGTGACTGTCAGACTTTACGGCATTTTATTACATCCAAGCAAGAGGAGAGAAAGAGAGATTCTGAAATGTAAATTTGACAACTCGTTGGAAATTACCGTTACTTCTTTGATTTTTAAAAGTATGTGTCTTGTTGCAAATGTAAAACCTTCAAGAAAATTTGAAAAACACTAAAGAGAATGCTATATGCTTTTGACATTTGAGTTCTCCACAGTCTCATCTAAAGATACCACCCTACGCCTTATTGTTGTCTGTTTAAATCTTTCATAAAAGACTAACTTGCAGTGTCAAGGCCACTGGCTAACATCCATTTTGACAGTGATGAAATTACCTGGAGTGATGCAGAGTCTCCCGAGGCACCCTCTGTCACAAGTAATGAAATATGAAGGGACCAAAAAAAATTTTCTGGCTCTGCATAACAGAGCAGAGGAGAAAAAAGGTAAAATGAAAAAAAGGAAAAAAAAAAAAGAATAAAACACTTTGAAAAGTATGAGCGGAGACATATTTGTCCCCAAAGTAATCTTCAAAATCCACAGAAGCAAGATAGATTTGCCAACAGTCATGGTCTGCAACAGTATGCAAACAGCGTTTCAGCATTATGGTCATGTTATAATACTCTAGAAAGGCAAAGCAATAGATGACAAATGATTCTTGCTCAGTTAAAGAAGGAAAAGAATAACGTTCAAGACCACTTCTCCTTGCCAATACCTGAGTAAGTCCATCTGGCTTTCTCAAATCTCTCCACCAAAGCAGTCTTCCCATATAATGAAGCTGAGTATGCCAACAGTTATTACACTTGAAAAATAATAGACAACTGATTGTTCTAATTTTGTTATACAGGGACTCATAATTGCACACGAGTCAGATGGAAATTAGACTGAAGTCAATGGGCTTCCAGTAACTCCAGAAGACTTCAGATCAAGCCCTATGAACTAGCATCCTCAGGAGTCCTGAAGTCACAGTCTCTGGAGTGCATCAGTTATTAAGGAATTTAAGGGACTTTCCCAAAACATGATATGCATATAATCTGTTACAATGATACCAGCATAATCTAAATGCTATGGACAACTCTATTCCAGTGTAGGAATCGGGGTTTTTTTAATGCAGTTCATGATGCAAGAATGCAATGTTAAACTTACCCTTGTACTAGAATATATAAGGAGGAAGGGAAGGTGTGATACCTTGTCAATTAGCTAAGCTTTCCTGGGACAAGAATGACTAAATCGGTGCTGTTGACCTTCAGTTCAACTGCTGAACATTTTACCCAGTCATCACAAATATATAGAAGAATGTAGTGAACAAACTCAAAAATGCAAGGTACTTTTTTTACGCAGTCCTGCCTTTTCACTAGTCATTTATCTATTGCATTTAAAAATTTTTATCATTATCATTAAAAAGGCCTATATCAGGCCTCTATCGCCACTTTAATCATTTATAGAGATCCAGTGCCTGAAGTATCCTGATTGCTAGCTACTGAGTGTGCATCTCACCGTAACCTCCTAGAGCTCACCTTGCAGCATCTCATTCATTCAGTTACTTTTGAACATTGCATTGGGTCTCTCCATTTCCAGCACCTTCACCATAGTAGATTTGTCATAGTGAAATATTAATTTTGGTCACCTTAGGGTTCAAATGTGTGGTGGGGTTTTTCATTATTTTTTTAACAATTAAACTACTTTTCATGCTTTTGGTACTAATACACCCATTTATTCCCTTAAATCCTTTAAAACAATTGTGGCTGATGGGAAACATGACAGCAAGTGCGAAGCAGAGCAGGTCTTCAGCTTCAGTGTAATTCAGACACATACTAAGTACAGTGTGAGACTAGTGAAAAATCATTTTGCCCTTTTTACTTATAATCCTTATAGGAAACAGATTTTATGCTATCACTTCAAAAAGCAGAACTAATCAAGAACATTCAGAGGAACTAATGTAACAGGCTTAAAATCAAACTTTTGTCTATAGTTGTAGTTGGAAATACTATTTCCAGCATAAAAATATGAATTAGGATGGAAAAATACAGTTAGATTAAGCAATAAGTCACAAGCCTTGTATTTATGCCTAACAATTACAGATTTTGGATACTACCAATGCATCACTGTGAATTTTCAAAAAATTAAGCATCTGATAAACCCTCTCCCATCCTAATATTTCTTTCTCTGTACCACTTACACAAAGTCTATGTAGAAAATTTAAGATAATTTCTGGGGCCTCTATATCTATTGGACTATATGAATATAGGCATTGAGTTACTGGTGCTTCAAAGAGCTCTGCTTATTCCAGTGGTTAATCAAAATACCCAGTGATTCACAGTACTATCCACAAAGTATGATTTGCCCAGAGATGCCAGTATCATTATCAGAGATATATTAGTACACTAGAATATATATTTTCTACTTATTTAAAAACTTTTAGTATTTCACACAAATAGTATTTCATTTTTAATGTAAGTGATGTTGATTTCTACCAAAGGATAAAATATAAGCTAATTTATAATACAAAAGAAGAATTTCACACTACATTTCTATATATTCATTTCTAAAGAAACTTTGGTAAATTAATTATGACCAAACTGTTATGTTACAAAGAGGACAGTTCATTTTAGATGCCTTTATTTTAAGGTGCTCCAAGTTAAGTATGTCATGAGGCCTTTCTTCAGCATTAGTAGGATGTTTTAAAGTTTCTTAAATTCAATGACCAGCTGAATGCCTATAAGCCCTTCCTGGAGTATTATGCATGTAAAGAACCAGCAACCACCCAGACAAAACAAAGAAAAAGTGACATACAATTAGGTTCTCAAACATAAGAGCATTTGATTTGAGGAGAATGCTGCCTTAATAACAGAAAGATGACCTCCAGTCAGTACTGGTTCGGCAAAACAGCATCGTATCTTAGAACAGACCTGAATTATACATGAATTCTAAGTCTTTATTACACCGCCAACCCCTGCCACTAAGACCTTCTAACCTTGCTTAACTGAGCATTTTTAGTGTTATATATCATTCTACTCTGAAATCCATTTTTAAAAAAAAGTAATTAACCTGTTGCAATCTATACAGAAAAGATCATATTTTGAAAGAGAATTTCCTGGCATTCTGCTTCTTCCTAGTCTAGAAAGCATCTTCTAACTTCACCTAACACTATTAGACAAAGAATTCCCCAAAATTAACAAACATCAGTGACATGAGACTATTACAGAGTAAAACTTTTCAATTTATCTCTTAAGTTACCATGGTTAATTACTTGGACAACTGAGTCATCCAAAGCTACATGCCCTATAACTGTTCATCCAAGGCTGTACTACATTTCAGTCACTGCACAGAAAGTCCTTGTAGAAGCCATATAGTTGAAAACAAAGGAACACTGCATTTCAGAAGGAAAAGCCAATTGGCAGAGGACAGAAACATCCAGTCATTGGAAGAAACGATTTTTCACAGAACAGCCTTTCTGTCACTGTTCTCTCTGTCCCAAGCCCCAAGTGAGACCTATAAAATACCTCCAACATACGAGCCTGGAAACCAAAACCCATTATTATACCAGACAGTAAAAGTTATGGACTGAATAAAGATATTGCACATTCCACTTTTCCCAGTAACATCCTGCCAACTACCCCTGAACGTTTCATAGGCATTCACCACCTGCTTCTGTCAGCTCCACACCGAATAATGATTTTCCCACCTCTGCTTTGTTAACATACCCTTCTTTCACCAACTGCCAACCACTCTTCTCTTTCAAATTGCTTTGCTGATTAGCAGAATAAAACTAAACACAACTGTTTCTAAGTGGTAGCTAATTATTCACTTTCTGTTCTACATCTAAACTATGTGTTTTAGTGCCCTGTTTCTCTTCAGCTCAGTCAGTCAATCTAACAGAAGACACTAATTTTCTTTTTTTCTGATTAGTAAAAGGTGTGCTGATATACAGACATACAGCTTCACAGAATCTTCCTGGAGTGATTTAATTATATAAGATATATAATTATATAATTATATAATTATATCATATATCTTGTACAAATAAGATATATTTATTTATATAAGATATATAAATATATATATTTAATTATATAAGATATATAAGGTATATCTGCAGTTTGTTCTGTTCAGAGTAAAACATAAATGGGAGTTGAAGATATGACATGAAATACCATGCAGGAAGTACAGAACTATCTAATTTTAAGTATTTTGATATACCAAAAATCATCTCCTTTGCAAAATATATAGGCATTATGTCTATGTTTATATTGATTAGCCCAGACTCAAGTGCAAATACAGAAAAATACTTGAAACAAAATGCTTTCATTTTATTTTTTTTTGATTGAGGGCCTCAATTTGAAAAAACATACTGAAATCACTGGGAGTGGTGGATACTTGGCAACTCTGAGAATCAAGTCCTTCTTTATTTACTACAGTTAGTAGTTGTCCTCAGATTCATTTAACTATGTTTTGAAAGTGACGTATCAGATGAGAACAAATAAAATATCTGAATCCCCATTATAAAAAAAAAAATGAAAAAAAGTTGTAGCACCAGCTGTCTCCAGACAAAGTCAGATACAAAGTAATAACGTTCTCTTTGCAGCACCTGTGTTCAATTTCTAAGGTACATCTGTCATTTTATTTTAACAAACTCTAACAAGATCAGTTCACAGCCATCTGTGTCTCTCTTCCTTGCAAGCAATTCACACTGTGTCACTTTAAAAAATACCATTCAAAGCAAAACAATTTCAAAAGATTAGAGATGACATTTTGAAGTTCATTAGCTTACAATAGATATTGGTGCTTAGCTGCTGGCTGAGCCTAAAGCATGACAGTCTTTCCTGGTGCAAAGGGTTGAGATAATGACAGATCTGACCAGAGTGTGTCAGAACAAAATTGTTATTTGCGTTACTTATATTAGTCAAATAGTCCTTGGTCACAATGTTGGTTCATTTGTTCACATGGTGGTGGTATAGAAATTCTTATATGCACTATGTATTCCCTGCAGTGATGTTTATCACCTCTGGGAGAGGGATCAGGACTGCTATTTTGCTGTACTGGGTAATGTAACTTATGATATGATTACATCACTGGCCATAAGGTTAATGTGAGGAATGTATTTCAGGTCTTGTTTAGGGTTACACAAAATTTTTTTAAGAATACCACCCAGATATCTGTCCCAAGGCTGGATAGTCATGGGTGGCAAGGCATGTGGGAGAATATGGGCAGGTATCTAGAGAACTTCTGACTTCCAATGGTTTGGAACTTCACTCCCGAACAACTACAGGACCCTGGTGAAGTGATAGAATATTTGAAAGGAAAATGCTGTGGCTATTCCAAAGAGGCACAACTTACCACATTGTGCTGGGCCCTGGCCAGTATCTACCAACCACTGTTCGATATCATACAGCACCCTCAGGGGGAAGGGAGGGAAAAAAAGACCCACAGACACTTTGACAGCCCTCATGACAAGCACTATGGCTGCTCAGACCCCTGCAATAGTCACTGAAGCTGAACTAGAGAACCAACCTGTGCTGGTATCAGGTGCCCCTATACAGAAGGAGAAATACAAAAAAAAATCAGTTCATTTAGTGAGGGATGAAGGTGAACCAGGGTCATCATGAGAACAGGGGGAAGAGGCACAACCAGAGATGATGACCCAATCTCTATCCCTGAGTGAGCTGTGACATATGTGAAAAGATTTCAGCCGCTGTCCAGGTGAGCACATTGTAGCTGGCTGCTCCAATGCTGGGATAAAGGGGCTAGTAGCTTGGAATTAGAGGTAGAGAAGCTAAGCAGCTGGTATCCTTGTCTAGGGAAGGGGGCATTGACAAGGCAATTGGGAAAAAGACACAAGCCCTCAGCCTCTGGAGGTGACTTCTGTCAGGCATGAAGGAAAGGTATCCCTTCAAGGAAGATGTTACATGTCACCCAGGCAAGTGGACCACTATGGAGAGAGATATCAGTACTTGAGTGAATTAGCTATGCTGGAGGTGATCTATAATGATCCGGATAATGAGCAGTTACCCACAGATCAAGATGAAGTCCAGTGCACACAGCACATGTAGCGGAATTTTCTATGAAGTGCACCACCGTCATATGCAACTCATTGGCAGTAAGGTCCTGGAAAGAAGGTGAGAAGGTGAGGTGGATGAAGTGGCTGACCAACTCCAGCAATACGAAGGAAGTCTCTCTTCCACCCTATGGTTTTGGCTGTGGAGAAACTGCCAGACATGCTAGCTGAGAAAATGTCTTGAGAGTTCCAGCAATTCAAGGATAAGTTCTGGTCCCAACCTGTATGGGCCCATATCTCAGTTATTAGGAGTAAGCATTCCTCTGCTCAACAGAGAATACAACAACAGAGAACAGAAGGTACCCATCATGGGGTATCCTGTGGTTTTACCTGCGTGACCATGGAGAGGACATGAGGGAGTGGGATGGAAAACACACCTCTACCCTGGAGGCGCGGGTATGTGAGTTGCAAGGAAAAACATTCACAAAAGGGGATTCTTCCTGGGAAAATGCCACTCTAGTTTCCAGTGGTCAGTCCCCCATACTGAGCAGAAAGGCTGATCTTACTTCCGATCTTAATAAAGGGACTTCTGACTGGTATTTGCAAGAAATGAGCAAGGAATACTATGACCAGGACTAAAGGGGCCCTGCCTCCAGCCAAGTGGAGGAAGGGGACAACTGGGTTTACTGGACAGTGTGGATTTGATGGCCTGGCACATCAGACCCACAGGAGTATAAGGCTGTAGTGGACACCAGTGCACAGTGACCCTAATGCCATCAAGCTATAAAGGGGCAGAACCCATCTGTATTTCTGGAGTGACCGGAGGACCCCAACAGCTAACTGTATTGGAGGCTGAAGTGAGTCTAACTGGGAATGAATGGCAAAAGCACCCCTTTGTAACTGGTCCAGAGATTCTCTGCATCCCTGGCATAGACTACCTCAGGAGAGGGTATTTCAGGGACCCAAAAGGGTATTGGTTGGCCCTTAGTATAGCTGCCTTGGAGATGTTGCTTTTGCTCAAGAACCTGGGTGCACTTGATGGGTGATGCAGAAGGATGAGGAATTTCAACATACTTAAAGGGAATTTGATTTTGGGCGACAATAGCCAGTGAATTAAATTGCATGATATTAATTACTAAATAACGCTGCCACTGTATACCATCACTACCACACTTGTTGTGTGCAATATCAATGGTATTATAGTAATGGTCACCCAAATCACTGAATGATGGACTTTGATGAAACTGAATGAAATGCAGCAATGATGGAACTTGAACTGGCTTCAGCAACTGGTGCCCAGCAACTCCCTTAAGATTGACATCTTCAACCCGCAGACTGTGGGCATGGGCCATGTCAAATACACCAGCTGCAAGGTCTGGATGCAGCATGCAACACTCTGACACCACTTACCATCTCTCCTGCCCTAAAAGACTGTTACAACAGATGGAGCCCCAAACTCATGGACTCAATGGACACTTTAAAGGGATGACCCATAGACTAGGGGAATGATATCTCTCTGTGTGTATATTTTATATATATATATATGTATCTCAAAGACAGGAGAAGTGGTAATGATTAATTGGAAAGTGTAGGATCTGGGCATGACGTAAATACTATAGAATAAGGGATGGATAATGTCCTGGGTTCAGCTGGGATAGAGTTTTCTCAAGAAGCTGAGAGGAGATGCAGCCAGGATAGCTGACCTGAACCAGCAAAGGGGATATTCGATACCATATGACATCATGCTCAGTACACAACTGGGGGAGCTGGCTGAGGAGGGGGAGGGATCATGGTTCAGGAATGGGCTGAGCATTGGGTTCTGGGTGGTGAGCAACAGCATTATGCATCACTTGCTTCATATATTCTTTTACTAGTATTGTTATTATTATTTCTTCTCTCCTTGTGCTGTCCTTGTCTCAACCCAGGAGTTTTTACCTTTTTCTTCTGATTCTCCTCCACATCCCACCAGTGTAGGTGGGGGAGTGAACGAGTGGTCACGTGGTACTTACTTAGTGGCTGAGCCTAAACCATGACAGATCCATGTGTTCAAGTGTAGGTTAGTTATGAAAAAATGCAGAGCTTGCAGAGGACCACTAGTCCCTCTTCAGCAGCAGCTCTATTGTGTTACCAGAGTTAAACCTACTAGAAGGGGTTACAAGTTTTTGACATCTCATGGTGCTCACGTACTCTTTTCTTTAGTAATTCCCTACTATGAAAGAGATCTAGAAGGTTAAGTACAATCAATGTTTATGCTTCCTGAGAATCCCTGAAATGGAAAGCTAGTGGGCAGAGGAATCAGTCTTTCCATAGCAATGTAGCAAAAGTCTCCAAACAATGAGACTACAGCCACAGGTAACTGGGCTATAGGTTGTTCCTAAGCAGTAAAGGAAAAGCAGAAAATGTACATACTGCAAAGTTGTTTAGGCATGGTTTTCTAAATTCCCACTTAAGAATAAAAGGTTTCAAAGAATGTGTACCAAAGCATAATTATTTAACTAAAAATAAATTAATAAGGATAAGCCCCGAGTCTTACTGGATATAGTCTTCTCACCTTGTATAAATAAAAGTCTACTTTGATCCAAGTCCTTCATACATGGTATCAAATCACATCACCCAGAACAGCAGCAGTTTGGAAATACAATAATGTGTGGCATTAGAAGCAGAATTTCTGATGCAGAAATTAGGACCAAGGGAGAGACAGCACATTAATTCAGTATTAAACAGAGCCAATTTAGGGGAATGAAAACAGAACAAAACAAAAAACCCAGAAAATTATCAGATCAGAGCCAAACACTGTGTATTTATTTTTGTCCCTCTGTAGTCAAATAAAGCATTCATTTTTCATCATTTGTAGAAGCAAAACTTTGCTATTAGTAAAGAAAATGTGTTGTGGTCTAATTATAAAAATGATACTTCTGTCTAAAGACAGAAGTACAGTTTGTAAACCAGGCAATTTTCTGTTCCAGTATATGTTTGATAATGAATGTCAGTCAGTCAGAGACTAAAGTCACCTACAGATAAGCAGCTATGTATAACTGCATCCTATCTGTATAATAGAGGAAGCTACAGTTAGGAACCAAGCTTTTGCACCAAGGTAAATGCTGAGTGCTAGAAATGTAAGGACAGACTGTAAAGATAACAAGTCCAAATTGTTACTATAGAGTTAGTCTGTAAGAACACAGCAGACTCAAAGAAACCAAACCTACAGAGACAAGGGATTATGGAAAACACTTAGCAAATCAATCAAAGCCAACAAATATGGCAAAGGTAAGAGACTTTTGAGAGCCTAAGGCACTTTGTGCCAGGTTAATTGCAATGAAATAGGCAGCAATTTAAAATGATGAGTAATGGACAGGTTATAAAAGCATTCCAGTAGCTCTACACTGGAATGCAATGAACCTGTAGACTCTTCCAAGCAGCAGTGAGGAGTAGAGATAGGACATGACTGTCTGGCTTACTGTGGGTAATAGACTGTGCTCAAGAACTTCACAAAGCAAAAAAGGAAAAGAGTGTCTGACGTTAGAATTCATGCTGCCAGAGACTTGGCATCTTGGCAGTTCTTCATGGCAGCAAGGATTTGAGAAGTAAAAGATGTAGACCTCTGAACCATAACAGAGCAATGTCCTTATACTCTACTTTTATGCATATCAACATTTGATTTTTTTCCCTTTCACAGAGGCTTTATCTACACTTCAACTTTTAAGCCAAAAATACCTCTTTGCCAGTTTGTTTACCCTCTCTGACTAGCAAAAAAGAGCTATTCTTGGTTAGTTGACACCATACGACGGATAATCATAGAATCATAGAATGGTTTGGGTTGGAAGGGACCTTAAAGATCACCTAGATCCAACCCCCCTGCTATGGGCAGGGACACTTTCCACTAAAAGAAGTTGCTCAAAGCCCTGTCCAACCTGGCCTTGAACACTTTCAGGGAGGGGGCATCCACAACTTCTCTGGGCAACCTATTCCAGTGTCTCATCATCCACACAGTAAAGAATTTCCTCCTTATATCTAATCTAAATCTACCCTCTTTCCATTTAAAACCCTTACCCCTCATCCTATCACTACAATCCCTGATAAAGAGTCCCTCCCCATCTTTTCTGTAGGCCCCCTTTAAGTACTGGGAGGCCTCTATAAGGTCTCCCTGGAGCCTTCTCTTCTCTAGGCTGAACAACCCCAACTCTCTCAGCCTGTCCTCATTAGAAAGGTGCTCCAGTCCCCCGATCATCTTTGTGGCCATCCTCTGGACTCGCTTGAGCAGGTCCATGTCCTTCTTATACTAGGGGCCCCAGAACTCTACACGGTACTCCAGCTAGGGTCTTACAAGAGTAGAGTAGAGGGGGAGAATCACCTCCCTTGACCTGCTGGCCACACTTCTCTTGATGCAGCCCAGGATATTATTGGCTTTCTGGGCTGTGAGTGCACAGTCCTGGCTCACAGTCAGTTTTCTATTAACTACTACTCCCAAGTCCTCCTCTGCAGGGCTGCTCTTAATCCACTCATCATCCAGTGTATTTGTGCATGAGATTGCCCTGACCCATGTGCAGGACCTTGCACTTGGCCTTATTGAACTTCATGAGGTTTGCCCAAGCCCACCTCTCAAGCCTGTCCAGGTCCCTCTGGATGGCACATCCCTTCCCTCCAGCCTGTCGACTGCACCACACATCTTGGTGCTGTCAGCAAACTTGCTGAGGGTGCACTCAATCCCACTGTCCATGTCTCAGGCAAAGACATTAAACAGCGCCGGTCCCAACACTGACCCCTGAGGAACACCACTCATCACTGCTCTCCACTTGGAGATGCTACTATAATGTTACTATAAAGGCCACACTATATCACAGGTAACACATAAAAAATCAGCATGTACACTAAAAAGTATGCATGGATGTCAATATTTAGTACAAACACAAATGCTTTTATTTTCTCTATAAAACTTGCTAGTATCAATGCTCTTTATTTTCAATACCTAATAAGAAAGTCACAGTTCATTTCTCCTATGTTCCCAGAAGAGATTCAAGCCTTTGCCTAAGTACCTTGACTGAGAATGGTACAGTAAATACAGCCAAGAATGAAGCTGGCAACTTTTGACATGTCAGTTGGTGGGAAAACAATTACCTGTCCTTCCACTCCTTACCTTGAGGTGAGAAGTATCCTCTTTAAGTATTCTAGATTATCACTCAGCTTTTAAAATAGTAACATTTCTGTGACGAATAGCAATTTCTTTTCTTTTGGGTCCTTAGTATGTTGATTTGATTCTTTCCCAGATCACATAAAATCTTGGGTTGTTTACATAGTATACAACTATGTGTATTGCACATATATTAAATTGTATGGCTACTTTTGTTGTGAAAATCTTAGTAAATCTTATTTAGGGGATACCTGCCTTATCTTATTTTTTGGAAGGATAACACTTTAAAAAACTGTAATTATAATTTTTAATGTACAGATATGTAAGACTGTTTTTATTTTTTCCCCTCCTGTTTCCAAATGCTCTGACGTCTTAACAAACTTACTTACACTTACAAACTACTTGCCATTATTACTTCAATTCAGGGTCACTTTCAGATTCTGAAGCTCTTGATGTGTTACTGCTTCATTGATTTATATATTGAGGATTTCCCACCGTTGCCTAACCTAAAGTGTCTAGGGCCCTTCAACATGCCCTATTTTATCTGAGATATTGGCATGATCCTGGTCAAAGCAACGCAAGATCTATCAGAGATTCATGCCCTTCTGGGCTCACAGCTAGAGGGCGGGCAGTATACCACAGGTATCTCAAATGCAACAGACAACTACATTAGGGAAAAAAAAACCAGACATGAAGGATGAGATTCAATGCTCAGGTAAAGATACCTATATTTATTTACATTTCCCAGCTACCACTATCATCAGCAGGGATGAAAGTTTTAATTAATTTGCCTGAATGTAAGTATCTAGCACCATTTGAAATTCTTTAGTGTATCCTGCCTGCCCTTCAGCTGCTACTCCAGAGGTGACGTAGGTGCTGTCTCATATCTGCCAGCCCTGGAAACACATCCCAAAAAGCCCGCAGTGGCTCAAGTAGCACTAAGCCTTACCAGAAGGTGTCCTTGGCCACTTCAGTCAGGGCCTTGAGAGCTAATCCCTGATCTTGGTTCGATTACCTAAGCAGTGTCTACTTCCTCTGAGATGTCAAGCATGTACATTGAACTGAGACCAACAACTAGATTGTTAGTCTCTGTTGTCTGTATTTACTAGACCTCCATTGACTATGACAGGAATTTAGACACTTGGCTCACTTGTAAGCACCTGTATAGTACACAAATTTAAGCATTCTAGTTTGAAACTGAGTCCCATTCAAAGAACACTGTTCTCTAAACGTAAGTTTCTAGTGACCTTGTATGTACAGTGCCATGCACCTTGAATGACATTAAGCACCTATGTTTAAGCAACTGTATCCTTCTCCAAGAGTGTAATATAACTTTGGTGTCAATTCGGGTGCCTAAGCAAAGATGTCTAGTGATATTTGGGATGTTCTAGGATACTCAAGACATGAGCACTATGCCATGGGATATATCAAGGCCACTTTCTGAAGTGACAGCTGGAGGTCAAAACCAGTATCCTATGGTATTTCAAACAACACTTAATGACTATATATAGGTACTTTAATTAAGCCATCTACAATTTCTTTTTCAGTGTGATCACAGACATTTTAGTTTAGAACTCCCCCCAAATCTCACATGTCGAAATGCTGAGAAGCCAAATGTTCCAATAAGAGAAAGTCCATAGAGAAGACCAGCAAAGAAATGTATATTTTATCTTTTACTTTCAAAACTATTTTAAGATTATAAACTCAGTTTATAAAAATACAAGAAACAGAGCCTCAAAAACTCCCATTTATTACAAATTAATTGATCTACAATTATTGGTTATCTATTCTGAATGAAATGTTAGGACCTCAGTGTAAACATATATTGAGATTAAATCTACAGTTGGATGAGCTCTCTCTGACTATCATACTGCCCATTTCCTACCTCGTACCACTTCACACAGATGCATTTGGTTCAGACACTCTAAAATTGCTTCTTTCAGAAAACACAGGTTAATTAACTCTCTTGCATGCTCTAGCTGAGCTGCAATGATACGCCTAGTAGGCAAGGAACCTGTTCAAAGTTCTGTGAAACAATTTATAAGTACTACTTTTGAACTGCCTTAAAGGATTAATGCAAGGCAGCACTAATAATAGTGAAGAATTTTACTAGTAATAACAGTTAACCTAGTTTAAAAAATAACAGAACAAAAAACCAGCTAAAACTAAACTGCAGTAAAGTTTTCAATAAACTCACTTCATATCACCATAACCTTTTACTGATAGAATAGTTTCTCCCTTGGCCATGCATTTTACTTGCTCCCAACATTATAACCTTCTAAGAAGTTAAAGGGTCTGCATAATGGGCGCTTCTTGATTTCTTATCCCATTTCACCCCATTTTGAAGACAAATCACCCAACCAAGAGTGTCAAATGTGCCAGAAGCACTAGCTCCCTCCATTCCCAGAGGCTTCAAGAACTCTCTCAATTTCATGCTTCCTTGCACAACTTTATTTACACTAAAACCATTCTGCAATGTGCTTCAGAGCAAATACTTGGTCTTGATCTCCCAGCAAATCTTGGCTATATTATCTGAACACTCTGTGAAGCCTTGAGTCTTTACTATAGACTGTGGCTGACATATCAGGTGAAATACAAGTGAACTGCATAATGGAAGTTAATGTCCCGTCAAAATGGGGTCAACAGGATACAATCAAACATGTGTATATCATCTACGCATAGCATGAAAGCTTTTCTTCAAAATAGTATTTAGATTTGAAGTGGATGCTGTAACCCAGGTATTTGGTATACATTGGTGTGGTGCTGCTAATTATCTTTTTGAAATTCAAGTTGGTGTCTCAGAGAGATTCTTTCAACAACTGTTCAGATTAATAATAATTTAATTTTAAAATCTATAATACTTGTGGTTTCTCAGCAGCATTTCCTCCAATAAACACAGCTACAAATATAACCCCAAAAATCTACTGAGGTTGCACTTGACAAGCTTAATTACACGGGCTTTTTAAAAAATTACTTTTATATTGTTTGATTGTCTCTGTAAATTATCAACTTAAACTTCAGCATTCAGCATAGTGTCTCCATAAAAAACCTGCATGCATGTATGTGAAGAAATAAATTTTGTTCTTGAAAGATACTCTTTAACACTCAAAGCTTTAAAAAATTCAGTAAACACTGCCGAATACCTATCTTTTATGCAGAATATAAAGCCTCTCTTCAAAGCTCTTATTTAAATATGTTAACTACTTAGAAGTTTTCTAATGCAAATTGGCATGAATTGAAAGACACACTGAAAAGTGTTTTTGCTGCATGCCATTCAAAGTTAAATGTACCTGTTTTGTACTTCTATAAAAGTACATCTGTCCCACACTTCCCTGGAAATTTTCTCACAGGAATTTAAATTATAAGATGAAAGAGAATACTTGTATTTCACAGTGTGATGGAAGGGACCTGGTTCAGTTTCTGACTTTGCTTGTTCTGACCCAGTAACAGGTATTTCATTCAAATTAACCATACAAAAATCTCAGCTATATAGAAAACAACAGTACGAAATGACAACTGCATTACAAAATAGTGCTAAGCAATTCTCACTGCTATCCATACAACTGCGTTTTCCTAAGTGCTTGTCTAAATTGAAAATGCTGATGAAACTCAAACTCAAACTTCTAAGTATTGAAAGATCATTAGATGATTACACACTCCCATCTACGTAGAGCTATATTTGGAATTTTGGATCTCTTATAGCAAGTTTTTTTCTTACTTTCACAGTCATAGGACATTTTTGTAAACAAGTGGCAAAAAATTTTACTTGTGGAGATAACAGTATTTTACATTTAGTTATCTCACAAAATATCTTCCATTTTCTTGTTGAGATGTGGGAATTTTATTCTAAATCAAGTGTCTACAGTTGGCAAAGACTTCTTACAAAGCCTTTTCAGAATTCTTCAGAAATTTTACTGCTTTTTCTGTAATGACATAAGAGACTGCTTCAGCAATGTCAGAGAAGTTTTTCACATAGATTTATTGCTGTATTAGAAAATAAATCACACATTTATTTACATTATTTACAATAATATTCTCACAAAAACTTCACAAGTATTTAAAGTGAATCTACTTTTATACTTGCTGTTCTGTGATTAGAAGAGTGCTTTATTTGTGGGAGGTGGGGTTCCCTTTATACAGCTATTTTTTTGTTCATTACTATTTTGGTATACAGCTTATGAACTTTCCCCAAATTAAGAAACAATAGCAGAGATAGCATTAGTTAAGATCAACAGATGCTCTGCAGATTGCCATAAAGCCCTGGTTGATAGTAAATACTGACTTACCTATGACACTCCATTCTTCAATTCTTAGTTGCAGAAATCACCAACATTAAAGCACCATAAACTTTATTGAATCTCATGTTCTTTTCACAAGATCATAAAATGGCTGAGGTTGAAAGGGACATCTGGAGGTCAGCTGGTCCAACCCCCATGCTCAAGCAGGGTCCTAGAGTAGGTTGCCAAGGGCTGCGTCCAGACAGCTTTTGAATGGTCTCCAAGGATAGAGACTCCACAACTTCTCTGGGCAGCCTGTGCCAGTGCTCTCACAGTAAAAAAGTCTTTCCTGATGTTCAGAGGGAACCTCCCATGTTTTGTGCCCATTGCCTCTGGTTCTGTCCCTGAGAAAAGCCTTGCTCCATCTGTTTTGCACCCACCCTTCAGGTATTTGTATGCATTGACAAGATCCCCCCACCTCCCCCTCCCCAGCCCCACCCCCCTGCAGCCTTCTCTTCTCCAGGCCAACCAGACCCAGCTTTCGCACCTTCTCTCCGTATGTCCAACGCTCCAGTCCTTTAATCATCTTGGTGACTCTTCACTGGACTTGCTCCAGTATACCCACATCCTATACCTCCAGGTGCTTTTCTGCCAAGCTGCTTTCCAGCCAGTGCCCCCAGCCTGTATTGGTGCCTGGGGTTGTTTCTCCCCAGGCACAGGGCTTTGCACTTCCATTTGTTGAACTGCATAAGGTTCCTGTTTTTCTTTATTCTTCTTAAAACAAACTACATTGGGATAACACTCCAGAGAAATACAACCAAAAGGTCAAAGCTATCAGAAAGCTTAAACTTCTTAGAGTTTAAAGTTCTATGGCGCTTTGGAAGAGCTTAAGGGATTTTACTTTGTAAACTTTGTATGTTTGTGAAATTTCTTTCTTCAATATTAAATTCATGCCTCCCTCCTACTCTTATCCAAAAGTAAGCCTGCTTAAATGTGAGCCTAAGTAATGAAAAACTTGAGTTAAGTAATGGATAAAGAACCAAAATCCAGTATCTGAAATAGCGCAAATCTTCATCTTTTTCAGTTTGTCTTAAACTGATTTTTTTAAAGAAAAAAACCTTTTCTCTACAAACCCGTGTGATATTTTTAAAAGTCACTTCATACATTTTCATTTTTTTCTTTACCTTGAAATTTTCAATTTTCTTTTTTAATTTCTGTATGAAGCCATGTGATCATCATGTTCTTGTGTCATATGGCACCACATGACAGCAAGAAACAAAGACATATTCATAATGTAATAACAGACATCATCCAATCATATGAAGGAGAGAGAAGCCATACTACAAATCTTTAGTATTTATGTAAGATAAGCGGTGGGCAAAATTGTCATATTCTTTCAAATCTTCCTTAAAACAATCTAACTCCATGATCTGACTTCACGACTTTGATCTAGTAAAGACCAACTCTGAAAACAGACCTCTTTATTTCTGAAAGCATTTTTTTCCAGCATCTGCTCTTAGTTCTCTCTTGAGCACCTGCTAATTTGACATTTGTTAGTAGAACTTTGTCTTACTTTTTCCATCTGTCTGTACTGACAACAAAAATAAGATAAATTCTTCTGCAGAGGAGTCAGAACTGGACAACAGTCTGTTAACTTGTTTATCTGGAAGCCAGGGATTAGATTACAATTCAGATTAAGTTTCTTCATTTAGCAAAGTGATTATGGTGTGTATTCCATTTGATGTGGCATTGCCGTTCTGGCCTGGACCTTGTTTTGGTTTATCTTTAATGGCAGTGGTCTAAAAACCAGGTTCCTATAACTTGTTCTAGTTTTAGTTCTGTCCAATTCTGTGGTGGCACAGAAATAGTTACAGTAATTTTGATTTATACACACACACACATATATATACATGTAATTAAAGGATAGTAACAGTAAGTAGTATTTCTGTATTGAATGAACATTATCCACGGCTTTAAAACTAAAATGGCACAGAATGAAGTATCTGTAGCTCTAAAATAAAAACGTCATGAGCAGTGCAAGCATAGGATAGTAGCATAGACTGTGGAGGTGCTGACATGGAAGGATAATAGAGGCCCCAATGTTACACATAAATTACCAATGGTCAATTCCTGGTCACTGTAGAGATGCAGTCTTGGGAGCTGGGTAAAGCTGGGTTTAGTTCAAGCTCAACAAAGAGCAAAGATCAAGCATACCTATGTAGAACCTCATATACAGCTTTGCTTTGGAAACTAATGAAGGAAGAACAGGCAAGGAGACTCAATAGAAGATTAGGAAAATTTGCAAGCAAATCCTCTCAAGCAAACCCAGGAGCACGGAGGAAGAATTGCCCAGCATCAGCAGCAGCCTTCTGCTGGTACAGAGGTGGGATGCTGAGTCCTCAGCACAACACCTCCTTTCATCACCTCCTTCTGGAGGAAAATGAGTGCTGATGGCCATAAGAACCAGAGGAGCATAACCCCAGTTACACACGTACACATACTGGGAGTATAACATTTTAATTGTATTACTATTGGGACATTTTTCTACGATTGTGTTCTTCTCTTTAGATGTGGTCTAGCAATAATTATTTGGTTAGACTGGTAACATTTGTACTAGATTCAGAATATATTGTTGGCTCTGTATAAAAGGTGTGTTCCTTTTTTGACCATAACAAAATTTTGCATGCAACACTGCAAGTGTTTAAAGGTAATAACAGCTCTGAGTTGCCATTCTGTGAAAGGCTGTAAGTTCACTTTTAAAGAATAATGTTGTTAACATTGGGTTTGGGGTAGACAGGGTAACCTTCCACAAGTTTTTTTTCAAACCTCCACTTACTCTCTTGCTGTAAACCTCTTTCTACTATGATTTTCTGCAGCAGCGTGTTCTGGTGCTCATCTGCATTCTATTGCAACTTTTGGAGATATTTTACATGCAATGACAACACTAATTTTAAATTTCTTTTCTTTCCCAGTGAAACTCTGAATTTCCTTCACAATGTCTTATTGCCCAAATATCTGGAAAATCGACTTTGAAATTCAATACCTCAGATATTTGAAACATTGACCCATCAAATCAGCAAACTAGTTCAGCATACACTTACTTGATATCCCTGTCTAAAAGTGGCAAAAGGTAAGTACACGATTCAGCTTCCTTTTATGAAAAATATAGGGTTCACCTAAACCAAAATGTTTTGTGAATTTCAGGCAGTGTAACTGAGTTGACTCAGATAGAAAAAATCAAATGAAGTGTGGGGTTTTTTGAGATTATTTTGTGCTTGGTCATTTCTCTAAAATGCTATTTGAAACATTGTAAAATGCTCAAATTCTCCACAAAATGTTTAATTTTAATTGAAATTTTAATTCTAAAGCTGTGCATTCATTAGAACATACAAGACTGTGTATTTAACTGATACATTCTCCCCTCACCTATTCTGATTTGTCTAATCAACTTTCAAATAAAAGGAAAACTATAAACTTGATTAGAACAGGACAGGACCTGAATTGTATCTTTCATCTTTAAGGAATGCATGCAAGCAATACTTTAACTTGAATCACCTTTCTATATCCTACTGATTCCAGTGAGATAAAAGTGCATGCTTAAGAAACAAACACAGATGCCTTTTGTCCTAGATCTTTTTGTCCCTGTGTAAACCAAAACATCTTTAAGTGTCCTTATTGCCCCAGATCTGAAAGCTATCTGCATGTCTATATAAAATATTCTACATCTATGAATTAAAAAAAAAAACCATAGCAGAATAAAGAAAGATCATAATATCATCATGATCATTATGGCAATATTAAAAATTTCTACCACAGTAAACCACGAAATTTTTATTAATTTCCATTCCACTCTTCCTGGAGTGGAAAAATATCCTCTCCCAGTGATGAAAGAAAAAAATAAGCCCATCAAAGCATTAAAGAAGTAGGCCTGAAAAATATCTTAATAAATGTTTCCATTAGATTCTGAAGCAGTCTTCTAATTTTCTGTAAGGAAGTTATTTAATACACTTATTTATCATAATTTCATAGCCAGTGTGTTACTTGAGGGTAAACTTTTAATTTGGCAATATTTTAATCTGCAAATATGCAGGAAATACACAAGTAGTTTTTTAAAAGATGAACAGATAATATATTAGTTCTTGCTATTCCTAGCAAGAATGTAATCCTGTATTCTGGCATTTGGTGCAATCTTCCCAGCTCTTTCTTTCAACAGACAAAGCAGAGTCATGCCCCGTCTAGAAAAAATGTCTGTAGAGATATTTCATGGACAGAGGAATGTGGGTTATGTGAAGCACAAGTTACATGTTGAAAATAGTGTTTCTAACATATTCTTCCAGGTATCTGTGCATTTGTGTGCCACAGAAATATTTTTATTTTCTTCGTCACTGTACCTCACTGTGACACATCTTGGTTTTAAAATATACATAGTGTTCTTCAGAAAAAAATAAAAATCTTCTTTTATTCATCCCTGTAACTATTTTCACTAAGCATAATTGCACAATTAAGTTATGGATGTCTTGTAAAATTAGCATTTCTAGACACAATCTGTCAGAGTTTCAATTTTAGGCTGCACGAAATTCTAGTGACTTCACTAGGACTGCAGTTACTTATCAAGGAGCTAGCATATGGAAGAATATTGACCTGTGGAGGACTTAGTTGCCCAAATTCAGTATTATTTCAGGCAGTGTGATATTATTCCTGGCCTCCAGCTACCTCCCCGGAAGAATGCAAGTCTTTTGGAGACCCTGTGCTCAGTTCTGTAACCTTCAGGCCAGGCAGTCTGCTCCCTGTGAGTCAAGATGGAGAAAATTGTTACAAAGGTGTGATAAAGTCCATTAGCCTCATCATGCAATATAAGGGAAGCAAAAACAGAGACAGCTGAGCAATTGCTTCGCAATTGGTTAGCAGATCAAGGATTTAAGAGAACGCTGACTTAGGAAGGTATAAAACCCAAAGGGAAAAAGAACAAATGGAAACCCAGTAATGATGCTGTGCATCAGTCTATTCTTCACCTGACTATTGAGTGGTCACCCAGCTGGGATGTTTTGGGTATCTCATTGCAGGATCATATTAAGGCTTAGCCTAGTAGCTCATTAGTCCCAGTTATCTGTTGTGTGTATTAACCAGCAAATAATTGCTTTGCACTCAGAAGCTGTGTATATCATTCTTTGCTGTGTCTCTGTGCACAACAGACATTGCCCATACAAGAAATGATGCCTGGACATCGTGTCTAGAGCACCTTGAGATGCCTCAAAATATTATGCCTGGCTTCCAGCTACTATGCCAGAATGCTGTGGATCTTCAGTGGATCTGGGGTTTATCTGCCAGTCCCATGATGATGTAGCAGATAATCTAGGGAATTTCAAATGATTCAAATGGACAACTGATTCTGCACATCCTAGCGGTAGTTTACCTGCATAACATGGAGGGAAAAAATCTATTTAATGCTCCTACTCTGAAATTCCTTATGGAAGATCCTACTTTCCTCATCGACTATGTCGAATTTTAGGGAACATCAAGTCCTGCATTAAATTCCTGGATGCATCTCTTGGTGCCCACAACAACCATTAGCTTCAGAGAGGAAAAATCTAAATGTAGGTGCCTCCACAGCAAATGTCTAATATAGTGTCCAATTCAAAACATTCCACCATGTCTGAAACATCTTCTGGGAATGGGAAAGCCTCCTGTTATGTTCACCAAAGATCTGGGAAGCTGATGGGTCTCAATTTAATTGCTGAAAACCAGTTGATAAAAATCAATGCCATTGAGATAACTGAGGATGTATCTTGGATCATACAGGACATCTCACATAGAATTTGACACAAGCAGCTAGATAATTGTCTAGTTTGCGTGTGTGTTTAGATAACTATGTTCAGGGAAATGAATCAGTGGATCTGGAGAACTACTCTTTATCTGACTGGATAGCTGAAGAAATGCCAGCACCCACTGATGATTTTGTCTAGATTGCAAGCACTCAGTTAAACTTCTTTATCACAGGCATCTAGTGTCATTTGAGATGCATTACTGTAATCTCCCTGGTCTCAAACTGTCACACCAGAAGAATGTGGGTCTCCAAAATGTCCTGTGTCATATGTTTCCATTGTAATTAATGGACAAATTCCTGTTGATTGCAACAAGCCTGTTATCAGAGTTCTCATGAAAAAGACCAACATAAACCAAGGCAGACTCATCAATGTCTCTAAGAAGCCTTGTGACATACCTGCTACTCCGGTAGATACATTTTGGGTAGTCTGGGTTTTCTCCAATGAAACTAGACACTGATGCTTACATGACTGATTTGTGCTTCCTTTGACTTTGATGGAAGTTCAGACAGCTAAAGCACTACTGGTTGTGTTTTTAACAACTAATACAATTTCCTCAAACTACATGATAAAAGGGGTTTTCTAGGAGGGGAAAAAAAAAGCCAAAACAAAAGCCCCACCAAAACCCAGCCTACCATATATCTTTGCTGGCTCAGTTGAATGGCAAACTAGCATTCCACGTTCCTAGATACACTGTCTTTTGCATGCTTTCCAGAAGAATGTTCGCACCACTTCTTTGTAAAGTAGTCCCTAAAAAAAGTCTAGCCTACATGTTGACTCGTGGAAAAGAAAACTTCTGAGAGTAGGGAGGAGTTTAATACATTCCATCTTTGAGCTTACAATCACAACATCAGCAATTGGAAAAAGGAGATTCCCTTACACTCTAAAGAGAACCAAGACTTGTAAGGCTTGGTTATGAAATCGGACAATTTTGTTTTACATGAATTGTTCTGTTCTCTCTCCCCTACTTCCCATAGACTTGTACACATTTCTACTGTATTTCTGCAGTAGAAACTACCTACATAAAATTAATCTTGATGACATCATGTGGAGCTAGTTAGTCAGAACATTTAAGGAGGATAAAGCACTTTAGCCTTAAGGACTCTTAAAATGAGAATCATTTATTCTCTGTTGTCTTCCATGAAATGGATTCTTGCTGTTACTAATGTAAAAACCTGCTGCTAAATGTTTTGACTGTACATATTAGCCAGCTGGTGGTTCAGTTCTTACTATTGAGTTGCCCAGAACTGAAATAATTAATTTAGCTAAGAAAAGTATATTGTGTTGTACCTTTTGGATTTGTGACTGTAATCTATAATCACCAGGGAGTTTATTTGGATTTGCAATAATACTGGAGTTGGTAATTTATAACAGAACAGGAGCTTACTAAGTAGAGCTTATGAAGCTTGGAGTTTTTCAAGAATAAGTTGCAGAACTTTTTATAATATGATGCTGTTAGCAGCTTACAACTGGATAAAATATTAATCTGTGTTATCCTAATAATGTGAAAGCAAAACCTGTGGATTTGAAAGGTGCCTTCCTAAGCACAGGTATCCTTAATTTTGTCTCTTCATACCTGTAGAGCAATAAAAAACTCAAAGCTCACTGCAGTCTGTGGAAAGGCTCCCATTGAGTGTAAAAAGATGGACTTGAGTTCTCAACAAAAGACTACTTAAACCCAAAGACATCCATTAATGTCAGTTTTTACGATTTTGCACTGCATATTTGTTATTTCTGTTAACTTCTGCTCACTCCTTGTGTTATAAAAGGCTTCTAAGAAATGTAATATGTCAAGAATATCTGATACTTGAAAATTATAGTCAGGCAAATACTGCTATTCAAATACATGTTGTTTGATCCAAACACTGGTTTAGATTTTTAAAAGGAAGAAAAGAAAAGGAAAGGGGAAAAAAAATAATAAAAGGAGAGCACCATACAATACTGCAGTTCTCCAAAAGATTGCTAGTAAGAAGATGAATATTTGTCATCATCAATATTCATCATGTCAGGCACTGTGTCTAACTTTATTTTTTTGGTTTTGTAAAACTTCCCTCACGGTCCAATGAGACATTTATTTATCTTTCTTGCATAAGGACTCCATAAAGAATGGACCTTCTCAGATATCTTATGGAGCCAGATGCTGATCCTCCTACCCTTGAAGAATGTGGAAGTACCAAAGGATACTCTCAGACTCTAAGGCTCTCAAAGCCATCTATTGAAGGCTCTGTTTCCTAAATAAAATGTGTCTCTACTTGCAAGAACGGTGGTTGACCTGGTGATTTATTGATTTTACATTAAAAGGATTTGCATTAGTCGGGTTTGGTGTATGATAGATTCCAGTACTGCACATAGATGAAGAGTTAAAGAGTGTGGACCATCATATGTCACTGCAAAATAGAGAAAGTGAGGAAGTTGTAATGGCATCAACACTAATCCCTCTGAAAGGCAGCTCGTTATTGTTATTTTACAACAGTAATGAATTTTATAATTGTCTATTGCTACATTTTGTGTTTTAATGATGCTTTTCTATTTTTTTAAATTCAATGCTAGTCTGTTAATGTACAATTATTCACAGATGTTTAATTACTGTTTACAGATGTAAAACATCAAATTTTCGCAGTTTGGTTCTCAGTAGTGACCAAAAGTGTGTTTTTTTAATTTCTAAACCCAGGAAAAAGGTATCAGCAATGCTTAGCAGTCTCTTACAGCCCAGGTGTGTCATGAGGTTAATAAAGTTAACAAATACTATCCTGTTTTAAAAATGGCCAATAGAAACTGCCAGGTATGACTGTGAACATCACAATCAATGTGTATCATAGCTAAAAATAGAATCATAGAATCATTTAGGCTGGAAAAGACCCTTAAGGTCATTGAGACCAACCATAAACCTAACACAGTCAGGTCCACCACTAAACCATGTCCCTAAGTGCCACATCTACACATCTTTTAAATACCACCAGGGATGGTGACTTGATGCTTGATAACTCTGTTCCAATGCTTTATAACCCTTTTGGTGAAGAAATTTTCCTAATATCCAATCGAAACTCCCCCTGGCACAACTTGAGGCCATTTCCTCTTGTCCTATCACTTGTTACTTGGGAAAAGAGACTGACACCCACCTTGCTACAACCTCCTTTCAGGTAGTTGTGGAGAGTGGCAAGGTCTCCCCTGAGCCTCCTTTTCTCCACACTAAACAACCCCAGTTCCCTCAGCCACTCCTCATAAGACTTGCGCTCTAGACCCTTCACCAGCTTCATTGCTCTTTGGACACAAGAAGAGAAACTCCTGAAAACAGTGCCTTACTTTAATCTTAATATACCAGAAAGTATTATTGAATTGGCTTTTTTATGGCAAAAGGTAATAACAAAGAGAGTGGGGCACTACTATTTTATTGGTCTTGGGTGAATCCTCTTCTGGATTCAACAAGCCAGAACAGTTCTTTCTTTAAATAAAAATCTAAGAAAAAACCCCCACAAAACAAACCTACAAACAAAAAAGGTTTGTCTAGTTCAATGTATTGTCTCCAACAGCAAGTATACAATAGCAGATGT
The DNA here is from genome assembly GCF_047716275.1 of Strix uralensis. Classification (NCBI taxonomy): domain Eukaryota; kingdom Metazoa; phylum Chordata; class Aves; order Strigiformes; family Strigidae; genus Strix; species Strix uralensis. Next base: position 80,999,217 of record NC_133973.1, read on the forward strand.
CTAGAACAGGGAAAATATGTAGTAATACTTAATTGGAAGGAAACTGGGATTAAGATGAGCAGAGTCCTTGCACCATACTGCCAGCCACACCAATAGTAATTTCCTTGATAAATATCTTATGTGAGAAGGACACTGAAAGTTCTTGCTTTTTTTTCTCAAACACAAACCAGAAGTAAACTAGAGTTACAGACTTATGTCCTACCTGTCACAAAATGCTTTTCATAAATAAGAATGTCTTGAGTAGCATTGCTTTTAGACTCATTCAAAAATTTTATATTAAAAGATATATATAGAGAAGCTGAAGTATAGTTTAAATGTTTATTCATTTTACCCAATAACAGCACTTTGATGCTGAATGAACTTAGAGATACCCTTGCATTAATTTTTCAAAATTTACATTTAAATAAAATATTCTGTTTTAGACTTCATTCAGTATTAAGAAGTGTATATAATAATATTATCCTTGCACAAGAAAATGAAATTTTCCTGTGATAGTGTTGAAGGATTTCCATTTATATGTAGATTCTGACTTTTACCTCAGTGAAAATGCATTCTTTGAAATAAGAACAGGAAAATAAACATTGCTTCAAAAATAAAATCTCAGGAAGAAAAAATGTTAGCTCTAATCAAGCATAAATTAGCTTCCTACTGATGACCAACCCCACCTTCCCAAGAGGCTATTTTTGCTATTATTTTTTACTGACAGGTAAAAAAGTCTTCAAAACATCCAAATTGTCTTCTTCGCATTACTTTCCCTCTGCCTTACCACTATTGCTTATTGCTCTAAGCCATATTTCCTCCTGACTTCTAAGGCTTATGACATTGAGATCATACTTTACTATCACTATATTTAAAAGTGGTATCTAATTTTCCCCTCTCCATCCTCCACAATATAACAGGAGGCAAAATGTCCTTGGCTGCTCCAGTTCTTGACCATAGCCTAGGAAACTCCAGCTTTGATTCACTGTAACGCCCTTATCACGGGACTCCTTGGTATTCACCTAATTATTCTGCAGACATCGGCTGAAACTATCACATCTTTCATGCTCACCAATTCAAAATATAAACGTCAATCAAATTCTACAGTGCTGTGTCTGCCATGCACTAGCAAAGCTGGTTGTTCCATGGACAACTCACAAACTCTTCCTACTGTGTTTTAAGCTGCCGTGTCTTTTCTTTTGTCATTTGATCACAGAAACACTGCCTCTTCTCTTTCTCTTAAAGAAAACCATCGTTCCTATGTTTCCATCCAGATGTCCTTGCCTTAGCCTTATTCTGCACTTGAAAAAGCTGATGGCTCACTGCAGTTATCCATGTAGAGGGGTCTGGTGACATTTGAGGTGTTTTAGGGTACGCAGGAAGTCCTCACAGAGCTAACAAGGCTGGCATATGACCTCTGGGTCAACCATGCTCTTTTGAAAGGGCAGTTGAAGGCCAGGCGGGATAACTGATGGTATTTCATAAGGCTTTAGGTGTATTTAGGGGGAAATGTTGCTCATAAGCAGACATTCAGCAAGTGAATCAGCTGCTGAAATATAAGGGTATGGTATTATTTTGAACACTGGGAGATGGGTCCTTCTGGCATCCACCTGCCCCTCCAGGTCTTCCACACATACTGTATCATACTTGCCAAGCCTCTGCATGTGCCTTGGGAACCCTGAAACATCTCAAATGGCAAACATGTCTATTTTTAGGTGAGTGAATTGCTGCCTTGTAATTTGGTGTGATCTATCTGGAGGTGAAATACCACCCGGAGAGTTTATTCTGAAAGAATAAAGCTAAACATAGGCACATTTTTTCTCAACAAAATAGTTTAAACACATTTGATTAACTTTGATAACCATTTAGAGTAACATAAAACAGTAGATAATAAGACAATGTAATTACAATGTATTGCTCTGAAATCCATATTTTCATTAAAAAACCCAAGAATTTTGGTTTAAGGCCAAATAACATAAATTTCCAATGTATTCATAAATTTTTTTAGAAACAAAAGAAGCATTTTGAGGCTCAAATAAGTTAGAATAGCATAGTCTTGTTTACAATTTTATTATGACAAAACCCTGTTATGTTCATTTTGGAGAAGGGAGGTAATCAATAAACTCCTCTAACCCCATAATCACAAAGGAATAAATTGTGAATATAATCATAGGTAAACATTTTATCTCTGCCCTTAAGCAAATTTTGCTTGCTTTTAAATTTAATTCATTCATCAGCACATCATTCTTCTTGAAGAATAATCACATGTGATGCCATAATGAGCCATGTAAAGCAGCCTAAGACTGACCATAGTGAGATGTTACTGGGATATGTTCACGACAAAGTCTAATCTATCTAACAGCAGATGTTTGGCATGCAAGCACATATTTTTGAAAAGACCACACTTTACCGATGGTGAATATGCTGGAAAGGCATTTTGGCTGAAGGCAGAAACAGTGTAGTAATTAATTTTTAATTAGGTTTTTATATGTTGAAAAGAGAAAAGTGAGGACTAAGAGATCAGGATCAAGAAAGTTTTCACTCTACTCTTCAAGAGACAAAACTACCATTTTCAAAAATATGCTAAAACCCCCACTCATGTGTGCTGCAAAGGAACACCTGGATGTGGTTAAGCAATAACTTCTAGTAAAACTACCTACAACAGTATGTAATAGTCAGAAAGGGAAGGGAAAATGAGCTTCAAACTGGGGTGTTAGTCATATAAAACACTCCAGCTATTTAAGAAGTGGTAAGGAAACAACATCTCATTTAACTCATTTTATAACATCTTTGTTATAAATACTGACTTATTACTTTGCATATTATAAAATACTCATCACTTTGTCTACTATAGTGTGAACTTCGAAATATTCAGTGTCTGTTCTGGAGCACAAAGCTTGTGAAGCATTGTCCTTCCATTTCCACAATGCAGACCACCCTTACAATGATTGAGGAAGCCCTCCTAGACAAAATGGGCTGGAGAAACTGCAGGAATCACATTTAAACTCAGCAACACTTGCCACCACTACTGCTTGGGGGCATCACATTTTGCTGAAAGCAGAAAAGTTAAAATAACATAGAATATGATTACTCTGTGGATTTTACAGAACCAGTTGTACATGAAAAAAAATGCAATTCAGAAATAATTAATCTAGGCAACACTACTATGCAGAAGAGTCATGGACAGAGATTCATGTATGCATGCTGCAGATAGGGACTCTGTGAAGCAGGGTTTTTCTCTCCAGTGAAAAACAAAGACAATATGAATGTAGACACTTCCTGGGTATCCAAAGAAAATATGGAGCTAAACCCAAATATACAACTGCATCTTTGTTCCTGAGAAAGATACAGTTCAAATATCTCCAGTATGGCTCATCCAGCATTACACTAGAGCTGCATTACAGCATTACATTCTTTCTACTGTCACACTCAATCTTTTTGATCAAGTAACCAAATGCAAAATAGGGAGGCTTGTGGCAGGATGAGTAACATCAGACCCTTTAGTCCTAGTATCTCAGTGAGATAAACAGGAGTGGGATATGGAGAATGGTGTTGTCTCAGAGGTAAAGTTATTACCATTTACTGAAAAAGATGAGAAATTTTCCATTATGGGAGATTGTCTTGTATTTTTTGTGACTTGCAATTGTCCCTGACTGTTCTGCTCTCATGAAATTCATAAAAGGTAGAAAAAAAACCTGCTTTTATCAGGCTGTTTTGTAAAATGCAGTGTGAAGAGAGCTAAAAGTTGCTCCTTCCTATTTAATTTCACATTTAACTTTGTTTACACTGTCACTGAAAGTTACTTTAATTTCAGTGATCTAAAACATACAGTAACTTGCAGGCCAAGAATTGCTCCAAGTTTACCTTTTCAGTTCTGTACTTTTTAATACAAGTGAAAGCAAATAAGTCCATATTTGTGCAATATTACTTAATAATATACATAAGTTTATGCTCACATATGCATGAAAATTGCTTGGGCTGTATTTTGTGCCACAAGAATGATTACCAATGGATGAAAACATGCCTGTAATAAGAAATGAGAAATATAGTCAGTCACCAAAATAATAAACAAATTTTAGGTCAACCCTTCCTTTTTTAATTCATAGTTTAATGAAATCTGGAAGAGTAGGAAACCTGATACCTGATGATCTTACATCTCTAAAGCAGATGGTTTCATTATAGTTTGTGATTGGAAAAGCTCACCAGAGTCACCAGAGATTTCATGAATATCTGAAAATAAAAAATTGGAGGTTTGCTGCTGTATCTATAAAATTAGCCTAATATTGATTTTCTGGTGCATTAAAATCTGAAGTGAGCCAAGTTTAAATGAGGTGACTGAAAATGGTGCTACAACACCGGCTACTTCGTTGTAAATCAAAATATTCTTATTATATTTCCCATGTATTTGGATTCCTCAATGTCCTCAGTCACATGTAAGGAGAATGTAAGTGTCTGAAGTCTTGATGCATTTATTACTATGGTCCAGCTGTGACAAAGAGCCATTAAAATCTCATTGGCCGTATATTGCCATACTTAAAACACAGCAGAAGCATTTTGTACCAGCCAGTAACATTATACTGTTTCTCAGATTGGGGAACATTGTTGGTATTCAACATAACAGAGGCCAGTAAGTTAACTGGAATATAAAAGACGGAAAGAAAATAACCAGAAAAAAGTATTTAATCTATTCTCTTTCTGTTGGGTGAAATCTGCATCTGTAAATCCACATGAAGTACCCAGTACTGTGATCCTTTGATCATTTTTGAGTGTGAAAAGTGAAACATTCTGATACATGCACACAGAAGATGCTGCACAAAAAGGAGGGGAATAATGTCTCCATACACCATATCTGCAAATCAAAAGCTTAAAAATATGGGGAAATACAAAAGCCAGCACAGAAATTTAGGTAGAAGAATCTGAACATGGAAGGAATGACAAGTCCTTAAAACATGAAGAAGGAATAGCTCCTATTACCGTGGGATAGTGGCAGCATCATTCTTTCTGGCTGTGATCACTATGTTTTATTGTGATATCATCTTACCTAACTTTAGATACCTGTGACATGCCTCTGAGAGGCTTAATCTTCATTTCTTATACAGTCAATAGAGAAAAGGAGCCACATATAAGATGCATTCATCTAACCTATTCTAAAGTAGGAAATATGCTGTTCCCTGAGAATTCCTATTTCTTTCCACTGACTATCAAGGGAGTTGAGACAATTTGCTCAGATGAAGTCATCCACATACTGGCTGACATCTCCATTCAAAAAAGAGAGCCAGGAAGAGAGAAAGAGAGGGAGAGAGGGAGGGAGAGGTACAAAAGATGCAGAACACAAGGAACTAAGCTAAATGGAAAAGGCCTAGTATCAGGAGGGTAACTAACCTTTAATATTTAAGTTCTATGTAAAGAAGAAGGAGACTCACCAGGAATTGGGAACAACAGCAATGAACATAAATATTTCAATTAATAGAAAGTGAGAGGCCAGTGTTTGAAACACCAGTGGAAACAGTATGGACAGATTGACACTGGGACATAATTCAGAACCGGACAAGGTGATGAATAGATTTAACTGCTGAAGGCAGAGAGGAAAACACTTTGAATAACTAGTATCAAGCTTGAGGAGAGGAAGGAAAAGAGAGGTATAAATGTGCACAGAGCACTGAAGCTAGAACACAACAGGAAAGGAAACTTCCCCAGCTTTCTAACTCTTCTGGGCCCATACAGATCTGCTACATATTTGGTTAAGAATATTTCGTTTTCTTTTTAATATATACACCATTTGCTTGTTGCTCCTATTTAAAAGTTTTAAATCTTTAAAATATCTGAAGTTTTTGTTGTTCTGGCTACTCCAGATATTGCCACCAGAAAAACCAGAGAATCTCAGAAATGCTGGTTGGAAGGGACCTCCGGAAGTCATTTAATCCAACCTCCCCCTCAAAGTACAGCCAACTGGGACCCTGTCTAGTCAGACTAGGAAAGCTTCCACGGATGGAGATCCCACAGCCTCTATGGGCAACCTGCACCAGGGCTGTGCTGCCTCCTAGAGAATCTTTTTTTTTTTTTTTACCTGAGTTTTCAAGTTGCAATTTGTGGCCATTGTCCTTTGTTATATTATCTGGCACTTCTGAAAGAGTTTGATTCTATTATGTTTGGCACTAGATACCTTTAAGGAATTATAAGTAGCTATTTCAGCTCCCCTTTTCCTTCTCTTTGTCAGACTAGACAAACCAAATTCTCTCTGATTTTCTTTGCATAATATGTACTATAAGTCCCTGACCATTCTATAAACCTCTACTGGACCCTCTCCTGTTTCTCCATACCTCTTTTGAAGTGGAAGCCTAAAATAGATGGAGTATTCTAGGTGTGGCCTCAGCAGCACCAAGTAAAGGGAGGACTATATTTTCTCTCCTCTGGCTTCTGCTCATATATCCCAGTACACATTTGTTGCGATAAGGCAAAAAGCAAACTGTTCATATTCAGCTTGGCATCCACACTGACTGCTAGTCCCCTTCAGTAGGGCTAATTTTCAGGCAATTGCTTTCCAGTCTGCACTGGCTTCACATTCCTAGGTGCAGAGCCTTTGCCTTCTCCTCATTGAAGTTCATGAGGTTCCTGTTGACTCAGTCCTCAAGATAATCCAGGTTTGCCTTGACAAGCCTTTGGACCAAAGTTCACATTCCTCACGTTAGCCACTTCCTCTAACTTTGTGCCATGTAAAAAGTCTGTTCTGTGTCACCATCAAGGTCACAGGTGATGATGCTGACACTATGGGCCCCAGCACTTGTCCCCTAGTGTGCTGGGTACCCTCTCCTCAGCAGCTACCGGTTGGGCATCTAGCTAGTGATCACTGCCCTTCGAGCCTGACAGCCTAGACAATTTTCTACCCTCATAGCAGTCAGATTAGGCAGTTGGGGCCTCCTCAGCTACCAAATGAGAACACTGTGGGAGGCAGTGTCAAAAGCCTTATAAAAGTCAAGGTATATTACCTCCATGGCTCTTCTCTCATCTGCAGAGCTAGTTATTTTGTCGGAAAGGCAATCACGTTGTTCAAGCATGATTTGCCCTTGAATGCTTGCCGTGAACACTCACAGTGCCTGAATGCAGCTGGCCTCACAGTCTTTTCATTTTAACACCTGCAAACTGACAATCTCAGTCCTGCAAGGCTGTTGAACCCCAAACTGATGTTGAAATGACACCGCCAGCACCTGCTGCACTTCAGGACATCATAGATTCGTATTCGTTTTTTCAGCATGCTGTTTCTAGGCATGGTAATAGACTGTAAGATCATACGTGCAATTTAACAAGAAATAATAGAAATATTAAATCCTTAAATACCTCCACATCGCATTGTTTGGGGGGTGTCTTTTATTTCCCAAATCAACCTTTAAAATGTAATCATATTAACTTGAAACTACTGAGTAATAAACAGAAAAAGTGTTTTCAGAGTCATTCAGATGTTCTAAACATTAGTTATGAGATATCCGATTAAAAGCATTCCTTACTGCAATGTTCTGTGAATAAATGATAACATCTATTCATGTTTACAAGGGCATACAGCTCTGAAAAATACATGTACATCTTAGACTTCAAGGTCACATGAAGGTATATTCACAGTAATTACTGTTAGTATTTCTGTCAATACCGTCATCTCTATTAAGATATTCCACATGCAGCATTTTCAAATACCGGGTTTCATTGTTTCCATTTAAAATAGCATGTTTTGAAAACGTAGCAGGGCTACCTTTTAAGACATGCACTTCTGTCTTTCAGAGGTAAAGACAAACAGATCAGTTACTGAACAGTAAAGGTCAAAGCCTAAATAAATCATTTCACTAATAAGCTATCTCAAGCAATAGCTGTGTAAGGAATAGAACATCTAACTTGGTATTCTCTGCACAGATATTTCAAGAGAAAAGGCTCAAGATGACATCCTTGATTCCCATCAGTCCTCCGAGAACAGAGCTTTAAGATGCTGGATAGCTCAGAGCGAAGTGCTGTAACAGGCAGGTGCTAGGCCAGCCAGCAAACTAATTGCATGTATTGTATGCTGTCAGTTGAAGGAATGGACATTTAAGTGTATTTTTAGTATCTGATAACAAATTTCCTATCATCTTCATCTGTTGAAGACATAGAATACATCTCTTTTTCCAGCTTTCTGGTTGTTTATATTTTTTCTTCCTAAACATTTCTGATCATAGGACTATGCTAGGTACAAGTGGGCTTTCGCCTCTGGACTCACTTCTGGTCCTGAGGAGATGCAATGGTTAGTCTCTCCTCTTCTGTTTGTTTGTTTTTTTTTTTTTTTATACAGGTATGCTGACATTCTGGGTGTGCAGTCACAACTGTTTATATCATATCAAGTAAACAGTGATTGTAATAGTTAATTCTATCAGAGAGTATCCTTATAATTCAAACACCCTTATTTAGCAACAGCTGCCACTTTCCAGTGTGTATGATATCAGAATACATTTCTGGAGGACAAATAATGTAGCATAGCTAGAGAGGAGGAAATAAAATCCAGAAGCTGCCACAAAATGAATCTGGACTTTACTAAGTGCATGTGAAATCTCTCTCCAGCCTAAAAGGCAGCACTGTCTTGCCTTTATGAAGAAGACATAGTCTTAAGAGGAGGAATAAGTAGGTACCACTGAGCTGAACTGTTGTTTAGCTGTTGGGTATGACATGAGGATAACATTGGTTTTCCAGTTCTGTATGGAAATATGGTAAATATAAAATATTTGGCAACGGAAACAAAATTTCTAATAGAGAAACTGTATTTGAAGCCCTTGCCTACAGAACCTACAGAACCTATAGTCAGGAGGTTCTGCTTAACAGCTAAGAAGTGCTGCAAAATATGCTAAAGTTTAGTATTCATTATTTATAGTTAGCTCACTACAGAATGGTGCCTTGGTGTCTTGGACAGAACTTACTGGCTAAAATCAAAACTCAGCCACGCCTTGTGAAATAATATATTTATTTGTTAATTTTGGAGAAAATTTGAGGAAATCAAGGATGAGTAGTTATTTACTGTTTTAGGGATATACTAGGCACCTTAATAACCAGTGAGATACAGAAAATGGAGTGGTTAATGTAGCAATGGTACTCACAGAAACAATTTTAGTGCCAGCCAAACTTAAATGTTTTTATGAACACTGAATCTAAGAAGGCCACAAGTCTACTGCAATTTGGTAACAGACCTGAAGAAAAAGCCTTGCTTTTTTTGATAAATAACTGGGGTTCAGTGATCCCCTTCAGCTGTGGCATTCTGGTCTGATGCTGCACAGCAGAAATTTTGTACAATGAGAGCACTGTTGTTTTGAAAGATCAATGATGAGAGGAGGTTATGGCAGAATTTCAGCAGTCTAATTAGTTATGTTAGTAGTATATCCCAAAGAGCTTGTGTCAGATAAAGAATGGGTGTTCTTTTCGAATGAATCATCTATTAATCACCTGGAAGAAGGAGTAAACAGCACATTAATTAAATTTGTAGATGATTCCAAAATGGGAGGTGTTGCAACAACTTATATACGGGTAAGACAAAAATCCTGTAGTGATTGAAAATAAAAATTGACAGCCAGTAGTGAAGTAGATTTAATCTCGAAAAATACAAGTGAATGCATTTAAGACAAATAAGAAAAAAATCAACAGGAACACCTGGGGAAAGATGACCTGAAGGTAATAAATGTAATATGAATGTGTAATACAGAGTTTTAGCAAGGAAAAAAATCAGTTTCATTTCATAAAGGAAAGGATATTTTACACCAGAAACCCCTTCTATGGCGACATGGTACACTCACTGAATATTGTGTATAGATCTGGACACTTCTACAGCAAAAACCTGAACTGAAAGGAGTTTACAAAAACGTTATAAAAAGAGACTATGAGAGCAAATTAAACTCAAAAGAGAAAATAAAAAGAATTCTTGCTTACAGAAAAAGCTTCCATCAATGAAAATCAAGAAAAACTGTGACTTTCTCTAAAAACTTTATGGCACTAACATCAAGAAAGGTGAGGTTATATCTAGGGTCTGTGACAATGTGGATGAAAACCAGCCCTTGTTCCATTTGCAATTTTGTCACTACCACATTGTGTGACCTCAGAAAAGTCAGATTGTCTTTATGTGCCTCAGTTTCTTCATCATCTTTATAGGTAAGAATAGGTATAAGATTTTTTTCTTAGTTCAGAAGTACAGAAGAACTGTCAAGATTCGTCCAGGTTAAACTTCTTGAAAGAAAGAATTAGCATCCTTGTGGTTCAAAGGTTTAGGGATTTGTGATTTACATTCTCATTTAACACCTATGATTTCCATCTCTGTCATTCTGGGAAAATGATCCTTTGCATATTCATCCCCCTGTGAATAATATGTGTGAAGTCTTTCTATGTGGCTAGAGAGAATTACGTATTTGGTTAAAATATGACAATGCAGGACAACTCTGCAAAATCTGACTACAAATTTTCTTTTCAGCAAAAAGTCTTGCGTCTAATTTCAGAAATGTTTGAAGCAGATCCAGATCTGAAAACAAGCTCTGTCATTTGGAGAATGAATATGCAATTTGTAATTGTCTTTTTTGGTAGTGGATGGGGTATGGGATAGTATTTTTCAGACCATGTTAATTTATCTACTGAATTCTAATTGCTAAATCTGTTTTCAGTCTTTCTTTATATCTTACCTAAAAAGAGATGTCAACATTAACAGGAAAGCCTGACAATCCATAAGCATGTTCTATGTTCAACAGTTCAAATACGACAGACAGATTGGCACCAGCATCACAAAAAGTTCTATTTATTACTTGCCTGTGTGACTAATCTCAGATTCATGCTTTCACAAGGAATGTGGCCTTAGAAGTGCTCTACTCCCTAGGCGTTTCTAAATGATTCTCAAAATTCCTTCCCAAATGGCACTGAACTTTTGGAAACAAAACCAAATTATTTTCTTTCCCCTAGTCACACAAACTGGGATCATTACTGTAAACTTTAATCTGCCCTGGTTAACTCAATAATTAAGTTGGCAAACACAGAGAAATTACACTTATTTGGAAGGTATGTTCCCTCCAAGAAGGAACAGTATAGTAAATGAAGATGGTAAAGATTTAGGGATAGAAAAGTTGTCATCCTCTTCTATTATTTAATGAACAAAACACTATCATCTTATTGGAATATGTGGGCTGTTTCCATTGGAAAGCACAGTACATTTACGTAAAACCTAGATCTATTTCCTGAAGAGACTTCAGGTCAATGCCCCAGCACTATATAAATGTGATACTCCATTAACTCACACATGTTTTGCAAACAGAAGCTGAGAAGAAACCTTTTAGATGTTGCAGAACTTGCTGCACTTATTTGTAGATGGTCTATTAGTGAATTTGATAGCATGCTTTTTCACTGGGTAGGCTAATAAAGTCTTTTAAATAGACTAAGTGGTAAGGCATTGGTGGGAGCAGGGTCTGGCCCTTTCCTAGGAGTTTGAAATCTGCATTGGTGCTTTAATGCTTTTATGTCACAGCTGAACTTAAGCAGACAGCCAAGCACTAACTTATCGAGTTCCTCCTTCTTAAAATTTCCATCTCCTAATTTTCCTACTCTCTTAACAGTATTTTGGTCTTATCTCCAAGATTTACTTGCCATACTACATGGCCAGACTACTGAATTTTGACCCCTCTCTCTCTCTCTCTCTCTCTTCCTCCCCTCTCTTTTATCTGAAGAAACCACAGCACATTTTTGCTGATTTAACAAGCTAAACCAGTTTAGTTGGTTTAAAGTTGGCTGATGGTATGCATGACCATCACGGTAAGGCGACCTCATGGTTGATCCTAAACTTTGCCATTTAAAATTCTTGAACAATGAGTTTAACTGTAACCAGCCTAAACATGTTCATCATATGAATGAAGGAAATTTCAAGTGAGAAGGATATGTAAAGTCTGAGTAGGAAAAGGAGATTTTAAAAAAGACAGAAAGAAAGAACCCACATCTAGGAACACTGAAGTCCTGTACACAAGTTACATTCAAGGAAGACAAAAGTCACTCATTCAAACAAGAGTAACTTCAGGCAGTATCTTTTAAATCTTTGCAAGCAGAAGTAAAGTGAAATTCTTCCTTTTTCACTGGCAATTTATTATTTTAAATGATTTTTAATATTTTGATCTAAAAATGTACTTGTTACAAAGATGCCTTGTTTTTCCATTTTATCTGTGCACCCAATAGCCATCGGAAAATTATTTGCTACCAGTATGTCTAGTAATGGTATAACATTTAAAATGCAAGACTGATATTCATCTCCTTATATATATAAAAAAAAAAATAATTCTGTAAGCCACAAGTTAAAATACTGAGCAAGCAAAAGACAAGAAATAACACATGGTCACAGTATTAACTTTTTATTTTCACATGGGCATGAACAGCACTGCACAAACTCACAAGCAATATTATCACCCGAGTCTCAGTTTGAGACCTGCCAATAGAATGTTCATGGATACCTTCTTTTGCACACCTATAGCACTGCATTAGGGATGCACAAATCACCCCTGTAAACGGTCACTGGGTCTCTGTTTTTTCCCCCTAATGCTGTTGGTTTTTTTTTTTATTTCAGAGATTATACAAAAAGCCTCTCACATCACTGCTAGTCCTAATTTATATATGGATTATAGCTTTCCCGGGTATGCTTAAAGTAGTAAAAATAAATAAATACAATATAGATTATCAATAAGGGCATTGTCAGCCTGCATAGTAACACATTTTCTATTTAGGGAATTTTTGAAAAGCAGCATTAGAGAAGTAAATTAAAGAGAAATTTAGATATTTAGACATTTAGAAATTTTACTCTAACCAGGAAACTGCTATTGTTCTTATGTGGTGCTAAGATCGTTTCCTTTCAAGCTGTGCATTTGAAGGCCTAATTACAGATCTTTCAAGTTAAGAGGAAAAGCAGGTGCCAGGAGGAGGGCAGATTTACATACTACGTAATACTAAACAACAACAAATCTTTGTGCTGGTAAACAATCCTCAGGTAACAGCCAGATTCTCCTGCTCATACCTTTAGATGATTTACCAGATCCTGCAACCTTTGACAAATCAATCCATCAGCTGCAATGAAATAAAGCCCTGTGGATTGCCTAGTGAGAGACCTTTGCTGAGGTGGTCTTCCTTGGGCCACCAGGTTTCAGCGCTTAGCCATCCTTTCATGGGACTAAGGCCACCATAAAAGTCAGTTCTCTCACATCTAATCTCTCCTTCGTCTTCTGCACTGTTCTTCTTCCATGCACCTCTTTAGAAACAGGTGAACAAAACCATATTCTCCTAGGCACACCGCTACAACAGTGGTAAAGTTTTAGGGATCAACCCACTGATGCGTAAGTGGAAAACCAGATCACGCTAGAGAAACACATCTCTCAGCAAGGTAACGACATAAATCACGAGCATAGATGAGGTGAAGGTGAAGATAAGGAGTTTTATTTCAAAATGCTTTTTTAAAAATAGTGGGCACACCATTGCTTTGGCCTGCTGCATTTTATTTTACACATTAGCTGAAAATGCAGTTGATCCCAATGCAAAGGCCTGGCATTAAACCTGCGTATATTTAGGTCCAGCACAGACTTATCCTTGGGCTAAGAATTAAACAGGGATTTTTCTAGTTTTATGTACTGTCATGGATTTCAGTGCATATGAAAGAAAGCAGTTCAAAAAACCAGTCACGTTAAGGAAGAGAATGTAGGAATGTAAAATGCCAGAAAATCCAAGTAAATCCTTATGCTTTTAGGCTTCCCTGTGAACAGTTAAGCATGATATTATCCTGGCAAGAATAGTATTGTCTCTCTGGCTCTGTTGTTAGAACTGGTCAATTATTACTTTGTACTAATATTTTTCTCCTTTTCAAGAACTATGTAAAATCAGAGAAAAGCAGAATTCAGGTACACTCAGATTCCTCAGTCCAGAAGTACCTTCATTCCACAAGGAGCATTACTGAAGGGCCATTTGAAAACTTTTTCCTGTTCCTCTCACTTTCCAAAGCCTCTCCTATTTTCATATTTTGTTTTGGCATAAAAAGAAGTACTCATACAAGGGTATGCAGATTTGATAAGGCAGGTCCTGATCCAATGATCACATCTATACAGAGATCGCATGACACTGAAACTGCTAAAAATACTAATGATATGCCCATAATTATTCAAGGAGTGTGATACCATGACTATAAAGTGTGGGGGGAAGAAAAGTCTAGGGTAATTTCCAGTCTAAGAGTTGTATAAATTCTTAATTTAAATTTCCTTAATGATCACTTGATATTTAATATCTCATTTTTATTTAACAGAGAAGCTGTCACGTAGGGATACCTGTCCTGCAAGGCATTTTATTTTATCCCTATCTTTGTCACCGTACAACTTGCTGTGATGTTCCAACAAAGTCACAATTGATGCCTCAAACATCCAGTGGGGAACTTTGACAAAGGAGATGGTCTCTATGGAAATGCCAGAGTAGTGCAGGTAACAACAGGGAGATCTGGCAAGGGGGGGCCTACAGAGGTGGGACTGCACGTCTCTGAGGCTAGAGTTCCCTACCTTGAGGGACTCCATGAAGAGCCAATGGGGAGGCCGTTTTCATGACGTGTGCACCAAGAAGAGGGGTCAGACAGTGGTCATACCTACAGGGAGGGGGGAGTAGCTCCCCAATGACCCCAAAGCCCACTGACCCATTTCCAGAAGGCTCTGAAGGTACAAACTTTGCATGCACTGGAGCTGGGAAGGTTCTGGAAGCATGAACTGAGCATGACACTTAATTAGCTTAAAGAATCCAAATACCTGCTGAGAGGAGGGGCAAGGGATTATAAAAGGACACTAACTGAAGCCCCGTGTGGCACCCCTCTGGAACTGGACCTGTAGACTGGCTGGACCAACACTGGAACCAGGACTGGTGAAATCTCTTTCTCTCTCCTTTCCTTTTTCTCGCTCTCTTTTCCCCTTTCTTCTCTTCTCTCTCATGCTTTATTTTCCACATATAGGACTTGCTGGGACATGTTACAGGGCTTGTTGGGATACGTTGTATGATTTAAAGGTTGTTAGTATATGTTACATGTTGTACAGTTTGTCAGTGCATTTGCGGTTTGTCAGTATATGTTGTAAGCTTTGCCTGAGCCGCTGTTTTCATTGTATTCACAGATTTTGGTTGTCATTCAAGTTTCCTAGCTGTTACACTATCTGTTGTGCAGTTGCCGGGTTTCAAGTAAACTTGCTATTTGGCAAAACCTTTTGGGTGATTGTTGTTACTTCTCGTACTGCGCAGAGAATTAAAAACAACTTCACTGTAGCCCACAGGGTGGGATGGGACACTTATTTAAGAAGCTAATCTCTCGCAGTAGACTGCTGAAAAAAATGTAACACACTCAAATAACTTCAGCTTGGACACAAGCTGCCACAGAATACAAATTTATTTGTTTCAGTCCAGTTATTGGCATTTGGAGCTGTATCTATGCTAAGTGTAAAGAGTGTGACATAGACAATGGATTGATTGATATTTAATAGTACAATGTGTACTGGATAAATAATATCTTTAAGTCAGTAGAATGAACAGAATGAAACTGAATAGTTACAATGTCTTAATAATTGGTATTGATAAAATGATGGCTATGCCAAAACATTAGAAGAGTGGTTAAGGAGGAATGTGTTGAAGGACTTCCAATGACATTTTGAGAACAAATCCCAGGAAGCATCCTAGAAAGACAGGAATGTGTGGTAGTGGGTATTCCTCATTAGCCTATTTGGAAAACTGTTACTAGCACCACTCAGCTTTCCATTTCTTCTCCCCTATCTCCAAACTGTTCTCATGCCCTGTGATTTTTTCAGACATGACACTTCAAGCTCCACATTGGCACAGAAAAATGCCACGTGTGGTATAGGGTGTACTATACAACTGGTGAGTACTTAAAAAGGTTCTTTGATTTAGCAGCATCTTGACTCTGTTTGAAATGTCGCAGATCCCACTGACTACATTGTTAGAAGAGTCTACAGAAGTAAAACTCCAAGAATGATCAGATTCTGGGTTAATGTGGCAAAACTGAGCCAAGTAGGATGTGGCAATGTAAGAAACCTCACTAAACATGGATTTTTCACTAGTTCAAGTTTCCAGCTAATAGAAACAAGCAAACAAAAAAATCTCCTCCCCTACTGATATACAATTAGATTAGAATGATCAAACCTGTATACCTTTACTTAAAATCCAGTATGTGAATAAATAAATAAATCATAAAGTTTAGACCGAATACCAACATGCTTACAAGTGCACAGTGGAATTTAAAAATATCAGATCATGTATGTTTTGGTATCAAAGTATGAAGCTGAATCTCAAAGATAGACTACATATAAGAAAAAGATGACTTCTGGGCATTGCACTAAATAAAAGACTAATTTCACAGCTATAGCTCTCCACTAGTTTTAACTCTCTTCACTAGGCAGCAGATCCCAGCTAGCTGGGTTTGGGCAGAGCCCAAAAACAATCCTGAGATGTCTGAGTCTCTGGGATCCACTTCTCATAGACTGGAAGCATCTTCAGCTCATGGCCAGTACTGAAACTTCATTAGGCACCAGAGAAAGTGAGACAGATTGCCTCTGCAAGTTATTTTATGAGATCTTAAATTAATATGTAATTTACTTGTAGGAGTGCCAGGAAAGTTATAGAGATACATACAACAGTAGACACTGAAGAAACACTACTTTCCTGGGAGTGTTTGAGATTTGCTTGTAAAGCTGATCAAAGTGTTAACATCAGAAACTTCTAAAAATTAAAAATGTAGTGCTGATGCTTTTCACAAATTCATAGAATTTCACTGTGCCATAAAATATACCATTGCAAAAAAGGTTATAATAATTTGTTTCCTCATTTTTAATGCAAATGTTGTATTTCTTCAGTTGAAAATAACCTTTAGCATTCATATGCTATCCTTTAAAATACTTGAACTTACTGAAATTCAGAACTAAATCTGTATAGCATTTTGTTGCCATGAAATACATATTTCAACTTCAAATCTTGTGTGATGATTGGGTGGTGATTCAAGCAACTGCTTCCAGATTTTGAAAATTAAACACCCAGTCATTATTTGCTTGTCTTAATAGTTGCTCTTAGAAAATAGTAAATTTCCTAGTCTGTATTCCTTCGCATGCAAACTTGTCATATTTTTCCCCTCTAGAGATTTTACATGCTCCAAAAACTAGTTTACATCAAGCAGAGATCACCTCATCTTCCATCAGTTACTCCATGGTGTTACCAAATGTAGATTCAACTTTTATACAAGTATGTATAAATTGATGCCTTCCTTAAGCTGCACACCCCTATGAAAATGATTCAATGTGAGAAGAAGGAAAAAGCAGATAACAACAGAATTTATTTCCTCAGCACAATTTTAGTACCTGCATAGTCAAGTTGCTCTTAGCAGAGTAAAAATTAAATGACAGACTTTGTACCCACTCACTGAAGTTAGTAGTCAAAAACTACCTCCTGTTAACTTTTCTTGGCCATAATCTTGCTGAGATTTCATTGACTGAAAATGTCCTATGTTCACCTCCTTCCTGCTTCATATGTCTAAGGTTTTCACTATGACTGTAGCTCTTCAAGAGCAAGGACAGACTTTTAGCTGTGTGTTGATGAATCTTCTAACTCAGAAATAACAAATGGCCTCTAGATGCTCTTATGACAACACAAAAAAGTATCAATTCACAGTAAATAATTTCACCTAAGAATATTAAATTAGTAACCTGCCATATATTGAAGAAGATATTTTTCAGTCCTTAAGGTCTGTTGTCCATTTCATAAAATTCTTGGTAGAGCTTCAAAGCACACTTCAGGTATAAATGGTGTCCACCATCTGTCTTTCCACTAATATGAAGACTATCTTCCACAAAAGCTGCATCAAGTTACCCATCTAAGATTTCTCCTGTAAGCTATATACTGTCCTTTACATGATTATAGTCATAATAGATATCTCATGCCACAGTATTTTTGGTCCTACCTTTCTCTCTCTCTCTCCCCCATTTTCCAGCTAATCTCCTGCTCTATGCATTGCCCTTACAATATCACAACTGTAATGATAGGTAACTGACCTGCACATTGCTGAAACATTCAGCTGACTTTTCAGTGATATATCATTCTGATTGCATAAAGCACACAGGCTACAAGTAAAAGAAAATGGGAGTTTATTTCTGATAAAGCTTGTAAATTAATCTATACATACCCCAGAGTAAACTGAGCATGTGATGCATATATAATAAACACGTTAAGCAAAACCATTTCAGTATAACTTGGAAAAGATTGGAAAGTTGAAAATAAAGATCCCAATTTATGAAAATATCCCAAGAAGTGAACAAGTGGGAACTGTATCAGTAATACTGAGAAAAAGAATCCCTAAAAAGCATTATGAAGAATCAGTGAAATTTAGTGTTCCAAAATATTTAGGAAAATTGGAACATTTCAGTAATATGTGCCTCTGTCTATCAAGCCATGCATTTTTTTAAGTCCCAAGATTTCAGAAACAACACCTGAATGACCATGCATAGTACCAACAAGCAAGAAATATGCAACAAGCAAGTATGAATAATCTAGTAGGGTTTACATCTTGGTGAGCAGCTTTTATTTTGTCTGTAGCAGTTTGGCCAGCAGTAACTCCACTAGTTATGGAGGTGTCACTTCTAATGACAGTTGCATGGCAAGCATGGTGTTACGCTAACCAGCTTGCCCGTACACCATTTGTCAGCCCTCACCAGCACCAAGTGGGGTTTCCCACACAGAGACCGACTGCTACTCCTTTCTACCAGCACCTACACAGACAAGCTGCTAGATTGTGCTACGGGAGTGTAGCAGCATATGCTTATTTTTACATCTCAGCTATTGGTATAGAATGAGAGCTAATGCATATCAAGCAGGGAAGACTTCATAAGCAATACCCTTGTGCCACATCTTTCCTATCTTCTTCCTGAAGATTTGGTAGCTCTGATTTATAGATGTAATTTTCATAGTTACTACTAAGTATAGTACAAGTGGACCTTCATATGTCTGTTTTTAAACTCTCTCTAAAAGTATTCTTAAGGCACATAGGCATATAGTTTCCTTCTGTTCCTAAAAGACCTATCTTACTGCTAAAAGTGACATTCCTATGACACTCCTCCCAGAAAAAGAGCCATTTCCATATTTTTCTGGTAAACCACAGAGCAGAGGTAAAAGGAAAAAAGGAAACTTTAATTTAAAATAGACTTTAAAAAGCCTTTTAGATAAGCAGAAATACAGGGACCGAGATTCAACAAATCTTTTTTCAAATATTCCAGGATCTTCTTCATGATATACTATTTTAAGTTTGCTTTTAATTTCCCAGTTGTTTGGACAAACAGGCAAAAGAATTAAGGGTAGAAGGGCAGCAAAAAGACAACAATGACTGCATAGTATAGTCAAGAGATTAATCTAAAAAATAGTATTCCTGCATTTAATGATGGTTGAGGGCAACAAATGAAAAATGATAAGGCTACGGTTCCTATTATCCAGGGTGCTGATTCTATGTATGAATACCCTTGTTTTGTAGCTTTGTTTTTATATACAGTCCCTATTTTTGATTCTTACAGCATGGTTTTGTCCTTGCTGTGTGTCAGGTGAGCACTTACTACCAAAGTAAGAATCAGGTATGGGTAACAGAGCTTCTGACGGCTGATTGCCAGAAGACTGATGTCTTTCATCAGTGTGATGGACTTGAGGCTGAGTCCTTTATTAATCCTATAGTTGTCCATATGCATATGAGGCATCTTTAATCACTGGATTTTTTGTATTAGTAAATCAGTAATTTTACTTATGGGTTAGTATTTTTAAGGCTTGGACACTAAGCTCAGAAAACAATTTCCATCATAAAATATTAAAAACTTACACTGTTCAGAGCTTCAGCAAAGATTAAATGTCATTTGAATTCAACAGGACAGTGGTCTTTTTCAACGAGCATAAGATAATAACTAACCACCATACTGCTTACTTGACTCAATATTTTTAATGTCTTTCTCCCCACAAAATACTGCACAAAAAGAGGATTACTTTTGTAAAAGAGGCAAATAAAGCACAAAGAGAGCCTCAGAAGTGGTTTAGATGTTTCACTTTTATTCCATTCCTTGGGGTGGAATTTATCTGAACAAATGTGTAAGTACATCCACAGTATAGGCATCTATGTCTGAACTAAATGCCCTCTCTAATCAATACAGAGAAATAAGCACTTCAGGGAGAGATTTTTCCAGGGCTGTTTAAGGTGTAAACTTTAGACCGGCATGACTTGCACCCATCATCCCCTATTGACTACCAAGGGAACCTCCAGGAGTACCCTACACTGTGGACATCTAATATTCAGCATGGCAAATTCTGCTTTCTGTTTCACAGGAAAAACACTGGATCTCTGCCTTCTCAAAGTCTGTTTGAATTTGACTACATCTGGATGGACAACATGCTTTCAAATGAGATCCATTTGAGAGTGGGTTATATCCGCCTGTTCCAGCACAGGGTAGCAGCTTGTCCTTTGCTTTGCAGCTTCATAAACCTGATGCAGCTGATTAGAAGGTCACACGCTCCACTGACCAGCTGCACATAGAAAAGGAAGCTGCAGAAGAGTGGAGAGAACAAGCCATCCAAAGGCACGAAGTGCATTTCCAGTAGCAGGGAGGGTGCAGAAGTCATCAGCTCCCACAGCTCTGCCTTTCAGTACAAGACTTGACCAGGTTAGAGGAATTTGCACTCATGGTTGGAAACTCTTCTTACTACTAGGCCAATCCTTCCTTTCCAAGTCTTGTAGGCTTGACACGTCTCCTCTTTTGGTTAATTAAAAAAAAAAAAAAATTATTTTGATCTAATGTGATTCACAAATTTTGACATAATATGTGAAACTGAATAATATGTGAACAGTAATAGCACAAATCTTACAGGATTAGACCCTAAAATCATTTGTAGGCAATAGAGGTTCCTCTTAAGCTATCATCAACTCTGATGACGGGATTTGGATCCAGTGTAGAATGTTTTATTTTCAAATTAGTGTTTCCTGTCAAATATAAGGTAAGGGATCTTTTATCAAGAATCTCTGTAAAGTTTAAAAACTTGTGCCAGATGTCGAACAAAAGCTTGCAAGAAGTTACATACTACAAGCCAGCAGATGTTACCTTTTTTTAAGGCTTCTAACTGCTCTAAGGCCTGTATTTTGCAAGTGCAGAAGTTATGTAGTGTTTTAAAACAGTAGATGAATTACATGGAAACTGTGGCCCTGCTAGCACTGTTACAGCTGAACAGTTGTGGTGCTTTAAAAATCCACCTGTCCTGCAATGGATTTTGCATTTGATGGGAAACACATTGCAAACTAACACTGAAATCTTGTAACACAAACAAAGAAAACAAAACAAAACACCACCACCTTGCCCAGAACTAAAACCCAAAATATCTAGTATCCCAGCTTTAGTATGGTGGAGCCTATGTTCTGTCGCAGACATGGCAGCACTAAAATAATATAAGTAGTTGCATAAATTACAGAGATTATACTGTATCTGTTTGATTTTCCAACACTCCTGAGAAGCCTCCTTCCTCCCAAACAGGTCTATGGAAAAGGCAGACCTTTCTGATCCCTTGCTTCCAAAAAACAAAGAAACAAAACAAAACTCTGCCTGTGAAAACCGTGCCCTTTCACATTCAAAGTAAGCAAAGTGTGAAAAAAATATCCTGCTGAAAGTCTGTCCTTCACCCACGGACCATGACAGCACCAGTGTGCAAGTGGGCTCCTGTGCTGTTGTGCTCCTCCCTCCTCTGTAGAAGGTCCATGGAGGTCAGTGCAGCTCCAGGCATGAGTTGGGCTCAAGCTGGGCTGGCAGGCTGGGCAGCAAGGGCGGAAGGAAGGGGGACCTGAGGGCAGAAGGCGTGCATTGGCCATGCAGCTGAACCTCAGTGTAGTTCAACTTCCAGCATCTCCCTTATTTTACTTTTCATGCTCTTTTTGCCAAGTTTAATGAGATAGCTATACCTGGCCACAAGAGTTCTTTGTTGGAAAGCAGCTTCACAAAACACATTTTTGTCAGCTCTAATATCAAGGAAAGATTCAAAAACACTATTTTTCTTCAAGTTCTTTCATAAATTGTGCCAGAAAAGAAAAAGGAATACAGGGTGTCTGGGATGCTAGCTATTCTTGCAGGTATTGTTTTGGGGGATTATCTTTGAAAATTTATTTTCTGCTCTGTAATTTACACTGTTACTCCTGGTAATGACTGTAAGAAATATAAGCAGCACTAATGGGTATGGATCACTGTTCTCCTAGACTGTAAGAAAAAGGAGCATGGGGAATGATGACCCTGTAAGATAGATCAATGCAGCTGCAGATTGGTTCTTACGCTATTCAGGTTATTTTCCTTAAATGGCATCATGCCTCACACATTCTGCTGAAGGCTATCCATATCCATTCAAGTTCATGACAGCTATTCTTAGACATTCTTTCATTTTTAACACCATTACCAAGACTAGTACTGTACCTTTTTTAATGAGAATGAGGAGACTGTCTCTTTTAACAGGTTCAGATCTATTTGGCTTAAATTAAATTTTTTTGCTATTATTTTCCTATAGTTTTTCAAAGGATTAGTGAGAAAATGTCACTGAACATCTACTTGTCTCCTCATTAACATTCATGATAAAACCTTCCAGTAGGGCTGGTTGCAGCTTGCTGATGGAGCAATACTTAAAAGAAATTGGCTTGTCTGTGAAACAGCTGCTCAGCAATGCCACTATGCAAGGGAATCGGTAATAATAAAATGGTACTATTACAGCTACACTGGGAGTATAATATATTTTAAGCTGCTTTGAGGTATGCAGTGGGGGTCCAAGAATTGGAGCATGATTGCTTGTCTATTGCTAGGAAAGGAAACAGCTGATTGTTACATGTCTGCTTATTTGAATTAGTCCCACCAAAAGCCTTGAGGTAAAAGAAGAATCTGTATCTGCTGGAACTCTTCACTTCCTGTGTGTTTCCTGTCAGCTGGAAGGGTTTTTTGTTCCTTTTCCTAGTTTTTGGAAGGGTTTGTGAGTCCCATTGCTGAAACACTTACTGCATTCTTTGCTAAGAACATTGAACACCTACTGTTTCAAAGGAATTTTTCTCATTTCAAGGCTTGCTTTCCTAGGCAAGATGCTCAGGAGAAGATTCTCTGGATCCTCATGCACCCCTTAGCGAAATTCCAGATACTGTGTTTTTTTTGTTTTTTTTTTAAATGACCATCCAGTATGGCAATGCAACGGCAAATACAGAGATGTGGGCAATACAGATGTAAACATCTGCACATAAGGCTCAGCCAAGAAACAATTGGCAGCTGGTATTATGTTGTGTAGTGACATACTAATTCACACTGATTGTCTAGAATATGGAAACTAAATAAAAAATACAGTAGTGAGATCTTTGGCTCTGAGACATCTTTGAACCTCATGTTCTATGAGGAATAAAACACTTAGGAAAAAATGAACCTGGAAGAATAGAGCAGTTAAAAGTCCCAACATAGTGACAGCCCCTTAGAAATGTGGAGGGCAAATGAATAAGAAATGAGTATGATTGTACAGGGCTTTAGGATGCAAGAACTGATTTCCAGTTAAAAGAAATTTCTTCTGACCATAGCTGGTTCCAAAGCACTTAATAGTTTTAAAGGTCTCTGTTATGAATTTCATATTTAGCTTCTCTGCTTATAGTTATTGCAGAAATTAGTTCTTGTAGAGATTTGGAAAGTACTGCACTTATGATAAAATGAAATATAAAATTGAAATATAAATGATGTAGGAACATTGCCATGGAGGGAGATGAACCTTCCTCTCAGCTCAGCACTGGTAAGGCCACATTTGGAGTGCTGGGTCCACAGCTGGGCTCCCCAGTACAAGAGAGATATGGACATACCGGCGCAAGTCCAGCAAAGGGCAGCAAGATTATGAAGGGACTGGACCATATGAGCAGAGGCTGAGAAATCTGGCACTGTTCAGCCTGGAGAAGAGAAGGCTCTGGTGTGATCTGATCCATGTGTATAAATGTCTGGTGGGAGGAGTAAAGAAGATGGAGCCAGGATCTTCACAACAGAGCCCAGTGACAGGGCAAGAAGCACTGGGCACATATTAGAAAAATGGAGAATTCCATTTAAACACAAGAAACAGTTTTTTACTGTGAGGGTATTCAAACACTGGCAGAAGTTGCCCAAAGAGGATGTGGAGTCTCCATCCTTGGAGATCTTCAAAACCCAGCTGCACATGGTCGTGGGCAACCTGAGGTAGCTGACCTTGCTTTAAGCAGGGGGGCTTGACTAGGCCATCTCCAGAGTAGCCTTCACATCTCAGTCATGTTCTGATTCTGTGATTCTATGTAAGAATGTGTGTCTGACCAGAGGCTAAAGAGACAATTTTTAAGTTATAGCAGATTGAGTTTCCTTTTAGATAAGATCATGAATAGGAATCTAGGGCAAAATCCTGAAATGGAAAACTGACCTCAAATTACCTCTCAAAATGGAAATCATAAAATCATTCCACCTATGCTTAAGTGTATGGACGTGGGACAGAAAGCAAATAAAATAAGAAAGGCAAGGCATATGAAGGTCAGATCATAATTCAACAAAGTGTTCACACACTTATAATGTGAAGATTAGCATTACTCTAAGGTGTGCCTGGTACAGCAGAAAAAAAACCTTCAAAAATCTACAAGACCTTCCATGTTCCTTTCAAGAGTTTGCAAAATTATATATAAATGTCTGCATGAACACAGAGGCTGGCAGCAACAGTAGTTTATTGTAACTCCTCACAGGAGCAATGGTAATATACTCTCTATCTCAACATTACTTAAATGTTCATACATTCTGTTATTGCTTAGATAAGCTGCTCTCGATAAACACAGGTGCTGCACATAACTTCCATAAAATCATCACAATTGGCTGTATTCGTTTTGTTCTCTGTGGTATACTAGCACCAAATGGCTGAGTCATGTATCAGAACACCCTTGTACAAGCAAAGTACCAAGTTAAAACAACAAAAAAGATAGCCTTGAAGAATTAAAACATTGATTTTGTCCTGGTTTTGGCTTGGATAGAGTTAATTTTCTTGAGCTGGGAGAGAGCACAGCCAGAGTGCTGGGCCCGGATTGGCCATTGAAGTATTCCATATTATGTGACAACATGCTCACTATATAAAGGAGGCGGGTTCTCTCTTGCTTCCAGTAGGCATGGTGGGGTCAGGATCACTGCCAGGAGCAGGCTGGGCATCAGTTGCCAGGTGGTGAGCAATCGCATTGTGCATTACCCTTTTGGACTTCCTACTGTAACTGTTTTGTTACCGTCACTAAACAATTTTTTTTTAATTTCAACCTACAAGGTTTTCCTTTTTGTCCCTCCCCTATTTTCCCAGGTGGGGGAGAAGGTGAGCAACTGGCTGCATGGTGTTGGGCTGCCAGCAGAGTTAAAACCATGACAATGTTAATGTTAATTTGCTTTACACGAAAATGCATCATCCTATTTTAAACTGCAACAAATCTAGCTGGTTTTATACTGAAAGACAGTCTATTAGGTGAATATATTTCTTCATTAATGCATTTGCCCTTCTAGAAAAACTAAGCAGTTTTTCCGTACAAGTGAACTTTTGAATAGATTTAGAACAGCATTAAAATACTGAACATATACACAAAGTTCAAATGCTCTTTGATAAGACTTCACATTGCAAATTCCCTTTAAAACATCAATGAAGCCAGAAAGGAACCACTTAGTCTTTTAATCCAACTTTCTGTGGAGCAGATTCGTAAGAATCACAGAATGCAATATTTACAACAGGTCAGGAACTTTCAGCTATATACCTTATTGTCAGTGTTAAGATACAGAACTTCAGGCTACTGAAAAAGCTATAATGTGCTGAAGTTCACTGAAATACAAACAGGCCTAAAGTTGTCAAAGAATTAGTAAGGAACCATCTGAATTCTGTGGTAAATGAGCCCAGTGTTTCCAGTAAACTACACTGCTCACTGAACACTGGTGATCATCTTGGTTTCCTTCTAGAAAAAGAGAAAAGCCCTGTACATGCCATAGATGGTTTGAAATGTCTCTTCTGCTTTCATACTCATATTGTAATACTGCACACAACCTCTGGATTTTTTTTTTTAGGATCTTCAAAGCCAAGTAAAATCTTGAAAATCCACTACACAAAAAGTTCCAGCTTCACATTAAAAAGGGAAGCCATCACAATGTAGAGCACTGCAGAGTCATCCACACTGCAGTCCTTCCAAGGACTAAGGACGCTTTCTAAATTATATTAGCACCTGATCTGCTGCTGGGGACTTTTCTCCAGCTCATCCTCATGTTATACATTCCCCATTCCCTCCTTTTATAATTAATTTTCCCTTCTGTGTCATATTGAGAAAATCAAAATTAGAAAAAAAAATAAAAATCTTTAATTGGATAAAGAGAATGATACAGAATTACTCTAAGGAGTTAGAGACATCTGCATTTCTGAATGCAACCTCAGAGTTACGAAGTAAGCTTCCAACTTCAGGGATAACCTTTCCACCATTCTCCTACATGTGTGCATAGGCCCTGTTACCTGGGGTCAACCAGCTTTACTGCACCTGTTTGCAGACTTCCTACCTACATGCAAAGATGCAGCTCTGCAGTCCTCTCTGCAATGCCAATTTACATCTTCAGTGCCAGACCTTTTCCAACTTACACACAATCAGAAATGCTCAGGGGGACACTTTCAACACAAATGCAGATTTCATATTTAGATAAAGCCATGACTAAATATTCTAAAGCGCTTTTACACTTTGCGAATCTGCAGTTTATGAGAAAAGCTCAATACAGTGTGATTTGTAAATACGGACGCAACCATAGAAACTACTTAATGTTCATTATTAAAGACAAGCATTTAGCCAATTGTGACACTGAACCCTTGATCTTACAAAGATCTTACAAAGGCAGAGGACCAGAAGAAATTGGAGTACTGATTAGAAACAAATAAAAACCCCAAACTGTCCTTGTCAATTCTTCCTAAGTATAAAAGATGTGTTTGATACTGCTTAAGTGGTTTGCATGACAATCCCTCTCAAATGCAACTGAGGCCTTAGTGCTCGGAAGCCAGAAGCCCTCTAAGAGACTCAGAAAATCATGCAGGAAAAAAACTACAGTCTTAAGACAAAAAGGTAGACTACAAAAAAACCGCTTTGCAATAACAAAAGTCACGGGAGAACCACAGTTCATCCTTCAACAGTGAACATAATTGCAAACCTAAACTTTGCATTTGAAACTAGGAGACAAAAATTATAAACCTCTCTATGCATATCTAATCTCTTTTTTCAACATTAGCCAAGCCTGCAGGTGCTTAACTGTCCGATTCTTGATGTCAATGTATTTAAAGACAATACTCACAAGACTGAAAAGCATACCAGCTCTAAGTTGACTCCTATCTTAGTCAAACTGACAACTGCAAATGTGATATCTAATTGTAAAGAAAATAACATTGGAATTTATTATGGATAACTGACTTTTAAATCCAATAACCTTGAATATAAGAAAATTATACCCAGCCTACCGTCAAACTTCTTGTGTCGGGATACAAAAGTGGTGCGTACAAAGTGACTTGTCTCCTCCACTAAGTTTTCAAACTCCAGTTTGCTCTGTTGGCTTAACTTGTCCTCCATTTCTGATGTGCAACATGTATATTCCTGAGGGCAGATTCTCAAATGTTCCCCTGGAATCACAAGAAAAAAGGAATTAGAATTGAATACAGATAGAAATGTGTCAGAACGAAATATACACGATGCCTCTTCAGTTAAAGAAGATGGTCTACCCAAAGAGCTCTTTAAGGCTGACTACTTGATTGGGAACACTTTGAATCTGTATCAACAACTTTGCCATAGTTGGGCATTCCTCACACAGGAGGGGACACACAGTTTGCAGACTTGTTTTGATACTTCAAAAGGTAGAACTGTCTCATGCCAAAAGTGATTCCTCATGCTGAAGAATCCTTCCGCATAAACAGACATATACTTAAAAATTCAAAGACAATTGCTTGCTTTTTGTTTGTACTCAGAATGCCTGGAGAAACACCTAGTGAGATGCCCTGTTACAAGTCCTGTCTTGCTGTCAAAACCTGAACCACAGAAATTATGTATTTCTATAGCTAGGTCCCACTTGCCCAAATGCACCAAAACATTCTCCCCTTCTACCCTTCCTTCCCTTCTGCTTGAGTAAGTGTATTTTAATGACTGTGTTTGGGTGCCACATGTTTTCTTGGGCAGCATTTCTTGTCAGACCAAGCAAGTGTTCTGCTGAATAGGAGAAAGCAATGAAGAGTTTAATTAATGCTTATGTTATATGGAAATGCAATGTAAAAGGTAATGAAAGCCTCTTATTTAATTCAATAGATTTATCTCTTGAAGCACTGTGCCAGTTCTTCTGACAATATTGCTTTCTTCGGTACAATTTGCAAGTGGAAACCAATTCTTTAGCTCATGAAATTAAAATGGTCTGTTATTACATGAAATGTGAATTTCCAATTGACACTGTACTATGGGTGTCAGAAACATTTAGCTCAGTTTGTACAAAGGCAGCAAATTCTACCATACCCTCTTGAGAAATAAAAAGAATGATCTGCCTCTATGATTAAAGTTACTTGTAAGGCAATGAAAACATTTAGCTTTCTGTACACTGAATCCTGATTAAAAATCCCTCTGCAAATCTCTGAAAGGTGCAAATAAAATGATATACAAAGCCCAAGGGTTAAATAAATACTGGGGACCTGATTCTCATTTATACTGAGGCTCCCTTCTACCACTGTTGAGCTGTAAAGAAGATTTAAATGCAATTTATACCTACTTTAAGGCTACTTTTCACCATTCTTATTACGTAGTGAGGAGAATCAGGCCCTACGGTTTATGCTTCCCAGGGGTATAATACATTTAGCTGCTGCATCATTTTGAAAACAGCATCAAAAAGAGGTTTGCACATGTTTAGAATAAACATTGTCTTGAGTCTGCCCTTACCTTATTCCAATTTTTGTTTCAGTTTTTGAATGAAGTCTTTTAATTTGAATTTCCTCAACCCTGATCTAACACCCCCATCTTATTTCATTTTTTCTTCAAGAGTTCATAATATATGAACTATAATGCCATGAGATTTCTTTTAGCAGTCTCAAGACTTTTTAAAAGCTCACAGCTATACATCTTCAGAAAGGATCATTTAATTATTATCAGTTACTGTTCAGCAGTACTACGTACAAGTCCCAGTCATGTCCAAAAGCACCATGATATAAAACACTGTATAAACCTGGAAAAAGAGATACCCATGACCAACACAATGTTGTAAGGATCATTTCCCATTCTACTACACCCTCCCAACACAATAAATTAATTCCTCTCAATTCTCAAAACCACACATCTAAGCAAAACCCAACACATACAAGGACTGGTGAGCCAGCTGCTGTCAAACGTAAATGATAGTGGCAAAATAATGGTTGCCTTACCCTCTACATCACTGTCACATTAAACTGAAACTTTTCAACAGGTAACATGTGACTGTGGAGTACAATAATAAGACACAATAAGAATTATTTTAGTAACAGTAATGTTCCAAGTTTTTATTAGATGTCAGAAAGACAAGGAAAGCTGAAATACTGTGTCATTAGAAGCAGTGCTGTGTGTTTGATTAAATGAAAAAAAAAAAAATACCCCATCCATAACGTCTGTACCCCCCTTCCTTGATAAACCCAAGGGTCTTTACTCATTGAAAAGCACTGGGTAGACCTACTATCCCAGTTTCAGCCACAGCGGTAGTTTATGCTTTCAGTAATGCTATGTCCTCTAGTGCTGTTGCAGTCAAGAATTTTTATAAAATTCAGTTTTGTTTCCTCTGTTCATTTCAAATTTTTTTTCTCTTCTGTCTGTCTGTGCTTTTCATAATTGCCAGACTATCAACTGAACTAATGTTAATCATCAAGGCACTGTGCTTGGTGAGTAACAGCCACTGGTCTAGATTTTTAAGAGATTATGTTATGTTGAGTATTATGACGAGTTAAAGCATATTGAACTCAGTATAGCAGTCATTTTTGTAGCAGTATTAATTTTTCTCTTGCTTATTTATTTATGGTCTTACTTTCTCTTTGCTATATAAATGACTTCCCACCTTGGCTACTACAAACTCATTTAAATTTCTACTGCACTTATGCCTTATACATGTATTTTCATTAAGTTTCTTCTGTTTAATTCACTGGATCTTCATACATTCATGAGGGTCTGGACTGCTGAAATGTAAACGTCAGATTTATCTGAAATGCTCACAACTTCTACACTACCTCATTACTTTCCTCTCTTAACGATATATCTTCATAAATCATCTCTACTAACCACCCACCTTCATCACAAAAGCTTTTCTAAAATATAATCAGCTTTTTTAAAACAACATTTCTAGTTCTTCTCTCCTCCCCTGCCATATACTTGCTGCATTTTGGTAGAAAGAAGTAATAATGTAAATATTGTGTTACTCTTCATATTCTGCTTCAAGATTTTTTTCCTCCTCCTCTTTGCTGCTTGTTCTTATTAAACCTCCAACTCATGTTAGAATCACCAGGTCATTAGTTCACTCCTTGGACACAAAAAGCGGACAGGACTTTTTTTTTAATTAAGGGGTGTGTTCTTTACTTTTGAATTTTTTTTTCCTTTTTTTTTGGTGCAAATCTGTGATATAACAGACTGCTTGGATTGGAAATAACTCTGCAGGCTATATTTGATTGTGCTTCCTCTATTTCCCTGAACAGGATCATTTACCATTTGCATTTTGTAATATATTGTTCTACTACTCTAAAAGGAGTTTAATCACTGATTTGTGTATATTTGCACACCTTAAATATTTTGCAGGCTGAAAATGTGCTCACAGCTAATGTACCAATTCTTGCCCTGGGAAACTCCATATGGTCTATGTTCGCATGCTAATTTTAGCAGATTTTTATGGCACGAGTGGCATTGGATATAACTGACTATTTTTTCCTTGTTGCAAATGGTGTCTCCCCAGACAAGTTTGACAGAATGTAGTCACACTGCACCAGCATTTTTCCAGACTAAACAGGTATTAACTCAGCAGTTCCCAGCGACCCACAACTCTTCTAACCACCATTTCCATCTGAAGATGCTGACCTACATATCTCTCCTCATGTGGCTTATGTTATATAAATCAAATCAATTGCCTACTACAAATTCAGCTACCAGTATTCAATTTCAGTTTTATTACAGCTGTAATCTCACACCTGCCTTCACATGATCCAAATTGGCAAGTTTTGCAGTTGAATTTGGCAACCCCACTAGCATGTTGCTTTGAAGTGTGATAAAACAATTTATAAAGCACTTGTTTTTTATTCAGATATATTGCAGTTTGGTGTCCCCATAACATGCTACAAACCTCACAAGAGTCTTTAAAAAATTGCAACTTAAAACTCTCAAGCTGAATAAATGCTTCTACTATGTTTCAAAATGCCAGAACTGATTTGAGCTTGGTAACTACTTGCAGAAGATACAATCTGAAGGAGCAGTAAACCCTACGGATATAACATTACCTTTACAATTTCACTGCCAGATTTCCTGAACACCTGATGCAAGCATTAGTTGCATTATTAGAACTGGAAGCATGATCACATAAAATATTTTACAACGGTGAGAATTTTTTATGGGTCATGTTGCAAGTTTAACAATTCCAGAAACAATTATTTCTGAGGCAGTCAATATTTTAGTTTGTATCCTACTCATAAGTTAAGAAACCTGATATTGTTCTGTTGACAGAATGGTAAGACTAACTGTATGACTGGTAAGAATAGAAACATACAGTCACCACACTGCTTCGTAAATCCAGCAGTGAATAAATGTTAATAAATAAAAGGGGTAAATTCAAGGTGTGCTTTCAAATTTGGTCACCCTGTATGCATCAACAGAGCCTAAAGGAAGAGAAGACAGCTCTGCATCCTTCATTCTGAAGATCAGATTAATGTGATCGGGCTTTGTCATTGACCATGTTCTTTAAAATTTGAAATACCTGCTTCAGACCCGCTCATATTCAGCCATTTGTGGAGAAGGCAGTGTAATTTATTAACAGTATGAAGTTTAACAAAGAGAAGTGCAAAGTCCTGCACCTGGGATGGACTAACCAAATAGCCCAGTTTGGGCTAGGATCTGCATGGCTGGGTAGCAGCCTTGCTGAAAATGACCTGGGCTCCTGGTGGACAACAAGCTGAACATGTGTCAGCAGTGCACCACAAGAGCAGCAGCAGCAGCAAGGGCAAAATCAGATATCGGGCTGCACCTGCGGGGGCATTACCAGCAGAGATAGAGACATGATCATCCCACTTTACTCGGTGCTTGTCAGGCTTCACCTGGAGTACTGTGTCCCATTCTGGTCCCCACAATTCAAGGAAGATGTGGACAGACAGGACAGGGCCCAAAGGAAGGCCAGGAAGATGATCAAAGGGCTGGAGAGCCTGCCCTGGGAGAAAGGACTGAAGGACTTAGATCTTTTCCTCTCTGGAGAAGAGAAGGCTCAGAGAAGACCTGATTATTGTATTCTAGCACTTACTGAGCAGCTACAAAGAGGACAGAGGCTTTCTCTTCACAAGGAGCCACATGGAGAAGACAAAGGGCAAGAGGTAGAGTCTGAACCAGGAGAGGTTTCATCTCGACATAAGAAAGAAATTTTTTTCAGTGGGAACAATCAATCACTGCAACAACCTGCCCAGGGATGTGGTAGAGTCTCCATTGCTGGAGGTTCTCAAGATACGATTGGACAGGGTGTTATTTAATCCCACTTAGGATCCCTTTTCCACAGTGCCTTGGACCAGATGGTCTGTTGGGGTCCCTTCCAACCTGGGCTGTTCTGTGGTTCTGAGATTAGGCACTTCAGAGCTTCCTACCTCTCAGGATTATAAAGGACTGGAACAGCTGGAGTTTTGTTTCTAAATTAACATCTTCACCTAATTTTCTGTATTTTTAAAAACTTTTTTAAAAATATTATTTTAAATGATTTAAAAAATATGATGAATAGAATTAAAAAAAAAAAACCCCAACCTTATTCAACTTTAACCCTTGCCCACTGTCTTGAGATTTGGATCTTTTTCTGTATTGGCGATGATGTTTCTGAACACCTGCTTTTTGAAGTTTTCAATTTAAGTGCTGTGCTCCACTGGTGAAATCGGGACCATGGGAGAAGTCTTCATGATCACATTATTCATTTTCTATTATAGAAAACTATTGTCCTCTGATACACTTATATGCTTCTGTCACTTATATATGCAAAGAGAAAACAGTGCTGTAGAATAATTTGACTCACAATTGTCTTTAACCAAAAAAACACCCAAACAGCAGAATCATGTTTTCTGCATTAACTTACATAGCAGTTAAAACTAAATTAGCAACATGAGTTTCATCATTTCAGCCAATATTCAAATAGTGAAAATTAAAATATCATTTTGTTGGACAAAACCTGTTCCCTAACCAAAAAGTCCTAAGGCTCCTTCTGACTTTGTAATTATCTTCTCTGTTGGGTATAACAGCCCTGCAAGCAGCCTCTGTAAAATTGCACCTGACATTTAAGTCACAGAATTGAACTCTCCTACTCAAACTAAAAGGAAACAGATTATGTTTTAAATTAATTCCATTGTAATATTGGCCTGACAAGTGATGATGGGAGCAATATTTGCACAGAAAACAACAGCTGAAGGAAGGCAGGGAAAGCTGTCTGTAACATACAGACACAACTCTCCTAATTTTAATCAACGGAATATTGAACTTGAAAAACTTTTATGTCCAGTGGACTCCAATAAACCCACGCAACTACCCCATGAAAGAAAATGACTCATTTGTTTGCTTTGGACCTAAATCATCTTTCCTCAGATTCCTTTTGTTCCTTGAGTGCTTTGAGGTCAATTAAAAAATGAATGCCTTCCAAACAGACTGATAATTAGTTAACAGTCTCTTCATTACAGGTCCCACAGGGAACATTCATTTACAAGAAGCCCTGATCCTGTTGTCCTTGGGAAGCCCTCAGTAATAAGTTACAGAAGCGGAGGCCAAGGCAAACCTGTTCAGACTAAGACTATACAGATGCTAAAGAGAGAGCTGAAGTCCCTAGAGTCTTCCTAACTAAACTACTAGAAACAGCACCACTACTCCAACACTCAGGTTCATTTTATTTTCCAAGCATACACAGTCAGACAATTGGTTTTTGATAGCACAGTTTGTGAGAAGAATCTTTAGGTACCTCCTGGGGAGTGTATTACTGGCGTTGTGCTCAGTGCCTTGTGGAAAGCAAACGGTAAGGCTGTGATTCAGCACTGTATAGTTACATCATCTCGCTGGCTACATGGCTGCAATTTTCTGATTTCAAAGCATCTTTCCACCTGGGAATGGCAGCCAACTTCCTCTCGCCCCCGGTTGCTTTTTGCTGTTTATTATGTCCCCTACTGTAATAGCAGAAATATCTTATATAGCATTATAGTGAGAAGTAGGATACAAGCAGCATATCACTTTACCATGATCATAAACCATGGTGCAAGCAGGTTTTGCATTTCAGCTGCTCTCAGAACAATTTTATTATTAAGATAACAGGATGAGATTGTACACATTCATGCATTTATAAAGATTTTAAGCAATATTCGTCACACAAAACTGAAATCCAAAGATGTGATTGCAGCATATGATGTATCAGAGACAGATTTACACCACTTAGTTCATGTACCCACAGAAATACAATCACAGTAGGACAGAGTTAGTCGTCTGAGGCTAACTGGGTATGCTGTACTGTCAAAACAAGTCCTTAAGATAGTTACACCATTACTAAGATACATGCAGCAAAAGTTAAAGCTGCATGAGCTACAGTCGTGCCATTTGATTGTGCCGTCAAGTATATTTTAAAGATGTGCAGATCCCTTGCTGATCACTGAACTGTCATGTATAAAATCCATGTTTCTAAAATACTAAACTTAGCGATAACTGTTTAAAAGTCCTTAAACACAGTGCTCTTCTCTTGTTCATATGGCTTCAGTCAGTCCAAGGAAACCTTTTCATGCTGCCATTAAACAGATGACTCTACCTTCCCATCTTCTGATTGATAATGACATGCTTTCCTACAATAGAAATGTTTCCAGTCATAGAAACACTTCAAAAAGACAACCACAAGATAGGCCATCAGTGGCTGTAATGGGTACGTCAGTGATAAGTTTTTGGTTCTGCCATAAGCTCTTTATTGAGATACATTTCAGTCTAATCACTTTCCTAGTTGCTTAAGGAAAAGAGGGTACAGAAAGGGAGGCTACAATTTATAAAGATCTGGAAGTCTTGTTATCGTGCTGACTCAAGGTCTACCCATGAAATTTCAGGGCCAGAAACACTGGCATTTGTCACAAAATCACAGAATCATCTAGGTTGGAAAGGACCTTGAAGATCATCAAGTCCAACTTTCAACCCAACATTAACATTTCCCAACTACACCATATCCCTCAGCGCTATGTCGACCCTACTCTTAAACACCTCCAGGGATGGGGACTCCACCACCTCCCTGGGCAGCCCATTCCAATGCCTAACAACCTGTTCTGTAAAGAAATACTTCCTAATATGTAGTCTAAACCTTCCCTGGTGCAACTTGAGGCCATTCCCTGTTGTCCTATCACTTGTTACTTGGTTAAAGAGGCTCATCCCCAGCTCTCTGCAACCTCCTTTCAGGTAGTTGTAGAGGGCAATGAGGTCTCCCCTCAGCCTCCTCTTCTCCAGAATAAACAACCCCAGTTCCCTCAGCCGCTCCTCGTATGACATGTGCTCCAGACCCTTCACCAGCTTCATTGCCCTTCTATGGACACACTCGAGTAATTCAATGTCCTTTTTGTAGTGAGGGGCCCAAAACTGAACACAGTAATCGAGGTGCGGCCTCACCAGTGCCGAGTACAGGGGCAAGATCACTTCCCTGTCCCTGCTGGCCGTGCTATTGCTGATACAAGCCAGGATGCCATTGGCCTTCTTGGCCACCTGGGCACACTGCTGGCTCATGTTCAGCCAGCTGTCAATCAACACCCCCAGGTCCCTCTCTGACTGGCAGCTCTCCAGCCACTCCTCCCCAAGCCTGTAGCGCTGCTGGGGGCTGTTGTGGCCCAAGTGCAGCACCCGGCATTTGGCCTTATTGAAACTCATACAGTTGGCCTTAGCCCATCGCTCCAGCCTGTCCAGATCCCTCTGCAGAGCCTCCCTACCCTCGAGCAGATCAACACTCCCACCCAACTTGGTGTCGTCTGCAAACTTACTGAGGGTGCACTCGATCCCCTCGTCTAGATCATCAATAAAGATGTTAAACAGGAGTGGCCCCAAAACCGAGCCCTGGGGGACACCACTCGTGACCGGCTGCCAACTGGATTTAACTCCCTTCACGACAACTCTTTGGGCCCAGCCATCCAGCCAGTTTTTTACCCAGCAAAGTGTGTGCCCATCCAAGCCACGAGCAGCCAGTTTCACCAGGAGAGTGCTGTGGGAAACGGTGTCAAAGGCCTTACTGAAGTCAAGGTAGACAACTTTCATTTCTATTTGGAACCAATCACTGTAAAGAAAAAAGTGCCTCTACCAGCTCCTAAGTATTAACCTTACTGTGAGACAAGTTGTAAGGCAAAAAGGAAAGCACTTTCTCCAAGTTTGTGTGTCTTTGACTTTATAGGGGGAAAAAAATCCTTCTTTTTTTTTTTTTTTTTTTTCCCAGAGAAGCATGCTATGAATATGGCCACAAGTGGAATGCACAGAGAAATCACTCAAAGCAAAAGAGTCCAAAACATGTAAAAAATAATGTTCTGTTACCCCCACGCAGGAGTTCCATGGTCTGTGAGCCAAATTTGGTGCAAGTTTGTGTGTTTGGTTTTACAGATCCAGTTGATGTTACAGTGTGAGAAAGTCCATGCTAAAGCCATGTAAGGTACTGGAAGCAAAGCCAGAGACAGGACTGTGGGAGTTTAAGGATTCAAGAGGAAAACTACTGACATGGAAAGGTGTGAAACCCCATGGAAAAAAACCCTAGCAACAAGGAAGTTCAGCCCATTCCCAACCTGACTGATGATGATATGGCTGCCTGAGAATTATCGGGTGTCTTATCACTGATGGCAATTGTACTATTGCTTAGCCTCATAGCACATTAATCCTAGTTATCTATCATGTAGTAACCTGAAAATGATTGCTTTGCACTCTTGTACATATTTAGCAGTTGGGCATATTTTGCAGTGACTCGGAGAGCACTGACTCCCAGGGGTTAGGAGAAAAACTTCCCCAGCTGCTCCTCCTGATGGGCTGAGTGGGAGAAGATACCACAGTAGGGGAGTGCCTTTTTTCTGCAAGTTGCTTATTGCCAGTGGCAATAAGTGAGAGGGCCTCACAACTACAGAAATAAGTATTTAGTTCTTTCCTAAATTTGCACAAGAGAATTCCCTGCGACTTCCCATAATAAATCTTACACAGTTAAGGAACTCAGATCTTTTCACACTGCTGAAATTACTCTCCTTCAGTGGTACAGGATATCAGCTGACACAGAAGGAAGAAGTACGGGTACAGATTTCCACTGAGAATGTGCCAGTGGAAAGTTCTCTTATGCCAGATCTTTTTCTATTGACTTTGACTATTTTTAGACTGTTTTGATTCACTTATGTGACAAATATAGCTTCACTGAACTGAAAAAACCCCATGCATTAAAGTATGAACAAAAATATTCTTAATTACAAGGCTTCTAATTAACAATATGAATCAAAATCTTCTCTGTGGATATTGTCAGCTGTAGCATGAGACTAGACATTCTATTATTAACACCATGGATAGGCAAACTTTTGATGAATAAGCATGAAATTCTGAAACATTTTCAATAAATTGTATTTCCTTAGGAATCTCAGGATTCAGCAGTGCAGATGGACATTCTTGAAACCTTTTGTTCATTGCTGCTATCAGATTCTCAGTTTCAATAACCAGCTGTCAAATCCCCTAGAGCCTGGGCTGGGGTGTCCAGGTGCTCCCATCTTTCAGAGAAGCTGGATTCACAGGCATCCTTCTGAAGAGGGAGGCAGCTGGTATGTGTTCCTAGAAGCCTGGAGGTGTTTGGACTGAAGCTAGTTCAGACAACAGTGCTGTCACACTTCAACAGAAGTTGGGAAGTCTTGAAGGCTTCCTGAGTCTGGACTATGTGGTTTCTTTCCTGTTACAGTCCTGAAGCTTTCTCAAAACTTTCCAGTTTTGAAAACATCTGAGGTTTTCATGTTTTCTTTAAAGGGATATAGAAATCCTCTCAGCTTCTGGTTCAGATCAAGTTGTTGGGTTTCTGTACTCTTCCCTGTGCATCCAAAGGCTATAGCTACACCTGTAGACAAAAGGGGCCAGCAACTGATCCATGTGGTCAGAGGAGCTCGCACCCGTGTTTCTTAGGGCAAATTCCCTCTGCATGCAAGGAATCTGGAAGCAAAGTAGTTGAACCAGTCAAAAAGAGGGAGGGTGGGACCTAGCAATTTTGGTACCAGTGCCTGAGCTCATTCTTTAGTCCTTTTTCAAACAAAGATCCTGACAGGCAAGACTGTTGATCTGCTTGAGGGAAGAAGGCTCTACAGAGAGATCTGGACAGGCTGGAGCGATGGGTTGAGGTCAACTGTATGAGATTCAACAAGGCTCAGTGCCAGGTCCTGCACTTGGGGCAGCTGGAAAGCTGCCCAGAGGAAAAAAAAACCTGGGCGTGTTGGTCAACAGCTGGCTGAATATGAGCCAGCAGTGTGC
The DNA here is from genome assembly GCF_047716275.1 of Strix uralensis. Taxonomy (NCBI): domain Eukaryota; kingdom Metazoa; phylum Chordata; class Aves; order Strigiformes; family Strigidae; genus Strix; species Strix uralensis. The sequence continues at coordinate 81,037,975 of NC_133973.1, forward strand.
TCAGGTGGCCAAGAAGGCCAATAGCATCCTGGCTTCTATCAGAGATAATGTGGCCAGCAGGACTAAGGACATGATTGTTCATTTGTACTTGTCACTGGTGAGGCAGCACCTTGAATACTGTGTTCAGTTTTGTGCCCCTCACTACAAGAAAGACATTGAGGCGCTGGAGCGTGTCCAGAGAAGAGCAATGAAGCTAGTGAAGGGTCTAGAGAACAAGTCCTGTGAGGAGCAGCTGAGGGAACTGCGATTGTTTAGCCTGGAGAAAAGGAGGCTGAAGGGAAACTTATTGTTCTCTACAATGACATGAAAGGAGGTTGTAGCAAGGTGGGTGATGGTCTCTTCTCACAAGTGATAGGAGGAGAGGAAGTGACCTCAAGTTGTGCCAGGGGACGTTTAGATTGGATATTAGGAAAATTTCTTTACTGAAAGGGTTATCAAGCACTGGAACAGGCTGCCCAGGGGAGTGGTTGAGTCAGAATCACTGGATGTATTTAAAAGACGTGTAGATGTGGCACTTAGGGACATGGTTTAGTGGTAGACTTAGCAGTGTTAGGTTTACGGTTGGACTCGATCTTAAGACTCTTTTCCAACCTAAATGGTTCTGTGATTCTGTGATTCTAACAATCAATTTGAGAAAGGTTTTTCAGAGGCCAAAGGACTCTGGATTCAGGGAGCCTGTCAGAGTGGGCATGACATTGTCCTTGACTTGAAGAGATCTCCTGTCCTGAAGGAGGAGGACACAGGGCAGGTGACCCTTGCAGTGCTGATGCTGCAAGCTTGAAAGAGGAGGCAGTCCTGCAGTCTAAAAGAAAACCCTGCTTACAATATCATGATATTTCTGTGAGTCAATATTTTCTAATAGATCACTGTTTGCTCTGAAAACTTCTATCTCACTGTAATGAACATAGTTCCATAGTATCAGCCAGCCACAGTAATCACTGCCAAAAGGAAAATGAAAGCATTTTAGAGAAGGGGATAGTAGCTTAGATGAAAGAATTGCAGATTTCCACTATTCCCAATAGTGCTTGAGATCTAAATCTATTGTTAGTGCTACACAGCGGGGCTTTTTTGTGGCTTTTTTGTTTCTTTTTTTTTTTTTTTTTTTTTTTTTTTTGTGTGTGTGTTGGATTTAGACACAAAAAAAGACAGAATAAGGTTTTTAGCTCTTTTTTATTAATGTACTTTTGTCAATGCCCTCTGTGGCCTGTGGGTACTTGGCAAGCATCAGGGTCTTCAAAATCAATAACTGAATGTAACAGAGTTTCTTGCCCTTCAAGTGTTTTAATGTTAAAGGTTTGACCTTTATGATTAAAGATCAGCTTGAAAGGAAATCCCTATCTATGTCTGAAGTCTTTTATGTGACCATATTTTTGAATGGACATTTTTGACTGCAGAAATAGAAGGCTTCTGTGCACTTTTACAGAATTAATCAAAGCATTTAAATATACAAGGATGCAGTGATAAGCTGGACAGGTTCTATCAGTTCTTTAGAGAATTGCTGTTACCTTATTAATATGGCTTTTTGGCACATTAGTCCAGTACAATCATAGCTTTTGACTGACTGCTTATAGCAGTGACCTCTGGGTAACTTGTGATTACCTTGCAGCCCAGACTTTTGAAAAAAAAAACCGCAAACAAAACAACGACCAACCTTTTTCTTTAGTTATTTTTAGAAAGAACATTATATTCTGGATCTGATAGGCACTGTATTTTCCCTGAAGATGCTTGATAATCCTTCTTCATTATGGCTAAATGGACTATTTCCTATAAAGAAGACAAGGCACTCTTTAGTCCTATTTACTCTGTGCACTTCAGGGGACATGATATGGACATACATCATCCAAAGAGAATACTTGTCTCATGGAGGAAACTCTCTGCAGATCTATAGCAGATGGAGCTGGGAAGAAAGTAGGCAAAGATTACGTCAGTTGTTTGTGCTTACTCTCCTCTATAAGGAAGACTCTAAGGCATCTGTCTAAATTCAGAGCCCCTTGAATACATTTCTCTCTTGGTTCCTTCTCTCAGAAACTACTCAAAATAAGGCATTCCCTGGCTCCTGCTGCATGGATGGAGCCACAGTAAGGTGTATCACGTTAATGCCAGGTAGAAATTTAAATAAATCTCCAGGCATGTCTGTATAAATCTCAAATGACATTGCCAAACTTACCCCAATAACTGTAAAAAACCAACAACTGTAAAATTCATAAAAATGCGCAAGTCTGCACTGCAGATGCAGCTATAATGCTTCCAGGTCTTATTACCTCTGAGGGTTTAAATCTAAGGATTTCTTATTCCCTGTGGAAGTGCCTGTTGCCTTCCCTGTGTGCCTTGGGTTAAACAGTGTGAATTTGCCTTGCTTTCCTGCCCTCCCTCCCCTCTCCTCCTGGGAGACTGTCCTCAGAGGTGACTCTGTAGCCCTCATTACCAAGGTGGGGGCTGTGCAGTGTGCTACTGTCCCTATCCCAGAGTAGAAGTGCTTTCTGAGCTAAAGTGGTGAAGATTTACACCCATAGCAGGGAATTACTATGGTTACCTATAGAAATCTCTTCAAACAGCAAGAATAAATCTGTAAAATAAGAGCTAGGTCAACATGCACATAATTCCAATATGAATCATGTATATTTAGGAAAGAGTAATATTTGGGGATTTTTTTTTTTTTCTGGATGAATTATGTAGTTCAACTCTGGACCCAACAGCAGCAGTAGCAAATATATTACAGTACTTTGTGGTGCTGTGTTGGACTAATGCATGCCTGGAATATTTTTCTTTTGCCACCTTGGTAAAAAACTTGAGAAGAGGAAAAAATAGTACGAGGTAATACCCCTGAAGTTCTTTAAATACGAGTTACTAGTAATTGCTAGATTCTAGTAATGTTGATATTTTCAGTCAACAGTATTGTCTTTTACTGTCATTAAAATTATTTTTAATAGAAAATGTCCTAATAAATCTCACATGCTTTTCCTTATCACTGTCTTTATTGACTATTAAAAGCAGATCATATATATTTTATTTTCCTTGTATATCACAAATACAGTTATAAAAGATGACTGAGAAGTTTTAGTTAAGGAATACATCTAGTAAACTATCTGTGTGAACAACATTAAATTGTCTTTTTCAGTCTTCCCAGGGTATCTGTCTCCTTGGCAAGTAAAGGTAATGTGTGTAATTAGAGGGGGGAAAATAGAAGAAAAGAAAAAAACCCTAAGTTATCTGGTAAACTGTGTAAAGCACCTAAAGGAAGATCTCCACTGTCACAGGAACGGTCCTTCTATTTCTATATGACTTTTAAGTTACTGCACAACAGAATCACAGAATCATCTAGGTTGGAAAAGACCTTGAAGATCATCTAGTCCAACCATTAACCTAACATGAATGTTCTCAACTACACCATATCCTTAAGCTCTGTGTCAACCCAACTCTTAAACACCTCCAGGGATAGGGACTCCACCACTGCCCTGGGCAGCCCATTCCAATGCCTAACAACCCGTGCTTGAGGCCATTCCCTCTTGTCCTATCGCTTGTTACTTGGTTAAAGAGACTCATCCCCATCTCTCTGCAACCTCCTTTCAGGTAGTTGTAGAGGGCAATGAGGTCTCCCCTCAGCCTCCTCTTCTCCAGAATAAACAACCCCAGTTCCCTCAGCCGCTCCTCGTACGACATGTGCTCCAGACCCTTCACCAGCTTCGTTGCCCTTCTCTGGACACGCTTGAGTAATTCAATGTCCTTTTTGTAGTGAGGGGCCCAAAACTGAACACAGTAATCGAGGTGCGGCCTCACCAGTGCCAAGTACAGGGGCAAGATCACTTCCCTGTACCTGCTGGCCACGCTATTTCTGATACAAGCCAGGATACCACTGGCCTTCTTGGCCACCTGGGCACACTGCTGGCTCATGTTCAGCCGGCTGTCAATCAACACCCCCAGGTCCCTCTCTGACTGGCAGCTCTCCAGCCACTCCTCCCCAAGCCTGTAGTCACATTTCTTGAATGTTAGCCTGTGTTTGATTTATGGGCAATAAGGAGTTACCAGGAGATGGAACTTTGCTCTGGGGTGGTGATTTAAACAATCACTCTAGATATAGTATGTACAAGTGGTGAACATTTACACAAAACTACATATGTAATTAAACTCATGAAAAACTATACTTTCTTCTTGTGAAACTGTTGAAAGCCATTATCAGAAAAATTGGAGTGAAGTTTGGCTGCTTCTGTGATGAAAAATATCAAGATTGGTTTGCTTATAGTGCATTTATGAGATAAGGCAACAAATCATTTTCTGTAAAAGCAAAGATTCAGTCATCAACAAAACAAGTCAGAATAGTTTATGAAAAATACATACAAAATATACACACCTGCCAGTAAATAACCTCTTCACTGAGTTGGCGCTTTTCTAAATTACAAATTAGGGATTCATGATCCTAATAAATACAATATACTACTGGTTAATAGCTCTCACAGCATTTTATGCTTTTGAAAGAGATTTATAGGTTTATAATGAGGAACATTATAGTGCAGGTGTTATTAACTCCACTAAAAGCTATGCGTAAAAAAGGATAACTAAATCCTGTCCATCTTTCATTAAGTAGAAAACACAAAAGAATTTTGTTAAAGTTTTTCCTCATGTATCGTTTTCTAAGGAAAAAAGTCTGTATTTTGAGGTGACTTCTGAGCAGTGCTGTTAATTTGGTGGAGTTCACATATTGCTTAAAGAGTAGTGTGTTTAATTTAGGAATACTCTCAATCCCCTTCCACTTGGACAGCATGCTTTTTAAAAACATCATAGCATGGTTGAGTAGGTTTAACCTTCTCACAATATGGTTACAAAGTATCTAGAGTTAAATCATATCTTAATGGAGTTATCATCCAAAATTAATACTGCATAGCCTCATGACAAAGTTCTAAAACTTTACATAAAAACTATTAAAAACAAGTCATAAAACAGCCATCTAGGCTACTCCTTGCTGTCATTTAATAATTCACTATTATCTGAAAACTTGTAAAGTAACTATCTCAGCATAACTTTACTTCCTAAAATATGAAAAGCTACCCACAAGGTTAAATATAAACTTCAGAAATAATGATGATGATGATAATAATACTACTAATAATTCTGCAATAATTTCTGCACCTGAAAGTTCCACTAAACTCTATGGGATGACTTACACACCTGAAGTTACTCATTCATAAATTCTGCCAGAAACAAAATTCAGCAGCACAAGCTGGTGGAGTACATAACTTTTATTGATCTCTGGGTTTTAAATTTATTATTGAATTATTGTTGATCGTTTATTGATTATTGAATTATCAATTTCCCTTTTTTGGTAGGTCTCTAAAATATAGGAAGTTCCAGGGATGATCACGAGTTCCATGCAAGAATCTGAAACTCTGTTCTCCTTAGGTTTGGCCAGACAGGATCTAAAATGAATCAGACCTTCTGGCTTTTAGGTAAAGTTTTATTTGAGATACAATTAACTAACATGATTCATGTATCACATTATCAAAGTCCTTGCTTCAACCTTTCCTTATTATAACCTGTAAGTTTGGGGCCACTCATAAATGACTACTTATACATAATATGGTGATAAATTCAGCTGAGACAACCTTAATGTACTGATATCTAATATATCTAAGAAAGCATCAAGTTAAGCACCTGCACTGTCTTCTTCATTCAAGTTATAGTTAAGGTAAGCTTCCAGTGCAAGAAACTGGAAATACCATGCATTAAAGAGTTCAAGTTCCTATAATAATCTGAAACTATTATTACTATTAACATAGAATTCTGTTAAAAAGTTTTAAAGATTGGTAATCATATATTAATAAGATTTAGGCCCATGCACTAGTGACAGAATCTTGTAAGTTCCCACAACAAAAATTCTAAGTTGATTTGCAGTTTACTATAGCTATGAAGATGAAATAAGTAACACAAAAAGAGATTCAACGCTTTAGACAAACTGTCTCCTTCAGGAATGAATTCAGCAGCAAAGAAATGAATTGAGCTCCCTGCATTTTTAAAGGCAGATACTTCATAGCAAGCTGCAAATCTGTGAGTACAGACTTTGAAAAGAGAAGCAGCAAGGAGTGATTTAATGCTAATTTGATGCATCATTCAGAGTCAAAACACCATCTATGACTTGTTTGACAAGACATGTTCAAAGTACAAAATGATCAAACTGAAATTGTGTCATTTATTTTACAAGCAAATCAGATTTCTAAATGTTGCAGAATTTCCTTAACAAGGGGCTGTATTATCAGAACAGGTTAATTAGATGAAAGGTAGAAGTAATACAGTGAGCGACATCCACACTGGTGAAAGTGTAATTGATCAAAGAAGTACAACGGAATCACGTTGTCTCTGAGTGACTACATCTTACTTTATTAAACACTCCCATAGTATTGCATGATCATTTCTGCACTTTAATTCTGCTGCTCAGAACTGAATAAAGTTCACCTATTTTGTTTCGCGGAGTCAAGCTAATATAATCTTCAGTTTTGATCTGCCTAAGTTGCCATTTTCCAACTTTGAATGAACCCACAAATCTCAAAAATAAAATTCAGTCAAACTTGTCATAATTCTTTTACTTACCTGCTTACTCAATGCACAAGTTTGCATAACTACGAGGTTCAACTGTGACCCAGAATTGGACCACAACCCTTAGAGAGTCTCAGTTTGATTTTAGATAGTGTAATTAAATTGTCAAACAAAGATCTAATGCTTATGAAATATGAGAAGGAAAGGGGGACTGAAAGGGAAACAAAAAGAGAGAGGTGGACAAAGAATATTAATAACTGAGGGTATAAATAATGTAACATTTGTCCAGAAAGAACCATGTCATTGCTGTTTTAATTTTCATAAGCTCTCAACTGAAGTAGAATCTAAAAGCAAATCACACTAATTCTTTAGAACAAAACCTCACATTATTTCAGATACTTTGAACTAAATAAATGCACCAATAGTGTCACCTGAATAAATGCACCAGTAATGCTACAGCATTACCCTATTATGGGACCACAGGAGAATCAAGGTTGAGGAATATGAAGGGGGGGATCAGGTAGGCAGATTCTGCTCCAGAAGAGGTAATGTGGGCATGAGCCTGACTATGACACATGCTTCGGGGCTATGAATCAGCCACTTTTGTCAGCAGTTTTCTGCTTAAGCCAGGCTTGCAAGCAGAAAACACCTCCGGGTCTTCTACATCTTCCTAATTCAGACATGGTTTTTAAGAAAGCAAGATCCAATGTCAGACTGAATGAGGAAGCTTTACAGTTGCTGATCTTCAGGAAATGGCAGTCATCCTTCATGAAGGTTCACTTTGCAACACACACACTGCAACACACACACTGCAGCTGGTAATTCTGTTTTTCTTTCAAGATTTTGCCCAGTGTTGTATAACTTTGCTGTGAATGCAATACCTTGATATTTTTTTCACAGAACCCTTGTTTCCACAGTAACTTTGAGGAGGTTATGTTGATTAGCATATTTTTTCATGGCAAAACCCAACCAAAAGAGGATAACACCAAGGAGCTCATATAACTGTGCATGGGTGACAAATCAAGCATATGGAGTGTGAAAAGGAATAGTAAAATCATTGAAGAAGAGCTAGCAAATAACTCTTCATATTAAGTTTAGCCTTTTTTTGAAACTGAAAAGTAAAAAATGTGGTGCTGTTTTTCTATATGTAATCTGTAGCATTCCAAATTTCTGGAATTCGTTTAAACAATCTCATTCAGATCTTTTTACTTCACTGATGTTGCTGCCTTAAAGTTGCATTTATAACTACATTGTTATTTGTCAGTGTACCACAATAACAAAACCAAACACATACAACTTTAGATATATGACACATATAAGGTCTTCATATATACAGTCTTCCTTATTCATATGGTCCTGCATATATATATGTCTTCAGTCTTCAGAACTGAAATATACCACATGGGCTAAGTTAAAGGACAATCAGTCTTTCAAAATTTTAAACTATCTAAGGGCTTTAAAAAACTTAAAAAATATGAATTAATATGAAATGAATGAATATGAAACTTTAAAAATCTGAATTAAAGTTCAGTTTTAGACAGAAACTTGAAAAAAAACCCAGGCAACTCAGCTGTTAAACTAAAGTTAAGGCAACTAGGGCTTTGCAAAAGTTGTGGGTAAAAACACTGCAGTTCATCATACAGTATTTTAAAATAAAAAACTTAAATACTGCTGCAAGCTAGAAATATTTTTCCATGATTCTAATCTTATACCTCTAAGAAATTAAAAGAAGACAAGAGATTTCATTGTCAAACCATGATAAAGACAGTGTCAACATGCAAAATCAATATGCAAAGGCTTACATGATAAGTGTATTATGTTGTTGTAGATGCCTTCAGGGGACAAGTTTACTTAGGACGCTTCACTCAAAAAATATATTAAGATGCTTTTCAGTTTCATCATGGATTGATGAGAGAAAATCAAAAGATTTTTTTTTCTCAGCACACTTGACTGAGTAATATTTAATGCAAATGGAAAGAAAAGAGAGTTTTCTGTTCTGTATCTTCTGGTCAGTTCAATTCTGTAGAACAGACTGCAGACAGGATGATTGGCATGACTCACCAGACTGAAAATCTTTTCTCTTACCAGTCTGCAAGATCTATAACTTTATGAAACCTCTTCTGCACAAATATTTTCCATATGCATTTTGCTTCTTACGACACTTTAGAAAAGCTGCCTTTCTGATTCTTAGTGTTCCATTTCCCTTTTTCTTTCAGAAAACAGCCAACAGTTTGTATATTCACTTGGGATCAGTCTTTAATTCAGTCTTAAGTAATACATTTAAATAATAGGAAGATCTGACCATTTCAATTCTTTTTCAACTTTTCTACATCTGACAAAATGAGCCATCTATTAAAGTGGTATTCTACTGGGTTCACCTGTCTCAATGTTGCATCTCTTACAAATATTCAGAAACGTGTTTTGATATTGAAAATTATTTTTTGTTTTTGTGTTATCTGTCCTTGAAAATAAAAAAACCCAGCACATAGTACTTGGAAGGAAGTTTTCACATATTATCTACATAAAGTATTGTATTTACTACACAGTAGAAGAAATAATCCTCACAAGTGTGCAGACAGAAGATTAGTTATTTTGCTGCAATCAAAGTCTTAAACTATACACTTACATCTGTGAGGACTTACATCTCTGCAGAGCAAAGTGCAAAGATTCATATCAAAGCATTTATGTCAAGAAGAGAAATTCAAGTACAGGCTAATAGTGGTCCAAACTTAATTTTCAAAAAAATTTAGAAAGTTTAAGATATTTCCAGTTCAAAGTGTATAAAGCGAGTATTCAAATGATTTTTTTTTTTTTTTTTGTTAAAAAACCCCAGTATGTTTCAATATGATTTCCTTCAGGCACTTAAATGCATTACAATAAAGTTTATTTACTGCATATTTACTGCAAATTCCTTTACTGGCAGGAGGAGTTAGATAAACAAGCAGGAAGGAAGGAATGTAGGAAATAAAAAGTCCCTGAATATACTCAAATGTGAATTTAAAAAACTCAAAACATGCTGTCAACAAGGAAGCTAATGGAGGACTATTCATCGTACTTAATATAAAATATATTTAAAAAGAAACATATATTGCTCAACTTGAATATATACGACTTTACAAGGCTATGAATTCATTTCACTATGATTTGGGAGCTTACGCAATCTGGGACATGCTCAATTACAGTTTTCCACTATGAACAGTCTCAACATACACTCAAACAGATGCAGCTTCTACTAGTTACAAGACGATCAACAACATCTCCAGAAGTACAACTGCAAGAATACTTTTGGGAACCCCCTATAGTTTAGGAAGTTCCCAAAGCGTCCTTGACAAAACCTTCCTGGTTTGGGAATCCTGCTAGATCACCAGTTACTGTCTAACTATAAAATTTTGTCTCCGTGACTACAGAGAAATATACATTTGCATTGTCATTTTGACAACCAGTTTTGTAACAACTCTCAAGGTTAGGCAACATTTTTCTTTTAATGTGTTTCTCCCTGTGAATTAAATATGCTAATCTTGATCTAAAGCTTAGCAGAAGAGTAGAGACTTGCAGTTGAGTTACACAGAAATAAGAAAATTTATTTTCTGAGATGCTTCTCTTTTTCAGAAATTAGGTGATTGTTCATGTATTTATTTATAATGGCATTGTAAAAATACAGCATTACAAATGTCAGCATTTAATGTGTGTAAATTTGCACTACAAATGCAAAGAACTGGCAGCTAGGAGAAATCTACATATGGTCTTCCTTCAGTTCATAAGCGTTTACATGCAAACCTGGATATTCTCAGAAGAACAGAAAGTTCTATCAGTGGCAAACTGTTAACATTTCCTAGACACAGTGGTGCACAGCTGGCTTGTCATCTAAGAGTATACAAAGAACCAGTGAAGGCCAAAGATCTATTTAATTATTTATTCAGTAGATGATAAAAAAGAAAAGAGACACCACTGCAAGGCAAATACATTTGTGGCAATAGATAGCACTGTATTGACATGTTTCTTTTTTGGTTCTGAAGGATGTACTCACTGTTTTGACAATACAGGATAAATTGTATAAATGAAAACGCTGAAAGGAAATTAAGACACATGGGAAAAGTGAAAAAAAAAAAAAATTCCTCCCAAAGAAATAATTTTAAACGGATGCCAGTTACTGTGTGCTAATCCAATGGAATCATAAAAAAATCCTCTTGAGAATTGTGTGAAACTGTATTTAGATATAAAAAATAAGAGAATATTTTGTCTTCACTCAATACTACCTAAATATATAAATAAACCAGTATTTCCTTATATAAAAGATGTCCTTATGCTAGATCAGTGCACAGAAGTCTGTACTCAGTACTTGATTGAAAATTAAATGTTCTTATCTACAAATTTGTCCTATCCTAATTTAAGCCAGTGGATCTCTGGTGTAATAGATTTGGACTTTGATTTGAGTGTTGATGATGGAGCTGCATAGCCACACTTTCTGCAAAATGCTGGAGGAACTTAGTTTTTTGATAGAATGTTTTGAAAATTTGTGACTAATTGTACAACTGACTTCTGAATATTTAGAGGACTTCTCATCCAAAAGCCTGTGAAATATCAAGGTTACTGTGACAATGCTTTAAAATTAAAAACCATACACACATTCTGAAAGTATTTTCACTTTCAGAAACTGGTTAGTTTCTAAAACCTCCTTCTCCTCTGCCTGTCAAAAACTAAAATACCATCCATGTTAGCGAAAGGTATCATGTAACAGAGTGTTCCTGTTTACTGATTGTTACAAATAAATAATGAAATGCAATACATGATAAAAGAGTTTTTAAAAAAGATTGTAAGATTTAAGAGCAGAAAAATAAAAATAAAAAGGACTCCCAAGTGTGTCTTTGTCAAATAAAAGAAAAAGCTAATTCCCCATTAGGTGAGGAAAAAAGTACTTTGGACCCTATAACAAACTGGTATTTTACATCTTTTACTGCATATGTGGTCGAGTGGCACTGGTATTGGGGAATAAAGTATTTTTATTATTCCAGAAGCAGTCTCTGGGAACCTGCATATTTAATACTGTCCTCACAATATGATATTTTCTCTTTATGATGCATGCATCTACACTGTCTTAAAAAAGTTAATCAAGAAAAAAAAAACTTTTTATGCAGCATAAATATAGAAAGCACATTTTTACATCTATCAGGTTTGTACTTTTATTCTTCAGGCAAAAGAGAATGTTCTACATGCTTAGGAATTGAACCCTCTATTTCACATTTGTGCAATTTTGTACTGTAAATAGAAGTCGCCAGTAAACAGTGTCCTTAGTTTCATATGAGGGCATTAGAACAAAAAACCCCAAAATTGCAGAAGACTTTCTTCTTTTCCTGACCCAGTTCTAAGTACACGTAGAAGAAGGACAAATTAAATATTCCCTTCTCAGAACTACATCTGAACGATGTTTTTCTCCATGGTCTGTGATTAGGGTGCAGAATACATATGTATGATTATCATATCAATCCTCATCTACAGTTCAATAGATTCCTCAGATTATTTTCTATTTCATTGTGACCCATTAAATATATTTTTCTGAGAATAATGAGGTGCATGTAGATTCTTCCTCGGAACATCAAAATTGCCATACCAGTGATTAGTGCATCTAAGTGCTCAGTTTTTATCAAGAGACATACTTTAAAAACCTCCCTAACCCCAAGAGAAAGCTAAATCTGCAAGTGGCAGGTATGTGCAGCTTTCCTTTTTTTGTTTTCATTGTATTGAAGTATAAAAGTTATGAATTCAGAGAAATTAGTACTTTTTTAACTTCACGAGGCACAGTAATAGTTACAAATGAAGGAAATAAACAGCCTTTTATGAATGGCAGGGAAGCAGCCAGCAGCAATTAAAACAGAAAAGCCATAATATTGTCAAAAATATCACTATCCATGCTTACGTCCCTAAAATGGTACTGCAGAATCAGTGTCTGTCTTTAAAAGAGACCATTCCCTACTTATTAGTTGGACCTGTAAAAAGCTAATACTTCTCCCATACGCTTTGTTCATGTTTTCAGCATTTTTCCAGCAACAGGACAACAGAAGTTCAATTGCAAGCCTTTAATGCTGATCTCTGCTCTTCAGAAATCCATGAAGTTGCAAGTGTTTGGGTTTGCTGTTGTTAATGTTGTTCTTAAAACACACATCACTTGTGGGCTGGAGAGGTCAAGGAGGAGCCACAAGAAATATGTAGGCAGGCTCAAATGCATTTCTACATGGATTGCTCAGTACCTTCGATGTGTATATTCTCCACTGACACAAATTCAGTGGCCTTCAACTTGATTTATTGTTCTGATTTATGGCCAGGAAATTCTCATTTAGTTTTCAACCTGAGCTCCACACATACTGTGGCCTGGTCTACAAACTGAGTTTGCACTGTGTTTTAAGCTTTTAAAAATTAGTTAATAACAATACTTTTCTGTGTATTTTATTCCCCATTGCAAAAGACCAGTCTTATTTATGGAATAGCATTATCTGCCAAACTGATATAAGCAGAGGACGAACATTAAGTTTTGAGGGATTTTGGCAGAGGTTGAGCTAATGGTGTTCAAACTTTATGGCACCTTTGAACTATATATACAGTAAATTTCAATTCTGAGTGCCTCCTATGGATTTCAGGAATTTAAGAGACTGAGAGCTAAATGTTTTGCCTGTATTTATAATTTTCCATGAGAGTTTTCCTACATGCATCTTGCTTCTTTGGGGATGCTGAAGAAAAGACAATATATTGTCACAGTCATTTAACTCTCCCCATCGATAGGGAGAAGTTTTCTTCTGAACAATGGGAATTTTGCTGTCATCAGTATCCAAACCAGTTTGTGTACTACAAGCAATATTTCCTTTGAATTATTATAATCTTCAACTTAAGCTGATGATCATATCATAGATGTAATCTGTATTCTTCATGTTTTTCCTCTTTGATCACAGATACAGGTGTGTGTTGATGGGTGTGTGGGTGTATACATATGTACGTGTGTGAGTACCTGTGTTTGTATATATGTGTGTACACATGTGTATGTTCTCAAAATGAACTAGGAGTTCATAGGTAAGTTTTTGGAAATTCTAACATTATAGGTTTTAAGGCAGCCTGAAATGAGTAAGTTTTCTAGTAGAAGGAGGCAGAAAACTGAAGCAGAACCGGTCCATTAAACACTGCTTCCAGAGGATAATAATTTCACCATAACATCTATTTCTCATCTCCACCATTAGAAGTTTGTAGGTCTAATTAGGGCAATAATAAGCACACTGAAAAATACTTGCTTACTATAAGTTAATTACATGCTACTAAAAGAATAAAATATAATTCCATGAAGGATTGAAGCACGTTACCAATTATTTTTCTGTACTGATACTGTCAAAACTCACTTGAAGTTACAGCGTTTTGACTATCAAAAAGATTGAGTAATAGTATTGAAGACTCAAAAATACCCGAGAGACAAACAGAATGAAAAGAAATATGTTTATATTTGAAAGGACTTGAGTGCTCATTACTGAAAATCTCTCTCTCTACTCAAAAGAAAACTCTACTGGTAGTATTTGTTCTAGTCTTAAAATGCAAAATTTAAATTATATCTGCTCTTTAACTTATCAGCTGTAACTGTCAGTGGGCTTCATCAGACTAAGTGAAACCCAAGTTTCACACTTGAAATAGGGCTTACCTTTCAAAAGATTGATTAAAGCTTTTTTGGTTGTTACTTCAGTAAGATTCAATAACTTTAAAAAGGAGTTTAGCTAAAATGGAACAAAAGAGGTGTTTGCTAATTAAAAAAATAGGGCCTTCATTTTCAACTTTTTTATAGAAGAAACAATTTCCCAAGGTACCAGAAATATCTTTTACTACTGTGATTTTGTGTTTTTTCCAAATAATGTATTTTTCAAGCAGTGGAAAACAATTAGTGCAGACTTGGTTTGGTTTATAGTTCTTGACTGGCAGCTCCAGCAAATTACTCACAACACTTTTGTTAAGGCTTTTTTTTTTTTCACTTAAAGGATTTGTTTTCACTTTTTCTCTCCTTTCTAGTTCTTTGAACTTCCATTGTGAGACTAGTGAAAGAAATAGGTTTTTCCTCAAGAATAAAACATGTTATGCAAAAACGTTAAAGGCCAAACTATAGATTATCCCCTTTCCATTAGCAGTATGTTAACCAGAAAACTGCAGGGCAGCTTCCCAACCAGTCTTTATTCCATTTAAATGGAAAAAAAAAAAAAAAGTTGCTTAGGGTTTACCATTAGTATTTTATCTGTAGAGTGTCTAAAGAGTATCAGTGATATCAAAGATCATGCTCTAATGTGGAAACACTGGATTTTTTTATGCTTCCCAGGTTAGATCAAATCTGTCATTCAGTTTTTGCTGACCCACATACCTACTTTTACTGAAGTAAATGTTTGACAACAACAATCACAATCATAATCATAATCATTATTTAGGTGTTGGACAGATTGTTATCCAGCCTGAGTTTCAGTGTGCTCCCTTTGGCACTTGTGAACTTTTAATTGTTTGCCACAGAAAAGAGGAAATATAGATGTTCTGTTGCATTAATACTGTGATCATTTTTAGGTATCTCATTCATATGAGGATGCATTAAAAAAAAATGAGAATCTATTAACTTCCAGCGATCAACAACTCATCAGTAACTCTTCTCCAGGTATCTGCAAATGATAAGGTTCCTAACACAGGTCCTATATGAGAAGTTTGTATTGGTATACAGAGAAGTAGGCATATGGTGATTTGGTTTACTTTCCTTAATGAGGGGATTTAGCTCTTTGCACAATATGTCAAGCAAGTTAACTCTCTCTGAAAGAGTCAAAGAATGAGACTATTCCCTGAGCTTTGTACTGAAACGCTCTTTTAAAATTTTACCTGAAGAGTACTCTTCTGAAAATTGCCAATAAAGAAAGCAGAAAAATAAAACAGATTTTCATCACAGGTAAATTGCAGTGACAATTAAAAATATTACTAATTACAGCTATTTTTGGCCATTTGGATTACAGTTTGAGAAATCCTTTCAGTTATTGCTTAGATTTTTGAGACACCAATTATCATCAAACTTTCAACTTCCTGCTGCTCCCACATTCAGAACAATGCTACAACCCTGCATGTTTCACGTCTCATATGTATTATAAAATGGAGACTTCAATCCAAATCATAATTTCCTTTCCAATCTTTAATTAAAAAGTTTGCTTGAATCACCACAATGGAGATGTAATAAGGCTGTGCAGCAAAGTATTAGGAATAAGAAACACTCATCAACACTAATCATTTGGTGTAAATTTTTGTCAGCTGTGAGCATGGTATGAAATATAGTAGTTGGTAGGAACAAAACATGAAGATGTGACTGCAGGGATTTGAGGCTTGTCTGCCGATCAAGTCTCTTTGAAGCTGCTGTGAAGCATCACTGGTTACAACTACTATGAGAATTGCACTGCATTGCTATACTTCCAAAGCAGGGTTGAACAACCAGATACGTATCACTCTGCTTTGTCCTGCAGCTCCGTGCAGCTTGCTTTCTAAATAAAATGCTATAACAGTAAACTATTTCATGGTTTTGAGTGCTGGCAATGTTTCAAGTTTTGCTGCAAACTTGACCCTCCTGAAAGAGATTTTTTAAATAATTCTATAAACCCAAATGTTTAAAAAGACACAAAACCTGAAGCTATGTCAAGGGTCTTTCTGCTTACAGAATCGGTAGGAAATCAAAATGAAACTCATCTATACAGTTTCACATCCATATTTTGTAAGCACTTTGTATTTCTAAGGCAATGAAAACTATGATTTAGACTAATTATTCTTGACATTTGGAAATTATGAAAATACTGAACTTCAAATGAAATTTTGCTTATACATACAGCATATGGTAGTTTTAATAAAGATGAATATGTAATTAATTGTACAACACAATAACTTCATAATTACTTTGTAATTAAAAGGTCTACTCCTCTGGTTACTTGCACTTAAACTTAACACCTAATTAGATGTAATGTAATTGATTATATAAAATATCAGAAACTGAAAAAAATTAAAGTAGATTAATGTTGAAAAGTGGATAAAATAAAATTAAAATACTTATTTGAAACTACACCGCTTTTTGAAAAAGAATAGTTTCAGTGGTTACTCTGATTTACATAGGATGTACGCTGAAGCATGCATTTAATGTTTTTTTGTATAGTGAGATAATTCCTTCATCAATGCATGAACTTTTTTTCTTTGGCTCAGATGACGTAAGGCTATTCCCTCACTGATCCCTTTCTCTTTTGCCATACCCTAGCTCTCAAAATACTCCAACTATCCATCTAAGATGATAGCCTGACTATTACAAGTAGATTTTGCCCATTACAAGAATAGGGATCAAAGGCAGCTGTTGCACACAGGCCCCCTTGAGACACAGATTTCAAAGATAGACAAAGACCTAGTCTCCACATCACTCTGTTATGTGGACATTTATGCACTGCAACAGCAAATACTGTTCTTCTATGTGCCACTTTTGGACAGTGAACACATGTCCATTAAGGAAGGGCTCTGTGCACTGACAGATGGTTTTCTTTCCCTAATGGTGGATAATTCCATAACCTACAATGATGACAGTTGTAGATGTTTCTGTGCTAGCAGGCTAGCTAGTGCCTCTATAGATCTTCTCCAAGACATACATCTACTTCTATTGCTCCCTCAAATCTAATTTTTCTCCTTCCCTACCATGTATGGGTTTTTTTTTTCAGATGCTGCATAGCCACTTTTCTGAAAACAAATGAGGTCTACCTCATGAGCTCTGTGGTACCACTGTCTTCCTGAATATCTATTTATTTGGACCTAACTTCACAGATCACTTGACATCCTGCTTTTCTGGTTTTGGGAGATTTGCCAGTCTCAGAAAGTCACAGTCCTTCAATTAATTCTATCAGAGAAATGAATATTTATAGCATAAATACAGATGACTCTGTCCGCAGTATAATAATACATGACTTCTTTTATTGGTGTTGGTTGGTATAACCGATTTTGAGAGTATGAGAAGCAGCAATGCACACCAAAATAAGATGTTGTTTGGATGGTACGCATTACCTATATCAGGGCTTGTTGGTAAACTTTTGCATAAAGAACTGTTGTGAAGAGGTTAATTTAGAATTACGCACAGTACAGAACACTTGAAGTAATAATAAATTGCTATTCAAGTATCAGAGTAGTCCCTGGCTACAGGAGGACTATCCACACTGGGAACATGAAAACTTTGGATCAAGAATGGACAAGCTTGGAAAACATCAGGAGGAGATAACTTGGGGATATTTTGTTCCTTTTCAATTCACTTTTTTCACAAAGAAGGAAGCAGTGATACAGTAGGAGATTTGCTTCAAGTGACAAGAAGACAGAGAGGTTTTCCTGTTGTGTTAGCATAGGCAGATGGCTGTACTTGATGTGTTTCATTGGGAACATATTCAGTGCATTGCAGAGGCATGCAAAGAGACAAAAAAGTGACAGAAGAGCAGCTGGGCTTTAGGACTGGCATCACTGATGAAACTGGTGTGGCATGGCTTGAGATTTATGTGAAAGCTAAACTGGCAGGAGAATGTGAAGAACAGAGGCATATAAAAAAACCCCAAATAACCACGTGCTTTAACAAAGTAGACTTAAGTGGCATGTTTTAGAAGATCTTTAATTACATTTTTTTTTCAACAAAGAAATGTTTCAAAACAAAAAAAGGCAGAAAACAGTTGTTCAAGAATATCTGTGCAATTCTTGACATACCAAGTATTTCTTATTAGAAACTGCTCCTTGTAGCATCTTGTTAAAATACAATCTGACATCTGGATTATGTATTGTTATTCCCACAGATGTAACATATGTTTTTCTATGAATTTGATTTCCTTTCAACATGGATTGCTGAACTTATTCACATAGTGGATTAAAATGGGAAGAAACCCCCAAAATCAAAGTAAGTTTTTTTAATGATTATCACTGAACGTTCACAATGACAGGTCAATTAAGATTGCATATCTTCCAAAGAAACCTGATTTTAGCATGAGTGTGTTTACTGCAATGTTAGCTTTAAGTTACATTTTTATGAAAGGAATTCAGTTGATATATCCTCAAAAAATCAACGTGCTTGTACTATCTGCAAAGGCTCCTTAGAAGAGAAGAACAGTTTGAGCAGAAGTAACTATTATGCAAACCAGACAAATATAACAAAGGAGTCAATTTACTAAGGCAAATTAAAATGAGATGCAAGATAGTTCTTGAATATTTGAAAGCATCTCCTCACACAAGAAGTATTTAGATGTCTTTTACTTGTCTTCCAAAGGTGTTACGAATAATTTGATTTATATTTCTGTTTCAAAGCTACATAAATGGATAAAAAACTTCATAAAAGGAGATTTATTTAAACTTTTTAGAAGTATCTCTGAAAAAGCACATTATCTTTCTGTACTGTTTTAAAATTCTCATGAAAAGATCTTTCACAACATGACTTACATTGTATTTTACAACCCCCAAAAAACATTAGAGCCAAATAAGTACTTAGTTAAATTTGGGTGTGTATATTTTCAATTTGCATCCACTATAGCAGTCAATCACAGCAACATTAGAGGACAAAGCCAATTACAGACAACAGGAGAACTGCAAGCCAGTACATTTTGACTCACTTAGCCATGTTTAATCTCACTGCTACGCAACATTAAGAAGAATTCCACATTATGCCTGTAAACACAGATTGAAAACTTCACATGATGATGCTGTCAGTTCAGCTAATGTCAGTGCTGGAAAAAGTATCTCTCCCTTGTCCCAGCTAGAATATGAAATTGGACAAATACATCTGGAAGGAAGATCACATTTTTAAGCATGGACACAACAGACAAAGTTTGGGAGTCCCTCTAAAAGGTGTGTTTTCACTGAAACAGAAATTACAGGCTTGGCATGGGAAAAAACAGTGACGTCTGTGTCCAGTGCTGCAGAAGATCAGCAAAATTCTGACACAGAAGCAACATGCTCCCAGTGGTAGTGCACTGTGCCATTTGGAGGGCAGACATGGTCACAGCAGCACAGTCAGTATTTTGGACTACCCTCACTCCTGCAATAGTTTGGCTGTAATTAAAAAATGTTCTGATTGCAATTTGGTAGAGATTACCAGTGACTACGATGGTAATACTCACAGCACTATAGATATATGTCTATGCCACAATATATGAACACACCCCTGACAGAAGAGTTGCTCCAAAAGTGCTAGAGAACTAACAGTAATGAACATTTTGTTAAAAAGAAAGGAAAGCCAGCCAAATTATACACTACATTTTTTTATTAAGCCACATGGAACCTGAGTTTTAGTAGCATTTACACTAAATGTATGTCATACATTCAAAGCTCTGCTCTAATTGACTCGACTTGCATTTGTGACTGCAACTGTAACGCTGACATTTACTAACATTTGAGCATGTGGCTTTCCAGCCTTTCCAGACCTTGTTTATGGGGGTCTATTGCTCTTTTAAAAGTCACTTTTTTTGCTGTATATAAACAAAGGAAAGTAAATGTCACAAATGCTTTGCGAAACGCTGCACTAAGTTAGAGGCACTGGATGTTCGAGCTAATTATCATTTAGTTTTGCAAGCTATGTATACATTAGCAGGTAATTTGGAGCAACAGAAGAGGATGAGCAGATCAAAACAGCTGTCAGTGAGGCCCCTGCAATGGTATATGTGGTACAGAGTTTTACCTCAGATGAGATTTAATCTTATTGTCTGCACTGACTGTTCCCAGCAGGCATGTGGGAACTGATTGATCCAAAGGACCACTCATTGATAAGGACCCTTAACTCTCCAAAAAGGGTCAGAGTGTATTTGGCTTGCACCTGGAGTGGAGTTGGGTTTGGTTGTTTGTTTTATTTGTTGGTTTTTTTGTTGTTTGAGGTTTTTGGGGGGGGAAGGGGTGCGGTTTGAAGGCTTTATTGGTTTCCTCTGAAAATGCAAACAGCTCTGTAACCCAGCTCTCTGATGTGCGGTAAGTGGGGATGACTTGGGGGCTCTGCCCAAAAGCAAACCATGAATCTAGACACAACCTAACAGAACCATTTGTTCAAGAAGGATGCTATTTTGTCAGTCTATTTGACACATATTTTCAGAAGAATGCTGAATTTTCTTCTAAATTCTAAAGGAAATACGTGACTTGAGACCTCCCTTCTCTTGTCCTTCCCATTTCCCTTACCTTTAATTTACTTGAATTTCTCCTTGGTAATTTTTTTATTCCTTTAGTCCTATAAATTGCCAGTTTCCTGACTGCCTCCTTCTACTTCTCCACTTATCCCTGTGTTTGAGTGAGACCTCTCCTCCACACTGACTATGTGCCAACCTGAGGAATGAATGAGAACATGATGAGCCTTCAGTTCCATGGACTGACCCTAGGGTCCCACGAGTGGGGCAAAGCAATTTCCTCATTTAGCCCTGCTACAACACAGTCAGAGAGCTCTCTTAGCAGTGAAAGACTTGAATTTTGCAGTGCAGTTCCCAAGGAGTTAATAAACTTAAGAAGGCAACATGGATGATAAAAAGTATATATACTTTCATACAAGGAGGAAATAGATAAACTGGAGCTCTTCAGCTAGGAAAAGAGATTACTGAGAAAATGTGAAGAAGATCTGTAAAATTATGAATAGCAGAGAGAAGAGTAGGGAACACTTACTAGCAATGTGAATCCACATCACTGTTTTGTTTTGATCTGGAGAACACTTGAAGCAAATATCCACTTTGGTTCACAGTGTAGAGCAGCTTCAGCGCACATGAAATAGACTCCTTTAAAAGGAAAATAAATTGAAAGATGCACTCCAGATACTCACTTAAAATGATCCAGCCACTAACAGGTGTTCATGGAACCAGACTACAGTTAGCTTGAAGTAAAACCCCCTCAAACGTATATCGTAGGGTATCAGGTCCTCAGCACAAACCGTTTCATTCTATAAAATCACTTCCATTGCACTGTATTACTTGCTAAGGTAGGCATATCCTATGTTGCAAAAACCAGAAGGCATCAAATCAAGTAGTGGCTTTAAAAAGCAGATATTCGGTATTTGACTCTTTGCCACATATTCCATTTGGGTGGTAAAATTATAAATGGGTTCAGGAGTTACTGGACAAATAAGATGTCTACAGAATATATATTGACACAGATGCAATTTCCTGCTCAGAAAGTACCCAGGTCGCAGATCATCAGAAAATCAAACCAGTAGACAAGTCATTCTATGCTTGTCACATTATCGTACCTTTTTTGTCAAGCACAACACAAAGTCATTTTCTATTTCAAGCTGAGTACCCTGAATTCAGTTTCAATAGATCTTGGAGATTCAGAGTTCCCTAGCTGCTCAGTTTGCTTAATAACTGTATATTGCAGGATGGCTTTCTGGTGGTGCCTAGCAAACGTCCACTAGTATCCTCAAGGCAGAGCAAAACACCATCCACCAAATACCCAGTTAAGCAAGTAGTTACTTGCTCAGTACTGTTGTGTACCTCTAGACACTGCTGAATAGCACCCTGAACACAGGCTGGACATTTTGGAGTTGCTAGTGTTTGATGTAGAATCATGGGACATTCTGTCTTCTGAAAAAAAAGAACATTTTTCCCGAGGTACTTCTGCCTCATAGTGGTCCTATATGCATTTAAAACTTGGGGGTGCTACTTTAGTATTTTGGTTTGGATCAGGAGTGAGATTTTTGAAGTGATTCTTGGAGTGCCTGTACCTGTGGTTCTTTGGTTCATGTCACATCTCAGACAGCAGGCACAAACTGCATTGCTTTCCAATTAAACTGCAGTAACTGAAAAGATGCACTCCAGGACTTTACCTAACATATTTCAGTATCTAACACAAATACAGTCTACAGAACCATTACAGCTATAATGAAATAAACACCCTGAAATTCATATAATATAGACATCAGGTCCTCAGCAACTGCTATTTCACTCTACAGATTTGCTCTTACTGGACTGCACTATTTGCGAACATAGCCATAACCCATTGATGAGATGTTTCGTTTCAGTTTGCTAACATTAAATGAAAAAAAGGAGAAACTAACAGAAGTCTCAAAATTAAAGAGCAGTGATCGGGAAGTTTATGATAAATGTCCTCTTGGCAATGCTAGAAGTCACAAATTTAAAAGGCATCACTGACTGTCAGACCCAGCAATTGCAAATTAAAGACACCCTACAAGATCCCAGGGGAGCAATTAAAGTATGTGTGACCAAGCTGGCTGCAACAAACAAGCATTTCTTAAGCTTGAAATAAAGTTTGGAGTAGAACTTCAAAAAGAAAATATTTTATTTTATCAGTACAAATTCAATTTAATTCAATTTAATATGTGTTAAACTTTGACCTTAATTTCATGTGGTTATACCAGGACCAGAAATCAAGATATACTATGGACTCAGGATTTTACACTTTTCAGATCAAAATGAGTTCAGATTATTACTTCTCTATAAGTGTTCCACAGCCAAAATATGCTCCTAATAAAGGAGTGGCAATATTAACTGACAGTGAAGTCAATAGGCTGAAATTTGTTCCATATTTTAACTTCCTTATTCAACTGCACACAGATTTCATGAAAGAAATCTGTTAAAACTTGAGTTTTCCATGCCACCATTAGAGAAGTTTTTATGGTGCTGCTACAAAGTTTGAGGAAGGGAGATTGTCACTGTTGCTTCATGATTATCAGAAATTTTGCATTGCCTGTATGCATTGGTAGGAATGCTGACGTTCATTCCTCTTAAACAGACCTACAAAACTTGTGATTTATACTGGAACTTGGAGAGATATTTTAAGATAACTTAGATTTAAGGGTGCAGATTTATAGTGATCAGGTGCTGCTGAACAAACTCTTTTGTTGCAGGTAGATTCTAGAAATACAGCCTGGTGCTTTCGGTGTGGCCAGCAACAGGGGAGGGCGTCTAACACGGTTTAAGTGTTGCTATGATTTCTGGAAGTTTATCTTTTAACCCCCTCTCCAGAATATGAATTTGCACAGATGAAACACAGATGGTTCATAACAGCCCTTTCTTCCACACTTTTTAGATTCTGTCTCTTTTCCCTGCCTTCATGTTTTGCTTTTTTCTTTGTATTCTTGGATCCCTGGGACTCATTCTTTGTGCATGTCTGCTAAACATCTCCTGACATAGAAGTGGGAGACAACAACAGTGGTACAGAGGAGCAAAAATACTGGCAACTGAAAGGAACAAAGAAACAGGAACAAGTTAACCTGACTGCAATGTAAATTCCTCCTGTTCAGTGAAGTGCTGAATATAGTTCTCTCTCAAATAACAAATGTAATATTGCTTTATAGTTAGAGGATGCAGTATATTTAAAGCTGTATTCTACCTGTGACGCAAGGTACATTAACTATATTTGATCAGCTAATTCAGCTAAGTGTCGAAGACTGTTACTGCCAGCTTTAATTCTCTAACATTTGTTTGCTAAGCACATCTGATCAAATAAAACCTCAGACTTTATCTCCTCTTGACTTACCCATTTAGCCAAAGTAATGCATAGAACACCAACATGATTTACTTTGTAAGTACAAATAAATCATATGCACTTAGGAGTCTGGATCTTGAGCTTCACAATTAGGGTGTACACCTACTACAGAAACTATCAGCAATGCTTTCAAGTATCTGATAGTTACATTTAATTTAGTAGCTTTGTCTCCTCTGTTTCAGCTCAACTGCTGCTTTTCATGCATCAAAATCATTAGTGGTCACACAGAGATACTTGTCTCTGGGTTAAAATGTCTGCAAGCTGTCAAAGTGTTTTAGTATAAACCTCTGTGACTGAATGTTTAGTGGTGCTCTCAGCATACAAGAGATAGGCTTGCCAATATTATTTACATATGATGATGAATGGACAACATTACTCACTTTACCCTGAAGTAAGTAGTGCTTTTGGGACGCTATCTAAGAAATCTTTTTGTCTATTGCTGTTTTCTTTCAAAGTGATCTAGCTTTACTTTCACTTTTTTTTTTTTTTTTCCCAGATTAATTTTAGATTTTAGGCTTATCATACATGAATGAAAACTATATGCTTTCCCAAAAAATATAGTCACTAACCTGAAAAAAGCGATTAAGAGAAAAATACTTTTGGATGTTTTAATCTGCAGCATGAGAAGCAAGAATAATGTATGCCAGCAGCAACTGTAGCTCAGGGACTTTTTTCTGCCACTTCAGAATATATATTGGAAACACTTTTGTTCACTGTATTATATATATTCTCTGGTTTGCTTCTTTTTCTCTTATTAAAGATATTTACATAGAAATATGGAAAAAAAATTGATGATGGCTGAAAAAATAGTAATACATCTTAGAGAACTTTGGAAAAAACTATTCTGTTTAGAAACAATTTTGCTTTAATACTGTATTCATTACCAAGGATATTAATGTTGAAGCAGAATCTTTATTTCTAAGAATTTGTTTCTCCAGCTGCTTCTCTACCTGAACTCTTAATCAGGTTTGGTAACAGTGCAATTATTTCCACAGCAACCAGTTTTGGTGTCACAAATAGAGGATTATGACTTCAGTATAGAAAAGAGCAGCAAGATTAACTCTTAGAAACAGCCTGGAGGAGGGGTATTCTTATTTAATTTCCCTAGTGCTAAAGAATACAGGAAAAGACTCAAATATATATGAGCATGGAACTGTTTCTGGAGAAAAGGGCATTCAAGCGTGTTTCATGAGAAGCAGGATTATTTCCAAGAAGTAATAATTTTATTATTTTGAAACCTGGGGTGGAATTAGAGTTGTAAATGAGACACCTAATTTACAGGGTATAGTTGTGTATAAATATATATTTATATATTTAATGGTGAAGGGAATCCATTGCCTAAATGTAGGTGCCAAGCTCCATCTAAGACATTCTGGCGTACCTGGGATATCTGCATGAGCTATCAGATAAAATAGTAGACACAGGGGAGACATGTCACCTTCTGAATTTTCAGCTGAAGATCAAGCAGGGTGTTGCAGGACATTTCACATGGTACATGACACCTGAACTGAACAGACATGAAGACTGTGTTGTGCCAGTCCTGCGTTATAAGGATGTTCTGAGTATTGTAGCATGTATCAGAAAGACCTGAGCATACGCAGGTGTACTGTGCCCCTACAATGAGGTGTCTGAATCACAGTCCGAATCCTACCTTTAATGACAATTTAGAAACATACGTTTTATTTCTCTGATGGAATTTCAGTAAAAAAAAGAAGAGGAAAAAAACCCACAACAAAACCAACACCCCTTAATATCAGGGACCATACAGAAGTTTCTGCCTGCTTTTAGAAAATTTTGTGATGGCTACCTGAAGAGAGATTAGTCCTGTCTGAGCATGAAAAGTATCTCTAAGCAATGGTTCAAATTTGGTTTAAGAAGATACAAGAACATCGAAGACCAATCTGATTTCCTAGTACTGGAGAAATCAGAGGGTGGTTACTGCACTTACCAGGTAGGTATCAGTCAGCTAACATTTTTTGCAGAAAGGCAAGAAATCAGGTGAGAACAGAGAAAGAACTGAGAAGGGAATATCTGGCTTAATTAGATGTTGTCAAATGAACTGAATTTCAGGAAATTTGCCTTAGAGTACATGAAACACTGACTATAACAATGTCAGAAGCATTTGCGGTTATCTTTTAGCATCTGGAGAGGATGATGACATTTCATAAGATTTAAAAAGGTCAAACACAACCTTTATCTCCAGAAAGTGGGAAAAGGAAGAGACAAGGAATTATAAATTACTCAGTTTACATTGAGTTCCTGAAACAATACTGGAAGAAATTAAGAATTATAGAAACTTGAAAGATGACATGAAGATGAATAGAAGATAACATATATTTCTCAAGAATAAACCCAATTCAATTTCCTTCTAAGAATAAGGCCTTGTGAAAAACAGAGTAGTAAAGAAATACTAACCTAAAAAATACTTTTGACATTGCCTCACAAGACATTTTTCTAAGCAAGCAGTGTTACAAAACTATTCTAAGACATGTGCAATACTGGTTTAAGAACTGCACTCAGAGAGTAGTTATCAATAGCTTATTGTAAGACTGGAAGGATATATGATGATCAACAGATGTAGATCCGGTAATACATCAATAGTCTTCATACTTCATTGACAACCTGGGTGACAGAATAGACAATATATCTGTTGAATTCACAGACAACAAAATAAAATAATGGTTTATAAAACAGGACCAGCAAATTGACAAACTGGTCTGAAAGAAATAGGATGGGATTCATTATGGAAAAAAAACAACCCACAATATTCTTCAGTGAGGCAGAATAATCAGCTGCAAAACTACTAGTTGGGAAACAATTGGCAGGGTGGCAGCTGTATGGGAAAAGTTTAAGGCATATATTAAATTCTCAGCTGATAGTAAAATGTCAGTGCCAGGTGACTGGAAAAAGGCTATCGTACTGAGATATATAACAAGAAATAGTTTTTGCAAGCCACATGAAATAATTCTTTGGTATTGGCAAAGCCTTCTCTGTCTACTGAATCTAGTTTTGAGCCTTGCATTTCAAAGAAAAATTGGCCAATTAGAGAGATCCTACAGGGGAGCAACCAGATGTCTAATAATCATAACCTACAGAAACAGCCAGATTTATTGTTCATAAAAGAAAAATTACTGAAGCTGGAATATAAGAATGGTCTCCAATATTAAGAAACAGTTGTAAAAAGAAAGGAAATAAGCTACTTTCCATGCCCTCAGTAGATAAGAAAAGAAAAAATGGTATTACATTCCAGCAAGGAAAATTTAGTTAAGAAATACGAACATTCTCTAAGAGTAAAGCTAACTGAATACAGGAATAGATTATCTGTCAAAATTGTGAAATAGTCATCCTCAGTAAATGGCTAAATCTGCAATGTTGTAGGTATAGGACTCTGTCTCGGATCAAAATGCGAAACATGAACCTTTGAAGTTCCTTCTAGGACTTTTTTTTTTCTGATTCTTTTGATCTTTATCTCTTCAGCCCAACAGCTGTAAAGTAAGGACCTGCACTGTTATAATGTTAGTTCCTTAGTTTGCATTTTGAAAGGATGTTTTTTTCCTACTCCACATTTTATCTGGTAGCTCAGTTTATTATTATTTTCTTTATTGGTTATAGCATCAGTTTGGTACAGTCATAAGGCTGTAAGTATGGCCTTAGAAGAATGTTTAGTGCATCACCTGTGGCTTGCATTGGGATAAAAGGCCTCTTAGAAACAAAGCAGCTGATATTTTCTGAAGCATCTTACAGGACAGAGAAAGAGGTGAGCGGAATTTGATGGAATTTATCTTATTCACTGAAAATGGGAAGGACACACGAGAATACAAACATTGCAGTCCCACTGACAGTTTGAGAAATTTATATGACAATGCCATGTTCATATGGCAGGAATCCTATCATCCTTTCACCTCACATACTTATATTCTAAAACTTTGCTGCAACCATCTGGTTTTAAATCCAACTCCAAAATGCACTGGCATTTTATTTAAATTCTTGCCATAATTCTGCTTTCCAGGCACTTCTGGAACATAAGATCTGGAACATACAGATGGCTAAATATCTTTCTATTCTATATCTCAGATCTCTTTTGAAAGCCCATTTTAAAAAATTTTCACTTCTATTTACTAGATCACAGTTTTACAAATTGAGTTTCTATTAGTTATTGTACTATTACAGTTATCGGGCACAGTATTAACTTTCTTGTTACTTTGATACCATTTTACTTCAGTGTTTCCACGTTTCCCAGTTTAATGTTATAATATACATGCTTTATCAAGTATTTATTTGTTGCTTCCCATTTACTCTCTCCTCTAGAAGAAAAGATGGAAAAAACAGGGGACTAGCTGTATTTTATTCAAATGTCTATACATTTGTAAAGCTTTGAGTAGAATGACTGAGCCCATAAATGTCCAGACAGTTTGAAAATTTTGGGGCATTTAGTTCAACAGCTATTTATGAAATTGTAAAGGAAGTTTTCCTTGGGGCAAGTAAGATCTCCACCCAATACTTCTGCAAATAGTCTAGGAAGGGAACCACAACAGTTACATACAAAATACTGCCAAAGCAGTTCTCTACTCCATTTCAGTATCATCAGCTGTTTAATGATCTGAGAGAGAAGATAATGGCATCAAATATTGACATCTGAACTGCTCCACTAGATATTAGTTTTCTGTATGCTATTTTGTTCTTTATCATTCACCCTCCCATACGTACTTTTTTATTATTATTGGCTACTAGGGTCTAGGACTGAAGAAAATGTAGCCAAGGAAAATAGTCCTTGGCTTGGCAACAGAGACCAAAATTAATGTCAGAGATCAGAATCAGCTGGGGAATTGCTATCTTTCTGAATACTCAGTATGAAATGATTTGAGGGGAGAAGAAAAGGTATGGATCATTAATGAGGCTGCTACATTCTCTAAATTTGAGGATAGAGAATCTATGTTAAATGACTGTTCCCAGCCTCCCTTCTCCAAAACTATCACTGAGGACTAAAGAATAAGAGATGCAATAGTAAGCCTTAAGCTGATGTGTTCCAATTTTCAGGTGACTAATTCAAATGTACCATCTGAAATTAGCTTCTTAGGTTTCCGGTACCAGGCAGAGACATTTCTATATCTCAGAGCATAAAGGTAACTGCATAAAGAACAAAGAAGTATACAGTATATGAAGTATATTAACACAATTTCAGTGACTAAAACACAATTGTTGCTTTTAGTGGCCAAAGCAAAGAGCTGTGCAGTTGTGTTTCTTTTTTAAGGACGTACTTAAATATATGCATAGTCTCTGGATAGACTTCCTTTTTTTTTTTTTTTTTTTTTTTTAAAAAAAAGCAGCTTTTTTCCTAGGGACTAAAGTACATAGTTTCTTATGATCATCATTTGGGAATGCAATGAGGTACAGCAAAAATCCGCCCCCCCCCCCCCCCCCAATAAATCAGAAATAATATGCGAAACAAAGATTTTGTATTCCCACTTGACTTAGGAAAGAGCTAGAACAGATTTATTTCATTTACACTAAATTCTCAAAGGGGACATAAGCGTTCAGTTGCTATTTTTGGATGCCTAAATTGAAAATTAAGCTCTTCAAAACCCACACAACACTGTTGCCTAACACTGGCAGTGCATGTCCTGCTCAGGTAACTAAACTACTGTAGGACTTTTTCCAGCACCATGGTCTCCTTTTTTGAGCACATTCAGACTGCATGTGTACTGACTGAAGTAAGCAGGCAGGTTTTTTGGCATACATCTATTGTTGGACTCACAAACTGAGTATTCTTCTACTTACCTTCCTTAAATGACTGAAGCCAGTAGGTGCTTTAAGAGACATAGGGGTTTACATGCTGCAGAGACAATTTGGAAGAGCAAGAACTGTGGGGCCTGGAATGCTTCTCTGCCAGTATTTCACTGGATAGAGACTTTACTCCAGATAAAGAGAACCAAGTTCAGTTCTCTACCTCTGCCTGAGGGAACCTGATCCGCATTTTTCTGTAACTCATTGATTCTGTATACATCTCACCTATATTTAGCTGTATAAATGTCTTTAGTTGTCAATGTCAATACCTGCAACTGCAACCTCTTCTTGATGACCATTTTAGGAGGGAGTCCTTTAACTTATGGCTATTTCTGTTTTTTTCCTCATCATCTAACTCTTCCTATTAACTAAATTCCTGCTTCAGACTATAATCTTTAATAGCTCTTTATCGCCTAAAGTTTCATGAGATGAATTCCAGGCAGGGTATTTAATGCCAAAGGTTGCTTCTCTCTCTGTCTCTCCTCCTGAAACTATTCAATTTTCTCTGGAATAGCTTAACATATGTAAGACATGTAAGACATGTTAAATATCTTATGTAAGGCACATAAAGACAGCATTATTCTATAGTTTAGAAGATCAGCATACAAGCATTTGTACTGCATCAGCAACTGTGCGCTTATAATACACAGGCAATCCTATGGGGAAAAGGCTACTGATTTGAAAATATTTAGAGAATTTTAGAAAATTAGAACTTTTGTTTAAATAAGTGTTTATGGGCAATGCTTGCCATTTTTTTCTCATGTTGAAAGTATTGTTTATCTCTTCCACAGGTGCATACAAAAAACTGCTGTGAAATTTATTTCTATCCTTTACACGTAACTGTATTTTTGTATGCTATTGCTGTGCCTACTGAATATTCTTTAAAATAATTTAAAAGCAAAAGAAACCATTGTGGTTTAAACCCAGCTGGCAACTAAGCCCCACACAGCTGCTTGCTCACTCCCCGCCTTGCTGGGATGAGGGAGAGAATCCTAAGGGTAAAAGTGAGAAAACTCGTGGGTTGAGATAAAGACAGTTTAACAGGTAAAACAAAAGCCACACACACAAGCAAAGCAAAACAAGGAATTCATTCACCACTTCCTATCAGCAGGCAAGTGTTCAGCCATCTCCAGGAAAGCAGAGCTCCATCATGCGTAATGGTGACTTGGGCAGACAAATGCAATCACTCCAAATGTTCCCCCTTTCCTTCCTCTTCCCCCAATTTTTTATTGCTGAGCATGATGTTGTGTGTTATGGAATATCCCTTTGGTCAGTTGGGGTCAGCTGTCCTGCCTGTGTTCCCTCCCAACTTCTTGTGTACCCCCAGCCCACTCACTGGTGGGGTCGTATGAGAAGCAGAAAAGGCCATGACTCTGTGTAAGCTCTGTTCAGCAGTAACTAAAATATCCCTGAACTATCAACACTGTTTTCAGCACAAATCCAAAACACAGCCCCCTGCTAGCTACTATGAAGAAAATTAACTCTATCCCAGCCAAAACTAGTACAGAAACATTGGCAGTTAAGCCAACTAACTCATTTTGATAGTGCTTTTAGATAAAATGGGGACAAAGGGTTGTTAAACCCTGTTCTTTTTCACTATTGTTCTAGCAGCATAATATACATAGCTCATCTGAAGTGGTGGCAAAATGTTCAAGATTTAACTATGTTTATACAATCTCTCATAATCAATTATTTCATTAGTGGTTTACTTCAGAAGAGAATGAAAGATGAACCTGTAGGAGGGCTGACCTCAGCAGAAAGGTTATAGCATACTTATGATATAAAACAGGAAAGCTAAGTACATTTATCCCTTAAGACCTTTTCTTAAGATCTGGATTAGCAGCCTTTTTGATATTTTTCCCAAAATGAAGCACAGTTCAAGTCTTGTTGGTCTTTATAAGCCACGAGAAAAGTAAAAGTAAATATGAGGATAACATGCTCAAAAATTATTTCAATCCTTCAGAATTATCTAAAGAATATGCAGTATTCTTTCAGTGAGGGCAGAGGGGCAAAGATCCTGTGATAATTCCCTACTTTCACATTAGATCTTTAGAGAAGACTCAGTACCTGTCTTGATAACTTCCAGGTACTTACTCAGTCTTTTTGTTTGGTTACTTGAAGAAAAAAAGAAGAGTGCAATGCCTCCACCATTCATAAGAGAGAACCATAAGAAATTTAAGTTTCCCCATGATGTGCCACATATATGTGACACAACTGTGTGTTAGCTTGCTTGCGCAGATTTACACACAGAAGTGAGATCAAAGGAACAGTGTTTAGACTTGTGTAAGATGGATATTAAATTGCAGAAAGATTAAAAAAGATTATATGATTTACTATGAAAATTACTATCATGAAAAAACAAAATGAACCCACAAGAACTCATTCAAAAAACTAAGTCTGCTCACATATATTTTTGCTATATCCATGGATGTCAATTTAAATGAACAGAGGGCACGTTCCAAAAACAAAACTCAATTATTATTATATTTTTAAAAATCCCTAATAATTCACAGTATTGAGAATCTTTCAACTCTAAAGACCAACTGATGACAGATACGCATATTCATTTCTATTTATTTGTGACATCTATGGTTACATGATCGCTTTCAATGACAAGGAAAACTGCACCTTGATGCTGAAGAAAAATTATAGATGCTGTGAAATTTTCAGTGCTGACTGATGCTTTTTTTTTTTTCCTCTATTCAAGATGAGAAATTCCATCATAGACTGGTAACATATTAGGTCATAAGTTACAATGTAGTTTTGGGTTTTAAGGAGGTAGCAGGGTGCTGTGCGGGTTATGCACCATTCAAGATTTTTCTGAGTCTCTCTCTCTGACAAGAGAACTATTGGTAGTAGATTGAAGGACTGTTATGACTCTGCTATGGAAAAAAATTATATATTTTTAAGATAAATGACTATAAACGATGTCTAAAAATTGTATTTTAAAAATGCATAGATGAAACCAGCAAAATCATATACTTCTAAAATCTCATTAAATTCTTTTTTTGAAGAGAAATGGGCAACAGATTAGGGGGGCTTGTTAGCCAACAGAAAGGTATGAAAGTTAACGTTTGGCAGGTTGTTAACCTTTATAATATAAGGATGAATTTAGACTTGAGACCCTTAGATTTCTTCTTCTGTATGCTGCTAACAGACATATGAATAATCATAAAGACATACAAGACATATTCTGTTTAAAAACACTAACACATGAGAACCAAAATTAGTCTTGATGCCAAAGTTAATTAATGCCTAACACTATTTAGGAGTCAAATAAAAAGCAATGTCAAATATTTCTTAAAAGGAAATAAATATTCTCTGTACCTTAATTATCACTCTTTCTAATATCAGCTGTTTTCAAGTCTTACCTTTGCTATTTGCATATCATAAGAGCACTTACTGTTACTATAGTAAGATTTTCATCAGCATGAACACAGATTTCTAGTCCAACAGCTCTTCTTATGTTTGAACTTGAGAATGTGGTTAATTTGAGAAAAAAAAAAATCCCTAGTATATGCCTAAAGAGTTATGTTTGCTGCTTATTATGAAAGTACTTATAATCTTGGATTAAAGTTGAAAACAATTTGAGGAAGAAAAGGATGATGGGGCAGTAATCTGCATTTACACTTAGACTATTTGAATCTATTGCTCTTTATAATAAATTACAAATAAACAAACTACACAATAAAATGAAGCCGTAACAAACTGAAAAACTAGGTTTTGTGAACCCTGCATGGACTATTCAAGTATGGATACATACACCGCTGATTTCTAGTTTCATCCACAAGGACTTGAAAGACTCATTCATGCTCAGTTTAAAAACCTGGATTTAGTTGCTTTAGAGTGGCTTGCCATGATTACCTATCCTACCGACTACTGGCCAGTTTTCTCTTTCTGAAATGCATTTTCCTTTTGGCTCTCTGCCCAAATACTGCTAAGAAGCATTAGTTCCCAAGGCACTCCTCATCCTTTTCCAGTTAAATAGAGTAAGAAGTGCTGATTCTACTATTTTACTGATATCCTAACTGTATTATTCTTTATTTTATGGCTTGTCTCTGAATGCTCCCTGACCTAAGAACTTGCTGTTCATAAAGTGACGCGATTGCTTCTTTCACACAATTATAAAAGAACCCAACAACCCTGTTACTTTTACTTCCACTTCACTGATCTGAACACTATTTGAATGTAAATGTTACAAGCTGGTATTTTGTCTGAAAGGAAAGCAAGATAACACTCTTTTAGCCACAAGGAAATGTTTTGATATTTTTTCTGCCTTTCTTTACAGGTGAGAATGAATAAAGACATCTGGGAAGGCTAGTCAAGTTCTCGCATACAGTTTCTATTTACTATCATCTTTTAATGATTCTTGACTAATAATTCTAGAAAATGAAAGTGTTAATGTTTGAATGCCAGGTGAGTTTTTCAAAATCGCGCTGTGTTTTAGCTGCTGAATTCAATGGCAAAATTCACACTGATTTAGTGAAGGCCAAAATGCCATTGCTGGTATACCTGCACCTGCACCATGTCTTTTGCTACTATAGCCGTGTTTATATGGAATGCCAAATAATGTAGTTAGTTTGGCTAAGTGTGAATCAAGATCCTGTTAAGTTGCAGGTGTTGAGCCTGAGCTCAAGATCCCAGGCATCCCTACAGACCACAGATTTACAGTACAGCACCTCTCTTTTCACCTGTGTTTCTGCCTGCCCTGTGAGGGCAGTTGTACCTGCAATCTCTTTGTGCTGGGTAGTCACAGTTTGTACACTGCAGCTGTGCTTGGCACCCTACAACCACAACACACCACCGTGCTGTATTTGGAGGCATCAATCGGAAAAGCTAGACTGTCCTTCATACTCTCTCCTCCTAAATATGTTCTTGGGTGTAGCAAATAGGTGCATCCACCACACAGATTCAAAGAAGGTAGGACAGTTCTCAGCCTTTCAAGGCAAGTGAAAACAAGCCAAATATTCTCAACAGATCTGACATGTCTGTTGACTGGGAGCAGACTTGTCTTCTTTGTTGATGCTATCTGGGACAAGCTGCCCCACTGATTTCTTCCAATCCCATTTTTTTTTAGGAAGATACTTTGTAATTCTCTATGTAGGTTTTTGTGACACTCTCACTTGTCTAGCAAGAAACATCAATGTCTTGCACAGGGTTTCATGACTAGACATTAGCAAATGTAAAACCTATGAGAAAGAGAAAACAAGACTTACAAAAATGTACATACATTTAGGATGACTTTTAAAAATTGTATGTTTTAGAGTAATTTTTGAAAGAAATAATATTTTCAAAGAATGTTGATAAGAGAAAAAATTATAAAAATGTATGCAGTAACCATAGGTGACAGACTGGCTTTATATCTAGAAAATAAATTATTTGGAAAACATGAAGTATCATGGATATATTTTTTCAGACTTCCCCAAACATTAGATATGATAACACCTGAAAAGTTGTTAGTTGTATAAAACCATTTAATATTTATTACTACAGTAATTGAGGTGGAGACAAAACTAGTTCAAGGGAAGGAAAGAACATATTTTGCTGGAAGGAACTCATGGAGTTCCTTTAGAATCATTAGTGATTTTGGCACAAAGAGCAGGAGTATGCTAATGAACTGTATTCAAGGCACAAGACGGGAGAATAAGAATACCATATAGGGATACGTGGATCTTCAGGAATAATAGAATTAGAAGAAAGGCTACACAGTTAGGAAATAATGTTACTAAGTGGAGAGGGAATAGCAAAAGATATGACAGAACTACGTTTACTTGTTGAAGAGAGGATAACTGAAAGATGCCAGCATAATGAAGGCTACAATATGCATATGTTATGTGTCACACTATGTATTTGCAGAATTGAAGGCAACTATTACTGCAACTTTGTAAGGAAGAATATTAAACCTTATCTAGGTTTAACCTCCATGCAAAATCCATCATTCACCAAAAAAAAATGAACTAAAACTGGAATAAGTCTGAAGCAGTGCTACTGGGATAAAAGATGAATTTGTAGAAGAGAACTTTTACCTTGCTTTATATTTCACTTTATTTAACCTGAAAATGTGAAAGCCTTGTGAAGCTTATGGAGCAAGTCCCCATGGATCCGTTTCCAAGCACATTAAGGACAAGAGGTGACTGTGAACAGCCATCACAGATTTACCAAGGGCAAACTGCACTTGACCATTCTGGTTGTTTTCTATGAGGAGTTAAAAGCCTCTGTGGATGGTGGAGGTGGTGGGGAGGAAGCACGGGAAGACATTTATTTTTATTTTAGTACAGCTTTTGAAAAAGTCTTCTATAGCATCCTTGTAGCCAAACCGGGGAAAGATGGACTGGATGTGTGAACTACACGGTGGATGAAAAACTGGCTGTGCAAATTACAATCAAGGCTAATGGTTCAAAGTCTAACAGGCAAACCAATTTGGGGTACTATTTCTCAAGAGTTGATTCTGAGGCTAATGAATCAACTGAATGAATCGGTGAATCTCTGTCAGTGATGTGAATGATAGTTCAGGACAGAACTCCAGTAGGTTAATAAATTACATGTGGGGCAATACCTGATATGCTTGAGGTCAGAGCTACTATTCAGAAAGAAATTGAGAGGTGGAGAAATGGGCCATCATAAACCTCATGAAACTTGGCAAAGACAAATATCAAGTCGTGCATCTGAGACGGAACAACACACAACTGCAGCAGCTCTGAAGATGTCTTCAGGGTCCTGGTAGATGACAGGTTGGCATATGACAATGTCTGTTCTATACTGAGTATCCTAAAAATGGATGCAATATTCCAGATGTGGCCTCATGGTTGCTGAGTAGAGGGAATAATCACTTCCCCATATCTGCTGCCATGAAACCCACACCCTCCACAGCATACCAGAAGAGCCTCTTCTGGTGTGCTGTAACAGTTTTCATGTTATTTCAGGCACACTTAGTAAAAAACCACATGCACACACACACATGCACACAAAATAAGAATTGTGTGCTAGTGCCATAGGAGCACCACACAGGGCTGAGAAGAGTCACGGTGTAGCCAGATTTAGCCAATCTGTTCTGGAAGGGCTAATGCAAAAATGGACAGGAGTCAGTCCATGAACTACTTAACCTCAGACCCTAAGGGTCCCAGACCTGTTTCATTCAGCATCACAGATATAATGATTAGAGTAAATAGCAGACACCTAGAGAAGAAGAACAGGGGAATAGTGCAGTGATACTTTCTTTTGACATGTTTCCAACTGCCAGCAGTCTGTGGTTTAAAGATAACCTGATCCCCTGTATATAACTGCATTTAAAAGCTTCGCTATAGTTTTAACAGACTTTGTGCTGATAACTTACGCAATTGATCTTTGAATGCTTTTATACATCTGGCCACAGCAACATCCTCTGAGTTCCACACTTGTTCCACAATTGTGGGTCATGTGAGGAAAGTGCTTACTTATGTTTCTCTTAAACTTACTGCCTGACAATTGAATTGAATGCCAATAAGTTTTCCTTGTACAATAAGATATGGTGACCCATCATGACCTGGCCATTTTCTCCGTATGCTATGGAGATCTCCAGCATCTCCTTTGACCTCAATCAATCATCTCCTTTCAATGTTGAAGACTCTTAGTCTATTTCATAATCCCTCCTACAGTCCTATGGAAGTTTGTATTTCTGATGATCTTTTTCTGATTTCCTTTGCACGTTTTCAAGCTCTTCTAATCTTTTTTATTAGAGGTGAGAAGAATTGAATGCAATGTTCAAGATGAGGGCAAAACATTTACTTGTACATTAGTATAATAAAGCTTATTTTTCACTAGTCATTCTTAAAAATTCCTGAAGTTTTGTCTTTTTTACAGTTGTTGAGAAGTGAAATTTAATAATTGTCCTCTAAAAACTCTTCCCTGAAAAGCAATATCTAATCTATAGATCATTATTGTGCACCCACATACTTATTATAAAATACAGCTATAACTATAAATTAGTTAGGTTTATATTAATTTCATCACCCCTAATAATCTGATAGGACCAACAACTTAATCACTTAAGTTATATCTCCCCTCTGCTACTTGTTTTTTTCTTTAGGTCATTCAGAAAGAGGTTAAAGAG
This sequence comes from Strix uralensis, assembly GCF_047716275.1. Classification (NCBI taxonomy): domain Eukaryota; kingdom Metazoa; phylum Chordata; class Aves; order Strigiformes; family Strigidae; genus Strix; species Strix uralensis. The sequence continues at coordinate 81,075,875 of NC_133973.1, forward strand.
CACAAGTTTCATCTCATGGTTGAGCAGAACCTTTCTCCTTTGGAGAAACTGACCATTTTTTCCTAACTTTTGTCTCCTATCCTTTAAACAGCTATTGCTCCCCTAGAAAACCTGAGGAGGTCTGAGTGCAGTTTCTTCTTGAAAATAAGTAGATTTAATACCTTTATAAATCCCTGTTCTGTGATCCTTTATAAACAAAAGATGAATAATTCTCTTCTCTGGCATATGTTTACAACTTCCTTCCAGTAGAGAAGTCAAACTAACAGGTCTATATTCCCCTCAATTTTTTAAGGTCACCTTTAAACAGTCATTTTGCAGTTGTCATCTCCCATTACTCTGAAACTGAGGAAATTTAAGCAACATGGTATACAATTACTATTAGTTTTTAACAGTACTTTTTGTTGGTACGTAAATTCGAGGCAGTTCCTTCCAACTCCATACCCAGAAAGAAAGCAGTAAAATTAAATAAAATGGAGAGTCATTTAGCCCTGTGCTGGTCTTCCGCCTGTGCTTCTATTTTACCTGCATTCTGTTTCAATTTTATTTTTCTTTTTTTTTTTTTTTTTTTTTTTTTTTTCTCAAGTCATCACTCGATTGTAATTCAAGTTCTTGCACTTTTGGTTGTATTTCCCTCTGGAGTGTTTTTCAAAACTGTGTAGAGGAATACTCCAAAACAGAACCTAAACAGAAAGTAGTAAAACCATAATATATTGAATTCTAAACCTAAAGCTTATTCACCTTTTACTTCTTGTTTCCTTGCTCTTTTTCATCTATTTGGCCTCTATCTGAAGCTGCCACCACCCGCTTATCAGTCAGTAGAGATAAACAAACTTACTGCCCATCAAAGAGTTTGACCATACCCACAGATGAGACAGGAGCATTGTGTTCTTGCAGTACTATATTACTAGCAAAATTATTTTCCTATTGTTAGCCTGGAAGTCTGATTTATTTGCAAAGGGAATTTCTTGAGTCAGCTGCATCTCATCTTACTGATGATGGCCATGCCATCTCTCCTTGATCCCAGCAGAGTACTCTGTTCCACTACATCAACTCCCAGGGACGCAGGAGGATAAAGCTGAATATCTGTTTTCCTACCATAGTCCTCATTCTTTCTAAACAACTGCTTATAGTCATAGCTCAGGTTTCCTAATATCCTGCTGTCCCCTGAATACAGCTTCCCAATCTCAAGGTGATATTGCTGCATTAACTATACTGCAACTGTTTTCTTGTGATGTTGATATCATCACTGTCTTCAGATCTTTTTGTGGAAATATTGTCTCTGAAATACTTTCACTTATTTAAACAAGCTTCAAACAAAAAATACTCTAGTTACAGAGAAAACAATAATTTCAAAGCATAAATATTCTTTCTAATAACACATTTTTACTGCTGAAAACCTGAACACTATTAGTAGATGTAGCATTTAAATAAAATCTCCAACACACAGTGCCATTTGAACAGACTCCCTTTAAATAAGACTTGCAAACATACAAGGTAAGTTAATCATCTCTCTGTAGAAATGTGTAGAAATTATAATTTTCAAATTGATAAACATGATGACATAACTCCAAAATCATGTTTCCGGTTACAGAGAACAAAATTAAATTATGGAATATTAATAACACTCCCCATCACATACATAAATATTCACTTCTGTCCCCATCCCTTTACCCCTTGGAAAGGGATGCAGTGCAGTTACTACTTTATCCAAGTAACTTATTTTCTGGATTAAAAATGTACCCGAATTTATTGCCACAAAACTGTATTTGTTGGAGAAAGGCTTTTCAAACAGCTCTCAGTCTAAAGGGATGGAATTTCTTGTGAAGCAACTTTTGCATACTGAGATTCATTGGCTTGAGCTCGACAAGTTTGTTTTATTTTTGCTTCTAATTGTAAATCCTGATCCATAATTATATCCCTAAAATTGCTCTATGCCTACAGCCCTTTAATTTCAACACATCTCATACAGGAGTACAGTTACAGTATATATAATTTATATTTAGGATTTGGCTCAGGATTTGTGATTTTCAGATCAAGATTCTGATAGAATTATATATGCAAATTCATGTATAGGTTTATAGTTCTCTTCTCATTCCACATAGCTGCAGTGTTTTAGCAGATAGTGAGTAAATTAATTTCCTATACTACTCAAAACTGAAAGACCTGCAAAAAGATCAGGAATTAAGCTAAAATGTACTCAGTTTTTGGCTTTTTTGTCCCCAAAGTAACAAGTATTTCTCTAGAATATAATAATAGATACCTTTTAAAGTCAAAGTCACAGTCAAATGTCCCTTGACATTTACAGAGTCTGAAAAAACAGCTGCTAACAGTCACAGAGATTTTGCATTAAGTACATTCTACCAGGCAGTCAAGGAACTTGGTACCAAACTTCAGACTCACTCTATCATAACACAATCAGTGGCCCTTCTCGTAAATACAATTTAACTTCAGAGGCAAAGAAGGTAGGATTTATTTACTCCAACTATGTATCTCTCTACATTGCAGGTGTCTACATTTGGGCTGGCCACATTTACACCTAAGCTACAGTACTTTCAAAGTCAAGAGGGGGTAATAAGTGACATTACAGGGTGGGAGTCATCTGACATAGAGAAGTCTACACCGGTAAAATGAGTATGATCATGACATTACTGAAAGAAATGTTGCCAGTCTTCCAAGCCACATCTAATTGCATCTCTTGTTTCTCTTCTACCAGATGTACATGTATGCGCATTCACCAGTGTCATTTCTATGTAGTTAATGGAGATAATATAGCTGCCTTCTAGAAATTCTTGATTGTCTCTCCTACCTACAAATACATCCTAGCTGACAACATAGACAAAGTGACTAATTTAAATGGCTTAGAAATTAGATGAGATGAATTGTAGTGCTTGCTTCTAGCTAAGCTGAGGAAAAAAATGTCTATTTGAACATATACTAGTGTGTGTTTGAATCATTCGCAACAGCTCCAGGCACAAATTCAATACTGTGACAAACAGTAAGGACCTCTGCTGATCTCACTGGTATTTGAACCAATGATTTTTACCGTGTAAAATGATATAATAATTTTGCATTAAAATGCTGTGTGGAAGTTGTTCCCATGTTTATCACAGCTTCAACATTACTCTGAATTTTCACCACTTTCCTGTAGTGACTTAGACTGAGAAGAATCTAGTACGGGGAGTGCAAGAGCCTACTTCTAAGAACAAGAGAGCAAGATCAAGGTTTTAAACTGCTGTTTCCATTAAACTTCCTAATGCTGACTCAATCAGCTCAGAATACCAAATTCAAATACTAATGCACTTGTGGATTAAATTTGGCTTGAACAGTATAATGTAAAAAGAGACCATTACTCTCAATGATGTCACTATATATGGGCAATCTTTTTAAATGAATAATTTATTTCATGAATTTTGTCCTTTTCTCTGGTCATGAAGACTTCATACTCTTCTCAAAGGTAGCAGTCAAGACTGAGCAACAGAAACTTCATAATACATTTTTCTTTGTGATCTGAAAAAACTGACTTATTTCATATTTTAGTAATTCTGGTTTGAACAACTTTTGGCTAGAATTTTACATTATATTTTATGAGTGAAGGGAATAGTTTGTAAAAAGTTAAAATCTCAGTGTTTCTTTTTTCTGCAAATACTATGTAACATTTGTACACAATTCACAATTTACATTAAGTTTCTTTCCAGTTGAGTTGCAGCAATAGTTCAATATGAGAAATACCTAGTTAGAAATAATAGTTTTGGTTTTGTTTTAGAAAAACCTAAGGAATATTTAAAATATGATTGTAATATATTTCCCGTTATTAACAATATGAAATAAAGCTGATAATGGTAAGCAGTCCTCTCATACCTACATTATAACATAAATTAAACTGTTTCCTTCCATTCTTCCGAAAGAATATGGAGAGTTTTGTTTGCAAAACTTATCAGGAAAAATAGTGCAAAGTCATGGAAATTCATAATCAGGCTTCTGAAAACTATTTCACCATGGAAGTGAAACAATAAATGGTACTTAACAATGAATACTACTCAATGGCAGTTTCTGTAGCAGCTCTTACTCTACCCTATGCCATTGTCTTACAGAAAACTGCACAGAGGACTAAAGTTCACATGGAATATTCACAGGAGTCCCCCAGGTTGGTTTCTAATGTTTTGCAATCTTTGAGAACTAGACTGCATATCCAAAAATGCCAGTGCAATCAGTATCAATATTCAGCAAGTGCTGATTCTTAGTAGGAACTTACTGACATTTCTGGACACTTAAAAAAAACCCCACAGAGTGTTAATAAAAAAAGGAGGGTCAATCAGCGTACACCATGATCACAATGTGCTGGACTTTCTAGCAACTATACAGATTTACAGAAAAAAGAAAAACAAATGTGAATGATGGCTTACAAAAAGATTTATGCAACATCATAAAATGATAAATATTTTGACAATGTTTTAATAGAGCGCTTTATTTTGTGAATTAACGTATTCAGAATTTCACACATTTAACAAAACAAAAAACCTCACAAACTGAAAATATTTAATATATGTCTTAATTGCAACAGAAAAAAGTATTCTCTGATTTCTCTGCCTTCCATTGTAGCTACTGAAAAAGTATTCCTCTCATCTCTCTGTAAATTGCTATTTACTGGTGCTAATAGATTATAATCAATGGGATTGATACCGACAACACTTTAATACACGTCACTCCAGAGTGCAAACTTCCATCATATACAGACACAAATTTTCTCTTTCATGTGTTTCATGAGTGTAGTATGTAATGTTGTAGAAGGTGTTGACTAATCTGTTGAGTTGCTGTTTCCACGTTACAAATTGAATTACGCCTATTTAAATTTAAAATTAATTCCATGAGTAGCTGCCTCCATGACACCTATTTTTCAAGAGCAGGGAGGTCACATTTCAAGGACATGGAGTGGATACTTCTTGCTGCACCAGGAATCTGGCAGGAAGTTCTGCTATCTGCACTATTTTTTAGGGTTTCTTTTTTTTCAGGCCCCTGAAATCTGTGACATATATGGAATTTTTTTTCAGTCAGTTTGAATGGTCAATAGAATTTACCAACATAATATATACAGGCACATATGATTATACACACTAATACACATAAATACCCACATGTACACTAACATATTTTGCATAAATTTTTTCCTCTAAAAATTTTAGCTGGTCTAAAATTAAGGCATGTTTGTCTGGGAAAGCCAAAGCCCACCTGCAGCTAAATCTGGCAATGGGCAGGAAAGGCAACAAGGACTTCTACAGGTGTATCAACAGCAAATGGAAAACTAGGGAAAGCGTGGGCCTGCTGCTGAATGGGAATGGGGACCTGGTGACACAGGGTATGTAGAAGGCTCAGGTCCTCAACATCTTCCTCACCTTGCTCTTTACTGGCAAGACTACCCTTCAGCAATCCGTGCCCTGAGACCTGCAAGACAGCTTGGAGCAAGGAAGACTTAACCTTGGTGAAGGTGGATCAGTTTACAGAACACTTAAACTAAATGGACATATGCAATCTGGATCTGAATGGGATGCATCCATGGGTGCTGAGGGAGCTGGCTGTCACTATTGCAACACCACTCTCAAATATCTTTGAAAAGTCATAGCAAGCCAGGGAGGTTTACGAGGGCCAAAGAAAGCAAATGACACTTCTATCTTCTAGAAGTGCAAGAAGGGAACTACAGGCCTGTCAGCCTCACCTCAGTCCCTGGGAAGGTGATAAAGCAAATAATCTTGAAAGTCACTGCTAAACGTATGAAGGACAACAGGGTGATTTGGTGTAGTCAGCATGGATTTATGGAGGGGAAAGCATGCTTGACCAAACCAATAGCTTTCTACAGTGAAATGACTAGCTTGGTGGATGAGGGAAGAATAGTGGATGTATTTTATCTTGACTTCAGTAGGGATATGACCTGGGTGATGGGACAGAGTGCACCCTCAGCAAATCTGCAGATTATACAAAGCAGAGAGGAGTGGCTGATGCACCAGAAGGTTGTCCTGCCATGCAGAGTGACCTCAACAGGACAGAGATATGGACTCGCAGGTACCTCATGAAGTTCAGCAAAGGGAAATGGGAAGTCCTGCATCTGGGGAGAAATAACCCCATGCACCAGTCAGACTGGGGGCTGACTGGCCAGAAGGAAGCTTTTCAGACAGGGTCCTGGTAGACAAGTTGAATATGAACCAGCAATGTGCCACTGCAGCAAAAAAACCAACAACTTCCTGAGCTGCATTAGGAGGAGTGTTGCCAGCAGGTTGAGGGAGGTGATCCTTCCTCTCTGCTCAGCACTGGTGAGGCCGCACTTGGAGTGCTGTGTCCAGCTCTGGGCTACCCAGTACGAGAGACACATGGAAATACAAGAAAGTCCAGCAAATCGCCACAAAGATGATTAAGAGACTGGAGCATCTCTCACATGAGGAGAGGCTGAAAGAGCCAGGACTGTTCAATGGGAGAAGAGAAGGCTCAGGTTGATCTTCTCAGTGTGTACTTGATGGGAGTAAAGAAGACTGAGCCGACCACTTTTCAGTGGTGCCCAGTGGCTGGACAAGAGGCAGCAGGCACGATGTCATACACAGGAAATCATATTTAAACACAAGAAAAAAACTTTTTTACTGTAAGGATGATTGGACACTGGCACAGGCTGCCCAGAGAGGTTGTGGAGATTCCAGCCTTGGAGTTCTTAAAAACCCAGCAGGACTCCATCCTTGTCAACTTGGTCTCGTTGACTCTGCTTTGAGCAGAGTGGTTGGACTAAACAGTCTTCAGAGACTCCTTCCAACCTCAACCATTCTGCAATTCTGTACTGTATTGAACTAATCAGTAATTTAATTCAGGGAATTTCTGCTGCTACCAGTGCTATAGTTTCCCTGCCTTAACTTCTTTATCATATTAAAGGCATCAGCAAGAAAAGAATCTTACATCCTGAAAGAGTCCCCAGCACATACATACATACATACATACATATGAATGTGTATTTTTTCTGTATGTTAACATGAGTAATCATCTGAATAAAACCTGACAATATTCCTTGTACAAAACTTTTTAAAAGTTAGTATTTTTCCTGACTTAGGACTATGAGGACCTTAAGATGTGATTAAATAAATCAAGGTAATTCACAACAGAAATAATTCACAATTATATTTTGAAAGGGATTTTAAACTATTTTCCCTATCTCTGAATTGCTGCAATTTTCTCAAAGCTCTCACAATAATAATTTTCTATTTTATTATAACTCAAGGCTACTTTTCCCCCTTGTTAATCAAATATCCCCTGATCTAAAGCTGCAATCCTAACTGGCATTTTTAATCCAAATTGTATTATTTTAATGGGCTTGGATATATAGATGCTTCAGTAATTTAGGGTAATTGGGTTTCATTAGGAATAAAGAAAAGGAAACAAAGCTGACTTAAAAATTTTGTTATGCTTCCTCAAGAAGAAACAATAAAAAGTGATCCAATTTATGTATAGTCTTGTTACAACTGAATATGTTAATTACTTTTTTCAAAACAATTTGATGTTACTAGGAAACAGAGCGACAAAGGCCACAGGTGGTAATGAAAGAAGGATGCTTTATCAGAAGTGACTAATAATGCTTGAGTTGCCAAAGTAACCAGATTGTCTCCTAAAAATGTATGCTCTGACATTCACTTATCAATGCTACTGAAATGCAACTCTTATCATATTCTCATAGCAAATTTCATTTCTGTATAAGTGATGAATATGCAGATTCTTCCATTATTTGAATGTCTCATTTATTTCTTTTTCATGTATACAGGACAAGAAATGCTTCTTCTGGGTAGATTTCACTCCCTGAAAGGGACAGGCAGTGGCTTCACTGATTTGTCTTTCTTACAGTTTTGCTTTCGGGTCTTGGGTGATTACGCAGCAGTTTCCCTTTGGATTAAGGAGTAATAGTTCTCTTTCTTTCACCAAATTATTTTTGTTATGTTGTCATACATCACATTTGCCTCTTTTAGCCACATACTGCTACTTACCTATTGACAAAATATATTGAATGTACTATTTCCTAGAGAATCAAAGAACTTTGTTTCAGATTTGCTTTATATCTGTATTACTGTAAAACCTCAGAAAACTGGTTGGCTCCAAGTCACAAGAGTCTTATACCTTTAGTTGCAATTTTCACCTCTGCAGTGAAGACAACTATACATGTTTCTTAGCTTTCTCCTATACTATTATAGAAAACTTCTCATAACATGTTCCATGTTATCATGACAGCTATATGACAGCACACAGGTCTGCAAAAAGGGACCCTTCTTAAGGGTCCTTTGAAGCAAGATCATACAAGAAGTGCCCTGGCAGCAGTATGACTCTGCTGATACTTTATTTATTTCTTGACTTCGTATTGTATATGCAGCTGGTCAACAGATCCCAGACCAGGTGGTGTAGCACTTCTTGTGCAGGGATTCATGGAGCAGGAGAGAGACCGCGGCACTGTGCAAATATACAGGTGTAGTGGTAAAGAAACAGGAGACAGGAATCAAAAGAGGAGAAGGGCAGAAATCTCATTATCAGTGCACGAGATTTGACAGATATGAATTACATAAAGCCAACTATTTTGATTTCCTGAAGTTTTGTTCTTGGCACACATGTAAATGATTACCAGTTGAAAGACAGTACAAAATCAAATCCTACTTCCTTGTTAATATGAAACAAAAGTATGATTTTCTCACCTTCAAAAACTGGCCATGAAAAATATCTGCATAATTGAGCACTGTGTTCAGCTCTGGGGCACCCACCGTAGGAAAACCATGGACCTGCTCTAGCAGGTCCACAGGAGGGCAATGAAGATGATCAGGGGGCTGGAGCACCTCTCCTACGAAGACAGCATGAGAGAGTTGGGGTTGCTCAGCCTAGAGAAGAGCCATTATAGCAGCCTTCCAGTACTTAAAAGGGGCCTACAGGAAAGATGGTGAGGGACTCTTTATCCGGGTGTGCAGTAATAGGATGAGGGGTAGCAGTTTTAAACTGAAAGAGGGTAGATTTAGATTAGAAATAAGGAAGAAATTTTTCTCTGTGAAGGTGGTGAGGCACTGGGACAGGTTGCTCAGAGAAGTTGTGGATGCCCCCTCCCTGGAAGTGTTCAAGGCCAGGTTGGATGGGGCTTTGAGCCACCTGATCTAGTGGAAGGTGTCCCTGCCCATGGCAGGGTGGTTGCAACTAGACGATAGTTAAGGTCCCTTCCAACCCAAACCATTCTGTGGTTCTATTCTATGATTTTCACCAAAACAGACATACAATATAATCTTGGGAATAAGTGCCTTCATATACTTTAAAGTAGGAAATCAAAATGTTTCTCAGCTGTTGAATATTGCAGGCTGCTTTCAGTACAAGGTATGTGACAAATATAAACAGATCTCACTGGAAATTCAACCAAAGACAGGAAATTTATCAGAACAACATTTGAAATTTCAGGTAACACTTTTACTGATTTAATGGGATAAGATTTATCTTCTCTTATTTCAGACATCTAAGAAGTAAATGTCTAAATTTAAGTGTTAAGATATGTACCATGATGAAGAAAAATAGACTTGACTAGAAGGAAATTTGTTTGACCCATGTAGATACCTATTTCAGGATAAGATGAATTGCTCTCTGGAAATACCTCTTCCTTGAATGTAAAGGGAAGCTGGGAGTTCAAATTTGGACACTGAAGTTACAGTTACTTAAATTATGGTATAAAGCTATCCATGGTGACTGCAAGATACAAAAGCATGTTCAAACAACTGACGCTTGATGTGAATGTAAAAGTACCGAGTTGAAACAGTCTATAGTGCATGGCTATCACAGAAAGTAAACATTAATCTTGAGAAATGTAACTGAGAAATCTTTCTGGAAAAGAAAAATGTCTAAAATGTTTGAGAATAATTTAAATTATAAATGGCTAAAACATTTTCTGAGCCTGTCCTACAAAAAATTTGTACCAGTAACATCTAAAGTTTGTGGGATGGTGTGCCAGCAATGACCCTCAGCCTGCCATCTCAGTGGAGGCAAGGGATGGAGACATGCAGCACAACAACGATGCAAGGGATATTAATGGATCAGTAACTGTGGTAACACCTGTGAAAGGTCAGGCCAGACTTAGGACCTCTAAATGCAAAAAGGTGCTGGGGACATCAGCCCATCTGAAGTGCATGTACACCAATGCACACAGCATGGGTAACAAACAGGAGGAGCTTGAAGCCATGATGAAACAGGAGAATTATGATGTCGTGGCTATTACAGAAACATGGTGGGATGTCTCCCATGACTGGAGTGAGCCAGTTGATGGCTACAAGCTCTTTAGGAGGGACAGACAAGGAAGGAGAGGTGGTGGGGTGGTGCTGTATGTTAGGGACTGTTATGATTGCTTTGAGTACAAGTGTAGTGAAGACAGGGTAGAGTGTCTTTGTGTTAGAATCAGGGGAAAGGCCAACAGGGCAGATATTGTAGTAGGAGTCTACTATAGGCCACCCACCCAGGACAGAGAGGTGGATGAAATATTCTATAGGCATTTAGGAGAAATCTCATGATCACTTCCCCTTGTTCTTGTGGGAGACTTTAACTTCCCAGACATCTGCTGGAAATACAACACAGCAGAGCAGGACCAGTGCCAGAGATTCCTGGATTGTGTGGAAGATAACTTCCTGACACAGCTGGTGAGTGAATCAACCAGACAAGGTGCCCTGCTGGACCTTCTATTTGTGAACAGAAAAAGACTGGTGGATGATGTGGTGGTTGGAGACTGACTAGGGCACATCACTCATGAAATGATAGAGTTCTCTATTCTTAGAGACACCAGGACAGGGGGCAGCAGAACTGACATCCTGGACTTCCAAAGGGCTGACTTTGACTTGTTTAAGCACCTGCTTGACAGAATCCCTTGGGAGACGATCCTGAAGGGTATAGGGGTCCAGGAAGGCTGGACACTCTTTAAGAAGGAATTCTTAAAGGCACAGGAGCAGGCTGTCCCCAGGTGCTGGAAGAGAAGCTGGCGACAGAGAAGACCACCCTGGCTAAACAGGGAGCTTTGGCTGGAACTCAGGGAGAAAAGGAGAGTTTACAGCCTTTGGAAGAAGGGGCTAGCCACTCACAGTGATTACAAAGAGGCTGTGAGGCTATGCAGGGCGGAAATCAGGAGGTCTAAAGCCCAGCTGGAAATTAATCTGGTTTCAGCAATCAACGACAACAAGAAATGTTTCTATAAGTATGTCAACAGCAAAAGAAAGACCAGGGAGAGTCTCCACCCCCTGCTAGATGCAGGAGGAAACATGGTAACAAGTGATGAGGAAAAGGCTGAGGTGCTTAATGCCTTCTTTGCCTCAGACTTGTAATAACAAGACTAGTTGTACTGAGGGAATCCAGCCTCCTCAGCCAGAAGACAGAGACTGGGAGAATGACCCTCCCGCACTCCAGGAGGAGACAGCCAGTGACCTACTGCATCACATAGACATACACAAGTCTATGGGACCAGACGGGATACACCCGAGGGTGCTGAAGGAGCTGGCTGGGGTGCTCGCAAAGCCGCTTTCCATCATTTACCAACAGTCCTGGCTGACTGGGGAGGTCCCAACAGACTGGAAATTGGCCAATGTGACACCCACATATAAGAAGGGTCGGAAGGAGGATCTGGGAAATTACAGGCCTGTCAGCTTGACTTGGGTACCTGGGAAGCTGATGGAGCAGCTCATCCAGAGTACCATCACACAACACATGCGGGACAACCAGATGATCAGGCCCAGTCAGCATGGGTTTATGAAAGGCAGGTCCTGCTTGACAAACTTGATCTCCTTCTACAACAAGGCAACCTGCTTATTGGATGTGCTTAAAGGCTGTGGATGTTGTCTACCTCAAATTCAGTAAGGCCTATGACACTGTTTCCCACAGCATCCTCCTGGCAAGACTGGTTGCTCATGGCTTGGATGGGCACACGCTTCGCTGGGTAAAAAACTGGCTGGATGGCCGGGCCCAAAGAGTTGTGGTGAAGGGAGTTAAATCCGGTTGGCAGCTGGTCACGAGTGGTGTCCCCCAGGGCTCGGTTTTGGGGCCACTCCTGTTTAACATCTTTATTGATGATCTAGACGAGGGGATCGAGTGCACCCTCAGTAAGTTTGCAGATGACACCAAGTTGGGTGGGAGTGTTGATCTGCTCGAGGGTAGGGAGGCTCTGCAGAGAGATCTGGACAGGCTGGAGCGATGGGCTAAGGCCAGCTGTATGAGTTTCAATAAGGCCAAATGCCGGGTGCTGCACTTCGGCCACAACAACACCCAGCAGCGCTACAGGCTTGGGGAGGAGTGGCTGGAGAGCTGCCAGTCAGAGAGGGACCTGGGGGTGTTGATTGACAGCTGGCTGAACGTGAGCCAGCAGTGTGCTCAGGTGGCCAAGAAGGCCAATGGTATCCTGGCTTCTATCAGAAATAGCGTGGCCAGCAGGGACAGGGAAGTGATCTTACCCCTGTACTCGGCACTGGTGAGGCCGCACCTCGATGATTGTGTTCAGTTTTGGGCCCCTCACTACAAAAAGGACATTGAATTACTTGAGCGTGTCCAAAGAAGAGCAACGAAGCTGGTGAAGGGTCTGGAGCACATGTCGTACGAGGAGTGGCTGAGGGAACTGGGGTTGTTTATTCTGGAGAAGAGGAGGCTGAGGGGAGACCTCATCGCCCTCTACAACTACCTGAAAGGAGGTTTCGGAGAACTGGGGATGAGTCTCTTTAACCAAGTAACAGGCGATAGGACAAGAGGGAATGGCCTCAAGTTGCACCAGGGAGGGTTTAGACTAGATATTAGGAAGTATTTCTTTACAGAACGGGTTGTTAGGCGTTGGAATGGGCTACCCAGGGAGGTTGTGGAGTCCCCATCCCTGGAGGTGTTTAAGAGTCAGGTTGACATAGCAGTGAGTGATACGCTGTAGTTGAGAATGCTCAATATTAGGTCAATGGTTGGACTAGATGATCTTCAAGGTCTTTTCCAACTTAGATGATTCTGTGATTCTGTAAATCTTAAAAGCAGTATCAAAATGCTATAAAAATATATTTCCCCCTAAGAAATCTGCCAATTTTTGAAGTCTCTAGTCTGAGTATGATCTCCAAGACACATTGCTTCATTACCACATTGATGTAGTCCTACTGAATGCAGTGTCAATGGGTCTGTTTAGAGAACACAGTACTCCTCAGTATCTGTGTGCCCAAATCTATCTTTCCTCAGTCATTGATTTTTTCATTGAATTCAAAAAAGCTAGTGTAAGGCTGAAATTAAACTTGCAGGTCAGATCCTATCTTCTTCACGAGAAATTATGAGCAGACTTAAGGTTGCAACAGAAATTAGGCCTAGATAGGATTTTAGATCTCCAGATGCTGATGTATTAACAGTAGTAAATATTCAATCAAGTGTTAGTAAAGACCTCAGGCTTTCCATTCATCATCATCCATGTATCATTATTACTGATTTTTTGATCGAAACAAATGAAAACAGACTGAATAATTTACAAGCAAGTACTGAAAGTTACAATTTATTCTTCTGGAGTTCTCCCCATGACCCTACCCCCGAAATGCTACATTCTTTAAAAGCGAAGAGATATATTTACTTTTTTTTACTATAGTTCAGATCCAGTTAGGCCTTTTTTCTTAAAAGTTTAATACAGTTTTAAAAGCTTTAATTTTCTTCTTGAATAGCTCATTCTAATGTTTTCCAGTTAAGTTACTGGTCAAGAATGCACCAGAATCCAGAATAGTTTTGATTCCCATAAAGTCAATAGTGTTGTCAAATGTGAAAATCCCAGCTGTGACTCACAAGAGGCTCCAGAGTGGACCACGTAAATCAGCAAAACTGATTAGGTTGGTGGCATTAGTCTACTGAAATAATTCAGAAAAGCTATTCTACCTGACACTAAGGGAACTTTGTTACCCCAAAATTGCCTCAGGGGACCTAATCCCTTTCACAGGCAGCCAAAAATTTCACTTACAGTGCTTGCAAATAACAGATCACTGGAAAGTGTACATTTATTATGAATTGTAGACTTTAAAATCAACATGTTATAAAATTACCACATCAACAATTCTGACTCAGAACAAAACTGCATGCAAGATGTAAATATAAACCTGTATACATAAAATGGTCTGGGCATAATATGTCTACCTTCTTTGAGGTATCACACAATGTCCAATGTTAATTTTTATAGCATTAAGTATAACTCTTAATTAAAGTACTTGTTGAAAAAGAGTTTTATAATAACTAGAACAGATGAAAGACAGTAAGTATGGGATTATCCAAGGAATATATGCAGGCTACTAGAATGACTATCATGAAAATTTTTACTCAGTTCCTTTTATTGTTGTTGCTGTGAAGAATATTAATATTTTAAAGGGAATAAACAGCAAAGAAGATTCTGGCTGAATAGTACTAATCTCTCACTGCAAGGCCTCATGTGTCTAACCAGACTAGATGTGTGCTGTGTATATGAACCTTACTTACATTTCCTTTTCTGTCTTACATTGCTGTTGTTATTAAATAATAATATTTCCCTAAAGTACCCAGTGAAACAAGGGTGGCCATGTTGTTAAACGCACAGTGAGAGGCATGCATTGCACTCCTTTGCAAAGAATTAGCTTACGTAAGGCAAGTGGGGCCAAGGGAAAGGAAGAGAGAAAGTGATCTGCTCAAAGTCAGTCGCAAGTCAACAGTAAAAACTGAATCCAGATCCTTCTAGTCTGATGTCCCTTCCTCTCAAATCATTTAGCTCCATGTTATCATATAGCCTATTTGAAGCCTCTCACTTTCCTATAATAGCAAGCATTTATTACTTAATGTTGAGTGAAAAATGTTATTGTACTTGCTCGTAAGCCATATCATAGCATGTTATCACCAAGACAAAACCAACCAAACAAAAAATACTTTCACATATAGTCTTAAATACACAGTAACAAAAGAGTTATTCCCATCTGCTTCACATCCATAATTATTTGGTCTGAAAATCTGCCAGTGCCTTGGGAATTTGCTTAAAAGAAATACATAGATTAAAAAGTGTCTTAGTTTGCCCATTTGAATACAAATTCAAAGTCACACCCCAAAAGCCCCCACAGCTACACTACTTAGTTCTTACCAACACATAACTTCTACCATGAAAAAATCATAGCAAAGTTTAAATATCACTGATTTATAAGGTCAAAGGTTTGGGTGCTCTAATCAATCCCAAGTCCATACTGAAGTGAGGCTGTGTTTTACTCTCTCCTGCAGGATGAAGAATGGTATCCAGGCTGGACAAGAGCTGCTCTTTGTGCCAAGAAAAACTCTCAGAACCAAGAGAGATTATCGATGTCTCTGCCTTAATGTTAGAAAGTTTATGTTTTTGAATGCCTACTCGTTTTTTGTTGTTTTTTTTTTTTTTCATATATATGGAGAACTTATAATTTAATTTTATTTTTTTAATAGTTACTTTTTTCACATTTCAAGACTTTTTCTTAACTGAAATGCTTCTGTTTCCTCCACTTTTTCTCAGAGGTTGTATAGTCTCGTAATTCTTATTACTCTGTCTGGACTATCTGCAATTGCTCTTTTTCAGTTGTGTCCAAACCTGGACAAAATGCCCCTGCATCACAGCACACAGTATATTTATGTATCTTTCTGAAAATGCTTCTGCCCATCCATCCCACTATATACATTGGTGGTTTTTGGCAATATCATGCCATTTTTGACTTCTGCTCAGTTTCTAATGCCTTGTGGCCATAGAAAACTTTTTCTTTTAAATGTTACATAATCAAGCATTCCCTAACCTGTACTTAAACTGCTATTTCTTCCAGATTTCTTTTTTTTTTTTTTCATTTAAATTCACCCTATTTTCTTCCCAATGGTTTCACCAACATATCAGAATCTTTTCCTTTAATGTTGCAGGGTCAGCCGTGAACAGGTTAGTGTCACTGCAAAATTGAATATGCACTGTTCGTATTGTCTCATCCAAATCAATACCGTGAATATTAAATAACACCAGACTTAGAACAGACCCTGCAGAACCCTTCCAACACATTCATCTAAACCAACACCAAAGCACTTTGAGAATGACTTTTCAATCAAGGTTATGTATAGCCTGCTAACAGAGTTGATAACCAGTAAATATACAAAAATAGGATAAAAGCTCAGAATGGACCTCATGTGACTCAGAATGTATTGCAAATTTATAATCTCATGCAGCTTGACAGCACTGTTATATATGTGTTAAAAGAACATGAACAGAGAAGGAATCTTTCTTATTCAAAACACTAGTCACTCTTACAGCATGAAAAATTATTTTCCAAGACTCTCTTATTAGCAACATCATGCATTATACAACAGCACTACTTGTTCAAACTGTTTTTCTGATAAGAAACACTGCATTTTAAAAAGCAACCTCTATTTTAATATTTAATACCTCAGCATATCTAGATCTCCAAAAGTAGCAAGCTATTTAGGCAAGTAGTGCACTTCGTGTAATGTTAAAAGCATTTCTGGCATTTTATGTTATCTGCTTTTTAATGACTGTATTTTCCTAACATTAAAAATGAATTAATATCTTTCCTTAAGTAGTCTGCTGAATGCTGAAAGAGTAAATCTGACAGGGTTACTCATACCTTGCATATACTGTAGAGACCTACACATCAGTTTGTTTTTCACACTTTTGAAAGGAAATGGCTTTCCTTCAAAACTCAGTATCTCCAAAGCTCATCACCATTATGCCTGGGCACCAAGGAGAAAAAAATACACTTGTTAGCTTCAGATTTCTCACTTCTTAGCTTCAGATTTCTTTAAACGAGACTGTCAAATGCTAAGTTGCCACTGCTCTTACTGGCATTTAAATACAGTGATGAGGGAGCTGTATCAAATCTTCAAAATTGCATATCATCTAAAATTTGCAGAAAGGAAATCCTTAGAGCTGTGTGGTGAGCGCTTAGGAAGACTTTCAACAACACTAAAATAAAGATCAACCTTTTCATTATTTTATCCTCATCTCTAAGGTAAATTACTTCATTGTCCATGTTTTCCATCATAGCAGAAAATGTGTACGTACGTACTCAGACAAGTAATTTTTTCTGAGGTATTCGTCTTCCTAGTAAGGACTGCAAATACTTTATTGATTATACAATAGAAGCAAAAACGACCATTCAGAGCATTCCTAAGGTAAAATAGAAATTCTGGGATTATAATTAAATATTGGATACCGTATTTCTGTGACTTTCCAGGTTTGGGGCATTTTTTCTCCTCATATTCACTTCAGGTTATGTATTGTATTTTGAAAAGCAGCACTCCATTCCAACCTGTGAATGACCTTATATTTTACACCTTTATCCCTTTACACCCTCCAATAAGAAATGAAAGAGACAGAAGCACACACATCTCAAAGGCCCAATTTTGCCACATTTCATTAGACAGAAGAAAGTCAAAAGTTCTTCAACCATCTATAACAATTAGAACAGTTAAGTCAGAGAAGTTGTTCTAAGAAATACTTCTCAATGATAAAACATGTAATAAAAAAAAAAAAAAGGAGAGAAAAATATGGATGATTTTACCAGAACCAAACCAATAGTAAGAAAGTAATTCCCTGACACTTTTTGCATATTGGGAAGATCATGTTCTTTTCCACAATTTTTGACTGACTTCCTGCATTTCTTAGAAATAAGGGTGGACCTTTGACATAAAAGATCTTAGAAGGATCCATATGACCGAATTCCATTATAAACCACGCAATTTCATTCATCAACCATGTAGACACCATAGCTATAGAATTACAATGAACTGCAGCCAATGTTAGAAAACTACATACTAGTATTTTTTTCATTAGCGTTACACTCTGTACTGAAAATTTTGGCAGTGTTTAATGGGAAACAAATGCTTCACTCAGAGCACTGTATTAAGCTATTCCCTAAACTAAAACTAAAACAGACTAGATGCAGTGGCAACAAAACCATGCAAAATAATTTTAGAATCTGGCCTCAGAGACTTTAATCAATACCTAAGAATTCAAACACAGATCTGCTTGCCTCTTCCTCCTGAGACCACATAAATATACGTCTTCACTCCAGAAAAAGAAGATAAAATCTTCCCTGACCTTGGTATGCAACATGCTAATAGCTGCACAGCAGTTAAGGCCTAAGCCAAAAGCTTGATTGTCCTAATATTCTGTGATCAATATAATTCAGGTTTCTCCCACATGCTTATTACCTTAGATCCAGAGATTCTAACTGTTATTCTGCTCCCTTCTTACAATACATGCACAACAGCAAAATTAATGTCTGTTTTTGTACAGCTACAAAACACGTTCCACTTTCCTCTGTATCTAGAGAGTTACAGCTCACTGTGTAAACCCAGAAATGTAAGGGACAAACGTGTATTATGATGCATGAATGGCAAGATCTGTTATAGCACCTCTTCTTGGAGTGTTAAGTGAATGTTCCTTACAGGCATATTGCAGGCTCTTTGAAAATGTTGTCCCCCATCATACTGAATAGAGGCTTGATATTAGTGGTTATTATATATTGATTTCCTTTTAGAAGCAATGATTTTTTCACCCACATGATATGTTACTCTCATGCATAGTGACATTCCTAACATAATATCCTAAAGTACAGTAGACTATTTGTCCTACTCACTGGAATTAGTCTCTGGTAGCAACAGCAAGTATTTCACAGAATTTCACAAATTTCATCAAAATAAGCTATAGCAACTTCTAAGAAAAGCAGCTGCTATTTGCCTTCTTCCAGACTGTTAAACAGTGCATCATTATCTTGACCTAGAAACTAGAAAATATCTTGACCTGCAAGTTTTTTATTTTCTAGTTGTTTTCTAGTTAATTTCTAGTTATTTTATTTATTTTCTAGTTATTATATATAGTTACAATTCCTAGTTAATTTCTAAACCTAGAAATTATCTTGACCTACAGAAACTTTCCCGTAAGGGAAAGCAACTATTTTTCATACTAGTAGCACCACTGTAATTAGCCTCCTACTGAGTTTCCCTTAGCCCAGGGCTCAGTCAAGAAATTATATCTGGAAAACAGCATTTGATTAGGATAAACTTATAAATTCATTACGCAGGTCTCCTAGCTACCATTTAATGTGGATAATTCAAACTCCTTTTCACAAGTTATTTAATGAGACAATAAGTATCCATGGGACAGGATATTTGAAGTTCTTAGTAATATATTTGCACCATTATATGTCATATATGTGCCTTGGCTCTGTGTTCAAAAACAGGTGTTTGAAGAAAGACTAGGAATTAAAGGCCACCGGAGAGTGTGTGTTTCTATATAACTGCATCAACAAGGTTAATTTAAGTCATGGAATGATACTTCAGTGATTCATGTAAAACTCAAATGATAATGACTAAGATTTGCTTCCAAGTATAATCTTCCCTTCCTTTAAAAATAAAAATAAAAATGGAGACTTTCTGCCTGTGATAGATTTGCTAGCAACTCCCTCAAGAAGATTTAAATTAGCATTAATAAGGAGCAAATCTGAAGTGATTCAGAAAACTGTTAGGGCTTAGTTCTGCATCTCAGAAACTGTGAATAATACTGTGAAGTGAATCCTGTTGGAGCAGTTTCTGAGGCACCATACATGGGCTTGCGTTGATTCATCTCTCACAGAAGGCCAAGACTGCTTCACTAACACCTTTGATAGATCATCTTGGTTATTCAAGATGTAGGTGTGGAGAGAAAAAGAATTTTTTCCTCCTTATCAAGGCTGGTTCCCCTTTCACTCTGTAGCGGACATCTCTGTTTTTATGTACTCTTTCCTTATTTCCATCCCACAGTCCTGACTTGGAGATAGACACTAGGAAGACAGCCCTCTCCAAGGGCGCCTCAGTGGTGGCTGCCTTGCTGATCTGATACTTATTCACAGCTGTGCCCCTCCAACACCTGCCAGCACAACCGGGAGTGCCAGGGCAGTCTGTGAGGACCTATACTGCTTTGGCTTCTCCTTGCTGGTGATGTTCCCACCACCTCTGTGCTCCTCTAGGAATGGCATCTGACTGTCTGAACTCTTGGATAGACTGGAAGGGGGCGTTTTTCATTGTGGTGGGTGGTGGCCATGCCTGGAAGTTTAACTTCAAGTTGCTGCACTGCCCCTGTGTGAGAGAGGAGAGTGTCTCGGACAGGTTTGGTAGCTCTGTTCTGAACATTTGTGTTGTTCCTACCACTCAGCAATAATAATGCCAGCAGATGGGAGGCCCTATATTGTTGGGTTTATGCAAATGTATGCAAATTAAGACTTAAAATTACAGCCTGAGGGTTAGGAAGGTCTTGCTGCCAGGAAAACAAAGCTCCTGCCAGGAAGAATGAAGCTCTGTAGAAATTGGGGCATTTGAAGAAAGAATAAAACCTGTAAAAACATTATCAAAAAAGAACCCTGAAGTAGGGCAGTCATGGACCATTTTCCTTCCTGCAATGGCAGGTATGGAAAACATGGAGTTAGGAGTGGCATGTGGCAGCCACTGTACCCATGGGTGGGTAAAGAGAACGGAATAGACAGGTCTGCTGGCCCCACTGATGGAGGACAGCTCTGGACAGGCCTAATTTGCTATCGCTTGTGTAGCCAGAACCTTCCAGCAGATTTGATGAAGTAGTTTCTGTTCAAACATAATTTTTTCTTGTCTCAGAATGTAAACGGATGCTGTAACAAGTGGTTTAATTTTCACGTAATCCTGGCTGAGATTTCATCCAATCTGGAAACACAGCAAAGAGCATGCCAAGGAGTTGTTTAGATACTATCCTTCCTTCCAAAAGGAGCAGAAGACTTCAGCAACAACAGCAACAAAATCAAGGGAGTTATAAAACTCCCTGGTCAAGTGTCACACCAAGTCTGTCTTCCCCTTACCGCTCTTCACTTGATTCCTTGTGATCCAAGAAGTCCTGGTGAAAATGCATTTACATGGCTTCTCTGACTGTCACTATTACTGGGTCACCTTCCTCATGGTCTTCACGTGGTCGTCACGAAAGCATGCAAAGCTTGCATGGTGCCTTTCGTTTCCTCCCAACATAAGCCAGTGGAGCACTAATGTGGTGACCACCTCCTGTCCTCATTCTGCTTGCAACAGCTCTGCTCTAACCCCAACTAGGAGACAGTGAGAAGTTTTACATATGTAGATGATTCATTTCCTGCTTATGTGATATATTATTGTTATTCAGGAAACAACCAAGGACACTGAATCTGAAAGTAACTATAATTCTACCGTGCAAGCGCCATAACTTTATACTGTGAAGCTACCTTTAAAAATATGATTGGAGTATTATGCTTCTGTGTTATTTTCTTACTAGAACACAATAAATTCTTGTCAAGCCTGCTAAAATTGGAGGATTTTATTCAGCTAAAGCTTAAATCAGTCTGACTTATGCAAAATTTAAGAGGGATAAGAAAGGTGCCCTTTGCCATATCTCACTGGTACCTCGTATACCTTGAGATCAATGTGCCTTTCAATATTCATTGTGATGGGCTTTATTCCAAATTCCCACAGGTGCAGCAGTCAGTGGGAGCGAGCGCAGGCACTGTATTGTTCCATGTACCTTCAGCTTGAAAAACGAAGTTAGAGAAGATTTGTTCATTACTATTTTAAGACACGCAGCTGGGGCTGGTTTTGGTTCTAAGCATTTCCGTGCTCAGGCAACTGTCTTCTCCTTGCCATTAGCCTTTACTTTGCTTGATCAGGCAGCCTGTCATTTAGTACCTTTCTGTCGGTTTCTTGGCCTCACAAGTTTTGATGGGCTTTTATGGTGGAAAGGTCTCATCATGCCTTCAAAATGTGAAATCCGTATCTGCTAACTATGGGGGGAGGAAGATCCAAACAAAATGGATAGCTGTAATTGCATGGAGAAGCTTTATGCCTCCAAATCATGACTGAATGATCCTGTGATGTGTGGTGCGTGCAGTTTGCACCTGAAATCTGAATTAACTGGGTAAAGAACAATCTATCATTGGTGCATACGGTGAAATGGTGTCACGTAAAAAACTGGATTGCAAGTAAAAAATAAGGTTCACTTTTGCCATGACTAACTGTTTTATTTCATCTAGAAACCCTGCTTACCACCTCTCTTAAAAAAAAAAAAAGAAAAGAAAAAAGAAAAAAATCTGAGGCTCTGTCTGCTTTTTTTATGCTTTACAATTTCTGAAGGATTTTTTCCAAAGATGTTGAGGGACAAGATCCTTGTTAAAGAACACTTTGAATCTCATCCAACAAAGATGATAATAAATCTTCAAACCATTTCTGACCATATGTCACAACTCCTGAAGGCAAATGAAGGCTTTTACAGCTTTTAAATAATCTTTGGCAATGACAGCTGTTAAGACACTTATCCTCCTCCCCACTCTTTCCTTTCTCACAAATGGGAGGGAAGGGTTGTGCTTTCATTCACGATGCTTCCAGTGTCACACATCATGACCTGGGTTACTGTAAACTAAACATTAAAAACAACATGAAAGGTCTACTTAATGTGGGCAAATTAAGAAACCTGTTATCCACACAGCTCGTGCAGCTTTCAAAATAAAGAAACTGCCTTACATTCCTATACTACTGTTCAAGGGCAAACTGTATTTACTTTGGGGTTTCTACTGCTGAATCAGCTCCAGACACAGAAATAAATAATTCTGTTAACGTCTGTATAGAAAGCTTGCAAAGGCTGAATTCTATAAATCACTATATTTACCACACTTAATAGTATGGTTTTTGCATCTGTTTTCTCCTGTTGAAAGGCTCAGATTAGTATATCAGCGTGTAAAACAGGATTTGAATTTTAAGAAAACAGTAGTGCTTGCGACTTCAATAGAGAATTTGTCTCCTTACAGAGAATCTTGTAAGCTATACAGATCAGTCTAGCAAACCTGGGAGAGAGCTGCACTGAAAGAGAATTCATTTATCCATAGGCACATTTTTTTATATCATAAGTTTTGAGATAGAAGCAGCAACTATGCACTACATTTTAAAATATTTGTTGTGGAAAACAATATATACAAGCGTCCCCAACAAGACTGGACAGTCTGCAGTTACTGGAAACAGGTGATTTCTAGAAGCTGAAGACTTCATCACTGGTGAAATGCTATGTTTACTGGATTTCACTTATCTAGAAACTACATAGGGAATCCAAATACAAAGCATATCCTGTGTTAAACCACGTAACTTAAGTTTTTATATTTCTTGCAGAATTCTTAGACTACAAATCATCTCATGAATTTCATATGCACACACACTTTTCCTCAATATGGGTAATAATACAAGTGACAGCCAGGAGTAAGGAATCTAATTATAATGTTCTAAATATTCTTTATCACATTTACCTGTCTCAAAAATCAGCTTAAAAAAAAAAAAAAAACCAACCAAACAACAAACCCGGCATTTGCTATACTTTTGAAAATTTTGCTTGACACCCAGGCTTATTTTTATCATAATCTAACAACTATCAACGACTTACTGCAATGAATGGATGCACAAGTCAATGTGTTTCAAGGCACCCTGTGTATTTAGGAGCCAAAGTTCCACAGATATGAAATGGTGGAGTTTCAGATCCCCAGCTATGAAAAGCCTGATATTTAAAATACTCTTTGGCACACACATACTTTTAAAAGTATAGCCCCTGATTTCTGAATTTTACTTTCATGAGTTTGAAGTAAAGTTGGTTCAGAGCACGGGCAGTGTGAGCTTGTAGCTAGCTATTCCCACATGGGCATTTCTCTTGATGGGGAAAAGGAGTGTTTAGGAACAAGGCATCTGTTGACTGGTTGATTACGCCAAGCTAACAACAAACAGGCAGAAGAAGGACAGGATCTGGAATCTATTTGGGGATTTATGAAGCACTGGGATGAACAATTTGGAATCTCCTTAACAACACAGCAATGATTCTACACATCACATTCAAGGCAATTTCTTAATTTCTTTTCAAGAAATAGAAACAAAGAAGCCGCTGAAGAATGCTGTGGGTGTTCTCACCTTAGAGTCCACCCTTTAAATGGAAGATCTGGGTTCAACATTCTCCTCAGCCAGGAGAATATACCTAAACTTTTTACCTGCTGCAATATAGAATGCCTGCTTTCTATAACTCCAAAACAAGTCTTAGAGCGTTCCTCTGCGGGCTTTTACAGTAACACCTTCATCCCTTCTGTATTTTGGAGTGAAGATTTCTGTTTGTGTGGTAAAACATTGTCTACGTTGGGTAAACGAACAGGAATATGTAGCTTTCTGAGGTCTAGCTCAGTACTACTAAGTTAAAATAATGGTTTAGGCCTAAAAATATTATAAATATATCCACTTACAAATTTATAAACCTATTTTATATATCTATGCAGATATTTTCCTGCAAATTACACTTACAACTAACTTGTCTGGCAAAACAGGGTCTTCATTGTCAGGACATAGTGAAACACATGACATGTCAAGTATTTGCCGAACAAATAAGCAGAAACTGGTATGCATATGCCTATGTATTCTCTATGATGAACAAAAGAAATTACATGCATACATGCTTTCGAATCCAGCCAAATTTCTCTGAGCTGTATTTTATACTTCCCATTAATTATATAGGAGAAATGGGAAGATCTGGAACTGAAGCAGTCTTTAAGGAGAGAGGCAAATTAATAATTGAATACTGCATTGCTTCAGATCGCTTCCACATTCTTTTGCCCTGAGATATCTCTTTCAAGCTTCAGGGAATTAATAAATTAGACCACTGATCCATCTATTACACCTGCTTTGGGGGACCACAAAAAAAGGAAAAAAAAATCAGGGTGGAAACATTTCATCTTGTAATTTATTCCCCTTCACTACTGCTTGACATCTTCCCCACTAAAGAAAACCAGTGAAAAGTCCATTTAAAAACCTGGATTTCAAAGTTGGTGTATTTTTTTATTTAGTGGATTACATGAAAATACAAAAAGTCTACATCTGAACATTCACAGAAAACACTTTATGTCCATAGGTAATTTGTCTTAAGTACACATATGTGTTTTAGATAACTCATTTTTGATCTAAAATATGCTAGATTTGCTGATTTATGATAAATCATAAAAGTTATAGGAAGAAACAATATGAAAAATTATGAGGCCATATTCTTGAATTTACTCTATGAGAAAGGACAGTTCAAACTAAATCTAGTCAAAATTCATGAACTGTGTTATTCCTAAACTAAGCTTGCACTCAGGGTGTGACCTGAGAACAGGCATACCCTTCTGGCTCTGCAGTCCCTGTTTGCCATTAGAAACAGAACCTGACAAGGAAGTGCTAATGCCTCAACTTTATGCAGTCTTTCAGAGGTTCAAGCCCCCTCTCACAGACTGGGAGATTAAAGTTAAATTTCCTTCTCTTCTAAGGGGAGGCAGGTTAAGGGAGGCAACAGATGGTACTGTTGTAATTTTGGCATTAATTTATTTCTGACGAACACCCTAATTTAGTAAAAGAGAGCCCCCTAGATGAGAAAGTAGAATCCCAAGACTGTCCCTCCTCTTTACAATCTTCACAGCCAACAGTTGTCATAAGTATTTTCTTCAAATTTACATGCTGAAAATTCATGCCCATGACTTCATACTTTATAATATATATTCCTGTAAAAATGTTTAGGCTGCTCTTGCACTGCCCCAATTTTTTCTCCCCTAGCCAGGAAAACACAGCGTACCCAAGACAACACTGTGAAGGAGCTATTATCTCTTCCCTCCCTCATGATAAAAACCACCAAGAATCCCCCTTAAATGCCACAGTGCAATATGGATTATATATATATATATTATCATAAAGCTTTCAAACTGTCTAGTTCCAGATTTAGCTGTTTTCTTTCTGCTGATGTCATTTAATTATAAATGCTGAAGCTTTTAGCAGCATAGAATCAGATATGTTTGGTTATGAATGATTAAATGTGCATAAAGTTTTTACCAGCACATTAATCATTGGTATAGAAAAAAGCATGACACTGGTTAAAAATTCACCGCTTCACTGCCCATGGGAAGTGTAAAGTTTTAGCAGACAGTCAGAGATTTCTTACCTTTATGACAGGCCAAGTGCTGAGTAAGATTTGTTGAATTTACATTCCCCTAAACAGTACTTTCGTTTCGTTAATGAGAGTAATTGTCCTTTGACAGCATGAATGGCAGCATCAGGAACAACAGCAGAGGCAAAATCAGATTAGGAATTTTAATTATGCTTTATTGGATGCCTGCTCCTGCAACCAAAACCAGATACCAAAGAACAAAATAGTTCAGGAGAACACAGATATCTCAATACATCCGTGCATTTACCTGCCTAGCTCTGCCTAAATCAGCCACTTTCACTCTTGTGTGATCCAGCAGAAACGGTTTTGTTCCGTAGAACAGCAGCACACAGAGACTCTGGACAACATATGGCCACTCTGTGATAAGTTTTGAAAATACACTTAGTAAAGAGCTGTCTTTCTATTTTCAAGTATGTACAACTGTAAGTACCTTTGGGACTTGGGACATTCATGTGAACTTTCTATTACTTTCACACTAAAGAGCCTTCCTAAATGTCACCCATCTCTCACTGGGAAAGTCCCCTTCCTGGCTTCTGTGACACTAACTTTCAGACTGGGCCAAGTTATGTCTATGCATCAAGCCTGAATAGAACTTGCTGCAAAGCTAGACAATTGTAAAAGTGTCTCCAGCAGTCCAGGTTTTGCATTTAAGCCTTCTTTCTTCTCTAAATGGGTGAGAAGCATTTTGATGTATCTCAACATTTCCTTTAACTGAGTTAGGGTAGCATAAAAAGCCCTTTAAAGCAGATGTATGTAAATCAGTAAACAATTGCAAATGTTTATAGTAATCGATACTTAAACTGGATGTGCGAACATCAAATCTAAAAAATTTCTGAGTATATCCAGCTCCCAGAGACACCCTCAGGAATCCTGCTGTCCTGCATTCCTGTTGTACCTCCTTAATAATCATCTGTTCCTACTCAAACATACTGAGTTTTATAGATTATTTCTCTGGGTGCTCTCTGGAAGTTATACATGCATTCAATTCTTCTCAGTTCCCAAATTTATTTACCTCTTTGATTTATTGGGGAGATGATTTAGACAGCCCTCCCATCCAAGGGTTGTCCTGCTGCTGCTTAGAGATGCAGGCACTGATGCGGCAGAACAGTGTGCTTCCTGCACTTGACTGACCAACTGCAATCTCTCTGGTTTATGAATAATTCCTTTTCAAGTCTGTGTAAAAATGTTAGAGCAGAAATTTCAGTGACTCCATTTACATTTATAAAAACAGATGCATCTTTTATGGTAACCTGGAGATTATCAAATATACTTGATATTCATATGAAAATAAGAAAAATGTAATTAGCTCATTATATGACCTCGCAGACAAATATGAAAAACTGGCATTAACCCTACTGAGATAGCAGCTGTTTTGGAGTGACTGTCCCCTAAACTTATCTTTGGTAGGTACTGTAGTAACTTGTAAATTTGAAAATCTAGTAGTGCCACCATCTAAGAAGCACTGGAATAACCCCAATATAGTAGCAGAAATTTGAAAGAAATTCTGAACTGTAGAAATCCTGAGTAGGATTTTGCAAGGTGCAAGCCTCAAATGCATTGGGAAGCATATTTTAGCACTCTGAAAACTGAAAACAAGAACGTGTGTATAAGAAGCCATGTAGATTTTAAGTCTGTTTCTTTGCACCTGTGTTTGTAACTTGGATACTGCAGATACAGAAACTACATGTCAAGAGATATTTCTTTTTCATGTGGGAAGTCTAAATGGGGGAAATGGGGGAGTACAAAAACAACCAGCCATGACTATGACCTTCACAAGCTCTTGATAGGCTTACTATTAGTTCATCACGTTTGCATTTCTTCATAAAACAGCAGATGCAGTCTGAACAGTAGAGCTCCAGAAAAATATTAACAGAAAACAGGGAAATTCAAGTGAACAACAAAAATAATCTTATGTATCTTTACACAACCTGAAGGCTTGAGATAAATCATTCACATATTGTATTAAAAGGTCCTTAATACTACTCCCATTATTAATCTTCAATGGACTTGCAATGGTATTTGAGGGATTGTTATTACTTTGCTTATTTGTATAAAGATATTTTTTTTTCTGCAAGAAAATATGCTAAAGCATGACTATTAAGCAATTTCAGTACAAATAACTTTCATGTTCTACCCAAGTAATCATCTGATGAATAATATAATCTAAGAAAGTTTACAATAACACAAAATAAATATGGTATGTGTAATGATGTTGCAAATTAAGGCTACCCAGCAGAAACATTTAGTTTTTTCTAACATTAGCATAAAAAATAAAACCCAACTGAGATTTCTTCCAGCCTCTCCCTGCAGGACCAGCTATACCTCCTTTAAAGTGAACTTTCAGGATAATAAAGCAATGGCATGATGAATATTCTAAAAGGTCAATACTAATTAACTGCATTAATATGTTTTACATAGAAACAGCTGTTTGAGGACACTGATTTTTTTTCATATGTGTACCAGCAAAAGTTTCTTCAGCAAGATTTCTGTGAGAAACAACTTGAAGGAAGGCAGAGTACAGAGCTTTATGATCACTACGGTATATTTGGTGTGCATGTGTATATGTTTGTGTGTGTGTATACACATACACGTGAATATGTTATGGTAAGTTTGCTCAGACCATTAGTTTAACAGTGTCAACATTTGCAAAAGAAACAAATCACATAGCCATACATACAATGCCAGCATTGAAGGAAATCAAACATCTGCTCAGATGCTGTGAAGTTAGCTCCTGTGCTGGCTGCACTCCAACTTGCAAACTTCATCTAAACACTTTGTACAGTTCAGCTACAAAGAAGTTGTCACTACAAATGATCCATCATGTTGTCAACTTCTCTCTTAAAATGGTGGAGCTTTACACCTCAAAATGGTCTAGCTGTCTGTGAACAACAAAGAAAATCAGTTCCTGGGATTGTATCTGTGCTTGCATTGTGGGTTACCTTTGCATTAGCACACAGTGCACCACAACAGGGGGTTCTGTAGAACAAAGCACTTTCTGCTCAGTTTTGGGGAGTTTTTACTACACACTCATTCTAGTTCATTCTAGTTGTGCACATGAGATTTGCAGAAAAACATCTGGTTAAGTTTCATCCACAAAGCCTTCACTTCCTACGCTCCAGCACAGTTTCCATGATAGTAATGAAAACATTGAAAAGTGGGATGGTCAGAACACCTCCTTCAAAATACTCTTCATCCTAAATAAGATGCTAACATAGATGCACCTGTTGTCAAGACATTACATGCAGTCATTCGTCAACCTGACCTGTCTCAAGACTCTAGTTCATAGCAAGAAGCTATGATTCTGTGATTCTGTGATCTCCATCCATCCACCCTTCGCAAGTCAGTCCAAAACTCAGTACTGCTCAAAAAGGAAGAAATAGTTTGAAATAGCTTAAAAAGTGCTAAGTCTGGGCACCACCTTCTTTTGTAGCTCATCAGATCAGCTAATAATTTTTGCTTTGTCTCATCCCAGCCACAAAAGATTCTCAGCCCAATTTCCCCTCATCATTCTTTTGGCCTTCCAAATGACGAGAGACTGCTTAATAGCATACAAAGTCTATACATACATTAAAACGTAATGAAGGTATCTGATTCCTGAAGAAGCACGTCTTTGCAATTTGCCTTATTTCTCTTATGGTAAGCTTTATAGAGTGGCTTTGACTATTACTTATACATGCAACCTTGAACAAAACAACAGTTTGAAAGCTGCAAGGCCACGAAAGGGCTGCAAAAATGATGATGGGACCCTCTCATGTAAGGAAAGGCTGAGAGAGCTGGGACTATTGAGCCTGGAGAATAGAAAGCCTGGGAGGGATGTCATCAGTGTGCACAGATCTTAGAAGGGAGGGTGCAAAGAGGACACAGCCAGTCTCTTTCAGTGGTGCCCTGGGACAGGATGAGGGGCAATGGGCACAAACTGAAACATGGGAGGTTCCCTCTGAACAGCAGGAAATACTTTTTTACTGTGAGGGTGACTGAGCACTGGCACAGGTTGCCCGGAGACTGTTGTGGAGTCTCCGTTCTCAGAGATACTCAAAATCCAGCTGGACACAAACATGAGCAACCTGATATAGCTGACCCTGGTTTGAGACGTGGGTTTGGACTAGACGATCCCCAGAGGCACCTTTCAACCTCAAATATTCTGTAATTTCCTAACAAACCTACTGTGATTCATATGAATTTTGGCCATTTCTCTCTTTCTCTATTCCTACTATTTTGCAAATGGGAGTGAATTTTCCTTCTTCAGCAGAATAAGGCATGTTCTGGCTCAGGAAATAATTTTGATTGATAATCCTTATTTGCAGTAATGTAATGTGGGCCTTACAGTCTCAGCTGTAGGGCAGTCCCTGCTGTGGGTTTATCAAGAGTTTTACAGTATTTGTTTTCTTTAGACCCACTGACACCTGCAGTCAGATCATTACATAATCACTACAGCATTCCTTGAAAGAAAGATCAGACAACCCAACTGTATACAAAAATTGATAATCTGTATTTTAAATGCCTAAAAAGGTAAATTTTCTCTTAATGGTCAAACTTTTTTTTTTTAAAAATCTTACTGGTTTTCCGGTGTTCTGATTCTGGAGACAGAAGCCAAGAATCTAGTTTCACCAACAGTGGAACACTGCAGCTGTAAACTCTTCTAGTGAGACTTTCAAAGACTTAAAGATATATTCTCCTGCACACAAGGAGCACCTAACTTCCATATTCAAATAAAGGCAACTACAGTTGCAGTTGTTGCAACTCTAGAAATACAGTATTTTAAGGGCTAGGACAAGCATGCTGGGCATCTGGAAGCTGCTTTTATTTCCTTAGCATTTGCAAGTAACTAGCCAATTTAAGGGGTGTTTTTGGAGAAGGAAAACATAATGCAAGCAGTCAATATTAATTCTTGCTATACCGTGAGGACATACACTAAGGAAGAATGGATTTCCGTTCTGCAGACAATGTCTACTGCAGATTACTGAAGAAAGGGTCATCTAACTGCTTACAAAATGGAAAGAATGAACTATTATTTCAATCAAAGTAACAAATATTTTTCCTAAAATATTGCTTTTTCTCTCCAGATAGGATTTTTTTATACTTCTTCAGTTCGCTTCTGGCAATAAATGCAAACAAAACCAAGAGGTAACACTGCTATACTTTCTTCAGAGACTAAATGAGCTTTCTTTTTAGATGATCACAATGGGGAGTTTCATATTTTTCAGGCATCTAGTTGGCACAATAACAATCAACTTATTTAGCTCATATCTAGTATTTACCACTGTATTTTAGGCTGACTAGTCAATAAAGCCTCCATTCCATAAAAACTGAAGGAACTGTTAAAATGATATAAAGAGGATAGACATGACATAAAAAAAGGCCTAAAAATCTTTTTTTTTTCCCTTGGAACGGAGTATATGCCTCTGCATTCTTTAAACAGACAGAACATGAATCACTTTCTAGAAAGCTTCTCTTTATTGGATAAAAGTATAAATAATGCCAGTGCCAAATCTTAAGGCAAAAGGAAAGTAAGAGTCACATTCTTCTTCAGAAATAGTACCTTTGTCCTAATGATAGCTATTGAATGTAACAGCTAAATGTCAGAGAAGAGAGAAAGAGGAAGAGAAAGAAGATTTAGCATTAAAATCTACAGACAAAAAGGACATTTTCATCATTCATTTGAGCAAAGTTTCTTTACTGTTTTCTTAAATTCTGGCTTTGCTAGAAGAGAGTATTTTTATTCATATATCACTATAGTGGTCAGTATAGTAGAAAACGAAGAATATAGTAGAAAATGGAGCAAAAATCAGTGTTCAGTGTCATGGAAAGTAACTGCTGCATAGTTCTTTTCCCTCCTCAGTACAGAGTAATATAAGAAAAGCAGGGAAGATAGAATAAATGCCAGCCCAGAATATTACTGAGTGATTCAGTTCGAGAGATGGTTCGGAGACTACTGGCTAAAAAACTTACACTTGACTTCAGAGTGTAAATAGCCAAGTCTAGCTCATTTTTGTGAGCTAATAGTGTCCTGAATAATTTTCCTCTTGTATATATAGACCAGCTTATCTCATTTGACATCTCTTCATCTGTATGCAATTGTATGGGATTTACAGTGATTATTTTTTTTTCCCCAACTAAAATTATAACTCTAAGAAGATTTTGATTTCTGTAACTGTCATGTGAGGACACTTGTATGCACAGTATTTATGCATAGGTCTTCTTAGATCTCTTTCTACCCATCCTCCAGCACAGGACCAGTTTGGTCATTTGCTTCTGTGGCTGAGTAAAAAACCAGTACAAAGCCTTAACTTCCATAGGGGGACCCAGACATCAGGGAGCAGAGTCTCCACCACTAAACAGTCTCCTGACATTATAACTGAGATCTCTGCAGAGTGAGACTACCAGATTCGTGCTTCTGGATGAGAAGTTTAAGCCTTGAGGTACAAGAAAAAAAATATTTGATGGCGCTCTGATTGCCACAACTACCACTCCCATAATCAATCTTCACCCAAAAGCAACTCAGAATAGTAGTAATGGGAACACTGGTAAAACAGATGGGGAGATCTGTGAGGACCATTTCAAGGCTGTGCTATTTATTATTGCTCAAATTCAGAAGTGTTAAATTCAACTACAGTTTTAAAAATAAAACTACAAAACACTATGTTTCCTGACAGCACGGTGTCCAACCTCATACACTTCCCTCATATTATGAAGACAAGATTACAAAAATCTTAACAAAGCTGCAATCATGTTGTTCAGGTTTTCAGGTATATTTCTACAGGAAACCAAGTTCAGATTTTATATGAACCAGTACAGTATCAACTGTAAAAATAACTTTTTTATAGAAGCAAATTAGTGATGTTTAAAGCTGAGTTGATTCTTACTCATATTTTGTCAGAAGATATTTTCTTAAAACTATCTGTTAAACAATCTTTCCTGCTGGTTTTCAGAATCTATCTGCTATAGTGAGTCCAATGTCAGAATTTCTGATAGGTCACAGATTTTCTAGGACTATTATTACAGAAAGATTAATTTGCTTTGTTTCCCATTCTATCTGAATTACATTAAAACCACTTGCTTTTAAGTGTGAAATGCAACAGACACCACTAATCATGATCTTTGGCCGAAGGTAAACCCTGAATTCTTGAAATGTACTGAATACATTCAGATAAAAGACAGAAAAGTAAAGAAAAAAAACCCCCCTAAGATAAAAAGAACTCCTTACTTCATGTTACCCAGGGTGACAAAGCTAAGGAAATGTAATGTTTGGCTGTTTTTTCTCTCTGGTGCATTCAGCAGGGTTCGAGTTTTGCTACCAACAATAAATAACATTTCATCATATCTAGTAGTGCTCTGTGAGTTGCTTCAGAATCTGCCCTTATGTCCTGATAGAAAGGAAGACTCAGTGACTTGATGTGAGTCGTAGGTACACTTAATTCACTGACAATTTTGTGTTGGCCAGGACATTATCCTTAATGTCTAGCAATTACATTTGTTTTGGAATAGAAAATGTACAATGTCACTTAAGTGACAATGTTGAGAAATGAAGAAAGAAAGAAAAATATTTAATGAAAGGTCATCAGAGTTTACAGGCCATATAATCTCTAATTTTGACCAAGGACACAGCAGATCTGTAAATTCAGAAGTCTGTGTTAGCACACCCAGCAACTGGAAAAACAGGAAATACTGTACCATCCTTAAGCATGCTACAGGCATTTTAGCACTTGTTAGCTCACCATGAATTTTTATAAAGAAAAACTGTATTTCTGAGGTATAGCGAATGAGATTTGCTGCTTATTATTACTAGGTCATATTTATGTGCCAGATATGGCATGTTTATCTATTCTCTATATTTGTAAGTCATCCCAATTGAAATCAAGAATGAGGCTGCATTTGTCCAGTTGCAATACACTGTTTCTCTGGCAAAATGAGGATGTCTTGAGAGACAGTAGTCATTTACGACACTCCTCATATCTTTCATTTCTAGGAGCTATCTAACCGTGCCTTCAGAGTAGAGTCTCATGAGTGACAGGTTTGAGAACTTCTCCAGGCTCAGGTGAGTAGACAAATAGCCTCAATAAGATGCTAGCAAGACATCAGAAGTGCCTCTCCCAAGTTAAAGTGTGAAATCCAAATATCTTCTCAGTTCCTCTGGAACATTCAGGATAGTCTGAAAGGCCTGAAATGTATCATCAAAGATATTTTTACTTCTGACATCCAGGAGACTGCCAAGTCTGTGTATCCAACAGCTCCCTTTGCCCTTACACTTTCCTTTGCCAACAAAGCATCATTATGAGTACATGTGGTCTACTCTTGTTAGTAACTATGCTTATATAACTCTTCCAGGATGGTTAAACAATGGTTGTCTACAGGCATCCACAGCATTTTTTGAAGCTTCAAGAAATAAAAGTAAAAAGTAAGAAAAGCATGTGGTGATCCTTTCAAATCTTGTGCATTACATTTTACAACACATGAGGCATCTTAGAACTGTTCTTCAGTGTAACAATATCAGGGGAAAAAATAAAAACAAATTTATGGAGACTCACCTTTTTGCATACCACACTGCATGCAATTTTCATACACTGCAGCCTCATACTGTCATTCTGAATATTTTTATTTCACTATTAATATTATCCAGAACCATCCTGTGAAACTTTTCCTCACATTAAATTCCTCTAATGGTGATGGTTTAGTGTTAGTGTATTTAGTATAAAATCAGTCTATATTATGTATAAACAAAAGTTCTGAGACGTCAATGTTACGTAAAGACTTCATGTATATGAATAGACTTAAGGTTAGAAGGATTGCTGGAGCTGTTATTTGTATTTTACTCACTGAAATAAGAAGAAACAAATCTTTTTTGTCAATAGAAACTGTTTTTTCTTTTCTTTAACCATGTCCATGAATACAATAATATGAATGATGATGAATAGCACATTTAGATGTATACTGTGTATTTTTAGACTGCTTAAAGAATTGTGCTGTTTCATCTCTTTTTCTTGATTGATAGCTTCTCTGTAATTAAGGTAGGTTCTAAAATGACCTCAAATGGACAATAAAATCTTGACTTTCTGTAATATCTGTAAACAGTTATATTAATTATTATCCAGTTCTGTATTTTATACCCTTTGCATTTGCTATGAAGTTTTCTGTAGGTAGATTCACAAATGGTTTACATTTGAAGACCTTGAATGTAGGCTTTGTCTGATTTCTTTCTCTTTTTTTTGTCTGGTTCTCTTTCATAAACTGTCATGAAGGGAAAAAGCAGGGAGGATGTTTGGAGGAGATTAAAGACATGAGAATATTTTGGTTTGAGAGAAAACTCTAAAATGTTGCTATTTGATTATATGCTCTTTTTAGCTGCTGTTCCTGGGACATGTTTTCAATTACTGTTGTAAAGACAAACTAACTTCATGATAAAAAGGGTATGAACAAATATTGGTGTCCATGAAGCAGTCAGTCATGAATTTGGAGGATTCAATTATCCCAGATTTGATTGACAGGAAAGGTTGAGCATGTATATCTAGTTGACCTGTGCACAGTGTTTTTGCAGACCTTACTGGAGGCTGGCATTCACATATGCAAAACCCTAACAATTTAGTGAAGGAAACTGGTGTACAGAAGGCTAATTGAGGAAAGGTTTGTAGTACACAAAACTTTTCTCATAGCAGTTAATGTTTTCTGTCAAATTTTAACTCAATGGATATGAATTTGCACACAGTTCCAGTCAGTTGAAAATGGAATTGAATGGAGCGGTAAAGAAATATAACTGTATGGTTTGCAGTCCAAGATGTAGCTCACGTTTGTAGTCAAATTTAGCCATGATGACACAAGATTACACACAGTGCATTATAAGGAGTTTACCTGCTTCTTAGTCAAGTTTTGCAACTTGTGCTAAGCTCTTCTTGGCTAAGGACAAGATTAAGATGACCCAACAGTTTTAGATTAGTTCATGATGCACTGTCTTCTTTAATGTTAACTTAAAATCCTGCTTCTAATAGAAAATTTAACAGTAGAAATACACAGGAATAGAAAATGAATTTTTAATCTAAAGATGAGGTGCATAGAATTACCATCTAGCAAAACAGATTTTTTGAAAATAAACTTTATTACAGTCTAGAATAGTACAAAATAAGTAAAAAAAAAAAAAAAAAAGGACAGACCATCTTGGTGAGCTGAGACTGAGAATCTCTGTTTAGGTAACTTTCAAGGAAAGATAATGCAATAAATATCCGCTGGATGATTTGAAAAAAAAATTAGTATAAAATCAATTTGTCTAATACTATGCAGAGTACACAGCTGCTGTGGACCCCTACGTTTTACTACACTTCTGTACTGACTCTAACATGTTGCCAGCCTAGAGATGCTAGACTACATAAGTGAGCAGCAGACATCTCCTTACATAAATGAGATGAGAAAAACTAACGCAGCAATAAGCATTAGTTCACTTGATTAACACTGGCCAGAAGGCATTAGGGACAAACACTAACTATGAAGATCTGAAGCAGCTCTCTACATTTAAGAGTTCTTATATTTATGACATTTATTATAAGGAAGAAAAATATTCTTAGAAAATGTAATAATTTACATTCACATAATAATTCACATAATTTAAATATTACTTCTGTTTCTTCTCCTTATCAATGTATGTTTGAACTTTATTCTGTGTGACCTTAGCTAGTCCATTTTTTGGTACTCCTGAGAAATGAATCACTATGTAAAGGTGCCTGATTTCCCTGAATAGACAAAAAAAAAGAGAGAGCAACTGGATATTCTGGATCAGTTTTCAGTGTCCTTTGGGCTTCCTTGATATTTCTGTTAATGACTGGAGGAATCAAAATTCCTCCAAAATCATGATGTTGAGGCTAAACATCTGTCTGAGATGCTCCAGTTAGTAGAAAAACAGAAAAAAATATGTTCATGTTTAAAACTGAAGTGCATTGGCATGAAATACTCTAAAACAGTTAGAATCACTGCAGGCCTCAAGTAGGCAACCTGAACAAACCAACTGTGTCCAGTAACAAGAAACCCCAGCACTTTTCAAAGAAGTTATGTCTATTCAATATTTCTGTAGTTTAGCTGCCTTACAATTTTCTTATTAGTTTTCTCAAGCATGATGTAACTGTATTCCCTTTCCTTATCTGCTTATGTTCTTACACCATGCATATCACATTTTGCATACAAAAAATGCAAAAAAACCCACAATATAAAACTGTATCACTGCCTGAGGCAGAAAGCCTGACCACAGATCCATTCCCAGTAAAGACTAATAATGCAATGTGTGTCAAATTAAAGCCATCTCTGCTGCAATTCAGCTTCATCTTACACACACTAGTGTTTGACTCATCTACCTAAATATAGGCGTGTAGCACCATTTGATAGACCCTGGATTACCTGAGCTAGCCACAGATATGACAGAGGTGCAATGTGAGCACCAAGACTTTCTGGACTGGCATCTGGAGGCCAGCTGTTATGTCCCAGGAAATCAAAATGGCATTAGACTACTACTGTCTGCTTAGTTGAGTGACTAATCAACATATTCAGATGAGACTGGAGACCTATTCAGCTTACCCCAAAGTAGACAACTCTATGCAGGTAGCTGTGATCTGTCTCTGCAACCCATTTCTAATACAGGAAAATAACATGCTTGAAGGGAA
Source organism: Strix uralensis (assembly GCF_047716275.1). Taxonomy (NCBI): domain Eukaryota; kingdom Metazoa; phylum Chordata; class Aves; order Strigiformes; family Strigidae; genus Strix; species Strix uralensis. The sequence goes on from NC_133973.1 coordinate 81,113,510, forward strand.
AACCAGAATTCTTTGTGGGCATTATATTTCTTCTGCTTTGATATGAACACACAATGCTGCTCATATTTTATGAATACAGCATGCAGAAATAATATTTTGGTACAGCTTATGCAGGTAATCCTATATATCTGCTAAAGTTTAGATATGTACATGACATATATCATGGATATATCAATACTAAGGCCAATTATAACAATAGTAGATCTATTATAGTAGTTTGAACTGGATATTGGTTTCAACTAATAATATTAGTGTGACTTGGAAAGATAACCTCGTTAAGACTGATACAGGCCTGTGAATTAATAATCTTATATCTGAGACTCATGTCTCCACATATGTACCTGGAAAACATGTTGCTGATATCTATCACTATTAAAATGTTTGGAAATGAAAAAAGCAACTTAAGCTTTGTAACCATGTGATGAACACATCTAACACATTGACCCTGAAAAAGAAAGATTAAGACATATAATTTTCTAATGTTATCTAAACAACCTTGGGTCATCATCAAAGTGAGGGCAATGAGGTCTTAATGATACCTGCTTACTTTCACAGCACTTATGTCACTATTTAAGTTATATAATTGCACTGGGGTTTGGCTCAGATAATTTTCTTCATAGTAGCTTGTATGGTGCTAAGCTTTGGGTTTGTGATCAAAACAGTTTTGATAACACACCCATGTTTTAGCTATTACTGAGAGGTGCTTGCACAGCATCAAGGTATTTTGTTTGCTCCTCACACCACCCCACCAGCGAGTGGGCTGAGGGTGCACAAAGAGTTGTGAGGGGACACAGCTGGGACAGCTGACCCCAACTGACCAAAGGGATATTCCATACCATATGATGTCACGCTCAGCATATGAAGCTGGGGGAAGAGGAAGGAAGGTGGGGACATTCAGAGTTACAGTGCTTGTCTTCCCAAGTAACCATTACAAGTGATGGACCCCTACTTTCCTGGAGATGGCTGAGCACCTGCCTGCCGATGGGAAATAGTGAATGAATTCCTTGCTTTGCTTTGCTTGTGTACACAGCTTTCATTTTACCTGTTAAACTGTCTTTATCTCAACCCACGAGTTTTCTCACTTTTACCCTTCCGATTCTCTACCTCATCCCACCAAGGCAGGTAGTGAGAAAGCAGCTGTGTGGGGTTTAGCTGCCTACCAGGGTCAAAACACAACAAGAACACATTCATATTATTTCTACAGTGAGGGGATTAAATTTGGAACCAATTTTGTGTTGGTTTTATCAATTAATTGTATCAGAAGTACATTTCATTCTAAATATTTCAGCAAATTTGAAAAAAAGAGATGGCATTTTAAAAACAGGTATGTAACTAAGCAGGTTTGCATTTCCCGTCTGTCATGGCAAAAGTACTTAGCTCTTGATTACTGCTTATTTTCAGTGTAGAACTGGGACTATCTATCAGACAGAACTCTGGGATAATGTTTTGGCTCTAACAAAGGCGAGAAACATCTGTCAGTTTCCAGTGTGCACAAGTTTCAATTATGAGATTTCCTTTTTGAAAAATAAAACCCAGACATTTCTAACCCTGGCATGTTGTGAGATATTTATCACAGTATTCAAACTGTTTTACACACACACACAGACACACACACACAGACACACACAACTTAGATATGTGTATTTTATACATATGTATATATTTTACACATATTAAAATATGTATATATTTTACACATATATATATATAACTATTTTAACTTGCCTTTCCATTAGTTATTTTACACAAGTTAAATAAGCTTGAATTATTGAACAAAGGAAAGCAAAAATTTTAGCAATTGAACAAAATTGTTAATTATTGTAATAAAAAGTTATATAAACAAAATATTCAATGCTATGTTACAGCACCTATGTGTAATTTCAATTAGTATATGAATCACTGAGGCATAAAAAGTATCAAAGCACTGGCAGCTCTGTAGCAATCTACAAGGATAGAGGTCTTCTTTGTAAAGTAATACTAATTGTTGAGGTGGCATTTTTGTGTCAAGGCATTTTACTGCATTTTACTGCAATTATGTTTGCATAGCTGCTGTGATGTCTGTGAGATCAGACTGTATAGGTTAGAACATTTCCTGCTGTCTCCTGATTTCATACTTATATTTTACCTGATGGGTCAATTGTGATCACAAAACATGCCACCTTCCATTTAATGAGTCTTACTTCTTAATTTAGGTAAGCATGTGTGTGTCTATATATATATGTAGTGTGAAAGCAATATGTATGTAATACATATATTTTATAAATATGTGTGTGTATACAATGTGTAAGAAATATATACACACACATTTTAAAAGTGGGAAAAATTATGTATAAAGATTGAATTCTGATATCATATTGCTTTTTTTCTTTCTGATGAACAACATACACTTTCAGAAGGTGATCCACCAGTTTATTGTAACATGGAAGGAAAATGAGACCATTCAAGGCATTTTTATTCTTTTCAAGGATTTGCTTGCTGCATATCTAGTTACACTATCATTTTATGACTTACAAAAGGAATCTGATAACTAGTGATCTCAAAATATGTAGTGCATTTCTTTATTGTGTAGCTGGATTCCAGCTGCTGATACAGCTGCAGTCAGAATTTGTCATGAACGTGGTCAAAACCTATCAGAAGTCTTTGCTTTTTGCCAAGCTTTTTACTAAAGTGACAAATTTAGGCAATGTGTATAATAGTTAGTCCACAAGGACAGATATTATATTTTACTTCTGTCCTCCAAAATAAAATACAAGTCTGCATGTGTTAGCAGTACAGATATAAAGGTGTTGAATATCTGGATTTGGGCACTGACCATCAGGCTAGTGCAAAAAGCAAATGGTGACTCAGAATCTGGGTCTGCATCAGAATTACTGTAAGTCCCAAAACCTGCATGAGGCCATCAGCTGAATTATTTGTCTTACCTAGGTCATTGTACCTAGGCAAAAGTGATAAAACATGTTATTACTTTTTAAAGATTGATGCTAGAGGGAAAAGTACCCCAATTCTTCTGAAACCACTACAAGATGTACGGAAACTACAAAACAAAGTTAATAAACAGTTAAGTCCTGGTAATATGAAATTACAAATCATCTCAGTCTTTTGAACTCTCTTGGTTATACATAATGGTAACTATTTTGTGATCTACTTGGATATTCACAGACATGGTTTTCATTAAATAAGTAAACAATAACGAGTTTATAGAACAGAAAGACTTTAAACCGTTATCCTTAACACATTTAGCCTTTCTTATTTTAAAGTCAGTTACTTACAGAGCTACTTTTGTCACTAAATCACTTCTTCCATTTGGGAAATTTTTGCCCTTCTATTGTATGTTTTGTGACTGAAAGAAGTTAGAAAAGAACAAAAAAAATTTGCAGAATATGAACTTTGAGACCTTCTTTAATACCTATTTGTCTTAGAATTACCAAACTTCTGAGATATAACATATTGTGAGCACAACAGTGTATTATACAATTATTCTGATTTAATGTCTGTCTTTCTAGAAATATTCTTCAAGATCATGTTTGTCTTTTTCAGCTTACAAGCATCAGCAGAGACTGTCTGAAAAGCTTTTATCATGCACCCTTTTCTACATTATGTGCAGTAGTGTGCTTTTTCTAAAACCAATCACTATTATTCAAGTAGATGACCCCTAATTTCATTATCTTGCAATTTATGTATTAAACAGACTATGTCATTTTCTATAATTATAGCAAATTTGTTTTTAGTTGATGAGGTGTGTTCATCTGGTTTTGCTATAATTCCATTTTGAGATTAATGGTTTGGTGTTATAGAAATCTCTGATGCTTTCCTAATTAAAACCTTTCCAGGTAAAACACACTTCATTACACTTATAGCAAACATGTTAATCCATCAGGATTACCTGATAGTCCAATGTTCCTGGACGAACAACAATTTGTTTAGAGTATTTTTAAAATACTAATATGGAGCATTACAACTCAGGTTAACAAAGAATGTTTAAAAATACAATATGCAGTAATCTAATTCGTGCAATATGAACTGAAACAACTTTTAGGGGTTACTCCTACAGTTGTTTTGACCAAAAAAAATTTTTTGCTGCTGGGCAGTTGATGTACACTAATCACTGATAAAAAGTACGCCAGCTGAGCTGGCTGAACTAACAGCAAACAGGTTTATTTTAAGCACAGCTACTACTAATTCTTTTTCAGAGAAAGGAGTACTATTGCTGCTGGTAAAACATGGCACTACTTTCCAGTTATTTACGATAGTGGTCCAAGTTTCTCTCCTTGAGTAGTGTGCAACCTAGGGGGAAAGCAAGCAGTTGGGTGGCTACCTGGCCCCAGGGAGCACAAAGCGTTTCTAATCCTCATGACTACCGCCCTTCAGGGAAAATGCTTTTTTCTGGGGATTACTGGAGAACCAAATACTCGCCCACATATTGCACCCTGCTGCAGTTTATAACAGGAATCAGCAAGTGAAGGAAAAGAGATTGCGGGCCTGGTTTCATGTTCTGGAGACTCCTCCATAACATCCAACTCCCTCTGACATCCCTGTGGGACCGGAGGTATTGCCAGGGCTCTGGGGCTCCTGCCAGGACAGCACAGGCATCAACGAATGGAGACAATCCGGTATGTTGTCTGGTGTTGCATGAGTTTGTAAACTTACACAGCAAACATGACTTAAAGATACAAATATCAGAGAAGCAGTCTATTACTTTTCTTCTGAGACAGAGAAAAAGCTTGCAACCAAATGATAAAAAGCTCTTTGCTGAGTGAAGCTTATGAGGCAAGCAGCACCGAATGCAAGCTAAAAGCACATCATCCAACACATTACATATTCAGGAATGTGATTTTTAATATATCTCTGACTTTTCCCTTTAAAATTTATCTAACATGTAACAATATTAATAAATTCATGTGTTCATTTAATGCCATTAATAGTTTGAGCTTGAGAGACAGTTCATGTTTTCTTGTCACTGGTAATCTGCTTTGGTTATTACTGGCACCAACTGGTACAGTCTGCCACAAAAGCACATCACATAATCTAACAACTGCTTAGAATAGACAGAGAAGTCCACAGAACAGCTGCAATCTCATTTATTCCAGAAAAGAAAGGAAGGAGCACGATATATAAGCAGCAGGCTATTTTTCCTCCTATTAAAATATATATTGCTCTCAGAGTCTGAATAATAATTTATCATTTTCTTTGTATTTTGGATTTATTAATAACAAGTTTAAAAGAGAATAATGGAGATAAATATCTTTAATTTTCTACTTCATTTTGCCTTCAAAATACTCAGGCAACCTGCACCTTTCTTCTTTTACGACTAATTCCTGCCACGTGGTAAACTGAATACAAAACTTGAGCAAGGGATCCATTTAAACAATTAGAAAGACCACAGGAACTTAGAAAGCAGAAATTTTAAAGCAGCACATACGCACAATCTGTGAACAGTAAAACTGCATTCAGATTCACTGGCCTAACCCTCAGACTCACCAAAACACAATCAACTGCACTTCCAGATTAGAAACAAATTTTAATCTGAAATCACTGTCTAATCCAAGAGTGCACAGAAACCACTGCCAGCAATATGTACTTGCATTGGCTAATTCATTCCTTGTATTCCTCAACTGAAATTTGTCCATCTGGTAGTTCTTCTGCATATTTTGGGGACCTTCTTTTTCCATCTGTTAACAGCACTAGTTAAAATTGGATCCTGTTCTGTTCATGCTATTAAACACTATGAAAACACACACAAAAAAAATTTACTATATTAAATAGTCTTAGAGAACAAGGTCAAGTTTCCCAATAGGTTTCCAGGAAGTAAAAAAAGGTTTCTTAGGCTTCTGTGAATAACAATTTCCAGTAAACATTTTTGAACAAACATTTGAGCAAACACTTGCTGAATGAGCAAAGAAACCTCACTAACTACCCTAAAACACTTAATGAGTAGTAGTTTCACCTAAAATATCCAAACTGCCAGGAATTAAGAACAGAAATGGCTCCTCCAAAGCAAAGGTGGAAGGAAAAAGGTGAAGCTTGCACTTTAACGTATTGGCACCATGAGATCTTTTGCATCCTAACAGAGACCTTCCTCCTCTGGAGCCTTCATAAGGCAAGGTGGGAACATCGTGGTTTGGGGAGACAACAACAGAGGGTTTAACATGGTGTGAGAACAAGTGGACATTTCATATACACTTTCTATGTCTTTCAGGTAGGCACTTTCCAAACTCATCTGCATTGCAGTGCTGGAAGGAAGATGCAGAACCTGAGTCTGAATATGAGGGGTTTTATTTGACCTTACTAAAGCTGGTAATTTATGGTATCAGCCTCTGGTATATGAAATGATTACCTAGCCCTTCCTCTTCTGATGTCAGAGAAAATCTATCTGGATGGATTTAAAATTATATTACTCAAAAAAAAGTAAAATGGAAACATGAAAACAAGTTTAGATAAATTGTTTCAATGGCCAGCCAAACTTGACAACATAGGAAATAGTGTACAGCCAGCTTTGGATCTCTGTCCCACTGCCTCAGAATATCTTTCTTGCACACTCTATCTTCTAATTTTCAAATACACATTTTCAATATTTACAGAAAAAACAGCATTAACAATAAAAAAATACAGCTTCTCCTAGAAAAGAGTTGAGGACTAGAATTGGATTAAAAGGATTGGCAGAGTTGCTTGCAAAGAGCTTTCCTGACCTATACTTATAACTGTATGCTCAGTAGCCAGTTTTTCTTTTTTTAAAAAAATTCATTTTCTCCTAAATAAATATGTGCTATTACATTTAAATTACACAATAATCTGTGGCCCTTCATACATCTATGTTTTGCTTTTAAATACACAAATAAATGGCTACTTTAAAAGCGCTATAGTTTATCATTTTGGTAAGGCTTCAATAAAATTATATTAGCTTATCTGAACATCTACATTACCTAAAGTGAGCTGTAACTATATCCTCTTAATAATAAAAGCAAAGCAGCAGCTCATTTTGTGAGGTAGTAAATTAAACTTGATTCCAGACCTTCTCAGTTCACGTTTTTCCGAGCATGTACTCCTTCTGACAGTCTTTTCGGTGTTTACTGTTATGCTCCAGAAACTGCACATACACCTTCCCTTTACTGTCTAATGTCTAATTGTATCTATTCATCTTGTATTCTGTTGCCATCACCTTTTATATTCTGGTTTCTAGTGAAGCAGCTTTCTCAGAAATCTTCACTGCATGAAACATGTTCTTAGAATTATAATCTGGAAGTTTCTTTTTCTCTTTTTCCTCCATTTTTTTCAAAGCTCCCATGACTACCATGTTTGAACAGGCCTTCCAAAAGCAAGACCATATGTTTTCATTGTGGACGAATGAAATGTCAATTGTTATCACAATTTGTTGAAAATGTTCGTACCATCACCATATGGATTGCTTTACACTTACAGCATGATTTCTTTAACTCTCAAGAGTACTTCAAAGTACTTTACATAGAAAGACTGTTATGATTATTTTATTGGTGTTGTAGGGGCTAACTGCAGCTATAAAAACATATCTAGATGCCTAACTAGTACAGAAAACTTCGAACAAAATCTTTTCACCAATATTCCTGAAATGAGCTCTGTCACATTAAAATAAAAAACTAAAAAAAATTAGCTGTACATGTCCCCTGCTGAAAAAATCTAAAATAATTCTGTCTTCAATAAGACACTTGATTTTCAGGTGTGCTCTGTACTCATAATATTCCCATAGTGCTATGGAAAATAATAATTACTCAGGATATTTGAGAATTAATGGATATAAGGTACTTTGATGATTTTTTTTTAATTTAACTTTCTTTTTGGATAGCTTTAAAAATACCTTCAAAAATTCCTTCCAAAGGTCTACTGTTGCAAACATGCCTTTGCTGTAAACTTATTTTATTTTTACATTTTAATATAAAACTACAAGTACTATTTAAATCTACAACTATCACAATGAATGTATATAAAATATGTTTGTTAGCAAATATTTTGAGTTAAAGGATGTCCTGTACTTCTCACATTGTAATTGAAACACTTGATTTAAAACAAAAGATATACAGAGACATGTTTTCTTGACATTTAATAGCAAGAATAAGATTTCTACTTGTTCCATGTTCTGTAAAATTCCTGTCCCTTTAATTCTCTTCTCTTTAACACTTGCTTTCTATCTCACACAAAAGCAGATTTTCACTAATGTTGCCCCAAAGGCTCATGAGAGTTGTTACTGACCAATTGTTGCTTTCACAGCTTCTGCTCCTCACTTAAGTCCCCACAGAGACATGTTTTGAATAATTTGAACACTCCTCTGTTCCCAGTAAAGATTGAGAAATACAGTTTCAGGATTCTGTAGCCTTTTTAGTACAGCCATTTACTGTAGTTACTGTATGTTCCTCTTAAAGCCAGTAAAAAACAAACACAGGTAACACAAGATACTTCCAGCTGGAGAACCAAAAGACACAGGAGGAAACTTTGGCTCTGTTGAGCACAACAACATAAACCATTCTATTTAGCCCTATAACATGTTTCCAGTAACGGCCAAAATCAAAGTATATGAATAAGGTAAGCATATAAGGAGACACTTTTAAGAGTCAGTCCTTGTGTTTCTGCAGCATACAGATTTCTTGATTCAGGGATGACATCTCTGCATTTAGGAACTCTTGATGGCATTTATTTCACTAACATTGGGGTTTGCCCCTTGCAGTCCTGTACAGCTTTGGTGTCTGTGGATACCTATGGCCTATGGCAAACAGTTTTCCAGGTTACAAAGTAATCCACGAAGAACAACCTCCTTATTTTTTGATGTTGATCTTTTATCTGAATTTTTTATATTGATTTTTTATTTGATTTTTTTTTTTTTTGTAAATCCAGTGAGACCTCTATTGCCAGTGAAGTCAATGGGATCTCCCTTCCCCCGTATGGAGCACGGATGATTGCGCTCTTCCCAAGAACTGGAGGTAAACTCCACAGTGGCCACGGGGTGATAACATTTCAAGAAGAGTATGTTCAGGACTACCAGAAACTTCTGAAATGGGAAAGGAGCAACAGAAGCTGAGGGCTTAACTTCATTAGCCAGGTGAGACAAAAATTTCCGTTTCACCTTCATGAAGAATTTACATCAGATGAATTTGGGTGAATACGCTGTTCGCAGCTAGACAGGCTGCCCTGTGCCATAAACCCCCGCTCCGCATGCTCACTGGCTCGCTGTGTCCCACGGGGGAGCACGGGCACTCCACAAGACACTGACCCTCCATTTATTCAGTCACATCCTGGCTTCCTCACCACCCACACAGCACAAATCTCTGAAGAAAATCAGGGTACATTTGGAGATGGTGAATACTTAGCTATTGCATAGCTGGGGTGCAAGGATGATGCATATCAAGGTACCAAGATTTTGGACTCACTGATGAAGCACACTGTCTTTTTTTTTCCTTCTTATTTTTTGAAGATGAACCCACCGAAGATCACATACCCTGTGGTACCCAACTTGCAGGCACTTACCAATGCAAAATCATTTATACAGAACAGTCGATGTGTAATCAGTGTTCAAAGGTCCCAGATTACCCAAAATTACCCATAGGACATTTGAATTATACTGAAGCAATTTTTCAGAGGAAACTGAGCATGTTACTGCAATGTAAGAAAATGTTCAAAACACTGATTACATATTGTAATGCATTTTATTTTTACTGGGCTTAACAAAGTAAATTTATTTCTATTATCCTTGTTTGGGAAATCCCAATTCCATTTTACAGACAAACAGACCAGGTCATGGAAAGATTCAGTAATGGAAATAAAATTTCACCTCAAAATTTCTTATGCTAATTCTTGCAGTTATCAGACTGCTAAAAACCTCAAAAGAGAAAAAGTACTGACAAGTGTAAAATGACAGATAGTTCTTCATTCTAGTTAAGGGGAGATAACTTGTATGTCAAGGACTTTAACTCCCACTGAGCTCCCTTTGAGAGAAGCTCTTAACAGTGGGTGTTTGGATTATTTTTAATTAAAATGTGAATTTTCTTTATAGCCCTGGCTTGACTTCATGATTGGTTTTGTTCTTACAATCACTTACATTCAACACACAGGCAAGGTTCTTCTACAAAATGTGATGTGTGTCCATTTATTTTAAAAAGGTTTCTTAAAGAATAGACTAGAATCTCACACCAAGTTGTTTATGATGTCCATTCTTAGTGAAGTCAGGAGCGTGTTATTTCATGTAGTTGAAAGACTGTCCACACATAATGCCTGGTTGTTTGACTAACTGAATTTTCAAAAAGTTCAAATGTTGGTTTAGTGTTGTATTGAATAGTTAACCTAAAAGGAAGAGAATGATATTATAGCAGTGCATAGGCATAAGAATAATAAAGTATCTGACAGCAAATCAATGAGTGATCTGATTCATACTACAAAAAACAATACCTTATTGTTTGAAAACTCTTACAAGTCTTGCAGTGCTATTTTTTCCTCACATATAAAAATACTCTCATTTTAGAATATTCAGATGCTACAACCACAAATGTCCACACCTGGCACATCAAGAAGACTGCTAAGAAAAGCATAAGAAAAAACTCAGAAGCCTGCCTGTGATGTGCCTGTCTGAATTTAAAGTTAATGCAATGTTATAAACCGGTAAAGTTATTCTTGCCTTTCATCAGCATCAGAGCAGAACTGGATGCCACGACTGGTCCAGTGTGCTCAGAAACACCAACAGTGCCACATCACAGCAGCATTTCTCATCAGTGCAAAGCAGCTCATCACCCATCACCTATCAGCTGTTCTCAGAAGTAACAGTGACACTGAGCCTCATAAAAAAATACCAAAACGGGCATCATGCCTGAAGAGAGATACAGCTGAGAAGAGAGGGAAGCAGGCAGCTTCTCTTTATTCCACAGGCTATTGACTGGGATCAGTGTGTTAAGCTCATGTCTCCTGTTTCTGCTGCAAACCAGCAGACATTCATGATAACAGCATTTTGCTCAAGTGAATCTGACCTGTACATTGTCAAGTGACAGCATCCTAGCATCACTGGGTCTAACAATTCAATATAATGACAGAACCAGGGATGCATATTGGCAATGTTCTAAAATAGTTTTATGTGGAGCTTCCCTCCTATGCATCAAATTAACCTTCTGTTAATCTTTCAGGAATTGGAATAATTTCAGATGTCATTTCCGACTATAAATTTATCAAAGCCCTTAAAAATAATTTAGACTAGCTTCTGAGTTTGCATGGTCCTGAAATATAAAAATCTGAGTTTGCACTACAAAACACATTTCCATTTTGTTGTTTCAAGTTTATTGGTCATAAATGTCAGATACACACACTCCGTCTCAGACTCCCCCAAATTATTTTTATATAATTGGTTTATAATAAATCACTAGCCTGAGTCTGACAATAACATCTTGTACTAATGGTCTATAGTTGAATTTGAATCTATTATAGGGATTGGCATAATCCGTAATGACATTTCCTGCATTTAATGTTAAAAATATTCTTTGAAGTTTTTGCTGGATTGCCCAAAGTACTTAGGAGTTTGCAAAAACAGGCGTCATAAATAAAAATCTTCTTCTTAGATTCACCTCTTCTGTGGTGCAGGGAAATTTTCCAGATGAGGTAAGAGGGACAGAAAGAGAGAGAGGAAATAGAGATTCAGGTGCTAGACCCCTTCACAACACATCATCTGTGAAAATATGACTTAGTATTAATGGTGATCTCACTGTCATAATCACTGTAAGGATCCACTGGGTTAAATAACATCACTCCTCAATTCACTTTTCGATTCTTGTCATGGTAATTAGCAGTCTAAATGCATTATCTACCTTTTATAGTGAATCAACTAACTCCCTCCAAGACCAAAATCCAGACACCATCCTTGTATTCTTCGCTTAGGCGGAGAGCTTCCTATTGGAAGTATAGATGTGACTCCCTTGCTCTATACATTGCACTTTGATATTATATCATCAGACCTTGAATCACTGCCCTTCTCAGTCCACATCCCAAGATAGGCAAGGCAACACCAACCATCCTCCTAAGAAAATATCACTTTGCTGGGCTTCAGTTCAGCCCTTACTTTATTTCAGGGACTTTGGGAACCACCCATGCGATAGTCATTGTGCCTAAGGACACAGGTCTCTGCACAGTTCCTCCTCCTGCAGCAGTAACACAATCCTCCTGGTCACACCCAGTGCACACACAAAGGTTCCCTGTATCCCTTCCCTAGAGAACAGAGATCTCTTCCTGGGGGAGACACCTACTGAAATGGAGAGATGGCTATAGGGGAACTCACAGAAAATACAAACAGGCTAATGAGGGCTTTCCCTTTTACCTATCGTGCTGAGCTCCTGTGCCCTCTCTCATCATTATACAGGTGTTTTTAGACACGGCATCCCAATAGTTTCTAGGTTTGATTGACACACAACCACTAAAAAAAATGCATTGACTTTTCTGCCTTTGATGTTTTTATTCACATTAAAGCTTCCGAAATTGCATCATGCAGATGCAACTTTTTGCATTAAAAGATTAAATTCCTTTGCTTTAACTATTTTTAACACCAACTACCTTCTTGCAATTATAAACACCTTCAAATAGAATCTGTAAATAAACATGAAGACAGTCTTGTGAGATTTAGCAGCTGGGGAGCACACCCAAATACTTTTTGAAAAGGTCATGCTGCTGCTTCTCGCAAATGTACAGCTGATTATTAGTCTTTTGTACCAGCTACATAACTTACAGGGTACAAACTATCCCCCAGTGTATTTACATGGCTTCTTCTTACAAGCATCCCAGGATCCATTTCTGTCCAACTACATGAAAAGAAAATAGCAGCTACTTCCATCTATTGTAAAAATTACCATGTTAAACACATTCTTTTTTTGTTTGTTTTGTTTTTACCTTCTTGTGTCAGGGTCAATAGTGTGAAGCACTTCTGCTTTACTATATGAAAATCTTTTCTTCAGTGATCATTTGTACTTCTTGCACAAATGAGTCTGTAATCTGTATTCACTTTGAAGAGTTTATCTTCAATCCATACTCACATTCCCCTCCCATTCAGCATTTTCTTGGCTTTCATGGATCATAAACTACAGAGATCAAGTGACTCCAAAGAAGACACTCTGTTCTTTCACCATGCAGGGTGTACCAATTGTGCTTTGGATAGTGATGACATTACAGACAGTGCCTCTAGATCTGTTTTTCCTTCATGATGCCTATGCATTGACCCACATGCCTCCAACTTCATTTCAAACTACTCTTCAAGTAGAAGTAGAAAAAAAAAATCAAAATACTGTTTCAATATTATTTCAGTGAATTAATTACTATGCATCACTTTGAGAACATCTTTTAATATTTGTATTAAAAGATGTCAACACTGATGTTTAATAAGAATGCAATATATGCAATAGTGATGTAACAACAGAATTTTTTCCACACTTTTTCAGTATACAAATATGCAAATACTTGTCCAGCTGTATGTACCTGATGATACTGGCCCAGGCGGTCCCCAGGTGCTGAAAGAGAAGCCGGTGACAGAGAAGACCACCCTGGCTAAACAGGGAGCTTTGGCTGGAACTCAGGGAGAAAAGGAGAGTTTACAGCCTTTGGAAGAAGGGGCTAGCCACTCACAGTGATTACAAAGAGGCTGTGAGGCTATGCAGGGTGGAAATCAGGAGGTCTAAAGCCCATCTGGAAATTAATCTGGTTTCAGCAATCAAGGACAACAAGAAATGTTTCTATAAGTATGTCAACAGCAAAAGAAAGACCAGAGAGAGCCTCCATTCCCTGCTAGACGCAGGAGGAAACATGGCAACAAGTGACGAGGAAAAGGCTGAGGTGCTTAATGCCTTCTTTGCCTCAGTCTTTAATAACAAGACTAGTTGTATTGAGGGAATCCAGCCCCCTCAGCCAGAAGACAGAGACTGGGAAAACGCCCCCCCCACAATCCAGGAGGAGATAGTCAGTGACCTACTGCATCACATAGACATACACAAGTCTATGGGACCTGATGGGATACACCCGAGGGTGCTGAAGGAGCTGGCTGGGGTGCTCGCCAAGCTGCTTTCCATCATTTACCAGCAGTCCTGGCTGACTGGGGAGGTCCCGACAGACTGGAAATTGGCCAATGTGTTGCCCATCTATAAGAAGGGTAGAAAGGAGGATCTGGGAAATTACAGGCCTGTCAGCTTGACTTGGGTACCCGGGAAGCTGATGGAGCAGCTCATCCAGAGTACCATCACACAACACATGTGGGATAACCAGATGATCAGGCCCAGTCAGTATGGGTTTATGAAAGGCAGGTCCTGCTTGACAAACCTGATCTCCTTCTACAACAAGGCAACCTGCTTATTGGATGAGGGAAAGGCTGTGGATGTTGTCTACCTTGACATCAGTAAGGCCTTTGACACCGTTTCCCACAGCATTCTCCTGGTGAAACTGGCTGCTTGCAGCTTGGATGGGCACACGCTTTGCTGGGTAAAAAACTGGCTGGATGGCCAGGCCCAGAGAGTTGTCGTGAAGGGAGTTAAATCCGGTTGGCAGCTGGTCACAAGTGGTGTCCCTCAGGGCTCGGTTTTGGGACCACTCCTGTTTAACATCTTTATTGATGATCTAGACGAGGGGATTGAGTGCATCCTCAGTAAGTTTGCAGATGACACCAAGTTGGGTGGGAGTGTTGATCTGCTCGAGGGTAGGGAGGCTCTGCAGAGAGACCTGGACAGGCTGGAGCAATGGGCTAAGGCCAACTGTAGGAGTTTCAATAAGGCCAAATGCCGGGTGCTGCACTTCGGCCACAATAACCCCCAGCAGCACTACAGGCTTGGGGAGGAGTGGCTGGAGAGCTGCCAGTCAGAGAGGGACCTGGGGGTGTTGATTGACAGCTGGCTGAACATGAGCCAGCAGTGTGCCCAGGTGGCCAAGAAGGCCAATGGCATCCTGGCTTGTATCAGAAATAGCGTGGCCAGCAGGGACAGGGAAGTGATCTTACCCCTGTACTCGGCACTGGTGAGGCCGCACCTTGATTACTGTGTTCAGTTTTGGGCCCCTCACTACAAAAAGGACACTAAATTACTCGAGCGTGTCCAGAGAAGGGCAACAAAGCCAGTGAAGGGTCTGGAGCACAGGTCGTACGAGGAGCGGCTGAGGGAACTGGGGTTGTTTATTCTGGAGAAGAGGAGGCTGAGGGGAGACCTCATCGCCCTCTACAACTACCTGAAAGAAGGTTGCGGAGAACTGGGGATGAGTCTTTTTAACCAAGTAACGAGCGATAGGACAAGAGGGAATGGCCTCAAGTTGCATCAGGGAGGGTTTAGACTGGATATTAGGAAGCATTTCTTTACAGAACAGGTTGTTAGGCATTGGAATGGGCTGCCCAGGGAGGTGGTGGAGTCCCCATCCCTGGAGGAGTTTAAGAGTAGGGTCGACATAGCTCTTAGGGATATGGTGTAGTTGGGAACTGTCAGTGTTAGGTTAATGGTTGGACTGGATGATCTTCAAGGTCTTTTCCAACCTAGATGATTCTGTGATACAACATGATCGACCAGTCGGCCTTGGTCTCTGTTCTTCCCATTCACATATGTCTGATTTTTCAGAGCTAACAACATTACATGCTCCATTGTTAATTTTTTAATCAGTCTGAAATTATTTGTTTTTGTTTGGACTCGTATCTTTTTGTTAGGGACCAGTCTGATCTGTGCTATTCAGAAGAAAAGCTTTTTCAGGAAAACTGTTAAAAGCAAACAGTATTTGTTCAATGTCTGTGGTTCACTTAAATAACATGACAAAATATGTCCTCATTATAAATTGTGATATAAATGTGCAGACTTCTAATCTCACTTAAAATGGTAGAGATATAATCCTATTTTTTCTTCATAAAGCATTTCCATTGATAAATTATATGACTGAGTTTAAGCCACATAGACATTTTCTTTTTTGAAATATCTGCCACCATGGAAGCATTGATTATCTTTTGAGGTCAGTCAGTTAGGGGGGTGGGAATACAAAAAAGCAGTTCTTCTTCCAAAGAATAAAAGGTGAAATTTTCAATATTGAGATTTCAAGATCCAATTAAATCTAAGTTTATGAGCAACAAAAGAGACTCAAAAATTCTATTAAAACCATAATACCAGGAAAAAAAAACCCTAAGAATGCTGTAACAGTAATGTAATTGCAGGACTGACAAAAACTGTTCTATTAGTCTGACTGTGAAAATCAATCATCGGCATCATGTACGAACTAAGCTCAATGAACTTCATTTAGTATTCACTTTAATGACAGTTCGACAGCAGGTCTTCAGGCTATGAGCTCCCTAATATATAACTAACTCTTTCACCAATAAAGTTTGCTTTATGAATAGCACAATAGGTATATCTCCACTAACCAACAGAGGCACAGGCACTTTTTTTGTTGTTTTCTTATCTCTCTGGCATGTTAAGTAACATGAACTAGGTATCAGAACAATTGCAGATATATTTGTGTTATGAAGGTTGTTCTATCCCCAACCATGCCACACTTTTTATTGCATATAAAATACCACTGTGAAACAAAGACATTTATTTTCTTGCTAATTTCTTCATTAGCCTTTTTTTCCTTTGAGGAAATGTATTTCTGTCCTTACTATTGATTTCAACTGGTGCTCACCTGTGGAAGACCTGCAGAATGTAACCTATACATTATTTTTAAAGAGGCTTTCAGTCAACTGCCCGGAGAAGCTGTTAAAATTGGCAGATGATAACAAAAATAGTATTTGAGCATAGTGTTTTGGTGTTCCCACAATCAATTATGTGGTCAGGAACCTATTGATCTTCCTGAATTGCCGACTCCTGAATTAATAAACTTCTGCCAACTGCATTCTTCAATGGGACTGCTCTATGCCCATCATTCAGTTAACACTCCAATGGATATACTCCATATAAATATTAGAGCCAGGTGCTGACTCCTCCTCTGTGATACATCTGAAAAAGAGCAGTAGAAGAGCAACATACTGTTTGCAAGCACTATGAACCAAAGAAGTCCTCTTCTCCCTCACCACAGTAAACTTCACCTTCTCTGTGTCCACTGGCAAGGAAGACGAGTGCAGCAGTGATCACAAAATTACACAGCCAGACACTGTCAAGCTGAATTCTCTTGAATATTTCATCAAGAAAATAAATTTTGGGTTCTCTCCTATTCTGTACCACTGGTTTTCCCTCAAGTTTGTGAATTTTTCTGTGAGATTTGTACTGTCCTTTAAGCTTAGGTGGAAATTAGCCAATGGGCTCCAAACAGACACAAGTGGGAAGACCGTGTGATTGCATAAACCTCCCTTCTGTGTTTTCTCAAATCCGGTTATCTTAAAACAAAACCACCATGATTTTACAACAAAGAAGCAACAAATGTGTCACCAAGTTAGGTTTTTTGAAGGTGGTTATCTGAGGCTTCTAACATACACAAAAAATACTGTTGGTACTAATATCCTAAGAATATCATGAAAGAATCTCTGTCTAGATACTGATTTGCAATTTTTTTGTTATTTGTGGTGAAACAAAGGAACAAATTAGCTAACTGAGGTGTAATTACATCAGACAGTTATCCTGGATAGCTAATAGTGCACTGTGGGTATTACTCAAAGATGTGGGTCAGAAAAAACTTTAAGAATAGATGTAAGTTAGCCTTTGAGTGGCCTAAAAGAGAAAGAAATATTAACCATAAGCTGAATGTTTCTCATTACCTTTATATGCCTTAGTCTTCACACACTACCAAAGTCCAGAATATGACAGCAAAGGAGATGATTTAATTCTTTTGGCCCTTATATGACAGCTGGATGGAAGATCTCTAGAAACAACATGTACAAGCAGAAATACAGTTTGCTTAACCAAACTATTCTCACAGTAGAACACAATTTATTTAACCCTGGAGCAATACTTTGTATGTCTTACACTCTTGGAGTCAATTTGCTCTCATCTTTGCCAACATGGTGTGCCAACAGACCTCAAAATTAAGCAGAGTGCATATAGTAGTGATAAATGATAGTGCTTATTTACAAGCATCAAGTGTAATTGGTAAATGGGGTGAATAAGAAGTATGGAAAATAAACAGTGCAGTATCTCCAGCAAAGAACCAAGAACATTCAGCAGTGCAATGTGGGCATATTACCTTTACATATATAAGTTATGATCCATGCCTTAAAGACTAAGTGTCTGGTCACAGATCTTCTGATGTACATGCCTTTGCCTGAAGACACTGATAAAATAGGTTTTAGAAAGACAAAACACTTTTTCTCTTTTGCTTCTCAGAGTTCTGAAAAAAACTCTGCATGAAACTTGTCACAGGAAGAAATTTTCCTCAGGAGGTAGACCTAATGTCTCATTAGACATTTCCTTGATTTCTTTTGTGTTTTCATATTTTTAATACTTGATTATTTTCAAAGGTCTTGGGTGGAATGAATATAATTGCAATTAAATCCTCTCTAGATGTTT
Organism: Strix uralensis; assembly: GCF_047716275.1. Taxonomy (NCBI): domain Eukaryota; kingdom Metazoa; phylum Chordata; class Aves; order Strigiformes; family Strigidae; genus Strix; species Strix uralensis. Next base: position 81,131,944 of record NC_133973.1, read on the forward strand.
TGAGATCTGCTAATTGAACATTCTGGGTAAGAGCTCAATGTTATGAAATATTGTGATTCTAAAGCTAGGAAAAAATAAACAAGCATTGTTTAATTTTCATTGAAGCACGGGGATAGCTTTTTCTTCAGTTTCATGGCTAAAATTCTTTCCTGCATATTGCATTTCTGATCAACATCTGAGGTAATTGATTTCCCTAAAAAGCTTTGTGTAAAAAATTTATAATGAAATAAATTAGCTAGTTAGTGGCTCAAAATATTTTGATATGTAAATTCAAGGTGTCTTTAGAAAACTAGATCTATGTTATATTATGATTTTATTTATGTCTTGGGGAACACTCTTCACCAGTTTTGGCCCAAATTAATAAATTCTTTCACTGAGATCAAAATTGCATATTGCAAAAGAATTACTTAACCATCCCAAAAAGTTTGGCTTAGCTATAGATATTATAACTATTTACCTTTACTAAAATAGTTTTCTATTTCAATATATTTTTACGGTACAACAAAACCCAGAAGCACATGAGAACGGGTTTATATTAACAATTAATTATTTCAAATATTTTAAAGACATATCCTTATCACTAATGTAATAAGAAAGCTTGTTAGAACAAGAAAAAAAATAAGATCAAAGTAAGTGTGATAAATAATAAGGCATGAATAAGAATTGTCAACATTTGCTTCAATAGGTATGTTACTTTCTGTAGTTTTTGAAGAGTGTTCAAAGAGGAATGTCTTCCATAAATGTATCTGTCTTACATCATGACAAGAGCAGTAAATAAAATTATACAAGGATCATACTGCACTCTTATCTTAAACTTTTACCACACAGTAGTAAAGCTGTATGATTCTGGATGGGCAGTTCTGGCACCACTATTAAAATACAAATTCTTAAAATATTACCTTTAAAAATTGTCAATAGAAAGGAATTTCAGCTCTAAATTATTTGAAAGCTGAGAATGTAAACAGTCTTTTTAATTAAATAACTATTTTGAATTTTTCTCTTGAGTTATGAGAATGTTTTCATCAAGGTCTATAATCTTGAATATAACAACCAGTGGTTTAGAGCGTTTTTTTTCATCATGTTCCCCTATACAAATAATCATCATCTCATCACAGATTTCCATAACACTGTTTTAAAATTGGTTTTTAATGGTGATGGCAATTATTTATTTCATAACCCATCATTTCCTAGTGATGAGAAGGAATCTCTGAAGACAACAGCCATGGCATTAAAATGACCCTAGCTCATCTTCTCAGCCTCCTGAGATCTTTGCATGGTGATCTCTACACAGTGTTTCCGTTCATGTCATGGCTGAATTGCTGACATCAGAAATGACCGGGAGTGTGAAATATCTCTACTCTGTAAATACTTAAGTATGCACTCTTCATTTCTGCTGACTTTTTACTGCTGTCTTGCACAATGTACTACTCTGTGTAACAATTTTTACAGTTGCAGCATTCTTGCTGTTTTTATTGGCTCAATTATTTGTAGTGATATGAGGTGAATTTTTTTACAGAAGTTTACACTTTAGCCACAAGTCAATTACAGGCATTATAATATTCAGGTATGTGTTTTTGATATCAGTCTTCTATTGACCAAGTTATTGCTCAGCTAAAAAGAAATTAACAGAAGGATGCCATTCATCAAGTGATGATTAATTATCCAAGTCTATTTGACTGCTCATATTGTTTTTCATGATAGGAACACAGTTCAATTCAGTTTATTGTGGTTTTGTTCCAAGTAGTTTTTCAGTTGTATGACTGCAATCTCCCTCTAGACACTTAAAAGAAATTGAGCTAGCCAGCTGCTTATCTGAGACAACTTTCTGTAGCAGTGGGACAAAACCATAATGGCTGACCAGCAGGTTTGCTCGCGTTTTCTGTGGTGCCTGGGTGAACTTTCCAACAGTGACAGCACAGACTGTAATATATAATTTTGATCTCAGCGGAAAAGCACAAACCCTTTGTTTCAGTTTCCCAGCAGAGGGGATAGTGATGTAGAATCCATGCATAATCTCAGGGTTACTAATTTCACTTACGCATAAACGTGACTACTAAAATAAAGACAGCTGGGCTGAAGTACAGTCTCCTCTAGGGATCTGAACTCAACACTAACATCCAAATCTCAGGAGCATCTCCACCCTAGAGATACTTTGTAATCAGAAACCAGGGCAAAAGGAAAATTTAACTTCTTTTCATAGGATCCCATGGTAATTCAGTTTGGAAGGAACATTAGAGGTCTCCACTCCAACCTCCTGCCCAAGGCAGTGTCAGCCACAAGTTGAGCACCCCAAGGCCTCAAGGGTCTTTCTTTTTCCTCAATATTAATCAAGTGTTCAATTTACTTGCTTGCATGTATGTGTCTGGTGCCATCCAACATGTCCCATTGAATCAACACCTCGTGGCCTCCAGCTGCTAATCCCAGAAGAGCTGGATCTCCCAAATGTCATCAGTGACTTTCCAAAATGCCCAAGTCATACCTGTAGGACTACGATGTTGCACATGGAGTCCAACACCTCTGGGTGGGATGAGCTGGAACTGCTCAGTGTGCAAGGCATGTGTGGGAAGGGCATGCATGGAGCACCATAATCCTGCATGGGGAGCAATTGCTCAGCCAGCATGTACAACAGAAGTGACGACTGCCTCCCAAAGAATAAATAAATAAATGAAATATTGAGACAAGGTGGGTTTGGGTTTTTTTGCCACCAGAAGACTGATTTCTAATCAGCCAAAACAATTCAGTTTCTTCTGAGAAACACATAATATACAATACTAATCAATACCTGGATGCCTAGGCATTAGAAGAGGATACTTCTATTAATTATTGTCATCAGTTATTCCATTCCTTATTCCTTATTCCTTATTCCTTATGTATACCATTTTAACTATTATATTACTTATTATATCCAATGAATGGTAGCTTCAATATCGCAAGTCAATACTTCCTTTACTGATTATAACCGTCTTCCTCACACAAAGGAGCAAATATGCTTACTTAGATTCAACTCAATAAAGCATTTATTAACAGTGAACTACTGTCTCAGCTCAACAAATTTGCCTTTATCCGCTTTCACGATATAACCACCACATCTATGATATATATGCAGTGTTTCCAGATAAGTATTACTTGTACCTTTTAATACAGTGATGTTAGCAGTATCTGCAACACTGCAAGTAGACTCACTATGTAAAACGCAGTAGAGATAGCAACTTAAGAAAAATCTGTGCATGTGTCTTCAATCTAACTCACCATTCAGCCAAGCAGTGTGCAAACCCTCTCTCTATGAGCTACCACAGATTCCATGACCAGAGGTGTTTTTTTTCTGAATATGGATATTTTCGGGTGAATATACTTTTGTAATTCTCAGACATCTCTTCAGTGTGTAAATGAGTCTGCATGTGGTTTTGGAACGAGCTGTGAAGAGTCAAGTCAAGACAAGAATTTTATAAACCACTGGGTGCCTCAAACAAATAAATATGTCAGCAGAAAAAGCAGTGGGAGGGCAGAAGCAAGCTGTGATAACAGCTGAGTAGTCCCTTTGTCTCAACACGATCTCCACAGATTTCTGTCCCCAACTCACAAAGAGTTTGACTACAACATGGGCAAATTCTGAGGCAGAAGGATCAATCCTCTTGACACAGAGGTTACACTTATTTTTCTTAGCACAGAAGTGATGGGGAAAAAGGCTGGGTACCCTGGCACTATCATTAGGGAGAACCTGGGGAGGACTAGTAGTAAAACAGCTGGTTCTGAATTCTGTGTGGAAATATTTTTCTTTTCCAACTAGTTAGCTAATAAAATTAAAATCAGATGTTCTACCTCAAAGTATAAAAAGCCCCAATCAAATATCTGAGAAATTTGAAAATTTTCAAAAATTTTCTTAAAAATTTTGAGAAATCTGCTTGCAAAATGTTTGTGATTCTTGGTTAGAAAAATAACTGCTAGAGGAAACAGGAACATGTTCCTATATTTCATAAGTATTTAATAATTTAATTTCATATTTTTACATTTTTAAAGTGGAAATGTTTTAAAAGTGAAAGATGAGATTTTTTTTTTACCAAAACACAAGAGAATGACCATCTTACTTTCTATACCTCCCTATTTTCTGCCATAGGTAATTTCAAAATTTCCTGCTAATGTCGATTTTTAAAGAAATGTGGATTTTCTAATGATCTCTGGTTAATTTTAAGCAGTAATTAGTAGCATTATGTAGAAAAGGAACACAGTCAAATATATTTTCCTCTATGAATATTTTATTTAAACAATTTTTAATCTATTACTATTCCCCATTTTTTACACCTTTTTATAATATCATTATTCAATTAGTAGAAAGTTACTTTTAGTGTTTTCTTTTTGAAGCTTTTATACTCAGTGATCCAAAAAATAATGCATGTTGCATGCATTTCTCCTAAAAAGATAACAATAAAAACCAATTAAGAAAATTCACCAGTATTTATGCATGTCTAGAAGTTAGAAGTATTTAATTTCTCACACTATAATAATGCTAACGTTTTCAATTTAATTTAATTTAAAGTAAATTATAGTTCAGCTCTCTAATGTCATTGTTTTACTTAATGGCCTTAATTCAGGCCTGATGTTCAGATTAGTAGCCTTGATTATTCTGTTTGTATCAGCAACTGCTTCAGTTTACATACAAAGGACTTGAGAGCTTGGGGAAATAAAGTCTGTGATTTACTAGACTTATCACATTAGATTATTATAAATAGAGAAATGATGTCATTAGCATCAAAGCAAATGAACACACATTTAAATAGCAGATGCAAAAGGTAAAGACTGCAGTCCAAAACTAATTTGCTTTGGAATATCTTTTTAAAGAAGAAATAACCCTAAATGGTTTCTATTTTCTTGCTTTGTGCTCCATCAAACTTCATGAACTTGTGTGTTCAGAGTTAAAGCACCTTTTTTTAAAAAGTTTTTCTGTTGACTATACCATCAAAATAAGAAAACTAACCTGAATATGTTCTAGAAAATGCTTTTCTGTTTCTTTTTTGCCTACTAAACAACTTTTTTTTTTTTTTTTTAACGCATCAACACCCACATACTTCTGTTCATTGCCTTCATTCTTAATAGCTACTTTACAAAAAAAGTCCAGGACTTAGTTTGATAAACACAACTGAAAAGTCCCAGAGGTCATTACTGTCTACTAGAAGAGAACTGTAAATGCAAATACCGCATTAAACAAGCCCCACCATCCATAGAACTTTTTCAAGATACTGCTTTAGCAAAGGACCATCCACAATTTTCAGAAAAACGTAACAGACCAGCGTGTAGCCCACTATGCCCAGTAGTTGAAAAATTGCTGGTACATCTCTAAAGGAAATAAAAATGTTTCACAAATCATTAGCTTAGTATTACAGTTAACATCATAACTAAAAATACTGGTAATGCCTGGTGAAAAGCACTGGCAGAAGTCAAGAGCTACCAGTCATTTATTCTGAAGATCAAGCTTTAAAGTCCTGGGTACTACTACTACTTCTTTGATCCTATTTTAAGCAGCAGTGCAGAGTCAGTGCCTTTTTTCTCCCTGAAGTTGTAACCAAAAGTCAGTCCAATTCTCACTAGTCTTTGGAGGTTATCAGACTACCATGTTCTTGTAACAATTACTAATTCCAACCCTGTACATAATATTCCAGCAAAATGCAAATCAGATTCAGAAGTACATATACATATGAACTGGCACTACCACCAACAAATAGTTAATCAGGACAAATCATTCAAGCACTAGTACGTTCTTTTTAAAATTATATTCATTCAGTTTCAACAGAAGGTTGAAAGGTTATGTTGGTTTATTGCAATGGGATTATAAAATCACTTAGCAAATGGTATTATCTAGACACTTGTAGCAAAATCTATACTGTGCAAGTCAAGAGATCATTTTCTGGACTGGTAAGTATAGCTTAGAAAGCCAGAAATGAACCTGCCTTTTGAAATGTCCATCAGAAGTCTGGACAGTTTACAATGGAATTCAAAGTCACATCTTTTTGTGGAAATGAGGAGTTAGCTTTATATCGAATATGATACATTAGGAGCTGTCTGTGTGGGTGATGCGGTACCTCTTACAGGTAACAAAAGCTGAGGCTACAAGGCTGAAATGCATGTAGTTTGAATATAGAGAAACAAAAACCCCAGAAATATATTTATCAGTAATTACGATTGTCTGTTTTCTTTTGTCTTGTCTGCTTTTAGGGGTTGCTGTATGGTAAAACATGTTCCACAAACCACTTATTTGTACATGGACTTCCCTCTAATTGTTAAAAAAGTCTAAAGGAATCTAGATGCAAACGTCTATAGGGAACATTTAAAGCAGAAAAGTCTTCAAACCTCTCCAAAGTACAAAAGAAGATATAAAGGCACACCTAGGGCTCATCTCCTATGTAAGGTGAGTCAAAAGTAAACAGAGTAGTGGCTTCTCCCAGTGGTGTTTTCTCAAGAGCAAAGAAAGAAAACATAAACAGGAAAAGATTACAGACATACGAGGAGGTGTTACCTGGCAGAGGTCAAGGGCAACAGAAGAAAAATGTTAAAAGCAAATGATACGTTTCTATTTTTAAAATTCAGGTAGAACTCAGTAAAGCATACGTAAAACAACAACCAGTTTGTCTGCTACTTGTTAGACTAATAAAACTGAATTTGAAAAATCGTGTATGCATATATATTTTGCAAAAGGTATTGCACTATTGATGTAGTAGGAGCAGAAGGACAGTAACCTTCATTAAAACCAGGTTATGTGGTCAATCTGCACAGCTCTTGGCTGCAATGCAATGTGTATTTTCTGCAAAAAAAGATTTCTGAGAGAGCACGACCTTTCTGAAGAATAGACTGGTATCCTGCAGAGCCAGGATCTGTGGTCAAGAATCAATACAGCCTTCTGGAGGTGTCTTGTTTGGTTTAATGGAGAGTGAGCAAAACAGCATGATGCACGGTATAAATCCATAACACTATTCAAATGTCATTTGAGGTGCCTTCAAGGTTAACAATCGTTGCTATCAAATAAGCTGTCAGAATGGCAGGAAGCGTTCGTTCGCTGAGAGGTCTAAGGTCTAATGCGGTAATTAAACCCAGAATACAAAATAAACTGTTCTCATGCAGTGTACCAGTGTGATGGAGAATCCTAATGAATAGTTAGTGTTGCTGCTGCTAATGGTAACCAAACCTTCACTGCTGCTTAGGCATCTTTGCCTTCTTGTAAGCATCTGGTGCATTAAGTGCTTTCTCATGTTTCTAGGACCATTCCTTCACAGTTTTCAAAGAAAAAAATCACTAAAAGCAAAATAAAAAATAAGTTTTTACCGCTTGTAACAACCCGTATCCAGATGAAGTACATCCACTTTTCAACCAGCTCAGTGTTTTAGAGGCTGTAACACCAATATCGAGAGAAACAACTGTTACAGAACAGATCCTCTCAAATGCATTATACTATCTTCTGAGTCTGAGTTTAGCAGTGTTGGGACGCTGTGACTACAGTCCTGCACAACCCTGAAAACACCTCAAATGCCTTCTCTACCCTGGAAATCATCTTGGTCGCTTATGGAAAGGCTATGGAGCTTAAAAGCTACTACTGTTCTTCCCCTACTAAAACTTTGCTGGGAAAAAAAACCCAAAACCACGCAACAAAAAAAGCATCTGCTATATAGATGGCTGCACAGGAGAATGAGAAGATTATGAATAGGACTGCTTGGAGCATTCCCAAATTTCAAGCTGCTGGTCATAAAGAGGGATCGAAGGATGCCAAACACTGCTGGCTGCCCAACAGGCTTCCACAAAAGCAAGGGCTGGCAGGAGTCACCTCTGCCCAAACTCCAAACATGACACTCACTGAAGGGCCAGCAAGAGAAGGATAGGGGATATTTTGAAATGTCTAATGTTTTAAGGACAAAGTCCTGGTAAGACATTGATGAGCCTTGTTTTACTGCATATCATCTTTAAATGGATAAATCAGACTGGATTTCCAGAGTGCCAAATGCCTGGCTGCAACCCCTAGAAGTACGAAGAAGCATCAGACATTCTTTTTCAGAGCTGAGGCAGTGCTATTCAACAATAGTTAGAAAGGGCCTCCAAAAGGATTTCTGAACTTGAGATTTGGCCTCATAGACCTAAAAATGCAGACCATATCCAGATACAATTAGCTTAAAAGCTTCTGTGATTGAATAATTGAGTATATCCATACTGCAAACTGAAAGAGGGCAAGGAGAAAGCTCAAGCATGGCATCTCTCATCACCCATTTAATTGCTTAATTGTTAGTTCATTCCTGGCTCTGGTCATATACAGGGGACTTGATAGAGCAATTGGTTTTAGTCACAAGACTGGTGGATATCAGGCCACAGTCTAACAAATACCCTGGAAATGCAGCACTCCAAGAGAAAAAGAGCTTTCACATTTCTGGTCTTTAGCCTCATAAACTGTATTTGTCTTAGGTCCTAAACCAACTGCAGCATTATTATTTAGTTCTTGAAGGATTTATTAAAAAACAACAGGGAAAAAATTTACATTATTCTGGACTAGACATTATATTTCCTTGAAGAAAGCAAAGTCTCAAAGTTGGAGAATGTTAAGCTTTTAGAGTAAATGATTTAATAGTCTCTTAACTGTGGAATACACAGAGCAATAATTCTGACAAAAGGTGACTTATCTTTCTGAGACAGCTATCAAATTGCTTGTGCAGATTAAATACGTGCTCCAAACTGTATGCATACAGGTACTAAAATCACAAAGTACTGCTGAAAATGTCCAAAATCATCCCTTGTGTAACTCTATTGAAGCCAGGGGAATTACACCTGGGAGACATTTGTCACGTTTATAGGCAGATTTCAATCTCTGTGACAGCAGAACAAAGGCCCCTGGCAGCAGGAACTCTGCCAAAAGTTGTCACAGAGAAACAGTGCAAGGCATAGGCACATAAGCCCCAATTACTGATTAGTTTAGGTCCAAAAAGAGACTGAACCAGAGTTGGTAGAAAAGGTTCGACCTAATGCCTCTTCTCCACATGCGTGAGTGCCCTGTGTAATCCCAGGTGGGTTTTAAGGCTTCTCTCCCAGTGGGCCTCAGAACTATTAGTGCAACCCACAATATTTCCACCAACTTGATAAATGCAAATGCCACATCTCAGGTCAGATCAGCAATGTACTGGGGTGAGGTAGAGAAAGAAATAACTGCTCAAGACATTAAACTGACCAATATTTTTTGTAGAGTTCCCCTCCTTCATCCATTCCAGCTAGGACACATTAAACAGCAAAAGCAAACTAAGACATGGAGGGGTGAGTAAAATAAAGTACGCATGAATTTGTTTCATAACATACATGCAATGGACTTGTAATTTCCAACTAAAGATTTCTGATGATGCCTGGGTTTGAGTGATACTTAGGAAGTTAATAAAATGTATACACATTCAGTGTTTCTTCCATTGTAAGAGAAGGAACTGTTCCAATGAGAGGAAATTATTTCCCAAATGAACTGATACTTAAAAAACAGATGGAAGTATGACGACAGCAACTACTACACTTACTTTTGCCTTACTGTGCTCTTGCCTTAATAAGGAGATTGCTGCTGAGCACTGACAAAACTGGCCCCTCTTTCTATCTCCTTCACTTTAAAATTACTGCACAGAAACTCTTAATGAGCCCTAGAGTGGAAAGGAGAAAGTGTACAGACATACAGTTTCATCAAGAGCAACAGAGAACAGAAAACAGACATCACACATTATTGTATTTAGTAAGACAAACAATAAAAGGAAACTAATGGCAAAATAAGTATTTTTTTTTAAACACACCTAGGAAAATATGGTAAATGCAATTCAAAGGGAGAAATATGAACTAAAAATAGATAGTTAACAAGCACAGTGGCTATTTTTTTTTTCTTTCCTGTCAGTCTTCAACAGGGAGAGAGGAGTTGCCGTGCTCTCATAAAGACTTTTTCAGGAACTGATCCTTAGAAACTGAAATCTCTAGGGAGAATCTTAAGTGCAGCAAATCACTGACTGCAAATCAGACACTTGGAATGCTCTGTAGAAAGATTATTCAATGTAGATTCAGTTATGCCATGAAGCCATAAATCATGGAAGGAATATAACAGCAACATCACTATAAAGGACAACTGCCCACAGTTCCCAAGACATTGGGCCAAATTAGAGCAGTCCTTGCACTTACAGAAAACCCAGCCCAACCCAGACAAAAACCACATTTCTTGACATGTGCAAATACCATGCATTAATGGCCCTATTTCATAGATAATCTTTTTTCTCTATATATTCAGCAACAGGAAAAAATCCTTTTTCCATAGCAGTCAGTATATAGAGTACTGTAGACTACACAGTCAGTAGTAGAGTGTTGGTTTCTTTTTAGCAAAGGATGCAAACAAAAAACAGCCTAGCATGCAAAATAATATTACAAATCACAATCCTGTGAGAGGGTCACTTATCAAATAAACAAACAAATAAATAAATAAATAAAAATCCTGTGGTATGTTTACTCAAGACACTCTAGAAAAGACTACTCTTCTGAAACAGAGACAGTTAACGTCAACATGCAAAGTAGATTTATGCATTAGTGTACTGGAAGAGAAAGTTGACTAAACAGTTGAAGCCTGCAGATGATCATTTCAGTTAATGAAGTCTTGAAGATTACAAGTAACTTTGCATAGATTTGCACGAGTTAGGAGATTAAATGATAAACACCAATTTCTGGTAAAGTAAATGATCATATTTATCAGGAACAAAAGGCCTAAGACTTCTAGTTTGAAATAGGACATTTATCTAGACTTTACATTAAGCTTATCAGTAAACAATATGTGTAAGTTTAAAAGAAAAGGTTATTTTATGGAATTAAGAAGTAGTGGTATATAATAGGATAATTTGTTATACAGAAACCTTCAGTGGAACTTCAGATTTCAACAATTTTTCAAAAATGCAGTAGAGGAGAATCTGAAAGATTCAAATTTCATATTAGTCTTCCAATTTTTAACTAATTAAGAAGCCTTTCACTGACATTGCAATAGGATTTTATTGCAATGAAATTTGCATGCTAACTGAGGCCCTTTTCTCTGTAGCTTGTTTTGCTTCTTATTTATCTAAACAGTGTAAGATAAGGCAAATGGGGTTGGAATCAAACCCTTATATCTTCCATACTTTATTAGGAAAATTACATTTTTTCTGAAGTCCTTTTAAGAAGGTTTTGTCAAACACTCACACTGGGTTAACCTGAAGCACTGAATGTCCCAGAAGGACACATGCCAGTCATATCGAAGCTATCAACTCTGCATCAACCAAAAAGCAGATCTTTGCCACTACTTCTGAATCCCACACTCTTGAGGAACTACATGTATTTGGAAAAGCAACAGGTAAATAAGTAGAAAATCAGTACAAGAAAACAAAGATAGATTTAGGTAGAAAGAAATAATCTGGGCTGAATGGCTCACTTATTAGGAGATCAAATTGTCACATGCAAAATGTTCAGCTAAGATCTGGAAAGTTTACAAACACAGAGATTAGTAGCAGGCATAAATATTTCCTTCTTATTAAATTTACATAAAGGAAAACTGTTCATTAAGGATGTGGGAGGCTTTTTTTTGAAATAAACACCAACATTGCAAATGTAAGTTCTAAACATCCAGTGTATTCAATGCTACTGAAGCCTTTACTGTTCCCATACTTCAAAAAAAAGAAGGGATAAGAACATCACATATATAGGTATATGTGAGTTTAGGTATTTAACTACAATTATTATATTTTATTATCTCAGTGAATGTAAAAAAACCCACATTGTTAAAGCAGCTATTCATATATTATGAGTTATTTTACTAACATTTGGAGGGATACTGCTAGGTCAGAAGACATATTTCTGTATCTTCGAGGATTCAAACATAAAGATGATGCAGCACAGTGAGTCTTAACATTAGAGTCTCTGGAGCACATATTTTAATAGATTCCTATTCTAAATCCACTTTTATTCTTTCTCTGCAGTGATAAAGAAAATATAAGATTTAATGTTTACATTTAAGCATGAAGATCTGTCTGTTAGAAATGCCTATCTCCCTCAGCTATTATTAAGGAAGCCCAGGGCAAATAACCTGATAATTTAGGAACATCAAGAATATGCCTAAAGCTAGGTGTGATGAAAATTACAACTAAGACAATAAAGAGAGGAGAAAGGTAAGTAAGCCAAGTCACATATTTTCAAGGCTTATCTCTAGGTATTCTGAACTCCAATACCACTTTGATCTAGAGGTCTCCCACGTAATTTTATCTGGGTGGGTGATCCTGCATTTACAAGAAGTGATCCAAGGACTTAGAACCTGTTGTCTAGAAGTCCCATCATGACATGTTTTAAAAACACATGCAGTACAGAAAAGTGTAAACTGCATCAGAAAGCAGGATCTAGAAACCAGCAGAAACAACTGATCATTCAACAACAGGGGAAAGAAATTAGGGAGGTAGAATATTCTTCCCCCAAACCAGCATTTAGACAAAATTATTCTAACACCGAGCTCTTACAGTAACTGCTACAGCAACCAATACTTCAGATTGAACAGAAATATATCCATCTCTTCCTAATTTTACTGTAAAGTGATCAAAGCTCTTGTTTTCTTTCCTAACTAAATGAGTGCATATGGGTTGCATACCAGGACAGACCAAATTGTGCTCTCAGTCTAGCCAGCACAGAAGGAAACAATCCCAGACTGATTGCTTACCTCATGCGTTGCCATCAATATCACCTGCCCTTCAATCTATACATTCCTGGAGGTTGCTAGCACTACTCATGGCATGACTAAAACCTGCTGTTCTCATGTACATCTACCAAATGCAGCAAGAACGTTGTCACAGCCTTCTGGTGGGCTTTCACAGGAACTGCAAAAAATAATCCCTTGGTGGAGGTTAGGCATTGGTGGGTGGCAATTAGTAGAAGCACCCTTACTGCTAAAGGAGCTCACGCCAGAGAGAGCTCAGCTGGGACACTAGAGCTGAGGCAGGGTCAGTAGGGATGGCAGGTCTGAAAGAGCAACATTGCTTCACTCTCCAGCTAAGTAAAGTTTTAGGTGAAAAATCGGAGAGACACATTAAATATGGAGGTCTACAGTGCCATTTTTGCAAAGTCACTGCTGAGATCAAAATCATAACTTTCAATAATCTTGACTGTGCTCTGTCCTTTATGTCATTACTATACAGGTTCTTTTTTACCCTGGTGAATTACCACTCTTTCTCTCTATGATCTGGGATGCTTCAAGGAGACCTGGAACCTCCCTATCTCCCTAAAGTATTGCTATACGGATAAAACATTAAGAAAGAAAACAGTGGGATTCAGGAGCAGGGGAGGCTATCTTGCTGATTTGATAGACTCAAAAGGTTAATCTTCAGCTGCATCTTGTTCATTAGTCTAAATATACATTTAAAACATCAATGTGCTTAAAAGTACTTTGTCAGTACCTATTAAGAATACGCATTGCATATTTCAGACATCTTGATAGTAATATGCACTGAAAAGCAGGCACTGTTCATCTTTTTAATGAGTGGTTTTCCCTCTGAGTGCACTATGAAGCTATGATGCACCATAAAGTGACACTGGTATGCCCTGTGGACATGCAAGAGCAACCCATTCTGTGAAAATCAGGCAATTAAAAGGCATAATGTATGAGCATGACTTCAAAGTGGCTGTTCTTTCAGGTCTTGATTGCAAGTCCTACTTCTTCACACTGATATAAGGAAGGTGAGGAGGTCTAAGAAGACCCTTCTGATTCTGGCCACCTACACTGGAAAGTGGACAGCTGATAAAAAGGGTCCACTGTAAGGTTACATGATAGGCTTTTTCACATCATTCTGCTAATGCAGCTACACTGTGCAAGTAAATATCCTGCAGCAGATAGCTTAATTGCATCTGCCAGTTAAGGACAAAACTATATTGCTAATCATCCCTGGGCCCCAGGCCATGCAGTGAATAACCTCCTTCTTGGTTGGACTGGCAGTATAGTGACCCACAGTCCAGTCCCACTCCCTTATGCAGTGTCTTTGTGGCTGTTAGACATAGTTGTTTGACTTTAAGTTGTATCAGTTTGAATACCTGAAATAACAGGAAGGCTGTCATGCAATCTGTCAGCACAGAGTGGTGTGTACACAGCATGCTGCTAAGGGAATGAAGGATATGGCATCAGAACATATGGTGTGTTTGAAAGTACATGGCCCGTTGGGATAGGATAGAGGACTGTGTAGGACAGAAGAAACCAAACCTGGCATGGTCCTGACTGAGGAACAATTTGTTCTCAGAATGAAGCATCTCCTGAACTGCAGCTGGGTTCACCTTGAAGGGAGGAAACACTTTGATTTGCTTCACTGGAGAGCCTGGGAAATAAGTAACGTATCTACCACTTCACAAAGAAGTAGCTGATTCATTTGACATTGCCAACACATCCAAAGCATCCTTTTCCACTGAAGCTGCAGGAACCGGTTGTGTTAGTACACCTCCAGTGTGCCAGCAGTTCTGTAAAAGTGAAGGCAGGAGTAGAGGGTTGCATGGCTAAGGACAGGGCCAGCGGCAGGGGAATGCTGCCAAGGCAGTTAATATTGTGGTTGCTGGTAATGATGGAAATGAGCTTCACCTTGCAGCTCTGACACTGCTCACACTGTTACTGTGGAAGTGTCATCTCCTGTTGCTCTTAACTACGCCAGATGGGAGTGAGTGGATGTAAAGCACTGCTCCCCTCAGGGTAGCAGTCTAACTGGGAAGTATGAGCATGAATACCACTAGTGAAGGTCCAATACTGTTTATTTAAAAACATAAAGACCATGAAGGCAACTCTTTGCCTCTAATAGGGATATAGCATACTCCCAGCTCTTGCACACCTGGCAGTAACACATGAGCAACTGCATTCTACTTTCAACATGGGGAACAGAGGGTTACAAGGCTTTGAGCGTGGTGTACCTTCTATATCATGCCATTAAAATACTGGAATGCAGAATAGTACTTGGAACTGAAAAGAGGTTTTGTCTCCCCCCCCCCCCCCCCACACGTGCACACATGCCTGTACAGACATGAGTAAGAGTAATGTATTGGGATTGCATGGGCACAACGTGGGGCTCTGAGGACCCCCCACAGCCAAGTGCTGTGTCATGTGCCACAATTGCTCCCCTTCAGTGGAGGCTTGCCGTGACCAGCGTGGTCCAGACCACCCTGCTCCACTCCACTAAGGAGTCAGGAAACGCATCGGTAACGGATGCATTTAGCCTTGCAGATGTAGCCTACAAATGACAACAGCTGAATAAATGAGTATGCAAAAGGTAAGCCCAGACTCATGGTGACTTTGCAGTGTCAGATAATGCTTGTTCCTATGTTTAGAGGTTTCTGTTTTCTTCTCCCATTACTGATTCAATTGTTTACCACTAGGCAAGTGCATTGCCCACTGAGGAATCACTGTTCACCAGAAGTAAACAGAGGGTAAGAACTACATAGCTACATTTTCACAGTGGTTTGCTACAATGAATTTGGGATAGAATTTTAAAAAACCCAACAACCTTTTCACCAATAACTGATGGTTAGCAAATGACTGTTGCTTGTCCTTTGGAAGATCATGTAATTTCAATTTAAAAATACTTACCATCTTCAACTTTGTTCCAACCTTTTTTCGACCTTAGGCTGTGCCTACTATTGCTATTCCATAAATTGCCCTTTAGGCTATCAATAACATCTCAAGAAACCTCTGCTAGTGCCTCTAGGAATTGTTTAAAACCCTGCAGATAAAAGAAGGAAGGAAAAGCAAAAGAAAAGCAGAATGTAAATGTATGCTTTAAAAGCCAGTGGTTGAAAGAAAGACTTAAATAATGTCTATGTATTTATAAAAGGAATCAGTGGATGCCTTCTGGAAATATCCAATTGAAAAATTCATATTCATTATTTTTTCTTAATAAAGCAACTAAGAGGAAAAAATAATTAGTAACAGAATCTTTGTAATTGATTGGATGCAGCCGATCAGCTAATAGAGTATGTGGGACTGTGTTCTTCTGTCTGGACTAGAAGATTAGATTATTAAGAGTTCTTGCTATAATTATGGAGCATTACTGGACAGGAAATATATCTGTGAACAGGAATTATTTTGTGTATCTGTAAACATTTTTTTTTCAGATGAATGACAGTGAAGACTTATTTTAGGGGCAGTTTTTAGAGAATTTAGATTTATTCAGCAGTATTTCAACACCACTGCACTTTTCAGGAAAACAGTGTTTAAATTCAGAGAGTAAGCCTGATAGTGAATGCACAGACATTCATTTAAAAATCCCTATTTTGATAAAGTATTAAGAAGAATGGGTAAATTAGTTGGTATAAATCTGCACAGATGCACTGCAACTGTCAATTTATATTTTCTTGAATAAATGGTATTGGTGGCACAATAAGATCCCATAAATTCTGAATATTAAGTGGTAACCAAAGCAACATTAACTGGGGAAGGGCAACAGACAGGACACAAACTTTGCCCTAGATGACCATGAACTTAAGGCCTTTGCGCTCACCGGCTGACTTTGTATCTGAAAAAGGTTTTTTCACATACTTTTATATTCATTTATGTTTTTTAATTTTCTTTTTCTCAGACATTTGCAAGAGGAACTGTGGTAAGGAATTGCATACCTATAAAGTGGCTCAAAACTCAAGGATTAATTCCACTTGGAATAAATAAAATACATTCCTCAAACACTCCTGTAACACAGCAAATCCACAGGGTATGTGAGTGACATAAAGTACTGGTGACATAAGCTTTGGAAATTGTATCTTTACTTACAGATATCTTTCACATCTAATATACAGTGTCTGTTACAAAAGGATCTCCCTCTCTCCCATCCTTACCCTCAATACATAAAGCAAAATTGTTGGTTCCACTTCTTGAGTAGCACTGTTTCTTCCAGGATAAATGTCCCCTAAGTTTGCAACTGGATGAACTACTTGCTGTCAATCTCTTCTCTAAATTAACATATCTTCTTATGCCTTTTAAGTTCATATAATGCATAATATAAAGCAAGGACCAGATTTTTCTCTTGTGTTCAAGATGTCTATTACACTTCAGGAAAAGCAAGAGCAACAACTGGTTTCATAGAAAGTCAGATGCTTACACTGCTAAGCTAAGATGTAACAACTTAACTGACTTAATTTTCTTTTACAAACTTTGATGAGATTTGCTCTAGAGTTAAAACACTGTAAGAAAGGGTCTATTTTACCACAACTACCTGTATTTTACAGCAGTGAAGAAAAAAAAAAATGTCACTAGACCTTTAGCTTCGGAAGAGGTGTGCATTTTACTGTTTTCTGCAAGTTTCCAGTAAGACACACTGTGGGCTGCTAGCGTAGTCACTACACAAAATAAGATTGGTT
Source organism: Strix uralensis (assembly GCF_047716275.1). NCBI lineage: Eukaryota > Metazoa > Chordata > Aves > Strigiformes > Strigidae > Strix > Strix uralensis. Next base: position 81,149,305 of record NC_133973.1, read on the forward strand.
CTCCTGGGCCACACTTCTATAAATTTTATTCCTGACAAGAGCAGCAAAGGCAACAAAGAACAGTCTAGGGAGGCATACTAGGAAACAATAAACATAGTATTAAAGAGCTTGCAAAAGGAGAATTATCCACTTTGAAGCAGCACAGCCTCTGCCTTACTGCTTCCACCTTCCATTCAAAGGCAAATAAATTCTCCATGACAGCTCCTAATGGCCTACGCAGTTGTTCACTGAACTTGCCCTCAAATTACAGGGTAATAAAGGGATAACAATTCTTGACTGACTAAATGAGGAGGTGGGTCTCCCAGTAAAAGCATGTCTTTCATTACTTGTCCTTTTCTTTTGCTTGTCCAGTGAAGTAGTATCTCACAAGTACAACTAAATCGCTAACAATTAACATACTAATATATCTTTATTCCACTTAAATAATTCCCTAGAGTATCACTGTGGTAATGCTCTAGAGCTGGGTTATACTTTGTTTGTTTAAAAGTTAGCAATGTAGTAATAACAACAACCCCTACTTCAAGTAAGCATACCAAGGCACTTGGTATTACTATCTCTATAACATCATGCCATCAGGTTTCTTTTTCCAGATTATTCAAATTTTTTCACAACGCATAATTGCATTTCTGTTGAATGCCACTTTTTCTATTCATCTGTTATTAGCTTGTTAAATTTTGGTCTGCCTCATATCCTGAAAATTTGAGAATTACATCTGTGATTATGTCTGTCTTGACCTGCTTTCAGTTTGACATCCCCACAAAAAGGAATATAATCTAAATTTAGTTGGTACAAACAGATGAGAACTTGCCTGGATAACCACATTGCTACAGGTGAACTTCTGCCAGAAATAACTATTAAATTCAGATGAAAGCCTGTCTTATTCTGTCCTATTTTCACACATTCAAGCTTCCTTACAGGACTTTGTGAGTAACGAATCTAGGGGCCTGATCCTCCTAAATTGGGAAGTCAAAGATTATGTGACCCATTTTTAAGGGAACTGATGTCCACTGCACTTGAACATCACTTCAAAAAGCTCTTACTGCACTGAGCACCAGACAAAAAACCAGGAGTTATTCAAGGCAACCCCACAGCCTCTTGTGTCACTGGACACAACAATATTCTTACCTCAGCTGTCTTAAACCAGTCTTCCAAAAGTGGTGCAACTCTTGTTTGAAATGGTTATTGTACAACCTTATGTTGTTATTGCCTTACAGTGCATAGGATCTGACTTGATGTAAACAAAAGACAAGCCAGGCTTAGGCTCTAGTCAGCAGTAAGTGAGGTGGAATAAAAAAAGGTTTAAATTCATTACAGATTCCTCATATGAAGAAAGGAACCTACTTATGCACTTCCTCCTTGACACAGGAAAAATAATGGAGATGCCAACCTCCTTCTTTCCAGGCATCCACTAGCTGGGATTTTTCTATTTTATAGAGTTAACAGCTTGACAGGAATTTTAGAAAATGAAAGATTAAGTAGCATGATTTCTAAAATGGAAAACAACCTGAGAAGTCAAAGTAATTTCAAAAACTATTTCACGAAGCAGAGCTGATGCTGATTTTGTTTTCATGTTGATGAAGTCAACATGTTGATGTTGATTTCATTTACCCATGCAGATCATTGATTTTACCACATCCTCTGCATATAAATGGAAAAGAGATAAATTAAAAAGTAAATATATGTTCTACTGAATAACTTCTGTGTTTTTTTCTAATTAGTTAGTATGTGAATAAAGATGTTTTCTACTCTTTCTACAACTGAATATTCTATTACCAGTTCTCCCTTCTGAAAGTAAAAACTAGAGCTGTTCATAGTTTGGCATGGGAAGGCTTTCACACATACATGCTTCCTTACACCTAGACACCTCAACTCAAGGAATTTACAAAGATATTTCATTAAACTGGCACATGAACTGTAACCCATTTAATCTATCTTCATCAGCTATTTGATGTATGTTGTAAAAATAATTCTATGAGAGCAAGCCCATGCGATTTCCTTTTTTACTTCCATTTTTTTTGGAGTTTATTGTCCTCCTCTGAAAATAGCAGTGACTTCTTTTTGCACAAGAGTAACAGGGCTTGTTTTATGAACATTCAGAGGAAATTCAGATTTCACGTGAAGTAATTTTTTTCATTGGTAGATATTGATCAGCTTCGTCACTGGAGTGTGGATATATCTTTTCTCAGTGAGTTGTAAAATAGAGTCTCTGACACATTTTATAGACAGGATAGTATGATGGGACATTGCTTTCTAATTTAGAGTTCTTTTCTGCTGAATTGTAACTGTTTATCATACATGAATGTTTTTAAAACTCCTTGCAACTAAAATACCATTTCCATCCTACTTTCTATCACATGAAATCACATGAACAAAGATAAAAATATTGCCCTGCATTTTCCACACACTTCTCTTACAAAATGGTGTTAAGGAGTGTAGACTGGATTATATGTACTGGCTGATCTTGTTTTACTGACTGTAGAACAGTGTTGTAAAATGTAAATATGCTGGTTATTAAGATACAATATCTTAATGACAAGCTTTAGGTACACAGGAAAAATAAAAAAATAATAATAATAAAAAAAAAAAAAAACCCCAACAAACAGAAAATATGACTATGAGTCATTAGATGGCATTTTTGAGTCAGTACTGAGCAAATGCCCAGACTGATGCTCTATGTTGCTGGAGGCAGAGTCCTTCATGTCAGATATGGAACTGTAGTCCTGATTGCTTATAATTAGAGGGTCCCATGACAGTTTTTTTGAGGAATTAAGGGAAATAAGGTCCAGCATCCTGGTGAGATTCCAGTGCTGATAATTACATTATATCCCTCATTTTTTCCTGTTAAATTACAGCTGGGGAAAAGAGTTCATCTCCTTTTTAACAGTTATAAGGAGAAAAACCCAAATCCCATTGTTCTTATGTTGCTGATATGAAGGGATGTAGTGCTTCTAATCCAAAAAAGACTGTGTGAAGTGCCTTCAGTTGTACTTTGGGACAGTGCAGGACAAATGTGAGATATTGTTTTTAATCAAAAAGAGAAAACCTGTTTTTTCTATAGTTATATTACTCATTTTCTTTCAAAAACAACATGTATTTATCATAGCAACCCAAAGCAGCAGAAATAAATAACAGGATTTTGCAGATTCTTCACAAAAATAATTTACCCATTCTAGGTCTGGTGATTCCCCTGGAAGAGATCACATTTTGTTATATTGGTTAGAATATTTGCCAGCTCTTAGAAAAAGTATATTCCTGCGGTTCAGACTATGCGGTTCTCACTGATGTTAATATAGTGAGAATGCTGTGGATAGTCATCTTAAGAGAGCTGGCAAAACTAAATTTCAGTAGCAGACAAAAATCTGCCATCTTCCTTTGTTCAGCTCCTTTTAGGGCTACTGTGTCCAGTGGCTATTTTTCTGTATTACTTGTATCATGTCAACACTTCTGCTGAAGCACCTTTTGCTTTCCACCAACCCGGATTTCTGATACAATTCTCCAGAAACTAGAGAGACCAAAGAAGTGAGTGCAATTACAATATACCACATTGAGATTCTGATGCAAAATTTTTAGGTAAAAATTTTGGTATTTTTCCTTGAGGAATATAAGAAAAAGGAGAAGGGAATTGGAAGATAGAGCAATGCTACAGCTTGGAATTAAGGGTCAAGGGATCTGCCCTGGCCTGAAAGGGTCCTTAAAGCTGCTCAAGAAATGATCCACGCTGTCCACACTAATGAAGGCTCCTGATCAGTTTTCATTCTGAGTAACTCTGGTACCTTCTAGCGTGCCAGAAGGTATCACCCCAAATCCCAGAGTTAGGGAGATCATGTGACCCTCCTTTATATATGTGTTAGTAATGAAACACCTTAAAGTCTCTTTGCATCTTCTGGGGGTGGAAGTGTAGGGGTAGCAGGGAGAGCCCTACCTTGCTACAAGAGATAATGCTACTAGAATCAGCAGAACATGACTGCAAAGTACAAAAGTCCACAGACAGAAAGTCTTACTTTGTCACCTCTAGTCAACTTTCTGTCCTGAATCATTTTTAATGGGTACAACTCCCTCCTTTTTGCTTTCTGTGTATGTCTCAGTATTATTTGAAGGCTATAAGGATATAAAAGTCATCTAGGTAGTTTCCAGCACTTGAGAAGATAACAAATGCATTTTTAAAGCAGAACAATCTAAAGCTTGTTATTCTAGAGGCAAATTGTTAACCTCTTCACTATGTAATGGTCTATGGACCTCAAGAAAAGAATAGGATGTGGATCACAGTTCCTTTTATTTTCTCCCTTTATTCTTTAGAGATTCAATTCACCTCAGATTAAATGGAAGTTCTTTCTTTTCCATTAAGTTTTCCAAAAATAGAGCCTAGGGTTTAAATATCATTTACATCACAGTCAAAAGAATAATCACATAAATAAGAATTTATGAATAATTAATTGCAACTGCTATTACATTAGCACGGTACTATTTTTAATTTATGGGGACCACACTGGCATCTTTACCAACCTGGCAAGAGGCAAGTAGCAATTAAATTAGCATGCTGATTAACTGATGAGTCATTGTATAGGCATACAGAGATTGATTGATCGATTGATTGATTGATTGAATGAATGATAGGTGAATCTTTTCACTGTGATCATGCTACAGCATACCCAAACAACAAGGAAAATCTTGTGTTACAAACATTGTCCTCAACCACAAAAAGATGATAAAAGTCCCACAAATACAGAGAAGTATTGTTAATGCTATTTTCACTGAAAGGGAATTATTTTGCTCTCAACAAAAGAAGGGATGAAATCTAAACCCTGTTGCAGCTGCCATAATCTGCTGAACGCTTACAATTCAACGGGGAGAAAAGAGCCCTGCTGAAGTGCTCCAGTAATGATACTTCTGCCTGAAGAGTAACTGAAACTTTCAAAACACTCAAAATGTGCCCATTTTTACATTTCTGATAGTGAAAGAAAACACAGTGTTTTTCTTCTGAAAATGTCAGATAAGATACGCACTCTAGTTTCGTGCCTTTTTTTCTTGTCTCCCTACCCAGATGTCTACTAATTTGTACAGCTCCATGGAAACAACAACTGACTAAAAACATAGTGAAAGACTGAGGAGCAGTTACAAAAGGGAATTTGAAGAAGCTTTTGGTTTTGTGTTTCTTTCAGGTAGTAACATGTGAAACTGAAAATGTATTTAAAAGCAGCAACAGATAAAAGCATGGATCTCCATTTTTCTATAATAAATTAGGCTAGTATTTCAAAGGAAAATATTGCAGATGAATGTGGTTGGAACTTTTGGACAAAAATAATTTCTCATTTGACTTGCAGAACTGAAGCTTTCCAGAGAAACATGGTGTTGCTTTTAGCAAAGACAGAATTACTGGTCATCATCTGTGAAAGGGAGCACATATACACTTACAGCCAATAGGCAGGTGGTCACAAAGCTCGTATGTGATGTTTGAGTGACAGGTTGACACTGCTGTTCTCCCTGATTCAGACATATAAATTCATCTTTATACTCTTGTTTTCATTATGAAAGATACTGGTTTTACTCTAATACAGTATTGGGAAAAGCTTTGAAATACCAGAGGTGTCTTAAGTGTGAAAAAATTGTCTCCTTTCTTCCTTTGCTTTCAAGACCTAAATATTTCCTAAAGATACAGAAAAATTTATATGACTTACAATCTGCTTTCTATTCCCAAATTATTCAGATAGGGGTATCATGAAAAAGAAATTCATGCCATGAATGTTTATCCTAACTCTATAGAAATTTATACTATAAATTGTCTATTAAAGATAGAACATATCTTTATTTTACAGTTTAATTTCAGTAATTGCCTTTTATTTTGTTCTAATACTCAATCTGATTAAGACAATTTCTTCATACCAAAAGATGTGTAGAATACCACAAAAGGGAAACAAATGCTCTAGCAGAAAAGATTAAAAGTTCAGTTATGAAGGAGGGGATGGTGATGTGTTTATTTAGATCTTATTCAGATCAAATGAGAAGATGAATTAATACAGAGAGCTTCTAGATCCTTTGTTGCAGAGTGTAATTGGAATCCTTCAAATGCATGTCTTTGAAAATTAGATGTCCCTTCAAATTCAAGAAAACCATTCTACTCCAATACCTACATCTATATCTGGAGATCAAGGGAGAGTCATACAACTGAAGTGAAGTATTAACAGAGAGGTAGTTGGGACATTTCCACTATTGTTATCAAGGAGGAAGGCACTGATTTGCAGACAGCAATTAGATTTTCAGTGGGTCATTCTCTGGAGATGTATATCTAGTTCCACATTTTATGTGGATAGCTGAGGGCCACCATGTTTCCCATCTGGGAATTTCTGTGCATAGTTTGTTCACAATCACAGAATCAGTCACAGGCTGGTTAAGGTTGGAAGGGACCTCTGCAGGTCATCTTGCCCAACCCCAACTATTAATAGTTTCTCAGATATTCATAGTTTCTCAGATAGGTTATGCTTTAGTTAAATGACCTGAAAATGGGGGGCTATTGCCAATGCTCTGTTTCCCAGATGGCTGGGACAGCCCCTGAGCAGCTCCAGGAGTTTCAGGACAGAACAAACCCAGGCCACTTCCCTGCCCAAATGCAGGTGCCAGCAGACGTTGGCATGGTGTTTCAACAGCTGTGCTGGATTGTACAAAGGCCTGCCTATCTCTGAGGTAGGGTGATTACAAAAATGCAGAGAGAAGCAGAAGCAGCAGGCAACAAAGCAGTCAGGTGAAAGAACTGAACCTGCAAATATAAGCACACCTCCTTACCATACTGTGCTTCAGGAACAGTACTTTGACACAACCCTATTTATTTCACAAAGGAAATATGAAGAGTGATTCAACCTAATTGTCATTTTGTCCTCTAACACAAGGGATCCTTGGGACTCTAATTACTAGCTAACTTCTCACATCAAGAAAGGGAAATGCTGGTAGGAGGCATGGAATTTATTTTTAAGAAGATAAATTTTGAGCAGGTTTTTCTGATGAGGTACAAAAGAGCAGATGCGAGCATGTTTAGCAAACTCTAAAATGGACACAGTATTTTTAAATACGACTGAAAGACAAGAGGTGCCAAAGGGGATCAAAGCAGCATCTGGTGGTTTCTGAGAAAATGAGAAGCTGGCTTTAAAAACAATGTTAAACCTTTGTTGGATCAGCAGTTATCAAAGGCTTCAGTAGAAAAGCATCAGAGAAACTGATGAAGTGACCAGCAATCTGCCTGTCATAATTTTAAAAGTTTTCCATGAAATAACCAATGCTAGTCAAACGTTTGTTCTGAATTTGCTAATGGAAGCGACCCATAACTTGAACTTAAAAGCTCAGAAATCATCTTTCACAAATACAGTGCAAGTCAGTCATCTGGATACAAAATTGAGCTTGCCATAATACTTTAACAGATTTTATATTTATAAGACATCTATTCATAATATACTGACACTGAAAGGAAGAGACATGAGGCTGTTCCAACTCAAAAGTTTTTGTTGGTTTGTTTGGGGATTTTTTGCCAGAGGCAGAGCTTTCTTTGAATTACAGCCAGAATGAATGGTTGTAGAGAACAGGAATGGGGTTCCTACCAGTCACTCCAACTTGGCCAGACATGTTAGACCTCTGGGGCACAAGGCTTCCTCCAAAAACTTGCCAATACTATGCAGATCTGGCACAATCCTTGTAATACGTGCTTCAGTGTAAGTAGTTAAATTGAGTTGGCCAAAGCCCAAGCAAGAGACTGAAGCTGCTGTCAGGCAAGAGAAATGATGCAAAGGCTGTACTGACAAATTCAGCATGGTATATCCACTACTAGCCTATGTGCACTGAAAGAATTAAACAAAGAATTACTGGATGACTTGCTACTTTTAGCCTGGTTATTACACCTAGACATAGCTAATATATGCTAGCTATACTAGAAGCAACACATGTAAAAATACCTGTCTTCAAACTGAATGGAAATAAATCTAATTTGTTTCAAAGTAGTAAGTCACATTGACTTTACACTTACAAAATTAACAATGAGATGGTGGTACAAGATGACTAGATCCAGTGGATCCTTGAAGAAATGAAGAGCTTTATATGATACTAATCTTACTAGTGCATATTTGGGTTTGCCATACTTAGATCAATTTCTGCACAGATGAGTGAGAAACCACTTCTGTTATCAGCAGAGAAAATTCATTCCTGAAGAGAACTCTTGCAGGTGCTTCTGGTTTAGAATTCCTGCTTTTGCGACCTTTCTAGAGCTGAACAAATGTACGAGAGAAGACAGCACAAGAATGAAAAAAAGCATGAGAAAGCAGTGATTCTTTACAATAAAATCTGGAATTGGGGGTGTTTTTTTCTTTTTTAGAGAAGAAAACCCAACACAAGACGATGGTAATGTTTAAGTTATTAAACTGCTTTCAGTGTTACCTATGTTGGAAGAAGCTTGGAGCCAGGATGAGCTTTATTCCCTTTCAGGAACTCTCTTGAGTCAGGAATCTAAGAAGGAACTTAACAGATGGTTTGAAATTTTGCAGTGTTGCAGTAATATAACAGGCTTGAGTTCAAGTGAGGTAATGCTAAAGCCTTACCCCTTCAATAGTTCCCCCACTGTACAACCATAAATACTGCCCTAAGTAGAAGAACAGATGATTCATCATTGAAGAGAACACTTGTGCTCCAGAAGACATGGCTACTTGTCTCAACAACCACAGAACAGAAAATTCTTCCAAAACAAATGCAAGTTTGCTGCAAAGTAGGTATGAAACAAACAAAATCAAAACCCCACAACTCTCATAGGCTTGTTAATAAATGACTGAAAAATGCTTGGAAAACACAGTAACTCTGAAATCTACCATGAGTAACACAATCATACATTTCCAGCTGTGACAGGAGAGTATAGCAGGGATATCTACATGAACTGCTTAATCCACTCTCAGACTCCCTGAAGAGTCTTAAAATTTGGCTTGCATGGCTGTAGAAGGTCTCCATCTGACTTTGATATGGAGATCAGTTTTCTGGCTTTCCAGAAATATTGAGCCAACACTCAAGATCATTCCTGGTATATCATGCTGAAGACTCATTTTCTCAAAGGCCTTTTAATTTTAAATGCTATGGATATATTTTCTCTCTCCCGCTTTTACCATATCATCAAGGCTCATCAGCAAGTTCTTGTGGAAATAGGAAAGAAGGGAATTGTTAACAACATAATATTGTCTGTCTTCTCTGAGGGCTTAACATGCTTAACATGATAAATTGTAAGATTTGGATGCAAATTTGTGGTGCTTCATCACATATCAAAAGAAATCTTAAAATAAAGCAGATCTGAACATACACAACTGTTATCTAGGAGTAGGCGAGAGGAAGCTCTGTTTATCGGTATGGGTACTGCCTGAATTCAGTGAAAAAAGTGTATGTGAACAAGAAAATTTATGAACTTACATTATAATTTAAAAATTGCTGGTGACTTAGTCCTTCCAAAAGCCATAGAACAAATGTATTTTCCTGTTGAGAAAGTAGATTATAAAGACACAGACTGTAATCACTAAAAGTTTTTGCTGTATTTAAGGGTAAGGTTTGAACACTAATTTACACAACAAGATTTCAGACACCTTCATCTAGCCGGTCATCCCTATTTATTAATTTCATTCTGAGAAATATGAGATGACTAAGTGCTCAAGATGGAACTGATGCAAGATGAGTGACCTAGATCTTTCCACAACATGGCTCAATAAAATAAGCGTGAGCAGAATTGCTATATTTGCACAGTGACTGAGAAAGGTAGGCATTTTACAGAGGCTAATGAAGGCCTTCTGTGGTTCCAGAGCACATTCATGTCCTGGCTTTCAGGTCCCAGTTTAGAGCCTGATTCTCTGGGATACAAGGCACCCACTGGGCATTCAGATTCAAAGCAGGATTTTGCAGAAGTTAGACTTCATGTCTAAGAACAAAATGACAGATCCTCAGTCTACTGATGATCCATGGCAGAGCTCAAGTCTTCCTTTAAAAGCACATATCAGATTAAGGTGTATAACCAAACCCATGTATTGTTCAGATAAAGCAATCTGCCCAGCAAGCTCATAACAGATAGCCAGATACCTATTGGTGTAGATAAGGTCACAAAGAATTTCAGGGAAATCCTCCAGGTTGAAAAAAATATTAAATTTAACAGCAGGATGTATTTCTCTTTTCTCTATAAAGAACATTAAAGAAGAGTCTACTTCTGACTTAGATCCTTACTGGTGTTTAAGCACAATGTCAGTCTCCACTGTGAAGCTATTACATCTCAATGAGAAGCTTTGGAAGAAATTGATATTTCAGTGAAGTTGTACATCAGTGTATGTGGTTCATTACAAAGTGAAATGTGCTCTTTTGCATTTAAATGGCCAAGGAGATGAAAACATTAAATTGTGGTTCATTACAAATAAACATAAGACTGTCCATTCATTATACTCTCTCCCCCTGACTCAGCTGGTGAGCAACCAAATCACTAATACAAGCTGGGTATATGTGAAAATCTGGTATCTTGATACCATTTGATAGGTTTGTGCCTTTACTACACTTACAGAAAGATGTTGATTTGCATCCTGCAGAGTAACTAATATTCTGTAGCTAATTGTGTGCACTGCCATGACAGAACATCCAAAGAAGGACATTACTGCATATGTCTCAGAGGGAAAGAAAGATACTTCATTTATAGCCACCCATCTGTCTAGTCACAGCAGAATTACATACAAGCACAATGCACAAATTGGTACGTCCTTCAGGAACAGCTCTCCCAGCACAACAGCGTGGCTTTCTGCACAACTCAATTCACATACCAGCTTGTTGTGTTACAAGATTCTGTACGTTGTATGCTTGATGACAGGCACAGAAATTTGAATTAGAGCATTAGAGGGGAGAAGACAAATGCAAAGCTTAATATCAACATGAGGAGCAACAATTACGTTTTAATTTTTTCCCAGTATAATGTTTATGTTGCTGATGTCTCCCAGTGGGACATTGTCCTGTAAGTGAAAAATACTGTAGCTGACCAAAGATGAATGTTCTGCTGGAGCACAGAAAATAAATTTCTTTGCAGATTTAGATGACTCAGAGATTTTTAACAGCAATTAACTGTTGAGAATATTGATAACTTATAATTCATCACAAACATGAAAGTAGAGGGAAGTCATTATCACACAGACCACTCAGTGGCACACTTGATATACATATTTTTTCTTAAAGAGTCAGAGAAACCACTCTTTTATGTAAGCAAGGGACTCCACAGGGCATCCTTCTACCACACTGCAGATCACTGAGGTCCTGAAGCTAATGCTGAGCAAGCTCCTGTGTCTGCACGAGGCAGCTCTGAACGATGCACGTGTCCTAACAAAAATGCAACATTGCACCTAAAATGGAACACTTCTCAGTAGGAATACAGTTTAGATATGGCATCATACAAATGCAGTTGCATTGATTTTAAATTACTTAACTGTAAGTTCTATTCCATGATTCCAGAGTCAGTGTAAGATGTTGCCAGCTTCAGCGTTTCTTCAGTGCCTACCATTATGAAGTATAGTTGTACAGTTCTGTCAATGTAAGATTAGATTAGCCTTGGAAAAATGTCTTTATTGCATTTTCAGATAATCTGTATTCTGAGCAACTGCCCTTCCACCAATTAAAAAAAAAAAAAAAACACTTTATTCTGTACTCTATGCTGACATATTTGCTTTGCTGCATTTGCAAGTATAGATGTGTTTGAGGGAAGCATTTCAATGTTTATGTTTCTGGCAATAAGTGTCTGATCAATTCCTATCACCCTATATGGATTTCTGCTTCATACAGTTTTAATCTACTCTGTCTCTTCTGGCTGTTCAATCCAGATCAGACTTCCTCTCTCTCTTTATGAAAAACAACTGCAATTTCATTCAAATATTATTACTCACATGTTGTTAGTCAGTGGAAACAGCTTAATCAAAATATGCATAGCTGGAAAATAAAGCCCTTATTTTTGCTCAAATTTCTGGTATTTCCATGACTTTTAAGAAGTTACTGTATAGATTAATCAGTTATATCTTAAATTTTGTATCTATAATGTGAGTCTTGTCAATGATTTTTGCTTAGAGAAGAAAGTTCTGGCTTTGGTCTCCCCTTCCCAATGAACAGAAGAGGGGAAGAGTGACAGAAAAGAAGGAGGTGCCTGAAGAAAACCCTTTTTTTCTTTTGCTGAATGAACACCATCATGAGGGAGGTGGGGAATAGGGAGATTTCCAGATGTCCTGGAGAGACACTTAAGAATCTGTGTCAGGGAAAGCTGTGATCAGGAGGCATATTTGAATTTTGTGGACATCTCAATATGGGAGCAAAGAAGACCCCTGAAAAGAGGTTGGGATGGTGAAAATTGAAGGGAAGGGGTTTAAATAGAACTGTGGGGATGGATGCATACATGGAATTGCTCGCCTTGGTGAAGAAACAAACACCACCAATGCAGGAGGGAGAAGTGGTAAATGAGGAGATGCTGCACTTCTGCAGGATAAAAACTGGTGAATTAGATGGATGGCACATGAAGGCCCCAATGAAATGGAGTAGGGGAGGAGGAGGGGAGCAAATGAATGCAAGGAGTTCTGGCTGGAGGCAGTGAGCTTGAACCTGCTTATGAAAAGTTATGAGCCAAGTTATGAAATGTGGGACACTCTAGAAACAATTTGTACAAAATGTTGTATAACTGGGCCAACGAGATTTAATATCTCTACACCACAAGTCATTAGAAGTACATACACAAAAATCAATCATGGAAAAAGCCCTACAGACCAGTGAATATATTTTGCACTAATTCAAAGATTTTGGCAATTAAAGTAAAGGTTTGTACAGGTTTAAAAAAATGTAAGAGAGTATGTCCCCAGCAATAGTGAAGCATATGTGAGAGCTTCTTGTTTTAAGTACAGAATGTTTTGCTTTTACATCATGCTACTTCAGCAACAAAACCAATTAGTCACACAGCAGCAAGACTGGAATCATCCATTTTAAAAAAATAGAAAGAGACTGGTCAGACAAAACAACACAAAGCAAAACAAAAAAGACAAATCTATAAAGGCCTTCAGACCGGAAACTGAGAGACATAGTTAATTGCTTAAATATATCACAGACATACTCTTAAACTAGACAAACGTGTGGTAGTTCATATCAATTTATATTCATGTTCATTGGCAGTCTTTGTGTTCTTTCTCTGGAATACAAGCTACAGAATTTCCCAGGCATATCTGCCAATTAGGAAGGGGTCAACTTTCCAGGTTATGTTAAACTTAAATTTTGCTCAGATTAAAAAAAAATAGTTACTGTGTCAACTAAAATTGTTGACAGCAAGGCATGCACTTAACCAGCATTCATGTCTGAGGATAATTCATCTGTGGCCTGTTACTTGCTATTTCTGAAGCTCAGTGTAGTAAATAGGAGCTACCGTTCCCAGAGGGGTAGAAGGTTTGCAAAATATTTTTTGAGATACCAAATATTCCATCTGTGGCATCTTGTCGCCAATCTAACAGTTAAAGAACTGTCATTTTCAGTAGCATCCCTGAGGAAATGGGAATTCCGAGGTTTTCATAAAATCCCAGATAAAACAGGGTTCAAATTTTAGTAGGGAGACAATTGTCTGGAAGAATGTATTTCAAAGTGCACCACCTATGCAAGAACTTGAAAAGGAGCCACACTGATACTCTGTGCATTACTGAAAGACTGGCAGGCAAGGACAAAACAATGTGTAACACTTCAATGAAATTTAATTTTTTTTTTTTTTTTATTTGCAGAAATGGTAGAGGTGGGAAAGAAACATCTAGTGGTATTGCTGATGTATAATAATGACACAGTGTCAACCTACCTGGGCTAGGAAAAGTCAAAGTAAAAAAAAAAAAAGAGCACTCTGAAACAGTGTTGACCCTATACTTCAATTTTAAAATCATGACATTAGCAAACCAGATGATATATTTTTAAAATATTTATTCTGAAGGGACAACATTTCATTTTAGATGTCAAGCTGTCAGTCCAGGCAGAAGATTCAAAATGAAGTTTCATTTGATGGTTACTCACTAACACAAGAGGACATGGAAGAGTAGGGCTAACAAAGAGCACAGCTCTCTGGGGGTACTTTAAATTTATGAAAGCAAACCAGACAGACTGCTGATTGACCGGGGAACTGTGTCACTGTCAACTCTCACTAGTAAGAGAGATATACCATGAGGTTTTCTGAGTGATATTGTGTGGATATTTTAATCCAAATTTTATTTAAAAGACAAACTAGGAGTCATGCTCTTAATGACATAATAGCAGTAAAAGACTTCACTCCTGTTTCTCATACTCAGTTTCCTGTACCCACTAGGCCCAGTTCTACTACTGATAACTAATAAAACTCACATAATTTAACAAAACGAACTGCAGGCCATTATCTAATTAATCCCCTAAACCTGAAGACAGACCTCCAATAATGCCAGTGCAAATATTATCATGAATACACATTTCTTCTTAGGCCACAGAGTCCTAAAGCAAGAATTTGGTGGGATATTGAGACTTTTTACAGCCACTAAGAATAGAAACACTATCACATTAGTGGAAGAGTGCAAAATACTTTGGGTTTGTGGGTGGAAGCCAATTTAGTTGAAAATATTAAGTACCAGTTTGTAGGAGGTAACAGAGTTTGGGGGAGCAGGAAAGCCCATGATTGTTGTCTTTCCATGTCCCTTCCAGCTGAGGCACATCCCCTGTTGTTCTTCTGTGGCATGGGCTATGGAAAGTAAACTCCAAGTATGACATTTAAGTTTGTCTACAGCTGCAACCGTGATGCACCTGGACATCATGTCTATGCCTGTGTGCACACCCATGTGCAAATGAATTTCCTGAGTGCCCTAGGACTTCCCAGGCCAGCCTTCTTCACAGATGAGCTAACGGACTGGCTGGAGACAAGGGACTGATCTGAAGCTAAGTGACTGACTGAACTTTGAGCCACCTTCCATCACAATTAATTATTTGACTGAGGAGCTACAGTTACAGGAGCTCTTCAGGTGGGAATTACAGAGAGTTGTAGAGATTCCCCCAGGCAGCTCCTGCCATGCCTTGTTCAATTTGTGAATTTAAATGTCTTGATTAATGTCCTAAGTAGAGTGTCCCAGTCAGCTCCTACTGGGGAATTGATCAAATCGTATGTGGGTAAGCCACTTGAAAATAGCCTGTAGAAACTCGCCGCAGAAACAGAAATGTTCTTGTAGGCCATACCTTTTGCACATACTTTTAAAATGGTTAGATACTTTCTATGTCATTTAAGACAGCTCCTGAAAATGGACAATGCATGCACTGGACTGGTCAAGTAGTACCACAAGCCAGTAGAAGAGTGCTTTGGGGGAGTCTTATCCAATTTAACAATACCACTTCAAAGACCCTTGCAATGAAGACTCCCATTTCTATCCAGACAGTGATCAACTGTTTGGGTGATTTCATTCCCAACACAAATACTACCATGTGCCAAGGTCCAAAGTTGTGGGGTTTTTTAAACAAGTACTCTGTCCATAACTGTCCATGCAACAATTACTTACCATCAAAGAAGCATCATTCAGAGAAGGTGTGGATCTGGCTAAACTCTTCAAACTGCTGGGGGAGGGTGTTAATGATATTTCTTCCACTGCACACCCAAGAAGGATGTGCTGTGGTAAGGAATCACAGCAAGATGGGAACTGCAGAATGACTAACTCTTATTTCTCACCTTCCCATAGTTTGGGTTTCCACAGAATCCATAAAACTGTAAGATTATATATAGAAAGAGTTAGCAACAATGTATTTAAAATCTAGCTCAAAATTGCAAACTGAGAGCTAAGCAGTATTTCTTGAATAAGATTCAGCACAAATCTAGGAGTTGGGAAATGGCAAATCCTGTGTGACATCTGCCAACAAATGTAATCTCCCTAATTCTGCTTTACTCTGTCTTGTAAAAAAAAGCCAAAACTTAAAAGCCTATAAAGTTCATTTTTTTCACTCCTTCTAGTCTCATCGTTAATTTCCATCTATATTTTTTCACAAACTTGGACAAAAGTTTCCAAAAATCAAGTCTGAACCACTGAATTAAGTAATAAAGCCCCTGTCAGTAACGTCGAGTTTGGAAGTGTTATTGTTAATAGCATACCATGTCAATTAATAAACTTCAATGTAAGGTGATCTTGCCCTATTTGGATATGTGCATGTCAAAAGAGAATAGTTAAGGGACTCTGATTTTTTTGAATTTGAAATTACCACAAAGATCACATTTAAATTATTTAGACTTGCTGTTTCTTATTATCAACATATTTCTAGGAAGAATTTATAAAGGATAGACTCAAAGATATATACACTTCCTAAATAAGCAACGAAGTATTGAGTAAACTTAAAATGAGCAACATCAGCTAATGCTTGGGACAACTCTAGAAGTCCACAGAGACCTCTTTCTATTCAGCTGCTTAAAATATAATTTTGCCTTTTTGGATTATTAAACTGCACCTAACATATTAGGCTTCTTTACAGGTTTTCTGTACCTGGTACTACAAAACAGTCAAGGATGCTTCAGCCTGGATGAGAGATAAATAGAGAAGAGAGATATAATAGAGGTCTATTAAATTCTCAGTGATCTGAAGAAGGTGCATATAAATTGTCCATTCCCTTTACTGATACAGAGAGTAAGAGAATGACTTACTATCAAAACAAACAACAAAACCAAAAAACAACCCTAAAAAAGGATGGAAGGAAGGGAAACATAACTTGTCTCACATAACATGAAATTAAGGTAAGGAACTCTTTATAAACTTTTTACAAATGTTCCAAAACGACTGGAGAAATTAATGGAAAAAAAGCCCATTTGGGAAACATTAAATACAAACCTACCATTATGGCTCAGAATTTCCCTGCCTGCGAAAATTTCTGTGCAATGTTGCTTTCAGCCTAGTCTTCCCTAGGCTGTCAATACCCTATTATTAATCTGTTTTAGTCAAGATACAAATTGACTGAAGATTTGGTCTAATCTGATATGCCCCTACATATATTCGTATTCACTGTCTTGTGACTGGTTTTGTGACTGTTATAAAACAGTATCTATCTTCTGTTTTTTGCTATTCTTTAACCATTATCTTTGCTTAGTTCTTACAGAAACCAAAATAAAATTATGAAATATTTCCATTTCAAAATTCACACATGAAAATCTCAAAGAGCTAATGGGTACATCCTATAGCTAAAATGACCTCTGTATTGAAAAAAACAAAAGCATTAGATGTCATCTTTAGGTATGTGTATCTTCAGCAGCTGTTGCAGCATCATCAGCTTCTCTCCTCTGTGGCCACTGAGTAAACAACTTTTCCTGAGAAACTTTACTGAAAATTAAAGGAAGATATTAACGTGCAAACAACAGAGAGATTATTTTGAAGTGCTCCTCCAAGGCTCAAGTTAGCACTCTTAAATTCCTACATGCTGCTGACTACTCCAGGAACAGCAAAGAAGACAAATATCAATCAGCAAAATTGAAGATCTTAATTTGGTATCAGGAAAACCTGTATTTTGTATTTCTAGCAGTGGACTCACCAATCTGCCACTTTCTTCTTCCTACATATGATACGCTTACCTTCTTAGCGAGGAAGCACTGGTAGTACATGTTCCCTTAAGCCTTTTTTTCCCCTTCCCCTGTATTTCCATTTGGATTATATTCTCATTTCCACTTCTTGATTACTTCTCTCCTATATTAAAAAAAGCCTTTTAATGAACCGTCAGTTTACCCTGGCAATCCTGCAATATTGCACTGAGTACAGCACTTGCATTTGTACTTCACAAACATCCTGACTTGGAAGAATGTTGCATTCAAAGTAGCAATGTCCAAGGAGGATAAAAGACTTACCTATACTCATTAGATTACTTCTTCCAGATGTATTTTAAAAAAGTAAAATAACAGTATTTAAGTTAATGGAATAACAAGAAACACATGCAACAGATGAATGATAATAATTTTAAACCACTGGCAATTATTTCTATTTATTTATGGAAGTAGTGTGGATAGGGAGCAGTGACCTGCAGAGAGACACATTAAACACTGCAGATTTGTAAAAATCTGCAGAGGAGGATTGTTTGTGGGGAGCCAGACTGTGAAAGAACATTTTGGTAAGAAAATTACATTATGCATTTACTCCTATTTGTTAACATGTACCAACCATAACAGTGCATTCACACATCATTGTTGCCTTTATGCATTTACTAGTGTGCTGAAGGAAAAGTATTTACAAAGCATTTTCATACACACTGCATAAAAAAGTGTGAAAAACTGTATCCTGGTATTTCCACTCCAATTCGTCACGTCAAATGAGAGACTGTGGTAGAGCCTGGACATGCTGAGCCTGTGCACAATTTCTCATCTGTGAACTTCAGTCTACGTAATCAAGAGCTACACAATTCATTCCTGCACCTGTAACCATCCCTGTGACCCCTCCAAGAAGTCGATTCCATGTACTGGTCTCAACATGATTATTTTATTGACATTTCTCAGCTGAAAGACTTCTGCAAATACCATCCAATTTTCCACCTCTTTCTAAAAGATCAAAAGATGCACCTTGCATAGTAGACAGGAATTTACACTGATGAGTGCCTATTGTCTTGAATACAAATGCTGCTCACAGTGTTTGCCCAAAGCTAAATGTTATGTCTCTATGATAACTAACTGCAGTTACACCACAAAAGCATACTTGTATTGGAGATAAAATATCTTTGTGTTGGAGAATACCTTTTGCTTGAACAACCCCCAGGCTAAGATCTTCAAGGCCTCCTAATTAGGGAGGATGGCATTGAGTTTGAAACCTGTCATTCCAAATAAAACAGCTGGAAAGGGCACGTTATTTCTCCTTGGAAATGATAACAACTATGTTAGGTTATTGCTGCAGGTAATAGGTCCTGCAGGTTGAGATCTGCTTCCGGCAGAGATCTGTAGGTAGCAAACCGTGCTGGACTCTCGGTTTATTCATGCAGTGGGAGACAACTTAACAGTCTTCACAACCAGAGGACAACCTGGCCAAGGCACTAACCCACATTTTCTAAGACTTTCTTTCAAGTACAGAAATAAGTTCATATTTAGCTAAACCTCCCAGATAGCATCCCTTTCTCAAATTGTCCTATTACTATTTTAGCTGTCCACATTAGACAGATTGTTGCTCTTTCTGCTAAAAGTCACATATTTAGGTTAGCAATAAAGCTCACTTTATCATATTACGCACTTGAGCAATATGTTCAGAAGATGTTAAATCAATTTATAGCATTTTTTTGAAAACACGGCTAGGGAGTAAGGCATTTTCAAATATCTTGCAAAATATTCCATATTTTTGATGATCAAAAGGATGACATTAATTTTAAAACTAGTCAAAAGGAAAAGTTGTAGGACTTCAACCACCACATGTTCACTAAATCATGAATTATATACAGAAAAAAATCATAAAAGTTAGTTTGAAAAAGTAAAAAAAATCCTATTATGATCTCTGTGCTGCATAACACACATGGTTGAGGGGATTAATTTTATTCCATTGGACATTTCTACCATGAAGAAAAGGGTAAAAAAAAGATTTCAACGGGATATGACTAGCAAACAAGATACCTAATTCTTTCAAGTGGTGATGCAAAGCATATCCCTCATGAATAACACTGAAAATACCATCTCCTTCACAGTGTATGCACAATAGTATTAAATGTACTCTCATGTAGACATGTATCTTCGTAGTGTTTTTATTGTACATGTCAAATCAAAAAGCAGCATTACTAGAAATAAAATGTCTAACAACATCCCCAAAGTAATCCTAACAGCACCACAAACATGAAAATAAATTGTAAACACGGTAATGTTTTGAGGCCATGTTAGAGGCTTGTTTATCCTCATCTCTGATGCAAATATTTGTATGCCAATACTTTGCATTTTGAAACATCTTGTACTGAACAAAAATTTATAGCAATTCAAAGAAATATATTTTTTAAATATTCAGAAAATCTGCATATATGCAAATACTGTAAAACTGGACATTTATTTTAACATAGCTAGAGTGGAATAAAATAAGTTATTTTTTCTATTCTTGTTATTAAACCATACAATCCAGTGCAGAACTAATTTACTTTTCATACTAAGTTCTGATTAATTCAGCTCCGAGATATCAAACCAGAAAAGAGAAACTAAATCTAAAAAAAACATACAAGAGGGTATACATTAAATGCTTTTCAAATGGATATTCTTTCATGGCACAGGGTAAAATATGTTAACATATTTACCAACTCCTGAATATGTAGAAATGTAGTAATCATTCAGTTTTCTTCATGAAAATTAGAACTCAAGTAAGTTACCTAACCAGACCGTTTCAGTGGCTTGTCTCCTGCCCTATATCTATACTTTTTCATTTTTTTCAAATCATTTGTTTTAATAGAACTTGATAGTTTTTACGACTGCAAGATAAATGAATTCAGCTTGTCCAGATCCCTACTGAAAGATTTTCAGTGCTTTAAATGCTTCACCCTTGTTATGGCCAAATATTTGGTTCACATCTTGTAATTCCAAACAGAAAGAATAAGATGGCAGACAATTTTCTCAAAGCATATCTTCTATTTTAAGATGGAGATATAGAAATACAAGTAATTTCTAACACTTAAACACTTCTGTGGCTCTTTAATAATGTGATTTTACACTTTTGAGGAAATCTGCAGAAGCAACTAAGCTCACCACTCAGAAGATTTTTTTGTACTTCAAAACCTAAATTCATTAATGAATTGAAAAAAAAACAGAGCACTGTTTATGATATCCATGATTATGTTGGCATGAACTCTAAAAAGTTTACACTAAGTATTTTTACTTGAGAGAGAGAATTTGGGGTGAATTTTCAAAGAATTCCAGACCATGGAGGAGAACTCCTGGTATATTAAAGCTTCTCATTATAGTAGTCCTACATCTTATCCTTCAGTTTATAATCAGCACAGTCTTCATCCAGTTTGTCTGATTGCTCCAGTTCCTAGAGAGTACCCAGAAAGAGGTCCTAAACTAACAGCAGATACGGGCAGATGAGGGTGTGTTCTTACTGCACACCTAACTGCTCCTTCCTACTTGCCCTGAGTCCTGTATACAGATGAAACATGGCAGGAAGCCAAAGGAATTACCTCCAATGTTTAATATTCCTCATGATACAGTACAAAAAATGTTGTTGATCTGATTTTTAGAAGATGAATTACAAGGGAAAGAAGCCTGAGGTCAGGATATCTTTTGTGTATATATATTTGTAATTTTATATATACCATACTTTTTATATATATGTGTATAATTTTGTGGGTTTTATATATATGTTTATATAAACATGAAATGTCACATATATAGTTGTGTTTGTGTAAAATATACATATATATATTTAAATGTTTATCGAGAAATTAAGACAGAAGAAAATGACTCAGTCACCAACAGTGTTCCTTGTCTCTCATAGGAAATGAAGGCACAAGACAAGAGGAAGGAAGGAAGGAAGGAAGGAAGGAAGGAAGGAAGGAAGGAAGGAAGGAAGGAAGGAAGGAAGGAAGGAAGGAAGGAAGGAAGGAAGGAAGGAAGGAAGGAAGGAAGGAAGGAAGGAAGGAAGGAGGGAAGGAAGGGAGGAAGGAAGGAAATGTTCTTACTTAGGAATAGAGAGAGACCTACTTATTCAAGCATCCACTCTGAGTAGCTCAAGGACAATTTTTAGCACCTGAAACAGTTAAAATGCCTCCTAAAAACTCTCAAGCCAGGGACTCCGGGGCAGAAAGCGGAGTGCTATTTAACCTGTTACCTGCCAGGACACTGAAACAACTGAGGAAAAATTTTATTGCTACGTCTTTTGGGTGTAGCTTGTTTGGTTTTTTCACCCTTACAGACTTGCCAACTTTTAAAGCCAGCTCTCAGTGCCCCATGCATTACTCTGAGGTATGCAGTAGGTGAGTGGGTGCATGTCTTCTACTCTACTGGTATAATATAGAAACCAAAGCTAAAGTTTAGAAATTATTGTTAGTAACTATTAGCTGAGACTCAGGTTCTGAAATGATCCAGTAATTGATCATTTGACTGTCTGTACTGTGAAATGGTTAGGACAGCTGCTGTCATGGCTTTCACCTGTGCCAGCTGGCATTCTTCCAATTACTTCCTCAGGAGTGCGTGTGACCCTGGAGACGGGCTGTGATGCCCTGAATGTGGTCCTCCTCTCCCACTCACCTCAGTGTCACAGAATGACCCTCAACATACGTTTACTAGAGAAGAGAGAGCCTGAGAATTCAGCATCCTTTAAAACCATAGGAGTCTTTTAGGGAGTTCAAAACTAGGATTCAGGTTTGCATATTGAATGCTTGCAAATGGGATGCATTGAAACCGCTGGAGCGGTGACTGTCCTGGCTGTACGCTCTTCTCTCTGCTGGAAGTTACACAAGGAATAGCAGAAAGGAAAACCTTCCTACGCCACTGCTGTTCACAGCCCGGTGCATTTTCTAAACTGTAAACAACGGCACTTTACTAAAGCCGAGTGTTAGGTAGGGCAGCAAAGAAGGAAATAAAAATCTTTTTTAGTTATCCTGCAAAAATGTGTGCAAACATGAGCCAGGGGCCTTAGTATCCTCCTACAGTTCACCATTTCAGCTTCCACAGGTTATAAAATAATGCAAAAGGGGCATCAGCAAACATGACATCACAATTACAGTGTCAGATCATTTTCACCAAACTGGAAAGCTGCCTGCCTTGAGCATTTCCATATGTGGTGGGTCTCCTCACTGGCTTTGGAAGGTTCTCTGATGCCTGTAAGGAGTTTCCTAATGATTTCAGGACTTCATCAAATTATAGGTTAGTAGTTTTATAGATTCTGTACATAGTACAGTAAAATAATTGTTTTATATAACTCAAAAAGTTATCATAAATACAGGCTATATCTGCCATGGTGTTCATAACAAAGTTATTTATAAATCAAACCTATTCTGTAAATAAAATACAAGCAAATATTATCAACTTCCATAAACTAATTTAAAGTGTTGTCTGGTAGCAAACATAAAAATGCCCTAAAACAGGCTGAACATAGTGAAACTACAAAATGATTCAGTATCACCAAAGAATGAACTTAAGATACATGGAAATAAACGGACCCAAATTCCATTTTTCTTGTAAGTACAAACATTTACTAGAGGCACTTCAAATAACTTATGCACATGTTAGAAATTATCCTTCCTTTGTTTGTGACAGCTTCAAGAATTATTTTGCAATGACTGTTACACCAGATTGTGGCACTGATTTTTACTTCTGTTATTGGTAATGTATTTTTCCAGCTCTACAGTCTGTTTTGCATTCTACTAAGTGCAAAATTTGGGAGTCGCATTTTACATGCTCACTTAAAGAAGGTCATGTTAGTCATATAGTAATCTTTAGTCCCTAAGGAATCTGCATGCCCCCCTATATTTGCTTTCTCCTTACTTCTACTGTTAAGAGTTATTTGTATCAGAAATAAAGATTCTTAAAATGAAGTTACAGAAAGAGGGTTTTGGGTTTTTTATGACAGAATGAATCCCAGAGCATTTTACGATTTTCTGCCTTCGTAATATTTGTGTCTCTCATTCTGATTCCCTGTTACATATTACAGCTGTCAATCTGGGCCTTGGCAGACTGAGAGGTCTATTTTTCAAATAGATTTACTGTTCAACATGGTGTTTCTCTAATAAGCTAACTTGGGCCAAATAGTGTATATGTAGATATAACTCAGCTAAAGTCAGCCCTCTTACTCCATGACCTAATTAGAATTTATGGGAGTTCAAACCAAACCAATCCAAAACAAACCAATGCAATCTTCTGACTGCGTTAGCCATATTGCTTCTTCGAAGTAGTGGGAATAAAGTCAAAATTACAAGTGTATGGCTTCAAAAACATTTCATAATCAACTGTGACTAGGTTTATTAATACCAAAATGAATGTCTGAACTTCACTCAAGTACAGGCAGATCTGCTATCAATGACATGGATTAGCGCTGTTTCTGTCACAACCTGCTTAAAGGGATTGAGTGGTTATACGGACTTAACATTTTTACTTTAGCCCACTACAACCATCACTGACAAAATGCAGAAGTTCCTAAGCAATCCTTAAGATACGAAGTCAGACTGTCACTAAAAACTGACTTTGGGGGCAACAGACACATATTTGTTATGATTAAGCAAAGATGACATGGCAGACTTCCAAAAGCAGGCATTACTCTTCATATCTCCTAGTCTTTACCATATAATACTATCAATGAATTACATTGAATTTCCCTGTCAAAAAAAAAAAAAAAAAAAATCAACTACACCAAAATAAGACAGAAGGAAGAATTTGCTGTTACATGATATTCAAGCACCATGTGCTCAGAAGGCACATTAGATGCATTATATGGTAGAATATTATATAGATGAATACCAATTCTTGGAAAGCCAGTGGGTTGAAGAAAAAAAAAGGGGTTGATTTTTAACAAGATACTCAAAAAGTCACTTGTGAGAAATGCCAGAGTTTAAGTTTTAACAAATTTTTTAGAAAATAAAGCTAAATAAAACTTTTAAAAGTTACAATGACACACTCAAAATCCCTTTTTTAAAAAAAAAAAAAGATTCACAGCATTTCAAGACATGAGCAATATGATGTGCCTTATGTCATGCAACTGTTTAGAGGTTTTATTCTAAGACCTGAGATTTGAGGAATAGGTTTGAAAGTCCAACACTAAAATATTGATTCTCAGACCAAATCCTTGAAATCTGAGAGGTATTTAGCTGTGTAACCACAGTTATTAAAGTACAAAGCTATAAAGCTATAAAAAAAAAGAGAACATGTGGTGACAGAATCTTTTCCAAAAAGAACTATCCCTTATTTTCTCACCTTTCACAAAACAAAGGCACTAATCTGTTGTCACCCCTTGAAATCTTGTGATCCCTCCTGTCTTTATTGTTCATGGCAAATCACAGTAAGTAAAAAAGAAATGTACTTTATACAAGGAAATCATGCAAAGAGAAATAGACCAACTCAAGCAGATGTAACAGAAAGTTTTCTGCTAAAACTACAAGTTAGGTAGGATAACAACTGAGGTAGTTGTCACCTTTTACCTATATCTATCTCTTCCATACAGAAATGACTGAAAGGATTATGTCAGGCTATGCCCCATCATCAAATTTAATGTAATGTGAAATGCAATGTTGCCTAAATCATGGAAGAAAATTAAATGAAGAACTATTAAAAAAAAAGACACAAGACCTATAAATTGCTGGAGTCTGGGCAAGTATCCAGGGACATCATTATATGCTCCCTTGACCTCATACCCTTCCTTTAGCATCTGATAGTGGTGGCTCTCATACATACAGTGTTATACTACATGTCTCGTCAGATTGATCCAGCACTATCACTCTTATGTTCTTTCCGCAGATATGGTGTTTTCTAAAAATCTTTGTGTATTTAATAGTGCTTTGGACCCTGGAGCTGCAATATGAATATAATGAAAACTAAGACTTGCATAAGGTATTTTCTAGTCCTCCTTATAGCGTTATAATGGAAGTGAGACAAAAGATAGATACGGTAATTTCTTTAGGCAGAGCATATCTGTCCAAAACCTCACTCATTTCCGTTTTATAAAAAACACGATAGAAACAACTCATAATCAACCACTTACATACCCTGACACCAACATCTTAAGTATTCTCTTACAGTTATCTGAGTTCATATTTTTCTCTAATTGTACTTTGTGTCTGGAGTTCCTCCTCTGCTTAGCATGACTTCTGTCCTTGTATTCCATGGACACAATTTTTCCAGAGAGTTTCCCTATGCTTTGTCTTAGCCAAAAGCACAATCAAGACTTAATTTTCACTCTCTTATTTTTCAAATACTTCTGACACAAGATTTTTCTTGAAATAGAGTCATCTTTCAGCTTCTGAGATCAGTCCTTTCTGCTTTTATTCCTACTTCTCTAATGTTGCCTTAACAGAACACTTATATATTTCAAGTTCTTAAGTATTGGCTTAAGATAATAATAGCTCAAAGAGAACTCTTAATTTTACTGTTCAGCCTGAGAGCTCTTTACTCTTTATCTTTTACATGTATGTGAGCAATTCCCTCCTCCTCCTCAGGTACAAAACCTAAGACTTAATCTCAAGTGGTAGCTCTAGATCTTTATATTCAGTATGTATCTCCACCTTTCAGACTCCTTCAGCTAACCTTTTAAGAGACACAGCCTTTCATATCCAAATACATAGTCTGTGCATTCTTCAGATTCTGAACCTGTGTCTTCATTGGTGCAACATCCTTCTCTCCATCCTTTATAAATGCTGTTTCACCTGCTTATTCACTTCACTATAATATAACACTCTTCTCTATAATAAGCAAAGAGATATTAAAATAATTGTATGCACTTTACACTACGGAAGGCAGAGTTTGAACAGTCCTTTTACACATATCTCAAAAGTTTCTTTTACTAAAGTACATATATCAATTTGACAGAAGAGCAAGATGCAGCAAAAAAGGTCCTGAAACATAGTTACTTATTTTTTTTTAGCTTTAGTAATCAATCCATAAAATCCTAAAATACTGTGGAGGGGAAGGATCCCTGAGAAAACTCTCTGAAAAGATGTACCACATAAAATCTATCACTCCCGTTACAGGCAATCAGAATGTTTATAGTCTTCCTTTAAGTACAACTTCATTCCTCTACTTAGAGCATAAAGTGAAAAGTACAGACTGAAAGCACTGCTGGAATATGATTGACTGGCTTTCTAAAATATGCAATTTAACTACTTGGGCACCTGATAGCATTCACGAGAATTCAAAATAACTTTAAGAATTTAGTGAACTTTTTCTCCCTCAGATCACCAGAAGTGTTATTTCTCCCTTGCTCTTTTCATGTATAAATTTGAAGCAATCACATTTCCAACTAGTTCTGGGATAGCTCAATCATTTTCCAGCTTCCCAGGTTATATGGGCATAGCAAAAGACAAAGAGTATCTTCCCAGTCTTGGAGTCAGACATGATCTTTGACTGCAGTTCCCATAGATAATAACCAAATTGTCCTCAGCAAGTCCAAAGTAAATTCACATCTGCTACTTAGCAATGGGTACATGATAGTATTCCTTGAAAAAACTGTAGTTTCATTTATAACCTAACTTTTCAAATAGGATAGATATCCTTTCAAAAAATCTATACGTGTCTAGCTCCTGTGCTTCTGTAAGACTTTTCCATTCTCCAGAAGACTGAGGAAGCCTCATCTTTCTTCACCTTTCACCTTGCTGATGTACCATCTCTTTTTCAGTGTCACTGTAGCTTCATTCTTAGGCATTCTTTGGTCACTTGGTATAACAATACTGTGGCATCTGGAAAACGATGCTGTATAGTTGGTTGGGAGAGTATTTTTACTGTGTTATCACACCTATTTTACCAACTGAGCCATGTTAAAATGAAGTGTTAGATTGATCCAAAAATTCAGGCTAACTATGTATTATCACTCAACTCTTAACCTGTTAATTAAAATAATACTTTTTTGTATTTTTATGATATAGCATTTCTGTATCTTCTATTCCATGTCTTCCTTACCTTCCTTACATCAATGCACATTTTTATACTGTGTCTTGTACATGGAACAATAATGAAAGAAAAAGCATGCTTATTAGAAGTCTGGAAAAAAAAAATTAAAACAAACAAAACACACACACACACAGAAAAACCACTATGGAATTAATACCGTATCTAACACTCTTATACCATTTACAGAAGAATTAATTCTAGCAAAATAGTTAAGATGTAACTTTTAAAAGGTTTTTATCACAAGATTCCAAGGTACAGATCCATCACACAGAGAAACAATGAAAATCAGTTTGAAGTAGACTTCAGTTCCAAAAATTTTCTCTCTGATATATTTAAATAGCATAATATAAGATTCTTGACTTACTACCAAACATAAGTATCAGTTACCATCTGCTCCTTACAAAGATTCAGAATCATATATAAGGTCATTAATTATAGACTCTTGACCAACAAAATTTTTTTAAAGGTTAGGAACCAGATGGAAAATTTGAGAAAATTTCATCCCTAATAAATTTAAGGGTCACCTCCTCAAAAACTCTACTTAAAAGTAGTCTTCATTTTCAGAGTCTGAGGGTATACAAAATCTCATTTTGCCTTGGTAAAAACTTTTATCCTGCTGAAAATAATAAACAGTAAAATCATTAATTAGAATTTTATGCCTTACTGGCTGGAATGCAGCGTTTTCCATGTAACAGATCATGAAAGAATAACTACAGATGGCAGAATTTACCCGGCTCCAGGACTGACTGGCAGAGGACACTGGGTGGGAAATACAGGACTGCACAGTGCACTACACGGCTCCTCCTGCTTTACCTGGCTGGCAGAGAAAAAGGCAAAAAGGAAAGAAGGGACAGTAGAAACAAAAGATGCTGTAATCTCTTTCACTCTACAGCTGAATCTTACTGTATTTAGTGCTGTCATTCAGCATTACTCCATCATCTCATCTGTCTTGTTGAGACCTTTTATTCATACTCCTACTGCTTAAGTGAAACTATAGCTTTCTTTCATTTCTAAACATTTGTGACACATTTAGACTGCATTATGGTTATTCCCATTAGCAGTATGGAAAGCCTAATATGTTGTGCTGAACCACACCTCAGTGTTATGAACCTTATAGCTTTCTAGTAGGTTTTAGTCATTACTAGCTTATAGGATTCAGAAGTGGTATATTTAGAAAAATATGGGGGAAATTGACAAGGATATAAATATCTTGTCCTCTCAAAGTGGTTAGTTATCACTGTGTCTAGGAACAGACATGACTCAGTAATGACTATATACATTATTCCCTATGCATGCTTTCATCAAATGTATTCTTATTACATAGACTGATACAAGAGGTAAGTGGATGTTTGATGGATGGAGACACTTCTCAGCAGGTCACTGGATAGGAGGGCAGTGGGACACCCCACACCCCACTTCATTCACTAATAAGTGATGGTCAAATGCAGGAATTGATAACTGACCCATCAAAGTTATGTTTGCTCCCTTAAGGAAATGTCTATTTCAGTTGAAGGAACAGTAAAACTAAGTCCTAACAAAAGTAGAGGTTAATAAGGCAGGAAGAACTGAAGGAGAACAAGAAAATCTATCTGAAGTCCTACTGCAAATCAAGAAAGGAGGTTAGTTATAAAGTCCCGCTAAGAAGCAGTTCTTTCCCAAAATGAACCCAAATGGTGTGTAGAAAGTATAATCCTCTATCTAATGCATACAGACATGGAGACACCTTTCAGTTTTAATCTCGATGTCAGAAAAAAAAAAGCAATTTTTCTTTCACTTACTGATCAGTTTTTAGAAACATTTACAACATGCAGAATAGCATGGTAACAAGCTTTTTTTTTTTTTTTTTTCCATTTTCAAGAGATTTGAGCTAGGGGTGATTGCCAGGATTTTTCATCCAGGACTACTTACCAGATTTATAGGTGGGTATTGTGATGTGCTACCAAGTGCTTTATCTCCTCAATACAATATCCAAAGCGCAACAAAACATTCTCTCCTTAGAAAATACGTGGATCAGCTTCAGAGCTTGCAACGATAGGGTTGAGGAATGAAGACATGTCTTTCAGCGACTATAAAACTCAGCTTTGCACTAGGGAATCCAAAGCATTCCCAAGGAGCTGGTTTTAGATCTCTTTCTTGACAGAAAGATCTGTTCACTGCATTTCTATGATCATGGGTTTAATGAACATATCTAGTATTTCTGACTGGTTAATTCTCCTGACACCATCTACTTTTAAGAAACATAGTGAATCATGCAAGGGATTCAACACACCAAATTGTAGTACAGATGCAGCACATCTATTAGAACAAATGTGATCTACATAGAAAATACCAGAAAATGGACAATTCTGGGACACTGCATGAGTAAAAGAAGAGTGGATGACAGGCAGAAGACACATGGAGAATATTTTGTTATATTACTTAGTATATGAATCTGTTCATAATCATGGAAGATGCAGTGCATTTATGGTACGTATGCAGTGCCTAGAAAACAGAAGGTTTGGGTATGAAAGCTGACAAGGTATAAAGCAAAAGTCCACTTTGTTAAGAGTCAATAAAATGACTCTCACTGAGTTTAACAGGCTTTGGACTAAGCAGTTTTCGAAGACAAAGGACGATTTATTTTTGTGCTTGGAATAAGATTATGTATTTGTTGGCATGTTTAGAGAACTACCTGATAGTATTGTGAACTCATTTCCACAAATCCCTAGGAAGAAGGATGACTCTCACAACACAAAATACTGCCTTTTCACATTTTATAAATGAGACACAATTTAATCCTTAGTTAACATATTTGTAAGGAGCTCCTTATATAATCACTGAATTTTTATGTAAATTGTTTTGCTGTGCTGTAAGAAGTCTGCAGAAATTGAAGTTTTCTAGCAGTTGCAGCAAAAGCAAGCCAATAATTTAGCAATGACTATCAATAACAATCATAATTTATATAGTACTACTGCAATATTTCATCAACACAAAATGCTATAACTGCTTCAATGTCTGAACTTGAAGATACTAGATGTGGATTTCTGTATTTAGACAGCAAATTCAGAAGCCCAGCAGTCACACAGTTCCACCAAGGATTTCCAGCATGATCATTGCTCAAAATTATATTCATATTAATAAATCATATTTTTACTGTCACAGCTCAACTGCAGACTGTGTGAAGGGCAATAATCTGCTTGAGAACCAAAAGCTACAGATTTTGAGATAGCAATGAAATGCAATACTTACATGAGAACAAACAGAAAAGCAGCAGAAGTTTTGTGGCTTTATTAGTGGAACCCCATTTCTAGATGCAATGCAGTAAGATAGCATGCTCCTTAACAGCACTAAATGCAAACTGTCAGTGTAAGGCTGGCCCTTAAACGCCTCACAACCTTGAAAGCCTGGACATTTATCTATGAGGCTTCAGTCTCCATTCAGTATTTCCAGATGAAGAGAGAGGATCAGAATTTTTGTTTGTCCAGGCAAGGTTTGGATCATGTAGCAAGAATTCAGAAGGTAATTAAAAAAAGAAACTGCATTTATAAAACTTCACAAAGTGTCAAGTATTTGAAAACACAAGCCCTTATTAGAAAAAGCTACTGCATCTTTTCAGTGTGTCATCACAGACTATACAGTTTATAGGTCCTAATTCAACTTCCCACAGTAAAAGCTTCCCTCAAAATTGGATTCAAAGCCTGAAAATTTATGTCAGCATTTTTGAGAGATTCAGCTCTCACACAGGCAGATCCTGTGAAACTGGAAGTCAAAACAGGAAACTGAATTCCAGACACAATCCCGAGACATTAATTAGGACACATTTTTATAAACAGACTCCAAAATAAATCCTCTTCCTTCTTAGCAGACCTCAGCATTACCTTGGTTAACGTGCATACATTTTCTCGTAATCACACTGTTAAATTATTTCTCCAAAAGAGACTGAACAACTGAACCAGGAAAATAAATGTATGTTGTGGATTTCAGTTATCTGCTTCCAAACCATAGGATTCTTTGCAGATCCCTATCTTCAGCTAAGATACTGCTTATACTTTAATGCATAAACCAGCATAAACCACAGACTGACCACAAATTACTTGAAACTGCAGTGGGCTTTTTTGTTTGTTGGTTTTTTCAAAATAATGATTTTTTACCTGCATACAGCCAAAAGCAATCTAACAAGGATTTCTTAAGCACGGCAGCCTTTAATAAAGAGATTCAGTCCAGTTCTCAGAAGACAGAGCTCCTATGTTTCTCCCTGTTCCCCACACTTGAGATTGTTATTTGATCTGGATTCAGATTCCCTAGCATTACTCTTTTGCTACGGGCACCCTCAGATTTCCAGCAAATCCTTTCCTTTTGTAGCCAACAAGCTGTTTAATTTTATTTCTGCAGATATGCAGAAAGATCATTTGAGATCTACTTGAACAAAAAGAATCTGATGATAATTTTATGAACGCAATGCAAACTCTGAGAAGGCATCCCTGCTGTTCTGGAAAGGCTTTAACGTATTGGTGCAGGAAGATAAGGTGAGAAATGTTCCAGAGACTATGCAAACTTCACAGAAAAAAACCAAGAAAAGCCCCCATGTGCAAATATCTTCACTGATATTAACATCCATTTGCTGTTTCTTTACAGCAGATGCAATCGTCAATGAAAATGCTTCTGTTTAGCACTGAGAATCTTCTCCAAAAATTAAAATCTGCTCAAAGTAAGTGTAAATGTTTGTAAGTTCAATTCAGAACTTACAACAAACTAGACTCCAAAATTTCTGAGTATAGATAAACATATTTTGGAACAGAAGAATAATTACTTGATTATGAACAAAAAGATTTCTACTCCCAAACTGGTTTATGGTACATTGTATATAAATTTTTTTGCTTTTTTTTTTTTAAATAGTCATGAGGACCAGATGACAAAAATGTTGGTCTCATCCCTAGTGGTATGCAAACTTATTACAGTATACTAACCTTTTATAGTTTATCTGCCTGATACATAGACACTATTTTTGATGATTTGTTTGGGCCATTTTTCATTTACACATTCAAAATGAGGTATCTCAAATAGAAGGTTACAAATAAACTAACAAAAATGCGTTTTATTTCCCAAAACCAAATCAGTTTCGCATTTTAGAAAGTGTCTTTCAAACACTGGTTAGGAAGAACTAGAAATTAAATTATGCGTGCCCAAATTTTTCTCACAAGCTGCACAAAGTGTAGTTAGTTAAAACTTCTGCTATCTCTATGATATCAGAAACACAGCTACTGGAAATTACTGGGTTCTGCATAAAATTCTCAGCACCAACACAACTGTGATAAATCCTGTAGCTCAGGGAAACAGGAAACCTTTGGCCAAACATATAACAAACATTTTATGAAGAACATAGTTGTGCAGTAGCAGCACTGAATTTAACTTGGTCCCCTGATCTAGAGGGCTGTACATTCAACTATCACTGGCTTTTCACAGACATGGAAAGGAAAAATGGTGATCGGGTTCTTGAAAAACCTGTATCTTGTTTTGCTGTATGTAATTACAATGCACGAAATTTCAGAGTTGTCTCAAACATTACTTCAGGAACTTAGCAATTTGGAAGTGTTTTAAATTAAGTGGGAGTTTCCTGTATGTTTCACTTTTGATTGCTCCCTCCTCTCATTTTCCCCATGTCTCAACTAATACAGTGCTTGTATTGAGGCTTGCTGTAGCGTGAGCCTAATTTTGATGCACAATCCTCCTTCCCGGGGATACAGAGGAGGACTGTTTCTCAGGGGACTTTATAGCACTGCTCTGTCCTCCTTTTAACTCCATGTGATTTTTCAAATATGAAAGGAAGACAATTCCCCCCTTTGTGAGATTCTATATCTCTTTATGTTTTAGCTTTTTCTTGCTCTGAAGCCTTATTTCTAGGTCTGCATATCTTGAGAAAAGTAGCAAAAAATATGGATTTGAACCCCCAGCTGGCATAAGAAAGGTATTTAATTAGTTCTTTTTCCTCCTTTTTAATCACTACAGTATTCCAGCCATTGCTTAGAGCATAAAGAAAAACAATTACCTTTAAAGAATTACTTTTCCCCACATATTAACCACATGTCATAGAAAGGCTACAACTTAGTTTATATTAGAGAGGGAATGAAAAAGTAATTCTCAATGAAGGGTCCTTAACTTATGTCAAGGGGTTTTTTTGTCACTTCTGGACTGCATGAAAACAGAAGATTCTATCTAAAGAGCCTAATAACTGTTTGTTCCAGCTCAAATCAAGAGATACAATTAATTTGATAATTATTTCCTGAAAACCAGATGAAATTAGAGGGTCCAGACTAACAATTGTGTCTTCCTGCCCCTTCACATCCAACTCCACTTTACAGTCTCGGAAGTCTGGTGAAGCTACAGGCTCCTAGGGAGGTGTAGAGAATAAAATGAGTACATTTCCTGTATAAAATAAAAACTATGACTTCCTTTTATCAGGCTTACTGAAAAGTCAAATCCTAACCATAAGGATTACAAGCAAAACCACTACTAGTTCTATGATACTCAAAAAATAATACATATCATCCACCAGGTCCACCTGAAGTTCACTCAGCAAAGTAGGCAGCTGGATAAGCATACTACAGTACAGCTTTGTGCCATGAGGAATGAAGGGGGTTACCTTGTGGTAAATGATGAAATTGAGGTTGCAATACAATAAAGTAGGAAGGAGGCTGCTTACAGCAGCGCACACCAGCCTATCTCCTCCTTCAGCGTGTCCTCTTGCCTCTTCCTGTCTCTAACTGCTCGTGAAAGCGTTACAAAAATGGAGGGCAGATGGTCAAAGCCAGCTTGACCATTAGTGTAATTTGAAAGTTGTTGCGGCACAAATAATGCATCTTTATTATACTCCCAACTGCTGAAATCATAAAATTGATGTATGTTTCCAAAAAGCCTTGATGGTTTATTTTACTCCTGTTAACAAATTTGGACCGCTTTAGGTTTCACCTTTTCCTTCCCAGAATACAGAGCAATGGAATGAACCTTTTCTTGAATTTCTTTGTGACCGTTCACCTTACACAAAACATCTATAAATATTGTGCACCTTCATTTATCCTATTTTATGCATGCTATTATCAATATGCATCATATGCAGCTGCAAGTACATAAATGACTATAAATGCGTGTAGAATGTCAGCATGTCTGGCCTTTATGCGACATTTGTCATTTGATCACATTTGATATATGTGGGTTGTCTCTATAACAGCAATGTCTTGTATATTGCATAGGAACGACAACTGACTACTGAACAAAAGTTTGGGCTACACAATACAGCCCTTAATGTTTGTATCTGCTCCACACTAATGCACCTGATGCATCATGATGAAATTAATTGCAACCATATGGGCTCCAACTTACCACTAGTATGCTGATATCTGGCTATTGTTATTTAGAGACTTTCTCTACCCTGAACTAATGGACTGATTGGTTTGTTAAATAAAATAATCAACAGAGTAATTTGACAGAATTCAAACTAATGTTAACACACTAAATGCACCAAAAGAAAAAAAAAATCTTTGCAAGGAAAGAGCATTGACCACATTTGTCAGTTTAAACACTTTCTGGCAATAGCTCAGCTTGTTAACAGGCAATGAAAGACTGCTCTATTAAGCTCAGGGTGATGCTAAAATGGTTTCATACAAGACGATAGCAATTTTCCTTACCACCAAGTGAGGCTGCCTGGTGAGAAAGGCCGTGGCACACTGCAGGTCTTTACTATTCATAGGTATTGATTGTAATGAGGAAGACATTTTATTGCTATCCAGCGTTATAGTGAGTTACACGGACAGCTATGTTTTTATTAAGAGGTAGGAGTCATATAAAAATGACTTAAACTACTGCTTAGTTTAATAGCATTTCCTTTTAATTTTAACTGAAGCGATGTTCCATACAAATAATAATATAGATTACATAATCCTTTGTTTTTAATTTATAACCAGCCTTTAAGAAGGAAAGGGTTTAATAAACACTACCTTTTAGAATTTACCCAGCTATCACTTCCATCAATAAAGTGTTTTTCCTGATCAAAACTAGATTAATTTTTGGTGCTAAGTGAAATTCTGAGTTCTTGGCAGTCACCCAAGTGTATGGGAACCTGGCCTCAGTAAATATTGCAAGAAAACCTTAATGAGGCATAAAAGAATAAAAAAGAACAACAGAAAAGAGTGTTCACCAACAGTGAGGGAAGTGTAAACCTGGTTTGTGTCCAGAGGAGAAGAGAAAATTACAGCCTCAGCTCTTTGAACTCATTCTGCATTCTGCAGAGTCCAGACATCATGCTGCACAGTAGTATTTTTTATTTGGGTATCAGTGTTGCCAATCTAACATAAATCTCTGTTGGAGGGATGTTTTAAACTCCCCAGTTTATATATCCTGCTAGCCAAAACCTGGTAAATGTAGGACATAGGAATGAGTTTTATTTTTTTCATACAGCAGTTGTATTTTAGTGCCTAGATAATCCCCCCTGCTAGAGGTGAGAGATCTCTGATGAAAGCAAACCTCTGAAAGAAGTTCCTGGTGGAACTTCTTCATAGTAAGCCTGTTGAAGGACCTTGAATTCTAGCTGTCCTTGTTGATGGCATGGCTGCAGCTTTGCCCTCTCCCATATCTAGAAGATCTGAAGTAGACCTCTCCTTTAATATCGCATTGTCCCCATAATTTCCCACTTCCAGATATTACAAAGTAGTCATGAAATGAATTCTGGTCTAGGTTATTTGTCCTTGGCATACACATTTCTGAGAACTTGTCAGGAGTGCTTTCATCCTTTACATCCAACATCCTCCTTCTATCACAGTGCAAATTTCTGGCTCATAGAAAGAACTTCACCAAGTCCACAGTGAAAGGAAGCCTTTCCAGAGTAAGCTACAACATCCACAGGTCCAGACAATTATGGTAAAAGACAAGCCGGTTTTGGTCACTAAATAATGATGCTTGTTTATTTGCATGTTTAACACAAAGTGGTCTGTTTTAAGAAGTACCTTTTCATGATTTTGAAGGACTGTGTCAGATCGTACCTGTGCTGCTGCAGTTTCACTTCAGTCAAATTCCATTTGATTTAACAGAATCAGACAAGTGTAAGGCTGTTGTAAGGACAATGTGAAAGGAGGCCCAGCAATCTGCATAGAATAACAAGTTTCACAGTCAATCTCAGTCTTTATATGGCTGGATGTACATGCTGGATTCTCCATTCATATGGGAGCAAGGTGACATTTTGCACACAGGACTACTTGCACAGTTTTCATTAAGTCATCAGTATGTATAAATATGTATAGTCTTGAGATCAGTAAATAAGATTTCATCTATATGCTCTTGTGTTCTATCGTTCTTTGAATCTTACCTGTTGTCATATAGGAAAACTTAGAGAAATGATGTGTAGAATGTCAGAGAGGACTAAGTTTCAATACAGGGCCACTGAGTCTGGTGCCCCAAATGTGGCTACAGTGTCCAACATTTATGAAATCTGAGATATCCAAGTTTGAAGCTTAATGACCTGAAGTTCCCTGTGGAGCCCTTGAAGAAGGATATACACACTCTTCCTCAGAGCAATTCATCTTAACGCTCTTCTCTAATGTTAAGAGGGCTCATAGCCAACTGCCCTTCCAGCTCCAGTGCCTCAAGCAGGTGCCTAAAGTAAAGTTAAGTGTGGCCTGTGTTGCCAACAATTAAGAGCTCATGTTTCTTTATGCATGTAGATTTGGTACCAAAATTATATCCTAACTTCTAATTCATATACAAACAGGTGAAACAGTGTTTTCCCACATTTAAAGAACAAGACTAGAAGCTGTAATTCCTGAAAGATAGATCTCGATTTACTATTCATTACAGGTCTTCTTTTTTTTTCATCGCTGCAAAACTAATTTAATTCCAGCCTTATCAATGAGGATCTATGTAAATTTAACCATGAGGCCTCTTAGAATCATGGGTTTCAATTTCCAAACCCAAGCATCTACTACTCTAGGACAGCAGCAACTGTCCCCACCCAGCTCCCGCTCCATTGCTGCCTGGAACAGAGCCGAGATAAAGGGCAGTTTAAAAGTCCCTTAGTGCACAGACTCCTTTGGTGAAAAGGCATTTCAAATGTCCTTAGTGATACAAAATAAGTCCCTCCAAGTTAGCTTATACCATAGCCCATAGTACTAAATCCCTCAGTGGTATCTACACCTTCATTATTAGCACTAGAGAATTGCCTATACACAGCAGCTTTTCTTCCCGCAGTGTTACTTCTATTGTATAACACATGCTTGCACAATTGCTTTAATTTGAATCTATGAAAATACATGCTGCATAGCAGAGGGCAGATCAACCTCTGGTTTTTAATAAACGATCACACTGACAATTAAAATTCCTGGTGACAGGTGAATTACTGTTAAAATCTATGATTGATTTCTAGCAGAAAGATCTGGAGCAGCAGGGAGTAGAGCAGCTAGCAGAAAACCTTAATAAAAATCAAGGTAATAAACCTTTTGCAAATATCAATTTTAATTATTTTTTAAATTACTTTTTCCTCTTCCATCTCTTTCATATGGCCCAATCATGTGAAAAGTTAATCATATTTTATAATAAAAAACATTTACTGTTCTTTTTTTCATCATCTTTAGTGGAGTTTTTCAACAATATGAGCCATTACACTAAAATGGGAATTTTTTCAGCCATCAGAGCACACAGCTGTTCTATAGTTAAACTGTTTCACATCAGTAGAGTTTTTTTACACAAGTACTGCAGCTTCCAGAGCACGATTTTGCTACAAGGTTTTTATTTCTAAAATCCTGTATTTAATTTTTAATAATATCTGTACAATGACAGGCCAATCTCTTTGTTTCAATAGGTTTCTTTACTCAGAATCTTTGAACTATCAGCAAACAATAAAAGAAGTAAATCCACTTCAAAGTCCTTACAGTTAAAACAGAGACATTTCGAAAACATGCATAAAGAAGCTGTGGAAATGGAGAGCACAGCAAAAAGACAGCCAAAAAGGAAGGCTTCCTTCAAATTCTTAGAAGACCAATGACACAGAACATTTATTTTCATCTCATACTCTTCCTCTCCCACAGGTTGAAAGGGATTTTGTCAAGAAAAACCTTTCAAGGTATTTTTGTGTAAGCTAAGAGATACCGAGCACTGCAACTTCATTTTTAGAGGTGAAAGATGTAGCAAATTTTTAGAAGTGATTTGTTTAATGGAAGAAAAAGTGCCACAAGGGCCACTAAAAAGTGGCATACAGTAGGGGAACATAAAAACCTCTGGGTGCTTACCATTTTAAGTTTCATTCATCCCTCTTTGTTTCCAAAAGTGCTTTTTACTTACGCTGTAAAGATCTTGAAATGAGTGGTTATAATGAACTCTGTGATGACTGGAATTGATCATCTCTAACTTGTGACTCGCCATGAACAGAGTGTATATTAAACAGTGTATCACAGTCAGGTATTTAATTCCAGCTCCTCTTATTTATTTATCTGCCTAGAGTATGTCCTGATTTTCAAGTTTTACTGCCATCAGTATGATCACTGTAGTTTAACTCCAGAAGAGATTAACCTGCTCAGAGGCAGATAAAGGAGTAACTCCAACCGATTGCTTTATGATTGCTCTGACCTTTGCAGGGGCTTAGAGAAATCATTGAGCAGTCTGATATTATATAATGTATCTTTTCCACAACAAATATATTTTTTCTAGATGGGACGTGAAGCCAATTGACCAAGGGTGTATCTTTAATATGCATCAAATACATGTGTGCATGAGACCACATAGATGTAGACCAGTTTCTTGTGAAGAAAGACCACTTAATTTACCAAAATATCCAGATAGTGACTTAACATTCCCCAGCTTATGCATTTTAAATCCTTACTCTCAGTTCAGCTGGTTTGACTTTCAGAGACACATATCTTCTTAGCAGCAGCTGAGGATCATGGGTTACAGCCCCTTTCCTGACACATGACAGAGGGTCCAGCATACATGCATTACTGGAGTTGTTAGTACTGATGCCTATACCGAGTGTGTGCTATCCACAGCATATACAGACTGCAGAGTGGCCCATATCTAAGAGGGCATTCAGTGGGCTGCCACAGCTAGCATGATTCAGCTGGACCACAGCATCCTCCTTCCCCATCTCAGGCAGTTCCCAGGAACTGGACATGACTGGTTTGATGGACTAAATGAAGTATCTGCAGACCTCAAAAACTGATGAACTTGGGCTCACAATCTTGTGCAACGCACTCAAAGATCGCAGAGAAAAACATGTATGAGGGAGAAAACTTTCTATTTACAAAATGAGTTCATCAGAACTGATGTTTTTTCTAGTAAAAGCTCTTGTACATATGAGCTCAATTTGATACTGCATTGTTTAGTGGCAGACAGAGATAATACAAAACATAATGCAATTTACCGCTTCATTTCTTCATAAAGTCTACCCAGAAACATTTACTGCTCCATGTTACAGTAGAGGAGTTTAGCAAAATGAGTAAAGTAGGGAATCTGCAAAACTATAAATAATGCTCTCTTTCCTAAATAATATTTTACATTATAGTGAAATAACCTAAGAAAAATTCTTTCGCATATCATATCTTACCTGAATTTGTCTAAAAATTTCTAAACTTGAGTTAGTCACCCTGGACTAGATTTGTACTTACTGTTTTGTCTGTTGACAACCTGGACAGCTCAGTCTGCTTTGCCTGTGGACTTTGACAACTGAGAAAAACTTGAGCAAGTGTAATTTTCAGCTTCTGATTTTGATTTTAATTACAACATTGGAAGTGCTGAATTTTGCTCATTTCTTCTCAGTTGTCAATCACAAAGGATATGATTAAAACCAAGAGATTTTCAAACAAAACAACAAAAATGCTTTATGGGTTTAGTCTGCTTTCCAACTTTTTCACTTTGAAAAGCAAGATTCTGTTACTTCAGTCACAAAACGCAGAATACCATACATATCCTTGGTCACAAACTGTAACCTCCTTTAAGACACTGGAGAGAGAGAACATATAACCTTGCTTCTCTAGTACCCTCCAGCAATCCCCTCAATCACCAGCCAGCCATGAATTTTGGGGTTGAATCTTGTTTGGTTTTTTTTTCTCCTTTTCAACATCAGTTTTGGAAAACTCATTTCGCTTTTAATACTTCTGTTAGAAAGGGTAGCTACTTTAACTGTTTCAGTTAATATGCATTTTGGGACACCAAGTAGTCTCTCTGTAGAGTACTGCAGACGAAGGTTAGCACCATTTGTTCTGTATTCTGCTGCATAGTGTAG
Source organism: Strix uralensis (assembly GCF_047716275.1). Classification (NCBI taxonomy): domain Eukaryota; kingdom Metazoa; phylum Chordata; class Aves; order Strigiformes; family Strigidae; genus Strix; species Strix uralensis. Next base: position 81,190,089 of record NC_133973.1, read on the forward strand.
ATCTACCTTTAGCTATTGTTATAAAAATGGATTGAATTCAGACTAAAGCATACATTTCCCAATTCAGTACCGAATGTAAAAGACAGAAGATGAATGATAAACTCAGAGTCAAAGGTGTTACTTCACAAGAAGACCTCAAACTTCACTGAAGATATTCCAAAACAGAAATTGAAAACATTTTCAGGAATACCTAAATTTGGGCAGTCCAAAAGATGATAGTTTCAGAAAGATATGAGAATGAGATAATAAAAACATGGAGGTAGATAGAAAACCAGTCTGCAACCATAAAGATCACTTGCAGCTACTACCATCATTGTTCCTTTTGATTTCAGATGATTTGAATCTACTGCCCGTTGACAGGTGCTCAGTATTGAGCAAAGAAGTTGGTCCTCAATCAGAAGTCCAGTTTTAATGGTTCAAAAATCTATATGAAGTTATGCAGCTTAGTTTCAAGATAAAGTTATTAAAAAAAAGCAACATTCAAAAGCTAGTGGTTGATAATTTATCCCAAATGTTGGCAATTTATCTGTAAATGCTTCATTCCTGATGGTTAAACTTGCCATCCTTTTATGCATAGGTACTTGCTGACTTAAATAGGTCTACATTACTTGATTCAGCAACTTCAATGAAGTTCAAAAGCAAATCATAAAAGATGCTACATGCAGTTTTCAGTTTGTGCAATAATGATGCAGAACCATTCCTAGACCTAAATCATACGCTCATCAGTAGTAGCTCTACACTACCTTACAACCTAGTCATCTTCAGTGTGTGATGCTCTCAAGTTCAAAATTCATGTAGGAACATTTCAAAATAATGGTCAATTAACACTGAAATCCTTTAAATACTTCATCCATATTAATCCCAAATGAGTATATCATGATTAATGTTATTAAAACAAATTCCAAAGGATTTGGTAATGATTAAGTTGTTATTGTAGAGCATTACTATTATTTTTACATATTTGTGTGTTTTTTGCCTGCTTTCTATGCTGTATCTTTGAAACCTCATCTCAGAGTGACCTGAAAGTCACATTACTTTGCATGCAATATGATGTAGTGAAATAAATAATCTGCAATACAAAGTATGCAATACAAAATATAAGATTACTGCTGACTGAAGAGTTGCTGTATTAAGAACAGGATCTTATCTAGGTGAAGTAGCTGAGGTCCAGTGCTGTATTTTCCAGTGACAGTGACCCAGCCTGACGTAAATGAGGTGTGATGCCTAGATGTCTAAAATTAGGTGAGGTAAATACAGGCCCTGGAGTCTAACCTGAATGTCACTAATCTGGCAAAATTCTTCCTGACTTCAGTGGTGACCTTCTTGTTTCCCTTCCTGGTCCTCTGCTTATCCTGCTCAATGCTTTAAAACTGTTAAACTATCTGTGTGTGCATATGTTCTGGAACAGGAAAGTAAGAGGCAAGTGTCTTGACTCAGCTTGCTCCCCCCGCCCTCCCCCCCCCCCCCCACCACCCCCCAAGCTTCAAATCTGGATCATTCTGACCTGAATGCTTTGTCTGAAATAAAGCATTTGGAACTTCATTGCCTTTGTTCTCCTCTTTAAAGAACACGGTGGTATTCAACTAACAAATATGAACCAGAGATAATGCCTCTTTTATAAATTTATCATTAGGTCCTTTGTATTTTGAGCAGAGGTTGCAGAATTCTTAGTCTGAACATTTTCTTAGCTTACTCTGAGTAAGGTTAGCTTAGCTTCAATAGAACTTAAGAGCAGCGATAAATCATATAGTGAAGATGGCTATAGTATGAAAATTAGAAAAAATTATCTGTGTAGAAATGGAAAAAATTAGTCAATGTTAATAAAAATGTAAACAATAAAGAGTCTACAATAACCACACCTACAAAAAATATCATTACGACATTAATGAGAATTCCTTTCCAATGGGTTTGTAACTCATACAGAAGATCATTAGAGTCTTTTACTAACGGTGAAAATCCATACACTGAAATTCAGGTTTGCATCCACTAGATAGAGTTTCTAGAGCATCTATGAGTATTTGATAAAAATACTGGGCCCTTAACATTTCTCAGGAATATATTCTAGAAAACCCTTGGCTGAAAACATTATAAAAGCTGCATGATTTTTTTGATTAGTTACCAAAAATATTGTTATTACACTGTAGCTAAACTCATGACCATGGACTATAAATCAGGCACAAGTGTTCCAGAGAAGCATATGAAAAATTATTATTATTATCTAGAAATCAAGAAACGATACAGGTAGAATGAAAATGTACTGGATTCAAAGTTTTGGAAAGTGGCAAAATGTTTTCCTAAAATTCAAAAATGTAAGCTCTACCTTTCTTAATAGCAACAACTTTGTCAAGAGATCAAAGTTAAGGATATTGGAAGATCTATATGAAATTTGCATGTATTTACCTTCATAATGAACTACGTACTGTAAAAGCATGAAACTTTTCTTAAAAAATTAGAATAAGAATTATCATGGAAATAATGTCAGTGACCATTAAAGGCAAACTGAAGTCATCTATGGTTCAATTCTAAACATGTTTCTTCTTGTATCTGTATCAGGAATTTTTTTCACCTAAAATAAGAACTTGCCTTTGTCATCACAGAACTGTGTCATTTGGTATTGTTTTTTTTTTTAACTTACCAATTTTTGAGTTCTCATCCTGCTTGCTGATTCAGCTTGTCCTCCCCTCCCACCCATTTTGGTGGAAATTTAATTAGACTTGTCTTTATTCCATTGTCCATGTCATTACTAAAAGTGTGAAATAGTACAAGATCGAGGACAGATTCCTACTGAGCACACATCAGCTTGACAGGAACCAGTACACTCTGCAGAGCTTCCCTACTAATTACACACTCACATAATAGTAGTGTAATTTTTTTTTTAATGCTTTCTTATGAAAATGTCATGTGAAATAATGTCATAAGATTTATTTGTCAAGACAGATGACATGTCCTGGTTCATCCTCTTCTCAAGAACTGTTATTCTGTCACAAAAGGATATTAGACTGGTATTACACAATTCCTCCTTGATAAATTCATTTTGGCTATTACTCATCTCCCTGCTATTCTGCAGGTGCTTACAGTTCATTTGATTTGATTATTTGTTCCAGTATATTTTTTTACAAAATTTAAATTATGCTGATGGGCCTGTAATTCCCCAGCTCTTCCTTCCTCTCCTTTATAAAGGCAGGCACTGAGTCAGCTCTTTTTGAGTTTTCTGAAACTTCCTCCATTCTCCACAACAGAGAACTGCTAATGAATCTTGAGAATGCTTCATCTAGTTACTTAAATACTATACAATAAACTTCATTAAACCCAGCTCATTTAAAAATATCTAATTTATCTATGTGCTCTTCCAGAAGCTCTTTTATCATTCCAATCTGGCATTTCATCCCTTTCCTAGGATTAGTAGTTGTGTTAACTGAGTACAATAGCTCTAGTTAAGGAAAACTGAAAAAGATATTAGATATTTTTGCAGGTTTAACACCATTTTTCAATTTCTCTTCTTCCCTGTTTGATAACATATCAACCTTTTTTTTTTCTTGCTCTTATTATTAATATGTTTATAAAATGATTTTTAGTTTCCTTTTATGTCCTTTTTTATGTCATGCATAATTCTGTCTTGGCCTTTCCAGTTTTATCACCCTTCATAGTAATGCTACTTCATTTACACTAATTTGGTAATTTGACCTAGTTTCCACTTTCTGAGGGATTTTTTTTCCTGGGCCTTAGGCCACTGAAGTCAAAGCTTACTTAAGGGAGCTAATTCCTAGGCTTCACAAGTATTGAGATGGTTTGTGCTTCTCCCTTAAATATAATTTCTAGGGGGAACTGCCAGTGCTTGTAAATGTTTTTCCCTTAGATTTATTTGCAATGAGATCTGACTCATCAGCCCTACTAGTTTGTTCTCTTATAATTTATTGGTTTTATTATGATCTGCACTTTCCGTTCCTTGATGTAATAAATCATTCTATGTCCTCACTAAGCAGGTTAAAGAAAGTGAGAGTAAACCCCCTTTATATTTTCAACTATGTTTTTTCTAGGGACTTCCTGCTAGCTGGCTTCAAAGAACCACAGAGCAACTGAGGTTGGGAGGGACCCCTGGAGGCCGTTAGTCCAAGCTTCTCCTCAAGACAAGGTGAATTGCAAAACTGGATAGGATTGCTCATGACTCCAAGTCAGTGGACTTTCAAAAATCTCCAAGGAAGAGGTTGAAGTTGATTCCACCACCTTTCTGGGCAGCTTCTTCTTATGAGAAACCACTTTTGCTCTAAATTATTGTTATTCCTTATACTCAGTTGAAATAGTTTGTATTTCAGTTTGTGACAGTTGCTTCTTGTCCTTCCATTATTCACTTCTGAAACAGTCTAACTTAATTTTCTCTATAACATCCTACAGGTAGTGACAAATTGCTGTTAGATCGTCCTCAGCATTTTTTTATCCAGGCTGAACAAATAATTTCTCTCTGCTCACCCTTGTACACCATTCTCCAGCCTCTCAATAGTCTCGATGGCCCTCCAGGGGACACTGTCCAGTTTGCCAGTATTCCTTACCATAGGGCCCAAAATGGGATACAATTTCCCAGGTGCAGTTGGACTGGTGTCAAGCAGAGGGATCGATCAGTCCCTATTACCAGCAGGCTATGCACTTCTTACTGCAGCCCAGCAGGCACTTTAAGCCTGAAATGTTGTGAAGGTCCACCACAAATTCACACACAGGTTTTTATCGGTCCAGACCCCAGGTCCTTCTTCTCCAGAGCTGCAATGCAGCAGCTGGTCCTGTGTGTATTACTACATGGAGTTGCACCAATCCAGGTGCAGGACTCTGTGTTTAACTGCATGAGATCCCCGTGGGTCCACTCCCATGGCCTGCTGCAACCCCTCCGAACGGTGGCTCTGCCCTCCAGCCTGTCACCTGCCTTCCCTCCACTTCGGTGTTGGCCACAGACGTTATCCAATCACCCAGCTGCCAATGAGCATACTAAACAGTATGAGCCCCAGTCTCAGCCCTGAGAAACAGACAGCGGACACGAGGACTTGGTACTGCTAATCGCAGCTTTTGCAGCCTGATGGTTCAGGGAATTTTCCCCCCACCCCAAAGTCTATCCCTCCAGTCCACACTGCCCTGATTTGGCTACTGGCATACTGCTTAGACCACCTAGCTAAAGTTAAGGTAAACAAAACTCGTTGCTCTCCTGTTGTACACAGAGACAGCTATTTCATCATGCAAGGCAATCAGGCTAATCCAATGTGGTCTTTGCTTGGCAAATCCATGACGGCTGCTCACAATCATCTTCTTGCCTTCATATACTTGTAAATGGTTTCCACAATGGCTTGCTCCATATTTTGTCCAGGGACTGATGTGAAACTGATTGGGGTATAGCTCCCCAGATCCTCTTTTCTATTTATTTTTTTACTGGATGTAACATTACTTTCTTTCATGGGGATGTCCTCCAGTTGCTATAACCTTTCAAAAATGCAGTGACCTCACAATAACATCAGCCAGCTGCCCACCACAGATTTACACCTGTCCAGCTCACCTAAAAATTCTTTAACTTAATCTCGATCTCTGGTGGATAGTACCTTTCCCTGAAAACTTTGCTCCTCTACCTGACAGACCTGAGATAAGCCTTCCCAGCACACATCCAGCACAAGGGAGGCACTGAATACTCCAGTCTCTTCCCTGCCCTGAATCACCATGTTGCCTAACTCGATTTTCTGCAAGCCCTTCCACATCTTGCTGTGTTCCTCTCCTAGCCCATGGCTGGAGTTTGCTATTAACTGAAAATTTATGCTTTGGATAATTGAAATAGCTGTTCACAAAACATCCTCATCCCCATGGACAGGAAGGTCACATTCATCAACTTCTAATTTTCAATGTACAGGTAATGGTATTAAAATTGTAAACCTAATTAAATTTTTGTTACTATTATTTGCAGCTCACTGTACAAAACTTAGTTTCAGAGTAATCGAATTTGTTTCTATTATGAAAAGACCCTTTTTTCTTTATTATTCTTGTTTTTCCTCTTTGTTCCAAACACTTCTACAAAGTTCCTAGTTGTCTGTCTGAATTTGTTGCTTAACTCGTTCTATATAACCTCATTTGCTTTAGTGGTAAACTAGCATATATTCTTGCGCATAATGACTGAACATTGGCCATTTCTGAGTCAGTCTTAAAAGGGAAACTGGGATACTGCAAACCATCTACTCATAATACTGCACTTTAAAAAGCTTTTAAAATTTCCTCCAGGCAACTGCATTACCTGCCAGAGGCTACTATGTTAAAGATTCATCACAAAAATGATCCTGTTATGGCAAAGAGAAACCTAATTTTCTAACTTTCATCTGAAACCTAAACCAATAGTAAAACACCAGATATAAGACTTTACTATTGAAATATCTTTGTTAACACATAATCTCTATGGCATAATCTCACATGAAGGATGTAGCTGAGGCACCCATACCTAAAATGCATAATTACCTTTGCTATAAAAAGATGTTTTATTTTCTTTATAATAAAAAGCCATTCTATTTTCTTTGTAAAACTGAATATTCACTTCAGCACTAGAACCGGAATAAAGGGTCTATAAGCCATGATATAGTGGGGTTTTTAAGGAAGCATCATCTGAAGTTACTTTTTTCCTCACCCATATGCAGCTTTAGATATTTTGCAAGAATTTTGCCAACCACTGGAAATAAATTAATAAATGCCACAAGTTAAAGTAAATGACAAGGAGGTAAGGGTGGACCCAGGAACTTGAAGACAGCCTATGAGGTTGCTTAACTCTCCCAGGACAAGGCACATCCCAGAGGCTCCCTACCCTGCCACCGACAGCAACTGACTGTGCAGTCCAGATTGATGGACACCTCTGGGTACAGCAGCATTAATTCATTTTCATCAGTCATAAATCAGACTTTTCCACTGCAGGTCACAGAGTTCAAATCAGGACTGGAGCCTGCCAAAGCAGCTAGAAGTTGTCCTGTGAAGTACATCTGCTGTCCCTCTTTTTTTCATGAAGACTTCCCCGGCACATTGTGGACAGGTCATCAGAATTTTCTAAATTACAACAGTCTAGATGTGTTGGTTTGTGTCTGTTGTAGAGGGGCTTTAAAATTTCTGTAAACTTTTATTTTTCAGCAGAAATGATAAAGATACTGCAAACAAAATTCAGCCATCGCTTAAACCATACCAAGGAGCAAACATGCTTTTTCCTTCAGATGTTCCTCTGATTTTTTTTTTTCTTGGTTTACAGGGAGGTTTAACTCTTGAATGCAAAAGAAAACTATTTAGGAAGTTAAAAATTTCTTTATGTGGATGGCAAATCCTAGTGTTTGACAAAGATTTCTCAGGTTTAATAACAGGAGTTCATTTAAATGTTTAAAAGAATCCACATCCAACTTCTAAGTCTCAGCAGTATCTACCTAATCTGTAGCTAGTTCATTTAATGCCAAACATAATTTAGAAACGCTGCTAAGTGAGAAGGAAGTAATTTAACCAGAAGTTAACCAATGATTTCCACTGAAAAAAAAACCTGAAAAAATGAAGACATAGTAAGCAAAGTACTTTTTTTTTTTTTTGTTTAACTTTGTTTTTTCAAGCTTTATTCTGCTGCATAAGGCCAATGCAATAATAAAGACTGATTTCCTGTGGCAATCATCATCTTCAAAGGGAACTAAAATGAATGCATATATTCTGGAGCCATACTGATAAAAAAGGCTCAGACAATCCCCATTATTTCAAATAATGTTGAACTATGATATCCAAGAAGGGTTTTCAACTTATTTCTATCTATTCACTTTGGATTAACATAAATATGCTACTTTCAAGTGTTACTATCCTTATGCAATGTACTTATATCAATATGATTACTATCTTCAGTGAAAGGTTTAATATCAACATATATGTCATTACTGGAAATGTTTCAATTTATATTAAAAAATGAAACTGTAAGATCAGCAACAACTGCCTCAACTAAATCAAATGATTCTTCCCGCAAGCCAAATATAAACGTTCTCATTTACTGAAGTTACACATCTTTTTCATAGCAAAAACTGAGCCACTCAGCTTCATTTCTAAAATTATCCTTATCAACTTTGCTGACTGTCTTTACACAGGGCTTATATGTAGTTTGAAAGGATCTCTTCTGAAAGCACTTGCTCCTTTATAAAGGTAAAGACAATTTAAAATTAGAAAAATAGAAATTTATATAATATCAGTGATTCCAATTTTTTACTTGTGTATGGTATCTCTGTACATATTGACATTGCAGTCTAACAATACTCCAGTTAGGTTACTGTTATGTTTTGGACACGATGATTTCCTTTCACAGCTGAGGAGAAAAAAAAAAAAAAGTGTATTTCTAATTGCTAGACTAAATAGTTTCAATTTTGACTCTAACAAATTAATGGAATAATATATTTGGAAAATCTTTCCTGACGGATCGTAATAAAAGGTGTTAAGAAAAGAAACCTGAAGCAGAGGATTCTTTCTCTGTCTGAGGGAAATAAGAAAACATGGCTCCCCAAATCAATAAGGAAGACTACAGCTAGGTCTGAAGAAATCCAGTGAGGAGACCCTATGGGAAAATTTTACATATTTATGTATTTTTTGACACTGTGAGAAATCAAAATTCCAGTCATACCAAAGATTTGTTTTTGAAATAGGGTCAGAGGCAAAAGGAGAATAAGGCAATAGACTACAGTAACATCTGAAAAGCTCATGTAAGTCTCCTGACACAAGGCTCATAGATATGACACAGACATTTTGGGAGCACCCCACCCTGCTTGACCACGACACCAAGTAGCTGAAGGCCAGGCAGAAAATACAGGACATCTCAAACAGATCTAATGTCTACACGGGACATGTGAGTTGAACCCCAGATGGTGCAAAACATGTTGAAAAAGAACACACGAAATGTTGCTGATGTTTCTTTAATGACCCATGGGACAATGCTTACAGTGCTCACAGGGCATGGCATGACTCTGGGGAAGTTCTAAATAATTGTGCAGACAACTAGAACACAACATGAACCTGGTGAGCCAAAGAAATCTACTAATGCAGTCCTAAGTGTGATACTTAAGAAGGGGTGTCAAATATAACACCAAAATGACAACAGCCTGGAAACTCAGCAGTGCAATAGAAAGGGTCTGTGGGTTTATGATGGATCCTTAAATGTATGTGAGTCATCACTAACTGTACATAACACTGCTGAAGGAAAAAAGCAGTATCACTTTGGATTTGTTAATAAATACTTTATATGAGTCACTGGAAGTATTTACTTTCTTATACTTAGCACTAGTGGACCTTTTCCAGAGAACTGTCAGTGTTTTGGGGCATGTTAGTCTAGACAAATTGGAGAGCCCAAGTGAAAAGAAGAAGATACTAAAAGACCAAACCATGTAATTTTAATGAAGGAAATCTGAAAGGAGCCCACGAAGTGCAGCTGAGAGAAGATGGCAGCAGGAAGGGGCAAGGGAAAAGGCGTTTGACTAGAGTAGGCAGAAGATGGCGTAGAGAACACAGCAATCAATTGTTCCTTGTGGCCATGGTGGATAAGAAGAGATTATCTTAATTTGCAGCAAAGAAGATTTATGTCTGATCTCAGGAAAAGCTTTCGCAGTTTAAGAACAGAATATACACCAGCATCTGTCACATATGGATGTACTTGATCCTGCTTCCAGTATAGGTGATGAATTAGATGATCTCTTCAAGACAATGCAAGCTTTACATTTCCATGATTTAATGATCTCAGCTGTTAGAGAAACTTATGAGTTGTGATATGAATATTTGCTTATAAAAAATAGCTTCCACTGCAATTTAGCTGCAACACCAAATTCTAGGATACCAATTAATAGGTACTAATAATGCAACATTCCTGAATTAGGATTGTAAACCTTACTGTTCTTTATCCCATTTCTAATCCTGTGAACCACTCAGCCTTATGTCTGGATGGATGTTTCAAAGCAGGATTTCTGTTGACAAACACTGTCAGTACTGTCACCAAAAATGCTCAACTCTTAACCAAAAAATAACACCATTAGAAAGTTTATATGCAAGGCTAATAAATTATGGTTACCCCATAGTTTCTGATGTGGTTTATCTCATCTGTTCATGACTGTGATGTGCTTTTTTTCAATGTTACTTCCTGCGGAAGTAGCTTAAGTATTAGAACAGTATCAGATAAAAACCATATATTTTCCTATCCGAAATGCATACCTCAAGAAAAAGAAGATGGGAATTTTACAGCAATGGAGTTCCTTGAATTTAGTGGGAGCAGCAACTGAGGACTCCTGATGAAGGAAAGTTTTTTCGGAGTTACTGGTGTAAATTAGGGGCACTCTGTTTTTGACAAACCAGAGTGGAATAGCTTCAGAAAAAGGCAAAACACCTTTTGAAGGACAAGACTTACACAGTATAGGCTAACTCAATATTAAGGTAAGTGAATGGGTTTTCATAAGTGCCACTGAACTAGAGACCTGTATAATACCAGTGGCTGGATGCAGACACACCGACAGGTTCTGCTCCCTGTCCTAAAGTCCATTTTCTAGTCCCTTTGTAGATTGGTGTCAACTGAATGGACTCTCTTCTCCATTCTCCTCAGGATCTGGTATGTTTTAACTCTTCTTCTCATGTGTGATCTCAGAATAGAAATAGTAATTAAAAAAAACCCCAAACCCACACGTTCTCTACTTTGAAGGGAATAACTACTGTTCGTGTGTTGCCTGGACCACCCTTTTCCTCCTGCCAGTTTCCGCACTTCCCTGGTGCTACTGCTGCTGGCCGCTGTGCCAGCACTACCACTGCCCCAGCTCTCCCGAGAAGCAGACAGTCATTGGTACAAATGATACTCTTCTGCTGGTGGATGAGCACATTTCCTCTGCAATAAGCTAAATTTAATTCTGAAATTAATTCCCATATGGAAAGGAGGGTACGTAATAGCCATTTTACTGCCCACCGCCAGCAGCTAATTGCACAAATATACATGCAAAGCATATCTATGCACCAGTAAAATCTGTTAAAAGATGTATGGTTTATTGCTAATTCACAAAACATTTGGAGAATTAGAGTAATAAGTATAAAACAAATTATATATTTTCATCTTATCAGGCAAAATTAACGTCTGCCTTCTAACATATTTGTCAACTTCTTTCAGGAGAAAAGCCTATTAATTTCTGTAAAATGGCCCGAGAATTAACGCAGTATTCATCTGAAGGAGCTGAAGTATTCTGCTGTTAATAAAATCAACAAGCTTTTATCAGTGAGATCAGATGCCCCTTTCCTTCCTTAAACCAATATATTGTCAGGCCATATATGAACAAGATCCATGCTAGAAACCTTCAAACAAGTGAGAAAAGGCATAGCTACATGCAGACAATTATTAGGAAGCCCATCTGACTGAAAACCACACTAACTCTATAGAAAATGTTCAGTCTTTTATTGATATTGGGGGAGAGGGTGAGAATGATCCCTAAGCAGATACATTTTTCATCCACTAGCCCAGACTGCAAAAGGAAAATATTATTTGTATTCTCTTCATTAATGACATAATCAAGAAAGAAAACTAGAAGTAAACATATATTTAATATTCTATAAATTTCTCCTCCATCAGAGAGCATCAGCCTTTTAATTTCAGCTCCCATACAGTTTTGTGGCTGAATATTTTTATTTGTACTAAGGATTTAGGGAACTTTCTGTTTAGCAGGCATAAGTGCTCCACAATGATTTTTAGCTAAACAATACTGACAAAAGCTTATATTTTTCATAATCTAATATCATTGTTCAATTTGTAACTAATCAATGCAGTAAATGCACCTTTCTTACACATAGTTAGGCCACCACAAAAAAAAAAAAAAGCTTTTAATCTTTTGGTTATTACTCTGTAATCCATTTTACAGAAATATTTGGATTGTATAATGATTCACTATACTGTCAAATGAGAGCAAATTTACTCTTATGCAATATATAAAAGCACACAAAAATAAATAAAATATGTAAGAAAGAGGACCTGAAAAATCTCTGAAAGCTACTTTCATACAATATTGGTTTGCATTTTACATATTGTATGCAAATGTTCCCCAAAACAATGTACAGAGCATAATATAGTTATTACAGCCAATAGAATTTCACATTAATCATATGAAACCACACTATTAGAGACCATTATTTACACTATAGACTTTCTCATAATTCTGCACTTTTATTGTAAACATAAGCTTAATAATCAGTTTCCTCTTGCACAGCTTTCCAATCGTGACTATTAGATTATTGCCTATTTCAAAGTTCATAAAAGAATAGTTAGCTACAATTTGGTTTTATAACTACTTTAATATATACATATATAGTAAGGGATTTTTAATCTGTTAGTTTTTCTCTGGTCTCTCACTTGAGCAGAAAACTTATCTGAGATACATTATAACTGTTTCCTGGGTTAACTGGATCCTAGATATAGGTCTGTCAAAGACCTGCAGTGTCATGACACCTAGGACAAATCACTTAATCTTTCGATACCTCTGCTCACTGTATTTAGAATTAGACAATAACATTTCTATCCACTAGTGCTGTTTAAAGGAAGTTAAAACCTGTGTAGTTACATTTTACAACTAATTATTTTGTTACAATTTATGTAATTGCCAGTTTACAGTACATAATTGTTAATGAAAATAATGGTGGCTTAGAAGATGATACATCCACCAGCAGTAAAGGCAAAATAAATAGATTAGATAGATAGATAGATAGATAGATAGATAGATAGATAGATAGATAGATAGATAGATGGATGGATGGATGGATGGATGAATAAATGCTTGAGGATACCACAAATGGGGGGGATCTCTGAAAGCTGTGGACATACATGAGTTAAAGGTACCACTATCAAGGAAAATGCAATGACCAGTGCGAGCCAACTGCCACAGTAGTTACACAAGCTCCAGAGCCAGAAGTAGAAGAGTTTTATTACCACAGTGCTGCAACTGCAACAATCTGGTGAGACCGACAATGAAAACCTAATGCTTATCAGCTGCAGCACAAAACTGAGCCAGTGAAGGCTTTAGCTTCAAGGTAGTACAGCCATGTGCTGATATAGAATCTTGTATGATGCTACCAACTCATGTGGGGTCAGCTTGGGTACCCCAGGCTTCAGAAGGCCATGCTTCCACATTCTCGAGTGGAAAATTACCATTTAGTGATTCTGTGACTCTGAAAAGATCCTCAATGCTGCCCTAGAAAGCAGTCGGTCTTTTCAACAAGTGGCAGAAAAATGTCAGTAGCGGTGTTTTTGATAAGGATCAGTATTGCAGGTCTACAGAGATCAAGTGGAGAAAGCTGGGATTCTACAAGAATGTTGGACCAGATGGTCTTCTGAGACCCCTTCCAGCCTGGGATGTTGTAGGATTCTGCAATTCTAAAAAGACAAAATCAAACATGAACCTTCAATGTGAGGTTTGAACTTGATATCTATGCTCCTTCCCAACCCAGAACCTAGTCAGTTGCCAACCAGAAGGCCAAGAAAAGTCCAAAGGAAGTAGAGAAGGAAGACTGTACATTCATTTATTATTCCCTTCTTCCAAAACCAGATACGCCACAGTCTGACAAGAAAACCAGTGACTCTGTCAGCACCACAAACATTCTGGTTGACTTGGAAATAGCTCCTGAAAGATGAATGATTTGTATATGTATGATGTGGATAGCAAAGCAGGCCATGATGAAGAGGCAATGCTGCTACCTCCTCTTCTTCATCACACAGAAAGGCCTCTTGCCATTGAACAAACTTTAATTAAAATATGCAGCTAGCTCTGGTTGGTCAAGGGGCAGCAAACCAAATCCGGGGTGCTGAGGTATAGGGGAATCATTCTGATTCTCCACCGCCTTTGGTTCATACCCTGTTTATCCTGAACAGCCTGGAAGGCCTGGGAGAAGCTATGCATCTTTTTCCTGCAGTAAGGGTTCTGATTATTCTTGATAGGTTAGAAAAATTTTGTAAATAGCATTTGATCGTTGATATATGTAACGCTTTATCATAACTTCATACTTACCCAGAAGACATTTTGAAAATTGCTGTTCTTGGAAATGTCAATTTAGAACAGAAAATTAAACCGAAGAGTTTGTTGAAGAAATTTCAAATTGTTGGACATGTCTATTAAACTAACTTTAAAAACATGATCTCTTTGTTATCTATTATCTACACATGAATGGCATTACCAATCGGAGTAATAGCTTTCCTAAAACATGTTTCAGTTCCTAGTCCCTGTTTGAAGAGTATTATTACTACCTTCTGTAAGTATCAGATAGTATAATGGAATTTAATTCATTGTAATTGACTCAAACATTCTAATTTAGAATTATTCCATACCAAACCCACTCCTTTCTCTCATAAAGTATTGAAAAAGGAACGTGATTTTAAAAAACCACAATCTTTTCAGATTCAAGGTTAAATATGTCATTTTCTTGGCATATACTTGACATGTGGCCTTAAGTTTTCAGAAGATGCAAGTCTTATAAACTTTGCTGATTTGTTTACACTCATGCTGCATTTAACTCAATATATAAATGTTTGAAAATTAGTAGCTTGTAATGTTTTACATATCCTGAAAAACAGCTTGGATCTTGGGTTAGTTCCCTAAATATACTCAATCAGTCACTTAGTAACTAGTGCTTCTGTGTCACTAAAACATTTCCATTTCATTTAATAATATCTTCCTTCTACATTCCAATCGTATTTAAAATATTTTAGCAAGTAGGCTTACATCGGAATTAAAACATTACAACTTTACGTTATTTTGTCATTAAATGCAGAATCTGCTCAACTCAATCAATCCTCCCATAAACAAGCTGAAAACCGATTTTCAGAAGCACTCATCTTTAAATAGAATTTTTAGTTAGAAGAAAAATATCTCCTTAAATGATACCAAAAAATGTAGGTTATGTATGTATATTTGTCTCTATTTATGCAAAATACCAGTTAGCATTAATGAAGTGTTGTGTTTTCATCAGTGTAAAATGACAGATGTACTGAATGGGAACTTATCTGCCCCAATATTTATACCATAGACATCTACCTCTAAGGAATTCATCCTATGTACTTTTTCTAGTTATTGAAGAGAAGTAGGCATCTCATCCTAATGCCGACCAGATTAGCAGTGTTTGAGAAGTGTTTATTTCTTCCCATTAAATGGCATTTACAGTCACTGCGCTGTTCATCTATGATGCGGACATCTAAAGTCAGGTGAGAAGAGTTCTTTTTGTGTCCCTGCTACTTTGTCATTACTCCTTAGCCAACGTAAGTGAGCTTCTGGCAAAGGCAGTGTACTTCTGAAAAGCACTGTATAAACTAATACATTGGGAATACTTTGCGAAGATAGAATTTAAAACTTTAACCCACTTATTAAGCTATAAGAAGAAAATCAAGGCTTTGACTTACTGGTAGTCCCCAGTGGGTTTCTATAGCTACTAAAAATTTTTATATCTAAGGATTTTAGACCTTTTGTTGCAACCTTTACAATGTAGAACATAAAGAGGGTAACAAGGGTATTCACCATTGACAGTTAATAGACCTAGCGTTTTCATGGGCAAAAGGAAAAAAAATAAACCAATAAGTGCATCACCAATTCACAAAAATCAAATCCAACAAAATAGTTCTTCTTTGTTGACAAGGAGGCATAGGAATTACCCTCATGGGACACAATTCAGATGCACCAGCAAGCAGATTAAGCAATAGTTTCACTGATCCTCTTCTTCCTATAGGGTTTGTAAACAGGGAAAAGTGCAAACTGCATTGTTACTGTCCTGTGACCCTCCTTGCATCAAAAGGCCTCCCAGGACTGTGTCCTTGGAAAGTCCAAGGATTCTCTTCAGTGCTATTTTTTTAAAAGCAAAAAGACTAAGTCATAACAATAATTAATTTCAAAATATTGTCTTTGGAGAGCTTCCTGTGAAATGTATACAGTACACTGGAGGAACTCTAGTGAATAAATGGGATGAAATGGTAGTTAACAAGTACACTTATTTCTCATCAGTGCTTATAAAACATAATTAAACTCATCTTATCTTACAAAGCATCATCATTGATAATGCTTCCAATTTCACTTCTGGCAGAAGTGGTCCAACTATAGGCTTTTAGTATATGACAATGACCATATCACTAGATTTTATTACCTTACTTAAAACCCCTGTAACAAAAGATGAAGACAATCCTTACAAGAAGATTCAACATCAGCATTAAGAGCAAAATTATGTTCAAGAAGTGAGGAAGGATTATAAACAGATAACCTTGTAAAGCTACTGATGGAAAAATGTGTGAAAAGCAAATGACTGAAGTTCCCTGTATTATTTCTGAGAGTATGGAGAAAATATCAGCTATCACCTGAGACCATAGGCTATATCCTCAGCTGGTATAAAAGACTAACTTACTGATGCTGAAATACTCTAGTGAAAGACATAATCAAAAAAATATATTTTAAGGCACAACCAGCAAAAATGCAACAGCTGTACTCACATGGTTTTCCTCTCTAGATTCCAGCTGAAGTTTTTTATTCCTTTTCCTACATGTACATAAACATACTGTTGTTCTCAGCAAGATAACTTAATGCAGGAAAGATGATTAAACATGCAAACTATTCTAGTACTCAGTGTTGCATACATATTCAAGTATCTGAAATTTCAAATTTTAAACAGCTGATTAAAAAAATCTGAATTTGTCTTATAATTTTTAATTTTTTTCTCATTAGTTATTTTCTACATAAATCCAAAATAAATGCCAAACTGCATAAATATAGGAATATTTTTAAAGAGACACACCTAAATGACACACCACAACTAGAGAAAATCTATTTGGGAAAAAAAATTCTACTTCACTATATTTTAGTTTTCCTCAACTTGGGTGTTTTTCTAAGGTATTTATGACAGTTCGGTATCAGAAATCATCCCAGTAATTCCTGGATAAGAACAAACATTTGCTAGTTAAAAAATCAGTACAGAAAACATTTGCAGATAATCCAAAGTTGTTGGAGACATAAAGTAATGAAGAAATAGGTCAACTATAAAGAATACCTAGATTTCTTGGTAACATGGAATATGTAGAGCAATGTGGATTTCAGAGGTTTATATTGAAGGTTGCATCCCAAAACAGATTAATTCAGATTATACTTACACGACAGAAGAATTACGTGAAGTTGAGAAGGACTTAAAATTAAACGTAAATAGCCAACTAAACATGTACTTCAAGTCTGATGATGCAGCTAAGACAGCAAATACTACTTTTGGATGTATTAAGACATTTACAACATTACTGAAATGTTACATTAATTTTGGTGTTCCCATTTTGGAAAGTAGCTCAAAATTTGTGTTGGGTTTGGTTTTTCTTTTTTTTAATTCAAAAGATTGAAGGTCAAGATTTTAAGTTCAAAAGTTTAAAGCTCTTTCAAAAGAGATCGTTAACAATAATTTTCCCCTGGCACACATGGGTAATGATACTGATAGGGCAACATCATATTCTTCTCTCAATGCAAACCTGATTTACGACTCCCACTGATGCTGTGATGCAGGGCTCAAGAGTACTTTTGTTAGGGATATCCCTTGTTACGTTCTTGAGAATTCAATATGGTTATTATAGCTTTAATTAAGAAACAGATTTTCAAAAATCTGTATTTCTAAGACCCATCAATGAATAAAGGTCTGAAATCGTCTTTGCTTTCTGAGAATTCTGTAAGAGAAGAACTACAAGTATTAAGAAAGAGACAAGAGACATTGGTTCATCCATTAACAAACTCCTTTACAAATAGTATTTATCTGTAATTCCTTTTTTATTTCAGTATCTGCTTCAGTATCTCATGTGAGGATCCTTTGTTGCTCTGTGATTAGATGACATAACCCCAAATTTCCCTTTCTCTTCCCAATTGCTAGTGAACACACTTCTAGGGATAAGGATACTGCCAGCACAACACAGGACAGTATAAACAGGAAAGTAAGTCTGCACATGTGGGATGTACATGTCATCACGGTCTCCTTTTTCTTTCCTTTCTTGCAAACAGTCTGTCACCATGGATCTCACTCAGTCTCTCTAATTTTGCTGTCTCTTTTGTTCAGCTCATCAAACCCTACTTACCCACACCACTTCCTCACCTCAAAAGAGGAAGGTCAAACAATAAGTAGAGATAAAAGAATAAGAAAAAGTAGGAAAAGGGTTAATTCTGGACAGAAGAACGATCTTCAAAACACTACAGGCAGTAGAAGGGAAGAATTGATATTTCCTTCACTGGCACAAAAAGGAAATTATTGTTTCTGACTGTATTGGGTGTAGGTGGCAAGGTTTTTGTAGATGTGGGGGGCTGCAGAGGTGGCCTCTGTGGCAAGAGGACAGGATGGGCATCTGCCTGCTAGCCAAGGTTAACCCACTAGCTCATGCATAGTCAGGGTCACCTGCTAATCTCACAATCTGAACTAAACTATCCCCAAGTCTCTAAAAAATCAAAGATATAACAATGTTAACCTCAACTCTGCCCTCTTTAATAACAGGGTCAGAACATTTCCACTACAGATGTTACAGAACAGTATAGAAGAATCATGGGAAAAGAAACCATTATGTGAAAGCATGTTGAGTGCATTAGGCACAAGCTAAAATAAAACCACTTAAGTATGGTTTCCACTCTATCTCTGAATCTGTTACTCATCAAAAGGCCTTGCGAACTTCATCACTTCTCCTTTGTACAAGGACACTTTTCCTCAACTGCCTTTATTTACATGTTGCTATTGCATTGATCTCTATCATCCATATTACTATTTTGTTATCCATCACAATGACAAAATGCCAAGCCTGTTTTTCCCAGTGTCCTAGGTTTGAATGAGTGGTGGGGGTTTTTGGTAGTGGGGGAGGGGGCCACAGCAGTGGCTCCCTTTGAGAAGCTTCTTGAAGCTCCCCCAGCTCCAAGTCAGAGCCACCTTTGCACCAAGGCCGGGCCAATTAGCTGTGCCTCTGTGATAACATATTTAACAAGGGGAACCTGGGAGGAGGAGTTGGAGTTTAACATCTTTATTGATGATCTAAACAAGGGAATCGAGTGCATCCTCAGTAAGTTTGCAGATGACACCAAGTTGGGTGGGAGTGTTGATCTGCTTGAGGGTAGGGAGGCTCTGCAGAGGGATCTGGACAGGCTGGAGCGATGGGCTAAGGCCAACTGTATGAGCTTCAATAAGGCCAAATGCCGGGTGCTGCACTTCGGCCACAACAACACCCAGCAGCGCTACAGGCTTGGGGAGGAGTGGCTGGAGAGCTGCCAGTCAGAGAGGGACCTGGGGGTGTTGATTGACAGCTGGCTGAACATGAGCCAGCAGTGTGCCCAGGTGGCCAAGAAGGCCAATGGCATCCTGGCTTGTATCAGAAATAGCATGGCCAGCAGGGACCCAGAAGTGATCTTAACCCTGTACTCAGCACTGGTGAGGTCGCACCTTGATTACTGTGTTCAGTTTTGGGCCCCTCACTACAAAAAGGACATTGAATTACTCGAGCGTGTCCAAAGAAGGGCAACAAAGCTGGTGAAGGGTCTGGAGCACATGTCGTACGAGGAGCGGCTGAGGGAACTGGGGTTGTTTATTCTGGAGAAGAGGAGGCTGAGGGAAGACCTCATCACCCTCTACAACTACCTGAAAGGAGGTTGCAGAGAGCTGGGGATGAGTCTCTTTAACCAAGTAACAAGCAATAGGACAAGAGGGAATGGCCTCAAGTTGCGCCAGGGAAGGTTTAGACTAGATATTAGGAAGCATTTCTTTACAGAACGGGTTGTTAGGCGTTGGAATGGGCTGCCCAGGGCAGTGGTGGAGTCCCCATCCCCGGACGTGTTTAAGAGTCGGGCTGACATAGCACTTAAGGATATGGTGTAGTTGAGAACTGTCAATGTCAGGTTAATGGTTGGACTGGATGATCTTCAAGGTCTTTTCCAACCTAGATGATTCTGTGATTCTGTGAGTCATGAGGAGTTGAGAGGAGAACATCTGTGCAAACCCTGAGGTCAGTGGAAGAAAGGAGGAGAAGGGGTCAGGAAGTTGCGCCAGTGCAGGGACTCCCCTGCAGCCTGTGGTGAGAGGGCAGGACTGCCCCCCCTGCCACCATGGAGGTCCACACTAGAGCACATGCAGACCTGCAGCCCATGGAGGACCCCACACCAGAGCAGGTGACTGAGCCCAAAGGAGGCCAGGACTCTGTGAGGAGAAGCAGCACCCGCTATTGTAGTTCATCACTGGGAGGATTGCAACATGCGGGGGTGACCCACATGCCTGTTGGAGTGACTCATGTCAGAGTTGGTTTGTGGAGGACTATGTCCTGTGAGAGGGCGACCACACCAGAGCAAGCAGATGATACCAGAAGTTCGCCCCATCCCGAGATGGAAGAAGAGGCAGGACTGACTGCACCCCCATTTTCTGCCCCTTGCGCCTCTGGGAAAAGAAGGTAGAGATATCAGCAGCAAAGCTGAGACTGGGAAGAAGGGAGGGGTGGAGGAAAGGTGTTTTTAAGATGTGGTAATGCTTCTCACTGTCCTGCTCTGCCTGCTAAGTGTTCTTGTTGTTAGTGTCTGTATGAAAGTTACGTTCTTTTTTTCTTCCCCTAATGAGTCTGTCTTTTGCCTGTGACTGTAATGGGTGAGTCATCCCTCCCTATCCATATCTTGATTCCTGAGATTTTTGCTCTATTCTCTCCTTCTCAGCGCTGGTGTTGCCCTGTGAGCTCAAACCGTGACACCCAGTGATACAGAATCTTAGTACCAAAAGTGAGATATGCTCAGTTCTTCATTAATATACACTTAGGTGTCTAAATATGAACAAGTTCCCACCATTGTAAACAGAGAGTTATGTATAGAATTGATTACTTCAATACAGGCATCTAAAGTCATTTGAGAAGCTGTGAGATATCCGTAACACATACATGGAGATGATACAACACAGATACAACACAGGCTCTATGGCAGACCTGTAAGCTTCATTAGTATTTATTAGTTTCTCATCAGAGGGGTGCTCTAGGCCACCTCAACTGGCACTGAGGAAACAAATTCTGCCCCTGATGTTCTTGAATACACAGGGGAGAATCTGGTTCCACTGCTACAATCTGCATCTGGGCCTGGGCCACATTTACTAGCCCTACATGCCTGCCTGATATGCCAGGACATCCCAAATGGCATTAAACACCTAATTTGAGGTAACTGAGTCCAATTCCACCCTTACTCACAAAGTTCACTTGCAGACACCTATATTTAGGTGACAATAATTGTAAGTGTCAGGCTTCCATTATGGTCTTAATACATCATTCACAACACTGACAACCTCCTTCAACCAATTCCCCCACTATTCAGTACATTTGCACTTAATACTGTGAATGGAAGATGGAGCATCAACAATGTATATGCTGCAAACTCAAATACTTGGCATACAACATAATTAATTTCATTTCTACTTAGGTATACTATTGTACAATTATTACTGCTCCCAGTAACTACTGGATGATTCAGGCAGACTCTGTTAGAATACTTTGGGGCATACTTGCAAGTGTTTTTCATAATTTGAAGTCAGCATTACTTTAATTCATCACTTTCTTGTGTTCTAAAATGCACTACTATACTGTATGAGAATTAAAGTAATTGAACTCAAGAGCTGAAAATGCCCTTGGCAACCCTAACTATGGTGTAGACTTTTGGACAGCTAATGTACACTTGATAAAAATCACAAATCAACATTACCACCGGACTGTAAAAGTGCAACTTTGCCCAAAGGTAGAGGCATGCAGAGACCTGGACAAACTCTTGATGCTTCTATGCTTTCTTCTTCCCATCACTGCCTGCGCATAGTCCTAAATAAAGTCTCAGCTGACAATTATACAGCTCGCCAGCTCAAAACCCACAACTTGCTTGTACAAGGAGAAACAGAACATCAAAAACTATTAATTACCATAATGTCTTAAGACTCTCACAGGGTGGTTTTTCAAATCAGCTGGCCATCTGGAGTCACCCACACTTTTATATAAATTCTGGGCATTCTCTTGATGGTCATCTGTTGGTTTAGTTTTTAGTCAACAGGTTTTTGGTCAACAATTAGAGCCATCTGTGGCAAAACACTTCAAACCTTGATAATTATGCAGAGAGTAAAATGGTATGCAGAAGATAAATTATGCAACAAGCAAGCAGGAAAATGATGTTTCAGAAAAAGAGACTGTGGCAAGCGGAAGTGCAGACAGAAGGGATGAAGTGGAATGAGTATGGCAGAAAGAAAAGGCATGGCAGAAAGGGAGACCAATGGAGAAAAAAGAAAGAACTGTGAGGGAATTCTAGGATGGCAGAAGTTACAGAGTTGGGCAGAAAGGGTGTATTTCACCAGTTAAACAAAATAGATGCAGCTATCCTACCAGCAAAACTCATAGCATCTGAGTAACTGAAAATCTGGTGGCGCCTAGAATGGCAGCTGAAAACTGGCTGAGAATCAGTAAACCCAACACATCTGAGATTCTTGAAGACTGATGACACCAGCATGAGAAAATGTTATTGGGAGTACTGGATGTATGAATAACAAATCAATACAAGAAAATGATAGAAATTTTGCAAATGAAAATTTGTTGATCATATAATTGCCTATGAATTATGTTTGCAACTCTACTTGTGATAACAACGTACGGAGAGATGTAATCTACAATACCAAAGGGAGCAGGGATGAGAGTTGGAAAGATGAACCCTTCCTACAGAAAGATGTAGGTCCTTTTTATTATAGGCATATGTATTTATTATTTCTCTCCTCAATACTTTTCAAGGTGTAACACACTGCTACAGATTTATTGATTTTAGCTGGTACAGGCACTTTGTAATGGAAGTAACGACCCCAATACATACTTGGAGAATTAGTCACACTTTGTAAGCCAGATACTTCATGTTACTACTGTCAAAGATATATTCTTCAGGCATCAGTATATTCAATGTTACTGTTGATGTTTAATTAACTAAGAATTACATCAATCTAATAGCCTCAGTTTGATTGAATTCAGGTTGATAATGTTAATTTTCCATCATTTACATTACCTTAACGTACCTCCACAAGAAAAATTGAACTTTTACAATATTTCTATGGGTGATATATGTATTTTGTCTAAAAATTAAGGAAACAGAAGGAAAATACTAGCCCACTGTTGAACAGAAGTGAATTAGTCACTAGCAATGCTGAAAGAACAGAGGTTCTGAACACTTTCTTCACCTCTGTCTTTATCAGCATTGTTGGGCCCTAGGCCTTAGAAACAAAAATCCAGGTTGATGCAAACACAGACCCACTGTCAGTGAAGGAAGAGTTGGTATGCAAACTATTACAGGATCCTGACCCCTACAAATTGATGGGCCTTGACAATACTCACCTGAGCATGTTAAAAGAGCTGGCTGATGTCATTGCGAGGCCTCTCTCCATAATCTTTGAGAAGTCATGGAGATTGGGGGACATCCCAGAAGACTGGACGAAGGCTAATGTCACCTCCATCTACAAGAAGGGCTTAAAGGAGGATCCAGGAAATTATAGGCCCATCAGTCTTACTTCAGTCCCTGGGAAAGTCATGGAACAAATTCTTCTGGGGGCTATCACAAGTCAAATAAAGCACATGATTGGGAAAAGCCAGCACAGATTCACCAAGGGCAAATCATGTTTGACAAACCTGATCTTCTAAGACAAAGTAACCTGCTTAGTTGTTGTGGGACAAGCAGTGGACATTGACTACCTGGATTTCTCCAAGGCTTTTGATATGGTTTCCCACAGCCTCCTCCTAGAGGAAGTGATGCGTTACGGTCTAGACAAGTGGTCTGTGTGGTGGGTGGGGATCTCGCTGACAGGCCGCACTCAGAGGATGGTGGTGAATAGCTCCTTTCCATACTGGCAACCTGTCACAAGTTGGGTCCTCCAGGGATCAATATTGGGCCCAACGCTGTGTAATATCTTCATAAGTGATCTGGATGATGGGATCAAGTGTACCCTGATGAAGTGTGCCAATGATATCAAACTGAGTGGGGAAGTGGACACTTCAGAAGGGAGACCACCCTGCAAGAAGACCTGGATAAACTGGAAGAGTGGGCTAACAAGAACCTTATGGAATTCAACAAAGACAAATGTAAGGTCTTGCCCCTAGGAAAACTAGTGCAACACAGGCTGGGATTTACCCGGCTGGAGAGCAGTTCTGTGGAAAGGGACCTGGGGTTCCTGGTGAACAGTGTGCTGCAGCAGCAAAGAAAGCCAACAGGATGCTGGGTTGCATCTACAACAGCATCACCAGCAGAGATAAAGAATTCATTATCCCACTCTACTCAGCGCTTGTCAGGCCACACCTGGAATACTGTGTTCAGTTTTGGTCCCCGTTATATAAAAAGATGTGGACAGGCTGGAGAGGGTCCAGAGGAGGGCCACAAAGATGATCAAGAGACTGGGAAGCCTGCCATGTGAGGAAAGGCTGAGAGAAGTGGGTTTGTTCAGCCTTGAGAAGAGAAGGCTTAGGGGAGACCTTGTCACCATGTTCCAGTATTTAAAGGGTGGCTACACTTTTTACAAGGAGTCACATGGAAAAGACAAAGAGTGATGGGTACAAGTTACTTCTGGGGACATTCTCATTGGACACAAGAGGAAATTTTTTCACAATGAGAACAATCAAACACTGGAATAATCTCCCCAGGGAAGTGGTGGACTCCCCAACATTGGACACTTTTAAGATTCAGTTGGACACGGTGCTGGGCCATCCTGTCTAGAGTGTGCTTTTGCCAAGAAGGGTTGGACCAGATGATCCTTGAGGTCCCTTCCAAGGGGTATTCTACTATTCTATGATTCCATGAAAATGTAAAATTTAAAAAAACAAACCTAGGAGAAAGCAGATTATTCCATCTAAATGAAACTTATTTTAATGCATTTCTTAATTAATAAAATTGCTTCTTTAGGTAAAGAAAAAGTACTATAACCTTAATAATTTTGCTTTTTCTTTTTTTTTTTTTTTTTAAATAAAGTGGAAGGCATGAAGACGACCATGTTAGAAAAAGACATTTCACTGCAAACATTCTGAAAGACAAAGAGAACTCAGGATGTCAGGACTCAAACTCCTGCAAAGCACTTCATCTGCCTAATTTTAACTCCTTGCTTCGGCTCCACCTGCTTCAATCAAAGACATGCTTATATGCATTGTTGCAAAGAACGGGACCAAAGCACACAGTTAAAAATTAATATGTTAATCATAGATTATAAAGCCATAAGATGTCTGTGATCCTCTAATCTGACCTGCTGCATAATAAAGGACAGAAGGATTACCCTGACTTCATTCTAGTTTGAACTATGTACTTCCAAATGCTTTTTCAGGGCTTGGAAATCCTTTTCTTCCTCAAGTGAAAATTGTTGAGAAGACATTTAAGAAGATAGGCTGTGTTTTCTCCTGAATACACAGCAGACACTTGTAAAAAAAAAGCTTTAAAACTGAAAATAGTATCATTAGTATCAGTCAGAACAAACTAATGATGGCTCATTGCATCTCACTTTGACATTTGTATTGTAGTACCTTTCTGTATGAGATGCTATATATAGCAAGGTTTAGATGCTTATCAACATTTATAGCTTTTCCAAACAATCATATTTAATTTTTCAGATAGAAGCAGAGGATTATTGATGACCTTGACTTATTCTGGTAATACTGGTTTTAAAATAATGTTATTCAAAGGATATATAGGGCTTTCCTGGTTACAAAAGAAGCTTGCTCTTTGTCTCAGAGTGCTAAACTATGCTGTATACAATGCAAGGGCACTAGGAAACTGTCAGTCCTGATAAGCCCACTGCACTTGTATTATGGATAGCCATCATGAATGAATAGGAAGTCTTCTCCAAAGAACTGCTAATCTTAACCTTGGTCCTGTGAGGAAGATGGATCAGCATAGGTGGGATAAGGAGCTCCAGTCCTCCCACCCTACCAGCAGTAATTTTTGCTTTGATAATACACAAAGACTGAATTATATCAAACATACTTATAAATTAAGCATGTGTATCATTTATTCTCTGTGGAAAGCACTAGGGGAGATCAATTATTAGAAATTGCTTTGGCTTTAGCTAAAAAACTGTATGCATACTGAGATATATATTCTGCTAATCATAATGGTCTAGAAATTTGTAACTTACCCTACGGTGAAAGTTACTCAGCTGACCAAAGGTGATTAATTTAGCTGCCTGCACAAGAGTCTTGTGCCATCTGAGGTTTCACAGCACATCCAAACCACTCCAATGGGGCTGGAAGATAGGACACCTGTAATGTTCTTTAGTAGCATCTGTAAACCAGCAGGGCACATCAAATGGGACTATTACAGCCAACATTAATCATATTCAATGTGTTAACTTTAACATGGGCCAAAATAGTGCTCCTGGCCACGTTGACTGGTTTGCCTAAAACTGTGTTTACTGTATAGGGAGCCTGGACCCCTCATTCACACTTAGATATTTAGACGTTTGTCCTGAAGCTGAATCCAATCTTTACTGAATTTTCAGTCATGTGCTAGGGGGCAGAGTAGAAAACTGAAGTGCTCCTGGCAAATGAAAATGCACATATGCACAAGTATGTGCAGAATCTGGTTCTTGGGGAGCGCCATTTGTACAGTGATACTACAGTATATACACACTAAAGTATTGGTAATTTGTAGATTGATAGTAATCCTTAAAACAATTTGAGAGCTCTCTACTTATACTCACTACACTTATATTTCAGATGCTAGCAGGTGCTTTCCAGGCCCACTGTCAGGTCCTGCAGGAAAGAACAGGCAGTATAGGAAAACTCAGTGTCTTCAAACACTTTGTGAGCCCTCTAGTGGTCTTCGGTATCTTCTATACGCCAAAGCCATCCCAACCTTACCAGATCATCCATCAAGACATCATCTTGGCCCTGTACTTTGCTGCACCATTTTGCTAAGCACGATGGCTTTAAATCCTGTGTCCAAAGTCCCATGTTCATTTCAACAAGTGTATTTCTTTGCAGTTGGGAAAAAGGAAAAGCTGCAACAACTTTAGGCAATTCAAGAAAATCAGTGTTTAATTTATTTTTATATAACTAATCCAAACAAGGGGTTTTTTTAGAGGTTAAATTCCTTCCATAGAGTTCACAGTGATTGAAATTATGAAAGGGAAGTTTTAAATTTCCCTCCACTTACTTGAAGTAACAGTCGTGTTCTCAGCCTTACATCAAACTAGCAGAGATGTTGGCAGATCACTGTCTACTGCCTACGAGCATTAACCATAATCAGTAACTACTGTTACTGTAGTACAAAATGAAAGCAACTGAACTCGCAGTTGCAGGATTTTTTGTTGTTCTTGTTAGGGTTGGTTTTTTTGTGGGTTTGGGTTTTTTTTAAACGGTAAGACACAAATCATGAAGGGGTGAAAGCTAATAGGAGAAAAAAAGTAAAAAATATCAGAAGTGTGTTTATTTACCTTGGTACCACTCCAGATAATATAATCCTCCCCCGCACCCAATGTCATTTCCTTCTAATCACATTATAAAACCTGTTGTGTTGTTCAGGTCAAACTGAGTCTGAGGTAAAAGTAAGTAAAAGGGTCAGCAAGGGATGGACCAGTGCAAGAGGTTGATACTTTCAGAGTAACTGTTTCTTAATGAATGCAGTCTAAATTCCTGGAAAATCAATACAGTCTCCAAGAAAACTTCATTTTCATATAATTAAATAGAAAATATCACAAGACTATAAATATAGAGTATCAGTCTTGACACTAGATTTCCTGCATTTTACTTGTTCACCTTTCACAGATAACATTATTTAAAGCAATAACACCTATATAATATCAGGTTTGAAATCTTTTGAAAAAATATTTTTTCAAAGTTGTAATTTATGCTTTAAAAAAATAATATTTGTACACATTTACCAAAGAGGACTGGCAATCATTCCAGCTTTTTGTTTGAATTGCACATGTTAAAAAATACTGTTTAATTACCTGTTTAAAGTACTTAGTTTGAGTAAATGCAGTAAATCAGATATAAAAGAAAAAAGCTTAATTTTACAGTAATATAGTAATACAATTTCTATAAGTAGTATTATTTATGCAAACCCCCCCCAAATTAAGCCTAGCATATAATTAGAGTACATTTTTAGCAAACATGCTATGCCTATATAAAAATACAGTAATTTGTTGAAACTAAATGATGGTATACCACAAAATAACCTATTTAAAATTTAAATCTTACCTTGGCTTCTCCCCTTTATAATATCAAAAATGCATTTATTTATTACTGTAAAAATACACATATGGAACAAAGGAACCCAACACTGGCCTTTGGTGCCAACAGATCTTTAACCCTTTCCTTAACAGATCAAAATGTCTATTTTTTTCCCACTATGTCTTATATACTATAAATGTCGTTCCTCCTCAAAGAATAAAAATGAAAAGAGAAAGGATTCCAGCACTTGAGGACCAAAACACACAAGCAGCATGTTAAGTCAATCAGGAAACCTGCCACAGAGCCAATGATCTAACAGAGAAAGTCCAATCTTTCCTTTATTCATTGTTCAGGTGATCAAATATCTTTATGTTATCTGAATTCTTATGAATATCCAAATTAAAAAGATCTTGATTAAGAGAAGTCTTCTCTGTAAACCTTAAACTTCCACTCATATCCATTATTTTTATTCTGCTATGTAAATACAGCAAATTTGCAGAGTGCAAATGAAAAATATACTTTAAACAGATCATGAAATATCATCAGTGGTTTAAGATTATACAGTGTCATCAGAAGTCTTAAATTATTTAGTATTTTCCTTAGACATCCATTTAAACATAATTATTCAAGACTCAACTTTCATCTGAAAAAAGAACTACTCTTATTATAAGGAAAAAAACCAAAAAATGTTAGAAAACATGTATAAAAAAGATGTACTACAAACATAAAAGTTGTCTTAGTACAATTTCATAATTAGGCGATTCTGATTTATAATTTTTGACTATATTATTTGATCCCAAAACCTACCAGCTAAGAAAACACAAAAATGTAAAGAAGAATAAATCAGAAAAAAGGAACCATGAAAGGATTAATGTTGCAATGAAGGATTTTATGAATCTTGTAAAGAATTTGAGTAAGATAATTTCAAGTGCAAAGGATGCTGCACAGTGTAAAGGAAGAACCTTTTTTTTCATGATAGATACTATTCTGAAGGCACAAAAACATGAGGAAAGAATATTACCTTTTACATAAAGGTAAGTACAGATTACTATACAGATGAGAACTGGAAATATAAGAACATCATTATCATTTGGGTTGGCCAAGATGATGTCAGGTGTGATGTAAGACCTAATATAGGGTGTAATATTGACAAACACTGAATTTATGATCTCAGGTCTGCTAGGATTTGCTTCAACAAGCAGGAGCTTCTGTTCTGTGGACTGGAGAAGAAGGGATTTCAGTAACCTTCCTCATGACACCCATATGCAGGTACAGGAAGGGTAAAAGACCTCTGCCCTTAGACCCCTGTGACCTTCTTCATCAATCTCTTCTTCAGCTGCACTGGAAGCCATTGTCTTTTTGCTTATGGGACCAAAAAAACAGCTATACTTGTACATTGCTAAAATCTGAAACCATGGCTGGCAAGTACACTGCCATGTGAAGACAGAAGAGAACACTCCTTGGACCCTTATCTCCACCATGATAAGCATATTACCAGAAATAACTGCAAAAATTGAAACGAAAAGTATTTCCAAATATTTGTTTTCATGAAAACAGTTAGGCTATTTGTATTCTACTCCTGCATTCCTCTCTGTTATTGTTGATGCAAAGCTCAGCATGATGACAGTACCGTGTACATATCAGTTTATCTGTGTAAGACACCTCTGCATTTCTACATTGCTCAGTTTACATCACTTAGTTATTTTGCTCTGGAAGAGCTCCTAGTGAAGTCCATGGGCCTGACTGCAAGTGACACAAGATGCATTTTGCGATTTCTCTCTGTTCGTTACTAGCATTGCAAAAACTTATCTAATATTAACCCATCATAAGATCTGTCTGAAGTGCCTCTGCAGGAATCGAAGAACGAGGGAATGTACAGCAAAGATGGAGATGGCAAAGGTAAGCAGGGTATGGATCAGTTTCTGTTTGAGAGATTAGTGTGATTGGGTTGATCCTGACTGGACACCAGATGCCCAACAAGTCAGCCTCCCCTCCTCAGCAGGACAGGACAGGGGACAAAATAAGATGGAAAAAAACTCATGGTGTGCGAGCACTGCTCAGCAGTAGCCAAAACACTGGTGTGTTACCAACACCTTTCCAGCTACCAATAAAAAGCACAGCACTATGAGGGCTGCTATGGGGAAAATTAACTCCATCTTGGCCACACCAAATACGATTAGATAAATAAAGACACCTAACTGGAAAAGAAAAATGTAAAATCAATACCATTATAGAGATGGTGAATACAAAACACTGTGCCTGAAGAACTGTGCACTATAGTACAAGTAGTAGAGGGATATCAAATGAAATTATCAGGTCATTCATAGAAAAAGAAAAAGAAGATACTTCTCACAGCATCTGGGCAATGTTGAACTTTACTGCAACAAGAGGTTATAGATGCCAGAAATGTAAGTTCAAAAACAATTAGATGCATTTAGATTAAGAAAACCCAGCAGTAGTATTTAAAAGCCAAGAAAGATAAAAGCTCCTGTCTAGAAAATCTCCAAGCCACTGACTGCAGGCAATAGAGTGTATAGGAGTGGAAGTGTAACTGTGTGCTGGTGCAAACATTAAACCCTTTTCTAAGCATTCCCTCTGGGCTTTGTTTGGCACGAGTGATTGAGGCAGGTGGACACTGCGTCTGATCCGGTAACCAAGGGTTATTGCACTTTTTAAAAGCATGGAATACAAGCAGCTACATGAGGCTGTATGATTGTACGAGCAGGAGTACTGGGCCAGAACAAAGATCCTTCAAGGTATCCTATGGCTGAAACAGCATAATGAATATAACCATTACAAATGTAATAAATGCAGAACAATCCCACAGTAAGGCTTCCACAACATCTGCTCCCAGTTCCCAGAAATGTGTGATTTCAGGACTTTGTAAACTTTACATCTTAGGGTCTGACACTCCTTGTGAGAATCTTCTGCCATGAATTCAGTCACTCTTTGATCCTCTGTGTATTTTTGGGCTCCCGAACCTCCTATGGAAATGAAATCCATGAATGCAGGAAATAAAGAGGTATTTCCTTTTCCTCATTTTATACCTGTTAAATGATAATTTAATGATCCATGATACTTATGAGAAAAAGTGAATAATCATTTTTCTACTCAACTCCAGCATGATTTCATACACTTTTACTTTATTCATCTTTAGTCACTTCTTTTTTTTTACTGAAGCCTTAGTATAGTTAGATCTCCTTGCCCAGACACCACTCCATACCTATGATCAAGTCCATCATTCCTCTCCAATGTTTTCTAGAACTATCAATCTTGAAAATGCATTTTCACAGTTTTAGCAGCTGGTTTAGAGTCAATCCCTATATATGAATAGGTAAGACTGATTTTCCCCAGCACACCTGTCTTTGGATTTATCATCACTGAATTTCATCTGCTGTTTTATCACCTACTTACTCAGTATCTTAAAACCTGAGTTCACTTCTGAGTATACTAACCTAAATAGTTCAGTATCACTAGAAAACTTTATCACCTCTCTATACTGGGACAAACAGCTGTGGAATTCCACTATCCTACTATTGCAAATATTGACCATTTTTACTCTTTAATTTAATTGTTATTCTTTCTTTCCTATCATTAAACATAGAACTAGGGAAAGATCTTTCCTCTTATTCCACGGAAGCTTAATTTCTTATTAAACACTTGGTAAAGAATTTTGCTGAAATGTTTGTAAATCCAGGCAGACTGTATTAACTAGATCTGCCTTGGTCCACATGCTCCTTTACTTTTTTCAGAAGACTTTTAGCAGAAAGTGACATAACTTCCTTCCACAAAAGTATGATGAATGATCCCCACTATTTTATATTTCTCCATGTGTCCCTCAGTTCCATATCACACCTACCATTAATTCTCCTGCTTATCCACTGGTAGCAAAGCACAAACAAGTACTATGTGCATTTACACCAATGTCAGTGTCCAGAACTTTCCTTCATAGGTTTGTTTCTGTATTCTTCTGTATCAGTACAGTTTCATCTTCATCTTTGTTAGGTTTAAACTCTCCCAAACAGGTCTCCTGGAAATACTCTTGGTCACCTGGGCAGACACTAGATGATCCAAAACACCCAACGCTTTGGCCTTTTAAGCAAACAAATTTGTGGTTCTATTTGCATGGTTATATTTACATTTTTCTATATAAAAAAAGAAGTCCAAACAGAACTTAAATATTCTTCTTTCTAAAAGGCACACAACATATCTTCATGGAGGTTCCAGCTTCATCCAAGAGCTCAAAGAGATTAAGAAAAAAAAAAAAAAGCAGACTCAAATGAACTGAGTTCTTTTACTGTTTGTAACATGAGTGAGGACTGAGTGGCTGATTATTCAAAGTATGAGTGCTCTCACATTTCCATGAAACAGCAATATTGAATAATAAATATTAAGGACATGTTATAAAATGAAAATAATAACAATAAAAAAGATCACTAGTACATAAAACATATAGGTTCTTTTTCCAAGCATAAAAGCAATTAGGACTTTGAAAAGAAATTAAAAAGAAAGAACGAACAACAAACCTAGGTACTGGCAGAGCTTTTCAACTGCACATGGCAAAGGTCAGTTACAAGAGAAAAATTCTAAACGTGCATAAAAGTTAAATAAATCATTTCTGATGCAGAAACCGGAGAACAGTTTATGATCACATCCTATGAATACCAACTATCCATGTACTAATATGATTCTCCCCACCACAGTACTATGAAAGACAAGCTGATGACCCACAACCAGGCACAGAGCATTTGTACACAGTGTACACAGCTGTACTTACAACTGGGACAAGAGTGCTCAGGTGAGCTTTAATCCAGGCGACCCTGTAGCAATAGCAGTGAAGAAATGGTAACCATGAGATCAGCACCAGCAGGAAGAGATCCCATCGGCCTCACACAGCACACACTGAAACTCATGTCATCACATTTTACCTATGCTAGTAAGACTAAGGTTTGCATGACTCTTTCACTGTTTATTTGAGTGAACAGCAAAAGACACCATGTAAAAAAGTCTAGCAGTAGAAGCTGGCACCTGCAAACTGCTGGGAAGTCAGAAGAAGTTAATTTACTCAGGTATCAAACTTAAAAGCTAAAATTGACACCACCTACTCCAAGGGGATTTAAGCAAACTTTTGGCTCATCAAAAAATTTACCATGTTTTATGGCCATCAGGACTCCTCCAGCACTTCAGCCTTCTGTCCCAGTTTTTACTGATGTGTTCACCTAATGGGTGTTTCTTGACAGTCACTAGGGGCCTATAATAAGCATTGTCCATCCAGTTAGAAAAGTTGACTGTCTGTGGTTTAAGCTCGTGTGTTTTACTTCACAAGTGCAGATGGGTATGGTTACAGTCATCCTCAGTTTCCATAGCTCATTTGACAGGCAATAGTCATGAAACTCTGGTGTCTTGATCTCCTGCCATTGTCTGAGCATAAAAGATTCAAGAAACCTAGCTACAGTTTCTTTAAACTGTGTGCTTGTCTTCAAGTATTTGCAAACCTGTGGAAATTTAGAATAGCATAGATAAGAGACCGTTTTAATCTGGGCATGACAGCATTTCCCAGATTAAAGGGAAACACCAGCACGTGGCTATCCCTTGCTACTACAAGACAAATAGGCCTTTTTTTGGTTGCTGTGCAAAAAATAAGATGACCCTTGTAAGTGGTAACACTGATAATAAATATAACAACAAGAAAACCAGCTAAAAATTAGAATTCTACTGATTTTTTTTCTAAAGTTACTTTATCACAAGCTTCTCTAAGGTTGATGTTTAAGATGTAGTCGTTTGTATGTGTACAACTTTTAGATAACCTGTACATCATATTGTCCAAAAGAATGATATTCTGTATCCAAATCTTACAGTAATTACAGGTTTTAACTGTAATTATACATACCACTGACTTCAACTTTGCCCTCTGTAATGCCTGTTGGTGTGTATCATAAAGTCAATGAAGTCTTCACACCTTAAATATTACGAAGAATGTTTATGGTTGGGGATTATTCAACAGGAAATTCTTGCTACTTCTAATGAATGTTTCAAATATTAAGATAAAACCTCTTACTTCCCCCCCAAATTCTAAAATATTCTAGCTTTTAATAGCAATACTTTATAATGCCATCATCAGGTACAAAGACAGGTAGTTTATGTATAAAACCTGCAAGGTCATTTCACATTATAACTGGTTATCAATGTAGTATTAAATGCTGATTTTAATTGGGAAGTTAGTTAATCATCTGGCAATGTTTAAGCAAGCTGCCTGGCAATGTTTAAGCAAGCTGCCTGGCTCATAAAGACAAGAATGAGCTCTCCAAGAGTAAAAAAAAATAAATTGTCAGTAACATATTTTATAGTTACTGACATTAAATCTTTATTTTAAACACTCTAACGGTTATTTAAGTTTAAAAGACTGTATTTGAGGTTGGCAATACTATATAAAGTATTAGGAGAAATTAAGCTTTTACTTCACCAACATGAGGTATCGCTAAACTGAAAAATTTGAAAAATGTGAAAACCATCGGAGAGTTCTAGATGTAGATTCTTCTTAATAAATTCTGTTATTCAGAATGTGCATACCAAGAAGGGTTCTATCTGCTTTCCACTTTACTAATATAAGTTCTGATATTTCTTCACAGCTAGACATAGTAAGAAGTCTGCTATCTCAGTTTTGCTGAGATATCAGTATTTGATCCTCCCATATAGCTCTTTGCAGGCTGTCACTTTAGGTTAAATACACCACTTTATCCCAAGACTAATTTTGGAGGGAAACTATATAGACAGAAGAATTTATTAGAGCAGTAGTGTGCTACTTCAAAATCTGACAGTTACCATGTTTTCAGTGGACTGACACTTAATTTCAGCATAGCTGGTGTCGCATGGCCTTGTGAAAAGGGAAGAGAGATGCAAGAATAAAGGCAATGATCCTCTGGCTCTTGAATAGCTTTTTCCTTGGCAGTATACTTTACACAAGCGTATATATTGCCTTCTTGCACAAGGGAACTTCTTTGATACCAGGAGAAGCAAGAAAAGTCTTTGTGTATAAGTGATCATAGACTATCACATTCAACTTCCCCAGTTCAGACATCTAAAAGATGTCTAGTCTAAGCTAGTCATTGAGGATTTCTCTGCAGTTAGTGGAGAATATCTTTAGCTCATGATTCATATTGAACTAAAATTGATATCTTAGGTGGGATGAATCACACACACTAGATGTCTGACTTTTTCTCTCCACTTCAACAACTATTTTAGACTGGATGCTCACCTTTTAGGTGACTCATATTAGACATTATGAAATTCAGCCCAGAAGATTAGGAGGTGCCAACAAGATGATGAATCCAAAAACAACAACAAGAAGAAGGGAGTACAGTACTACCCTAAGAGTATATATAGAAGAAATCCAGAAAAGAAATATAAGAGACTGAGCCTGTGCTATTTCATAATACACCCTTATCTGGAATACTTTCTCCTGATATCCATGCAAAATGAAATGAAAATGAAACAGTGCATGGGTGAATGGGGTAAGTAAGAAGGATAAAAACCATTAAGTGGGCAAAACATGCTCATTACTTAAAAAATATGATTGAGTATATTTACAAAAGGGACACAAGATGTTCTGACTGTGGTAGATACTGGACATGATGATTCAGGAGGCATAATCTAGTAATACAGTGCTTCTGGCAAATGCTTAAAATTCTCTTTGCTCCCCATATGAATTCCCCATATTCCTCTAAATTAAAACAAACTATTAACAACAAAAACTCTTTGAAGGATTGTATTTCCATTTAAAAGTGTTTTGGCATGAGAAACATGGCATCTTCTCACTAAAGAATTAACAGTTTATTATACTTTTTCAGATGAAGTATCACTTTGGTAGATATGTCTATATGTAAAAATTAACTGTATTGTACAGTACTAGTTTTTTGATGAGGCTGTTAAACTTTATGTAGGGTTTTTGGACTTGTCTTGAAAAACACCAGAATCTGAAGACAAACTGGTAGAGATTAATGGTAGCTGAAAATATACTGGCTTCTAAGGAACTCAGGGGATTATGAATAACTAAATTAAAATTCCACAAGAAAACATCTGAGGAAAGGACATAAAAAACACTTCTATATGTATTAAGCAGCATCAACTCTGTATTATGCTGAACACATTAAAAAATTATATCCTAGATCTGTGCAGGAGGGTATGTGACTATCAAACACAAAATGTGCAATGTTAGAGCCACCTGTCTGTCCACTTGTCTGTCTGTCCCTCTCATTCCCTCTCTCTATCCAGCAATTCTTAGAAAACAGGAAAGATTCTTCTAGCACCAATTTATAGGCATATCGACATGTTAAAAGCAAGTTCAAAGGAGCTGGAAGGTGGACTATTCATTAACACTAGCCTTGTAATAGTTTGTACATAGTGTTGTTTGTACACAGTGTATGTACAAACAGTGTATGTACGCCTTGTATGTAGTGTTATTAAGAGGGATTTGGCATGCAATAATTTTACAAATGTCTATAAAATGTAAGATTGAAAAGATTTTTTTCTTGGTCTACTACTCTGATGCTATTATAAGTGTATAAATGTATGATGTTTATAAGTGTATAAACTTATGCCCCATCCCTGGACGTGTTCAAGGCCAGGTTTGATGAGACTTTGAGCAACCTGATCTCATGGCAGGGGGGTTGGAACTAGATGATCTTAAAGGTCCCTTCCAACCCAAACTATTCCATGGTTCTATGATTCTATGAAACAGAACATCAAATAACAGCAGTCTGCATAAAGGAAGAACATCTTTTGTTTCACTTCTCCCTGTTAAACCTTGGTAAAGCTATCGAAAAATCTGTCACAGAAAGCAACTAACTACTATGGTAAACCTTCGTAAAATTCAAAACCTCTAAACCTACAATAATCCTAATCTGAACAGCTAATCACAGTGTGAAGCTATTATAATATGTCCAATTATAATCAGCAGTATGATAATGGCACTGTCATTAATCTTCTGTGCTATTTCTCATTATTGCTAGAGACACTGCTAAAAGCAAAACCTTGAAGCTATTTATGAGAGATGGGAAGTGTCAGCATTTGTATTGCTCAAAATTTTCTATGACATTCTCTCAGAAATTTCCAATTTTGCCAATAATTTTTCAAAAAAAAAATTCTTTCACCTGTTATCTGGTTGAGCTTTGTTGTTTAAGTATGCAAAAATTGTTCAGATATTCCATTCCAGACTGAAATTAGACAGGGAAAGGCAGGAAAAGATTTGCTTTGCCAAAGCTTTATGAATTCCTTCTCCAGTCTCATCAGAGAACTTGTCACTTCACACTCTGGAGCAGCAAACTGAAATGTGTAGACAAAGCTATTTTTTGTGGTTCCTAGAAAAAAAGTACTGACTCTGAACAAAACCCAAACTCTTCTGTAAGACTTCTCTCCTGACATACACTGTGGAAATTAATTTGGCAACTAGATGCTCCAAGAAATCCATCAGTGCCTGAATGTGTCCTGGTTCAAGGCTACCGTGGGGCATCAGTAGGGCCTGTAGCAAAAGGACAAGGGGTAACGGTTTTAAATTACAAGATGGTAGATTCAGACTAGATACAAGGAAGAAATTTTTTATACGGGTGGTAAAACACTGAAACAGGTTGCCCAGAGAGGTGGTAGATGCCCCATTCCTTGATACATTCAAGGTTGGGTTGGATGGAGCTCTGAGCAACCTGATCTAGTTGAAGATGTCCCTGCTCATTGCAGGGGGGTTGGACTAGATGATCCTTAAAGGTCCCTTCCACCCTAAACTATTCTATGATTCCCCTGGGGTACGCCTTCCTGCCACTCAGCCTCTCAGAAATGTGAGCAATGCCTGACACTGTAAGAAAAAAACAAGTATCTGTCACTGGGCCCAGATTTCAGCTTGGAATGAAACATATATTGGGGTGGAAAGTCTACAGAAAAGCTGACATGGACCTGGTAAACTGGAGAGAGGTGTAAGAAGGAAGAAAGGTGTGTGTGAGGGCAACACAGATAGCTTATTAATGGAAACCACACCTAAGAATAAGGTGGGAAAAAAAGTGGGAAGATTGGGTAAGAGAAGTAGAAGATGAGGAGGAACTCTAAACATATTGGGCAGGGATGAAGAACCTTGCATCATGTAGGTAAGGAGAAGAAAGCAGGTAGCTGATGCATGGGAGTCTCCTGAGTAGCTCTGCTCCTTCAGCACATCCACTTCACACCCATCCTGGGCCTCTTCTTGGGCCTGGAGGGAAGGTGGCTTAAAACAGTCTTAATTTTCTCTCTCCTTTTCCAGGCACAGAGAACCAAGGATAGAGATGAGAATTAACTTACAATATGAAAAAGTTTTCAAAAAGAAAAAAGAAAAAGGGCAATTGGGAAAAGAGAGCCACCACGAAAATTGCAAGGCTTTTTCTGGTCTCATAGCTTTCTCTCACAATGGTACTGGCTGCTTTGTTTTCCTTTGCCCTGTATCCAGCATCTCCTGAGGAGAGGGGATGTCTGCTGCTTGGCCTCTGTGGCAGGTCAGGCTGGTAACTTTGACTCTTCCACACTGGAAGAGGCCGAAATAAATAGAATGATCTCGTAATAATGGCTGGTATGCTCCCTAAGGGCAGAAATCTTCCAGTGCCTTTTTACTTGTGGTCCCACAAATATCAGTGAGAGGCAGTATAACACAAACAGCAGTGACAGCCTGGATCTACACTGGAAGAGAGTCTTTCAGGAGACATCTTTGAAGATTTAAATCCAGTCAATGTGGCGTTGACTTAATGGGAGTTTTTTTTAAATGTAAAAAACAGGTTTCAGGACAGGAACGTAATGCAATTGTTTTGAATCACAGTGCTGAAACAGTTAACATATTCTGCATAGAAAATAGGTGAGGGAAACAGTTGCTGTCCTTCATTTATAAACATGAATTAATTTAAATGTTTTTTAATTTGATCTCCACACTACAACCGGTATTTGAGAGGAAAACAATGTATGTTAAAAATATCTACATGAAATACATTTTTTAAAAAAGGTATAAAAATGAGTTACTGAGAAAGAAAAATGTCTGGTCCACCTGATGGAAAAAAAGTTGGACAAGGAGACTGTGACGTCCCTAGAAGACAAAGAGAAACAGTAGGAGGAAGAGAAGATAATAAAGAATAAAATACTATGTTTAAAAACAGATTAAATAATTTTAATTATAGACAAATATGGGCAGATGGGACATTAACAGTGTTATGGCTTGGAGAAATCTCAAGCCTGGGGGTTTTGGGTTGGATTTTTTAAAAGTAATTTTAAGTATTAAGACTGGAAGTTCAGTACTTACTTTTAAGATAAACTACTGCCAAGTAAATAAAATTAATTTCTGGTCTTGTTGTTCATGGGATTTGGAAGATGTGAATGAAACGATCAGTATGTTGGGACTAGTAGACCAGACTTCCTGGGTAGCCATTATTTTGCATGAATAACTGCAGAATAAACAAAAAAAATACATATATCTTTGTCTTTAAAAAAATATTTTCTGGTTTTAGCCTACACAATAAAGCTGAATTGCAACTCTTCTAGCTGTGACTAATTTCACAGACTGTTTTCCACCCCACAGATTCAGTGGTTTGAGGCAAGGTACCACAAGAAGGGTTGTTTTAAGATAAGATCTTAAGACAGTAACACACATCTGTGGTTCTACTGCAAAGTACTACAGCCTAAATTATTACAGTATCAATAGGTGGTATGACAGCGCATTAGAAACTGCAAACCAAAGGAATGAAGTCCTGTAACAGATGAGTGATATACCTGAAAAGTCACATACGTATGGATTTGGTATGCGAACATACTTGTTTCTTAATGGATACAAACAAGTAAGAGCCTATGATTTTACAGTAAATTTTGAAAAATAATTAAAAATGGCATAAAACCACTGATCAATAAATTAATAAAATTATGCATATGAGACTGTTGCACAGAACTAGTTTCCACGGCTTTGTTTCCCCAGTACTGGAAGCCTCATGCTCTCAGTTGTCCTTCTAGGAGCATTTCCTACCTCTTCAATTGCATCTTAAATTAGTCTGCGACTCTAATCAGCATCACTCTCCTGATCTGCATCTCCACAGGTCTGCACACAGTGGACCCCTGATTGTACACAGGGCAACCTGTGGGCAGCAACAAACTCCATAAACATGTGTTTCAGTGCACATACCTTCCTCTGGTGGCGATGGCAAATAATTTCTGGCTGCAAGCCAATGTGGCATTGCAGCCTCAAGTTAATATACTGCAACTCCTTAATCAACCATAAATTTCCTTTATGTTATTAGAATGATTAACAAATTCAAAACACATTACTGTGATCTTGCTATTTCTGTAGGCTTTAGAAATTATGTACTTCTTTCATATGTTTTGCTTTTCTGTATTTTTCCTACTGCACAGTATGCGTCTATACTATAAGACATGAAAAAAGCTGTCATATCACACAGCTCATTAGAGGCTTAAATGAACCAGTTTTAGATGTATGATTTTGA
This sequence comes from Strix uralensis, assembly GCF_047716275.1. Taxonomy (NCBI): domain Eukaryota; kingdom Metazoa; phylum Chordata; class Aves; order Strigiformes; family Strigidae; genus Strix; species Strix uralensis. The sequence goes on from NC_133973.1 coordinate 81,230,754, forward strand.
CCTCATTACTGTCCTCAATCAATGAAATAAAAATGGCGGTTGTCATAACATCATGTCTTGGATACATTACTCTGGGAATCTGCAATCAGAGTCTGCTCTTCAGATGGTAAAACTGCTATTGAATATATGTGCTAGTACTAAGCCTGATTAAATAATAACAGAGAAAAAAGGATTTTTAGAACTCAATAAGCCAATCAAAGAATCTCTGAGCAAACTGGAGGGAAAGACATAGCCTACCTGCACCTTGTCATAACCTTGGTCCATTTGAAAAATGCTGTAGAAAAAAAATCCTCACCTGGCACAGTTTCTATGCCACGGCCTAAACATGTCTTAACATGCTTGTATGTCACATGCTGCAAATGTCACAACAAAAATCAGCACGTGTCTGAAGTGCTGCTCTGAAGATGAAAGATATGCTTCAAGATCAATGACAATTTTTTTAAGCACTCCTTATCTTCAGAATGAGATTATCTCTTTTCTTCATTTTTCTCCACTTTTATGCCAGTCATACACATAGCATGGGATGAACCACAGTCTGGAGATGCCCCTTTTCTCCACTCGCTACAGAGGGAGCTGAGGTAACTAACTTAAGGCTTGATGCTTAACCCTTAAACAACTTACTGCATTCTGCACATCTAATACAAATAAGATGGATTATCTATGGCTGCATTAAATTTAAGAGAGTTTTCAGTTACATGTACTAGGTCATTTCCAGAACTTCATACTTCCAAATGTATTACTATATAAGCAATCATTATTTGGATTTCTGAAAATATACAGATCCTTTCTATTGACTAAGCCTCTAATTTGCACATATTTGTGAAGGTAGTAAGCTGGTATATGTATAGCCTGCCTTTTACATGTACTGTACATACAATGTATGTTATTTTTGAGAGACCTGGGTGACCAGTACTTACCCCTAAGGCTTAAAAATTCATGAACAGTCCAGAGCTGACATATTTTCCCTTGTCATATATGTTAAATATTTTAGCAAACACTTAGTGAAGTTTCTGACAAGTCTGCCAAGCCAAAATTCTTCAAATATTGCTCTGTTCAAGTTAAGGTATTCTTATTTATTGATTTAGTTGAACTTGGTGGATATACTCTGACTGCTTTTTAATCCAGTTTCATTTTTATCATTGAAATAGTGGTATTTTTTTCCTGACAGTTTAATATTTTCTGAGATGTGTGAAATCACATTATTAAACAATTCCGTAGTGTTTTGTATATAATATACAAAATTTCAGGTGAAACTATTCTTAAAAGTTCCTGTTTTCTGAATCATGTATCTCTACAGGATGCTGGGTTTTGATAGTTCTTTTACAATTTAGCCAAATATTCTTTCCTTCACTTTGTCATATATCAGCTAAATTCTACAAGCAAGCTGCTTCTTGCTGCAATATACAACTGGTTTTACCTCCAATTTCTTTCATAACGTACTTCCAATTAGTTTCATAATGTTCCCTGCAGACCTGTAGAGAAATGAGGCTTTGAACAGAGAGGCAGAGTGCAGGCAGAAGAAAAGACTTACCTGGATTTTCAACAGCAGGTAGGGTAGAAACAATGTTTTACCTTTCTGTAGTCCTCTTCTCCCTTCCCTCATCTACTTTTTCTCCTCACAGACTCATGGAACAAGGTGTGAACCCTCATCCACAGGGGACAGCAACGGAAGGCTTGGGCAGAGAGGGCTCTCCATAGTTGAATGACTCCTACCTATACCTGCTCAGGTGAAAATCTTCTTTCTAATAGAAGGTGAGTATTTGGCATTACCACATGCGTGCTTAGGCATACTATCTTCCTTAAAAGTAATTGCTTCACAGGATCCTCAACTATGTTATGAGTATATAGCATACAGTTTGGAAGGGGATTTTTTTTTTTGGCAGAAGATAAAGCTGACTTTTATCAGGCTGTTTTTAGCCTGGTTTCCTATGGAAACAAGGCTGCGCAATGATATAATACGGTCTGTGTGTCCTCTCCTTGTAATTTTTGTACTAAGTAGCCCTACTTCGACCAAATGTGACTGAGAAGATAGAAATCTCAAAGATAGTTATGCTCTTATAAATTTTGAAAGCAGCAGCTGCTGGAAAGAAGAGAGATCAGGACCATTAACATGCAGAGTACTAACAATCTTATCAGCCCATTTCTGCTGTCAAGTGTGGCAGTCTGCATACCATTACCAGGATATATGCATATTCAGAGATAAAAGGAGACCTCTATGATTCAATTATTAACTAAGAGACATAAATGCATAAGAACAGGTCCTCTTCAGTTCTGGTTCTTTTAGCACTTCTCTCTTTTAACTAGACAGCCAAGATACCAGGCTGATGAGGGAAAAAATAAAACAAAAAGGAAGAACAGTTTAAATGAAAACCAAAATCATACAAAATTCATATTGTAGCAAAAGAGAAGAGTAAATAGGTAGAATAAGGAGTTTATCAGCTACTATAGTACAAGGATGGACAGCATTTAAAGTTATGTGCTAAGGCACATTTAAATCCCTTTCCAATTTTACCAGGTTCAGAAGTCCTACACACAGACACACACACAAACACACATACAGGAGATTGTAAGCTTCACTTTTTAGCTGCAACCAACTAAACATATTGAATGACCCAAATTTTTCATGCAGATACGTGATGTAAAGCTGAAAATATTTTTTTTTTAATTTCCTATATTCCACAGCCAAGCAGCATCATAATGGTTAAAGGGCAGAGATTCCCCCACCAAACCCATTTTTACAGCTCCTTGGTGATTAGTTTGAGATTGTCTACCATAATTATCTGTGCCATAATTTCTTCTTGCCTGGTTCAAAAATACTTCAAAAAATACCACCCAATACTCACTGATTCACTGTTGAAATGCATGTATTGACTAGGGGAAGTGGTATGACAAGTTATTTGTTACTCAAAGAAGTAGCACAATTCTTCATTATGTCCAATATTCTGCCAGTATTTACTATAAATAAGACTGTTCTGTTCCAAGATTTCTCAAGACAGAAGATACAAATTCCAAGCTCCTAGCCAAAAAATTTCAAAATCTAGAAAGTATTTCTCAGCTAGCAGATCCAGAAATATAACTGATGTTTGATCCCTACCTGTTAATTCTCAAGAAAAAAAAGTAAAAAAAAAAAAAAAAGTAAAAAGATGAGCTTTGCTTTCACTCATTTTTGTGGTACTGTCTCTATTTTTTTGTCCATAGTATCAGATATTTTTTCCCTTGCATCCCCTCTGCTCATGCTTGGGAATGAGGTGCATGCTGCCAGTAGGACTTGGGAATTCAAGGAGCTGCTGCTGTCCAATTAAACAGTGCCAGATCACAGACAACCAGGAACTAAGGTAGCTATTGTCCTTTGCAGTTCAGCAGTAAATGCAATGCCATTAGCAGCATAGCCTGGGTATTAACTCATTCATTTGTAGGCACACTGTAAGGTTATTCCATGTTGGTCCAAACAGAAAAAACTAAAAGAAGTAAAGAAGGAAATCAGGCACATAAAGTACTTCAGTAAAAACAGAGATGCCTATATTCAGGAATGTAATCCTGAAGACTTGAACTCCGATGAAAGGTTACTCAAGGAACCTACTTTTACTATTTGAAAGCTCCTAGGTGCCTAAAATTTCCTTTTAGCACACATGCAGATTTTCTCCAGGTTTGGGAATACTGAGAAGTCAACATTTAGCTAAATCCAAACATAAAAATCAGGTTGATAATCATCTGCCTGCCTTCCATGAATAACTGATTCATTAGATGTTCTTATGACACACCAGATCAGTATCAAGCACCTCCAAAGTACAGCGCTAACCAACACTTTTAAAATCTAACACAAAGTGCTAGCTTTCACTGCTTTTCAATAGCTGAATGTAGCTTAACCTATTTTCAATATGTAGTCTGCAGACGTTAGACAAGAACAGACTATCTCAGTGTAATCCATAAAAATTAACTAAGAAGAGCACACCTATCATCAATAGACTTAAATTTGCTATGGATACACATCTCAGCCAGAACAGTACTTTAAAAAAATATATATTTCAAACTCTTGATTCAGGGGGTCAATGATATACTCAGGATGTTTTCAAGAGATGATGGTTCAGCCCCCTTCTTCATCTACTGCAATTCAAGCCCCTGTCTCCCACTAGCCTGCAGGTTATGCAAAAGCATCAGGCCATGGGACCTGAGTAAGAAATCAGGTGTCAGCAGCACAGCTGCTTACACCATACAGTATTATCACAGAAGCAGATACTCAATGCAGGCTGATGGAGGATCCAATTAACCTCAGAGATCAGTGCTGAAACTAGCCTGGAAGTAGCCAGCAATTAGCACAGCAAACCCATACATACCTTAAGCGCTACCCCTCTCTAGATCTCTCCAGAAATACAGAAGGCAAAAATCTTTCCTGAAAAGAAGAAACCCCTTCTTCTTTTCCTTCAGGTAGCAATGGTAAAAATCCATCTGATGTTTCCAGTTCCCCTATATACACTTCTCTAATGGATTTGGTGCTTCTTTGAGATGGGAGAGCTAAAGCTTTGTCCCCAACATCCAACTTCGCTGGAAAGTGTCTTCACAAGTGGTTTGTACATTATTCTGTCTGGGAAAGAGCCCCCTCCAGCATTTTCCTTAGTCAAGAGGAGAAAGAAAAATCAAAGAGCATGATTCTGTAGCTTCAAGGGCAGAGCTGCCAAGTGAGAGTGAAGTATGCTCCAGTTCCTTCTGTGATAACTGTTTATGAAATTTATCCAGCAACTGGTTAACATAAGGAACTAGACCACTCCGAAGGCAGGTGTGAAACCATCGACTCCCCATTTGCCCCTTAGCAGTTACGTTGCCTCACACCTGGGTCTCACCCTTGCAGCCTAGACTATTCTCATGCATGAGATGAAGAGCTGCAATGCCTAACATAATTTCCAGTCTCATCATTTAAAGATTAGTCAGTGGCTATGCTCAGCATTCAGTAGCTAAATTTTATTTTTATTAGGGTTTTTTTTTTTAATTCTTCTCATGACTGCAGAAGCCACTTTATTTCCAACCTCCTTAAAAAGGCCATCCAAAGAAACAGATGACATAACAACATTATAAAAGAGACAAAATTAGCAGTCATGAAAAGTACAGAAGGCTTGGAATGAAATATATACTTGCAGGGATGGTAAGGATATAAAAGTAGTAACATTTGACAATGGCATCTGAAAGAGGAATCTGCAGACAGGGTTTTTACAGACACTGAGGTCTGTAAGATACTGTACTTAACTCACTGCATGCTTGATTCAACCTTACTTAGAAAGGAAGAATAGGTGAGAGGTGGGTGCTGATGGGGAGTGCACAACCAGGACACTTTCCCTGTGATTAAGCAACAGGTTTACTAAGCTCCGGGGAACCTCCTCCGCATTTTGTGGATGCCATTTGACCACTGGAGACCATGTGTCTAATCGTAAGAGTTAGACTGTTCTCAGACCTAGAAAGAACGAGCAATGTATGTCAACTAGCAGAAACAGCGGGAACAATATGAACTATAAGGATCGTATCGTTATAAAATATTTAAATAATTGTTAATATAGTATTTTAAACCCAATATATAAGGCAGGAGGATAAAAGACTTCAGGTAGTGTGAGAAGGAATTAAAAGATAAGCAGGAAGCATAGTCTAGCAATAAAATGAATGAGATGATCCTCACTAAAAGCGATGCCACCTCTATGAAATCCATGTAACAGATACCGACTGCTCCTCTCACTGTTTTTTCATTTATTATCTGTATCTTGATAAAACCTAGTGTCACTGATCAGGGCATAAGGCTTCATCAGGCTGGGAAAAACAGCAACACATTCACATAGCTTTTTATGATGCGTATAGAAAATGAGAGACAGGAAAACAGAATTTAAGCACTGACTCAGTTACTGCACTCTCATAACTATTTCTCTCTTGATAGTATTTTAATCAATTGCTTGTGAACCTGGGCAATACATCTGCTGTATTTCCCAAGCTAGTATATACCATGCATTTCAAGCTGTTATAATTTATAAATGGATTTCACATTGTCCTCCCAGTTATTATTAAATCCAGCCACAAGTGACCATTCCACTATGTACTCCACTGTCTATAACAATGACCACACTTCAAGTTTGAAAAAAAGATACTGAGAAGTTTAAAACAGAGAAAAAATCTCATAAATGCAGCCCAGGGCTGCCCGGGAGATGAGGCTGAGGAAGCAGGAAAGACAATTCGCAATATTTTGAGTAGGCACAGTGAGCTTTGTGTGATGACACTAATAATAAATCCCAATTTAGAAAAGACCATAATTTCAACTTTTGCCCAGGGCTCTTTGGAATGTTTGTGTGCCCCTGAATGTCTAATTTAGCAGTGTTTTTATACTATATTGGTACCTATCTACTAGCATTTAATTAAAGGAATTACAGTGGAAATACATTCACATGAAGGAATAACACATTTTATTGTTAGACAGAAACAGACAACTGAAATAAATAAAGGAAAATGGAGTTGATTCTATATGAATTCAATTGCTGGCTTTTAATTTTATGACAGTCCTTGGATGCTATGGCAACTCCCATTTCTGCACTGCCTGCAGAATGCAGAAATGCCCCCATGACAGAGTAAGGGCATACCAGTAGTGGTCACAGGGGCCTTTCTTGGTGACAGGACAGCCCATTTCACATTCTCATGTAGCACCTGGAGAGCCCACATGTTTAAGGCAGATTTTCAAAACAGCACAGAATTATCTTTGGCTGTTCCCATGAGTTTTATGGGGGTCCTCAGTAACAGCTTTTGAAAACTCCATCCTGAAAGTACAGCTTTTAGGTCACCAGTGATGGTACATCAACCATTTCTTTCTAAGTCTTTCAGCAGCTGAAAACCTTTTCAAGAAACCACTTTACATAGAGCCATCACCTTCTTTGGAAACTGCACATGTATATGAAGGGACAGAGTTTGTTCTTAGTTAGAAGAGGGAGTGCAGTCTACTCAGCAAGCAATAGCAGAAAATTCTATTGAAATTACATATATTCTCTAGTGGTTTTGAAAGGGATCTAAATATACATCTAGGTTATGTTTTTATCCCTTGTCTTGTAAAAACTACCATTAGATCACCACTCCCATTTTGTGAGAAATCTATGTTTCTAGATGGTTTTTGTTGGCGGAGAAGGAAATTTGTTTTGTTTTGTCTTGTTTTAATATTGCTTGCCTGGTGACATTCCCATTTAGAGACCCACTGGCTGAAATCAAAATCTTTACAGCAGTCATGCAATTCTTCTGAATCTAGTGTGATAAGCTGAACTGTACCAGCATCTGCCTAACCTAAATAAACATGCTGGGGATGCAAGGTGGGTTTCCTGAGTGGCTTATTATGACATGAATTAAACTGGTAGGATCAATGATCAGGGACTACCTCACGTATTCTTGTGATTGTGGACTCTGAAGTTGTCAGACAAAAATGAATGAATTTTTATGACCTCATTTACTGAATCTCTCCCAAGCAATACACAGGAACAAAACAGTGGCTGAAGGTGAGAATTCTCAATCGCTAAAATGATTTATCGATATTCAGAAATAAGATATGGAAAACAGCAGTTACAACACCTGCCTCACTGATAGTTTATGAAGTTTAAAAATTGTTTCTGCATTGATGTACATGGCACAAATCTTTACATCTTTTGTGCTTCAGACCGTTTTTTATGTTACATTACTCTGTTTTATTTTTCCAGTCTGAGATTTTGCACTTGCTTTAATATTTTGTTGTCTAAGATACAGTAAAAACTAAAACTATTCCGAGTGTCCTGAAAAAATCACGTATTATGCCCAGAGCTTGAAACACCTGTTGACTCATTATATTTCTAATATAAAAGAAAAGGCACAAAATTCACTTTTCTGTAAATGAGAGGTGTATTATAAAGTCTGTTGATCCCAGACAAATCCTTATAAGTCTTCCTAGGAATGGTTCTCATACGAAATAAGCACACACGTCTCCATCAGGCACTGCTCTGTTCACCACTTTGAAGTAAGCAGCCACTGAAGCATTACTCCGAGAACCTTGGGGAGGAAGGTAAGGTAATCCCTTCACCTCTTCCTCAGTGCCAGAGGTAGTCATCACCAGGAGTGCTCAGCAAAGAGGAAAAAAGAAAGAGCCTTTCTTACATGACGAGTAAACAGACGGGAGCATTCTAGTTTAGGGATGGCAGAGGAGGAATGCACTAGCTTTTACTTGGAGACATTTTCTTCAGCGTAAACAAACTAAAAAGGATCTGCAGATAAGCTTCCATTAATAGAGGGAGAGTCTGTCTTGACAGAAAAGCAAGAGGGATGAAATCTTTCAGAGAGGCTGGAGCAGCCAAAGAAGATTGCTCTTACTAAGCATAGTCTTATTTCTGTTGTTGTATCATTCTGTATTTGCGTCCCATTACTGCAACTTTATATTTTAAAGACATTCTATTTAATTCTTAAATAGGGAACACTGCCTGGATGACCCAACAACCGAGAAGAGATTCATGATGAAAGTACATGGCAAATCTTTAAACACAGGTACTGAAACACTTAAAAGTGCACAGCCCCCCAACAGACTATTTCTAGGGCGTCCAGGGAATAACAAATATATTTCTTCAGAATGGAATATTTTAAGAATCAGCACAACAAACAACAGAAAGGAAGAAGCATTTTCCAATGGTTTCCTGGCAATGGTGAGGAAAATCTCTCTGGCACATTCCATAGCAGTAGAGAGCCTACTTGACAACTAAGCCAGTGTATGACAGAAGGACTAAAACAAAACAAACTAATAAAATTCTGAGACATGAACAGCTTTTGTTTTTTTCTTCCCACTCAAGAACTTTAAATCTTGTCCAACTTTTTAGCAAGCAACATAATAATGTCTGGTCTAACTAGGTTTAACTTTTCTGACCTTAGTCCCATTACCAGACCTCAAACATTTCACTCAATTTTAAATCTCACACTTTTCTGTAGTCGCCAGCTGCAGCATCCATGCTGCTCCACTGTATGAAATACTGTTACACTGAGAGAACAACACATCAGCTGTATTTGCTCAGCCTTGCACAGTCCCTATCACATGTATGCTCTATGCCACTCACAGAAACACTGAAGCTTAAAACCATTTTTCTCAAAGAATTTATATACTTGAAATCTGGTAATTTCATTATTGAGGAAGACCCCATCTTCACAGTTAACTTGGTCTCAGTGCAGCAATGCACATCTGTCCCTCAAAGAAGTTTGGGAAACAGCCAGCTTTGATTCTACAGCAAACTGTTTGCTGGTTTTGGGAATCAGCGAGGAACCATGACTGCCTGCTAAAGGAGCTGCAAGGGAACCTGCATCAAAGAGACAGATTAGCCCCCTATGTAAGAAAGTTTAGTTAGGGAAAAGAGGGTCCAGGAAAGAGTAAGGAATTTCTCGGACACTTTCTCTACATTAAAAAAAAAAAAAAGGGCTTGTAGCCATTTATTTTCTTAGTCTGGTGAGGGGGACTTTCCTAATGCATTTGATCTGTGACCACAGGCATCCCAGGTGCAAACGTTATCCTTTGATGAAGTATATATCTATAGTATATGTACATACTTAGATATATAGGTGTATATAGCTATAGCTATTTATTCATATGCAAACACATATATACCTATGCCTAAGCCTCAGAGACTGGTCAGGAGCATCTTAACCACAGAGTTATGTGGTCCCGCTGGCTAGAACTAGGGCTAGGATATTTTGGTTCAGGACAAGTGTTTATACAAGAGCTGCCTTGTGGTCCCAAGACACTACAAGTGTGAAGTTTCCACCCTCGAGGGATAGACACCTGGTGGTGTCCTCCATACCTCACAATATGGGGAAAATGAGGGTACCTCTTCCACAGTGCCTGAAAAGTTATTTTAGACCACGAACAAGGCACAATGAGCTGTTGCCAGAAGCTGGTGTTAGAGATGTTGCTGAGAACTAGGCTGAGAGAGATCTCTTTGAAAATGAGCTGGTTGGATTCTGATCAAGGTTACATTTACTAGAGGGCAGAAAAAAAGCCTGAGAAAGAAGAAACTGCAAGGGAAAAGTTAATACTGATACTCACAGAAAAAAAACAGGGAGACTGATTTCCTCCCCAGGGAGGGAGTGCTCAGCCGACTGTCACAGTGGGAGAGAGGGAGCATTACCTAAATGTTGAGCAAGGAGGATATTTTTCAGTGCTGGTACTTTGGAAAAGGGCATGAGGGCCACTAAATCACCTAGCAGTGTTCTCAAAGTATTTGGGATTTATATTGAAAAAAAAAAAAAAAAAAAAAAAAGAGGGCTATGTAATGAGCTCAAGCACCAATTCCATAGTGCTTAATTAGCATCTTGTTTCAAGACTATTTTAAACTGCCTTAACTAAACTCCTTCAAGATAAATCTTTTTGGGTTAGTCTAAGACCTATCCCTGACTGTTGTACTAGAATAAAGGCAAGGCACAGTTATTGCTTTTCAGTAATGTCTTGTAAGCATGGTAGTTTTTCAACTGGTCTGTGCTGAAGTACTCCCGAGGAAGGCTCATCTAGAGCCCTGATCACCATGTTAGTTGTTCTAGAATCTACAGCGATAAGTCCCATTTTTACTATTTTCTAACAACATATATAGGTATTTAAAAACCGCTGGGAGGTGATGGCCAGGCGAAAAGATTTCACCTGTCCCATCTGTCAGAATTACTTTGGGAAACACTCTTTAAAAATACTGGGGTTTATGGCACATAATGATAGTGTCCTTGATTCAAATAATATTGTGGTTAAAAGACTAGGAGGTAGAGGATTAAATTTTGCATCTTTTATGTCTTCATCTTGTGGGACTCATAACTTTTTATTGGCACTTCAAATGTGGTCACAAAAAACACACTGAAAGCAGGCTACCATTAATGTTGGCTAACAAAACCCACAGCTTAACATACTGCATTATGGGGTAAGGAGGGAAGGTGAAAGTCCAGGGAAAAAATACCATATATGCAAACCATATCATAAAAACTTCAACAACGAAAACACACCATAATTGGATATTGTAATAAAATGCTTCAGCTGAGTTGCAGGCCTGGGATTAGGGGAAATGGGAAGAGAGAAAGCAGATCTAAGTTTGTTTGAAAGTGCCAGCATTTCACCCACTTAAAAAAAAAAATCAAAATATTCTAGGGCTATTTAATGGGCCTCATGTATACCTGAGGTTTTTTTCAATAAAGAATAGAAATCCCTATCCTTGTGACCTTAAGTCACAGTAAACTGTTGAAATTTCCCTTTCTTACACAGATCACAAGTCTGTTAAGACTGGCACAGATTTGTCCCCGCAACAAAAGGGCAAAATGAAACAGGGAATACCCCATTTCATTCCCTGAAGTTTGAATCCTTATCAGCAAACTTTTACAACCAAGTTAATTCAGTTTTACGTTCCTAAGTAACAGACTGTTTCAAACAAACGAACTGAGGAAAAAGTAAAGATTTCTAGTATTACAGAGCATAAGAATTCACCATAATGACATAAATCTCCTTATTTCTACACAGCATTTCTAGAATCTTCTGATCTGAGGGCTCTTATCGCTGAAGAAAGGAAACCTCCAGGTAAGCACGGTTACACTTTTCTACCTTCCATCACACTAAGGTCCATAAATCAACTACTGTGCAATTTTTCACAGTTATGAGCTTGGAAAGATATATCTTGTTTGGAAAGCAAGATCATATTCTAAATATGGAAATTCAAAACAAACCTTGTATATTATATATAATTTCTATCTTCCTCTACTTTGTATGACCAATAGCAGAAATGGTAAATTTATGTACTGATAGCCATGCATTCACTCCCATAGATCGCAAAATAGAAGTCATGACTCCTCTGCCTCAGATTGATAGTGCTGTTATAAAAGCTCTGATGCTTACCTGAAAGGAAGAATGCTATTTGGATTTATTTTGAAAATGAATGCGATGTGAGTTATAACAAGTACTCGTCTGAATTAATAATGCGATCCCATATCTTATCGGTAAGTGCTTCTAGCTTAAAAAAATATGTTTGCTTGAAGATTGTGGTTGTACTTCTCTAGTCAAACAGACCTCCTTACAGTGGTATCTCTGGAAAGCTCTCCCTCTGATCTTCATGAGTCTGTAAGAATAATGTTCCAAGGTCTTTACTATTCTGGTCTGAAATAAAAGAAGTAAACCCTAAGAAAGAATTTAATGTTGGCATGTCTAGAAAGAGGCTTTTCTTTGAATATTCTGACAACACAGGATGGCAACTTCACTTACTGCTTTTGCACTAACTCATGTAACCACACAAGTCCTTCTTACTGGTCTTATAAAAATACGTTTCTGTTTATTTATCATGGCAGCTAGTGCACAGTTCTGGGTTTCTATGAAGAGTTGCATTGCTCATGCCTTTCTAGGACTCCCAGTTAGGATGACTTCAGTTTCCTCTTTGAACTAAGATGGCTCTGAATGAAGAATTTCTCTTTGCAGTGTGAGACCTCTGGTAATGCTCAGTTAGTCCACCAAACAGTGGTTTCATAATTCTTAAGGCATCTCTGTTTCTCTCTTTTCTGTAACTTACATCATACTCCAAACCAGTCTAGAACATGGGAAAGCACATAACACACTCGATTTTGTCAGTTAAATCAAGATCTGTGCTGGAGGAAAGCTTCAGTTGTAACAGAGGGGGTTTTTTATCTCCTTCAGGATTTAAGAAACACCAAAAGAAGAATCCCAACCTCTGTATCAGATGTATCAACAGAAGTTTGTCTAACGAATCAGATGAATAGAAAATTGTTAAATGCATTATAACAAGAAAAGTCATGTCTCACAGATTATTAGTTCTCTGAAAGAATAAACAAAGTGTGTATAAGATGCAACTGATTTACAAAAAGTAGTTAGATTTCCAAAAGCCTTCTTTCTGATAATGTCCTTCAAAGGGCCTTAGACCCAACTATCATGGGAAGAGAGGGAAGAGTCTCTTATGGCTTAATAACTGGTTAGCAGATAGGAACCGTGTTAGAAATAAATGGTCAGTATTCACAACAGAGAAGGAAGAGTTTCCAACAGCCTCTCTCAGGTTCTAGTGACACTGAACTTCCTTTTATGTATTTGAGAAAAGAGGATGATGAGTGAAGAGAAAGTCCGATGATAAAAAATTAACCAGAAGAGGAAGAATTAAAGCTGCCTTTGAAGAACTGTATAACGATTTGACAATACTGAATCACTTGGCAAAAAATGACAGATGAAATTCAAAGTAGCTATTTTCAAAGTGCTGCATATGCAAAGCAAGAAGGGACAGCACTAACTGCAGATAAACTATCATGGACTCCTACAACTTTCATTAGTATTAACACTCAATTTAAACCCTTTGATTATTGTCTTCACACCCAGTAGCAGCTGAAAACAAAATGCAGTTTAAGGAATTATTAACAGGAAACAAGACCAAAATAGAAACTTATTTATTATATAACTTTACAATGCACAACACCTGCAAAACAATTTCAACAGGATGGTATACTTAGCAAAGGTATAGAGAAGGAAGGCCACAATGAATCACCATAAGGAAAAGCTGCTGTACTTAATCTCTGAATAGATTAAAGAGATTAAGAAACTTTAATTTGAAAAAAACCCAGATATATTTAGATTTTATTTTAGGAATATTGTCTGCTGTATGTGTGTCTTGGAGTAGACCATCTAGTTCTGTCTGATTTAGTCCTGCCTCTTCAGGATGATGATGCAGACTCTGCCTATATTCAGTTATATGTGATTGTAGAGATTGAGGATGGAAGTTAAGTAGGAGAAAAACATATTAGGGTTTTTTTAATTTTGTTTTGCTTTGTTTGTTTGCTTGGGTTTTTGCCTCTAGTATGCTCCTGGAAATCTGCTGGGGCACCAGCTACTACAATTATGTCAGAAGACAGGAGAGGGAGAAGAGAGAAGATGGTATTTTTTCTGCATGCTGGGAAGGCACAAATGGAATTAGATGTGGGCAGCGCACACATTTTAGAATTAGAATTTAAAATTAAGCCTTGAAATTAAGCCTTCAACATGAAAGATATGCTTCTGGGAAATCCATCTGAGCTGTCAGTTGCTGTGGAGACAGGTAAAATTATGGAGAAGGAGGAGCATTTGTTGCCAGTGAGTGACATCTCTTACTGACACCATAGTGCTGGCTGGTACAAGGTCATGCAGCTGCAGATAAAAGCTGCATTACGTGCTGCAAACTTCAGCATAATAAAAAATGTTCCCAAGACCTATGAAAACAAAATCTTCTGTAAGGATGAAATAATAATAGGAAAAAAACTTCTCAATGCAGGTATTTGAAATGGGAAAAGTGGTAATCTGACAACACAGAAGAGGCTTGTACCAAGTGAAACACACTGAATGAGGGGTACTACAATATGGTATGTCTCCTAAACCTTGCCACTTACTCATCTCATATAATTCAATCATAGCTGTAATCTCACTAACCAGAGAGGAGGAGGAGATAAACCAGGCTTCTCTCTCCTGTGGACTCTTAAGGGAATTTCTGGACTTTGCAGTACAATAACTGAAGTAACTCTCAAAAAGAAACAGAAACAATAATAAACTACTTAATAGTAAATGAAGAGTCTGGTCTACTAAAAGTAAATCATTCTAAGAGAAACATTTGAAATAAATGAATGCTTTAGCTTTCAACTTTGAAGAATTGTTCTCATTTTTGTGGAGTGTTTAAAATAAGTCTACGTCCCATATGAACCTGGCACTTCAATACACTTACAGAAGTACTTCAGCAGCTGCCACTTGATCTGAACAAACTGTATTTTTCCCCTCCATGGAAGAGCTCGGGCATAAACCAAACATTTGTTCTTCAACTGTGCCTTCCCCAGCCTTTCTGTCAACAAGCCCGTTCCACTTGCAAAATCTGTTTACTCATTAGTTGTCTCTTGGTTCCCCCAGTTACAAACAGTCTTGGAGTAGAACAGGCTTCACAAAGAAGATGACCTGTGAGTTAAATCCCAAACCACCCTCTTCATGCATGTATGAACCTGAATCCCACTCAGATGCTCAAAAGAATCAAATTGTACACTAACTGTGTACTTTTTCCCCCCCTAAATGTCCTTGTAAGGTTCTTCCTAACTTTGCTAAGGCAAGACTGCCATACTGTATCCAGTGGTACTGGTTTGGATATCATTTGAAGCAAATCTCCCAACCTTATCAACCACTCAAAGTCACAGAATACTTGTGTGCAGCTCCTCTAACATTTTTCAATGAATGACATTGTATTCCCTGTCCATTTTAATACAATTCTTGCTAAGCTACTGCTATATGAATATCAGGGAAATTTATCACAATACAAAGGATCCATAAAGGACTTTTCTTTTAATGAATCAAGATGTGATTTCAACAGAACAAAGACCACAGGGAGACAGATGTGAAGTGAATTTTATACAGAAAGATTACATGGCAATAAGAAAGGCTAAATTCAGGCACCTTCACTGTAACTTTTATACACATCTAAGGAGTACTGTTTAAAGATCATTATGAAAGTTAGGAAATGAAACATTCATATGATAAAATTGTACCTTCTGTCCTGCATGCATATGCATCACAATGGTGAACAGGATGGGACTAAACTGGTTTTAAAATGAGCAAGATTGGGTATTATTCAGTCTGTAGGTCAAAAGTCTGTTTTTTTTCCCCAACTTGGAAAGTGTTTAGTGAATAGATATGGGAGTTGCAGCTAGAGAAAGGATAATCTCATGAGTATGATGGAGAACTACATTGTACCATTCTTCTGGCCATAGTTTCCTGCATCTCCGACAAACTTTCACAAATGATTCTCCATTTACATTAATCATCTTCTGGTGTTCAAACCCAGACACAACAGAGCCTGATATGCAGAAAATCTACTCGGAGACTGCAGCTGAAACCAGTGTTAGTGATGTTCTGAAAATATAAAGTGCTAAGTACTCTTACAACACAAGCTGAGCATCTAAAACTTTAAAAATAGGTTTCTTTCCCACCCTTAAAAAGAAAATAACATCTCAGAAAGTATTGTGAAAATAAAGAGGATTAAGTTTCCAGATATGGCAGTTATAAGAAAGAGGTTATGAGAATATTTATAGTATTGTCTTTGACGAAAATTTGAATAAAATCTAGCATAAGGCAAAGAAAATAAAATTGTATAAGTACCATTGATTGTGCATGAGGATTTGTGCATAATACTGCTAGAACTATCTTCACTCATACATCAAACAAGCTAAATGGAAGCTGCTGCAATAATCTTAATTATCTAATTTTTTAATGTTTGATGTTACAATTCTAAATTTCTAATAATACGCTAGTACACCGTCCTTTTTTTTTTTTACCTACATTTGAGCTAATGTAGTATTTTTAAGTGTTTTAAGTAGAAATATATGCTACAAATGCTATGAGAATCATAGTTATAGAAAAGTACATCACTAAAGCCTGCACCACTCTGTACTTGATTTATTATGGCCTTGACATGAGAAATGTGTACTGGTAAACTGTTCTTTGAATGAATTCAGAGGTCTGTGTTTCCTGGGAGGGAGTAACAATATCTAAATTGACAGTGAAACAAGATTTACCAAATAGCTTTGGAGAGAACAAGCTAGGAAACCAGAGTTAACGCTGGTAACAATGTAGATGGTTTACTTAATAGTCCTAGTACAAGATCAAGCTATTTGTTTCACACTAGCCAAGTGATTACTAACTCCTGAATGCAAGTACGGAGAAGGGTGTGTCTCAAAAAAAAAAAAAAGGGGCTGGTTTTGCCTATTTTCTATTGGTTCATATTTTTTGTAGTATTATCATGTCTGTCTAAAACAAGTCATGAGCTGGATTAGCACAGATGGGGTGCAATCCCCATCGCATTCTCCCCCAGGGAGAATAACTCATTGATGGGGACTGATGTAAGAAGTGATACACAGCTGTTGCCTACGCTGCCTTGATTTGTTTTATGATATGGAGACTATGAACTGTATTTATATCACCTACTTTTAGACAGCTAATGTGAACGTTTCAGTGCCTCAAATTTAGGCACCTCACTGCAACAGGATGATTCAGACCACCTGTGCTGAGGACCCAGACTCACCCTGTAGCTAAAAGAGAGAAATCTTTGAAGAAATCTGTGCTTGTATCTACATCAGCAAGCAGTGCAGTGCAATAGGAGCAAATCCTTAGGGTAAAAACACTGGTGATGAGAACCTGACATCCACACTATACATATTAAAGGCTTTGACCTATTCTGATCTGGACCTGTGGATTTTAATATCTGGTAATGGTTGGAGCACATCTTCTGGTTATCAAAAAAAAAAAGTCCGTCTTGTGTTCTTCAGGACTGATCTGTGATGTGAATCCAAGCACAGCAAGTAGAGACAATGGGGAACTTTACTTCAAAAGCCCATTCCTAATTCATACTGAAATGCTAATGCAGGTACATCCTCTGAATGCTTCCAGGGAATGATGCAGAACACCTTCATTAGAAGTCTTCCCTTCTCCACTGACTACAAATAACTACAATAGAAAAAAAGACATATATTTTATATTTTCTTTTCATGTACTATAAAAAGAAAAAATAAAAGATACAGACCATAGAAACCTATATACTTCCAAGGGAAACCGCAGGGTATCCATACGCCAGAACACAAGGCACAGGAGTGCTTATAAATCTGACTAAGCAGATGCCTAAATCCAGTTGGGATTCAAAGTGCCGAAAACTTCTTTATGGGTGATAAACAAACACAGGAGAATAGCACCCCTCTGTTTCAGCAGCCTAATGACTAGCAAGTTGAAGTTTCTGCCCCAAAACAGACAATGCAATTGTTTGCGTCAGGGGGGCTGTTTTTTACGCTTTTACAGAGGTCATGGGGTTCTTGAGAAGAAGCTGTCTCAACTGCTCTCTAAGATTTTAGTATCTAAATTCTGCATAAAGTCCTTTTAAGTTCCAGTTTAGGAGGTCTGCATATGCATAGGTCCTGCACAAATGGACTATAGGATTTGCAAGGAATAAAACACTTGTAATACAGTCTCCACTCCAGCCTTCATTTCCAGGTGGAACAACACCTTTCAATTTGCTTGCTTTTCTGTTTGCTAGTATCACACATCATTTCATATGTTGAGACTCTCTGATCTCACATGCATAGTAAAATGTTGTTTCATAGATGTCAGCAAATGAAGAGCTTTGCTTTAACCACCTATACAGCTATACATATATATATGTGCATATACATATATATATGCACCTCACAAATACAATACAGAATTCCATCTTTGATAAATCAATTCCAGGATTTTGCAAGTAGTTAGAGACTGACTGTCATTTTAACACATTAAGAATGTATTAAAAAAAAAAATCCCCTAACCTACCCTTAAATGTAGAGTATCTTGGAACATGGCTCTTTGTTCTTTTTCAGGTAGTCATGTTCTCTCCACACCAGGAACATATATTAAGAATCAAAACCTTTAAAATTGCCTTTTCTTTATGGGATCATGAACAATTTATATTTAACAATTTCAGTCTTTGAAAAATGTACTTGATTGAGTGAAAGTGATTAATTATGAGAATCAAAGCAACTGCATGGCAGATTTGCTAAAGGAACTAATCACAACTATGAAGTTCAGAGACTATGAATACTGTCAGAAATACTCCAACAAGAACTTGTGCCTGATGAGATTTTGAAAGCAAATACAATTCTACAGAATCCGTGTGCAAAACATGCAAAAACAAATTAAGGCCTCACATCCAAAGGGAAGGCACCACATGCTACTTCCTTCACCTCCACTTCCCTTCATGTGCTGCTGGAGTGCCTCTTCTTCCCCATCGCCTTTATTTTCCATTTGCTCTTCTGTTCCTATTGTCAGTGGGTTTCCAAGTATATTTCTCTTTGGATGTGCCTTTTACTTGTCCCTAGCATCATACAGAAATACAAATTCAACCATCATCTCAGTCCAATTCACAGACTTCTCTCTCCTATTTTTTTTTCCATCTCTGTTTCTGTTCAGAGTAAAGCTTTTTCTACCAACATCTGCTCATGAATTGTAGTGTAAGAAACAGTTTTAAATAACAGTGATCACAGTACCTGGTTCAGCATGTGTACTTGTATCGTTTGTGCACAGAATCTGAATCAGTAATAACTACCAACTTTCTGCAGGGAATGAGTAAGTGGATTTTTCATTTTTAAATGAACTGTTTCCTTGCTCTACAGACCTATAGCATGATGCCAAAAAGTGGAACTCCAGGCTATTCTGCCTACCTGAGTTAGTAAAATAGCTGTACCTTGACCACGTGGGTTTTATATCATGATTATAAAGGCAAATTAGTCATAGGTAAACAAGGTGGTGCACTACTTAATGTTAACTCCAGAATATAATGTAAGAATAATTTTGCTGATGCAATACTTTTCACATCACATGGGTTCAGGTTATAATCACAATATGCTATCATGTTAAATTATATTTTTTTTACACAATTAGAAAACCTGTTTTCATGTTTCTTTCCTAAAATTTGGATTTATTTGCTGTTACTAAAAACACAGTTATCATAAAAAACATCAACAAACAAAGTTCATGCCTGTTAGCCATGTGCAGGCCAGGAGGGGAGATTAAAGTAGCAGTAACCAGATCAGTTAGCCCTGGGGAGCTACACACTATGTGCTTGTACAGTCCTGATTTAGACTGAGGTTGCCTTTGGTGTTCCACGCTTTCAGGTGGCAACAGCTTATTTCATGCATTATTCTGAAACTGTCTCCTTTGGGTCAAAAGCTCTACTTTTTCCTTTTGGTAATAAAAAGAGAGAATTTATACTTTTTTTTTTTTTTTTTTTTTTTTAAATTAAGCTTTTTTCAAAGCTCGAACAAAAAAAAAAAAGGTTAAAGCTCTGGCAATTTCGTATTAATTTAAATTTGGATTTGATTATGCTGATTATTTTTCACTGTTATTCAACAGGATGAAAAAGCTTTTGGCAATGCTAGATGTCTCTGCCCCAGACTTGGTGGAGGAATTATGAAATAATGGCATTAAAAATTGCCATGCTAATGAAAAAATTAATTTTCCACTCCCCAAATACAGTATTATATCTTTTATCTTAAAAGTCCACATCGTGGTAAATGGTAGATGAGCAGTGTTTTGCTTGGAGCTAGCTTATTTTCATGGCAATTTTGTCAGGCTTCAGTCTAGCAGACTGTTGGTTTTTATTCCTGTATTCTGAAGTGGATTTTGACTTTTCTGAGTACAGCAGAATGGCAAAGACAGTGCCTTTTCAACACATCCCGCCACTTCTGTCTTGCTACTGCTTTTTTCTTGTTTTTTCCTTCATCTATATTCTTCCCAAAGTGCTGATGATTGAGAAGTAAAAATACATCTGTACTGCTGTTTGCTATTAATACTTCTCCCTCCTTCAAATGTGAGGAGAAAAAACGTAATAAACCTCTCATTCCTAACATCTTCATTTGATGTCCTACCCAAATTCAGACTCCACACAGGATCAAACTACGTAAGTAAATATATTCCACACAGGACTGGTTAAGGGTGTTTTTAAGGTTAAGTTCCTGACATCCTATGAAGTTCAGAAACACACTTACATATGTATGTATGCCAGGTCAGCCAGCCTGGGGCTCCTGAGCTGCAGGTGAGGTGGGACATCCCCATCTGAGCCATGCTACATCATTTGCAAGTGGGCTGCACAGCACTGGTGCCTGGAGTGGAGCCACCCGGACACGAAGAGCCAGGAAAGCTCATTACAGCTCATCTCACAGCAGAGTGAGGGGACCACTAGGAAGCCATTGTCATCTCCTACCTGTAGCCCTCACAGAGCTGCCCTTTCTGATGGCTCACAAAGTCTGCCTCTGCAGCTCTTGTGGGTATATGAGGATTTTAGCACATAACTCCTAGGACCTCTTGCTGTGGCAGGAACGTGGAGAGATGACTAGCGGTGTTCATATCCCTTTTGAAAAAGGACAAGAACTTACTGGATTTAATTGTCACGGTCTAGGAATAAAATACAGGGACTAATTATAGATCGGTCATAAAATCAGAGTTTGTAAACAAAATTCTGGTACTGTCAAAATTTAAGCAAAACTGCTACACACACAAATTACAAAAGATTACTTTAGTTATTGCTTCTTTTGTTTCAGCAGATATTGCTGGACTTGGACTGCGTTCCTCTACTTTCACGTAACTCTGCAGAAGCAAACCTGTATGCTTCATGCTTTTTCTCCTCAATACTTTGTTTCTTCATAAAGACTGAAGAGACTCCTCTTTTCTCTGTATCCCCAAGGATAAAAAGTTTCTTACAAACTGGTTTACCTAGTGAGCAAATACTTAAAATCTCCCAAAATAAACAGTTCAGGAAAGGAGATTCTGGGCAAAGGAAGAAGTCCGGCCTACTAAAAGGCAACAGAGTTTTGACAGGCTTTGGTAAAAATCAGCAGTGTATCCACCAGCCAGAATGAGATGCAATGATGGACCATATGCTCGCATGATTTCTGAAATACAGATAAAACAAGCTTGTGCCTGACAAGGTAAGAAAGTCCTCCCAAAAGAAGCTGATAGAAAATGCCTGAAAGGAGGCTAAATCATGAATATAAGAAGACCACACTCAGTGATATCTCTTTTGGAATAACTGGCAGGTAAAACTACAGTTCAGAGTTGCAGAAGCAGATTATTAAGATAATTTGAAAAAAAGTAAAGGGCAAGAACCAAAAAACAACAAAGCATTAGTAAAAGACTGAGCAACTGGAAAAAAGTGACATGGAATGAAGCTGTTGGATATTTACTGTCAGGTTATCTTTATAATAAAAGTAACACAAATTAAATACTAACTCCTGCCAAGGACCAAGGAAACAATATAGGTGAAGGAACTCTAGTAACCTAGTTGGTGAAAACCAGAGGACACCGAGTCAGCTACTCCTGAGTGCCCGAGGAAAATGATTTCTTGATGAGATTGTTGTATCTAATATGAAACCAAAAATAAGTCAAAGAAAGAAGCTCTCTCCCCAGAATGCTGTTCACATGAAACAGGGTATTCATCTACAGAAGTAAAGGACTCCTTATAGGATGGATGCAGAGGGAAGAGCAATTTGAGACTGTATCAAATTTTCCGGCATGTGCAAAGGGGGCTATGGAGATGTTGAAAACTTATGGGATGTTTAGGGAAGGACCAAAAGAAGAGAAAGGGAAGAGACTAAGGGGAGGGACTTTCAGAAAGATCGCACAGGATTGATGCAGTTGTAAGTCACTCAGGAACACATAGTCAAAAGTATGTGATAAATGTGTCACATTCACCTTTGAGTTTAATATTAACTAGGCTCCTATCAAATGAATATAAAATTCTTAGTAAGGGAGGTTTGATCGCAGTTTTATTTTGGGGACGGATGGCAATAAGGAGAGAATCCATACTTAAAGTGAATGCAAAAAATCAACCTCAAAGCCTTCTAAGACAATACATCAGCATTCCACCAAACATCCACCTCCTCAATCATAGTTATATCTGTGTAACTGCACAAGAAATGCTTCTTTATTTCCTACATTTGCCTACATGACAGTTCTGCAGCAAGCTGAATGGAAATGTACCCCAGTCCTCCCAGCCCATTCTGCATTCTGCTTTCTCTGAATATCAAATGTATTATTAGTTCTACACCTTTTATTGCTTTTCTCATTTTGTTGTTACAAAGCTCCTCTGAAAATTGCTGTGTAAGTCCTGAATGAATATAATGTCCTGAATGAATGAGAATATAATGGTGTTAATCACAAAGGAAAGCTGTTCTCATTTATTTTAACTGTTCCTTGAAATAATCTTGCCAAAATGTTTTTGGTCTTGTTAAAGTTTCATTTTAAGTACTTACTTCGGTTCATAGTTATATACAGCTTAAATTGATGTTTGTGTTGGTTTTCACATTTCGACATTTGAGACATTTGAAGATGTAGGGAAACTCACTAGTGAAGGTCAGCAGTGTACAACTGATAGATTCATCATGTCAGGTATACAGAATTCATCAGAACTTAATTTCCTTAAACTTCATGATATTTGGAGCACCTCTTGCATTTTGATGAGCAGCCCCTGGATTTCTTGAAAAGCAGCCCAATTAAAAAATAATGAACCTATTTTTTTCAGACACTGACTCATTATCCTGGTGGTTTCCAACAGCAACTTAGAGCTTACTTTTATATCAAATTATTTTGTGCCTGTTGGACAGTAATACTTTTGCAACCTTCTAAGGTGCTTCTGAAGTCAAGCAATTTCCCCAGGTGAAGATTTTAAAGCTGCTGTTATTCCCACTGCAGAGTTTGTATCTAGGCTCAGAAAGCAAATAAAACTTCTAGTGGAAACAGACAGAACCCATGGGTGTTCAGGACCTCTCTCTTCTACCTTAACCTTAATGGAACACCTTAGAAGGAAAATAGCTTCATCTTCACCAGAGAACACTAAGATTTCTGCTACTGGCCCTACATGGAATATTTTTGTTTGATTGTTTTTATAGTATTATTCTTAAAAAAATCGTATTTATAGGATGCAAAACGTTAAACTCTTTAGCAGGGGTCTATGAGGAACCACTCTGCACTACAATCCGCTCCCACTGACAGGAAAACAAAAACATCTTCCAAGAATGCTTTGTGTTTCGTGCACTTGCTTGAGGAAGAATCAACCCATTTTTGGAACTACAACCTACCCAAAATTCACCTTTAACATGATTCATGTGCACTTCCGCTAGTTACACCTGCTGCTTTTTCACAAAAGACTCACCCTTGCAGAAAACAGAAAACAGTTCTGTGTAGGCTCTCATGCCGACTCGACATCAATTTTTGAGGATCCTGCCCAGTGGGAGCAGGCAATATGTACTTTCTGTGGCCATGCGCTTGCTTGGAGCAAAACTGATATATCAAAAGGGATTGGTTCACCTGGGAAACCACAAGCCAAATGGCCAGCAGCCACCTACACCAAGAACCGTGTTAATCCAAACTGGCCCCCACAGAACCTCACATCTCAAGGTGTAGATGTTTGTTTTCACTGTGGTTTGTTCTCTTAGATACTTAGAGAAAAAAGGCCTGCTACCACTACTGGTAACAAATGACACAAGCAATGAGTTTCCTATCAAATCCCTTGGAAGATTAGGCCATAAACCAAAGTATTTGTCAAACATCTGTTAGTTATTGCTGATGGCTTGCAATCTAGTATTTGATTACTAATAATTTAAATCACATTATCAGCACAGGAAGAAAATTGGAATTGTTTAAACATTCTTTCAGAGGGAAAAAATAAGGGGGAAAAAAGCTTCTATGCTGATCAATTTTCAAGTTGATTAAGTTTTTTATTAAGAAAAGCTTCAAGATCAAATAGCAATGAGAACCTACTTCAAAGATACCTTATGTTTAAATAGATTTACTATAGACAGGGTTCTCCTTGGCAAAGAAAAATAATTTTGACAACCTGCTCTCAATCTTTTCTACTATGATACTTTTGCTTTGCGTACAATAATTATTTCTTGGGCAGAAACAGAGTGAAGAAATTATCTAGCTGAGTGCAGCCTGCCCTCACCTCACAGAGAAGTTGCAGATCCAGAATGCTGGTTTCAGTCTGTTTTCTACTAGCTACCTTACACAAAAATATTTATGCATTTGTTGGTCTGGAGCTGGAGAGAATGTTTCAGCTCTTTCAAAACAGTGTCCTCCAGTGTGCTAACAAACAGTCACAAAAACAAACACCCTCTCTGGCTTAGTGAACATGATATTATTTATGCACAGTGGAATCACTTCAAAAGAAAAGATCGCATGCATTCCTCCAAAAAGGGCCTTAAAGATGTTCTCCCAAAAGGTGAGGAGTGAGGACTCAACTCTCTCACTCATCAGCATCAGTCACAGGACTTTTCTCCTAGGTTAGACTCACTGGTTGATTACTCAATTGTTGTGACTAACTCTCCTCATGTGTTGTATCCTGTAGCCTTAAGCACCTACACAAAAACTTTATCCTGCAACGTAGCAAGCTGCCTAAAAATAAGGAGCTCTGTCAGTAAATACAGTGATGGCTTAACTCTTTGTGGAAGCAATAAGTGTTCCAGCAAACACAAGTAATGTTAAAAAATGAATTATCTGTTATTTTTTCTTCCTTTGAAATGTGGAGGTATGTATGTGCCTGTGTAACATAAACAAGAAATATTCTGGGCAGAACAGACAATAATGATTTAGAAAGAAAAAGAAGAAGAGGAATCCCCCATAAGCAACTGAAAAAATATTCAGAATATATTCTTTAGCTTGTGTTTGCAAATTAACTCCTCACTGTTGAAAGGCATGCATGCAGCTCTCTTGTAAAATTAGACTGACCAAAATGTTTTTTCAACAAAAATATGTTTGAATATTGAGTTCCTGCTATATATAACACAACTTAGTAAGTACCTTTGCTCCAAAGGGGTCCATATGATTAGTACTTGCAGATCACAGCAGGGTGAAATAAAAATGAGACAAATATTTGTGGAATAAATATTGGTAATGTTTACAAATTTGCCTTTCATATGAGAGTGTCAAAAATACAAAATATCTATTAATCAGAAAATGTGGCTGCTAACTGTTACTATCATCTTCCCAAGATGCTTATTGATGAAAATTGTAAATAACTCATATTTGCTGATTTAAACTAATTAAGATTGTACCTTTCTATCTCTATATTGAATTAACAATGTATAGAAACTCTAAGTACGCTTTAGAGAAGTTTTATTGTGCTACATCATCCTTTCCGCATGACTTGTCTGAACAGTCATTGCATGCAACAGTTTGACCAGCTCCCAACTTCAGGGAAGCCACAGAATGGAACAAAAAGATTAGCACTTATGTATCACCCATTAAAATGATGATGATCCTAATTTGGCAACTCCATTAGTCTTTCTAGTAAGGTTTATTGTCTATGCTCTACAATAACTGTAATAATGATGTTGAAAGGACTATAAAAAATAACCTAAAATTATATAAATCAGTAACAGCTACATACATGATTCTTTAGCCCAACTGAAGTTTATGGACCTGCTGAAACCTGCCAACAGATTTGTTCAGCATTACAGACTACAATCTGGATGAATCTGCTCTTAACCTTACAATTTTCTTCATCTTGAGTTTGATTTTTGCTGGTGTTTCAGCTAAAAAGGACAAGGAAATTCTCTAGAGTTTCCTTTTCTGTCAAAAGCAGATTTACCTTGAGTGGTCCATTAGGCATGAAGGTAACGGCAATGACCATCCTGTCACCAGAAAAATGGAAATTAGAATACTCAAAGAAGCAAAAACTAGCAATGAAAGGAAAACTATGCAAATATTAAAAGGAAAACTGGACCTCACTTATAAACCATAAGTTATTTACAGTGTTATAATATACCTTGGAAAAAAGCTGTCTGGTGTATGATACAAATTCAGAAGACTTTTTAAACATAAAGGGGTGTTCAGGTACATGGATATATGAATGTATGTACATATGTCCACACACTGTGGACATACTTTTGTGCATTCTTCTCAGTTGAAGAGAAGGCATTAGTCTCTTGGGCAAATTGTGACAGAAAAGCAATTTAAACCCATTCATCAGATATGGAAAAGCTCCACTTGAGCAATGTTCTGTATTTATGTGTTTAAGTATTTGGCAGCAACCAGATTTTGGTACACAAAGTGCAAAGAGTTTGTGGTTTGACCAGTTTCTATACTGAGCATAGACTGTGCTCTAGACAATGATTTACAGTGTCCAGCTGGAGCTGCTTTAAAAAGCAAACTCAGACTCTAAATTACTAATTAACAAGGTACAAAGATGCTTTCACAAAGGATCTATCAATTATTGTAGTAATCTCAGCGGGATATGAAGCTGGTGTCCTTTAAAAGGACAATTAAAAAATTAAGCAGCATATTTATTTGTACTACATTTCTTGCTTACGTAATAGAAAAAGGTTTAAACAGTATGCACATAACTATGACATTAAGACTGTGTAAGTCTCATGAAGAAATACTGGCATATATAAAATGAAAGCTTTTGCAGTCAGGACTGCCCCTTCTTTGTATTTCTTCAGTGCTTCACACAAATAAATTGTAATTTTGAATTTTGATCATTATTTACTTTTGTAAAAAAGCCTGCAGTTAATTCTCAGTCAAATTCTGCCATCAGCTGCATTCAACGGAGATAGGCATAAATCAGGTTTGAGGGTTTTTAACTCAAAAAACTAGGACTAGAAGTGTGCACATGCCCCACAACCAATGCGATTACAGTCAATTCATACATGGCTTTTCGTATGTTGTCTCAGTAATTAAAGAAGAAAGAAGCTTTGGAGATAGCATTCAAAGAATGGTAAGGGACTTCTGAAGATCAGCTTTAAGAACAAGCTAATCACTATTTCAGTGTTCAATTTCAGGAAGCCGTTTCTGGGAGTCCTTTCACTTCATCAGCCATGCTACACTGCAAAGACAGGTGTTTGTACTTAATCAATGCATTTTAGTTATGTTCCAGGTATTCAATTAACAGTGCTCATTGCCAGCCCATAGCCAGCATGACAGACCATCTTGGAACAGCAGCGGTCAAGGAATATTGCTCCTGGCTTTTCACCAATTCAATAAATAAACCTCCCCTGCGCCATTCTTTTAAATACCTTCATTTTTAAATTAGATTTTGATTTTCTGCTCCAAAACACCTAAATCTCTGTTGAGCCAACAAAACCTATTTTGCAATTTTAATTAGCATGATCTGTCTTCCCTGCTTATTTTTGCAGCTGGACTGATAGAAGAGGATAGACTACTTCACAAAATAAAAAATTATTTTGATTACCAAAGCTTTTACTGTGGGTCAGCTTTGGCATCTTCTTTTACATTTTTGAAACTGCTTTAAATACATGCATGTTACTCAAAGTTTGGACCAGGTAAGAATATTGTAAATTGCAATGACTCTAGCTGGTTAAAGAGAATATGGTCTGAGTCAGAAACTGTTCAAGAGGTATTTTCCATATTTCTCTACAACACAGATAATGCTGACAGAGAAAATGATATATAGCTATTTTCATCCAAGGAATCTAAATTGCTCATATGCAGTATTATCTTATATGTTGAAGTTGTAAAGCCGAAAGCTAATATCAGAGAAATAAATATTTGTATTATGTGTTTATGCCGTGAATCAATTTTGTGTAACTAAATAAGATCCAGTCGCTGTTTGTACTTACAGCTCCTTTCTCTGTGAGACATGATGTCAGTTTAAGAGAAAAGATGGAAAACACATCGGGTTTAGCCACTGGATACTGGGTGCTCATCATCCCTTGCCTTTGATTTCTCACTGAATTGTTTAAGCTTCTTAGACACATTTAAAAACGAGGGTACTCAGAAATTAAAAGACATTTAAAAATTGTGCAACAGCTTCTGATGACTGATGACTGGATACGTACGACATGCAAAGAAGCATCCTGCCACTGATTTTAACAATTTATATTTGAGCACTACTATGAGCGCAATTTTATTTTATATGTCAAAGCTGCATATAGCTGGGAACGGGTACCCTCAGGTGCAGAAAAGATTTAAAAGATGAAAAGAACAATAAATATCAGTATATAAACCTGTGGTCTAATGATCTGATCCATTTGCCTCATAAACCCCAAATTTCAATGTGCTATAAAATCAGCAGACACCCACTAAATTGACCACATTAACTATCTGTCGTGGTTTAACCCCAACTGGCAACTAAGCACCATGCAGCTGCTCACTCACTCCTCCACCTATCATCCTGGTGGGATGGGGAGGAGAATAGGAAAGGAAAAAAAAGTAAAACTCGTGCATTGAGATAAGAACAGTTTAATAATTGAAATAAAATATAACAATAATAATTGCAATGAAAAGGAAGATGAAAAGAGAGAGAAATAAAATCCAAGAAAAGACCAGTGATGCGTGATGCAATTGCTCACCATTTGCTGACTGATGCCCAGACAGTCTCCAAGCAGCGATCCACACCTCCCAGCCAACTCCCCCCAGTTTATATACTGAGCATGATGTTCTGTGGTATGGAATATCCCTTTGGCTAGTTTGGGTCAGCTGTCCTGGCCATGCTCCCTCCCAGCTTCTTTTGCATCTCCTCGCTGGCAGGGCATGGGAAACTGAAAAATCATTGACTTAGGATAAGCACCAGTTGTCAACAACTAAAACATCACTGTGTTATCAACATTATTCTCATACTAAATACAAAACACAGCACTGTACCAGCTACTAGGAAGAAAATTAACTCTGTCCCAGCCAAAACCAGAACACCATCACACATCGACATGATAACAAGCAGAGAGCTTCCCTAAGGTAGTGAAGCACTCTCAGTATGATCCCTCATCCCAGGCAGATGTTCAGTTCCTTCGGTTTTGGAGACAGATGACTTTGCTAGTATGGCTTGTCAAATTTTGGTGATGCAGTTAGAAAGTTAAGTCCAAAAGTGGGGATAATAGCCAAGAATGCTCAGCTGCTGGTAGTTTCTTCTCAATTATACTGTAAGTGTACTACTCATTGCATTTTGCTGCCATGTGAGAAAAGACGGACAATCTTCCTCTTGCAGTTGCATGATAATTGTAAGACATCTACCTGAAAGCAATCATCAAACGGTGAGCCCCACTTTCTCATCTTCAGGCACACATTCCCACATACTCTCTTGAGTGACTTCAAGATCTTTTTTGGTGGGTTAGCTGTCAGATAAGCTTGCTAGTCCAGGTCAGCGTGTCAGTCTGCTAGACCTGATGCAAGGGAAGCAGTCAGAAGCAGAAGCTGGGAACACACAACTTTGCTGAGAGCCAGTGTCTATGCAGTGGGGTGAAGTGTAAATGAAAACGTACTTCAGAGGTCTGGACTCAAGCCTTTTACAACCTTTTTTAGGTTTAAAGGAAGTATAAGCCAGAAACTCAGGAGCATAGTTATGTAAAATGATGATGAGAGAGAGAACCATGCAAAAGCTGCATTGTTCTCTCTGCAGTGAGACAATTAGATATTAGGTACTGAGCTTGAATTATTGAGAACTGCCCAGTTAGCAGAGCAACAAGCTCTGAAGGAACCATTCAACAACAGAAATGCCAATACATCTTGATTAGAACTTTTTCCATTTTGGAGCATGGTCAGTCAGGTTGCCACAATCTGTTTGAGCAGAAATATTTAACCACTTAGATGGTGATAAAAAGGAGAAATCTACAGACTGTACAGACCAAGACTAAGTGGGGCATAAAAAAAAAAAAAAAAAAAAGAAAAAGAAATGGAGCACCTCTGCTCCCTCCCTCCTTCTTTGCATCCTATTCATCCAAATCCTCGAATGAAAGCATGAAAGCACTTTTCCAGTCTCTTTCCCTTCTCCTAGGGCTTTTAACTGTGTGAAAGGTCTTGTTACCTAACACTATAAATGCACATGACTCAAGCAATGAGAGAAATAAGTATTCCCATTCACGTTTCATTCATCTTCCAGTAACAGTCCCTTCTCCAACAGTTCATCCTACCCTATATTCTCTGCCCAGTTCTCTGAGTCAGGTTTTTTCTAGCCTCACTACCTCCATCTAGAGCTGCACATTTGGACTCCAAAGACACACATTGCTACCTTCACAAAAGACTATCCAAAACCAAAACACAGATCAATGTGGCATCTACTGGGCAAGAGGAATGGTTCTTCTGGATTCAAATGCTGCAACCATAACTAACAACACTTTATCCAAAATGTTACCTTTACTACTTGATTGACATCACCAGAAAAATGAAATTTAGACAAGAGCCAGCTCAAAGAGAAACACTTCCTAAAGACAGGAAACTGAATCCTGAATTGAAAAGAACCTACAGGAAATATACTCAGGACTTGATGGGAGCCTCCCCGGCTGTGGCCATCAGTCAACACCATCAGACTTTTGGTAGGATAACTGTTCATAAAGACCCTTTGCCTAATATTATGCTAATTCTGTTTAAGAAAGCCATTTTAGTTTCCTGTATTAATTACTGCTTATAGGCTCTCAAAGGAAAAGTCCAAGGTCGTAAGTGATACCGTAATTCAAAAGACAACCGCAGACTAATGACATAAGAACTGTAGTGAAGCATTCACAGACTGTCTTTTGCCAGATCTGGAGTACTTCTACATACCTCCACAGTTCTCACAACCACAGCAGTATCCACATACATCCTCACACCATACCATACTACAGTCTGATACGCAGATGTGGAAAAGCCTCATCCCATGCATTGACTTCCCTCCAAGAAAAACTCAGACAAAAGCCAGACAGATGTCCCCATAGTCTCTAGTATGTTAGAAACTCAACGCACAAGTCAGAGGGACGTGGCCAAAAATATCAGAGAAATATGTGGCTACCATTATAGGCATGGTAAGAGCTACAGCTACGGAGACTGACAAAGAATCTGTTTCTGGCAACAGAGAGGTCTAGCTTTTGACTTAGAGGGCAGGTTATAATACTTACTGCTTAGTCAAGAATCAGGCTTGAACTAACTGGACTCCCCAAACAGTAGGATTAGCATGGCTGATTTAGCCTTTGATCTTTCTGACATATATGAACTGAGCCCTGTGTAGTTTTTTATTGGGCATATGTTTGCATTCATGTATGTTTGCACGTGTTTTTCAGATGGGGCCCATAAAACAAAGTTTCAACCTGGTTTGCAAATACCTCTCCTGGTAATGTGCAGCTTCTCTAGCTCTTTCAGTGCTTAAATGTGACTTTGAGGCCACTCCAAGTAAAAGCCATGATTTTACCCCTGCACACACACACATGCACACACAGCCCTTCAAGGCACCTGTTAAAAGCAGTCGAGACTTCCACTTATTTTGGGAGATTTGCACTGCTATTTTAAACCCAACAGGTCAGTGAGCAGGTCTGAGGCTCCATTGTTAGTCGAGAGTCTGTAGAAATGCTTTTTTCAGGAGGAAAAAAAAACCCAGCTCAGGATGCTCAGTACCCTTTACATCTGCTGCTCAGCTGGAGACGTGGTTAAAGGGCCATTAGAAGCGCAAGGTGACAGACCTCACAGGCTAGGCAAGCCGGAGACCAATTTGCTGTTTGCATTAGGAGTATCAGCCCTCGTTGCTTCTGTTTGACGGACCGCAAGCTGCTCCTGTCCCGAGCCCTGAAAAATCAAGGCCAGGACCGGCAGCCGGCGAGTCTCCATCCTGGGGCTGGTGCTGCGCTGTAGAGCCTCCTCCTGGGCACCCGGGTTTCTGCAGTGAGCTGGCAGGACAAACACCCTCCCGGCGCTCTTAATAACCCCTGACTTTGCTCACCGGAGACTCGCTCCGCCGGGCGGAACGGTAGGGACCAAATTGCTGCCACCCTTGCAGTCAGCGGGAGCGCAGGCGCCTTTTTTGCAGCACCTGCCTTCAAATGCCGTGCGTCCTCTGTGTTTTGCAATCGCTCAACAGAATCAAGTACCGTCGTTTAACTTTGCTGGAAGGAAAAGGTCACGGTAGCCGAAAGAAGCTCATCGGAGAGAGCTGCTGGTCTTTGTGACAGCCTCCCATAACGAGAGCTAAAAAATTTCTTAGCAGGGAGCTTATTTTTTGGATGTGTGCAGGAGCTCCGGAGCAGTAAGTAGTGAAGAAAGAAAACCTTAGTTTCAGTAGGTTTTAGGCTGTTTTTACATACAGAGGAATAAAGTGCTAAGAATTTTACCAGGCATATGTTTTCCTGCCATCTGCAACACATTTTAAATTCCTTCTGCATCTTGTAATGTATTCTCTCTGTTTAGCATAATAACTATTCTGCCTTTAAACACCAACCTTTATATGCTGTTCTTAGGAATTTGTGGAGAAGTGTTAATTCTTTTACACATATTTAAGCTGCTAAAATAATTATGCCTGGTAGTATGAACAGTCAAAACCACAGAATGAAGGTTCCCTTCCCAGGGAGATAGCACCCATTAACCAGGTACGAAGGGGAGCATACAGTCATAGTTCATTGAAAACGTAATTTCATTTTGCTAGTAATGGGAGTGCTGATACTTTGATACCATAATGGAGTTTTAAGCACCACGCTTGTTATTTCAACTAGAAACTTTAATGTAATTATGCATTTTTACTTTACTAAGCAGAAAGGAAGATTAGTATGCATAGTTTTCTTACATGTATTGTGGGGAATAAGAACAGAGATCTCCGAGTGATACTGCAAGATGCTCAAGTCATTCAAAAGAAATGGCAGGTGGTAATTTTAAAGACAAATTACCCAGAAAAGCTTTTATTGTTGATCACTTGTTATAAGATTTGCCATTTGCAAGTAATTGTACATTCAGCTGAAACTGACCTTTTATGAGAGCCAAGTGGTAATATAAATGAAATGAATATATTCTTTATTGCAGTAATATAAAAAGAATGGCCTGAGCTTTTAACATAGTGCTTGACCTCTCTGGTGTCTGAACACCACCTAATCTCAGGAGTATTTCACAATAGCATATGATGAAATAAGTACTAATACAGCATTATAACACTTTAACACATTACCACTTAGAAGTGTAGAAAATATTATAGCTTTAGGTATGCTTTTTCACTCTAGATCAGACTGACGACAGAAAGAAAAAAGATGATTAGGGTACAATACGCTGAAGTTCATCATTACACTAATTATTAAAGCACTGCCTTTTGTATTTTGAAGTCCCTCTTTCCAAGATACTTTACCAGAAAGTCACAATGGGAAACTCCAGATGCTGAGATTTAAAATCCTCAGTCAAAAATTAATTATTTATAAGCATTAAAACCAGCCTATTTCTCCTCAAAGGCCCTGATCTTACAAACAGCACCTTTAGGTTTAGATGTGCATACATAAGTTGTATTCCCTTTAATGGCATCAGTCACATACAAACCAATAAATATGCACAGAAGTGATAGCAAAGCCAGGTCTTAGAAAAGCTGTACTTCCTCCTAGCTAAATGAACACACAGGTTTATTAGCATGCACCATGCACTCACAACAGGAAAACAAGGCAGGCCGTAAGGGGAGGAGACCAAAGAATCTTGATGCTGCAGTTACTGAAATTGCAGGGGTGAGGAGCAGTCATACACAATGAGGAGGATACTACTATGACAGCACTAAAACAAGGAAAGTACAAAGTTTACAAGAAATTCCATGTCCATCTTCATTGTCATCACTGAACTCAGGAGTAAATTCATCTCTAATGGCCCAATTCAGATTTCACAAATTTGCATTGCTCTGATTATTGATTTCAGTAAGGCTATTTGGTTTTTTTACACTCCTAAGACAACCACACAAGGTGCCTGTGAATCCCCATTTTCACCCTGGTCTACAGGTACTTTCTTCACACAACTCTCAGTGACAGCAGTAGAAAAATAGTAAAAGGCAGCATTAAGTACGAAGTGCTTCAATACAGATTCGGTCAGGAGCATTTTCCAGTGTTCTCCTGTCAATCTTTCATTACACTTTAGAGCTACTTAAAGGAAAGCAAAACATTCAGAAAGAGTATCTTGGGAACATCTGACATGGACTAATAGCTCAATTGCATGAATGACTACTGAGTTGATTTTTATTATTATTATTATTATTACCACTTTAGAGCTACAAGCAACTGTGTTATGTTTGCTAGCTTTCTTCAGTCAACGCCTCTGTATTATGCCAGTATGAAGCCCATTCATCAAAGCACAATTTCAAGTGACTCCTGACCTTCAAAATGAAGGGTTTGCTTCTGCTTTCATTTCAGTTACTTTCACTACGGTGTCTCTGTGTTGCCAGAATCTCACCTCGTTCATCATCCGCACAGGAGAACAAAGCTCACCTACTTCTTACGCAGTATTTAGAATTCAACATCTTTACAGCTGGACACTTTACCAGAACACTTCTAATCTTTCTCTAAATACACTATTATTCAGTACCTAGGAATAAAACAAAACAAAACAAACCCAAACCCAAACAAAACCACAACCCACAAAAAACCCACACCCTTCACCTTTCAAAATCTCTAGATCAGCTGGAAATGGAAAGGCACAAATCAGACACATCCATTACTTTTAAACAGTCAGACATTCACTTTCAATCAGAAAACTCAAGACAAGGACACGGTCCACCTTCAACTTTGATGTTTCATTTTCATGGCTTCCCCTAAGATGCTGTAAGTTACCGAAATCATGGTTGGAGTTAAACAAATATTGCTAACAGATACATTCTGAGCAAACGCTATTTTTCTCTTTTGTATTGACTTTCAAGGGACAGATTTTCCTACAGCAAAACATTTTCTGCAAAGTCCTCAGGAGCTCCACTCAGTGCTCGTGAATGCTGGGTCACAGCAGTGTGAATCTGACAGTTCAGATCTTCTTCACATGCAGGATACTGCACAGCAGTTCTATAAGAGGGCAGATTTTACAAGTATAGCCTCACACACACCACAAGCTACTGCTTACCCACCCTGCTTGTGATATGCACAGAATCAAGCCCACAGCAGCATACTATGTGTACTTCAAATTTTCTTCCTCACCTTATTCCCAGGCAAAGTTCCTTTATTGAAGATTGACTTTGACAACCTATGTTGGAAACCAACTTTATATGCTGTACTCCAGTGTAGGTCACAGCACCAGAGTTTGGTGATCAGACAAGACATCAGACACAGCAGGTTGATTACAAGTAAGTACTATACAATTACGTTGAACAATTTAGCATTGTTGTAAAAGCATAGCAGACAACCATAATAACTAACTTCAACACGTGCAACAAAATACTGTAGGAAAACCTTGCCTCACAGTGCAAAAACTGACAGCTTTTCAAATCTGTAACTTCTATCTTCTCCATTCAAAAGTGAGTGTCAGTATAACTAATTTTACAAAAGTTATCTAACAAGTCTGGCTTTGTAGCTCCATTCAACAGAGAGGTACCTCTGTCTCTGCAGCCTCTCTAATTTAAACAGACTCTTCAGCTCTCTGCATCAGTGCATACACACTTTGCATCAGTACATACACACTACCTCTTTATTGAGTTTCAGCAGTTGTAGCTAGAAAGTAGCTTTTAAACAAATGACAAATGAAAACATATGACTACTGTTAAATCAAAACACATAAACCATACTGCGTATTATTATTTTCCATCATATTATCAAGCCTTTGATGCAAAATCTTTTGAAAACACAATGTTTCTTCAGAAATATGACTGCAATTAAAGATCTTTGAGGTCTTTATAATAGGCATCTGACAGACTACACTTCTTTCGTAACACTAACAAATTGCTTCCTTAACCAAGTCAGTACGGTGGAAAAAGAATGAAAAAAAAAAAAAAAAAGATTCTGAAATCTGTTGATTGCTTTAATTAAACTTCCAACATTGAACCAGCTTGCAAATACATAGCTTTCACATTAACAAGAGCACATGCCGCATGAACAGTTACTTCACGACCTCACAGCACCGTACAAGAAGAGCATACTCCGAAACACACCTTAAAGCAATCCTAGTCTTCCAACAACTAAGTAACTTGAATAGCTACATACGGAACTGCTCGGAAGTTGATACACCAACTAGTAGCAAGGCAGATAAACCACAAAGAAAACAAACAACTTGAAAAAGGAAGCTCAGAAAAAATAACTCGTACCTGCACAAATCCTGTATTTCTGAACCATAAAAGTAGATATTACTTATGAAGCTTAGCAAGAAACAAGAGTAATTTTGGACTGAACTACTATTAAATATTTAACTACCATGACTTTTTCTGTACTGATACATGTTAACAGAAACTTGCAAATGTTGGGGTTACTTAAAAATTGCATGTCAACTTTGCATTGTACATTCAGAAAATAAATGAGACAATAAAACTTCTCTGTGAGCTCAAAGCAACAAGTGTTTACCCAAAGTTACTAGAAGTCTGAAATTCACAGGAATTTTTTTTTTTTTTTTTTTTTTTTTTAATGGGACAGGGCATATCCTACCACCCTGTCTCAAAGCTGATGGAGTAATAGTGAGTGAAGGGAAAGCATGACTGCATATTCAAAAGATCTGTGGCTCACAGGAGAGATTTCATGATTCAGTATAACTGATGAGCAACCTGAAGAGAATATTTTTAAAAAGAGCACAGAAAAACCAGAGAGTTGGTGAGCCTGAGGGATGAAAGTGCCTGTGGAATAGTTACCCCCACAGGCCCTTTACTCTCCTGCCTTGTCCTAAAGCATGTCAGTGGATCAGACCTGTGTGTCCAAAGGCACCAACATGGTTATACAGAGATCTGGTCTGTTCTGCATTGGCAGCGTGGAACAACCTTCCCTGTATTTTTGTGAACTACATCCTCGCTGTCCTGAGATTTTCCACATTTATCATTCCTCATGTAAAGTGCTAAATACTGCACAGTGAATAACTGTGGCTTTATTTCACCTCAAAGAAGATAAATCTACTGCTTCCAACTTTAAAAAGGAAGCAAGCAAACCGAGGGGCATCTAATTCACCCTACAAACAGCAGAACCTAACAGCAAAGTACCAAAGGCAAAGCAGAAATCTTTCTGAGGGCTCAAGCAGTCCAATTTAAGCTGCCCAAGCTCATGCCTTCCCACACCATTTCTCCCTTTTTGTCGTGCTTTCCGATTGCTAAAGGATTATCTGCCCTGGACATATTTTTATTCGTTCAGTCCCAAAGATGCAATAAGGGTAAGGTTGCGGGGAAAAGCAAGAAAACAGAATTACAACAAAAAAACAACGCCAACACCTTCGTAGGCAGATTGAGACATAACCTGTTGTAGGCATGTTTCAGCAGAAAGAAGAGCTCAGTAACAGGCTGCCGGGGGTCTCGGGAGGCGGAGCGGGGGGCCGAGGGGGTGTGGGGAGGGGGGGGGGTCCTCTTCCCAGCAGCTGATGCCTCCGCTCGATTCGGGCTGCAGCGGGGGCGCCCGGCTGCGCCTCCAAGGGACGAGCTGCCCGGCCCGGGGGTGCGCGGCCGGGCTGGCCCCCGCGGAGGGGCGCGCCGCTGCGCGGGGCCGCGGCGGGAGCCGGGAGGGAAGCGGCACCGCCTTCCCCACCCTCCTCCTCCTCCTCCGCCTGCCTCACGCCAGGTCCCCGCTGGCGGAGGGCAAAGTTTCTTCCCCCGCACAGGGCGGCAGCGGGGGCAGCCGCCACTGCGGAACCGCTGGCTGCCTCTCGCAGCCCGGCTGCAACTCTCAAGAAGTTTCTGCCGGCGAACAGAACCGCGACTGAGCCTCGCCCGCGCCCCCCCCCTTCCCTCCTTTTATTCTTTAACACCACCCCCGCCTTAGTTTTTATGTTTATTGAATCATTTATTCGCACATACACACGCGCCCCGCCGGGAAGCCTCCGGGGTGCCACCGGGGCCGGCAGAGCCGCTCCGCGCCCCGCAGACAACGCGGCGCTTCCCGGCCCCGCTTCCGCGGGGACTGCGCGCAGCCGGTCGGCGGCGCCCCCCCGCGCCCGCGGCCCCCCGCCCCGCTCCGCCCGGCCCCTTACCTGCGATCTCCTGGTAGGGCACGCTGGCCAGGCTGAAGCCCTTGGCGCTGTACGCCTGCCGCACCTCGCCGCAGCTCCGCGCCTTGCCCTCGGCCACCGCGGCCGCGGGCGGCGGTGGCAGCAGCAGCAGCAGCAGCAGCAGCGGCGGCGGCGGCCCCGCTAGGGCGCAGCGCCGCGCAGCCCCCTGCGCCGCCGGCATGGCGCGGCGCGCAAGTCCCGCCCGGCGCGCAAGTCCCGCGCCGCCGCCGCACCGGCGCGCCGCCGCCGCGCCCCCCGGCTGAGGGGGCGGCGGCCCGGGAGCCCCCCGGCCGCCGAGGCAAACTTTTGCAAGGCGGGGGGGAGATGGGCGCGCAGACACACACATGCGCGCACGGCGGGGGCAGGAGAGCGGCAGCCTCGTCCCCCCCGGCTCCTTCTCCAAATGCAACGCGCTCTCGCCCCCTCGCCAAAAGAAGAAAAAAAAAAAAAAAAAAAAAAGAAAAAAAAAAAAGAAAAAGAGGGGGGAAGAAAAAAAAAAGGGGGGGGTGGTGTAAAAATCTGGCTGTAGGTTGTGAAGATTGAAACCGCGGGCGCGTTGCTGCGTTGCTGCGAGCGGAGTCCCGGGGCAGCGGCAGCGCGGTCCGTGGCGGAGCTGTGCCCGCCGCCTGTGCGAGGCTGGAGGTGGTGGGGAAAGCAGCCGGCGTGGGGATGGACTGGACAGCGGCTCCGTGCGTGCGTGTGTGTGTGTGTGTGTGCGCGCGTGTGTGTGCGTGTGCATGCGTGTGGTGCACTGGATGCCTGTGCCTGTATTTACGGGATCCGGGGAAACCTCTGCTCCGCGCAGCGCTGGAGCAGCCTCCTA
Organism: Strix uralensis; assembly: GCF_047716275.1. Classification (NCBI taxonomy): domain Eukaryota; kingdom Metazoa; phylum Chordata; class Aves; order Strigiformes; family Strigidae; genus Strix; species Strix uralensis. Next base: position 81,269,933 of record NC_133973.1, read on the forward strand.
AGCCAGGCAGGGAGAAATCCTGGAGACAGACACAGCGAGGGAGAGCCGCGCGCACACACACACACACACACACACACACACAGACACACACACACACACACACACACACACACACACACAGAGAGAGAGAGAGAGAGAGAGAGAGAGAGAGAGCGAGAAACGTGCTACACATTGCATCGCCGAAATACAGCAGCAGAAAGCAAATCCTGGCGTGGATCGCTGTTTGCTGGCAGAGGGAAGGAAAAGCACCCACAGCCCCAAAAACTTCCTCCTCACCACGAATCCAGCCACTCCGAGCCCCAAAATTACAGATTGCCTGCTAGGGAGAAGTCAAAAAAAGATACTCTTCGTGGGTATGGCTCTCTGTAATGCCAAGTTTGACGTGGGCCCCATAAATACTTTCTTTTTTTAAGTGATTATTATTTGTTGCACACATGAATACCTGGGCTGAAGAGCTTGCATGAGGATGAGTCCATCGTCAAAAGGAGAGAGAAGGAAAGATGTTTCTGTGCACCAGACTGAGAAGAATGAGAAGAAAACAAGAAGGACAGTCCTTGACCCAGGTAATTTGTGCCACCCTAGGAGAGGAGAGCAGGGGACAAAACCATAAATTCCTTCCTGCAAATGAGTATCTGCAAAGAGCTGAATGGGTGAAGTGAAGAAAATTCCCGCAAGGTGAATTCAGTCTCTGCTTAGGGAGAAAGAAAAATACTCTGTTCGTAAGTATTTGATAGTAAAATTCAAAGTTATAGTTTGAAAGGATTTATTGCAGTGCTTCTTATGAGTACTGTGGAGAAGTGTGATATTTTGTCAAAAGTACATGGACAGAGATGTCAAGCCCAGGATGAATTGAAGAAGGTCAACAGAAGAAATAAAAGGCCATCAACCTGGAGAACCACTTATTAGTGAGGAGCCATGGAACCGTATCATGCCACTACCATAATTCAGGATGCATTCAAATGAGATGGAAATTATTAGGTGGCCAGTACTGCTGCAGTGTCCCAGTAAATGCAGAGTTAGTATTGGGTCTGGGCCAGTGTACGCAGCCTGGTGCCACCTGATGTGTGTTCCCCTGGCTTCCCTTACCATTTTCCCTCTCCCACATTGTCATTCCTTCTTCTTCCCTCACCTTTTCCCTACTGAGTGATGATGCTCTGACACTGCTTGTGTACACAGCAGAGAAACAGCAGTTGTGTGTGCAGCCCTTGTCCTCCCTCTTCCTAGCAAAGTTCCTGCATGTCCAGGGCCAAGGGGGACCAGGAAGAAGCAGGTGAGCAATGGATTTTATGAGTCCTGCAATCTGGTCAGAAAGATGAGGTTAGCACGTGCCCCTACAACCTCCCCCTAAGGTGAGATGTCTCTAGTGGACAGGTGCCAAATCCCAGTGAACTCAGACTGGAAGGCAAAGGCTTTGGGGGGACAAGACTGATGAAAGAGAGATATTTCCTTCCTTTTTCGGGGTCCACAAGCCCTTCAAAAGCTTCACGGACTTGCTAGATTGAAAGGTTTAGTTATATACCCCAATCCTTGTTAGCGCTTGTTTTGGGGGAGTCGATGAAGAGGTGCTATCACCCAGCCTCATCTCCTGGTGGACAGGATGGAAGTCATGAATAGAGAACTCCATGTGTTACCAGCCCACTACAAATAATACCGCTGTTAGTACATGTTAGTGACACCACATTAATGAAAAGTTAGGCAAGGTCTGTATATTTACTCTGTAGAAAAGTTTTGACAGATCTTTATGTAAGGTATCACTATGTAAGATGCATACAGTTCACCCCAAGATAGGATCAGGAGAGTGTTACAAATGTTACACATACCTGATTTCTGCTGGATTGCTCTAACTTTCCTCTACACTGTGGTCAAAGCAGAGAATTAGCTCACCACATATCAAGCATGACAGACTCCCCCGCAATCCAATCTTCTTCAACATTTCTTCAACCCACAGGAAAGTTATTTGACACAAATTCAAAGATGCAAATGAGAAAATCAGCAAACTGGTTTGAAGTGCAGAAGTCATCATAAAATAGCAAGAGAGATTCTGTGATTAACTCAGCAGTGCATCTAGGTAATTGTTTTCTAAGAAAATTGTAAATTGCTAGAAACAATGGGGCTTATTCACCCCTGCATTTTTTTGCAAATACCAGTTGAATTCATACCACTGGTAGCATGATAGCACTTTTACATAAGGTGATGACAGCATGATGACCTTTATATAACATGGGAAACCTGCTATGGGAAAATGAGATTGAATCCTGCCTCTGACATAAATGGCCCAGAGAGCCAGTTACATCGTAGTCTTGCATGTTGAAGGTACTCCTCACTCTCCCAAGAGCCCGTGATTAAACACAGATATTTCTACTGCTTCAGCAAGTCTCCTACTCATCACATGGGAGAATCATTGTGTGTTCTCGGTACATACGTAATTAATTTCGTGCGAAATGGAAGCGCTCCAAAGAAAGCCCAGGTTGGAATGCTCTCTCAGCCAGTGGCTTTAGCAGTCCCTTAGAAACATAACACCTTCTGCCTCGCACATCATAGGCACAAGCTAAAAGCTCTCCTATTTCAGGACCCACACTGTTAGGCTATTTGAGGTGGTCACACCATACCCATCCTTTTTTCAGCTGTACCTTATAAAAAACTATGTAACTAGTGTGTTTCACAACTAGTGAAAACACCTCTTTAATTTGTTATTTCAGAAGAAGGCAGAAGCAACCACTGGTTACTGAATTAGAAAAAAATTAATGTATATAAGATGCTGAATAAAGTCCTCCTTCCTCCTTCATATGACGATTAGTGTCTTCCAGGTTAAAGTGTTCTCTGGCACCCATGGATTGATTCTGAGATGCTGCATATCTGTGAATGCTCAAACCTCTAAGTTGTTGGGAAAAGGCTGGGTTTTCCTACACCAATTTTGGGAAACAACATATACATTGCATTTGCATAAGTACAAAAATGAAATATTTTATTTTAGTTAAATGGAACATTTTAATTACTGGGGAATGTTTTTGCTTCTTTTGCATTTCTATGGAAAGAAATAATAGCACTTTAAAAAATTTGGTTTTAATATTTTTGGTTCCTTGGCGGTTGGACTGAAAATCAATCATTTACCCTTTTGGAGAGCCCCCTCCACCAAACCCATTCAACGTAGTAACATAGATGATTGTTTAGAATGAAGATTTTGCAATGCATCTACTGGACAAGTTTACCACAAGCGGGCGGCTTTTTTTTTTTTTTTTTTCCCAAGTTATTCCAAATAGAATGTGTTCATTTGTATCAAGCTCTACTAATTGATTTTTTTGCAAACTTTTTCCTGAAATTGTGCCAAAAATGTGGAAGACGAATGATTTGTAACCTTTGTTTCCAAATACTTCTGTAAAAAAATGGATTAAAAGTAATCATTCACACCCCATCATAATAAAAACGTCAATGCAAAGTAGAGCAGCAGCCAGCATTAATTCCTTCAACCACTGGAACACTCTGCCCCACATGGCTGAGGCAGTTTTATGATGCACAGTACAGGAACTATGGAATCTCTAAGCAATAAGGACAAAAATAAATACTGAATTGCTGTGTCATTTGCCAAGCAGCCATCATCTTGAGCTCTGAACGATTCAGGGATGTTGTGGAAAAACACATGATTATGGATTTTAAACATTATAATGTGTAGTACCTAGGCATGAGATTGAAATTGTACAGGGAAGTTTTGCTCATTTTTTCATATTTTTGAGTTATTTCACTTTAGAAACAGGGTAAATTATGTTACATTGAAAGATACACTGATTTATTATCAGATGTTATCAAAAAACTCTCATTGATGCCATGGGTATTAAGGGGACTTCATAGACAAAAACATCTTTCACCTGACTTGACAATAAAGCTTTGCCAAATGTCAAAATGCTCTATAACTCAACTTCACAGAAAAAGGAAGCCGACTTCTAGATTCACCATTAAATCTATGTGCTCCGCAGATTTGCAGCTTTCACATAATGGGTTTCTAGCAAGAAGGTTTCACGGGTTGAGGCAATAATCGGTGAGATTCTTGGTTGCCCAGTAGAATTATTGGTGGTGAAGTGGCTCTGATATTTCAGTTAGTTCTGCAGGTGGTGGACTGCTTCTGTGCCATTAGCCCCTGTCTGCACCCCAAGGCCCTGAAGCATTACAGAAGCTGTAGCTCTGGGGGAGGGAGAGCTGATAGCATCCTGCCTTCATCTTTAGGGGGAAATCCATCCCCACACAAGTTTCCAATGCATTTTTTAGAGTACAGAACACATCCCTGATATTGAGGACCAAGTCACCCATGCTCCAGGCTATACAGCCCAACAGGGAAACCTGAACACGCTCCTTTTTCTGTAAAACTGTGTGGACAAATATGAAGAAATTACATGAAGAAAATGTTCCTATTCTAGGTCTACAGTGTCTACTCCAGATGGATGTGGTTCTTTAAAAACCCAGAAATCGTTAATTGTATAGTGATGAGGTAACACTCTGAATGAAATTGAGCTATGAGTTTGTCCCTATAAAACTTTCCAAAGACCAGTCCAATGAAGGCATACATTGAAGCATCAAAAGGTCCCATTTAACTGTTTTTTTCATGTTGTGTCCAGAGCCGTCATAGAAAAACTTCCTCCACACAGCACAAACTGCTCTTCATTATCACTGTATGCTAGAAGGGAAAACTTTTTTTTCTTTGCACTGTATGGTATTTGCTGCAAAATTAATGCAAAGCCCAGTTCTTCCCAAAAAGTAAGCTCTAGAGGCACAGGTGTGAAGAACTCATCTTGCTCTTGAAGTCTCACTCAAAAATAGAATTGTCAACACAGCTGCTAGATAAGTCCTCTTAGAAAAGGTTTTCAGACTCATGGACAAGAAAACAGACCTGCTAAATATACAGAATAATGAAATACAACTAGCTTTCTTTCCTCTGAAAATTTTCAGAGACAGAACGTAAAAAGATGATCTAAGATTCCATATGCTCACTTACGCATAATATAGAAGGCTTAGGCTCCCATAAAAAAGGTTTATAAGTGGTAATCAGTGATATCATATTAATTATAAGCAGTAGTGGTTGCTCTTGAAATCTGCAGGCTATGCTATTTTGGGTAAATAGCAGCATTTTATTTTAGATGTTCATTTTATGAAACCTTTTGTGAACAAATTCTAGAAGTTTTTATGCATAGCAACTGAATGGGTAAGTCGAACTGCCTGGGCTTTGCAGCAACAGCATGTGAAGGCTGGACAGAACCATTGCTCCTTTTAGGTGAGGATTACAGCAAACAATCCAGGGCTGTTGTTCACAATAATAATTTTAAAAAAATATTTTTTTCTATTTGTTTAAGGTAGCGTAATTTAATCCGCCCATTTTTAATAAAATCAATGGACTACAGTGGCATTCTCTCTTAAATAAAATGCCTACAGATTATGTTTCCTTAGAAAATGCCAGTTCCAAAAGAAGGGGAAAAAATGGCATGGTTTTTAAGACCACAACTTATCATTACAATAAGCAGAGAAACCATCAGACTGAAGTGCACATATGTAGATGAATTCTGTTCTTATGCTCAATTTCACTGAAGTCCAAAACATGTTTAAAGCTGGAATAAATGTTGGCAAAGTTCCAAACTCCAACTATTTATATATTTGTGTAAATCTTACATTGACCAAGGAATGGCATTTTAACTATTATATACTGCTTCTTTTGTGCCATTAGGATGCTTTCCTTCTAAGTGACTGGTCTCCAGTTCAAGTAGGATTTTGACATTATACTAGATCTTTCAGGAGCAAATGCCATTTTTCATAAGAACAAATATATACAAGATCAGGTTCATTTTCAAACATAATTTTATGAAGCCGCTCCTCTCTAGTTAATCCATGGATAAGATGCAACATCTGTTCTGATTCTTAACTGTACAAGAAGATTACCTTAAAGATTCCTAAAAATGCCTAAGCATCTTTTTATCCTTGTTTTCCTGCACCATCTTACTATCATTAGAAAGTAACGATTGAAACAAAAAAGCACTTGGTATACAAAGCAAAGAAAAATGTTAATTTTCTAACAGCATTTAAACTGTAGCTTAATATTTTTGAGAAATATTATTTACTTTTAAACATGCATATATAAGATACCAAATCACAGCGTATATTGTAGCAATATTACAGAGCTGAAAATATTCACTATGCAATAGAATATCACTAGAAAAACTAGCTTTATTTAAATCATAGGTCTGAGCAATAAAAAAGCCATCAGGTGTCTAATTGGTGACAATTCTCATTCATACCTTACCATCTGCAGTATCTTTTTTTTTCTGTTTAGCTGGAAGTTGAGGCAATGTTATGCAATAGACAGAACATGGACATTATTTTTGGTAGAAAAGTACAGTCTAATATATGCATTAAATCTGTGAATGTAAGGTTTATAGTTTTTAAATTACAATTTCCGAGCAATGTGTTTAAAACTATATGATATGTTCCCTGACAAAGATCAAAAGGCTTAATATATTTTGTAAATTACAGCTATAATGATTCCATTTGCAAAAGATGTAATTTACTGGTCTATTCTCATAATGAATGGGAGCCTAACGAATCACACAAGCTTATACATTCAGCAAAAATACGGGACATCTTAGACTTGACTTGGAATGTGCATTATGATAATAGTTGAGATTTTATTGGAGAGTAAATTTTCTTTTAATTTCTTGGCATGCTCACCTTGTCAGCTTTCTCTGGTATTTTAGTTTTCTAAAAAACTATCTTTTAGGAATATCAGTGAATGAAGTGCAAGAGGAGGTTGTAACGGTGCATTCGCTCCTGTGCACACACAGGTGTACTGGAAGGCTGTGAGAAAAGGAAGGCCAGGTTCTTAGGTAAAGATAGGCAAGAAACCTCTTGTGAGGATTAAAGGAAAATACACCTCAGGCACAGCTATATAATTTCATTTTTCTTGGGACTTTTAATAGAATGATGCCACTGACTTCTTGTCATGGGCTGCGCATGGCATGCCTAATAATGAAAATAGAGTATTGTATAGAATGTAAAAGAATGGATAACTTGGTCTCTTTCCCATGGATGTTTAATACATATTTACACGGGTTCATGGAAAAGAAATTAGCTGAAAATTGCTAAATACGGAGACTTGAATTCTGGCTCAGGAATGACTTGAGCAACCAGTTGCTCAAGATGACAGATTATCTCTATAAATTTGTCCTTTCCTGTACTTTCCATTGGCATATGCTTTGGGTCACTCTTAGAGAAGGAACAGCCTGCTAGTTCTACCCTTTTGTCAAAGCCAGTATGGCCATTCGTGTGTTATATTCTTAATTTTGTATTGATTTTATGTACCTAGAACAGAAAATAACCTAAATATGAAGTAAAAGCTTATCTCTTTGGGTCTGGAAAAACATGCCAGTTTCTAAAGTGTATTCAATGAATTCAGACCTCCAGCAGGAAGCAGTGTGGACCCCCCCATATACGTGCATGCCTTGTAAATCCCTCTTAAACCTCTGGTTTGCCAACAGCAGACTGCAAGTGTTACAGTGATTGTCAAAAACTGACTTTTTCCCACTTCCCACAGTCAGGGCAGTTCAAGAAATTACAATATTCTGCAAGATCACTGGCTGGACAAATACAGTGTCTTCCTTCTAAAAGTATGTTCTGCTTCACAGGAAAGCACAGTCCCCCCATCTCTCCCTCCTTCCAATCCCTCCCTCCTAATAAGTCCTCCTGACTTGCCACTGGGTGGTATTCCATGAGAGGGAAATATTTTTCAGTCCCAGCAGTAGTTTCTAGTTTGATTCAACACAGCTCAAGTCCATTTGACCTTTAAATGGCAAAACTGATACGATCTTATTAATATCAGTGTAAAAGTCCTAGGTTTTTTTATCCCCAGGACACTAAATCCCACATATTTAATTGAATACAAGGATCACTTCTCCTAGAGAGAGGAAAGCTCACAGAACCTCTCATCTATATTTACCTGCCTACTGTTCAGATAAATACTTGTCTGCTACAGCCTTATGGTCATGTTCAGCAAGCAACAAAGCCAAATTTAGGAAAAAAAAAAAAAAAAAGTGGTCTTTTTTTATAAAAAGTTTACACCACTTCCTTCAGGACACCTTTTGCAGATATTACAAAAGAAAGGACTGTATTCTTTTAACAATACTCATGTTCAGGGAGTTCTGTTGATTTACAATTTTGATACAGAAAAATCAGATACGGGTATTGATCTGTCCTTATTCAATTCATTGTTGGTTAATTTAGTGGCAGCCAGCTTTTTCTGTACTGCTTCAGTACTGCTTTGTAGTTCTTAGCATTACCTTTAACTCTTCTGTGAAAGTTAGGTATCGTATTCAGCCTCCCTCCAATCTTCAGACAGTAGCTGGATTTAATTATAAAATGTGTATTTGTTAAGTAGCTCAGATGCTTTATTTTTATTTCCAGGCTCACAGGCTTTAGGAGAATGCCTCTTTCTCTAGAGATTATTTTTATTACCCCCACATGAACCCTTAATCAAGATGCCTCAGTCTATCTTCCTTTGATACGTTTTACCTCTGTCAGCAAAATTATCATTAGTATAATCATATCATCATCATCTTTTTTTTTTTTTTTTCCCCAAAGCTCAGTGTCCTAATGTTAGGATTAAAAAAAAAAAAAAAAAACAAAACCCAAACAAAAGTGCTAGAAGTGGGAAGGGCAGGAGTTTATTTGCAGAAAGCAAGAAAAAAATAAGCAGGACACTTTCTTTTCCTACTGCAAGTACTTCTTTGCAGTTTCCTCTGCAGCAACTACAAAATCGTAAGCCTTAAAAATAAATCAGTTCCAAAGCAGACAAAACAGAGTAGAGAGACTGTGGGAACCCAGCGGATAAAGGTGTGCATACTTGTACAGGATCCAGTGGTCTGCCTGCTCCTTATGCATGGCTTGTTCCCCAGTGATACCTAAGGAGCCTATGACCCCGTGGGCATGTAATGCAGCATGGCAGGTGGCCAGCTGCCTTCAGGCAGCCTTTGAAAGACCATTTGCCTAACCTGACAAGCTGCAGATAATTGACTAAAACATTTCTGTTATCTGATAAAGTCTTTGGGTGGTGACTTTGTGAAGACAGCAGGCTTGTGCCTTGCTTTCCCTAGAAGAGAGAAGGTGCTGAGGTAAGAGAGAGCCTGAAAATCGGTGCCTGGGAAGTCACTTTCAGCCTCAAATCTTTGAAGATAAGTCTCTCTGCAGAGTCAGAATATCAAGTCAGATATCAAGTCCTTCAGAATAAACAGAAGAAATGTAAAAGATATTTTTCTGTGTTATCTGCGATTCCAGTGGGAGTTTTGTGTGTGAAGATTGCTGAATATGCAGAAAGCCATTTATAAGCCTATTTGTACTGTTCTCCATGATTGCTAGAAAAAACCTTGGAATTCTTACACTTCAGTAGGGCTGTTTTGAGTAGTGGTGGGACCAGATGACTTTCTGAGGTCTCTTCTAACATAAACTATTCTATGAGTCTGAGACCTGAATGTGATATGTTAATTTTTGGGTGAAAAATAAAGTTATACACAGAAAAAACAAAATGACTTCTGAAAATAACTTTGCATCAAGCTTCATCTTTCTTTGTGGTTCCACAAGACAGATCTCATGAGCATGATTCTATTAACAGCAATGACTCCTTTCTTTCTATATGCTTACCAAAAATCAAACTATGAAGTTGGCTTGGGAGGACTGAAACTGGGACATACTTCTTTGAGGCTGAGCAGAGCAGCAGCTCTGAGATGTATATGCCTAGAATGCAGTCTTCTGCATTCTTTTATTTCTGGATGTTTTAATTGGCTCCTGTTGTCTTTCAGTGCATGTGTAGTGACTAGACTCATCTCAGCTCAAGAATAAGAATTAACCCATACTCTTTCCATGTTTCTTTAATAAACACGTTCTTCTGTCTAGCTAAAATGTCTTCCTGCTACTTGTTTTCAAGCTAAAACATGTATAAATCCTATCACAAAATACATATCTGAGAAAACTCACAATTCTTAGAGTGCCTTTGGAGACCTTAGAAACTACAGGCATCTTAATGCCAATTTATGTGAGCCTTGGTATCTTGGCACATACACTAAGCAGATCCTCTGTAAATCTGATTTCCCTTTTTTCCAGGGAAGACCTGCAAAACAGTTTCCTGATGCTTTTCCTACATCACTTACTTATTTTTAAATGCAAAGCTCAAAAACCTAAGCAAAGCTCTTCTAAAAACCGTGAGTTTTATTAAAAAAGCTATTAAATTACTCTGATCTCAGTAGAACTATTGCAATTGATTTCTTCACACATACTGTCCCTGCTTGTAGCTTACTAGATGTATGCAGATTGCATACGTTTAAATGGGTACGCTAAATGTTTTATAGTCAGTCTAGCCTTGTGCAGCAGACTGCATTTAGACACGCATAGTCTATCCACGTGCAGAGTCCTTTTGTCTAGATTTCAGGTTAGATTTACTGAAGTCTCATGGCTCTAGCTGCTGAAGAGTTCCAGATCAATAGCCAGAAAAATCAACTCAGGTAACTGATAACACGCAAAAACACCTTGCCAAACAAGAGATAGGAACAACTAGAACAACTGACATACATAGAATGGATGAATACACCTTAGCTATCTAACCAGACCATAGAATAAAATATGTGAAGAAAAAAAGTGAAGGAAAACCAAAAAATATTCCTTGCTATTGCTAGAATTTGCACATTCCTCTTAGTAAATCTGTGCAGTCTTTCATACTATTTAAGATTAGTGTTGCAAACCAGTCCAAAAGGCAGCCCTTGTTACTGGTAGAGAAGAAGAGCCATGCCCTGAGTACCCAGTGCTACAGCCCAAGAGCTTCAAGGAGCCCCTGAAGTTGTGTTTGTTCATGTCCTAGTGATACCTCTCTGTGCATCTACCCAAGGACTTAATCTGCATGCAAGCTGAAAACTTCATGCAATCTTGTCAGAGAAGTTGGTGTCAGAGCTTTGCTGCATCATATCTGTAATCTACAAGTCTGAACATTACTTGAATACTAAACCACACACATCTTGCAAAAACGCAAGGATTAAGCAGGAGACTCGAGGGGACACGTAAGGCACATGCAAATATTTAGCTGAAGAGCACATTTCCATACCCCATATGCAATCTGTACGTCACATGATCTTCTCATTTTTGTCATTTTGTAATAAAGTTAACACTAACATTTTGAAATACAGTGTGATTACTGGAGTGAAAGAGAGCAGGATGAATACTGTGCAGTGTACATTTTCTGCTGTGGTGGGTAAGAAAGATTTCATTCACTAACTCCATTGTCATCTTGAATTCAGCCCTGAAATACCTTTGCAAAGGTTCTAGAAATTTGTTTATGTGCTCTCCTAAAAGTGGCAGATCATTTGAATTTGAAAACCACAACTTATTTCATATTTTTCAAAGTATATGTGGAAGTAATCACTGATAACATGAGAAAGAAATCTGCTTTGCACTTGCAGAGATAGAGTAAGGTTTTTGAACATTAAAATAGAATATTGTTTTAAAAATAATTAATGACAAGGTATTAAATACTGCAAATAAGCATATAAATGTCTTTATAGAAGCTGTGCTCATCCCCAAGAAGTTTATGCTTAAATTTATCAATGATAATTTGTTTTGGAAAATAATGACAGTTTATCAAATATTTATGGGATAGTAGACATATTCATTATACTTTTATCCTATTTGGTCAAAAAAAAATAAAGAAAATACTGGATCTGTTCCCTGACTACCGAGAGCAATGGTGCTATTCCTTGTTTTGAAAGATTTGAATGATAAACTTGCTTCTTTAAAATAATGTTTTAGGTTTAGAGATTTCAAACATGTATTCTATATATGATGCACATATACTTTGTATTATGACCTGAATTTAGGCATTTGTTACATAGAGAGATTTATTACTAGAATTATGGCTAATAAAGAAGTCAAACTTAAGACAAATATCCTTTTTTCTTTCCCTGAAAATCCTTGACAGTTGCATGCAACTTCTACAAAAAGAAACAAAATAGTTGTAACTCAAAATCTCATTTATCACATTTAATACTTTGGAGTTTTGTTTGATTTTGTTGGTGTTGTTTGGGTTTTGGGTTTTTTTCCTCCAAGTTTTACAAAAAATGAGGGGAAAAAGAAAATTTAAGCTTAAGAACTTAACATAAGGGAATTGGATTGTGGTTTTATAAAAAGGTTATATAATGTAACATTCAAAATAACAATAATTTTATCTATTAATTAGAAAGCAAAACAAATATGTGATCCTTTTGTTAAATGAAAATATTTGATCACTTTCTAGAAATGCTTTATGTGGTTACCTGAAAGGTTAAGATGTAGTAAATCTATAATGAAGAATGATGCAAACTTCAAATTAGTGTGCATAAATGATTTGTCTACCAAATAATCACATAGAAAAGGACATAAGAAATACCTAAAAAAAATACATCAAGTAAAAAAAAAAAAAAGGTTTGAGAAACATACCCGAGGAAAAATTCTTCAGTGTTTTTTTTCTTGGCAATGTTTATTAATAATTGGCCACTCAGTTCTGCCGGTTTGTGTTACAGGTAAAGAAGATAACAGGCTAAAGTCTTGATGGGAAATAATCACCAGATTTTATCAATAGACTTTTAATACCCATCTATATTTCTTCATTGTATCTGCAGTTTCATTGGTTACATTTCTCTGTATATTGCAGAGTCTGTGATTAAAGATACAGGTAGCAAAGGTGACCAGTGTTAATCAGACCCTACCTTTCCTGACAGTGATCACTGCAAAAATATTCTCAGTGTAAAATAACCATCAGACCTGTACCAGGGACATATTTATGGAGGTATTAGTTTAGCAGTAGGTGAGATGTGTTGCACCTAGCAAATCTTGGCCCCAGTACTAGCACCTGAGAATTTCACAAGATAGTTACCTTCCACAGAAACTAGAATATTTAAGCTCAACAGGGAAGAATGATGTTTACAAAGTATCTAAACAGAAAGATGGTGACCTCAACTTAAACGATTGTTAACAAAACATTAGTGACCTATTCAAAGACCCCATATATCACAGCTTTACCTTATCTTTTTAGCCACTAAATACAACTTAATCTCCAAAAGGGCAAATCCAGAATGTTAGCCATTGTAGTTGATGAGTGAAGTGAGACATTTTAAGATAAAAGATCCCACAGAATATAAAACTGAAAACTGTTTCAGCCTATGTAATCCCCCCAGTATTGGTTATCCCATCTGCTACTTTGGGAAGTAAAAGACTGAACATAAGACATGCGGAACTAATATTCCGCCTGGGTGCCACCCCTCATCATATTAGTGTTTTCTGCTTTCTGATTTTCCTATACACAGTATTCCATGAATGCCACAAACCATAAAGTACAGAGCACACCTATACAAATTTCATCAGCATCAACTGAAAGAAAACAACGCTAGCTGCCCTTTTTAGGAAGGAAAAACCCTTATCAAACTAATCGTTTGAATTCACCCAAGACACTCTTTCTCACTAAGGAGTATGCTGATGGAATGAAATGTTGACAGAGTAATAACAATATTCATTTTAATATTACAATTGGAAATATATAGAATGAATATTCACAACAAGCAATCAAAACCTTGGATAACAGGAGGAAAATGGGAAAAAGAATATTTATTCCACAACAGTAATACTATACAGGATGCATAAATCCTTTTCTTTACTAGAGCTTTATAGAAAACAAGGAAGGAAATAATCTTTTTTGAAAAAGATGCTTAAAGTAGATGTTCTTTTGATTCAACTTTTAGCATCCTTGCTATAGAAATGTTCCTCTAACACATTCATTGCTAGAATATGTTTTTATCATCTCAATCTCTTTGTGAACTCTGAGAAAAACTATTCTGTGTGTGGTAGAATAATGCCATTTGAGTCACAGCATAATTCTTCAGATGCTGGAAAAGGCCAGAGTTTTACTGACAAATATTTATCTATTTAAAGAAGCCAGCAAAAGTACATAGTATTTAATCATCCCAAATTTATTACTTATCCGAGATAGTTTAACATACTGAATCCCAGTTTACAAGCATTTAGAATTCCAACACAGGAACAAGTCTCAAAGATTACATCCAATTTCTGTGATACAGGAGATACAGTATGTAAATTTTACAGTGGCATCACTCTTCCTGCTTTCACCATTATTCAAAGGTCTTCTAAGTCATCCCTAAAAAAGCAGAAAACAGGAAAAGAAGATTCTAAAAGCATAAATTAACATTCCTGGTGTTAGGCAAATTATTCCTTATCCTTCATTTAAACAAAAGCCACACTTGCTACACTATGCCTGCTTTCCTATTCCTACGTACTTTTATTGGATTGAAAAAAACCCAAACCTAAAACATTATGTATAAAGGAAATGGCAATATATACAAAGGATGTTAACAGAAGTTTTAAGGTCCCTTTTCACAAAATGAATAGACTTTAGTAGAACTGCAAGACTGCAGTTTTCAAACATCAGTAACAACTTTTGTGTTTTCTAAGCATGTAGGGTAATTTATTTCAATGCTTGATCCAGACATTTACAAACATATCTTATGCAATGAAGTTGTTATTGGGAATAAATTACTCTGGCTGGAGCACAATCTGCAATTCTGGTATTCACCCATCAGAATACCTATGGAATCATTAAAGGATTGAGGGGGACATGAAAAAAATCTCTCATAATAAGAGATTTAAGAAATTCCATTTCTTCAGTTTACCTAGGAGAAAGTTAAGAGAGTGTTGGATTACAGTCTACCTATACTCATATAGGCATATAGGAAAAGATTGCAGATTGATTGCTCAGAGAGACAAAGGCATTACAAGGTTCCGTGCCAGGTAACTGAAGTTGGACAAATCTAAAACAGGGGGCATAGATTTTTCTTTTACGATGAGGTCATTTAATCCTCAGAAGTTTATACTGGGAGGTGGTCAATTCCTTATCACTTGAAAATCTTTAAATCAGTTGTATATATTTAAAAATGTGATGGAAGTTGTAGACTGGATACAGAGATTATTAGGTAGGGTCTTCTTAGGTTAAGCCAGGGCCAGGGTGTTGATATTTAAATGCGTATCTGATTTTTAAGTATTTGTTTGCATATAAGTGAGCTGGAGCAGGAACTGTCAGTGAACCTAGTAGTTCTCTTTACATGCAGAAAACATAACTCATCATATGCATGGGATTTATCAGGTTGAATGTAAACCTGTTCTCTTTCTCTGGTGCATCTACCACCTGGCAGTGAGATCTTCTGATGTGCTCACAGTGAGAGGGTGGGAGTGTCAGTGACTGGAAACATGCTGCCAGCAGCAGAAGGCTCTTGACATTGTGTTTTGTACCTGTTCAATCCAGCATGATGCAAAGTGATTGTTATGCAAAAAACCAGTTCAATCTCCTTTTTCATACTTCTGCCTGGGAGACAGAGCATGGCTTATTCTGGGAGATGTCCCACTTTTTAGTGTCTTTTAGAAGAAGTAATTTTTATTTTCATCATATTGTGTACACTTTAGAGAACTTGGACAAACTCTGCTAGATAATGGCTTTTTAGATATTTAAATCTTTCTGAAGTGTCTCTTTTTCATCCTTCCTGAGGACGTAATCATATAGCTCGCTCTACCTTAAGGTGAAGGTTAACAGAGAGTTTTCATTACTTCCACCCCATTTGCTCTCATGCTCTTTCCACTCTGTGGGTCACCAACAGGACTTGCCCTCCCCACTGATGTCCTTCTCCAGTCCCATAATAACACCAGCCAAATGTACAATGACCCAGACTGTGCTCAGGGAAAAGAAGTGCTGGCAACCCAACAATGCAGGAGCGAGGAAAAAGGTTATTAAGATAACAGAGGGTGGGGCTGCATCCCATTTTTCCATCCAGGAAACCTTGGACAAAAATATGGGGGATACATACACCCCACTGCAATGGATACATCATAATTTATGTCAGCTGGATTTCCACATGTAACCAGCAAGTGGCTCTGGCTCCTCTTTTGTCACAAAAGGCCAAACAGAAGGAAAACACGATAGACAGTAGTCATTACAGCGGGAGAGGGGATAATTCCTCTTCCCACCCAAAGCTCTGTAACACACCTTACCCTCTCCTGCCCTGGGTAGTCTGGCAAAGGGAGCATGCTCCTGACATGGATGCCCTACCTCCCTAACTTGTTCCCCACAGGGCAGCATCTGTCCCTGCTGTAACCTCAGTGGCTGCAGCTTGCAGGATCAGATTGTATTGCTGTGCCATATATTAATGTACTAACCTTCATAGGGTTAAAGATAATAGGTTAGTACTTATCCTTTACAAAACAGGTTATTTCAGATTAATCAGTTAATGGAATATAGTTTTACTGAGATCCAGTAGCCGAACAGAAGTGTGATAATCAGTGTATTAAAATTTTATAGGAAAGATTTTTTAGAGTGATCAATAATCCTAAATCAGAAAAATTGATATACATCTTTTCACATTTACTCCTCATTACCCTAAACAATACTACTTCCCTGTTGTCTGCAGAGAAGAGACAGATTCGAATCACCTGGTCAGCCTCAGATTCTCTGCTTTTTGAGACCACACTTTTTTCAGACTATATTCTACACTCTTTGAGAGGGGATTTTTTTATCCCATTTCAGGTTCAAATATGTGGCCAGTACAACAAAAACAACAAAGAGACTATTCACTGACCTGATCCAGTCTGACATGATAAAATTTTAACTGAACCCTTGCTATGTTTCAGTCAGTCATAAAAACATAACAGAAAAGAAAACAACTCACTGGGCAGTATGTAATGTAAAAATACATCAGTAGCATATGACAACATACAGAAGCAAACCCTTGAGAGAAACACCAGTAACTCATTCTTGCCATAACAGAACAATATTTCAAATCAATTTACTTTATATCCATGCAAAGTGTTATCCTTGACTGTATTGTGAGCTTGTAAAGACTGTCACTCGTTGACATAAAATACATTGTGGCTTCAGTTAAACAGACTAGGGGGATTTAAAAGATATAACCAGAACACTTTGAAATACTTCCTTTTACTAACAGTTCAGGGTTGATTTAGTAAATGGGGAGATAGAATATTAATCAAGCAACACTGAAAAATATGAGCTGACCTTAATAAAAATAAGGAGCTGGAGTTATAAATTAGTTTAATTAACAGAAATCTAATATTAACTGATTCAGATAATTTACCATGCTGACCATTCAAGCTTATTTCACTAATGGAGAGGGAGTATAAAAACAAAGATGCAGTACAGCACAGTAGTTTAGTATAATTTCAGAATTTTCTCCAAACCCCTTTAGCAAATTGCATGTCTTCAAATGAAATTCCATTTTGCATTAACACAACAGCATTCAAAGAGCACAGAAACTCTGAGGTTATCGGTGACCTACTTGCATAATGCAACTTCAGTAGAAATACACAGGATCTGTAGTGAGTAAAACCAAGGACTTGATTTTTCACTGGGACAGGTAGGAAATCTGGGAATACAAAGCTATGTTTTTCATGCTTATAATTGCAAACATACATTATTAAAACATCTCATTATACCAAGTAAAGCCTCTCAAACTTTGTAAAGCAAACACCCCAATGATTTTGCTCTAAACCTCAAGGTTCACTGTGGCTGCCAAATTTGTGGCCACTTCAGCGTATACCAAGTTGCAAGAAATAACTTCTCAACAGCAGTTGACAACATGGTTACTGCCTAATTTCCAAGCAAATATATGGGTACAAGTGACACAATGCATGCATAAAATTATCATACTGAAATCAGTTAAGGAGGCACTAGTGGGTGCCTCATGTTTTTAAGACTAGAAGACTATTTATAAAATGATCAGTATTTCTTTTGTCTTTTTCTCTTTTAAGAGTACTTAATAGATATGTTTGAAAAGCTTACATATGCCTTATTTCTCATGGTCTAAGCAGCCTTCAAGTTTTATACAATTTGTTTGAATCTGAAATTTTCAGACCTGTTCCTGCCTGGTCTTTTTTCTTCTTTTAAATAAATAAAATGAAAATTAAGGCAGTATAAAATGTAAAATTAATATTGCTATTCTTGCTTTAATAGTTCTGACCATGCTTCTCATTCAAGGACCAGAAGCATTTTTTCTGGCCTTCAGACCACATAGTTCCTGTTTCATGCATGGGAATTTCAGTATCTCAAAGCCTTCTAGTTATTCTCCTTGCAGCTGCTGCTCAGAGGCAGTCCTGACTGTACTGTCCACATTCAAAAGCAGAGTGTTTTTTGCTAGCATAATGTATATGCATTCTTGAGAGCATTTGCAGCCCAACTGACATGGATAACGACAAATTCCCAGGAATGTCTGACAATGTCAGGGTTGTCAGGGAGAGTTTTAGAGCAGAAACTGAAGGTCTGGCCTTCCTTGATTTCTGTGCTGCTCTGTACCATCCTTGAGCAACCTTAAGGCTCAAAACAAGACAAACTCTGAAAGCACTGTAATTTAGTATTAAAACCTCCCAAAAATCCATGACTACAACATTTGTAGTTCCTCCAAAGAGTCATGGAGCCGTAGTGAGTTTCTCCTTTGTTTATTTTTTTCAAATAATGCTATTTTAAAATCATGATAAATGTAGGGTTCTTTCTTTTGTCTCTTTCATTTTAGCATATAATGTACAAAAGGATCAAAAATTAAACTTGTAATCAATCAAAGCATGCTAAAATTATGGTTAAAGGCAACAGGAGAAAATGAATCTTGTTGAAACTGAATCATATTCTGCCCTGTTGGTATTTGACAATATATTATTCATCTTCATATTTTATGAAAGTTTTGGCTTAAAATGCTGTGACTTTTTCATGTAGTGCAGGCTGAAACTTCACAGAGGCACTTAAGAAACAAAAATGGCAAACCAATAAGCAAGCTGAGATAACATTTCAGAGATAATAAGTCTTTGTACAACACATAAACCTTAAAATATATCTGCTGCATGAAAAGGCATTGTTTATAAATAAAGCCAGTTTTAAAACATATCAAAATCCTTGTAGCACTTTCATTCTAATAAAATAATCTATATTTATTCTAAAACAAAGTAATTTTAGCTATTTTCATTCAACATTAAATGAAATGAAAAATCATTAATAAATTTACTGAGAAGACAAGAGAATATTTTCTTGATAAACATGGAGTTACTCCGCAATGCTATATGGAAAAATTATTAACTAGAAAACTAGTCTGTTTGCAACATAATTGCCAAAAGCTGATCATTCTTCCATCACCTCCCACTCTTTGCGCATTAGTCCATCAGAAGTAATGCAGCATACCTACTTATTAGGGACCTGCTCCCACTGAAAACTGATTTCCTTATCTTCCTGCTAAAAAAAAATGCCAGCAAAAGGAGGGGTCTGGGGATATTTGGGACAGGGGGGAAAGGAAACAGGTAGACAAGTGCAGCATCTCTGAAGAACCAAGACTGAAATGCCATGGCACTGCACTGGATATTAGAGCGAGTCCATAGAAAGTTCAGGAAAATGGCAGAAATTATAAGCTGCAGCTTGAAGAAAGCCATGCAAGAAAACACACTTGATGTATTTAAAGCCAAAGGAAAAGCCAGAGACTGAGGAGGTTTACACTTAATTGCCCAGAAAGCCACATGAACTAATTTGAGCAAGCAAGAACACTGTCTAAAGAAATAAATTAATCTTTAAGGAAAGATAAGGTAGTCATGCAATTTGTTATTTTAAGTTTTTTCTTTCTTTTCACAACTTTAAGAAACCTTGTTCCTACTGGCATTAGGACAGTTGCCTCATCAGTCTGCACCAGCATCCTCGCAGAAACCCAGGTGCCAGACCTGGACCATCACAGCAACCATGGGGATGTATAGAACAAGAGACGGTACACGAGATCTGACCCAAAAGTATGGGAATGGGGAGATTTTGTCTTGGTAGGCAAAAGGAGGGAACCTGACACCGAGGGAAATGTGGCTGGTGCCTCTGCAAATAGTACTGCATGCAGCTAGCCCTATGAACTGTTCTACCTCTACGTTGTGGTAAAACACGATGAATGCTTCCTATCTATGACATGTAGCAACAGCAAAAAAAAAAAAAAAAAAAAAATCAGGAAAATTTCTTTATTCAGCCATAGTAATTCTATTATACCAGGAAAGCAATGAGAGATCCCATAAACCCACAAGACACTGTGACCTGTGTACCACATGGAAAAAAGTTATACCACAGATAACAGAATAATTGAGTTATATGAATTTATGCCCACAGTTATAACTCAGGTAACTACTCACAGCCAATCTTTGGAAATTCTGTCCTTGCCATCCTCCCCTCTATTTGGATGGCAATAGGAGAGTACAGCAAAATGTGCTGTTATTCCCTTTTGTGTTATTTTATTGACACATCATACCCTTAAAAAAACCCCTTTTCTGTTTTAATGTTTAATAGTTGTAAATTATTTATGTAGTCCTTTTTTCATGTGTGTCGCCTAAGGATAAAACTCAGGTTTATTATTGCTAGTACTGGGAGAAGCAATCCTTTGGGTATGATCTTTGTTTTCACTCTCTCTGAAACCCTTTAGCTCACTGGCTACAATGATGCTGAGTGAGAAGAATGTACCTGTCAATCATCTAGGGATTTAAATCTATTGAACCCTGCTAGCCACTCCACTAAACAAATGCTTTTTCACTCACACAAATTTTAAAATAGCCTTGTATCTCCTTTTTGGAGAAGAAAACATGCATATAGAGATATTTAGAAGCACAAAACTGAAAAAAAAAAGAGGAATTCAATGTGCAAAGGCAAACACAGCAGCGGGGTTAACCTGTTCCACAAATTCCTCATTTATGAGCATGCATGTGAGAATATAAGACTAAAGAGGAGGATATTTGTAGTGCTGAGAATGCTCAGGACTCCAAGATTTCAGTTAATATCCAGGGAATATAATCACAGCATAATCCATTTTGAGGGAACTGGGCCCTATCTTCAAAAACTTCAAACAACAATATTTATAGGAACACAGTTCTATAAGGATACAGTGTGAATCTTAAAAAAAGCATAGCATTTTATTATGGTATAAAAAGGAAAAAATAATAGAAAATGAGCTAAGGTAACTATCTTTATCCTCATGTAAATTAGATTAATTAGTATTTTTGTAATCTTTTGGGAAAAGCTGATAATAGTAGCTGCATTGTTTATGCAAATAGTATCCAAATATGCAAAATGGACATAGCCAGATTATAAATTAAACTTCAGCTAAATGATTAGCTTGAGTCTATCTCTAGAAAGCAGAAAACCTCATTAAAAGTATTGACTCTGATAAAAAAAAACTTTCTATTTTTCTTTTATAATGTACATAAATAGTATACAGAGAAAATGAATCTTAACATCACCTTAAATCTTCATTTTCCTCCCATTTTGAATTGATTTTGAATGAATGCAAGTTCTTTGACAGAACCTGTCTTCTGAAGGGATGAGCACAGTTTACTGCTTAAATAAACCTGATCTTTAGAGCAACTAGAACTTATCAGAATTCTGAGTTCAGTATGTCGCAATATCCTCCTTCCTGAATAAAAATATGAAAAAATGGTTATATTGAATTAATTCCCTGGCTTAACAGAACAAGCATATTATCAGGGAATATTCACAGAAGTTTGTCAAGCTTGTTTATTCATACATTGCCTTTAGTTGGAAGTGCAGAAAAACTAGGAGATATTTTACTCAAATATGAATTTCTATGTATATGTGTTAAATTTTGTAGAGAGCAATGATTTTGGTTGCTGAATCTTGAACTTTTTAAAAGCAATAACAAAAATATCAGGACAATTTCTTTATTGTACTTCAGAAAGTACAAAATCAGTATTTTGAAAGTATCATTCCTTTGAAGATTTGGATCAAAAACTCAACATCAAGATGCATTATTGAAACTTGACCATAAGATTGGCCTTAAAAATCAAACTTCCCTATATCTATTTTTTTAGCTTTATAAAATCCCACATTTATAAAAATCTAAAACCCCAAATATGACATATACAGCAGTAAGTACATCACAATTTGAAAGAGCTGGGAAAAAAACTCACCATGAAAAAGGATGTGTAATACTGTGAGCAATCAATGTACAACCCAAACTTACATCAGCAGTTGTGCCACAACTACTTGCAAAATTCAGTTTGAATTCTAGTTCAGTGTTTCTGGAAAAAGTGTTGATCCCAACTCTGAGAACTTCCAAAACCCTTAGACAAGAAAAGTACAAGACACAGTTTGATCTCCTTCATCTCAGATGTATCGTCTCATAGATGTGTTCTAGGAATTTTGTTTTAATTTTTGTAGAAACAAATAGAATTTTTCACTTGGCTATAAATAGAAGGAAGGATAAACCAGTACACCAACAATTAATTTTTCTGTCCTATGTCTGATAGCTTTATGTTTCCAAACACATCCCTAGTTTAAATGGATACCACTGTCTTGTCTGAAATTTTACTTCAAAATGTGCATAAAAAAAGTAGTCTGCTGTAATAATTCTGTGAGCTTCTGAGATCAGCAGGTTTAAAATAGAGTGGAAGAATTGTGTATTTAATCAAAAGCAAAATAAAAAAAAAAAAATTAAAAACAAGTTTGTGTCTATTCAGTATTCCATTTTCCTCAACTCTAGAAAAGAAATTGGGTTTGAGCTTCTGAGGTTTTTTTCTACTCACATTTCTGCATTGATTTTTATCCCTAACTAATACATAAGCAATTTTAGCTTGAGAGTGACTTATTTTTGGTTTGTCAAGCTAACATGAATTAAAATCATGGTTTTTTTTCCATTTTTGTGCAGTCTGCATATGGACATTCTTTTTTTAGAAGGAGTGTTTTATTTAGACATCCATGAAATGTTGATATTTCAGATATTTTTTTTTCATCTTGAACTGGGAAAAAATCCCAGACTACCTGCTCCCAAATCAAACCAGGGGGTGGCAGAGATCGTTTCCTATCTAAACACATTTCTTAGAATGACTATGGGATTTAAGAATTTGGAACAGACAAACAGTATGACTGCCATTATATTTACATATGTCTTTGGAAAATGTGTCTGCTTTGAAGGAAATGATAGGCAAAAAGATAGTAAAGAAGAGAATTAGATCTAAATATATTTCTTTGAATGATTATGGGACTTAAGCATTAGGAACCTCCATTCAATGCTGCTAACCATTTCACTACTCTCTACCAATAAAACAACAAAATAGGATTTAAAAAGACAATGGAAAGTAATGATATTTCAGCAATTAAAGTTCTCAAATGTAAGAACATACAAGTGTTTCTCAGCATAAATACAAGTTGTATTTTCTGATTTACAGCTGGATGACTTGGGATGAGTCTATTTGACTGCTTTTCTATAACTCAAGTATTATGCAGTTATATTGTCCAACTCACATAGCATATAAAAGTATAAAGCTCTGTCTTGGATTTGTGTGTGGTGGGATTTTGGTAACAGGGCAGGGGGCTACAGCTGTGCCCCCTGTGAGAAGCTTCTCAAAGCTCCCCTGGCTCCAAGTCAGACCCACCTCTGGCCAAGGCCAAGTCAATTAGTGATGATGGCCATGCCTCTGTGATAACATATTTAAGAAGGGGAACCTGGGAGGGGAAGAAGTTGTGAGTGAGATACCTCTGTAAACATGGGGGTCAGTGGAAGACAAGAAGAATGTTGGGAGGAGGTGCACTGGAGTAGAGAGTCCCCTGCAGCCCATGATGAGAGGGCAGGCTGTGCCCCTGCAGCCCATGGAAGTCCACAGTGGAGCAGGTGACTGCACCCAAAGAAGGCCGTGACTCTGAGGGAAGTCCATGCTGGTGTAGTTTGTCACTGGGAGGACTGCAGCCTGTGGGAAGGACTCACACTGGGCCAGTTCGTGAAGAGCTGCAGCCCGTGGGAAGGACTCATGTCAGAGAAAGTTCATGGAAGACTGTACAGGGACTCCATGCTGGAGCAGGGGAAGAGTGTGAGGAGTCCTCCCCCTGAGGAGGAAGGAGCAGCAGAGACAACAGGTGATGAACTGACTGCCTCCCTGCACTGTTGGCAGGGAGCAAATCTGAGCCCAGGAAGAAGAGAGGGGTGAGGGGAAGGTGTTTGTAAGCTGTGGTTATTCTGCTCACTCTTCTACTCTGATTGTTAAATTAAATGTTGTTAGTGGTGATGTTTAAATTAAATTGATGTTCTTTTACTTCCCCTAAAAGTCTGTCTTTTGCCTGTGACCATAATGGGTAAATCATCCCTCTCTGTCCTTATCTCGATTCCCAAGCCTTTTACTCTATTTTTCCCTTTATTTTCTCCCTGAGGGGGAAGGAGTGAGCAAGCAGCTGCATGGTGTTTCATTGTCAGCCAGGTTTAAACCGCAACAACTCCATTCACCCCTGTGAATCTCATGAAATTCAACAGGGCCAAGTCTAAGGTCGTGCACATGTGTTGAGGCAATCCCAAGCACAATGGGTGATAAGTGGACTGAGAACAGCCCTGTGGAAAAGGACTTGGGGGTGTTGTTTGTCAGGAAGCTCAACATGAACAAGCAATGTGAACCTGTAGCCCAGAAAGCCATCATATCCTGGGCTGTATCAAGAGAAGTGTGATGAGCAGGTCATGGGACATGACTCCCCCTCTACTTCACTCTTGAAAGATCCCACCTGGAGTACCACCTTCAGCTCCAAGACCCCCAACATAAGAAGGACATGGTGCAAGTCCAGAGGAGGGCCACAAAGATGGATCAAAGGGTTGGAGCACCTCTCCTATGAGGACAGGCTGAGACAGTTGGGATTGTTCAGCCTGGAGAAGAGAAGGTTCCAGGGAGACATTATAGTGGCCCTTCAGTACTTAAAGGGGGCATACAAGAAAGCCAGAGAGGGACTTTTTACAAGGGCATGTAGTGGTAGAACAAGGAGTAATGGCTATAAACTGAAAGAAGGTAGATTTAGATTAAATGTAAGGAAGAACAGATGTGAAGGATGGTGAGGCACTGGGAGAAGTTGCCTGGAGAAGTTGCCCAGAGAAGTTGTGGATACCACCTCCCTACAAGTGTTCAAGGCCAGGTTGGATGGGGCTTTGAGCAAACTGGTTTAGTGCAAGGTGTCCCTGCCCATGGCAGGGAAGCTGGAACTAAATAGTCTTTCCAATAAGGTCCCTTGCAACCCAAATCATTCTATGAAACAGCAAAGATCAGCTTCTACTCTGTAAAGACATCTAATCCAAACATACTGCAGTTTATAATAAGATCATGTCTATTCATAATAAGCAAAACCAGCAAGGATCAATAACTACATTATACTCAGAATTACAGGCAAGGAAAGAAATAGCAGTTCCAGAGTCCACTGGCAGCTTTCTGAAGTTCACAGTATTAAAGTCTCCAAGCACCAACCCACTGTGTCCAATGTTACTAACTGCAGTTCTGTTCTAGGAAAACTAACACTGTACAAATGTCTGCTAACAACTCTCCTGTGATACAGTTTCTGGCCTCTTCAGGCAACATTTCTGATTTGCATCTCTCTCTTAACTCCCAGCCTAGTATCCCTTATCTGCTTTGATAGTGGGCTTGTTAGCTAGACTTGAGGCTACCCACCCTGCCTGCTTGATTTGGTAATGAAGTTTTGTAATGACCTCTGTAAATATATACCAGCTGTGGAGAGATTGATAAAATCTAACAACACATGTAAGATGTTAAAAAACTTTTCTTGGGTCCCTAACATCAGTCACAAATTTATACGACTTTATCTGAGGACTTCATCCAGGCTGAAAAAGGAGAGCTTTCCTTTGTGTTGAAGATGGCCAGATTGACTTGGCAAACCTGCAAGATCTTTCACACCACTCACTGGAAGGGTAGAACCAGCCCCCAGATCTTCAGGAGAACATTGGCACATACAAATATAGGATATCTAAACATTGTGGGCAGCTTTTAACATTTTGGAGACTCCTCCAAGTAGGATTGTGAAGAACGATTCTCAAGTCGGTGATGTAGAGGATCTCTCAGCCTATCTGTAGAGTAGATAGCCTGCACTCAGGGGTTTTATGTTTACATACAGCATTGTATACATTCTCAGGGTACAGGGGCTTGCATTTTTGGGTGGTTGTTTTTTAATCAATGTTTTGTAAAGGTCCTAACTAGGCTCTTTGTTGGCAGATTTTGTCCAAGTGTCAGGAGGGTGAGGCAGATGCCCTCCCTGAGCACATAAGTTTGATCCTTTTGTCCAGATCAGGGGACTCACCTGCATCAATGCAACTCCTTCTTCTCATTAGAAAAACAGACTGTGGAGAAGGGAGATGGCATGCATGTCTGAGATCAGCTCAGGGTATAGCTGGAATGAACTAGAAAGAGGTTACAGGTCTCACAGATGGGGACCTATGTGTATGTGGTGACCTGCTGATTTTAACATGTGTATTGGCTACAGACACAGGCTAAAGGGAAGTTCCCTTTCATTCAGATGGAGTATTAGTCATATTTTCAGGTACCTTATTACTACTAAATACTCCTTAAATTCATCGTTCCGAGAGATGGAGGCCAAACCTCATGAAGGTCTGTTCTCTCCTCTGCCAAAGAGGAACTCAGAAGGGAAATCCTAATACAGATGAGAGGAAAAAGTTCACTCCATCCAAAAAAAAGAAGAAAAATGTCAATGTTTAATGCAGTGGCAGGCCTAAATGTAGCCAATGGCTACCTGTACCTCAAATCCCAATACTTTTAGAATTACTGGTTTCTTAGAAAACTAAAATTAGGAGAACAAAAACCACAAACACCTTCACCACTTAGGATCCAGATCCTAGAAACCACAATATGTCTATACATTGAAAGACGCAAGTGAGCTGATGAAGGATCAGAAGAACATGGCAGTAATACGCTTTGCACTTTTTAGTATTTGCTTACAAAATTAGTAAAGCATTCAACCACAAAATAAAAAGCCTGGATTCTATTCTCTGCTCAGCTAGAATGAAATTGGAAACTCATCTCCCAGTGGACACACTGATTTGCTTGTTTTCTGGCCCCTGGAACTTTACATTCTTCACAGAATCACAGAATCACAGAACCACCAAGGTTGGAAAGGACCTCGAAGACTGTGCAGTCCAACCGTTAACCTAGCACTGACAGTTCCCAACTACACCATATCCCTAAGCGCTATGTGAATCCGACTCTTGAACACCTCCAGGGATGGGGACTCCACCACCTCCTTGGGCAGCCCATTCCAACGCCTAACAACCCATTCTGTAAAGAAATGCTTCCTAATATCCAGTCTAAACCTTCCCTGGTGCAACTTGAGGCCATTGCCTCTTGTTCTATCACTTATTACTTGGTTAAAGAAGCTCATCTCCAGTTCTCTGCAACCTCCTTTCAGATAGTTGTTCAGTTCAACACACACTGCCATAGTCTCATTGCATAGAAAGGAAACTAGTTTCTAACTTGATGGTCTAATAGTAGACTTAAGATGTGGATTTATGACTCCTTAGTCTGAGGAGGGACAGGAATCTAGATCACCTACATCTATTTTGTAAGATAGTGGGCATATTCATCCTCAGTATTTTTAAAAGGAAATAATTTGCCTTTAGTAATGCCTGTGTACTAGACGTGTTTAAAGCACACTAACTTTATCTGGCTTGCAGGGATCTAAAGTGCTGCTGTTTCAAAGCAAACTTGATGGTGAAACCATCTGATGTAGACAAAGAAGTGGCCAGCTGTAAATTCTTGTAGAGATAGCCATCTCTTAGTTTTGCACCTGGGTATTTAAAATTTGTCTTATACTGAGTTAAGAAGCATAAGCCTTTCTTGAAGCTGGTCCAGATTTGTTTTTTTACTCAACTGTTTCTAGTCTAGCACCTCAGATTTTTGTCAAAGACAAACACAGATTGAACAAACAGGTCAATGTTTTGTTTGACCATCACAAGATAATTTTACACTACTCCAGTTTTGCCAGTGGAGCAATAAAAAGGCAGATTTTCTGGCCTATGTAAATTTTGATATGAAAGCTTACTGGAATTATATATAAAATCCAGTGAGAATTGTTTCAAATATGCAGAAATAAACAGAGTTAACATGCTTTAAAAAATTCTATTGTTTCTTTGGGAATAATCTGCATAGAAAGAAGGATTTAAAATCTGGAAAAAGCATTCATCAAGGAATTACTAACCAATTAAGTCAGACTAGAGGCAGTGGTGAGAAAAGCTGGGTAGTCATTGGTAGTCATTTACTGATAGTCATTTATTTTTCCCAGTTTCATGACAACTAAGACATCTAATGAAAAGGAAAAGTTTCTCAGTCTTTGAGCATTCAGATTCTGATGGAAGGAAGTTTTTATCCGAAAAGTAACTGCAGAAGCATCTATCAATAGTATAAGAAATCATAGATGTGAAGTTGAAGAAGAGTTGAAGATGAGTTGAAGACATAATGAGGGGAACTTCTAATGAATATTACAAATGTAGCTCAAGCATTCATGAAAGTTGAGACCACTGTCTGAATTAAGAACTTGTACCTTCCAGTGTTTTTTTCCTTCTGAAATAATTTGTTAAATGTCATCAAGGAGAGTGTCATACATACATATTCTGCCACTGACAAGCTAGTTGTCTTCTGAACCCTTAGCCACCTATGGCAGGTGCATCCGCCCAATGAAATCAGAGCTTCTTGGCTGCTGAAGTACAGCAGCTCCTGGCTGCCTTTGTTCTCAGGACTTCGCGGTAATTGGGGCCTTTGGCCAATGGGAGCCGCTATTGACTACAGGTCAGATTCGGCCTGGGTATAAATGGAGTCCCCTGGGGGAGCCATTTTGAGCTCGTCCCCTGGAGCAACACCCTGCAGTCGAGGACTCTCCCCTTGGGCCAGGACGCTGCCCAAGGAAACTCCTCGAGGTGTCTTGGGTCGGGACGCTGCCCTGAGCAGGTCCTCGAGGTTGAGAGCCCTCACTTGTCAGGTGAGTGATAAAGCGTTTTGGGTTGCCATTAAACCCTAGGGAGTGGGGCTTTGTTCTGTGTTTTGGGTTGCCGTTAAAGAGCATAGAGTTCTTTGTGAAGCGTTTTGAGTTGCCAATAAACCCTAGAAAGTTGTTCTGTTCTCCTCTCACAGACATTCGAACCTGTAATTTATGGAGAGCTAGTTAATTGTGTTAATAATAACTTTTTTTTTTTTTTTTTAATTTTTGGTGGTTGGTTGTTTATTTGAGAGCCTCCGTAACACCACCTGGAAAAGTGAACTTTCATGAGAAAGTTTCATGAGTACATGAAATTCATAAATACTCTAAGGTTCTTGCACAAAAAAACCCTGTAAAAGCCAAAATAATTTAATTTTTTAATAGCAGTCCCCTTTCTGTATTTCCTTTGCCCAAAAGAGAGAGAAGAAAAGAATCTTCCCATAGATCTAACTTCACCAGGCTTCCCCAAGGCTGTCTAGTTCTTGCTAACTGAAGATTTCAGTGGTCTCACTGTCAGGTCCAGAGTCTCTAGTAAGTAAAAGAGAAGTGATTATTATACTCTTATAATAAGTTATTATAATAATTAAAGAGGACATCAAAGCCAAGTGATGCAGAGTGTCTTGTCTCCAGACTGCTTGGTTCTATTTGTCTCTACAGGAGCTTTGTCTTAGAAACAGATAGCTGGAGCAGTCCATAACAGATGTGAAGGAATAAGTTAAAATACAAGTGCTGTGGGTGGTCATGGGTCCAGGTCTTGAGTTCTGCCTGGACAGTGTTGTTAGCAGTGCCCAGAGTTTTGACCAGTGTGACATTCAGCATGGTACAAAACTTTAAAGTGCCAACCTTGTAGCAAAATTCAGACTCTCGAGTATGGCAGGACCTAAACCCAATAAAAGGCCTACTGTTAGATAATTTGACACCTGATTTTCAGGTATCTTGCATCTTCAGTGGAATCCACTTCTTTCTACATGAGCAGCTCTTCACAGGAGCATAAAATCAGGACTATGGACAGTTTTTGTTCAGCTACCCAAAAATTCAAAATTCTGGTTTGTCCTATTGGACCTCTAATGAAGAAGTGTGGCTGGTTTTCTGCCTGACATTAGCCACCTGTTGGCAGTATGAGAAATGTTGAAATAGACAGATTGTGGCTATGGTCATTACCAGGTGTCTGTACATCTCAGTTAGGTCTTTGGTACACTGTCATAAGGAGTCTTTAGAACTCAAACTCCCCTCTTTCCCCCACACACCATGTTTTGAAGCTTGCTCAAAGCCTGAATATGAGACAAACTTAAGCTTGAGCACAGGAGGCTAAAAAATGGCATAGTCATAGTGACAGAATACAAGAAGAATTAAACTGTGGTTTCTTGGCAGGTTAAGGCCATACAAATCATGTCTGACACAAGCTTCCTACCTCTCTTCTTGAGCCCTTGTGCTTGTGCAGCTAGACAATGGATTGATTCAGGGAGCTGATTTGGCTTAAAAATTACATTTTTGCCAGGTTAGCTTTTGACTGGCCATTCACAAATTCAGGTGGCAAGAATCCCAAGGATGATGTTCTTTTTCATTATGATGACTAACAAAAGAGGGTAACACTTCTCTGTATGATACACACAGTCTCTGGACAGAAAGATCTGTTTATGGCATTAAACTTTTTTGGAAGCTAATTTTGAGGTAACAGACCTAGGAAAATGGAAGGACCAGTTTTGACATCTGAAGGTAAATTGTTAAAATACCAATATATGGAACACTATGCAGCTAATTAACTTTTACAACCAATATATAGCCAATTAACTTTTTCACATTTACCATATGTTTATGTTCCTGCAGGGAGTATTTCCAGGAGGAAATCATAATGGGAGATAGTTCTGCCTTTTATATGAGAATAAGATCTGTTGATGATAGCTACAAATTCTTACATAGCTCATGGTAGATTCAAAAGAAGGTGTTGTTGAAATCAAAGAAGTGAAATGTAGGAATTCAGCAATTAATTTCATGGTTTCACAATGCTTATTTCAATAACTGGTTAACTATAAATGGTCCTTTGTCTTTTTCCTGACAACAACCCAAAGCAGTCAGTATCAGCAGTACTCAAAAAAGAACAGGACATCAATTCAGACAAGACACTAGCTGAATAAATTATGTCACACAGTGCTACAGTGTGTCTCCAAGCTGCCTGACTGCTCCTCTTGGGAATAACCATATATTACTGTCTATAAGACAGTAACTATACAGTCCCAAGTGAAGTCTCAGCCTGTGTTGTTGAGGTGAAGGCCTTTGCTCAAGCTTTTATGTGAGGACTTGTCCCCTAAAATCTTGATAAACATCTGCTTTTGTAAGCAAATTGTGGTAAATTTTTCAGTTCTAGACAATAGCGGTAGTACTGACTGGTGCTCCTACAGCCTTCTCCTCTTCGCTGTCACCAGAGAGAAACATTGCAGTCATCTTGCAAACATCTGAAACCTATTACATGTAGGCAAACTTGGCTGGAATTTTAAAATGCTGTCTCAAAATTATAAAACTAAAATACATAAATGAATGCATTGACCAACTCCAAAGTCTGTGATTGCTTTTGAGCTGTTTGGTGGTGTAGCTCCCCAGTTGATTTTGCAGTCCTGGTCTCTCTCCAAAAGAACTGTTAGAGCACACTGAAATCTCTTTTTTGCACCTGTGGTTGCAAAAGATGGTCCTCCAATGGCAATCGTAGGGACCAGGAACTATGAACGTGCCTAACTCTTGCCCAGATACGCACTTGGAAGATGCTGGACTCCTGGGTCTCACAGTGAGATTGTAGCCCACATGACTGGGTCGTTGGTGTGACTTTGCTTAGGTGAGGGAAAAGCACTGTTGTCATTTATCAGCCAAAAGAGCTGCTCTGACAGTAATAGTAGAAGGAGAGATAGTTATTTGGGTGTTCAGGCAGTTAAGTTCTCAGATCAGAGGAAATGGAATGAAAGGAACTAATGAGGAGGAATTAGCTACTGCTGTGGTGAATTGGTTGTTGTTTATCACTGTCCAGAGTTGAATAGTGAGTCCATAATTAAATAAGACTTGCCAGAAAAGGTGCAACAGCCCAGCACACTGGGCTGATTTTATATTTTTTCAATTGATTCCAATACAATTGCTTATACATTTGTTCGATTAACAGTGACATTTATCCTGGAGTAGCAGTAGTGGAATATTTATTGGGAGAGCTGAGGAGAACAGTGTGAAGGATTATCTTAGTTATGTCTGGCTTAATCTTTGATCCTAGAATTGAACTATATTATTTAAAATGTTATTTAAAGTATCTGGCACAGTTTTTAACATAAGTCTATAAATAACTGTTAAAAGGCTAATTTTACAATTATCAGTATTTTAAAAACATGAAAGGAAATATTCAGATTTCAACACTATAATCTAACAATGAAAGTAGAATATCTAACACGAAGAATAAGATAGGAAAACTTTTTGTTTGTTTGTTTAATACTAAATATTTCCCCCAAATAGCTGTGGGAAATACACTTCTTGTGGTTCAAACTACCACACCTCCTCCCTTTTCTTTTTGAAATGTGAAAAACCTGTCAATCTTACTAACGTCAAACATGTTATTTTTGTCATATGAAAATATTGGTTTCATTTTCAATTTATTGAGCCCTTTGTGACTTTAATGGAGATAAATATATTAAAAAAAAATTAATTTAAAATATCAGAGAAATTATTTTTCATTTTGAAGACAGAACAACACATTCTCCAAATGTATCTAATATTTTTATTCAAACTCTTCACTAAATTTTCAAATTATTCTGAACATTCCAAAATGTCACTTCTTGCTGAATTAAGTATTTTTTGAAAAAATGTCATCTAGCACTGCGAATGATCATACATCAACACAATAATCCATTAGCTCAGCAAATTTTTTGGTTCATTTCTACCTCCATTATTGAAAATTTTCTCTGAATATTTCATTTTGGAAAAATAAATTCTCAATCCTAAGTGTTTAAATTTGAATGCTTTGAAACACTTGATGATAGAAGAGAATATGGCTTTATCACCTGGGAGCTACTCCAAGCGCACTGTTGTATAAGATTAAAATTCAAACTGTATTGATAAACTGGATAAATAATCTGGAAAAAAATCCTTAACCCAAAGAGGATGCAATTCTCCAAATACACTGCAAAGTTCTACATTATTTCACAAAAACAAGAATTATAGTCTTGGTAGTGTAAGACAAAATGTCTTGCTAACATTTTTTTTTTGTCTTGCTTTTTCATCTTGCTAAATATTTTTTTATTGAGAATAAATTAGGTCAGTGTCAATGTAGCTTCTGGTATGTGCAGACACAGCTGGAGGTTGCTGCTTTTGTGAAGAAGAAAGCGGTTTGAAGATAAACCAGTAATAAATAAGACAGTCAGGGCCTATTCTTGAAGATAACAGGAACGAGGATGGGACAAATTAAAACAAACCAGCTCAACATACAACGCAGCTGCACAACACCTCCTAAACAGACCTTTGTGAGCATGCGTGAGCACTGAAGTCAACCAGCAGACATGGTGAGGAAGACTACCAATGACCACCAGGGACCCCTCGAGACCACCACCCAGCAAGAAACCGCATGCATAATTAGGATGCAGATATTGTAAGTCGTTCCAAGAAATCTAATGCATATGTAACTCATTTCTCAGAAAAAAATATGAATATGCATAATCTCACTGTATAAACTGCCACTTATAGATATGGGGGCACACTCACCTTTGTGAAGCTATTTGTGTGTGCACCCAGCACTGCAATAAAGAATGCCTGCCTTCTAAAACTCCAAAATGAGTCTTAGAGAGTTCCTCTGCTGGCTTTTACGGTAACCGTAGCATGCAAAAAAGGATCAGGATCAAAGCTAAACAACAGTGATTAATATCATGCAATTGCACAAAATGTAATTATAATTATTATCAGGATATATAGATAGGAACAGTGTCTCAAAGGCACAGGATGTAGCCCCTTCTACTTTGGTAGAATTCCTTCTTGTATGGTCTTGGCTGAAATGTTTTCACCTGCAATGTGGGGTAGAAAAATACCAGGTACGGATTGTCCAGAAGTTTGCAGTTGTAATGCTGCTGTAAAGAAATGCTCCTGTAATACAAAGAAAACATGTTAAGGTACAGTTGTGAATGCTTGAAGTGAAGAAAAACATTCTCCATGTTTGTTGTACACAGACTATATGTGATTTGATTTCAGAAAGGGAGGATTTATTTTATATATTATGATAATGTTCCAATTTAAACATTGAGGAGAATAAAAAATCTTCATTCTGGAAATTTCAAAGGACATATGTTGATCAGGAATTATAGGTAGAGTTTATAGAAACTACCATTTATTTTAATGAATATCAAAACCAGAACCTGAAATATTTCTGGTTATTTGTAACCAAAGTTATTGCCACACTTTTCTTCTGTGAATATCTTTTCAAAGGTAGAACATTAATCACATTAACAAAAAACAGGCGTTTAAAACTGCTTTGAGACACACTGAGAATAATTTTTGACATTTAAGTATGTGCTTACCCTTTCGTTCCATAACATTTACAATAAACTTATGGTTTTGTCCTCAAGTTTTGTACCTACAGTCACATAAAAGCCAATGCATTTTTTATCTCTGTTTGTTATTTAATCTTCAAAATAAAATGGTAAAGAAACTGAATGTATGCAATAAGGATGTTTGCAAATTAGAATTGGAGCCATCAGAGAACAACTGTCTATATGACAGTCAAAAGCACTCTTTTTTTTCCAATTTTCCAAATTTATTTTAATGTCTGTGTTAGAATAAAACCTATTTGGCTGTCAAAAGTGCTTGTAAGAGAACTGAATTAGTCTTTTGTCCTGAATTTTCTGAAATGAACTGAATGAGCACTCAGCAGTCATGGATGTTAAGGCCCAGACAGCAACTACAATGCTAGAGTTCTAAGTTCAGGAGTTGACTGCTGTCCACTTGTCAAATAACTTGATGCAAATCTTTCTTTAATTCTTCATACACTCTTTCATGCACGGATTAAATGCTTGCAGTTCTCTGTCATGGCAATTATTTTGGCTAAAAGGTTCTTAGTGTCTGTTGTCTCAAATAGCAATGCAAGATTTTGCACTAATAAAGCAAAATTAAATTTTAAAAAAAGGTTATATTTTTCTACTTATGTTTTATGTAAAAAAATATTTTACAAAAGATAGAGCTGCAGATGGCCAGTCATTTTATTTTGATGTTATCTTCAGTCTTCCAGCACAAAGTAATTTGATCCATAGAATATGCAACAAATGAAGATTTATTTTAATTATATATTTAGTAAGTGACAACATACGTGCTGTTAAAGTGTCACTAGTAGACACTTAGTTTCCTGTTCCTTATTCTAGCTCCCTTTTAGATGATGTGCAACACTGGGCATTCAGTTGCATCAACAGCTTTGGTTCTGGAAGCCTTATTTCTGTGGTTTTTTATTACAAACCAACTAATGGTTGGCTTAATTGCTGGCAGCCTTTCTCACTACATCGTTTTAGTAACAATTGCAGAAAACTGATCACTGAATAAATGTTTGTTCTTAATAATAAACAAACACACCTGGTAAGTGCATCTGTTTTCTGTTGTGTGGAAGATACATCACAGATACAACTATATTTAGGAACGCAAATGGTTAACTTGGCTTTGGAATGAAATTAAATTGAATTCCCAAAGGTCTAAACCACAGGGTAGTCCTGCTGCTAGATTTCTTTCTTGATACATGAAGCTGAAGTACATATCTATCATTCTCATTAGCACTTGGCTTGACAAAACTAAGAGATTTTAAGTGTTATTGTACACCCTGTTTTGTTCAACCCCCAACAGCTTTGAAGATTCTGAGTACTGCCAGTCTTCTTTACATTTGTTTCTCAAATTCTTCCATCAACATGTCACACTCTTCATATGACTTTTACTTACAACACTCCTCAAAAACTAATACCCTGATTTTATATTACCTCCTGACTCATTCATCACAGTGATGTTGTAGATTAGCTGGGACTGTAGAGAGGCATCACTGAAAAAAGGATGGAGGTACATACTTTTTTGCACCCAGATTTTGATGACTATATTTTTTTACTGGGGACAATTATTGTTTTAAATCCATGTATATTATATTTATCAATTTAAATTAAAAGCTAATGAGCCTAGATGTAGTATATATAATCTTTTTTTCATCTTGATTTCATCTCTCTTAAACTCTAACATACTTCATTCTTATTTATTAGCTTGATCTCTATTTCTATTCTATGACTTTATAGCAGTTCACTAGTTAGAGACTTTATAAATCAGTCAGAACTATTTTTTCATATTTAATTTATTTTGGTGTAATTTCAATGTGGTTATTTATAGGTGTCTTAATATTAAAATTGTGGTGCAATTAGTACAAATAATTTTATACCAGAGGTTGTACAACATTCATTTTTTTTCATATAAAAGGGGCTTATCAATGTTCTTTGTTGTTACAATAGGTAGTGCACCACAGGAGCTAAAATCTCTGGATTTGACTTTTCCTCAGCTCTAAACTCTCCTCCCCCCCAATTTTACTTTATTTTTAATTTTTTAATTTGTTGTATTTCAACAATAATTGACTGTTGTAAGCAGTTTGAAAGCTCAACAATGTTAAGAAACAAACAGAAAACTTAAAAAGTTTAGTTTGGGTTGCTCAGATGAATTGGTGGGTAGGTATTCAAGAAAGCACAAAATGCAGTTGGGTGTACATATATAACCCATTTAAAGACAAATAGCTTATAGTTGAGCTAAGAATGGACAGTCAGATAAGGGACTTAGAGAAGCTGGCAATATGATCAAGCTGAGCACAAGGAGAATGATCTTTGCAAGAGCATTTTGAATGGAAATTTTTGAACAATACTGCAATTTTCAAGGCAAAAGAAGATCAGTACTCAAAATGAGAGATGAAGAAACGAAATCAAATTGTTTACTTGTTTTCTTTTGCAGGTGGATAAGAAAGGCTTTAATTTAGAATCGTTATGTATAAGAAATCTGTAAGTCATAAAGGCAGTCATGTATTTATTAACTATAACTGACATTATGTCTACTTCTCTTGCAAAAGTTGTCAGTTATTTCCAGTAGTACAACTGTATTGCTTTCTTCCACTGCCTTTTTGTACATTTAGACTTCATCATTTTTACCTGTCTTAAAATATTCACTTTTGATCTTTTTATTGACCAGGTGACCTTCAAGGCTCATGGAACTGGCAGAGGCAGTTGGGCTGAAGTGGGAGACAAAGATAAAATGCAGGCAGGGATGGACCTTGGAGGCAGGACTGGAGCCTTAATGGACCAGTGCCAGGGCACATTATGCTGGCTGCATGACAATTGCTGGGGAATTGTGCAGAATGCATATTCTCAAAATTTTCCTCGAGGTGAACCACGGAAGTCATTTAAAAAGCAGCCTGGGAAGAGATATGGTTTAGAGTAGAAATGAAGCCTAAATCTGGTCCAGGGCATGGATTAATGTGAGGCAGAATGCATTGCTTCAAGGCTGACTGGACTGTCCCAGGGATCAAATGCCAGTCAGGGCTGTAGTTAGGCAGCTGAAGCTACATCTACAATGCTCAAGAGAGAGATTAAAGATAAGTAAAGTCTGATTTATGGTTTCAGTTAGGGACACGGTTATTTATAATACAACATTCTTATTTGATGTTCCTGTCTACATTTAATTTTATTTCTGATAGTGATATCTCTTGTTGCTGTTATTCTTCCAAGCCCTGCTCATTTTTCCTTTCCTAGTCATATATCATATATTTTTGTGAGGTCCTTCTTACACATAAATATTTTCATTTGGTTGGTGTCCATTTTACTTAAAGGAATAGCTGCAGAAATATTCTACAGACATAACACTAAAGCAATGTTATCTTTAAAAAGTGGCTCTTGATATCATAAAAGGAAATACTTAAAATAATACATATTTAAAATATAGTTAACTTAGTGCTAATTCACATCTTTTATTAGTTTAGCTATGATGGGAAATTTCTGAACTTTTTTGGGTAGTTGATAGATGTCAGTTTAAGATTACTGCAGAGAGAATGCCCTTTTCAAATAGGATATGAATACAGATTGTATTTTAATTGAGAGATGCTAAAAAGAGGGTGCTATATATGGAAAACTATTTCAGATGTAATAGTCTGGTAGAAAAAGAGAAATGACATGTATGGGGCAAGAAAGGGAAGCTATAGAAATCAGTCTAAAAGGTAACTGGGTGACTTGTCTAAATAAATTATGAAAACAATGGGCTAGTTACAGTACTGGGAGTATATACATTATAGAATACTTATTTGGTTGTATATTATCCTCAGCAACATGAAATTAATAAGTTCAGTGAGGCTGAATAATTCTAAAGGCAACATTTGCCTCTTTCACAGTTTAGATGTCTGAAAGTTAGGTGTTTAAGTCAGAAGTAGTCATCCTAAACTCTTTTTGGTGATGATGGAAAAAAACGGGCACCTTCAGATTGATCTGGCCTGTCTTACTTATCTATGTTAGGGTGATCTAAATTGTTCTTTGGAGCTCTCTTTCTCTCTGCCATCAATAAAAATTGATGATGACAGACTTAAATAACATTTTGGA
The DNA here is from genome assembly GCF_047716275.1 of Strix uralensis. Classification (NCBI taxonomy): domain Eukaryota; kingdom Metazoa; phylum Chordata; class Aves; order Strigiformes; family Strigidae; genus Strix; species Strix uralensis. The sequence goes on from NC_133973.1 coordinate 81,308,405, forward strand.
TGTCTATAGTCAGGTGAGAATAAATACCCTTCCCTCCACATATGCCACCCATATTCATAAAATAAAGACCTGTATGCACACCTGTCTCATTCTTCAAAGTGGGATATTTTCCCTCACCAATATATTTCTGCTTTCAACTCTTCCAAAGCTGTTTGCACCATGAAGCACAGAGAAGCAGAAGTGTGAACAAAGAGCTTTAATGGGACTCAGAAGGGACAGTTTTTAGTTCTTCCATAAACTAAAAAAAAGGAGCAGAACTTGAAAAATTAGGTAAGTCACTTGTGAAAATGGGATAAACTGAGCAGGAAATAACTGTTATTTTGTGGGAATATAAAAAAATACAAATATTAATAGAATATTTAATACAAATAAAACTGGAAGTATAGGGTTCATTTGGAAAAAAGTTTCTTTTCCCCTATCTCCTAAGATTAAGAATATTTTTAATGTAATTATTTTGTTTAAATTATTATTATGATTATTATTATTGTTGTTGTTGTTGTTGTTGTTGTTTTCAGTCATTTTTGATAAAAGGCTATGGAGGGATCAGAAGGAAAGGGTTCTCAATAGATCAGTCAGCCAAACAATGATTAAGAGCTAATATGTCCTTGAAGATAATTTCATAAGGTGAAGGAATTTTTACAATGTTAGAGAACGCTGCTTTTACTAAGCTATCCATTGATTTGATAAAATATGTGTAGTATATGCACCTGGACTTTTTTCACTTTCTTTTGGATGTTTCACTTTCATAAGGCTTGATTATGTTCTTCAGATACAAAGAAAATCATGTGATCCCATGAACTCTTCTTTCCGTCAGTGTAGGTTAAAATGGTGTGTACATTTTCAAATCTGGATGGGTTTTTGTACCAGTATGGCTGTGATGTTTCAGTGTTGTGCATTAGACTGAAAGTTAGGTGTCAGCCAGAAAGTTTAAATACGTGAAAAAGTTCCCACAGGGTAAGAAGTTATTGAAAGAAGGCTAAGCTAGCTCAAATTACTTTACCACAAGCTAGGAGCCTGTATGCAGGCAGCTGCCACAAATCAGCCGAAATATGTGAAGCTGTTGCACTACAATGACCTGTTCATTTGTATAAGCCCTTGACTGTGCTTTGAAATCTACCATATTTTGATATAGTAAGTATCATAGTTTGTAAATGCATAGTTAATAGACTATTTCTCTGCTTACTTTTTACTGTTCAATTTCATCTGTCTGAACTGCATTAAACTACTGCATTTAAAAAAAAAAACCACATTCATGATTGAGTTATGTTGATTTCACTTAAGGTTCTTAACTGATTTATGTTATTGATTTTGCTTAGTATTAGATTACTAATGTGTATGTAGAATGATACATAGTAGTGATATAACATTAATTATTAATAATGAGTCAGGTTAGAAGAAGTTAATTTAATACTCTTCAGACTGTACACAACCCACATTTTCAATTTCTTCTTTCTTTAGCGCACAGCCTGGTAATGTTCCATGTATGAGTTGTACATAGCAGTTCACTAGCGGTAGAGTGAATTATTCCTTAACTCCAAGCTTGCCGCATGAATAAAGTTGAGATCTTTAGGACATGCCTTCCTTACACTTCTCTGACCTTGTTTAGTCAATGACTAGCAGAGTCACTTGTGCCTTTTGTGCTGCCTAGCTGTGCTAGACTTCATGTGAACATGTTTTGTGCCTGCCAGTTTTACCCTTCCAGAGACTAAAGGCTAGTTTAGGCTCCTCCACTTCCATCACTGAACTGCAATGTAGCTCAAGCAAGTCCATTTTCCTAAAGTGCAGCACGATGGTATGTTAATTTAAATGCTCCAGACATGGGTAGTGTTATGAAAGGAAAGACTGAATTGTCCTATAAGATATGGTCCTACAGTCTATACATACAGTCTATACATATAGTCTACACATGCAGTCTTGCATGCCCCTACTTCTGTTTCCATTAAGAGTGCCTGAAATAATGTACGGATGTGGTGCAACTTACCACAATGGTGTCTTAGTGTGAAACTAAGGGTGTTAGTTACATGCCTTGGGGGAGGGATAAGGGTCTTTAGGTATGTTTGAGACTGCAGGATGTCCTTGGATTGTGTTGGAGGATGTGGACAGTGGAGGAAAGTAATCCTGGTATAGTTTGTCCTTATGCTTTTGGGAGCTGACTATATCCCTCATCCAGCTCAGGTTTAATCTTGGACAAAGGTAACTGGGACAACTGAATAGTGAGCTAGTGGGAGAGGTGCAATTATGTGGTGTGATAATCAGGGTCCAGTGCGTGAGTTTTCTCCCTAGCCTCTTTTGCTTTCCAATGTAGACAACAAGCAGTTCTTCTTTAGGACTTGGGAGAATATACGTGGCCTGAACCATGCTATTAACCTACTATCCATTTGTAAAAAGGTTGCAACCTTTTTAGGCCAACATAGTGATTCCTTGATAGCTTTAACATACACTTTAACACTACAACAGGGATTATTGTCATTCATCCCGCTGAGGGCATGAGATGTGATTCACAGGGAACACTCAGTGGATTCAGTGCAGCAAACTGCTACTGTCATGAACAAAAAAAATAGCCTATCCCAAGCAACAGTTGCCATAGTTTCTCTACCATTCGGAAAAACTCTCCAATGTTTAGGTAAATATCCTTCAAAGACCTCAGGTTCCTACTCTCCTGACAGACTTGGTCATTAAACCACAAAGCCTACCTCTTCCTCTTTCTCTTCCTCCTTTTTCTCTCTCTTTCTTTTTGCTTCTGAGAGGTTTCTGGAAGACATTAATAACAACTCAGTTACTTTGTCAAACACTGAGATATTTTCTCCAAACTGCCACACCTACAAAGAAGATGGAGGAAGCTGTTTTGTCTAGCTTCAATCAGAATAGATTATCATTAAAATTTGACTGGCATTGTCTTTGTCTAGTAAATACAGCACTGAGAGCCTACGGTGTATTACACTGTGTGTTCTCTGCTTCCCCTGTAAAACAGATGGCTTTTAAACACCAAATGAACACATAGCCTTTCAAAGGCAGTTTCCCCTCGCAACACAGCGTATGTTGCCCTCATTATCCTCTCTGATATCACTTCATTGCGATACATATATATAATATATTTAAATTGCAGTAAAAATTATTTCAAAATTTTAGTTATGACTGTAGGTTATACCAATAAATCCAACAGACTCTGGGAACTCTCAGGAGAGACTGAGGTCAGCTGTAGTGCATTGCATTAGGAAGGATGAATCACTCCCATCCTCCCATTTATCAAGGCTGATATCCATGACAGGCTGAAGGAGAACCAACAGTTGTAGAAGAATACTTAGCTCCTGAATTAAAAGAGCATTTTGAATGCTTGCTATCAATGCCTAAGCCTACCCAAAACTGCCTTTCCCCTGCTCTGCCTTTTGTCAAATACTGATGAAGCACCAGCCCAGATCTGTAGCACCAATCCAGGTTTTTTTCATGTAATATCAGCATTACAAACATGCTCTCTATTTAGACATTTGAGACTTCTTCGGTTAATCTCAGAATTACATGTCTGAATTATGTCTCTACATTTTAGACTTCATAAGTGAGGAAGGCTGGAGCTTAAATACTATAATGAAAGAAATTTTGGTTGGTCCTGTCCAGTGCAAACAGACCAAGTGATCAAATTCTTAAATGCAGTTACACTTGATCTTGACATGGGATAGGATTATAGATAATGCTACTCATTGAAAGCAGTCTGAAATCTCTGTAAGCATTCAACTGCTGGGCAAGGGAATAGCTTGTACCATTAAAACTCTGGAGTCATGCTATGTATGAACCTTAAAAAAAACCAAAAACAATACAAACCACAACACAGGGAATATATTTCAAATCTGAATTCCTAAATCTTGTTGAAAGATGGGCTGTATTCAATATTGTACAGTTGCAGGTGAATAAGGCAACAGCTAAATCATTAACAGATTCTTTGTTTCTTTTTACTTCAGCTTCCCCAATGCAGATTAGGGGAAGTTTCTTCTGGGGAAACAGGTCAAGAGTTACCAGATGAAAAAAATACTATAGGCAAACATGGCATAATTATTATGTTACCAGTCCCACAGTAACCCTCCCTCAAAGGAGAATACATTGCAATATTCATTTACAAGATCTTTTAACAGTCTTGTATGATAAATGTCATTTTGATTTGGTCTGGTATCCTGTTTTGTTTTGAGATGATACTTCTTTGCAGTTTAATTTTATTAACGTAGCAAGTTAGAGAATGATGTTCTGGATCCACATAGTGAATTATTCATTGCATTTCAAATAATAAGTTGCTATCAGATGCTTTCTGATCTGCATTACATAAAGTCATGCTGAATCTCTAATGTCTGGACTGCCTGTGTAATGAAGAACCTCTCAGACAGTGTTCAATCAAAATTCACTTGAGAGAAAGCAGACACAGTATTTCGATAAGCATCATGTGTACCCCATAGTTTTGTTTTGTTTGGTTTTTTGTTTCCTAAGCAGAAAGAATCCTCAGACATCACCACATCTCTTCTTCTTAGAAGTGCCTGGTTAAGCACAAAAGTTTTGATTTTAAAAGTATTATAATTACATCATTTAGTGAGTTCCTAGGGCTGCTGTTACTGGTAAAGTAGTTGAAGTCTTACAGATCTCTAATTTCTGAGACAAAGACCATACTCTCACTATTCTATGTAAGAAATGTGATGCTGTGTTCAGATATTAAAACATCTGTGTAACATGGCCTTAGATCACAGTCAGAAAGGGGTGCTCTCTTCCACTTTCTGTGTTCTCTTAGAAAATAAAAATATAAAAACACAGAACTCATATGAATGAAAACATGACTTTTTAAAAGCTGAAAATGTATGGAGATAAATAAGAAAGTTAAGTAAAATGTTTAAGAAGTCTAAGTCAGAAGAAGGGAATGTTTGTTATTTTTATACATTAACTTAATTTATTGCTTGATCTTTTAGCAAATATGCTCTCTTATAATTTTATTTTTTATTTTAGCACCTGAATGTCCTGATCTCTCTTTTAGCATTTCAGTTTCATGGGCACAAATAAAGGAAGACAAAATTTGGATCATTCTGATTTTTTTGTTTTGCTTCTTTGTCCTTGGAGGTCTGTGAGAGAGATTGTACTCAGAAGTAAAGCTATGCTTCATCTGTGCCTTTAGCTGTTTCCATGGCCAGTTTTATGTCCTGAAGCACTCAGAAACAAGATTGTCCTCGTGATACGCTGTAATTACCAGTCAGTCTAAATAGGTTTTAAACTGTGATTCAGCGTTAAGTCACTAGGTGGCATGTGTCAATGAAGGAGGAGGAAGTTAATATTGGGAAATTCTGGTGAGCGCAGCTGGCACCGGGCGCGTTGCAATACGCACGTTAATGTATTGCCATCTGCCTCTATTTTATTCATTTGTTGGACAACAGACCATAGTTGTCTAATGCTCAACATGGTTTTACTCATAAATGATACTAAACTGTGTTCAAATATTTCCTTTTGGTAACTTCATGAAAAAATCATTCTGTGTGCCTGATTGTTATAGAAATTGAGTCTTTTCCACCTCTGCCCATCTCTTCCCACACACCTTGCCACTCACAACTATCTGCCCTCGGGGCAGGTTTCCGGGTGGTGCTATTATTGGAGAAGTACCGCATGGCCCAAAACAAGATCTGGCAGACATTCAGAAAGCACAGTGCCGCAAACACACTGGCCTGGATACTCCAAGGATAGCTAAAACTCTCAAAAACTGAGAAGATTTCTTCCCCTGGCTCACCCATAGAGGGGGTGAGACCCCTAACAAAAGCCCAGGCAGCAAAAAGTTACCGGTTCACCCCCACAAGCAGTGATACAACCACATTATAAGCAGTCAATAGCCAGTAGAGCAAAACAAAACACTTGAGACATTTTCCACCGAGAACAAACACCAGCACTGGGAACACACAGTGGATATAAGGATTAATCCATCCCCACCATGCAAGCAAATTGGCCAGCATTGCAAATGTCCCTTATCAAACAATACAAATAAAACCAGAAAAATTGCACCTAACAGATTGCTCTAACACACTTTTTCTTTTTGTCCTTATCTCAACCCTCTCATGCCCCACGTTGGGCGCCAAAAAGGCTGTGGTGGTTTAGGCCCTGCCAGGACTCAAGATCATGCTGCCCCTCCCCCACCCTCGGACCGGACGGGGCAGGGAGTGAAATACAAATCCCGGGGTTGAGATAAGGAGAGTTTTAATACAACAGTGTAACAGCAACAAACAAACAACAACAATAACAATAACAATGAACAGAACAAGAGGTATACCACAAGGATACAACAGCGAGGGGACCAAACCGCACAAAAACCGTCCCTGCTCTTTCCCTGCTCTTTCCCGCCAGGCACCAGGACCTGACATCAGCATGGTATTGAATAACCCGGCTAGAGCTCCCTCCCGACTGCTGTGGAAACTATCCTAGCTGAACCAGGACAACTGGGTTCAGTTTTGAGTCCCTCATTATCAGAAAGACATTGAGGTTGTAGAGCATGTCCAAAGAAGGGCAATGAAGCTGGTGAAGGGTCTAGAGTGCAAATCTTATGAGAAACAGCTGAGGGAGCGGGGGTTCTTTAGAAAATGAGGCTGAAGGAGGAGAAAAGGAGGCTGAGGGGAGGCCTTATCGCTCTCTACAACCACCTGAAAGGAGTTAGTAGTGAGGTGGTTGTCGGTGTCTTTCCCAAGCAACAAGTGATAGAATGAGAGGAAATGGACTTAAGGTGTGCCAGGGTAGTTTAGATTGGATATTAGGAAAAATTTCTTCATTAGAAGGGTTATCAAGCACTGGAAAAGGCTGCCCAGGGAAGTGGTTGAGTCACCATCCCTGTATGTGTTTAAAAGGTATGTAGATGTGGCACTTAGGGACATGATTTTGTTGTGAACTTGACAGTGTTATGTTAACAGTTGGATTTGGTGATCTTAAAGGTCTTTTCCAACCTAAATGATTCAATGATTCTATGCTTCCATGATCTCGTCTCCTCTCTCTGTTGAAATTCTCATACCTTGAAGAGGGTTCAATGGTCAGAGAGTCAAAAACCTGCTAGTTACCCTGAGCTGAGCAGCTGGGATTTGACTCACTAGTACATCTTCTGTGATCCAGTCATTTCCTTTTGACCATTAGGAGCAAGGAGGATACAGGCTGGATCACAGAATCACAGAATCATCTAGGTTGGAAAGGACCTTGAAGATCATTCAGTCCAACCGTTAACCTAACATTGGCAGTTCCCAACTACACCATATCCCTAAGCGCTATGTCAACCCAACTCTTAAACACCTCCAGGGATGGGGACTCCACCACCTCCCTGGGCAGCCCATTACAATGCTGAACAACCTGTTCTGTAAAGAAATGCTTCCTAATATCTAGTCTAAACCTTCCTTGGCGCAACTTGAGGCCATTACCTCTGGTTCATTCACTTGTTACTTGGTTAAAAGAGGCTCATCCTCAGCTCTATACAACCTCCTTTCAGGTAGTTGTAGAGGGCAATGAGTTCTCCCCTCAGCCTCTTCTTCTCTAGACTAAACAACCCCAGTCCCCTCAGCCGCTCCTCGTGCGACACGTGCTCCAGACCCTTCACCAGCTGCGTTGTCCTTCTTTGGACACGCTCGAGTAATTCAATGTCCTTTTTGTAGTGAGGGGCCCAAAACTGAACACAGTAATCGAGGTGCGGCCTCACCAGTGCTGAGTACAGGGGCAAGATCACTTCCCTGTCCCTGCTGGCCATGCTATTTCTGATACAAGCCAGGATGCCATTGGCCTTCTTGGCCACCTGGGCACACTGCTGGCTCATGTTCAGCCGGCTGTCAATCAACACCCCCAGGTCCCTCTCTGACTGGCAGCTCTCCAGCCACTCCTCCCCTCCTGTTGTGGCCGAAGTGCAGCACCTGGCATTTGGCCTTATTGAAACTCCTACAGTTGGCCTTAGCCCGTAACTCCAGCCTGTTCAGATCCCTTTGCAAAGCCTCCCTACGCTCGAGCAGATCAACACCCAACTTGGTGTCGTCTGCAAACTTACTGAGGGTGCACTCAATCCCCTCATCTAGATCATCAATAAAGATGTTAAACAGGAGTGGCCCCAAAACCGAGCCCTGGGGACACCACTTGTGACCGGCCACCAACTGGATTTAACTCCATTCACCACAACTCTTTGTGCCCAGCCATCCAGCCAGTTTTTTACCCAGCAAAGCGTGCACCCATCCAAGCCTCGAGCAGCCAGTTTTGCCAGGATAATGCTGCGGGAAACGGTGTGAAAGGCCTTACTGAAGTCAAGGTAAACTACATCCACAGCCTTTCCCTCATCCAATAAGCAGATCGCCCTGTCGTAGAAGGAGATCAGGTTTGTCAAGCAGGACCTACCTTTCATAAACCCATGCTGACTGGGCCTGATCATCTGGTTATCCCGCACGTGTTGTGTGATGGTACTCTGGATGAGCTGCTCCATCAGCTTCCCGGGCAGCAACGTCAAGCTGACAGGCCTGTAATTTCCTGGATCATCCTTCCGACCCTTCTTATATATGGGTGTCACATTGGCCAGTTTCCAATCTGTCGGGACCTCCCCGGTCAGCCAGGACTGCTGGTAAATGATGGAAAGCGGCTTGGCGAGCACCCCAGCCAGCTCCTTCAGCACCCTCGGGTGTATCCCATCAGGTCCCATAGACTTGTGTATGTCTATGTGATGCAGTAGGTCACTGATTATCTCCTCCTGGATTGTGGGGGGGTCGTTCTCCCAGTCTCTGTCTTCTGGCTGAGGAGGCTGGATTCCCTCAATACAACTAGTCTTGTTATTAAAGACTGAGGCAAAGAAGGCATTAAGCACCTCAGCCTTTTCCTCATCACTTGTTACCATGTTTCCTCCTGCATCTAGCAGGGGGTGGAGACTCTCCCTGGTCTTTCTTCTGCTACTGACATAATTATAGAAACATTTCTTTTTATTCTTGATTGCTGAAGCCAGGGTAATTTCCAGCTGTGATTTAGACCTCCTGATTTCCGCCCTGCATAGCCTCACAGCCTCTTTGTAATCACTGTGAGTTGCTAGCCCCTTCCTCCAAAGGCTGTAAACTTTCCCTTTCTCCCTGAGTTGCAGCCAAAGCTCCCTGTTTAGCCAGGGTGGTCTTCTCTGTCGCTGGCTTCTCTTACAGCACCTGGGGACTGCCTGCTCCTGAGCCATTAACACTTCCTTCCTAAAGAGTGTCCAGCCTTCCTGGACCCCTATACCCTTCAGGATCATCTCCCAAGTGATCCTTTCAAGCAGGTGCCTAAACAAGACAAAGTCAGCTCTTCGGAAGTCCAGGATGTCGGTTCTGCTTAGCCCTCTCCTGGCCTCTCTAAGAATAGAGAACTCTATTATTTCATGATCGCTGTGCCCTAGTCGTCCTCCAACCGCCACATCTTCCACCAGTCCTTCTTTGTTCACAAAGAGGAGATCCAGCAGGGCAAGTTCTCTGGTTGGTTCTCTCACCAGCTGCATCAGGAAGTTGTCTCGCACACATTCCAGGAATCTCCGTGACTGGTCCCACTCTGCTGTGTTGTATTTCCAGCAGATGTCTGGGAAGTTACAGTCTCCCACAAGAACAAGGGCAAGTGATCATGAGATTTCTCCTAAATGCCTATAGAATATTTCATCCACCCTCTGTCCTGGGTGGGTGGCCTATAGTAGACTCCTACTACAACATCTGCCCTGTTGGCCTTTCCCCTGATTCTAACGCAAAGACACTCTACCCTGTCTTCACTACACTTGTACTCAAAGCGATCATAACAGTCCCTAACATACAGCACCACCCCACCACCTCTCCTTCCTTGTCTATCCCTGCTAAAGAGCTTGTAGCCATCCATTGGCGCACTCCAGTCATGGGAGACATCCCACTATGTTTCTGTAATAGCCACGACATCATAATTTTCCTGTTTCATCATGGCTTCAAGCTCCTTCTGTTTGTTACCTATGCCATGTGCATTGGTATACATGCACTTCAGATGGGCTGATGTTTTGCCCCTTTCCCCCTTCAAATCTAGTTTAAAGCTCTGTCAGTGAGCCCAGCTAACTCCTGCCCCAAGATCGTCTTCCCCCTCTGGGACAGGTGCATTCCATCTAATGCCAAAAGGTCTGGTGCCCTGTATACCAACCCATGATTGGAAAATTCAAAGCCCTGACAGTAACACCAGTCTTGGAGCCACTAGTTCATCTGTTGAGTTCTCTGGTATTCTTCTTCATCCATCCCCCCCAACTGAAGGGATGGAGGAGAACACAATTTGTGCTGCCAACCCCTTAATCACTTTCCCCAAGGACCTGAAATCTCTCCTAATTGCTTTAGGATGTCTGGTAATGTCATCGCTACCTACCTGAAAAACCAGGAGAGGGTAGTAGTCCTTGGGTCTCACTAGAGTGGGGAGTTTTGTCTTAAGGTCCTTGATGCGGGCCCCAGGGAGGTAGCAGACTTCCCTATGAAGCGGGTCTGGTCTGCATATGGGGCCTTCGATACCCCTCAGAATGGAGTCACCCACTACAATGACTCTTCTGGAGTTCTTTTTAGAACTGGTTTTAATACCTGGTCTAGAATGACCCGGCTTTGGTGGACCTTGGTCTTCCTCCTTGTTTGTCTCATTTTCTTCCTCCTTCTCTTCTTCACTCAAAAGTTCCAGGGCCCCAAATCTATTGTGAAGGGGCACCATGGAGGGTGAGGGAGGTCAGGAGAGGATTTTCCTGCCTCCCTGAGCAGGGACCTGTTTCCAGCCTCCCCCATCTCTTAGGTCCCCTCCTTCTGCCTGGTAGCAAGAGGATGAGGGATTTCCTGCCTAGTTTGAAGCCTCCATTTGCTCCTGTTGCTTTAGGGGTGCTAGGCTGTTACTCCACCAATTAATTTCCCTTTCACACTCCCTAATACTTCTTAATCTCTCGACCTCTTCTTTGAGTTCCACCACCAGGATGAGCAGGTCATCCAGCTGATCACAGCGCACACAGGTGTTGTCACTGCTGCCCTCCGACAGGACTGACAGGCTCAGGCACTCCCTGCAGCCTGGGACCTGGACTGCTGCATGTTTGCGTGGCAGCACCGTCTGGGTCGCCAAGTTCTTTCTGGTGGTGGTTTTGACCCGAGTGGAGACCATAGCTCAATCTACTCAGGGAGGACGATAAGATGAAACTAGCTCAGATAAGATCTAGACCCCGGAGAGGGACTGAGCCCTGTCCGCTCGCCCTGTGAGCTGCGCGAACTGCCGCGCTAAATGCCACGCCTCACCCTTCTGACGCTCCTCACCACGCTCCCTGGGGGCTGCTCTTGTATGTGAGGGGCGTGGGGTGTTGTCACTCCAGTCTCCGGACAACTATACCTTTCACGTTAACCCCTAGAGTGACCCTTTATCTGCTCAGGGTCTCCTTTGGTAGTATTATTAATGCCCACAAGGACTATGAGCAAAGAAAATTTCAAGTTTTGTCCAGTTTCATGGTGCACCAATTTTTATCCATCGTTTGGTACTTTTTAAATACAGATTAGGGATCATTAGAAAATTTTCTTCTGGAACCACCTGTACATCAGAGGTGGCAAAATTCCCATCAATATGGCATCATTAAAGAAATAGATCAGATGATATATGAATTCATAAAAAAGGAAGAAAAGTGGAGCCTCTATTAGTCAGAAAGTAAGAAAATACTTGGAATTTAAACAGACAGCTGAAGCAACTGATTATTTCTTAGTACGGGCCTTATCGTTAACATAGCCAAAAAAAATCCCTTTTATAATGAAGTAAACGTTCTTTCTTTCTGGATAATTTAAGTGCAGAGTCAGGGGGTTATTTAAGGTTAAGCAAGAGATTCATAAAACATAGTCCTGCTCTGCCTACGTTGAGACATAAATTACCCCTACATCTGTGATTTTTACTTTTACTAGGACTGTTTGTGTGTAGTTATTTCTGCTCTTGATTAATCTGATACATTTCTTTCTGAACCTGACCTTGATGAACTGCCCTGAGTTTTTATTCCATACTATGTCCCAGTTTTTGAAGACAGCTAAAATTAAATTTCTCTTTAATAAGGTGATCTGTCTTAGCAGACATTATCTACTTAAACTAGTATTTAATCAATCTTAATAGGACTGCAGTATCTTCATAATAGTGAGGAATATTGTGAGGGGACAGAAAAGGCAAAAAGGGAGATGTCTTTAGTTGTCACTGAAAACATTGTATCTACAATTAGCAATGTATTTTGGGACTCAAATAAGTGAATTAGGATGTCTACACTTGATTAGTTGTCCAGACTGCCTTCATAGACAATGAGTCTGATTCGAGATGCCTATTGATCTCTATTAACTCTAAAGGGAGCATTGCAAACTAGCTCAGTTGCAATTGTCTAAAGTTTAAGTGAGATGTATCCTACCCACGAGGACAAAACATTTCACTAATCATGAAAGCTTCTTCGTTGGTAGAACAGGAACGGCCTAAACAGAACTTGTTTCAAAATCATATAAGATGAGAAATATCTTCCCTAATTTTGGATATCTAAGCCCAAGCTGGACACTTTTAGAATGAATTCACTTCACCTGGTTTTGACATTTGTATTAGTATGAGTTGAATCATGGATTGGTGATAGGAACAGAGAGATTCATGCCGTTATTGTCTTCTCTTATAAGAACATCGTTGCTTGATGTGCGTGTAAATGGTTGCTTGCAACTGGTTTATCTTTGCATCAACAATAGTTCTGATTATTTTGACTCCAGTTGTATGGGAACTGGTACCCTACAGTAATACCAAAAGGAGTATTTCTGCCATTTTCAAGGGTAGTTCAGTAGAGACTGAAATATGACTGAAATACGACTGAAATACTTCTTGTGTGTATTTCCAAATGTTTCCAGCATATGACCACTTGAATTTGTACTTAGTTCAATGTAATGTTCATTGCACTAGCTAACTTTTACTCATCTCCACTGAGATATGCTCAGGTTTTATTATCTTTATTTTTTTTGTGCTCATAAATTCTTAAAAAGTGGCTTGTGGCAGCTGTGACAAGAGAATATAGTCCAGAAAGAGCTTTGATATATAATCTTTTTAAAGTTTGTTAAAGATGTACTATAAAACATTTCATATTTAGAAATAAAGTGATTGCCTGTAACACAAATGTTAACATATGAATTTATAGATGGGACGGACTGCTACTTTTAATATGATCAGTGTCACAGCTCTTGTTTTGGCTTAGGGATATATCTGATAAAATAGCGAAGAATCAAATATCACATTATATCCCTCCTTTTTACATACATTATTTCTAACCTTATTGTCTTATTTTTTCCCGGTTACACTCATACAAATATATCCAGAATTCAATGAGTATTGTCTACATCAATGAAATGGGAATTTAGCCCACTGTTTTCCTTTTCATAGTCTAAAAATTACTTCCTTTATTCAAATGATGTTTAATTACTTAAAGACTGAGTGGTCATTAGATATTTGAAGTAGATAAACAAATCAATGTCTGTAAATAAACTCAGAAAATGTCATTGTACTGAATTTCAATTAATAGATTTAGTTAATTAGTTAATCATGAGCATTATCTCTTTAGAGGAGGACTATTTTTTGATGCACAAGGCTTCCCAGTTTTATCCATGGTTAGACACTTGGATTGATTGATCAACTCCATTCAGATTGAGACATTAATAGGGAAAGTTCACAATACTGCCATAAGTATAAGCATTACTAATAACTGAAATTTTCACTTGAAATTTGTTGTAGGAATACGCTTACTGTTGGGATAAATAACACACACACCCCCACCCACATACCCCTTTTAAAGAACAGTTTTAGAACAGAACGATGTCTGATTTTGAATTCCAGCAATAACTTTAATTTTAAAATCCTAATTTTCTAGTTTGCGACAATGTTTTTCCTATTGGCAAAGGTGCAAACATCTTACTATAAGCAAGCTAGGGATGTACTGAGGAACATAAAGAACTGCATAATGTGAAAAGTCCCACGTTAATGAAATAATTGTAATTAAGTTTTAGCACCATTAGTTATATCATTTAAACATTTTAAGACTGAAGTGTGATTTACTTGGTCTTTTGTTAGATAATTAATATCAAAAGTACATAAATCATAATTCTGTAGTGTGTATATATCTCCTGTTCAGTTAAGAGTTTAAATAGGTATAAATGTGTTCTAAATAGATGTGAATGAAGCTTATTGTTTGAGTTTATTGTCTTGGCACAAAATTACCTTGCTAATAGAGCTGAACAGAAAAGACCAATAGGAGCACTCCAGGATGTCAGACTACAACCCTGTTCCAAGTCAGAAAGAGAAGATAATTTCTGGGCAGTGGGGAGTTCCAGCTGATGCAGAACCACAAGTCCAAAACAGGCCCCTCAAGTGCTGTGGGCTTGACACTTTTTCTGCTTCCCACAACGGATGCCTAGAAGCCACAGCCTGTCCTTGGGGACATCCGACTACAACCTGTCTGGTTTGGGTATCTGTTTGAGAAGCAAAACTTTCCAAATTTTGCCAGTAATGATACAGTTCCACAGGACATTTTGGTGAATCAAGGATACCATGATCTGGTGAATTTGTTATACTTTAAAGCTTGCCTACAGTAACACTGATTAACCAAATATGGGCAATTCTGTGCAAGTGACCTTGCTATTAGTGAAATTCTTATTTTGTAAAAGTAAGTCAACAGTGAGTGTCTTGATGATATACTAACAGAGAAAAAATTGTATAAAAAGTTTTTTAACTAGCTCAGAGACATAGATGATTAAGGACATGGGTTATGGACATTTACGGGTGTATTTTTGTATGAATGCAGAATCAGGTGCCTCTGGAGAAAAATTGTTTCCATCTGAAAGCAGCTTTCACCTCTCTGTGCAATGGAGTGCATGTTCAATTCGTTTCCAAATATCTGTATCACTGACTAGAAATGCATCTGATTCCAGCTGTCTCAGAAGAAAACAACCTCCAAAGCAGAGCTTTCTGAACTTTCCAAACACATAGAAAAATAAAACCTACCACCACAGAGCTCGATGTTCATAAAATCTTATTGAACGCAAATTTAAGATTATCAGCGATCTTGAAAATATTTACCATAAGCTCATGCAATTAATTGGTATTTGACTGGATTGTGTATTTCTCAGTACAATACTGGTTATTTAGAAAAAATATGTTTACAGTCCTACTTATCTCTACACAGCTGGAATAAAATTGCAGAAAGGTTTGGCAATCTGGAGCAAGAAAATTCCTGTGTTTCTAAATGAGTCCTGTGTTCCACAGAACTCTGTTGTTCTCCTTACTCTGAAATATCCTGGGTTTTTACTTTCCTTTCTATCCATGATATAGCTTGTTAACTGTTCCCTTTACCCCCTGCCTTTCCAGCTCTGTCCCTAGAGCCCGCTATCACACAGAACTGCCTGCATTAAGGAACCATTGAAGAACCATCCTGCAATGTGACATCATCAAGAAGCATGATTCAATTAAGTGAAAGGCCTTCTTCAGGATTAATTTCTGCTTAGAGAGACTGATCTTCATTTCTTCTTTAATAGTCAGTGGAGAGAGACAAAGGCTTCTCAGCTGCTAATTTAGTCTATAAAGTTAGGTTCTTCCAGAGGATGATTCAAACCAGGATCCTGTCTTTTTCTCAATCAATCACATGAGGGACTGGACTTTGTTAGCACTATTGAGATACTCCCTGAAGACTTTTTAACAAAAGTGAACACAGAGTAAAATACATAAGACGCTTGTCCAAAACATTCCCCTAGTTCCAGCCTTTATGTATACTTCAAGCTTTTCTCTTTTCAGC
Organism: Strix uralensis; assembly: GCF_047716275.1. Classification (NCBI taxonomy): domain Eukaryota; kingdom Metazoa; phylum Chordata; class Aves; order Strigiformes; family Strigidae; genus Strix; species Strix uralensis. The sequence goes on from NC_133973.1 coordinate 81,324,177, forward strand.
TCTTATTCTGTGAGATATTATCTCCATGTAGACAGTAATAGTTGCTTGTATCATCACTGTACATATTCATCCTTTCTGTACAAAAAACACCTACTCTTCAGTGGGGAGTATCATTTAAAGATATGGAAATCAAGGGGAAAAAAAAATTAAACAGGAAAAAAGAATTACGCATTAGCCACATTAGACTCTTCATAATAAGGCATAGATTTTCAGAAGTAATTAACATTTATTTTAAATGTCCATAATGCTTTTTAGACATCAAGCCCATTCATCATGATTCAATGTCAGTGCAAACAGTCTCTTCTGAAAGCAAGGATTCTTTCACAGTTGTCAGTCTGTGTGCCTCTCTTGTTACTAGCTGTGTTATGAACAGCATGAAAAAACTGACAGTTTTTTATTATTCTACCATTTAAATCTGGTTAAGATAACAAGGTGATAAGTTCAAAGGTGCCCTAAGTGAACAGCTAATTGCACATCAACTGCTCTCTGTGCCAGCAAAGACTACGTAAATGGAGCTCAAAGGAAAAATAGATGATCTAAAGTTCCAGTGGAAAAGTTCATTAAATAATTTGTTAGCAGAAAGAAAGAAGAACACTTATAACATACCAATATCACCTAGCTGGTATATCATACCAAGTATAGTTTTTAAATTAACACCTTATGAATATTATTATGTTTAATTAAATTAATAGATTTTTTGCCTTAAGAAAAAGTAATTTCCATCAAAATTGTAAGAACTGCATGATTGAATAATTTATTGTGCATTGGAAATAGAACAAACTCCAGGACTTTGAATTAACCTTTTAAAAAACTGCTATCTGAAACCCTAAGGTTAATCACTAAATTAAAAAGTAAAGATTTAGGTATTCTACTTCTGAAGAGGTAACCACCCAAAGGAAATAATCTCTTTGAAGGCTCTAGTAGAGTCCTGTCACAATCACTGAGTGTCAGTAGAAGCTTTAGAAGGGAAACAGGATAGATAATTTAATGGGAAAAATAGTAACATTTATTTTATGAGTCATTCATGATGGGAAAAAAATGGGTCAAGTTAAAAATACATGGAAAGTGAATGTTAAAAGAACATCATTTTAGGATTATGCTAAGGATTGAAGAAGATTTAAAATCTGAAGGTAAAGAGGAAATCTAGCAGGTTACATCTACTAATCCCATCATTCCCATACATTTGCTCAGATAAAATGGTTCATGTCTTTATTCATGAAGAAAGAAAAACCTTTCAGTTTCCCATATGAGTGTATTTTAAGGTTAAGAAAAAAATTTTGGACTTTTTTTTGTTGTTGTTTTGGATTTATTTGGGGTCTTTTTTAGTGCCTTTGCACAGTTAAAAATTTATTTTTAATAAGGGTGTTATAGGTTACATTGAAAATTACCTTTTACAGATGGCATCATTTGACTCTTAATTTTCTTTGAAAGAAAAAGACCAGGATATATTGTTTTAAGCATCTTGAAAAATGTTGATAGAAATGTAAAAGGAAAGCTGGCAAAATTTACAAATATCTAATTAATCAGTAAAGGTACAGTCCATCTCATGCAGTTTTAACCCCTGAAAATTATGTATTTATTTTAAGCTACATATGAAGGCTTACCTTCATAAGTGATGCAGAGAGGTCATCCACAATGATATATCCCACCTATGGGATCTGAAAACCGTTGAATACTTCATGAGGATTTTCCCCTATGTCATGAATATAATTAGGTCTGCTTTTAATAAATATGAAGGACAAAAGAATTACAGGTGTGGTGAGTTGACCCTGGCTGGATGTCAGGTGCCCATCAAAGCCACTCTATCATTCCCCTTCCTCGACTGGACAGGGGAAAGAAAATTTAATGAAAGGCCTATGGGTCAAGATAAGGACAGGAAGAGATTACTCAGCAATCACTGTCATGGGCAAAACAGACTTGAATTGGGGAAATTAATTTAATTTACTGCAAATCAGATCAGAATAGGATGAGAAATAAAACCAAATCTTTAAACACCTCCCTCCACTCCTCCCTTCTTCCCAGACTTAACTTTACTCCTGATTTCTCTACCTCTTCCCCCCCCAGCGGCAGGGGGATGGGGACTGGAAGTTGTGGTCAATTCATTACATGTCTCTGCTGCTCCTTCCTCTTCACACTCTTCTCCTGCTTCAGTGTGGGGTCCCACCCACAAGAGAGAGTCCTCCACAAACTTCTCCAACATGGGTTCTTCCCATGGGCTGCAATTCTTCATGAACTGCTCCAGTGTGGGTCCTTTCCATGCAGTGCAGTCCTTCAGGAACAGACTGCTCCAGGGTGGATCCTCCATGAGGTCACAAGTCCTGCCAGCAAACCCACTCCAGTGTGGGCTCCTCTCTCCAGCCTTCTTTGAGTGCATCCACCTGCTCTGGTGTGGGGTCCTCCACAGGCTACAGGTGGAGATCTGTTCCACCATGGCCCTCCACAGGCTGCAGGGACACAACCTGCCTCACCATGGTCTTCACTACAGGCTGCAGGGGAATCTCTGCTCCAGTACCTGGAGCACCTCCTCCCCCTCCTTCTTCACTGACCTTAGTGTCTGCAGGCATGTTTCTCTCACATATTCTCACTCCTCTCTCCAGCTGCAAAATGTACAGGGTTTTTTTTCCCCTTCTTAAATATGTTATCCCAGAGGTGTTATCACTGTCACTGATGGGCTCAGCCTTGGTCAGCAGCATGTCCATCTTGAAACCAGCTGGCATTGCCTCTATTGGACATGGGGGAGACTGCTAGCAGCTTCTCACAGAAGCCACTTTTGTAGTCCCTCCACTACCAAAACCTGGCCACACAAACCCAATTAATACATCTCACCCCTTGTCTCTGCCTTATCTCATGTCCATGTTCAGGAACCCAAAAGGACTGTGGTGGGTTGACCTTGGCTGGATGCCAGTGCCCACCAAGCTACTCCTATCACTCCCCTCCTTAGCAGGACAGGGTGGGGGAGAAAATAAGGTGGATAAAAACTTTTGGGTCAAGATAAAGGTACTTTAATAAAGCAAAATCAAAGGCCGTGCATGGAAGCAAAAGTAAACAGAAGTTTTATTCTCTACTTCCCATCAGCAGTTGTTGTCCAGCCACTTCCTGGGAAGTAGGGCTTCGGTGCATGTAGCAGTTGCTCCAGAAGACAAATGTCATAATAATGAATGTGCTCACTACTTCTCCTTTCTCTTAGCTTTTATTGCTGAGCAGACATCATATGGTATGGAATATACCTTTGGTCAGTTTGGGTCAGCTGTCCTATGTCCCCTCCCAAGATCTTGCCCACCTCCAGTCTACTGGTGAGGGGGAAATGTTGGAGAGACAGCCTTGATGGTGTTTGAGCACTGCTCAGCAGTAGCTAAAACACTGGTGTTATCAACACCCTTCTAGCTACCAATGCAAGTACTATGAGGGCTGCTATGGGGAAAATTAACTCCATCTCAGCCAGAACCAATGCAAAAGGTAAAAGATAAAATGCAAAAATAATATTTACATTCTACTAAACAGTTCATTTTGGTGGCTTTGTTGCCTGATGTAAGGTGGTTTAGACAATTTAAAAGAAGTGGACAGTTTAATTTATTTTTAGGGTCTAAACATTCACTGTATTTACAGATATTTTCTAAAATATATTTTCAGGCTTAAAAAAGAATCAGATGCCTCGTTGAGACTGTTGACTTGAATGTATCTTACCTTAGTGCAATAAATTAGCACTAATTTCTGTCTTCCAGCCAGATGTCTCCACCAGACTATGGAATCCTTAAATATTTTCGCTTATAGCTGACTTCAAAGCTTGATGTAATTGCTTTGTCACAGCAGGTTAGGAAATCTATGTCTGACACAGAGGTTGAGTCCTGAAAATAGTACAGGCTTATGTTTTATGCATCTTTTGAAGATAAATTAGCTTGTTTCAGGAATTTTGATCTTGAAAGATTTAGCTCTGGAAAATATGGATGTTCCTTTATCACCCATTACAACTGATGCTTCTGTTAAACATTTCTTTTCTTTTTATCAGAAACTCTCTTGTAGGAATCCTACTTGCCATAGAAATATCAGCACACAGAAGTTGTGGAGAGTGGACAATCTTCTGGGGACAAAACAGAAAAAAATAATGAAGTAGATTTTACTGGTTTGTTTGGGAGTCTTCTCTTGTCCCTTGAGCCAGATCTGGATATGATGACCAACATGATAATGGTGCACACCACTGTCATTTTGATACTCTTTTTGTCTGTTGCAACAGTGGTAAAAACCCTCCACAACTTAGACATTTGGGAGGTCCCACTCCAAAATGAGACTTTGCAGCTGGATGCAGATGTGTCAGGTCTCTAGAACCCCCCTTTGTCATGTAAGCCTACAAGCACACAAAGAAATGAATTAGGAAAAGGCTCTTGAGCAGTGTGTCTATCCTCCACTGGAGAAAGAGTTCACTGCTGACACAGCCATCTTTCTTCATTTACCCACTTATCGTTGTCACATCTCCCTGAAATTGCTCTCTGCCTGACAGGGATTAAAACTAAAAGAATATCATTATGTGAAGGAAAATATTACAAAAGAAACTTTAGGGCAAGAAAATACAAATGCAGATCATCCTTAAAGTACTTTCTGAAATGCTTCAGTGTCTCTTAGCTAGTTTAGGAAGCTGGCTGTCTCTCTTTTTCTTTCTAACATATTTAAGCTAGAGTCTTCAACTTGCTGTTAAAAGAATTTGATTCCTAGTTCTCTCAGACTGGGCTTTTGGATAATCCTACTGGGTTTCTTGGTTTTTTAGGTTGTGTATTTTAGCTTTTTTTACCAGCATTTCCCTATTTACATTTTCTGCTGCAGTTTTTAATTTGTTTACAATCTTCTTAAAGGTTTTAGGGTGTTTTCTCACTCTTATCTTTCTAAAGACACATTTGTGAAACTGTATAGCTGATGTCTGAAGAAACAGTAATTTTTTAATCTCCATAGAAGACTTCAATATTAATTTCGCTGTAAGTGTTTTATAAAGACCAATCATCATTCAACAGATGGTGAATTGGAAACGGTATCATTACAGAAGTATTTAACTTCTTAAATACAGCATTGGAGAACAAATGCGACTAATAATGGTATTAGTACTGAATAGCCTCAGCTATTCAGATTTGTGACAGCTGGCAGATTTCTTTGCTAAGTCATTATGTATCAGCAAGAAGTGGTGCTAGTTTAAACTGATCTGGATATCCTTGCAAGGATTTAATAGAAAAACAAATTCAATTTAAATTTATTATATATTAAAAAAGGACTTGTGTAACAAATGTTCTTGGTTTGAAGTAGTCAGATTTCGATGAATTTAGGGAATTAGTGATGCTGCACAGAGGAACTAATGATATTGATTCAGAGAAATTTCAGGACTCCTTCACATTCAAAAGAATGATCAATATCCTGGAAAAATCTTGTGGAAAGGCATCGTGGCCTTTCCTGACTGAAAAATCAACTGTAAGGTTATCAGGAGTAAACTTGGAGGGAGGGAGAAAGAAAATACTAGTTAGGATAGAAAAGTCATAAGTGCAGGTATAAGTTTCCAGAAGTAAGTCAGAGTTAGACTGCTGCAAGAGAAATAAGAACAAAACCCAAAAGCCATTTTAGCTTTACAAATATCTGTGAATCAAGAAAAAATAGATCTTGAAAGAGCTACCTCATACACCAGAAGCACTCTAACTGTGTTAGCACAGCACTCTGTCAAAGCTGATATACTGTCTTCCTCCATTTTCTCTCAGGAAGATGGTTTAAAACATGTGGGGAACAGCATACAGAAATGTGAGCATGTCCATATGGAAAGGGAAAGTAAAACTCAAAGATTCAATAGCTGAAGTCAGAAACACTTGATCATTTCTGTTACAGGGCCCTGGATATCCCAGATCTGGAAACAGATAGCTTACATGGATCTACAGAGTTAGGAGTAAAATTCTTGAAAAAACTTTTAAAAATATGGGAAAAAAAAAGAAAAAAACCCTCAAGACCCCCTTAGTCAAGTGCAGGCCTGTTTAACTGACTTAAGAAGCATGGCGTGAAATAGAGAAGTATGAATACAGCCATCCAGATGATGATTATTTGCAACAATGAGCATTATTGCTTCTGCTGTACATGTTTTGATCTATGTTGCTACTTATTTTAACTGTTTACTCTTCCCTTTTATATAAAAGTGGGATTTTTAGAGCAAAATGGAAAGACATTGAAATTATATAAAGCTTATACCTGAATTTAGACATGAACATTTTGCAAAGATACATCTACATTGTTAACTTTTAGAAAAGGGACTTTTCTGCTTCTTATTTTATTGTATCCAAAATCCAGTCAGAATAATTTTCAAAGATTTTTGTCTTGACCAGTATATTTAAGTAACATACCTCCTGTGTACAGTCCAAACTCAACATACATTATGTAGAGATTAATGATTTTAATTTCTATCTACCATCACCAACTGATTTGTAAGGAAGAAAGTAGAGTCATTCATTAAAGATTTCCAGGTAAAATAAGAGATTAAATTATCCCTAAACTTCCTATTATATCAAAGCAACCTCTCTGGTAATAAAGATAAATTTAAGAGATCAAAGAAAACTAAGAATATTGGTCATATAGATCACGTTTTTAGAAGTCACAGGGTCAGAAACTTTCTGGTTCATATTTAAATCAGATTTACATTCATTAAGAGTCTTACCATGGGTTCAAGCATTAATCATATGAAATAAATATTCTAATCCTTTCTCAAATATATTTCCACATTAGTATTATATTGCTTCAAGGTAATTTCTACAAAAAAAGAAATAAAGTTTAAAATATAGTATAAAACAGTCTTATGCAAAATGAAAAATTCTATGAAGAAAAATAAAAGATAATATTTTATAAGTAACCCTGATATTCAGTTATTTTGGATCATTCAACAAAGCCTGCCACCAAACAACAAAACAACCCAGCCCCCTGCCAAAATAGTACCCTCCCAATCAAAAAACACAAGAAAGATTAAAATAAAAAATAAATAAAAGAAAAAAAAAAAACAAACAACAAAGCAATTAAAACAGGTGTGAGCTTTTGCTGGAATACCCTTTATACCTCAGAAAATGGTACGTGGTACAGCTAGGAGACTTCTATTTCTCTTTTTAAAAAACCCCCAGACACCCAGGTCAGGCAATTCTGCAATCTGGAACAGTGTGTGGAAATTTAGTATTGCCTGGAGAGGATTGCAGTGATAAAAAATCATGTAAAGACTACATGGCAATCTAAAAATTTTATTTTAAATCATGGCACATTGTTTTTATCCTTATAATTTGTACAGATGAATATGTAATGCTTTACTTTTAGGATTACAGTTACTGACTTTTTTTTTTTTTTTTTTTTTCTGCATGCATTTATGCCCTTTCAGCAGTGAATCTCAATGATAGGTGCTTTGGGACTTGCTATATGACTTTGATTTCTGGTGTTCAGTAGTACATAGGCAGATACAGCCTTGACCTAAATGCAGGGGTGAGAAAATGGGAGAATGTTCATGCAGTCACAGACCATAATGGCATTACAGAAAATGGGTACACCAATGAATCGTAATGGGAAGCTCATCTGTTCTCCTCTCAGTGCAGACGCTGTTCGGTGTGGGCTTGGCGTGGACCTCCAGGTTCCCTGTGCGCTTTGAACATTTGAACGCAGCTCTCAAAGCAGTCCAGGATGCTGGATAACTGCTATTGGTACAAATAAAATATGAGTGAGCAAAGTTGCTGTTGCTTTTGCCAGGCATTTTTAGTATAAGGGAGAAGTTTCTGGATGTTGTGGGACACATGATGTTTTCCCTATTAATTTTCTTAGTTCGTCATGATCAAGTAAAAGTTTAACTATTTATTTGTTCATAAAACACAATTAGGAAAAATGAACCTATGTGTTGTATGCATGCCTCTATTGTAAAAAACAAAAAGGAGGGGTGAACGCTTTGTTCAGGATGACATGTTCATAATGGATAATAATAGTGTTCACAAAGACGAGTAATTATATCTATACAGTGTTTGTCTTAGTTTTAAAACCATTTTATGTTTTCTGTTTATACTGCTCCAGGGAGATAAAACTGATACATTGTATGCTCAAAGAAATGTAATGGAAACTATTTAACATCTCATTTCTGTGTGTATCTTTTCTTGCTTACAGAAGGACATTTTAAAGGCAACTTTTCTTGTAAAAACTGCCGGTTTTACACTCCTTTCCAAGACATTTGTATTGTACAGCAGAGCTGCTGCTACCTCATGTATGAGGTGAGGTTGAAAGAAAAAAGATTCCTTGTACCAACATCATCAACTGGTCTACATGAATGTGGTCTATTCAACTATTTGGCTTCAAAATGTATTGCAGAGACATAAGGAATAATTCACAGTACCAACCATCGTGCAAGCTGAATGCCAGTGCATAAGAGAGCCAAGTACTTCAAAGAAAATTTTGGAAGGCTTCTCAGGTTTTCATTCATAATGTTAACAATATGACACAGAGGAGATGGAGAAGCATTGTATAACTGCAGGTAAAGGATTTTTCCAAACTCACTATATCAGTCTTGGTTCAGATGACTGGCCATGAAACCATTGCTCAGAATAACTAGATTTCACAAAATCAATTAATTTATTTTCATATGTCCTAACTTCTGTATCATTACCTGAGAGTATTAGCTTTTAATTAAAAAGAGGTAAAGAAACATGAAATTGTAAGACTATTAGATAGAAAAGCTTGAATACATAAATCAAGACGACTGAAGGCAAAAGAACAGAGCTGGTCTTAAATTTACCTTGTGATTCAGAAAGATTTTTGAGTGCCAGTGGATGACAACCCCATACCAACAATAATAACTGATTCTTTTCATCCTGAGTTGAGAAAACAAACACAGACCTTCAATAAAGGGTTAAAAGAAAAAGTAATAGCTCTGGAAGGAGAAGGTGGTCCCCTGTTTTGGAGAGTAAATAAGCTACCTTCCAGGTAGCCTATCAGCCCTTGACCTTGTTCTTTGCCCGTGACATGGTGCTGTTGTGCCTGTACCCAGCTTTCAGCTGAGGAACTCCTTTACTCCGGGAGAGGTGTCCTGATTCTTCCTGTGCTGCCCTGCCTGAGGAAGCTCTACAGCAGTGGTGGCTCCCTCTGAACATCACTGTCTCTACTCCCCTGACATGGTGCCAAAGGCAACAATGAGGTGGACAGTGCAGTAGGGTCTTGCTGGGGAGGGCATCGCCCTGCAGTATGTGAGCAAGAAGAGCAGAGCAGGACCAGTGATGGTCACCACGGTTAGCCAGGAGTCCTGCAATCACTGGGCACATCTGCAGTAGCCAGTCAAGTCTGAGGTGGAGCCAAGAATTTGAGTCAGCAGATTAGGATCTGGTCGGGCATGGTCATACCTACAACATAGCTCAGGCAAGGGCCAGGGCTGTGGGTCTGAGTATATGTGTGGCTTTAGAGCTATAGGGCAGAGGCCTCCAGAAGGCCTCCAAGAAGTCCTGCCACCCAAGCTGTTCTCCCAGCAGTCTGTTGTAAGGTTATGTGGCTGCGTTACATCAACACTGCCTTTGAGCACAGGCAGCCTGACCTCCAGGAGGGAGGGGCTGTAGAACCCCTCTGCAAATTCAGGCTCATGATGCCAACCTTGGCCTTCTTCCAATAATGTCATTAATGAAACAATGGGGCATATTTCTGCGTGCTGAAATGGACTCAGGATAGCATTAAAGGACAGGAAGGGCACTTAACAGCAGTAAGTGGCCAGTAGGTACCTTCTGTTCTTATTCTATGAAATCTCCAAGAAAAGCAGATCAAAAGATTCAGAAAAAAATCTGTAGATTAAAAATGCTATGATTTTATAAAAAAAAATCTTGAAAATGTGAACTTTATAATAGAAATTAGACATGTCAAGTCAGAAGTTGAATTCTCTAATACATTCACGTAAGGGACTGTGTTGGACTGTATCTGTCTCAACATTGCTGTTGCACCACCACCACTTCCTGGCCTCGGCATCCTGTCGCCATGGAGGAGTATGTTCCGAAGGAGACAAATTGTCCCCGACGAAACCACGACATCCGCCTGAAGTTAAATCGGGATGAGGAAGACGTGCAGGCTGGCATGACCAGCGCGAATGCCTGGGCATGCACGCATGGAGGACCATGGGGCGGCACGTATCACCATGAGCTCCTTGGAAATGAGCGGACTCTTCGGAGAAATCATGGGGACTGGGACGATAAAAGGACTGTGTACTCCTCTCTCGGGATCTCACTCTTGTTAGCTAGGAGCACCATCACCTACACTGAGACCGAGCCAATGGTACGTCGCTGGATTCATGGTGGTGGTAATTAGTCTTGCTGCATCTCTACCGTTTACTTGCTTAGGGATTCTGACTTTTCCTTTCTTTTTCTCTCTGTCCTATTGCTACCATCAGTTGTTACGGAAAATAAAGTTCACAAGGTTGTACGGCATCTGACCTCGTTTGTGTCTTAATCTTGCTCTTGGGATCGTTTAAGAACCCACCATGATATTGGATCGGGACAATTCATTATACCTACAGTTATACCTACAGGTTGGTTCAAAATTATTGTAAATTCTATGTGACTACTGAGAGGTGTAAGAACCATTAAAAAATTAGCCTCTGTATTAGAAAATAAAACAGCTGAGATAATGCTATCAAATCAGATAGCAAATTCAAACTGATGTTCATCTCTGGGTTGAAATTTTTAGGTTGGAAGGCTTTACCTCCCTAAGACAAGATAGACTAAGTTCACCTTTGCTGTTAGGAACACAAAAATACTGTAATGTTTTTACAGTAAGTTCTCAAACAGCTGCTAAACTTTACCGATCTTCACATTGCAAACCTATCAATTTACAAGCCCATTAATTTACAATTGCTTCCCTGTGTTTATTTTAGTGTTGGTTAATAACTCTTTTTGTTGTAGTGAAGAGTGTTAATTACTCTCCTGAATGTTTCTGTAAGGCACATAATAGTGCTCGTGGAATAGTTTAATTACAGTCTGTTGTTTCAGGTATAAATGGTGTCCATTTCAGAAGTGCTAAGTTTAATTAAGTGCAGTGTTGGGACAACAAGATCAAACATTGAATTTATTGTAGTAAGGAATTTCTTCTTGTTGGAGCTGAGAACTGTACTTTTATGCCAGCAAAGACAAAAATAGATCCCAGACTTTTGTTTTGTTCTGGAGGCTTCTTTTTAATTGATGGAAAAATTTAATTATAATTATTAAATCCATAATGTATCTCATCACCTTCCAGCTAATATTCAAAGAAAGACTTTATTCTCAGTTGTCCCGGTACAAGTGCAGTTGCACAGACCTAAAAGGTTACTAAGTTTGATACATTATTTTTATCTCTAATTTTCAAAGGGGCCTCTGTTCTGTATGCTTTCAGATGCGTACATTTTCTTCTGCAGAAATAGTCTGTGCATGTTTTTCCATGCATTGGCTAACACATATACTTACACAAGACCCTACTACACATCGCCCTGCGTATTTGAATAAAATCTGTAGGGAAAATAAGTGTTAAATGCATAAACAAATGCCCATAAAATTTCTTTTATGATAATGCTTTTGAATGTATGATATTGTGAGAGATTTATACTTTTAAATCATGTTTTGACACTACAGTTGTTCAAATATCTGATATGCATGACAAAATAGCTAAGGACTGTTTCAGGTTCTTAAAGATAACTGTCTGGAGCCATTTTTATGATCCTAGAGCATGTTGCCCAGTCTACTGTTGCCACTCCAGAGAGCCACAGGGCTGCTATACTCCCTCTATCTTCCCATCCTTCTGTCTCCCAGCTCTGTGCAAATGTTTCACCTAGTCTCAAATGGTAGTAGTTGTTGATATTTAGACATTGAAAGAGATTCACCTTCCTAAAACACATTAATTTAAAAAAGGTACTGCATGGCATTCTAAGAAACAAATGGGAAACTTTTATAAAGGTTTTAGTATCTGCTAAGTTATTTATTGCCTGAAAATGTGCATACAAAAATCTATTACATGTTCATCGGTATCACGTTCCTAGGTTATACGTAGAAGGTGTAGCTGCTGGAGCTAAAAGCTACGAAATATGTTTCCAATACCAGTGGAACAAGAACAATACTCCGTCAAGGTGAAGACAGATAAAAAGCCACAGATAACCCTAGAAACTGAATATTACATTTGTTTAAGTAATTATTATAAGAAATGATGCCTGAGAGAGAGTACTGAAAGTGAACTATCTGAAATCTTATTGTTGCAATTCAAGACAATATTGACTGTCTCATATAGAGAGATGGTACAAGGATACCATCCAGAAAACTGTGATTGGACGAAACAAATCAAAATACTGTTTTAATACTGAGACTGTAGCTGGCCAGAACAGATAGATAACTGAGTCTAATAAAGTTATAAAATTTAAGAAATAGAGAAGATATTGATAGAACGGACATTTTAGAGATGCAGGCACACGAAAAAGAGGAGACAATCTATGTATTCTTGAGAAATTACTGAAATGGATATAAAAATCTGCCTGATCTTAGTCATAGGGAAGCTGTTATTTGGGTTTTGCTTTTCAAATCCTTGTTGCACAGTCTGGAAACCACACTTGCACTGACAGTCCTTGATTTTGAAGATTCATCTTAATGTGGTACATATTCCTTTGGGAACCAAAGAGCAATGTCCATCTGCAGAGCTGTCATTTCAGCTTTCTAGGAAGAAATTGCATTCAGCAATACTATGACCAATATAGCATAACATTGTCATTGTAGTCAATAGAGACATCAAGTATCTCAGATGAATTGACTTCAGTCAAAGCTCTTAGGCCTTTAAGGACATGCTTACAAGAAGTTATACCACAGTCTGTTAGAAACACCTCGGCTAGTTCTAAATGATGCAATGTAGCTGTACAGTGCAGTACCCTACTTCAATTGCAAATTTATGCTTCATTAGACATTCGAAGCAACATAAGCACACTAAGGTAACTGGCATAGCATGAGGGTGTCTCCAGTTTCAGAACGAGCTGGGACACACCCTTTGCCTGACATTGTACTATGCTGTGATGTCCAAATACAAATTACAAATTCTCACATGTGGGGAGCTCTTCAGGAGGACCTTCCTCTTCACCATTTCTTTTCAGGAGATGAATAATATATAATATATGCCCTCTGTGCTCCTGTGCTCAAAAGCTTTAGCAGCAGTGTTCACAGCCTTCAAACACTGGGAACCCCTGATCTAAGGACAGCCCTTCCCTATTCTTTCTGTCCCCAAGTTCTGAAAAGATTAACTCAACCCTTCTCTTCTTTTTCTGTAACTTCAGACTGGACCTGGAACGTAGGCCACAGCAATTTAATGTTAGTCTTGGTGCACTTGAGATTTTATTGATGTTAAAAACATTGATAAACCTAATAAAAAGAAAGCACCTATACAACCTTGAAAAAGATCTGAGCTGTGCAAGTGCTGAGTCTTTGCTAATATAGTTAGCTTTGATTAGCATTTAATTAAAACAATTATATATTAACAATAAAAGTATTATCTAAACTACTACACTAATTAATGATAGATGAGAACTAAAAAAGGTAAAGTCATGTCTTTTAATCTAGAAATACAACACAAAAAAAAATGTAAGGGAATTTACAGATTGAATAGTTGTTACAGTAAAATATAAATTTTACCCAAGGCTTCTAGGTATTGTATTCAATGCCTTTTTTCCTGAAAGGCAATAATTTCTTGACAACAATATATTAATTTAACTGGATGAATACTACAGTAAAGTCTCATTATATGGCACTATGTAGTATATTCTACCAGCCAAAGGTGAGATGCATTTATCTAACAGACACAGGCATGAAGAATCAGTCACTAGGTTATGATTCAGAACTCAGAGTTTCAGTATTTAGGCTCTCATCTACAGGCCAAGGAGAGACCAGAAGGCCTCTCTTGGAGGATGCTGGAACTCCTCCAGCTGAGGAAGGACCTCCCACACGCAACAGGCACGGGTGAACTTGTCCCAGATTAGTATCCTAAGTCAGAGATGTCTATTAAGCACCATTCATACACTAGAGCAGGGGTTCTCAACCTTTCCTTCACCATGGATCCCCTTTAAATACCTTCTGTGGCTGCGGACTACCAAGACTTAATTCAAGATTTAAAACACTACACGGCATCAAATATTTATTTCAATTTTCTCATGAAAGGTCTACAAATTTGGAGAGAAGGGGAAATAAGTTAATCTGTTAATGTATACACTCATATTATGATATCTTTATTGCAATGATACCATATGAAATTAAAATAATAGCATCAACACTCTTCTTGCTCAGATGGCCCATTTTATGGTATTTTAATGTGCTAATTCCAAATTTGACGCCAATGCTTTTAAGCTCACCCCTTGTTTGTGTTCAGTCACCATATATTGTTGTTTATGGGTCTAAGGCCACCAGACTTCAAAACCGTTGTGACCCTACAGAGGGCTGCTGGGTTAAGAAAATTTCTTTAAGAGAAAAAATTCCTGGTTAAAGTGGGTCCCACCAACTATACTAACACCGAATGTAAGTGCATTAGGGCAGGCTTGCTTGAGTATGAGAGGACCATCGAGGGGAGGGGAGCTGTGGGAAAAGTAGGCACAGTTCTTGCCGTGGGCCAGACCAAAAGTTTCTGGGCTGGACCTTCCCCACCCCTGTTTTAAGTCTTTGTGGACCCCCTGTGATGACATTGCAGCCCCCCAGGTGTCCAGGGATCACAGGTTGAGAACCTCTGCTCTAGAGAATTAGGCCTGCCCATAAGAGTAAGTGTCTGAACTCACTTTTTCTCTGGCGCCGGCTTCTCTTACAGCACCTGGGGACTGCTTGATCCTGAGCCATTAACACTTCCTTCCTAAAGAGTGTCCAGCCTTCCTGGACCCCTATACCCTTCAGGATCATCTCCCAAGGGATCCTTTCAAGCAGGTGCCTAAACAAGACAAAGTCAGCTCTTTGGAAGTCCAGGATGTTGGTTCTGCTTAGCCCTCTCCTGGCCTCTCTAAGAATAGAGAACTCTATTATTTCATGATCGCTGTGCCCTAGTCATCCTCCGACCGCCACATCATCCACCAGTCCTTCTCTGTTCACAAAGAGGAGATCCAGCAGGGCAAGTTCTCTGGTTGGTTCTCTCACCAGCTGCATCAGGAAGTTGTCTCGCACACATTCCAGGAATCTCCGGGACTGGTCCCACTCTGCTGTGTTGTATTTCCAGCAGATGTCTGGGAAGTTACAGTCTCCCACAAGAACAAGGGCAAGTGATCATGAGATTTCTCCTAAATGCCTATAGAATATTTCATCCACCTCTCTGTCCTGGGTGGGTGGCCTATAGTAGACTCCTACTACAACATCTGCCTTGTTGGCCTTTCCCCTGATTCTAACACAAAGACACTCTACCCTGTCTTCGCTACACTTGTGCTCAAAGCAATCATAACAGTCCCTAACATACAGCACCACCCCACCACCTCTCCTTCCTTGTCTATCCCTGCTAAAGAGCTTGTAGCCATCAATTGGTGCACTCCAGTCATGGAAGACATCCCACCATGTTTCTGTAATAGCCACGACATCATAATTTTCCTGTTTCATCATGGCTTCAAGCTCCTTCTGTTTGTTACCTATACCATGTGCATTGGTATACATGCACTTCAGATGGGCTGATGTTTTGCCCCCTTCCCCCTTCAAATCTAGTTTAAAGCTCTGTCAGTGAGCCCAGCTAACTCCTGCCCCAATGTAAAAATCCAAAGCCCTGGCTGAACAGGGAGCTTTGGCTGCAACTCAGGGAGAAAAGGAAAGTTTACAGCCTTTGGAAGAAGGGGCTAGCCACTCACAGTGATTACAAAGAGGCTGTGAGGCTATCCAGGGTGGAAATCAGGAGGTCTAAAGCCCAGCTGGAAATTAATCTGGCTTCAGCAATCAAGGACAACAAGAAATGTTTCTATAAGTATGTCAGTAGCAAAAGAAAGACCAGGGAGAGTATCCATCCCCTGCTAGATGCAGGAGGAAACATGGTAACAAGTGATGAGGAAAAGACTGAGGTCCTTAATGCCTTCTTTGCCTCAGTCTTTAATAACAAGACTAGTCGTATTGAGGGAATCCAGCCTCCTCAGCCAGAGACAGAGACTGGGAGAACGACCCCCCTGCAATCCAGGAGACAGTCAGTGACCTACTCCATCACATAGACATACACAAGTCTATGGGACCAGACGGGATACACCCGAGGGTGCTGAAGGAGCTGGCTGTGGTGCTCGCCAAGCCACTTTCCATCATTTACCAGCAGTCCTGGCTGACCGGGGAGGTCCCGACAGATTGGAAACTGGCCAATGTGACACCCATATATAAGAAGGGTCGGAAGGATGATCTGGGAAATTACAGGCCTGTCAACTTGACGCTGGTGCCCGGGAAGCTGATGGAGCAGCTCATCCAGAGTACCATCACACAACACGTGCGGGACAACCAGATGATCAGGCCCAGTCAGCATGGGTTTATGAAAGGTAGGTCCTTCTTGACAAACCTATCTCCTTCTACGACAGGGTGACCTGCTTATTGGATGAGGGAAAGGCTGTGGATGTAGTTTACCTTGACTTCAGTAAGGCCTTTCACACCGTTTCCCACAGCATTATCCTGGCAAAACTGGCTGCTCGAGGCTTGGATGGGTGCACGCTTTGCTGGGTAAAAAACTGTCTGGATGGCCGGGCCCAAAGAGTTGTGGTGAATGGAGTTAAATCCAGTTGGTGGCCGGTCACAAGTGGTGTCCCCCAGGGCTCGGTTTTGGGGCCACTCTTGTTTAACATCTTTATTGATGATCTAGACGAGGGGATCGAGTGCACCCGCAGTAAGTTTGCAGACGACACCAAGTTGGGTGGGAGTGTTGATCTGCTTGAGGGTAGGGAGGCTCTGCAGACAGATCTGGACAGGCTGGAGAGATGGGCTAAGGCCAACTGTAGGAGTTTCAATAAGGCCAAATGCCAGGTGCTGCACTTCGGCCACAACAACCCCCAGCAGCGCTACAGGCTTGGGGAGGAGTGGCTGGAGAGCTGCCAGTCAGAGAGGGACCTGGGGGTGTTGATTGACAGCCGGCTGAACATGAGCCAGCAGTGTGCCCAGGTGGCCAAGAAGGCCAATGGCATCCTGGCTTGTATCAGAAATAGCGTGGCCAGCAGGGACAGGGAAGTGATCTTACCCCTGTACTTGGCACTGGTGCGGCCACACCTCGATTACTGTGTTCAGTTTTGGGCCCCTCACTACAAAAAGGACATTGAATTACTCGAGCGTGTCCAAAGAAGGACAACGCAGCTGGTGAAGGGTCTGGAGCACATGTCGTACGAGGAGCGGCTGAGGGAACTGGGGTTGTTTAGTTTGGATAAATGTAGGCTGAGGGAAGACCTCATCGCCCTCTACAACTACCTGAAAGGAGATTGCAGAGAGCTGGGGATGAGTCTCTTTAACCAAGTAATGAGCGATAAGAGAAGAGGTAATGCCCTCAAGTTGCACCAGGGAAGGTTTAGACTAGATATTAGGAAACATTTCTTTACAGAACGGGTTGTTAGGCATTGGAATGGGCTGCCCAGGACAGTGGTGGAGTCCCTATCCCTGGAGGTGTTTAGGAGTTGGGTCGACATAGCACTTAGGGATATGGTGTAGTTGGAAACTGTCCATGTTAGGTTAATGGTTGGACTGAATGATCTTCAGGGTCTTTTCCAACCTAGATGATTCTGTGATTCTGTGATTCTGTAACTCTCACAAAGATTGTAAATTCCCACCTTTTGAATAACAGCTTTACCTAGAGGAGTCTCAGTCTCTTCTTTCACGTCCTAAGGCAGTACCCTAAGTATTAGAGTATTTTGAGACATTTTTTCACAAATGGAAAGGGAAAATTTGAAAGAACTTTCCCTTTCCACTTTTGAAAACATGAGTTCCCCTGTGTAACCAGCGATACAAGAGACATTGAGCCAGAGGGACAGACAGCAAAGAGAGAAGACCTTGTTATATGGTCTGAATGGGGTATTCAGACAGAACTAGTAAAAATGACTTCTATACAGCCAGCCACTGTCTGAAGTGAGGAGTGCTTAGTAAACAGAAATTTGAAGTCAGTGAAGCTCTGACACTAATGTCAGAAGACTCTTAAGAGAGTAGCAATGAAGATTAACAACTACTCAGTCAATAAATATGCAGTCCAGAAGAAAACATTAAATGAACAAAACATTCAAGCCAGAAAATCTCTGTTCCTTACTGCCCATGTGGTAAATTCAAGGTCATAAGTTCAGTTACCTAGTTGCAGTAATAAAATGTATATGAATTGCAGATAAAGCAGAGATGCCAAATTAAATAAATACAAATAAATAATAGGAGACACCTGAAGTCAAAAGCAAGCACTGAAGAGAATTAAAATTGCTATGAATAAAGCAATATCTTTAATTATGAACTATAATTGCAAACAATGAGGGCAAAATGCTTGAACTTTGCTAGAATTATTCTAGGGATACTTTATAAGTTTAAAATTAAATGTAACAGATGAGAAGAAGCTGTCCTTGCCTTCATAGAGAAATTATACTATCTATCTTGAATATGCTGGTACAAGACCCTATATCTGTGTGTAATAATAGAATGGTAATGATAAACAAACATTTCACTAACTGACATGCAC
Organism: Strix uralensis; assembly: GCF_047716275.1. Lineage (NCBI taxonomy): Eukaryota > Metazoa > Chordata > Aves > Strigiformes > Strigidae > Strix > Strix uralensis. Next base: position 81,342,801 of record NC_133973.1, read on the forward strand.
AAATTTTGTGGATCAGACCTCAGAGTATCTTTATTGGCATCAGAATCTGTTACTGGAGGGATTGGAATATCAGGGCTTTTCCAGTAAAATTGCATTTTATACTTAAATTCACTAAATCTAAACAATCAGCTAAAACTTAGCATCTCAAGGCATTGGTTAGATAGATACAATCTGAATATATATGTGTGTATGTTTACATATATTATATATAATATAGTGGTATATAGTATATCCAGTTATGTATGTATCTGTGTGCATGGTATGTAACGCACATTATTCACCTACATTGTTATATATCCATTGGAGTAGCATATTTTTGGTAGGTGAGAAGGGAAAGGTATGAAATATAATTTCTGACATTATTCATAATAAATTCAGTTTATATCACAGAGCACTCTCACTGACATTGGACTAAGAGCAATGGCAACAGGCCCAGCAGCATCCTGTGGAAAGCGAAGGAAAATAGCCTCCATTATAGGAACTATTTCCTAGAAACAACTTTCCAGTATATCACTGTACAAAAAGTGGCATCTTGATAACCATATCACAGATTAACATCACTACAGTCCCCAAACACTACTAAGTTCTCCCCAAACTCGTTGACGTCATCTTTCAATGAGGATGACATGAACACTTAATTTTACAGCCCCACATCAAGCTCATCCTGACGTTATCCTTCTGTGGCTCACAAATCCTGCTCCTGCCATCTCAGTTTTTCCTCCACACAAGATGCAAAGGAGAGAGGGTTCTTAGGGATTTTCATGTTGATCTCTTAGTCTTTCAGTCTTAGTCTAAATTACACTCAAAATTTTTATCAGTAGAGCTTTCATAGCTGAGGGTGTGAAAAAAAAATCTCACCCCTTACTGACATTGTTATGTCAGAAAAATACCTTATGCAGAGACATTTATGATGATAGAAGAGAGTCTTTGTCAGACTTAGTTTATATCATTTAGAGGATTAGTGAGACTATGACGGCAGAAAAGCACTTTCTGCTGCTATGCTCTGCATATACACTAGGGGCTCTGCTGACAAAGCACTTGGCATACCCAAACCAGTGATGAAGACATCAGCTCAGGCTTGCTGATGTCTGTCGCCTGTTCACATATGATGCACTGCCACTGCCACCCTGACTTTTTTCCCTGCCGTGGGCGCTGAGGAGCCTCACACAGCTAAGGTGATGCACAGATACTTACAGGGTGTAAAAATTGATACAAAAGAAGCAAGACATAGTCCTGGACCAGCTTGCCATCTTAAATCCCTTTATTTTTTCAAAGATTTCTTCATTCACAGAATCACAGAATCATCAAGGTTGGAAAAGACCTTGAAAATCATCTAGTCCAACCATTAACCTGACACTGACAGTTCCCAACTACACCATATGCCTCAGTGCTATGTCAACACAACTTCTCTGAATCTGCTATTTGTCCAAATCTTGACAATTTATGCATGATTGTCTCTATATAACGTCAGGATGCAAGATACCTTTAGGTCTCTAAAACATGTTCATGATACACACGAAGGTTAAAGTTGTATTTTTTATATAATTTATTTACTCACTGAGAAAATAATGAATCTGATAGCCTTTACCTAAGCAGTGAATTGGCAGAGGTATTATAATACGCCCTTAGCAGTATCTAAAACACATTCTAATTTGATTACTGCCAGGATTTTGGCTTAGCACTTTTAGCAACTTCATTTATTTGTGGTGAAAACATGCCCTCAAAATTCTTGCAGACACCTTATTTACTTCCTGAATTTCTGGCTTGTATCTCAATTTCTGTGATCATTTTTTCACTTAAATGAAAACTATTCATGGGATTCAATACTTGGGCTCCAGACATATCAGGAAACTATGACTGCCAATTGTCCACTGGAGTTAAAACATATTATCTGCCTTTGACAATTCATTTGAAGGCAACTGTTTTAATAAACTGGTTCATGTGAATATTTCACACATAACATGTAAGCACCTGATCATCTGCACCTTTCCCAAAATAAGACCACTAAAATGCGTATTAAGGTAAACAGACATTCCCTTTCTCCCCACATTTTCATGTGTGTTCTTCCCTGGTCATTTGTCCCCAGAAAATCCTCCATGATTTTTCTTTTCTGATAGGAAACTTTGATAAAATCAGAAGAATATACATATATGATATATATAAGATTATACACATACATATGTATATATGTCTATTTATTTATTAATCTGATGAGCTCCACAACTTCAAATCACTGTAAGTCTAGTCCTAAATTTATGAAATGAATTTGCAGATAACAATTCTTCTGAACATTCAGTTTACATATGTGTCAGAAAGACTTTCATAGAGATTATTTAACTGACTGAAATTAGTTCCTTTCTAACAAAGTATTAACTGTACATTTGAACACCTCAAGTAGCTAAATCATCTCAAAACAAAGTTCAGTTATGAACTTTGAAGAAAAGCACACAAAAGGTCCCATATAAGAGCAGCACATTTTGATTCTGAAGCTGACAATGTGTTCTGTTACTCCTCTTAAATTCATATATGCTAGTACATGCAGACTTCATGAAATGTTCCCTCTAAAGACCAGTCAGGAAGAAAACAAGCATTCACTGAAGTGGCTTGCAACAAACTCCTCTCTGACTACAGCTGAGCAGTAGGGGCTAATGAAAGTTCGAGGAAAAAATGACCCAGGAGAATGAGTATTAACCAGTCCAAAATCTAGGATTCCTTTTATATACAACAGCAGTTTAGAGCCTATCCTAGCAGACCGTAACTTACTTGAGTGATCTGAATAAAGTCAGTGAAGAACCTCATAGGAAGGTACCAACAGTTTGAGGCAGTTCATGTAGTTTGTGGTCACTAAGTAAGTGAAGCTCAGCACCCGAAACAAAAGCCTTCTCTTTAGGCATAGAGTAGTTTCAATGGCAATATAAACTTTATTCATCTCTTTGCAGTATTTCATCTCTCAACAGGCTGAACATTTGTCAGATCAATCCATTTAAGTAAACTGTTTACATTAGTGTGTATAATGAACATACCCACATATGCAGGAAAATTACAAATTCATTATTAATGGGAATTTTGTAACATACTTGATAATTCACTAGACGCTGTCTTGAAACCATATATTCACCTCATTTCTGTCAGTGACAATTTTTAATCACTAGAAAGCAGCTAAAGGTGGTGGTGATGATAGGGACTGTCTATCAGTCATATTTTGGTTTTATGCTTTCTGTCTTCCACTCTTAACTATTCAACTCACCTATACATTGTAGAAACTTTGTGAGGAAAGGTTAAAAATAGTACTTCTTAGGTGCAGATATTTAAGGGAAATGCAGTTTCACGGAGAGTTATCAGCATGCTTATATTTGAAGCTCTGAGCTGTGTTGCTTAGAAGAGATGAGAGGAGGATTTAGATCACATGCCAGTCCTAAAAACTGGCTGTTATTGCTAGATAGCAAAGGTAAACACCTCTGAGTCAGTTCAACGCACAGATGCAAATCAGTCTACATATGAATTTCTCTGTTATGATGGGTCTCAAAGGGGATCCATTAGAGCTCAATTAAGAAACAGCTTGATGTAAATTTCCTTCTTCCATTTACTTGTTTATACTTTCCACATGTGCTGCATAGGAGGAAAAGAGTTATCTGTGAATTTTAGAAGCAATAACAGTCTCTCTTTGACCATTTAATTTTTATAGAGTTTTCTGTTTATTTTTCTCTTGCATATTTTGCTTACAAGGGTATACTTTGCCTACTAGGTCTTTCTGGGAGTTTGTTAAGAAAAAAAAGAAAAAGCACAACCACCAACTCATTCCTAAACCTCAAACCTTGTGAGTATTGCATAGTAAGCAGAAATAGATTATATGGAGACTTCCTGGAATGTCTAACAACAAAAGAATAGAAATTAAATGCATTTTTGGGGGTCTAAACAATGTTAAAGGTGAACGACAAGCAATATTTGAGGATAAAGAGAAGAATTCTCAAAGTGAAATGTTATTAAGATGTTTTAGAAGTGTGATCTCTTTTTCACTCATTTATCTTTCATGACCTCTTAAGAAAGCAGCAGCTCAGTGCCTTCAAGGCAGGGTGGTGAAAACTGGCTGTAATTACTGGTGACAAGTGTTATTTGCTTTACCTTGTCCTGAAGTATTTGAACTGTAGCTTGCAATTAAAGGTACTGAATAGTAATTAACTTCTATCTTGACTGTTGGTGTTAAACCCTAAGTCAATATACTTCAACAAAAGAGATTAATAAGTCAACAAAAACTTCTCTTTCTTATTACCAAAGCCAAATTTGCTCTGAAAAAAACCCCAGGTCTGCAAGACTTCTGTAAAATAGTAAACTGTCAACATCAGATACAGTTGCTTCTTTTAAACTTCAGAAGTTGAGTTTTATTTCACAAAGTTAATTTCACTTATGTGCATATCAGGTGGGATATTATGCAGGGTAAACCAAGAACATTAAGTTTTGAAGAAAGTTTACACATCTGAGGTTAAGAGAAATGATTGAGACACACTTCTGTACTGGACACAGAACCAGCACAACCTTTTTCTTTTCAGCAACAAGGTTTTTGGTCTGACAGTGCTGATTTGTCATAGTTACAGAGTGATCCTAACTGGAAATTTTGGGTTTTGCACAAACATGTAACATCAACACAAGATTAGCCCCTGTAGTTTGCAAAAAAATTAATCTTATCAAACAAAGCAAAAAAACCTTGAATTCAATCTGCCACAAATATGCAATTTAAATGGAGGGTGAACGAATAGATGTACTGTAGGGTGAGTGCAGGAGACCAACAGAGAGGAGTCAGACCAGCAACAATGATGTCTCCTGGGCATTCAATTATTCCTGCCTGCTTCATCATTTTCCAGTTCTTATTTAAGCTGCCATAAAAAGCTGAACTTTCCATTAGTGTTGTGGAAGACAGTAGTAATAGAAAGAGATTTATATCCTCAATTTAATATGTTGTATTACTTCCTATATTCTGTTCATTATTAGAGTGTAGGTAGGTCATCCAATCAGTTATCAGTCAAGCACCCATAACAATTTCAGAGCAGCATGTTCAAATAACAGTCTGTTCCTACAGAATGAAATTATTTGGTATACTCTTAACTAGACAGTGATGGGGAGATACAATGCAAGCAGATCAACATGGTTTAGTGATGTTGTACAAGACAGTAAACTATGTCCTTTCCATTAGAACATCGTAACTATGATAGGTACTTTAAAGAAAAAGATATTTCTATTACATTCATCATATTTTTAAATTCTAAGGGTAGATTAAAACTTAAGTTTAGGTCTTACTTATTTGGAAGCAGTAGTCTTGTGTTTGGGTGGATATATCAGTGAAGTAACAAGCCTGACAGCTCTCAATAGATGTTGCACTGAAGTCTGCCCTTCTTTCAACTATACATAAGCCCTGAATTAAGTAGGGGACAGATACTGACATAATTTTCCAACTGGACAAATTAGTTTTATAGCTCACTCTCCTTGTAATCATTCCTCCTGATTTGCATGTGAGGACCATTGCATGATATAAGAGTACGGTAGTTTGTCTTGTTTTGCTCTGATCCTTACTTTCTTTCCAGGATGGGCTGTTGTGATCTGTTTTCAATTAAGCCACAAACTCCTTGAAAGATAAAACAGGCTTTAGAATCACAGATTCATAGGACTATGAACCTTCTCCAAAACCCCACTCAAAGCAGGTCCAAATTTTCCCAAGTGATAATATAACAACTATCTTTTAAAGTAGATCTTCCCAAATTATGTTACAGCAGCTTTCCTAATTGAGTCCTGATCTTGATTTCTCTGTATGTTAGGTTAGTTCATCTGCTGGGTGGGAGGGGGAGGAATAATTCAATTCTCCAAACAACTCTAAAATAACTATAAAAGATGCTCTTGAAACTAGAGAGATAAAATTAAGATACCTTGGGTTCCAGCTATCAAGATATTATTCTATTTAATAGTCTGCATGGGAGAACTGGTATTAAAACAAACACTTCACCTAATATTTTATTTGGTATGGTTTATAGATCTTATGACTTCCTCTCTTTTACTTTCTTCCACTTTTAATTCTGTGTTTATCAGACTCTCTACTTCTGTATGCTACAGGCTGGAATAAAACAGGTTCAAAATTTTCTTTTGGAGTTGCTCCCTTCATTATCCTTTCTCATGATGCTCACACTAGTTTAGACTGCATTAGGACAAGTTGTAAAGTATAAATGAGAAAGGGAAAATACTGTTGCAAGGGTGGCAAGCCTAAGACTGTCTAATGTATCTGCCATGCAACCTGCAAAGTATGAATGGTTTCTAAAACTTCTAAGACACTTCTTAGATAATTCTCAATTTATCTTAGAATAAATTATTCTAGAATCAAGTGGACAGCTGATCAACTAAACTCTGTTTAACAGAAATTATACATTAATCAGACATCCATGAAGACCTCATTAATATGTCTGTTTGGGATATACTGACTTTTCTCTTATGAAGATCCTAAAATTTATAGAGGCAGAACTTAGCTTTTTCGAAGTAGTTGTCTCCTTGTACTTGATATGACTCCTGAATACAAAGCCTCTGACAGTTCCTTCTTCAGTTCAGTGCAGAAATTACCGACCTTCAGCAAACCTTTAGAAATTCAAAGTGCCAGACCTAAGTAGTTTTCTCCATGAAGAGCCTACTAAACCTGTGTAAAGAGTAGTAAAGGAACTTCAGCAAAAAGATATTTCTCCATAGCTTTAGTATAAAAAATCAGGATCATTATCAATCTAGAAATTAATAAATACAGTCTAATGGGAGGGTTATTTATTGTCCAGTTAAAGATTCTTATTGACTTGCATATGTGTGCATACATATATACACTTTTATAGGCAGTTGTGCATTGAGCTTCACTGGGAACAAAAAAGCAATTATGAGGACAATACTGTTCTGATCTGCTTTAAATGTCATTACTGATTAGCAGTGGACTACACACTGTATCTTAAGAAACCTATAGAGCAATCCCTCATAATCTTTGGGTTCCTCCTCCCTTCCAAGAGTAATAGGGTAGAAGTTGCCTAAGGTAGCTTGGACTAATTTGTCTCATTTTCTGGTGTTTCAGACCAAGTAGATAATTTTTATAGTATGCTTGGAAATATCTCACCTGATAATTATGTTCCTGACTCTCAGATCTTCTCCAAACAAGACTGAAATGTTTATAAGTGTTTTTAAGCTGAGAAATAAAATTTTAAGACTATCAGCATAAGTTTCCTTCAGAGGAGAGAATGTCTGCAGGGGGTACATACAATGCTAATTCAAAAACTGTCAAGCAGGAGTCTTGAAAAATACTGAACTGAAAAAATCTTAACCAAGCTGAGGAAATAGTATGATGAAACTATATGGCAATTATAAGGCAAAAGGAGACAAGACAAATTATATCTTCTAAAATGGTCAGTGGGTTTTTGCTTTCTTTTTTTTTTTTTTTTTTGTTTTTTTTTTTGTTTGTTTGTTTGTTTTTTAATTGGGCCATTGAATCAAGTGCTGTGCACTCGATAGCAGTAAAAAAAAATCAGACACTGACTATAGCCATCTGCTACAAAACAGCTGCAGGTACTTACTATACTTAAGCTTTTGTGGTGCATATAAAGTGGTGGCTGTCTAGCATAATGAATAAAAGAATTCAAATTCCTATCTACTTCCAGTTACACAAATTTTAAATGTGAATTGATTAATTTTGTATTTTAATTATTTAAAATAAAAAAAGAAACAAGCATTTTTGCATTTAATCCAACAGATACAAGATACTGTTAAGCACAAATGCCATGAGCTACAAATAGTGACTTCAAGGCAAAGTAATTGAGAAATTTAATGCAAAGTAATTTGAGGTCTCTATGTTTAAATGCTTCTTGTAATCTTGGATATGTAATTAACAGTATCCCAATTTGGACTGCATTACAAGGAAGCTTTCTTCTGCAAAAGATAGAGTTTTATTAACAGTTTTGATTATCTTTTGGTTTTGATACTATTATCATTTTTGTCCTCTAGATAATTTCATGAAAAGTCAGCTGGTGCTCTGTTTTCAATACACAGGGTCTTGCTAGCCAGTGACTGCACAAAAGTAACACAAACACCATGAGCTCTAGGGAAATAAAATGTAATATCCTCAATTTTAAAACAGCTGTTGTGTGTGATCTCTTTTATAGTGAAAGCAAGACAATTGCCAATGTGGACAAATTTCAAAGCACATTTAGATACCTACATTTAAGTGTCCACTTGTAAGCCAGTATCCAACATGCTACAGTATTTGTGGAAGATTTTAGACTTGATTCAGGTGCCCACTCAAAGGCATTTGGTGCCTTTTGAGATGTCACACATTGGCAGGTCTTACAAAGATCTATGGAAGTCTCACGTCCTTCTGGAAGAGCATGGGCTGAATAGAATAACATGTGGTATTTCAAACAGTGCCTGTCACCAGTGTCTTCTCAACTGCTTTGTAGCCAATAGAGTCTACAGAATGATCCAACATGATACCAGCTCTCATTGGACTGTAATGGGAAGGTAGGCACTTAGGTGAATAATAACTTTGGACTAAGATTTGCATGCCTGTACACATGTGCCAAGTACCATTTTGGATACTCATGGGCATTTCAGCTATCTGCACAGGGCTAGTTGATATCAGATTTATGGATAGCCCATGCACTTGCATGTGTCTGAAGACCAGAAGGAATATCCCAAGGCAGCTCAAATGGCACTTGAGATCCATGTTTGGTTAACTGGATCTGACCCTAAGAGTTTGTGTTTTGCACTTATGTAAAATTTTTCAATATCTAGATTTAGAACAAGACTTAATACTCTATTACATTCAACAGAATACATTGTTAATATATTAGTATGTAACTGATCTTATTTATCATTAGTTCCCTTATGATTATAGGGAATTAATTTTGATAGGAAATAAAAAGGAAAAAGTGCACTTAGATATAGCTAAGCATATTAAAATCTTCATTCATAACCAGGTAATTGTAATGCAATGTAATAAATACAATTTTATATGCAATGAATAAATCATTTAAAATTAAGCAAAAGGTTCCCATAGCTGATTTGAAAAAGTAATCTGCATAAGAAGAAAACCCATCATTTGAGTCAAACATTTTTTACTTTTTTCCACGTTGATGAAATGCTTATATATACATAGTGAATATAAATATTCACTATCACATTAGCTTGAGTAATCATTATGTTAACAACAGCAACACAGTGTGTGGATTTGTTGAGCTCACAGAAGTTGACACCAATTTAGAGGAAGGTAGATGAGGGTTATGCTTGCCTTCCAAAGATCATACAGGTGCATTGCAAGATTGATTTTCACCTTTCCTACATTGCTGCAATTCAGGAATCTCTTTATGTAAAGTCATTACAAAGGTTTGAGGCAAGGGAATGGGGCAGGGAGATTCTGGCATTCATAAACCATTTCACTTTGCTGGACAAGACTTCATTTCTCCACTGGAGTGAAAACACTGCGCTTGTACCCTACCAAACTCCATCTCTTGTGGAGTTGGCAGACTGTTATGACCCAGACTGTGAGCCCAGAGACTCATAAAGGTTCTGTGATGTCCTCAGGTTAAATTAAAGTGAAATTACACCAAATGACCGGTTAAAATGTTTTACTCATGGTAGAAAAAACTTATGACTTGGAAAAGGACAATACGCATGTGGTCTCTTATAAGTCTGTAAGAGAGAAAATAAAGGAAATAAAAGGAAAAGAAAGGAGATAAAGAGATCAAAGAAATCCAGATCACCACCCCTGGGTTCCAGCATTGTCTCAGGTCCAGTAATCTTGGGTGGTGAGTGTACACTCAGCAAAGTTTTCTATTGCCTTTTAAGTTCATCTTATCAGCCAATTAGCATACTAGATGAGTAGAGGCAGGTATTTCACCAAGTCATTTCCATGAGAGATGAGGAAAAAGGCGGAGCATGGGTTCTGCACATGCATTGAGGGGGAATGGGGTCCACCAACCTCCTTGTCCAACTGAGTCAGAGGTCATGTTTGTCCTGCCACCTTTAATTCTCACCCGCTTCCCACAGATTTTTTCTGACTTCCTGCTTCTTGAGCCCTCATCTGGTTTCTGGGGCACAAATGCTCACCTCTTATCAGTCCTTATCACCTCTTTGTGATTACATAATGGAGGCAGTGATTAGTGGTCCTTGTGCTTGATGAGAAACATTTGGTTTCACTCAATCCATGTTTCCCCTCCTTTGAGGCTTGTCAACACAACCGTAAAGGAGTGGGGACATGCATTCGTTGATACACTCCGCACTTACTTGCATGGCATCCCTTAGACTAATCACAAAGCCCACAGCCTGTCCTTGAGGTTTTCTATGTCAATGAATGTTTAAGGCATTACTTCCTTCAGTTCCTTGCACAGGCATCTTCAAAGTAAGCTAAGCTACACTGACTAGGCACTCACCTCTTTCTGAAGAAACAAAGTGAATGACACCAATATGATTTCCCTCTGAATTGTCCTTACAATTAACTTAAAGAGAAATAAACCCAAATGTATTCTATAGTTCACTGTCTTGTGTCAAAAACAGATGGTAAATTTTTTAACCACAAAATTACAGAATAGCTGAGGTTGGAAGCACCCTCTGAAGGTCACCTGATCTAAACTCTCTGCTCAAGCAGGGTCCCCTAGAGCCAGTTGTCCAAGACTTCGTAACCAAAGTTACAAAAAGAAAAAAAAGCTTGTAAATACTTCACCCGTATCACCTGAGAGATAGTTTTGTGCTTGGAAAATTCTGTAGGACCTTTATTTTCTTTTTCTCATTTTTTTTCCCCTCGTATTTTGACATTGTAGCTGCAATAAGGATCATATTCTGTAGAATTACCAAATGAAAGTTTTGCTGAAAATCCATTTTTTCCCAAAAAATATCAATTCAACTTGAGAGTTCTATTACACTTCTCTTATCTTTTCTGCTGTTTTCTGAATCGTCTCTGTCACCACAAATAAATTTTCAATGATGGCCAAGTAACAAAAATGTCAGAATGCATTGAAACAAGAGCATATTAAAAAAAGCTGTAAAAGATAGGCCAAAACCCATGTGATATTCACTTTTGTTTTCAGTCTAATTTTTCATTCTTTTTTCAGTATTGTAATCAATTCATCTTTATAATGAGTTCCATGGGGATTTTAACAGTGAATATTTCCTTCATCTCATGCCATTTCTTTCATACTAGTTAAAACAGTACAAAACCTCATCTCATAATATATTGAGTATAGAATGAAATAATTATTAGCTTCTCGTCATCTATGAATTCACATGAATGTCAGCCTTTCTGCTAACCCTGTTTACTTTGATATAAAGGTACAGTTCAGTTTCCAATGAAGTCAGTAGGAAAAATCACAGATTTCATGGCTGCAGAGATATGATTCTAGACACAAGATCAAGTGTCGCATGATACGAATGTGTTTTCCAACTTCTAAGCCCTTAGCACCTTCAGAGAGACCATTAATGTCTTAGGATCAAGCCACAGAGAACACCTTTTTAATTAATTTCCATCAAACCTCAAGAGAAAACATTGTAAAATATGTGCATATGTGCATGTGTATTTGTGTATGTGTGTGAAGATGGACAACATGCATTAATGATGTAACAGAACACTGTTACATCACTGATCTTGGTCCCTTGCTTTATCAGACAGCTTCTAGCAAAAACCAGATTAACTCCTAAAGATTTATAGTAGCTAGTGTTACTTGTGACACTTCATCTGAGTAGAAGGACTAATCAAAGAAGCTCTTGGAGCAGCCAAATGTAAGGCTGTTTCTCAACTCATGATTTCTGGATTATCAGGGATCTGTAGGATCTGAGCAAGTGGTTCATGAAATGATATCTGTTTACATACAGGCAAGGAAACTGTCAAAATGGGAAAATACAAAAATAATAACTGAGCATTTCATGCTTAGTTTAGGTTTTTAATAAGATGTAGATAAAAAACATTCTGCCAACACTGCACAAGATAGCCTTTGTGTTTTTAGAAGAGTAAGTCGATTTCTGATTAAAAAAGTCTGTGGTTGTGAGGCACTGGTCTAACAATTATAGTGTAGCGTTAGGCACTAGTCTAACAATTATACGTCTGTAATGCCATCTTTTAACCTCTTATTACCCTTCTGTTAACAGAAATGCATCCTGAAAGTTTTATATTGTGAATTCCTCAATGTATATAGGAAAGAACTTGCATTTCTGCACCATTTTTACATATTTAGTTTACAAGAGGTTCAGATTTGTTTCGGAACCTCTGCTCAGATCATAGCAACTACTCAACAGTTCTGTGTATCTCTCCCAGACTCCCTTACCTATCCTAATTTGTCCTCATGAGTGTAAGGAGCATAATGAATTATTCAAGAAAATACAATCTAACATATAAACAAACTAAATAAATGCCAAATGTACATAACTTTATTCATTACCTAAGAAAGAACAAGTGAAAATATGCTGTATACTGTGAAATGACTTCCCTTTCATTTTACCTGGCACGAAGAAAGAAAAAAAAAAATTCCAACAGAATACATACCTTGACTGAGTAGAAAAGGAAGTGCGCTAAACAATACCAAGGAAAATATATCTGAAAATTTTTATGTGATCCTCTTCCCCATCCCTGTACGCCCTTGTGAACCAAGGTCCTGCAGAACATTGACTGAAATTACTTTATAAAAGTTATAATCATGAGTGCTGAGCTAAGGGGAAAATGAAATGAATTGCATGATGATAACAAAGATTATGACTATCATAAATTATTATCTCTTTAGGACTGAGCCATGTAGTATCCAAGCTTAAAACTCAAAGAATCTATATTGTTATTTAACAACAGTCCCAGAATAGTTCATTGCCTTCCTTCAGAGGTAAAGGCCTAAAATGTTATGAACTATCCTAGTGGCTAGGAAACCCAGATGCGAATCAGTCCTTTATACTACTATGGGTGTTTTAAAATCAATGACTCTTAAATGTAAAACACAAAACAGGGAACATAATCCAGGACTTCACAGCCTGATGGAGTGTTTTAAGCACTAGATTGTGAAGTCAAGATCCCTCTTATCTTGTAAATCTCTTCTACTCAGTAGTTGGGTGCTGAGTTTTCAACAGGAATCTCTTCCATATGCTTGTCTTTCCCTTCCCATAAAACCTTCCAAATGGAGGGTGGGGTAGAGGAAAAAGGAAGTGTCTGGAGGGTTTGGGTTTGGCCCTATCACCAGAACATGAGAAATGCTCTCCCAAGTCAAACCAATGGTTCATCTTGTCCTGTGTTGTTCTCCAAGAGCAGTAGGAATTGCCATTTAGGAAGACTGTATAAACCAACCCATTTTGTGAAGCCAGTGGGCTCCCTTATAGTCCTCCAGGATCCCACTGTTGTATGAGAGATGCTGGAGGACACATTCTGTCGGAAATGCTCTAAAGAGTAGTTATTGCTGATGAATGCCACTTTGTTCAGGAACTCTGGTAACACTCTGGCATTACTTATTAAAGACAGCATGAACATTGTCTTAGATATGATCTAGCAGATGCCTCAGTGCCAGATCCTTCCTTCAAGAATAAAAAACTCCTTAACATCCCTGTAGACTATTCAGGTAAAACATTAGTGTCACTAGAACTGTATGATGGACCCCTAATTCCTGTATTTTGCATTATTTTCTCAGTTGCTATCTGTCGTTGTCTATTATGTATATTGTGAATAGTGCCTGTGGGTTTCAATGCATTTTAGACTCAGATTATTCAAACCAGCATAGACAAGTTCAGGAAGGCAAACACTGGAAGAAATCTTTGTCTAACAAGTCACAACAGAAGGTTAAAAAGACAAAGTAATGTAAGGGAGAGGGAAAGGAGAATAGGAAATTCAGACATGTTTGCATAAATCAAACAACAGAAGTAATATGTTCTTTCCACAGCCATTTGAAGACATTTGCAAGTACATCAAAAACAATTGTAACATAATGAATCCAGCTGACATAGCAAGAGCTGTACCTTTATTTTGTAACATGTTCTAAAGTGGGCAGATGTATTGTGGCATTGTCATACAGTCATCTCGGGTTTTGTTTCATTTTCAGCATTAATTTCATTAACTGACACCCTCCAGTATAGTTGTCCATGCATAATGAGACATGACGACAAGGTAGCAGCTCTAACAAAATGTGACACTTCTGCAGGCTGCTCAGCAGAACTTGCTCTGTGAAGACACTTACCAGTATCCACTTTTATTAGAGCGTGTCACATTCCCGACAAATCAAGAATGCATTGTGTTGGAAAGGAAGTGTCTTTGAGTCAGTTCTGGAAGCAAATACTTTGTACGACAGGGCAGCTCTGTGGGCAACGTGACTTCTTCCATTTACCAAGTCCCTTGCCTCAAATTGACCTTCAAGTCCTTCAAAAGGTTAGTTCAGTTACAGTACATTTTTAGGAGCATTTGTTTGTTATTACAGACACAACTGCATATTTTCAAGCATTTACCTTTTTATTGTTCAGAGTCAAGGTTTTTCATTATCTTCATTAATATGTAAAACCTGTCACAAATGCTAGTAGGGTTGAAACTATGTTCATCTGACTAGAAAAGGGGCTATATATTAAAAAAAAAAAAATTGATTTGTTTGGAAGATACATGTTTCTTTTTGTTGTTAGTTCAACACTAGTGAAGATCTCTGAATATATAATTATTATAAAGTTTGCAAAGGGAGTTAGACCTACAAAGTTGTGTTGTGTTCTCATTTGTCCAAAGCTGGTAAGAGTTGAGATACAGAACTGTGGGTTGGACCATGATGGAGGTTAGAAACTATGTTATCAAGGTGCAAATCTATGTGAAGTGGAAGTAAACATATATTAAAATAAGGGATTTTGGTTCGGAGCAATCATTAATTTGAATGAAGCAAATCTGGAAGAAAGAGGCTTTTATCACATAATTCACTGGATCTCCTCAAACTGTTCAGCAAAAACAATGAATAATTGTTCAAAAAGTTAGTATATTTTTTTCAAGGGGTGAGCAGAAAAAAAATTAACAAATTCTCCACGTTTTGTCCATCGTTTTAGTACTTTCTCTAGCTGTAAGGTACTATAATGCTGGTGTCTGCAACTATGTTATTCTCCCAAGTGAGCCAGATACTCTGGGGATACTGTTGTAACTCTTTCTAATTGCACTTGCTGTAAATGTTTTACTGAGGCAGTATATGTTTGTCCATGTTTGTATTTGAGACACATATATATTCAAGAAGAAAGAAAGAATATGTTTAGAATTAGGTTTGCACAAAACCTAAAAAACATAAGCTACTAGAAACAAAGTAGCTTTAAAAATAAATGAAAACAAGTTTCTACAGTTTATTTGTATTATGCTTTACTTTGCTATGGCTGAAATGTGAGTATTGGTTTCATGCAATTTTGATTTGTAGCAAGCATGAATTTAAACATAAAATCAAAATTTTGTAAAATGTCCCAATTTTACTGTCAGATACTCATAAGAAAAATATGGTTTATGAACCAAGGATCAGAAAACTAACTACTAAAAGCAAAATACCAGTTATTTTTGGTTTTTTACTTGATTTAGTACAAATATTTCTACTGTTTTTTCTCCCTATAAATGCCAAAGGAGGTCCAATAGCTGACTCACTTGTACATTCAAATTTTGTATTTAATAATATAAAATTATGGATAGAAATGACGTGTAAAATCAGAGCAACACTCTTCAGCAAATTTTAGCTTCTTTTTTCTCCTTAATTCCTGTTTACACTCTTTATAAAGAACAATACTGTGAGATGTTAAAGTTTTGATTTGGAAGTTCTACCCATCAAAACCTGGGGTCAATAAAATGAACTTATTAAAAAAAAAACAAACAGCCGAAACATTCTCATAACTTATATGGTCAGAGTAGAAGTAGGTTATCTTTTTTGCAAGTTCCCATTGATTTTGCATTAGACTTGAGAGTGGAGTTTTTCACTTGGTTTCTGGCAACAAGCAAACAAAAGTCAAAGGAAGGGGCATAGTTGAATGTGATGATGTGTTTACATATGTTCACCAAATAATTTTAACTTGCAGGGTTCAGTTGCCTAAATGTAGACATGAAGAGCTCTTTGACGTACCCATCTGCTGCCCCTCACCTGCCATGATCCTTGGTTAGACATGCTAGCTTCATGCAACTACCTGAAAAAACATTGGAGCATCTATAATGGCATTAGTTGCCCATTTTTAAGCAACTAAATTGCTTCTTTCTGAGTTGAAAAGAAACACTGAATATATGAGAAATATATCTTAATGAAAACACAAGAAAGAAAAACATCTGTAAAGATTAATCAAAACATTCTGCTGCAGTAATTTCTAAAACATTTCATCTCAGTTTTGGCTTTTATTTTTCACTTTATAAATGTATTTATATTTTAATATTAAAAGTCTTTTTTCTTCTAAAGGACAGAAAATACATCTTAAAAAGCTATAAAAGCTTTGACAGTTATAAATTTATTTTCATCCAGAAAATTCAGCGACACTCACTAAGAGATTGCTTCAATAAATCATGACTTTTTAAATTGAAAAATTCCACATGAAAATTTGTGACTATTTCCGTTTATGATATTTCTTTCAGATGTGACAATATACAGTACTTCTATGAGATGTAAAGAAGGAACTTTTATCTCATTGAGTTGTCATATGCTATATTAACCTTGACATCAGGTGCTTCTCATAAATCTCAGTGTAGTATGTGTGAAATATACACTACTAACATGATATTTTTCTAATGGCACAATTATTATTCCTTAATTTAATTATTTAGTTATTGTTTTGCTGATTAAGGATACCAATTAAACTTGGACACCAGAGTGAAAAGAGTAGGCGTATTTTACTGGTGATAACCAAATAATGTAACAGAGTAATACAGAAAACATGCAGTAAGAAAAGGCAGAATAATGCACCTAAAGACAAACAGGAAAATACAGGGTAATGCATCAAATCATTACTACATGAGAGAGAGAATAGTGATTAAGAAAGATACATCACCACTTGCATACATTACCATCATCCAGATCCGCAGTTGCTGGGGAGCCCCGGTTACAGCGAGGATTTGGAGAGCCTGTCCCGGCAAGTGGGAAATCCTAAGGGGTACATCCACCCATAGGTGAGGCATCCAAAGTCACTGTGAGCGGGTCCAGCCTTATATACCAGAGATCGGCAAGCCAGAATAGCTGGCACCTTTGTTTTGAGTGGAAAATTTCTGGTTTCATTCTCCTGTTGGATTCCACCCAAAGCCTGGCCAGGGCTCGGCAGGGGGGAGACTGAGGGAGTTTCTAACAAGGCCAAATACGTGGGTTCTCAGCCTTGAACAAGGCTAAACAAGGGAAGTTGGATACATTCTCTCAGCATTTCGTCCTCACTACTGATTATATTCTAGGCCTCATCTTTCACCAGCGAGCTTACATACTTTGTTAATGATTACATACTAAGTTAGCAGCTTCGGCTTGGGGCCTGTTGTTCAGGCTTCAGTATTTCAATGTTTTAGCACTTTTTACATCAGCATAAGTGGGTTGTTATAACTTAGTACAATACCTACTAGCACAATGGTTATCAGTTATAAAATACACAGGATTCATCTATAGGTCAACTCTGGCTTGGGCCTGTTGTCCAAGCCTTAGCACTTCAGTTATCCAAATAAAATGGAGTTTGTCCTAAAAACAGGTGCTTGCTTCCTGGCTTCCTGCTGTGCCTTTCTAACTGCTGTGGGTAGAGGAACTCCCTGATATGCTATTTTGCTAGGCAATTTGTTATATTTGTCTCTGTAGTTATCTATAGAAAGTTGTTTGATCTTTCTTGACAGGAAATAATTTTTTCAGCATGCCAGAAACTGAGTCATTTAAACAAGTCTATGTATTCACGGTACACATCACAATTGTCATCATTCCTTTGAAAGTCTTGGTGTCTCAAGGTTGTGGTTTAAAGTAATATTATCTTGTCTCCTATCCTTTCTCTTCCACTAGCTGAGAAAAAGAAGGAAAATAGTGGAGCCCAACCTTACTACAGCTGTCACTTTCTCCAAAAAATATCTAAAAGCTGGGCCATATGATTACTTACTACGTGTACAAAAGATTTTTAAGTTTCTGAAGAGCACATCAAAAATTCTTGGTGTGGGCAGTGCTTCCCAGTTCCAAATCCTTTGACATTGTCAGTAGTCATATATACATATACCAACTGTATACTGAAATAACAGTGGAGAAAGTGCACTGTCCCATGCTGTTCCTCAGATGGAAACCAAATATGCAGACAGAGAAGGAGACCCAGAACTTCTAATGACTTAGTGTGCAAGACCTAAATAGCCTTTACAACCTGGATGAGGAAACACTGTTCACCATCAGAAATGTTTCTCCTTTTGTTACAGTAGTGGCATAATTTCTGAATATTTGTCAGATATGCATTTTTCCAGCGTTTAGGATAAGGCAATATTATTGTTCCTATTTTTCAGACAGAGGACTGGGACAAAGGGAGGTAAATGTCTCCTTCCAGACAGTTGTACCAGCTGTGTACCAGTTGTACCTGCTGCCTTCATCATGTGCCCCAGGGAATCATCTTCATTCCCTGAGCCATTTGTTTCCGAGTACCTTGCTTCAACTCTTTTCCTCTTAGGCCATTTTGAAAATGAGCTAGCCATTTCCTTATGGAAATGTCTCCTAGCTTGCAGCTAAAGAACTGACCCTTGCTGACCTTCCTGCTCCCAAGCCTCCCAAGAATATTGCTCACACCCTGAGTGCCCTGTGTTTCCAGTGTGACCAAATAGTCTTTCCATTTTTAGTATTTTGAATACTACTTGGATTGTGTTAGGTGTTGTATCACTACAGCCACTAAGGCCTTGTGAGGAGCAGAGGAACAATGACAGGCCAAGGACTCCAATAACTGCATGAGTGCAAGAAGACTTTGCTTGTCCCAGGGCTGCCCAAGAAGAACAATGAGCCCAATATCTGGGTGTTCATCCCCCAAGATAAGTCAATGAAAATTACTTCACTCCCAAATGACTTGTGGAGTGAATGAGGGTATTGTTGAAGAGGGGTCTGGGATTAATTATGGGATACAGGGGAAAGAGCATTAGGACTGTCGAAAACTTATTGTGGAATATATTCAGGAGACTGTGAGAATGTGCAAGGCTCACTGTAAAACCTTTACTGGAAGGACCAATAGGGCAGGCAAAGGGATGGAACAAGCCTGGGAAAACAGAGAGAAATGGATATAAAAGGTAAAAGTGTGAACAGGTAATCTGTGCCCTGCACTTCATCACCTCAGTCAAGACTATATTCTCATTAAATCATATTTTTAACTATGTTCTGTGTGGGTATGCTCTCTACTCAGACTGCGTATATGTAATCACTAGCCACTTCAAGATAGATTAGCCAACAAGTGTGTAAGAGGTGAGTGAGACAAAAGCCATGGGGGCTCTTAGGCTCAAGTGCCAGCAACTGGGAAGACCAGGGAATCCAAGGGCCAGCCACTGCATAGACTGAGTGTCTAAGGCCAGCTTCTGGGCTGATCCATTTTTTGTTTTGTACATATATGTATATATAAGTATATATATGTGTGTGTCTGTGTCTGTGTGTAGTCCACTATTGGACTTCAACCCCAATCAGCTGGAGAAGTGACACAGGATCAGGCTTTCTATGTTATTCATATTTGTTTGAGTTTATGTGAGTGTTGGTGAAGGCACCATTTTTCACACAAGTTAGCATGGGGTGACTGCCCACGTGCGTGTGAATTTTGCATGTGAGTGTGTGTGTCCATCCATGCATGCCTGCTGAGAAACAATGCTCAGCCTCACTAGTGATTTGACCTGGGGACAGGGAGCTGCATCAACCAAGTGTACTAGTTGCTGAATTCAGCAAGCCTGAACAGTCATGTTTGAACTACTCACCATGTAGCAGCTACCCTGTTGCATTCTTGCAGGTGGCTGAGAAAAACACTCATTTGCAGCAACTTCAGTTTCAGTTTCTTCAGTGAATAACATTCTTTTACAAGATGACCAAGAGAACTCTATTTCACATCACTCTCTGCTTCAGTTTTTATATTCTGATACTGAATGCATGTGCTGTCTACAGAAGTACCCGATATGGGGATGCATGAACATACAAGACCTGCTGGAATATATTAGATATTTGTGTTTAGATGAATGAATCACATTTTCAATGTCAAATCCTCTAGCTGAACTCAACCACCTTCTCTGACCCAGACTGTTACCACAACTCTTGTGGTTGATGTGAAAGATGAAACATCAAAATCTCAAATTGTTGATAAACCTCTGAATCAGAAAGTGGTTGCATCATTCTTTTATGACATTGAGATTTTAATATTTGCTTTATTTATATTTTTTTGTGTTCATAAAAAAATTAATTTTTGAAACAAAAATTTATTTTTGATCAGAAATTAAATGTGTCATAGAAAATGTCAAAAGTAAAACCGAGATGATTTCAGACCTTTGATGTTTTTAAAAGGGAGAGACCTTTAAGAGCTGATCCTCTAAACAATATTTTTAGTTTAAATAAATGGAGAACATTTGTCCAAAAATACTAGAAAATTGTGAAGCAGAGATGAATTTCTTTTCCTGTAAAGGGCAAAATAGTGAAGAATTAGAAGTCAAAATGCGTATGACAAGACATAATGTTTATAGTAAGATTAAACACTGTTCCCATTTTCTTCTCTAGTGTTCTGTTGGTTGGGAGTTTGACATACAAACTATGTTGTTTGATAAAGCAAAGAAGTGGAATTCAAATTGACAACCTTTGATTTAAGAAGATAAATAGTTTAGAAACACAGTTACTTCCATATCATGGCACAATGATGTATTTCAATGTTTATTGGGGTTTATCCACAATACATTTCAAACACAACAAATATTTCAAGCTTTCAGATACAGTACCATTTAAAGAGTAATGGTCAAATTTTAGAGGGTTCTTCAGTTTAGAACTTGAACTGGAGAATTATTCTTCAGTACTTCACATATCTGGTATGCTGTAGAAAAATAAAGAAGTTAAGAATCTGGTAAGAATTATTTCCATTGACCTCCATATTTATAGTTATTTGAGGGTTTCTTCATTTTTAATGAAACAAACAAGACAGAAATGATTTATGGTGTACTATGTATCTATGCTCTACATTTTACAAAATTTAAACTCCTTGGGGATGAGACAATTAGAAATCTTACAGAAATTTTTCACTGAGTTGCTTCCACTGTACGTTGTGTCAGGCAGTAAAAATAGTCATCATTCTTTATTAATCACAATTCCTTTACAGTCTAATCCAGGACTGACACTGTGTGTCTCCACTGCATTTTTAGTTCACCTGCTACTACACTATCTATACACTGAATATTGCAATTAATAGTTGCTTCATAATGCCATTTCTAAAATGTGGCCGAAGACCAGGTCAGTAAGGTGAAATTGTAAATAAATTTAGAATTTAAGTTTCTGGATTCAATCTTATAAATGCTTGACACTGGGAATAATGCATACTGTGGAAAGTCTACTTAATGATGATGCAACTGCTCACGTTAGTAGACAATAAGATCAACAATAAATATGGTTTGGGATTTTTTAGTTTCCTCTTGCATCATGATTATGTTTCTTTTTTTCTGTTCTCTCAGTTTTCACCTGTACTCAGCGTTTTTAAAGAAAAAGATAAGACTCAAAGGTCTATTCCTCTTTGTTTTCTTCTTTGCTTCTTTTTTCTTCTCTTCATTATCCATATTTTCTTCTCCTAAAACCATAGTTCATAAATGAAAAGAAAAAAGGTAAAGAAAAAAGAAACCAAGCAATATCAGTTTGGTCTGTAGCAAAAAATAATAATACATTCTAGATGATCTTTTCAGGCAGCTCCAACTTTTATTTTACTCTTTTTTTTTTACAAATAAACATCTATAATTATAGCTTAGTTCTACTCAGCAAAGGTGCTGTAAACTTATTGATAGTTTGTGAGTGGGATAGCACTTATTTTTTTTCAAAAATGCATTTCAAGAAATAAAAATAATAATTGGAAAAAGTTTAAAAAACCACAACCCAAATTTCAGAATTAGAATTGATGAATATTTGTAGTTATGCATGTGATTTAAGAGTCTGCTGAATCAAGGCTTTTGGAAGAATGACTGGACATAACACCCCATTAAGACAGATGGGTGAGTAAATGCAGGCTTATCACTGAAGTTGATTAGAATGCCAACAGTTCTCATAAGAGTGTGCTGCTGTTGTGGAACTACTTCAAGAAGTATCAGAGGTGGATGTGTCATACGTAAAGAAGACTGTGTACAGAGAAGAGTCTGGAGGCAGGAAACATCCCATAGAAAGCTATGAGACACACAAAACCTTTCAATATTAATTTGCCTTCAAAGTCCAATTTGAGATGTTCTCTCCGTCTGAGGTAAACCAGCTTTATTTTCCAACCTATCAAATGCCCAGAATGAAAAACCAGTGGAGTTACTATAAGACATAACTTTTTTTGATATCTGAAATACACTGAGATGTACAATCAAGCTAAATATAAATGCTTTAAAAATCAAGTATATAGCTAAAAGGCAGAGTATGTATGTAATGCCACTTTCTTAAAAATTAGGTCTACAAATGAGTGCATTGCTGAGTTATATGTGATTTTAAAGTATTCAGTTCCATTGAATACATTGTGCAGATTCCATATGAAATGTAATAAATTATTACAGAAGTACATACATTTTAGTGCAGCTCCTTAAAAAGCAAAAACGTAGAATAGAGATTTCTCCTAGATTGCATCATTCTGCAGGTGAGGAGGTCCTTGAAATGAGTTTAGGTACTGATGCATGTGAAGATGTCCAAATTGTTACTGATGCTTTTATTCCAAAAGTCCATTAGAATAAGAACTTGTAGGACGAGACTATCTTTCCTTACCAATACTTATTCTTTTTGCATATTATTAGATTTTTTTTTTTTTTTTTTAATTAGCCATGGCATACAATGGACAGAATTTAATTGTGTTGTGTTCTGTTCATGTGTTCCTAAGTTACCAGAACGGGCTCAATCACAGAACGAAGTGGAACTTTCTGAAACACTGTTTTTGCTTTTGTGGTAGCTCTGAAGATCAGACAAAATGTGTCAGGAATTCCTGCTCTATTGACACTTATAGACCACAGGGTCTAATGCTGAAATAAAGAATTTAATGATTTCCATTGCTAAGAGTTATCTGCATTTTTAATTCAAGTTCAGGCCCATGTTTAATCTCAAAAGATGAGGAAAAGGATTTTCTTTTGTACTTTTCCACAAAATATTTCTACATAAAAAGGTTTCATCAAGACTAGCATACTGTAGGAGACTTTGTAACATCAGGCAGACAAAAAAGAGGCTTTCCTTTCACCTTTACTATCCTGTGCAGGAAAAAGGAGAGAGAAATCAAGCTTTTTTATTTTATTATTTTTTTAGCCTGCAAACAGTTTTTGATAGGACTGTTCCTGCAGAATCTGAAATGGCTTCTGAACTTTTAGGAGGTTTTAATAAAGGAGAACTTTGTAACATCAGCTCAGTGATCAATACAAGGCACTGGGGCTTCCAATACAAGTTCCCAGATAGCTCAAATAGGACCTCTCTGGTTACTGGGTCTTGTAAATCAGAAATATAAGTTTACAAATCAAATTTCTCTTTTCTCTTTTTTTACTTCAGTATAAGTTGCTTGAATGACTAGACTGCTTACTCAGTCAGAACTATTTGTTGTCCTTAGTCTGCCTTTTATATTCACAGGTTTCCTACCTGATAGTCACAGGATCTTTAAGTAGATTTGCAAACCCCAAATTATCTGGAGATCTGATAGCCCTAAGCTTTTAACAGGTGTTGCTGCAGAGAGAAAGCAGAATAAATCACACAAAACAGTCTTTTGTTTTGTCATAGCTGCAGTGTTACCAGATTTTTTAAAGAGTGGTTGCCCACAGTAGAAGATGATCCAGTTATGGACAATTACAGCAAACCAGAGGACTGGAGAGGATGGACCTGAGGGTGCTGATGGACCTGGCTGCCATCACAGGGTGACTGTCATCTTCAAGGGTAACTGGTAACTGGAGGAGGTCTCCGGTGATTCAAAAAAGGCAGATACCACTCACATTCCTTTTTACAATGGGCAAGAAGGAGGCCACCAGCCTCACCTCAATGCCTGGGAAGGTTATTGGCTAAATTCTCTGGGAAAACTTGCCCAGGCACATGAATGACAAGAAGGTATCAGGAACAGCTGATACAGGTTTACCAAGGGCAAACTATGCCTGCGCAGCTGTTTGGCAGGGCCAGGACCAGTTAAAACCCTTGTACCTCCAACCACTCCTCTGTAACGAAGCTGAAAATGGCTGTGTGATAACCTTCTGGGGGGCAGGCAGTGAGCAGCCATTGGCAACAGCCAATCACCCCTGCTGCAGGGCCCTGACCCAATCACAATCGGGCACCCTCTGTCCTGTCCACAGTGCTGAGGCTGCAGCTTTTTTTTGTATAACAGAAAATCAGGCAAAGGATCTTCAGCATCCCGACACAGTGGCTGCAGACACTTCATGCAAACAACGGTTCCTATGAAATTGTTTTGGGGAAAAAAAATCTCATGAGGGAGAACATATTTCCTTTCTCTACTGCTAATTAAAGAAAATTAGTCAAAGCACAGACTAAAAAGTTATTTTTAAAAAAATTATGTATAAACCTGTTTAACTTATATAACATATATAATTCTATATATAGTTATATTTATAATTATATGAACTAGATGATGATAGAATAAAAATTTATTGAACAGAAATAAAACATTCTGTATAAAGATATTTAGCAAGTCTTTTGACCTCTGCAAATATATTTTGTAATTTTTGAACTTGGATATTTCCTAACTTCCTAACGGAAGACTTCTGTAATGAGTATTAACTTTGTTTCTTAGCTGGGGATCTGGATAGTTGTAAATGTCTTTAGAAAAGGGAATTGGAAATTAGAGATCTATTTAAAATACATCCTACTTTTAAAACTGCTTTAAGTTACTGTGTTATATATATATATATATATTTTATAATTTCCTTGCTACTTCAGCCAATTATCAGAGTTATTTGGCATACTATGTCTCATTTCCTCTGCTCTTAACCTGGTTGATCCTATAGAGAAATCTTAATAATATAAAAATGTGTGACATCCAACTTAAAACACAGATTGCTCCTGCTATTGAATGCCTTAGATTTTTAAAGCTTTGCACTTTTAAGAAATACATCAGTGTCTTAGCTCCTGCATGAAACTGTAAGTCTCTTACTATAGATGCAATAACAATATCTTGTAAGAAGAGTAGTTGAAGAGTAGTTGAAGAGGCTGAAACATACAAGAAGAAAGGTAGCTATAACAATAATGTATTAAAATATTGAATTGAATGATGAGTTTTCTTGGATGCTTACAGCATAAAAGCTGGGAAAATGCATGAGAAACACATAGTGCATATATTAATTTTAAAATCATTTAATCAAACTGCTTGTTCTGTATTGACCTTTTGTCTCTTTATCAGCTACCTCCCAGTCATCTTCATATATGTTTCCTGGAAACAGCAGTAGGTAGGAAGATTTTATGGAAGAAAACTTTTGAATTAAACTTGTAACTGAATTTATGCATGAAAAAAATTGTTGCTGTGTATATTTACTCATACTTGTCACATGTTGTAAATAGAACAAGTTGCAATCAATAGGACTAATCTCAGCATGTACAGTTGCACATAATCATAAAACTGAGATTAATATGGGTCTTACAATGGATGAAAGGAAGCAATATTATATGAGTTACTTGCTTTCATTTGAGGGGAAAAAAAATACTCTTAGTGACTCTTTTCTGTCACAAAACCTAGTCAGTGAGGCTCAAATTCATAAAAAGGCCTGAATCTACAGAGTAATACCTATTTGCATGAATTAGCCTAGAAGTAATTTGAACTAAGTTAATTTGAAATCATGAACTTTCAGTTGATACTGTGTTACGTTACAGAAATATTTATTTAGCAAGTTTTCAGTGTTCAAGTAGGAGACACTTGCTCAGAGAGCCTTACACATCCTGGAAATGGGAAGATGCTATGTTTATATGATACTTCAGGAAGCTGCCTTCTTGTTCCTCCCACAAAACTGATTTTAACCAGTGTTATTTGCAGTCTACAATAAGTCCCGTGATAGCCAGCTTATATATAGGATTTCAGTCCTGTATGATTACTTCACTGCAAAACCGAGCAAAATAAGAACAAACAGGTAGTGTAGTGAGATAGAATGCTCTGAAAAACACAGATATTTCTAGAAACAGAAATGGAATAAAAAACTACTTCATTTGTCTGATCACTTTTTACAAATTTCCTTCTTAGTGCTAGAGCTCCCTTTGTTTATATTTTCCATCAAAATTATAAAATGGCAATTTCTGCAGAATAAAAAAAGTGATCTAACATTTTGTTAAATAAAATTGACATAATTATATTAAAATCAAGTTAACGTTCCATAAAACACTAGTCATCTTAAATGCTTTTCTTTATTTTTTACTTATACATCTCAAAATACATCTGTCAATTAAACAAAAAGCACTGAAATTTCATGAAATCTCTGAAATAGACCTACAGAGAACATGGTACAAATTTTATTAATAAATAAAACATTCTGATTAATTTAGATTTTTTTGCATCCTTTATCAGTAATTAGATGCATAAATGATAATTTCGGTATGAATATTAATTATTTAAGCATAGCAATGGTTATAGTTTTAATAAGTATAATATATAGTGCACAATATTTATTTAATTAAATATATATTCTCAAGCATGACTCAGTAACCTAATATTTAGCTATATCAAGCATTCAGCTTCCTCACTGACTTCAATTAACTATGGTCTTCAAAGATTAAATACTGGGCTTTAGTACTGTGCAACTAGCTTTAGATATTTCTCCAGTGGGAGCAGCTGTAATATAATCTCTATGAAGTAGTTGCAATACAATGTCTTCCTACTGTTCTTAATGACCTGTTCTTTCTAAACCTGTTTTCTAAAGAAACAGGCGGTAAAAAAAGTGAAAAGTTTGCTTCTCTCAAAGGGATTTCTGACTCACACTTGAGAATTACTACTTTGAAACTTCTGTGCATTCAAATGATTCCATTATTTATGATTATGCCTTCTTTCATTTCCTGGTCTCATGAAATACCAAGTTTGTCTTGAATTAGAGATTTTTCATTTTGACCTTAAGAGCAAGTAGAACATTTGAAGATGCATGCTTATATTATGTAAACTATACTTCTAAAACTTTTTTTTTAAGAAAAGTTAAGATGTCCTTTGATATCCAAGATCACCAAGCTCTTGTCACAGGTCCCTAAATTCTATTACATTTAATTTTGCTTTTCATATTGTTCTTCTAAATTCTTGTCCTAGAAACTGAACTCTCTTGAGCTGTCTTGGCCAAGTCTTGTCTACAGATCATACTGTTGTGGGCTTAGAGTTCTGGGCTCCACCTTTCTGTACGGACCACTGAAGAAGAGCCAAAGGTAGTTAACATTTTCTGTTAGCATCAGATTTGTGCTCCCTTCATGTATAGTTATGAAAAGAATTGTTATCAACTAAAGAAAGAACACCTTGGTTATCTCCCCAAAATTAGATGAGATGTATCCCAGCCTAACCATCTGGAATGGCTGGATAGATATTTCATTTGCACAAAATGATTAAGTTATCACTTGGCAGTACTTCAAGTTTCTGTCCAGTGAATTATATAACATAGAAAAAAGAGATGTTGCCATTATAGATTATTCAAAGCTTGACCAAGTAGGAAGATACAACTTTTTTCATAGTCTGTAAACAATTTTTTCAGCATTGTTAAATTTTTTAAATATTTCATTTTGCTGATGAATCATTTTTGGTCCCTATTACTGAGGAGTAAAACCTTATACCCACCCTCAACTAATATTAAGATCTAAATCAAACTTTCAGATTTTCTACAGTTGTCTGAACTCTTTGAAGATCTTCTGTTATGATAGATGATACATTTAGTATTATCAATACAATATTTAATTCATAGTCAATACTTAGAGGTTTACATTATAACCAGTGATTAAACTGGAGTATTGTCTCGGGTACAGAACTGCCATGAAAGTCCCATGGGGTGTCAATACAACTACATTGCCCGATACAGTGTCTAATATATTGAAAGGAAACTAAGAGATTTTAACAAAATGCTTCTTTTTTTCTTTTTCTTTTTTTTAACTTTCACGCAGATAACAATTACAGAAGTAGAGTCAGTTAATAAAAAGACATAAACAACCAGACTTGCAAATTCAGAACAAATTTTAATTATCACTTTAGAGACAGTAACACATTGACCACAACAGAGAGTAGAGAAAAGCTGTATCAGAAACTGTACAGTAGGAGTAAAATAAAGTATTGTGAATATGAGGGTCTACAGTCTAGCTATGTTTAAAAAAACTAACAATAAATATATTTTATAAAAACTTCAATTTCCTGCTGCATTTTACTGGAGTAATGGAAAAGTGTGATATTGTTCATAGGAAAGTTATACAAATTTTACAGGAGGACTATAAGACAGGACTGATTGTTTAGGTATCTGTGCAAGTATATCACTCACTGAAATTGTCACAATAGATGATGAGAAAGAGAGGTGAATGAAGAGATAGATGTATTGAAGACAGAAACACAGGAGTCAGATTTTTTGCATTTACTTTAAGGTCTTTAACTGAAGTAACAATATTAGAAGCTTGTAACACTGCATGTGTTAAATGTCCCAGTGACTTTAAATGCAATTTACATTACTAAGCTGTCAGGCATTACGCTAATCAATTTCATTTATTTTATGTCTTCAACGAAGACATAAAATATTTAAGAGAGAAGAAGTAGAAAACAATGGGTTTTAGTCATCACAATGGGAATGGGTTTTAGTCATCTAGGTATCTCCTGTTATTTTAGGGGCTGTGAGGCACAATACTTGGTTTCCAACAGCTCTTCCAGAAAGACATAGATCTCTGGGAGGTCCAGGAACCTGGCTACTAGTCCTGCTCACACAACCTGGATACCTGTTGCACGTCAGATGACATTAGGTCCTTATGTTTAAGCAACTGAACCCAACCCAGAATGTCCACTAGAGTAGAAATACAGTGTTCTGCACAAACCAAATCCTTAGTCATCAAACTAAATTTATATTTTAACATGATTTTACCATACTCTTTCTTTTTTCCTTAAAAAAAAATCTTAGGAATACTTAGAGGGATTTTTATGGAACTTGTGGCCTCATAAGAACTATAAAAAATTTCCTCTTAGTTCCTAGCAAATCATTTTATTATTCCTATAAACATATTGAAATACAATAAATTTAAGCATAGTCTCCTGAGCTTGATGCAATCTTTGTCCTTCCATTAATAACCTGCCATTTTAAACATAAGAGCATTTTAGGCATACTCCCTCTTTTGATATTCGTAATCACAGTCCCACAGATGATTGTATTAACCATACTGGTGAATATTTTTTTCTTATGAGCTTTCTTCCCTTGAATAATGTCTGGTTACTCTCTTGCAAAATAATATTGTCGGATAAGGAAGGCAGGAGACCAGCACAGCTGAGTAAGGACCTCCTGGTCAAATTAAAGCATAAGAAAGAAATGCACAAGCAATGGAACCAGAGATATGTATTCTGGAAGAATATAGGGATGCTGCCTAGATGTGTAGGGATGGTTTCAGGAAAGCTGAGGCACAACTGGAGCTGAATTTGGCAAGCAATGTGAAGTATAATAGTAAGGACTTCTAAAGGTATATTACTCAAAAAAAGAAAGATTAAAGAAAATATACATGCACACACACACACTAAAAAGACAGGAGAATTAGTAACAACCAACATGGAGAAGGCTGAGGTACTCTACAAATTTTGCCTCAGTTTTCACTGGTAATCACTCTTTTCACATCTCTCAAGTCCCTGAACCTCAAGGTAGGTACTGGGAGAATGAAGTCCCTCCCATCATAGGAGAAGATCAGGTTTGAGACCACCTGAGGAATCTGAATGTACACAGGTCCATGGAATCCATCAAAATGGATCCAGGGTCCTGAGGGAATTGGCTGATTTAGTGGTCAAACAACTCTTCATCGTATTTCAAAAGTCATGGCAGTCAGAGTCCCCAGTGACTGTAGAAAAGGGAATATTGCACACATTTTTTTAAAGGTTATAAAGGGTGACCCTGGGAACTACCAACCAGTCAGTCTCACCATTGTGCCCAGTAAGATTGTGGAACAGATCCTCCTGGAAGACATATGGAAACGTATGGAAGGCAGGGAGGTAATTAGAGACAGCCAGTGCTGTCTGACTAATGTGATGGCCTTCTACAAAAGAGTAACTACATCAGTGGACAAAGGAAGAGCTATGGATGTCATCTACCTGGACTCTGTATGGCCTTTGATATTGTCCCATACAACATTCTTGCTGCTAAATTGGAGAGATATGGCTGGACTGTTAGATGGATAAAGAATTGGCCAGATGGCCATGTCCAAAGAGTTACAGTCAATGACTCAATGTCCAAGTGGAAACCAGTAACAAATGGTGTCCCTTAAGGGTCCATACTGGGACCAACACTATTTAATATCTTCATCAATGGCATGGATAATGGGATCGAGTGCACCCTCAGAAAGTTTTCAGATGATACCAAACTGAGTGGTGCAGCTGATACACTTGAGGGAAAGGATGCCATCCAGAGGGACCTTGAAAGATTTGAAGAGTGGGCCTATGCGAACCTCATGAAATTCAACAAGGTCAAGTGTAAGGTCCTGCACAATGGTTCACAGAATCACAGAATCACAGAATCATCTAGGTTGGAAAAGACCTTGAAGATCATCCAGTCCAACCATTGACCTAACACTGACAGTTCCCAACTACACCATATCCCTCAACGCTAAGTCAACTTTACTCTTACAGACCTCCAGGGATGGGGACTCCACCACTGCCCTGGGCAGCCCATTCCAACGCCTAACAACCCGTTCTGTAAAGAAATGCTTCCTAATATCTAGTCTAAACCTTCCCCAGCACAGCTTGAGGCCATTACCTCTTGTCCTGTCACTTGTCACTTGGTTAAAGAGACTTATCCCCAGCTCTCTGCAATCTCCTTTCAGGTAGTTGTAGAGGGCAATGAGATCTCCCTTCAGCCTCCTCTTCTCCAGAATAAACAACCCCAGTTCCCTCAGCCGCTCCTTGTACGACATGTGCTCCAGACCCTTCACCAGCTTTGTTGCCCTTCTTTGGACACGCTCAAGTGATTCAATGTCCTTTTTGTAGTGAGGGGCCCAAAACTGAACACAGTAATCGAGGTGCGGCCTCACCAGTACTGAGTACAGGGGTAAGATCACTTCCCTGTCCCTGCTGGACACGCTACTTCTGATGCAAGCCAGGATGCTATTGGCCTCCTTGGCCACCTGGGCACACTGCTGGCTCATATTCAGCCAGCTGTCAATCAACACCCCCAGGTCCCTCTCTGACTGGCAGCTCTCCAGCCACTCCTCCCCAAGCCTGTAGTGCTGCTGGGGGTTGTTGTGGCCGAAATGCAACACTTGGCATTTGGCCTTATTGAAGCTCATACAGTTGGCCTTAGCCCATCGCTCCAGCCTGTCCAGATCTGTCTGCAGAGCCTCCCTACGCTCGAGCAGATCAACACTCCCACCCAACTTGGTGTCGTCTGCAAACTTACTGAGGGTGCATTCGATCCCCTCATCCATTGGAGCGGATCCAGAGGAGGGCCACAAAAATGATCAGAGGGCTGGAATACTTTCCCTGTGAAGAAAGGCTGAGAGAGTTGGGGTTGTTCAACCTGGAGAAGAAATGGGTCCCAGGAAACCTTATTGCAGGCTTTCAGTGCATAAAAAGGGCTTATAAGAAAGACAGAGAGAGACTTTTTACCAGGACCTGTCATGAGAGAACAAAGGGCAATGGTTTTAAAATGAAAGAGGGTAGATTTGAATTGGATACAAGGAAGACATCTTTTACAATAACGGTGGTGAGACACAGGAACAGGTTGCCCAGAGAGATTGTGGATACCCCCTCCCTGAATGTGTTGGATGGTCAGGTTGGATGGGGTTTTGAGCAACCTGATCTAGAGGAAGGTGTCCCTGCCCATGACAGGAGGGTTGAACTAGATGACCTTTAAAGTCCCTTCAAACCCAAATCATTCTGTGATTGTATGATTTCATTCTATGATTTATGAAGTCTCGTAACTTGTTAAATATGTCAAGCATTCACAATACAGAAATCTTACAAAATGGCAGTAAAGTCTTTATTTAAAGAAATGTGGTCATTAAAATACATTTTGACTTGTAAAAAAATAGCCTTTTTTAGTTGTTCTCTGTTTTGCATTCTAAGTAGACTGGTGAAAATAATGTATTTTTTAAGAGTTAAGGTATGATGTTATAAAAAACCCCCATTGCTTCAGTGTTTAGTTTAATACCAGGGCTAAATTTAGAATTAATGAACAAAGTAGCCTAAGCTATAACCCTTTATTAAACGCTGGCTCCAAGGAGTCTGAGCTATTCTGTCTTATTTGCACTGGAAATAAAGGAAAATGCAAATGAAAGTTGTCCATATATGTATGTATGTAGGGAATAATATATTCTGCCCTCTATACCTAGCAACCGGAGGATTAAAAGTATACAATATTAAAAGAAGTTACTAATTGATCACAATTTGTCCAAAATACTTTGTGAAGTGATTGTTTCAAGAGTTTTCTGTGACATTTGTTAATAATAATAATTGTATAATAATAAAACATGTGTGACCTCTGTTCTGTTAGAGGTAGTGGTGAGCAGAGTATCCTTCTGGTAAACCAACCAGGATGGAAACTAAAAGAGAGAAAATTTGTTTTCTCTTTGAATTTAGAAAAGAGAACTGCAGATGCTTACACAGAATGGGCCAATGCTACATACTAGGTTCTGTTCATAGAGCTGGCATAAGGAAAGACATTTGGGAGTGAGATCAGCAGGAGAATACCAAGATCTTTGAGGGGGCTGATCCACATGCCTTTGAGGAAGTGTTGAAAGAGTGGGGCTTGTTTAGCCTGGAGAAGAGAAGCTAAGGGGGATCTTATTGCTACCTGCAAGCAACTAATGAGAGAAAGTAGAGAAGACAGACCAAAACTTCTCAGAGGTGAAGAGTGGAAAGTCAGAGGCAACAGACACAAGTTGGAACACAGGATAAGGAAATGAAATAAAATCCTTCTATATAAGAAAAAAATGCCATAAATATGGTCAAGCACTTTAACAGGCTGCCCAGAGAGGCAGTGAAATCTGCATCTTCAGAGATATTTAAAAATCAACTGGACATGGCCTTGTGCAACCTGGTGGATGTGCTCTGAGCAAGAGGTTGGACTAGATGTCCTCTGGAGGTCTTTTCTGTCCTATATGAGTCTGTGATTCTATCTTCAGTACAAGGAGAATCCTTCAGAGACATGGGAGATTTTATTTCCTTTCCTGTTGCACTAAGTAAGGAAAACAATGCATTGTAGAAATATCAGGCCAAAATGAGACATCAACTGCTCTTTTGCCCATCCTTCCAGTTTCTCAAAAGATAAATAATACAAATAAGATTCCCTGTAAATTGCTGGAGATCTTAAAAAAGGTTCAGAGCAACTCCAGATTAGCAGAAGAATTCTGAATTGTCAATTGCTTCAGCATCAAATGGGTTAATTCCAGTAGGCTAGATCCAGGCAAATTAATTCTGACTGCACTGAGATCAAATGTAGAAGGTTTGGCCCTAGGTAACAACACAGACTGTCTCCTCTTCAGACATAGTCTAGTCTTCCTTAAAATTCTCTTGTTCAAATTCAAAATGTTCAAGGCATTTTGATAAGTGTTCAAGTTAACTGCAGTGTAGGTTTTCTCAGGTGATGACATGAAGTCTGTAAAGCAACAAAATCAAGAGTATTCCTTACATGCCATGCATTGAAACACCATAACTGTGTATTCCAAAATATAAAACTTGCAGCATCAGAAAGAGAGCATGATGCAGTCCTTGATGAAAGAATAACATGTCCCTCACTGATGCTTTAACTACTAAACAATATGAAAAAATCTCTTTTCCAACCATAAACAAATGAGCAAACCATTTTTACCAAAATGCATTATTTCAGATTTAGATTTTAATAACTCCTATAATTTCTGAGTTTTAATTTCTTAGAGGTTTTTACCCTGGTCATTCCATTTGAGCAATCTAACTTAGGTGCTTAGGCTCCCAAAACAATCAATCATCAAAGTTATTTTTCCTGTATATTCACTCTATGGGGAACCTAGACAGCAGAGTTAGATTGTCAGAATCACCATGGCTCACACTAACATCTACTTTTCAAATATGGCAGTAACACAAAATTAGGAACATAAAATCAGCTTCATTAAGTTTTCATCACCTTGGTCCATTCTTATAAGCAGAAAGAAAGAGCTTTTAAAAGGAGTATATTTACTGATGACTTGCACTGAAATCTACAGCAGCTAGAGTGCTAAATGTATAGCCCAAAATACTTAATAGGAAATACTGATGAGAAGAATATGTCTTAAATTCTTCTCTTTTCAGGACTGTGAATGCTCTCTGAACTATTATCTGACTAGATCACTAACATGGGGTGGAGGACAAGACAAACTGGACAGAAAGGGGAAAAAACGCAATTCAATTGTAAACTGTGGCTTTAAGCCTTGATTTTGATGTTGAAACCCAAATTTAGTTCAGGTGATCTTGTATAAAACCTGAATTAGATCATTTTACATACCTTCCATAGTTGATAGACTCATTTAAGCACTTTCAAAAGATAGTTCTCCCTGTTTGTTTTAGGGTTTGGTTTTACAACTAGCTTAGGCTGAACTAGGACAGTGCTCCTGCTGAGAAAAGTGATGCAGGGTTCTGACTGTAGGCTCATTTCCTTCTATCTGCTAACACTAGTTATTGTAATGCTTTGCAAGGCATGGGAACAGTATACCCATTGAATCCAACAGCTTTCAGAAAAAAAACCCAATATTTTTGCAGTGATTTTGAGCAAGCTCAGCTGCTTTTGAATCTATTCCCTAAAACATGTCTCAGAATATAATAGCTTCAGTCCTATTAAAGCTTTTGAACAGACAAATATAAATTAGATTGGTAGCATGATTAACACTATGGCCTTAAGGATACTTTGAAGTTTATTTCTGTATTTCTGAGGTTACTGTTCAATCTTGGATTACCCAGAAGTTTGTATCCAGGCCAAACTTCTGCATCAGGGTTACATAGGAATGGTAGTTTTGGCACTTCTCTTTGTAAATTATTTCTTCATTGCTAACAAACCATTTTTTTCTTTTTTTTTTTTTTTTCCCCTGCATTCCTGAGCAACATCTGGAGAAAATAGGAGTCTGGATGACTTGTAATTTTTTTCTTCCATATGTTTGCCATGCTTGTTTTTTCATAGCACAAGTAAATGCAAACAAAGGAAACAAAAATTTCTATATTGGGTCAGATTCTCAGATACTGTAAATCAACAAAATTGCCAAAAAGAGGCCTTATCTCTTTTTCTTTAAACATATTGCCCTTTCAAATGGAACAGTTTCTTATTACCTGTCCATCAGTTCAATGTTTTGAATGACATATATTTCTGGGAGATAAAATTTAATATATAAACAACATTCCTGAAGAACAACAAAGTAAACAGTACACTACAAAATTGTTTTGTTTTTCAGGAACACTGATTAACTTAAACAAATTAATAGTCCAGATACTGTAATTGCATCTTGAAGTTCTTTCCAGAAGAAGTTTGCAACTCCTCTTTCAGCATCTTGAAACTGTACATACGAGTTTGATAAAGACAAGTTTGAAGACATAGAGAAAGAAGGAGTTTTGAGGTAAAATAGCAGCTGGGATGTCACTTATATTCTTCACCATTAGCATATTCATTTCACCTGCTATCTTGCTTATTTCATTCTGCAGTGTATTCTGAGATACACATACCTTGTCATGTTTTTCTTCTGTACCATAACTTTCATTGTCATTTATCTTTAGTGATGTCTTCCACGTGACAACCTACGTTTTTACTAACATATGCATTTTATTGCTTCTGTCATTACTAAAAAAGACATATGTATTTATATATAATAATTAGTCACCATATCTACCTTGCTTATTAGAACATGCAATAATTCATAACACAGGATTCACAATGCTGTGTTCATGCACACCCTCTGCAATTTATAGATAACTACTCAGAATTTAATGTGAAAATAAAGTCTTCAGGTTCAGTTTCTTTCTGTCCCTTTCAAATTGTAACTGGCGTACTTAACTTTCCATTTGGCTATATCTGCAGCTTTAATTATATTGCTAAAATGATATTCCATCTGTGTTATGTTGTATAGCATCTACCACAGTTTCTTCAACCTTGTAATTCACCATACAGATGTCTAATTCATGATTTTTCCTCTCTAATGAGGTCAGAGTGCCTTGTATAGTCTCAAATAGTACACGAAATGACTTAATTAGATGTACCCTGATATGTGCAGAATTCAGCTGAAGTAGAATTAGAAAGCAATAGGTATTCTCACTTAGAAAAGACTCCCTCTCCTCTCCTCTCCTCTCCTCTCCTCTCCTCTCCTCTCCTCTCCTCTCCTCTCCTCTCCTCTCCTCTCCTCTCCTCTCCTCTCCTCTCCTCTCCTCTCCTCTCCTCTCCTCTCCTCTCCTCTCCTCTCCTCTCCTCTCCTCTCCTCTCCTCTCCTCTCCTCTCCTCTCCTCTCCTCTCCTCTCCTCTCCTCTCCTCTCCTCTCCTCTCCTCTCCTCTCCTCTCCTCTCCTCTCCTCTCCTCTCCTCTCCTCTCCTCTCCTCTCCTCTCCTCTCCTCCCCCTCCCCCTCCCCCTCCCTCTCCCTCTCCCTCTCCCTCTCCCTTCTTTCCCTTTCCCTGACTTGCCCCACCTCACCTCTTTTGCTTTAGTCATATCACCCTTTCAGCTGACACAGTTTCTCATTGCCTGTCCATAATTTCAATATTTTGAGTGACATTTATTTATGGGAGATTAAATTTAATATAAAAACAACATTCCTGGAGAACAGCGAAGTCCACAGCTTTTTGCCCCACTGTCTCTTTTATCTTGTCTGCTTCTGGTTCTAGCTCTATTTCTTTTTATTGTTTTGATATGCACAAGCCTTCTTAAAGGTAAGGCAAATTGTTCTACAAATTATTGGTTTCATCAGTTTTAGCCTCAGGTTCAAAATGTCCGCACAGAGTGTGATGTGCAGATGAGATCAGAAATTGATTTGAATTTAATTTAAACTTCATGACAAGGAGTTAAAGGTGATTTGAATCAAGTTCATCCAGCTAGTTTGTTCTTTTCTATTCTATTAAACTTCTCCAAAAAAGGACTTCAGACTTCAGTTTTATTGGAGGTTATTGTTTTTTGGATTATTTGCATGTGTGCTTATTATGCTCAACCTATTGTTCCAGAATGTTTAGCTATAGATGACCTGTTACTTTTATTCCTTTACAGTTCTGGTGGACTTTATTCTCTGTAATTAAGCCTGGACTTTGTAATTCAATCTTTAGCAAAAATAATAAAAATTGTGTGACGCATTTCAGCTTTCAACAACATTTGGGATGATCTGCACAGTGTAAATAGTACCTGAAAAGATTAAATGAGTATGTTTTCCACCTGATATAATAATGAATATTGCTCTTGAAATGACCTATTTGGTTGCAAGAAATAGCTTAAAGGTTAAAGACAAGATTTTAAGAGAACCATTGCCAATCAATGTGCATCATACCTAAAACTAAGTATATTATTTAAGGTGATTCATTGATAAAGGCTCTGTAAAGGGTAATATACCCTGAAGTGTGGGACTGTACCCAAAATCACAAAGTCAGAAAGCCCAACAGCAAGAAAACCTGACTTGCAGGTTATTTCCCATGGCAAGTAACCTGCTACAGACCTGTGAAAGAATGCCTGCACATTTAATATCTTGCTACCTTGCTCAGCTGTTACAAATCTGTGGTTTTGAAGTTCTGGGATTTCTGGGTACTGCTGTACTTACCAGGTGTTTTTGCTGTCATTTCATGACTCCCTCTTGGAGTTGTCATGTTTATTAGCTGACACTCATCATCTCACACTGCATGTTCTTGAAGCAAGAGAACATAAACAACACTGGAAAGCAATTTCCAATATTATTTTAGACACTCAGCTCTGCTACTTCCAGAGTTCATCCTTTCTAAACTGTTTCCCTAATCTACTCCTCCTGCAAAGACAAATTGCCTGTCTGTTTCTTTTCAAATAACCTTCAGGTTCCAGGGTAAGGAAACCAGTAAACTACTGAAGCAGAAAGACTCTAAGACTGGAAAGATTTTGCAAGTAATGAGACATTGTTTAATTGCAGCTTTGTTATGGTAGATTTTAAACAGTAGACAACACCACTCTGTGTTGTGGTTCTGTCTGCAAATATTTAATATTTGCATAGCAGAAATCTTGGCTGCATAAAAGACTATTTGAACTATACTGCCTGTTAATAAAGCAACTGTAAATGGAAAAGGGTCCTTCAAAGAGTATAAATTCTGGCACTCTTAGTAAGAAAAGAGGAAAGTCTCTTGCATCATTTTTATGAAATACAAAATCTCAACTTCAAACTCCTTGGTTGTATGCTTTTCTTAGTTGACTATGAGATGAGTTATTTATCCATTTCTGATGTGCTGATCATAAAACAGCATTCCCAGTTTTGGATGACTTCCCAGAATTGCATTATACTGAGACAGTTGAACTCATTTTTCATATACTTATCTGGGCCAAAAAAATGGGTTGATGTGCTGGAAAGCAAAAACTTATAAATTGAGGTATTAAGATTGCTGGGTATAATTTTTATTATTATTTCAACAAAAGCCAAGATTGAAAAAGTCAGCATCGTTGATTTTGGATGCAAAATTCATGCATTAATGACATGAAAAAGCCCCTTAGATTATCAGTTGTGTAGCAGCAAAAAAGATGTTCATTCATAGCAGAAAATAAGACTATACATTTTGTCGGGGAGACCTTCCTTATAAAAAGCCTGATATTATGATTATTTGAAAAATAAATTTCTGTTATGATATTTCTTGTACCATTTCAGTAAGATTATTTCAAATGCTTACCCTGTCAAGACTTGTTGTCATAATTTTTTAAAATAGTTTAAATAGTTCAAAAATAGTTAAAACCATCACTTCTCCCTTTTAAATTTTTTTACTTTACCTATTTTTTTTTTCAAACAAGATTTAAACTTTCTGTATGTCCACAACCTTTTTACATGTCATTTTCAAAGGTCAGGCTCAATTAGAAGTGATTTATAACTACTTACTTGTTTTCATCTTCCTCTTTCACCTGTCCTAGCACAATGCAGCACCAAAACAGGCAGTAGCTCTTCCAAAACAGCTCTGGGGATTGCAGCAGAGCAATGCAACGTATTCTCGTAAACATTTCCCCTAACCAGGTTTGAAGATGGACCATGAAGCAGCTTAGAAATGAATGATGCACATCTTCAACTATTGCAGGAGTTTAGAGAAGACCTTTGGGTCAGCTTTAGCTCCAGGTTTAATCTTAGCATCTTCCACTGAGCCAGGTGAGTTTTTCTTTTTTGTTTGGGTTTTTTTAACAAGGAAGTCTATAACTGATCTGTCTTTGGCTTGGTAACTCTATGACAGTGAGAGTTGTATATAGTCTGAAATACTTAGCTTCTGGTAGACTACAGCAACAGTCCCTAAGCACAGTGTAGATTGCAAAAATTGCATTCTGCTAATGCAGCATTGTAAGGGTCCATACTAAAGAGTGAGCGCTTATCATTAACTACGGTACAGTGGTGTACTGGTGTGGGTTGATATCGTCATAGTAGCTGGTATGGTGCTATGTTTTGGATTTGTGATGAAAACAGTTTTGATAACACACTGATGTTTTAGCTACTGATGAGAAGTGCTTACATAGTGTCAAGGCCTCCTCTCTTTTCCACACAGCCCCGCCAGTGAGTAGGCTGGGGGTGCACAAGAAGCTGGAGGGGTCATAGCCAGGACAGCTGACCCCAACTGGCCAGAGGGATATCCCATACCATATGATGTCATGCTCAGCAATAAAATCTGGTGGAAGAAGGGGGAAGGGAGTTGTTCATAGTTACTTTCCAAGTAACTGTTATTCATGATGGAGCCCTGCTTTCCCGGAAATGGTTGAACACCTGCCTGCCGATGGGAAGTAGTGAATGAATTCCTTGTTTTGTTTTGTTAGTGCACACAGCTTTTGCTTTCCCTGTTAAACAGTCTTTATCTCAATCCATGAGTTTTCTTGCTTCTACCCTTCCAATTCCCTCCCCCATGTTGCTGTAGGTGAGTGGTTATACAGGGCATAGCTGCCTACCAGGGTTAAATCACAACAAGTGATGTTTGGAACACCATGATTATTTTTTAAGGAAAAAAAAGCGAGTCTCAAAATAACCTGAAATAAGTTAGGCACAAGCAGGAAATTCCTTCCATGAATCCTTCAGTAATGAGAAAATACATTTTTTTTTTTATATATAAATACTATAAAATCCGAGGAATATGAGAACAAAAAAGTAAGAGAAGTGTTTTGATAGCTGATGTTTATTAAACAGCTGATAAATATTAGGTTAAAAAGGATGATTACTGTACTTCTTTGAATAGGACAAATTTGGACTAGGAGACAATTTTTTTTCAACTAGCCACATTAAAGCAAATTAGTGATATAGCTATGACATTCATACAGTGAATCCTCTTTGAAATGGTTTCTTACTTGACAAAAAGCATCTGAATATTTTCCACTTTCATGCTTCTGGGAGACCTTCACTAGAGAAATCTGCACTGCAGAAATACCACAGAAATTCTTGACGGTCTGTCTAAATTATCTATTTATTAACTAAAGAACTCTTGGCCCACAGTTGTTGACTTCATTGTAGCATAGATTAACTTTTGCTCTTTGTCACCCTGTATCCATTCCTTGTTTATTTTCAGAGTGACGGTAATTAAATTTGGAGTTCTGAAGAGCTCACACTCTCATTCTCTCTTACAATAGACTCAAAGAGTCTATGTAGAAATCCTGACAAAAAAGGAAAGCTTTATGTTATTTCAGTGTTGGTCCTTTAGCTTTCTATGGCTGTCACTGGCCTTGTTGATACGTTCCTGGAACTTGTATCCTGGAAACCCAGACCTGTACTCATTTAACAAAAATGATGGCTCCTGTGTTCCAGAGGTCCACTCCTGTGTAACTGGGAGTACAGGAAAGGGCTATTACCTACTGATAATTTGTCCTAATGTGTGGCTGGGATGTGGCTTCGGCATTCACCAAGATGCAGGAAACACAGAAAATCTGTCTTGTACAGCAGTGTAGACATGGACTCTATTTGCTTGACATGGAATTTGGTGACGAAATAAATGAAAAATTTGTAGTTCGAGGCCTTTATCACCTCAAGGGCAGAGGTATTTACAATACATAACAAGTGACATTTGCCAAATGGTCTCAACCTTGAATCAGAGAAGCAAACTTTCCAAATTATTTCATCATTCTGTTCAGCTTTTAGCTTTTCTTTTGTGTTTACCATCAATAGTGTCAATTGTGATTGTTACTTTATAACACGTAATCTTTCCGGCTTTTGTAGAACACTATTATAGACCACACAGATCACAGCTCTGTTAATGCACAACTCTGCTTTTTAGAGTTTTCCTCACTGAATAGTTGCTACAAACTTCTGCTGTGTTTCAGTAGGACTACTTTATGTGTATTCCACTAAAGGATTCTCTATATTTAGCATATTCTACATGACACTGATCATTTTGTTTTAAGCAAATTGCCTAAAGGATTTAATAAATGAAGGAAAACAAATAAATAGTTTTCAGAAACATATGGCATTGAACAGGAGACACTGATTCTTCATATACAACTTTGTCTTGTGGAGCAAAGTTAGCACAAAAAGTGAAGATGAACCTAACCAGCAATAAAATCTCAGGTGAACAGTGTAGTCTGAAATTGTCCTTTATATTATCCTTTTTTTTTTAAAAAAAAAAAAAAAAAAGGATAAATTATTTTAGAAATAGTAGAATGTTGGTCATAGGAAGTGATTGGAAAAAAGCCATACTAAGTGAAGTTACACCAGCATTTCTACAAAATAAATAAATAGATCTGTATTTGTCCTTCATATTAGGAAAACTGTCTTACCTTTCTGTCCCCAAATGCAGTGTTTTACAGGTCACTTTGATCTCTATCATTCTAGATATAATCAGTTTTCAAGGTGATTTACAGAGATCACAAGTATTTCTGAAATCCTCTTTGCGGTGCAATATGAATTATAGACATGCCCAAGGCCCACCATGCTGGCTATTTCATTCCGGGTAAATAGGTGATGATGTACTTATGTGTATAGAGAGCAGACTTCCAGAAATAGGAACAAAAGGATGAGGACAGTGAGAGCATGGTGATAAATATGAAAGCAGAAAATTAAATGATAGAAGAAAGACTGTCAGACATGGCAAACGAAAAAAAGTATGTTGCAAACCAAATATATGGGTTTTTTAAAAAAAAGTATGTTCCAATTTATGAAAAATAGAAGCAAAAATATTTTCGAATTTTCAACTTTAAACAGTTTCATTATGAATTTTGTAATATGGGGCATATCTATCCAATTCTTTCTCATGTCCCTGACATCCATTATTGTTTTCCAGAGACATTATAGAAACTCTTGTAGCCCATAGCAGAATTGATATAGCTTGTCTCTGTGTCTTTTTTTTCCCCCCTATCTGTGCAATTTTGCATTTTAAAGTTTAGTTCATTTTTTTTGTAATTTTCTGGAGTACCTCTGTGCTCTTTAATGCCATTTTAAAAGGCCAAAATTCTCCTGTACGTCTTTTGTCATAACTGTTAGACCCATACAGAATTCTCAGATACCCGTAGGGCAAAAGATCATACGTTTCTTTTCACCAAATCTATTTCCTATGAAGTCTTTGGTTTCATTTTTTAAGTTTGCATTGTGTTTCTTTCCTAGGGTAAGTTTCTGTTAGAGTAGCTCTTCAGAACGGTGTCTTCCAGATGCTAAATAAAGAGGATCTCCCCTGGGTTTGGGTCCAGAAGGGTTGCTGGGTACCAGGCAAAGCCCAGTCTGTAGGTATGAAGCTTTGTAAGACTTTTTCTTTGTTTTCTGCTGTGGTTGCATATAATGATCCAGTTAGGTGCCTTTCACTTTGGTTGGTGTACCACTATTTTCAGCCATTACCTCTGATACTAAACTGTGTTATTATAATTATGTCTCTTAATGAAATAGGTCTTGTGTATTGATCCTTTCTTTCTTTCCCTGTCAATGATGCACACTAAAACTGGGGAATTTTACTGACTTGGCAACAGAAAACATAACAAAACATCTTATTTCATAAGGAAGAAGTATGAGTGTTCTAATTTTATGTCTTTTATCTGCTTTGGAGATTGTTTCCCTTCCAGTGATTGCCCAGCAAATACGTATTGCTATTTTAATTTTCAATTGCATGCCAAAAGAGCTAGTGTGTCTTTAATGAAACAACGAACAAAAAAAATACAAAGCTCTGTTTGGCAAATACTATGTCATCATAATTCAGTTCTTTAGACATTTCTCAGTGCTGCTCATTAAGTTTATTATCACAAATGAAGTTTATACAATCTCTGTTTTGAACACCGTGTTGACTCACTCATAATAGAGTAAGAAATGTCTGATAGTGATGGAATCCCACAGGAAGCATCTTTTTACTTTCAAAGTAATGCAAATAATATTCTGTGTTGCATTAAATTAGCATGAGGCTGATAAAGGGTAAAACCTATCAGCTGTATCGTTCTCAATTTCTCTGTTCACTGCTAGTGTTACTAGTTGCAGCAACAAATTCAGAATGATAAACCTGATGAAAAAGTCCTTTAATAGAAGCTCTATATCTAAAAATAGTCATGTCATGTCAAAAGACCAAGAAAATGTAAATAATCCAAGAAGTCATTTATGTATTCATCTTGATTAAATGAAATGTTAAATGTGAAAAGACCATCAATCTTTAAAAAATATCTGTTATAAGCCATGTCTATCTTTGGCTGGCTTTTATAGAACTACTTATTTTGGGGTATTTTTGCACAGGTTATATAACTTACTTTTGTGTTGGTTTTGGGGTAGTTTTGTTTTGTTTTAAGATAAGTTGTAGGGGAT
Source organism: Strix uralensis (assembly GCF_047716275.1). Lineage (NCBI taxonomy): Eukaryota > Metazoa > Chordata > Aves > Strigiformes > Strigidae > Strix > Strix uralensis. Next base: position 81,386,925 of record NC_133973.1, read on the forward strand.
GACGTATACTAAAGGACATCCTCAGATGAAACAAATTAATTATATGTATGAAACACAACCAGCAGTTGATGTTGGGAGAAGATAGTGTCTATATCATAACTAAATAAAAGCAGTCACACAGGTATTCTTGACTAATCTTGACTAATCATGAACTAATTTTTCAAGTAGACCTTTTGTTTATAGATTTTATCTTTACTGTCTGCCTGGAATAAAGTACTATGCATTGTTCTTCCCAGTTTTCCCACATGTCTTGGGTAAGAATAAATAAGGTTGTCCTTTCATGGACTAGTGAACTTCCTTTAAACACTGCACCCGCTACACCTTTTAGTGTTTATAAGGTTGGTTCCTGGCCCCTTTCCAACCATTCCCTGTCAAACCCACATCATCTTCCTCACAGTGGAAACAGGAGAACACTTTTCTCAATATTCCAGAACAAGCAGGGGAGCATGAATAAGCCCTCCTTCCTTAAATATACATAAGACACTGTATTTTTATCCCTACAGGCTTTCATAAATGTAAGTTATGTTACTAATTTCACCTATAAGTACAACCACCATCAGAAATCTCCCAGGCATTTCTTTTCACCATCCTCAGTGTTTGCTATATTGAGCACACTTTCCTTAATCTTTGTAAAGAAATAATCTATTTAGGAAGTTTTCTTTTAAACAACGATGCCAGTAAATTGCCTGCAATAGCAAGGGACTGGAATATCCCAGTCTTATATTCCTATCTAATGAGAGAATTGATAACATGATGGGCGAATAAGACACCCATCCTTTATTTATAAAATGGGATTATCAAATAAATCCCTCTTGGCTGTAGTTCCTGTAATGTTTTTGCTTTTAGTGGGTTTTTTTTGTTTTTTTGTTTTTTTAAAAATTCTAGTAATGGTATTTACCGCTCAAAAATATATATTTCAAATATTTTACAAGTTTGTGTTAAAAAAATGCTGAAGTTACAAAACCAAGAACTCAACAAGAAACAAATGGTTAGAATTAAAGCTGCCCGTGGGTCATTATTTAGTCCTCTACATTGAGGTAAATAGTTTAACTGCTGGATCATACAGGGACACTTCTGTTGTTCAGATATTTAAAGTGAAATACAGGAATTTAAAAGCAGAATTTAATGCCTAAATCCCAATCCAAAATCACAGTAAAAATCCCCAAATTCTGTGTTCAGGTAGTACATCTTGAAATTATTTGGAGAAATGTGCTTATGGGCTTGAACATGCATGGCAGGCAGAGGTTTGGTCTTTGCTTCTGAAGTATAACTGTACTGTATGCAGTGACTGTCTGCTATAAAATATGTAACAACCTTAGGGGCAGGACCAAGATACTCAGTGAGAATCAGTTGCTTTCTGGATCTGGATGTTATTCTGTACTCATAAATCTTGCACTCTCCACCATGATTTGACTTCAGCAGTAGAGATGGTAGATGGTGTAGAATAAAACTGAAGTTTGGGAGAAAGAGTAATCTCCTCAAATTTCTTGACTTCTCCAATCTTATAAAGTTCATTGCTATCCCTTAATCCTTCTTTTCTGGTCATATTTTCAGAGAAAATTAATGAGTTAGGCTAGGAAACTCATTTTTATAACGACATTTATGCCTTTTATCCAGCCATTTATCCAGCACTGTGGATAAGCACCTACAAAGTTTTCACTGTGCTTGGCACTTCCTCTCAGCTTTCATAGTCATAATAATATTGTATACCTGCAACAGAAACAAATCTTCCACAGAACTCTGATGACCTGTTGATAATTTATCTTACTCTCACTGTTCTTCAGTGCATGCCCTACACTTTGTTTACTGCTTATTTAAACCTTGTTCTGAAAACAGGATAATTACTTTCCAGTAGAACTTATTTCTGTGGTTGTTTCATTATTAATCTGACAGTTGGGATATTATAATCTCTGTCTCAAAATGAAGAACTAAAAAACACTGACTAAGGGCCAGCACTGTCTGACCCTCCACATGTCAACATGTGGAATATCCACGAATTACCCTAAAGAAGTGCAAGAAGAAATGAAGTTGTGTACCTGCTCCCTTGTACTTTGTATTAATGTCAGTTACTGATTCAGAAAAGCAAAAAATGTATAATCAGATAAAATGGTTAAAATACTGGTTTTGCTACAGGTGGATGAAATTCTGGGATCAAATTTCCCATTGATCTACACAGGTGTTCTCTTTTTTCAGAAACTGGCTCTGGTCATGATCTGGTTTAGCTCATTGATTGCAAGCTTCTTAGACCATAATCCATGCTCTCTTTCATACATAGCTAAGGACAGAGTCAATATATAACAAATGATAATGTTTTATTTACATTCTATGCTTTTAGTTTAAAACTAGAGTTTTAAACAGGGTTCAGAAAATGCATGTGCAGGTGCCAAACAGGTGAAGTTTTCTCACTGGCATCATCACATTTTAACCTTGTTTTAAATAATATAAATGAAAATTAGTTATTGTTGCAAAGCATGAAGGATTGAGCAGTCTAGATTTTAGAATGCATTTATTTTTCTTGCCAATGACTAAAATATATATAACAAGATTTTGTAAAAAACATTTGTAAGTTGAACTGTGTCTCGTTTCAGCACTCCAGGAGCTCAGAAATTTCCACTTCCATTCCAAAAACAAATCATGTGACATGTTAAACCTCTTGACAATTGTCTAATGAAATAATGGAATGAATTAGAGTTGTTTACAAATAGCCCAAGTGGACTATTTCTCACCTAGTTCATCTGGGAATATAAAAATATTCCATCTGCTTCCAAAATTGAGTGAACAGTTTGGCAGAACATATATCTAATTTATCTGATACCAACACTATTTCAAATAAAATCAAATGAAATGTGTCCTTCCTTCCATGTAACTGGCAAGATTTAAAAGTTGTCTTTCTTTTTTATTATTTCATTCTCTTCTGCTCATATAGCCTGACAATCATTGAGTTATTTATCATCCACTTACTACTTCTCAGTTGCTGGAACTAGTCTACTTTTTGTAACAAAATGGAAAAGTATATTAGATTGGTTTAGATTAGATAGATGGCATGCACCTGACTGTGTACAGAATAATTTGGTTGTGGCTTTACCTGATCTAAATGAAGTGAATGCTTTCCTTGATCAATCAGACTGAATAATAACGAAGCCCTTCACAGTGACTAAAATCAGTTTTCCCAAGATAGCACCATGTGATTTCATCTTCCAAACGTGACTAACAAAATGCTCCACTGCTCTTACACCTGACAACTTTATTTTCACATGTTCAATTTAGTGAAGCTCAAAAGGCATTCTGAAAGTTGTCTGTCTCATAAAATGTTAACTAGGTCTGTCTTCAGGAAAATTGTTCCAATATAATGTTCTGAAATAATGGAAAATAAAATAGACAAAGAAAACACAGTGATTTGTATAAACAGTCATATTCACTAGAGTTGTTTATAAGCACACATGCTACAAGAAATTTTACTTTACACTTAATTTAAATAGATGATTGCTGTTGTAAATGAGGAATAACTGTTTTACAGTATTGACCTAATGCTAAGCCTGGTCTTAAATTGTTCTGAAGTTAAGTACAGTTTACTTTGGTGTTTACCTTAAATTATATTCCGACAAAACATTAAATAAAATCACTTATTCTAGTAAGAAAGGTTTCAAGGAAAGAAGGTTTACCAGGTGCCAGTCCAAGCCTTGTTAAAATGCGTGTATGAAAAGAAGTAAAACCATAATATAAAATAAACCTTTCCCAAAAATGCACTTAAAAGAATTTATAAATATTAAAAATTAATGGGCATATGCTAGGAATAGGTACCAGGCACTACCCCTCTGTATTTCATAGACAGTTCTAGATGATGTAAGCAGAAATTGTTATAGCTAAAATCATTATGATGATTACATCACTCATTTAAGTAATTAGCTATTGAATATTTATTAACATTTTCACTAAATAACTTATTTCCCCTTCCTGTTTTTTCTCCTTTCAATCTTCTCCTGATGAACACCTTTCTTTTTCATGGTGTAGTGTTACAAACAGTAGCACTTACAGCAATACCATCAGTTCTAATACTTAAAATAATAGCATCGCTTCAATGAGCAGCTGAAAAGACCCAGTGGTACCAGGCTGGTATATCAAGAAGATGCTGTAACTTTTACAGAAACTGTTCTCTTCTAAAGTGGCTGTTGTTAACTTGTCTGATATTAAATTCTATCATCAATCATTCCTACTAACCATGCAGCACTTCTTCATATTCTAAGGCCTTTAGAAACCTCCTGCAAGTTCAGTCATTTCTTTAACAGGGCTTCATTCAAAATGTGGAGAGAATCATTCCCTTTCCATCTCTTCTATCGAGATGACCTACGCCTACTACATTGGTGACATGCCCAGTGTTTAAAAGCACACTGAGTGCAAATGTCATATCCAAAAGACAAAGTTGTTCGTGAAAACGCAATATAGGGTCCTAATTCAAAGCTCATTGAAGCACTGTAATCCCTGGAGAAACAAATTTAAAAAGTACTGATTTCAGTGACCATGGAGAAAGCCATGCAATGCAGAAAAAGTGTTCATTACAGTACTGCTGTATACAACATTAAGGTACATCCATTGCAATGAATGCAAGTAATGGACAATGGAAACACATAACAATGTACTTAGCAGTGAGAACAGTTCTCACAGTGTAAGTGAGGTTGAGGGAGCAGTTTGACAAAGAAGGTCATATAACAAATGATTATCAGCTTGCTCTTGCAACACAGAGGGTTATTTAATAGAAAGCGCATAGTGGATTGTGTCAGGAGGAAGGTTCTCTACTGTTAATAGAAAGAAACAAAATGAGAGATAGCAGAGAAAGTGGAACTATAGAGTGCTTTAAAGAGAGTGAATATGAAATGAAATTAGGGGAGTCAGTGACCAGATTGCAGACAGGTAGAAAACAAATTCTGAATGACAAAACAGAAGATAATTTTAGTGGAGCATGTCAGACCTCAAAAGAGAGACATTGATGAAAAGATCACAATTGTTAAAACAGAAAATAACTGTAGCATCATTGAGAGTCTTAGTTGTGATGCTTTTTCCTCCCCCAGGTTTTGAAGGAACTCTAAAAGAAAATTGTATCACATTCTAGTAAGAGACTGATATGAAGAATCATAAATGAAAGAAGTTAAAGATAACACTAAGTTCTTGAGTCTGGGAGTAAAATATTAAATTAAGGATTTAAAAGTTCTCTATAAGGCCTGACATTTAAGACTGGAGGTTTTCTTAAGTAGCTAATTTCCCTATGCAATCTACATGAGGACCTCAGATCCCACACGTTGTATGGGGAACTGCCTGGTAGGAATAATGAGGGTGGAGAAATATCAGAAATCCTAGTGTCCTGTAGGGCTGTAAGTGTATGTGTGTTTGTGTGTATGTTTTTATCTCTTCATGAGCCACAGATGATAGGTGCATTTTGGGCACCACCTGTCTAAACCGCCTGTGGTGATGGCAGACCGGTTCACTCTTACGTGACAGTGAAGTGGTTAGAATGATTGATCAGTGAAGGATCCCTACCTCTACAAGCCAAGAGGGTTCAATTTCATATCTTTTAAGATCTGGGAGTGTCCTCATCACAGTAATTTTCAAGCTACAGCCACTTCTAAGATGTGGATACTGTGCATTTCTTGATCTGAAGTGGTGCAAGCAGTTGCTGCTAGAGCAAGTGGAATCAAGACTGAAAACAAATGTTGAGTTTTTACTGCATAAATTTCCAGCAGGATGGACAGATTGATCTGCCTCACTGCATGATTAGCTGAAATGCAAGAGGCAGTGGGAATGTACAGTTACAGACATGGTGGGAGGTTGATGCTCTCAGCATAGCACTGTCCTGCATGGGCTTGAAGCACTCAGGAAGCCTCACTGACAGTGGGAACAGGAAGAGATCTCATCACATGTTTATAATGTTTTTTATCATGTTGAACAAGTAGGGAAAGGAAAAGAGAAAAGAAGAAATTAAGTAAATAGTAAACCAGAAATAAAAAAACAAAACACATGCCAGAAGTTGGTGTATTTTGAACAACATATTTAACAAAAATATTTTGTGTTATGCTTTATTGAAGAGTAACAGAACTACATGAGGGAACACATGTGGGATGGGTGGGTAGTTACCAGGAACAACTGGTATGGCTGCAAATAGAGGTGAGCATAAATGATAGTGTCACACAGCTTGAAATTTTTCAAGTAAGGAAGCCTTACAGAGAAAAAGGAACAAAAAACCCCTAGAGGTTTTTATGTTTGTGCATCAGAAATTGAAGAATATCTGCAGAAATACTTAACTTGCTGTATTCTGATAGGTGAATAAAAGACAGAGACTAGAGGCTTCCTTTTGCAGTGTAACAGAGACACCCAGAACCAGAGTGTAGGGAAATCTATGAATATGAAGATATGCAAGTATGTGGCAGTATCTGTACCAGACACATGAACTCTTACTACCTCAGACTTTTGTGCTTCATTATTACTTGAAAAACAATTTTATTTGATTTACTGTGCTTGATTTGTGTCTTCTGTTAAAGAATAAAATCACATAGTGTTCATTTTGCATATTATATTGATAGCATTTTTTTAAATCTCAAAGAAGTAAAGGTTTACTTGTAACAACAAAGGTGTTGAGCTATAGTTTTTCCACATAAGATGGACATCATATGACTGGCTAGAGGCCATATAGTTTTTATGAAGCAGGTGGATGCACATCATTTGAATATATGACATATTGGAAGTCATATAATAAAAAGATTTTTCAGATGTTATATGAAAGGGCAGCTGTCCTGGAAATCCTCAGTATGATACCTGTTTAGTTTTGATGGAAGACTTAGTGTATACCCTGTCTAATAAGCCTTTTACTTTATAATTTTTATAATTTTCCACTTGCTTTTAACTTCTGGCTTTATACTCAGAATGCAGATTTTCCTTCTGAATGACACTTGAAAGAGAAAAAATTTAAAACAAAAAAGGAAGAAAAGCAAACAAACACTACATACCTTCATTGCTTGCCAATACCACATTTCATTTTACGTTTCATTTTTTCAGGATCTCATAAAGACAGATATGTATCAGCGGAAAAATATAGTTTTTAACATTGAAACTCAATGATGCAGGTAATAGAGATTCAGAATCTCTTTGCAAAATGTACACTGTCCTCATTGTCAGACCCAGATGTTTGCAAAACCAGAAAACTGTATTATAAAACAAACAAACAAACAAACAAACAAGCAAACAAGCAAACAAACAAACAGCTTGAAGGAAAAGTCTCATTAGCTAGATTTATTAGCAAGATCTTTAATATGCCATATGGCAGGTTGGCTCTTCCAAGAAGCACAGAACTGTGGATGAATGTACTGAAGAGTGCTGACCAGCACTAGTGGAAAAATTGATGCCACCCAGCAGAAAAAAGCGCTTTCAGCAGTATTTTTCACTAGTGCCACTTGTGATGCATTTCCAGGTAGTCCATTTTGACCCAGTATGCTTTCAATCAAACCAGTGATGTCCATTTACCCTGTTGTTTAGAGGAATCTCTAGACATCTTTGTTACAAGAAATGGAAGGCATTTATAAGATTCATCATGTTATCTTGCACAGCTTGCTTGTATCAGAATACTCCATGCAGGAAATCCAAACAAAAGGATTTACAAAGGTTTTGAAAGCCATTATTCAAGTAAATGGAAAATAGGCAAAGCACATGTTGTTTAAAGTGTTGGGCAGCTCGACACAAATTTTTATTTCACCTGAAAATAAATTTAGTTGTTTTTTGCTTATCATCCAGGGATAAATGCTTTTATTTCTGAGATTTATGGGAGAGTTTTGTGCTTCTCTTTCATTAGGGAACTATAGGATTTTATACCTGTTTTTTACAGGAGTTTGGAATATGAACTGTAATACACATGCTAAATTATTCCTCAAAAATCTTGAATATAGTCTTACCCTCTCTCTACAAACTGTTAGACCTTATTTTGTATTATTTAAAAGCCTTTTTTATTACAACATTTTCTCTCAGTGCCATGTTACTTGACATCTTGCAACATTAGCCAGTCAGTGAAGATACAGAAGGAAAATACTTAAAAGGACATGCTCATTAAGAGGTTTATCCTGCCTGTGAAAGCAGCAGAAAAAGGAAAATGGAGTTTTAACTCCCTTCTCTGACAGTGTAAAAATGTAAATAAAAGTTACTCTTGCCTATAAAATGTCATTAGCTTTAAACTCAAGGAAATAATTATTTTAATCAAATGCACTATCAACCAATGGAATTTATTGTCCATAATACCACCAAGGCAAAATCTTAACAAAATCCAGAGTGGGACGTTTATATGAACAATACTCCTTCTCTTCTCTTCTCTTCTCTTCTCTTCTCTTCTCTTCTCTTCTCTTCTCTTCTCTTCTCTTCTCTTCTCTTCTCTTCTCTTCTCTTCTCTTCTCTTCTCTTCTCTTCTCTTCTCTTCTCATTTCTGTTATTTTCTTCCTCTTTCTCCTTCTTCCTTTCCTACCTTTCTTTTATTTTCCTTTCTTCTAATTCCTTCTTTTTTCTTTTTTTTCCTTCCTTTTTTCCTCCCTTCACTCCTCCCTTCCTTCACTCCATCCCTCCCTTTCCCTCTTTCTGCCTCTACCCCACCCTTTCTCTCAGTGTTCCTCTCTCTCTTTCTCGCCTTCCCACCCTTTCTTCTGCCCCTGCCCCCACCCCTCTTTTATTTGTTAACAGGCGTTAATACATATTGTAAAGAAAATTTCCCTGGAGATATGGTAACTTTTATGGTAAGAAAGAAAACACATTGTCAAGTGTACTTTTTGGCAGAGATGTTTCTCTAAATTTAGACTTGAAACAAGCTGTTTCAAAAAAATCTATACCTGACTAGGTATCATTAAATTCACATCATGTTTGTTATCCAAGCTGATCTTGACTGTTTTCAGAGAAAAAATCTGGAGATAAAACACAAGCTAATGCAAATAAATACAAGGCTCCCTTTGCTCACTTCTACTCTGTCATGGTTAAACAATTGTTCGATATAGTCAAAACTTCCTGCCATTAACTTTTATATTCTTTTTTAAAAGAGCTTCTCCATCAATAAAGATAATAATAGTTGACAGAAATATGTCCCACAGAAATAAATATTTTATTTACCCTTTGAGCATTATTAGAGGATATTTGTACAGCAGTATTTTCAGGAAAACAGTTGTGTTTACAAGTTGGCAAGCCATTAGCTCTTCTTCCTCTGAAGCAACTAAACTAGAAATCACTTGAAGATATTACAGCAGTCTTGGATTGTTTATTGTCATTTAGTCCTCCTTACTGTTCATTTCTAAATCCAAGAAAACAGATTTCCTCGACTCAATATTTTAGAAAAGTTTAACTTTCATATCTTCAGTGATATATGTGAATTGCAAATATTAATAATCTTGTCACAGAAGCACTTAGAGTTGTAGCATATTTACATGCCTCTTTCATAGGAATTGATATTTCCCTAGAAGCAATACTGTTGGAATTTATGAGCTAGTGAATGAAGAAAAATACCCAGAAAATTAGTGGTGACATAGACTTACTGTTAGTTTCGCCACTGGCAACTGGTGTTTTCAGTACTGGCAACAGGCTCATTAGCCTTTGTATAAGGCATCTGTGGTACTGAGTCATATCCTGAGAGAGTGTTGCTCCGTAGTGTTGCCTTCAAGCAAAACTTTACCAACAAAAACATTTTCTTATTGCTGTTTTGTTGTTGTTGGTGGTGGTTGTGGCAGATTGGTACTTTTTATATTGCATTTTTGGAGATGTCCAGATATTCAGATTGTTAGACAATCTGACTTGTCAGATTTAAATACCATCTGAAACAAACAAGGAACTCATCAATCCTTTGGCAATGGACTGTTAATGTAATATTTAATCCATTAGTCATTATGGCTTTGTTCATTACTTTCATTAGGAAAGATCTAAAATGTATCAACCTTTCTTTTTAGGTCCAGACTATCTCCATTAATACCTCTTGGAAATGACTTTGTTGTTTTTGAAGTCTACAGCTAGTAGCAGAAAGTTGGATTTATCTGTGCTCCTGTCAAACTGAGTTTGTAGCAATGTTAATTGTTAGTTGAAAGGCCAGGTTATGATACTTTCTGCTCTCTAAGAAATTTTTTCTTTACCTGGTCTAATCATGGCCCTATGAATATAACCGATACAAAGTCCTATTGCCAGTTCATTCCTGCCGTGGGGCTGATAGAGATGCAATGTTGGTTGGTTGAAATCAACACACTGGAGAAATATCTGTATTGATACATGCAGTTAAGCCTATGATTTTTATTTAGTCTCTGGACCTTGGAAAGGCATAAATTTTTTTAATCTGTGTATTTAACATCAATTTAATTTCCTTACATAATAATAATCAACCTTCTAATAAAGATTTTCATAACCATAACTGTATTTAGAATTCCTTTAGTTGAAGGAAAGAGTTGATTAAGGCAATGTTACTTCTCTCACTCCTGCTGGACACCTGAAGTTAGGATGAGTCTTGTTGTTTGCTATTTAAAAGCTTAATTACCTTATGTAATTTAGTCATCTAAGATCTTTACAGAGAGCTGAGGAAGACATACATCTCCAGAAGGCAATTAATTTTTTCTATCATAGAAGCTTATATTAAAATATGTACTGCAAATGTCTCACAGATGACTAAGAGAGTGTCTGGCCAGGCTTGGACCAAACACTTTTCTTTTAGAAGACTGAGCTTATGTGAGATGACTTCTATCTCTTCTGCCTACAAACTCAATTTATTTTACATTCCCAGCAAGGTCTTTGACTAGGTATTCATTCAAAGATTTCAAAATACAAGATTTATATTGTGTTAGTTTTCTGTGAACTGTGAATTCCTTTGAGCATACATGTATCTCAAAGAAAAAGGCCCGAACCACCTTTTTTGATATTTGGTGGAAAAGAATTATGACTTCTCCTTTTAGAATTGATTTCTCAAATTTTTTGTTTAATAGTTTAACATTTTTGTCCAGTGAGTGGTACAGGTCTTCCAAGATACTAATAAATTTCAATACGCTACTTAGTTTTTTAATGAAAACCTCATAGAATTTAGTCAGGTTTTTTTCTTGCTGAGGTTTTTTTGACAAAACAGATGACAAAGGCTTGAATCTCTACACTAGAAGTTCCCTGCAAGGGAAGCAGGGACTATTGTCACTTCTAGAATCAGTGACAAAATATGTAATTTGATCTCAAATGATCCTATTTGTTTTGTATAGTCCCAGGGAAGAAGTGCTGTTGAGAATAAATCATTATTTTCTATATGCAGGAACTTATATCTGTCAGCACTTGCTGAAGTGCATCAGGTGAGTCCTTACGGTTACAGTAAAATACTGGTATCTGTCTGCTTTGTGTCTAACATTTAGCAACTGTAGAAAACACGTTAGAAGAATGTCTAGATCTATCTCACCTCTTCTGGTATAGTCTTAGGGATTTGTTTATGAATGTGGCATGTTGCAGTTCATAGAAGTCTCCTACTGTGTGGAGTTGGAGATACATAGACTTACTTTGATTCATGGCCATTTCTGGGGTTTTTTTATGATGAAGATTAGCCAGAATAATTAAAACTTCTTACACAATCCCCCCGACCCATCATTTTTGAGCTTATCAGCATAGAATGAGGCATTTCTTAATAATACAGGCTGAGATTTTATTTTTTTCCCTCTTGGAACTCAAAATTGACAGTCGTCTTAACTTCACGGTTAGCTAAGGTATTAGTCCCTCTTTGAGAAAAAGAAAAAACAGGAAAAACCTATAATTTAAACTGACATTTCTTATTTGTGACTATGGATCTTTTCACTCATATATTTTTCAGGTGTCCTGGCGGTAACTTACATGCCTGTCATAGTTTGAGCCCAGAGGGCAACTGAGCACCATACAGCTGCTCGCTCACTCTTTCTCCCTCAGGGATGGGGAGGAGAAATTAAAACAAAAGGCTCAGGGATCAAACCAAGGAGAGGAGGGATGGCTAGTTCATTATGGTCAGCGGCAAAAGACAGACTCCTTAGGGGAAGAAAAAGAACATCAATTTAGTTTAAACACCACCACCACCACTTAATTTACCAATCAAACAGAGTAGGGCAGTGAGAAATACAACCACATTTTAAAAACACCTTCCCCCCACCCTTCCCTTCTTCCCAGGCTCAGCTTTGCTCCCAATTTCTCTACCTCTTCCTCCCCAAGTGACGCAGGGAGGCAAGGGATGGGGGGTTGAGGTCAGTTCATCACCCGTTGTCTCTGTCATTCCTTCCTCCTCAGGGGGAGGATTCCTCACACTTTGCCTGCTGAAGCATGGGATCTGTCTCATGGGAGACAGTCCTCCATGAATTCTCCTACCTGAATGCTTCCCACGGGCTGCAGGTCTTTATGAACTGCTCCAGCAGGGGCTCCCCTCAGAGTCCTGGCCTTCTTTGGGCGCAGCCACCTGCTCTAACACCCCTCCACAGGCTGCAGGTGGGCATCTGCTCCACTGGTGACCAAAATGGGCTGCAGGGGGACAGCCTGACCTCTCAACACAGGCTGCAGAGGAGTCTCTGTTCCAGTTCACCTTCCCGCCTCCTGCTATTTCTTCCACTGACCTCGGTGTTTGCATAGGTATCTCCCTCACAACTCCTTCCATTTTCCCCTTCTTAAATATGTTATCACAGAGGTATAGGCACTGTCACTAACTGACTTGGCCTTGGCCAGAGGCAGGTCTGACTTGGAGCCAGGCGAGTGAGAAACTTCTCACAGGAGCCACTGCTGTAGCCCTCTCTCCCCACTATCAAAACCCCACCGCACACAAATACAACACAATGCCTTTGACAGTTTGTATGCGCTGCTGATAGAACAGACAGAAGGTTCACAGTGAACTGGGCTGCACCTCATACATTGGAGGAAGTCAGGATTTAATAATATCCAGAAAGTTTTAAAATAGTATGATCTAGTGCATCTAAACCTGGAAGCCAGAAACTTGATCCTGTTGCTGTAAGTTATTTTTATTTTCAAATGAAGTAGTGCATAAAGGTTGTTTAGGGGTTTTTAATATTTTTTTTATTTTTCAAAAAACTTAAAGTTGTAGCCAGGAGTTGGGGAATATGTTGATATTCTAAAATGGGTACTCATTCACAATGTCCTAACATAAATGTAAATTAACATGCAAAGGTAGAGAGAAATCTTAGCATACCTTTAAAGTTTTAATTAAAACATGAAACATAAAACAGATCAGGAAGTATGGTACAAATCCTGAGTACTGACTACACTCATGCAGTGTTAAGGATTAAATATGATCTCCACCAGAGAGGCACAAATAATACATTTTCAATCTTTCCATGGGAGGAACCACCAAGTATTACATACTTATGTCTAAAGACTTAATCAGTTAAGTAAAATCCCAGATCTCCCGCATAACATTTTAGTAACTTCATACTTCCTGAAATTCATAGATCTTTATACAAGGTGTTGAAAGTTATTGGTACAACCATTTGCAATCTGTGGAAAAAAATCTGCTATAACATTCTGTGTGGACTCCTGGATGCTTGATTGGAGTAATTTCCTAAATAAGCCTTTTCATCATCTAAACCTGGGCCACGTACCTGTATGGCATCAAGGAGTGAACCTCTGATAGATTCTTCTCTTGGAGGACATAAGATGGAGTCTTTTAGAAATTTTTATCTATTAGAGGTTCTCTGCACAAGAAACTGGCCATTGCTTACACTGCACTATGGATTTTCTATTTTGAGTTGTTTGATTCTTGCTATGAAAGAGAGAATATAAGATCTCAATATACTTACTATGTGATAACGTGTCGGGCAACATTTAGATGGGATATTTGAATTTGGCAAATTCAATTTCATTCAGAGACTCACTCTTTCAAAGCTTTTTGAATAAATGAGATACAGTCTGAAGGGTTGAGAAATAAAGGGCAGAGCTAGGTCTGCAAGCAAGAGTTTTGTTTTTAACCTCACAATTCGAGAGACACTCCATATACATACATCATATAGCAAAGATATGATTTGGTGAAATGTCAGTGTCAGGCTTTGATGTAAAGCTATTTCAATACAATGCACCGTAGATCACAAATCCTCAAGGACATTTTATTTAAACCAGCTAGCAATGTTTGAGAAATGATAATTACTAACCTTCATGAAATGTAGATTTAATTTTGCCTTAACATTTGATAGCTTTATGGGTCTTTTCTACAAGCCATTTTTGTGTTTCTGAAATGTGTCAGAGTGACAGTGCAAGAATCTAATGTCTTTTATCCAGACACTGAACAAACAACACCCACAGAAGCACTGCAGGCTTCCTGACATTACCCTGTCAAAGCATCATCTTGAGCTCCATTTTGGAAGAATCGGTGATAGAGGTTGGCGCAGTTCAACTTCTGCTTGTTCAAACCTCAGCCTCTTTGCTGAAACTGACAATCAAATGTACTAGTCACAACATGCCTAAAAACTGCAGTGTTCTTCAGTATAGCCCAGCAAAAAGCTAGCAAATAAAGCAAATACTGTTGCTGCTAATTTACCTAAAATTGTACAACCAGTCTAAAACTGAAACATTATCAGTTCCTTGACTTATCCAGCTTCTGTGATAATGGGGCTAAATTCACTGGAAAACGCTGGCATGTCACAGAAGTAACGTGTCCTTCTGGATGGTAGGGTCTCTGACAAGATACGTCTTATGACTCTAATAAATGAAAGTAGAGGGAGAGTGGAAAAAAATACTGTGATGGAGAAGATAGTGTATATAGAGAAATGCCAAACATTATTGCCTACAAAGACATGTATGATGGATATATGGAGAGTGTAACCTATCTAGCCACTAGTAATGGATGAATAAATGTTATTTTCCTTCTGAGACCGAGAAGTGTCTGAAGTCATTGGAATTCCTCAGCCTTACTTGATCTCGAGGGTTTGATACCTATTTAATGATGGGGTTTTTTAGCACTTATGAGTAATAAAATATCTTATGACAGTTATTGTAGGAGAATCAGAAATTGCAAAATAGATGCTGTATCATGGAGTGAAAAGCAGTTGTGAACACAGGACTGAGAGGCACCTCTTGATTCACGAAATGAAGTAACCCACTGTCTCAGGCAATACAAATCACATAATTACGTTCTAAATATATCCAGGCCTATCTGAAAAGCACAAAATTTGGGTTTTGTTATTTTTCCCACTTGCCTCATCAGGAAATCTCATGAAGAAATTCACAGTTTTATGAATTTAACGGATTCTTCTAATTTCTGGTCTGAACTCTGTTAAAATTGCCAACAGATATCAAATGAAAAGTATGTGTCTGGAAGCAAAGGCTGAATTTTGCATACCAGAAATAATATCTTGTACCTGACGTCTTTATTGGCTTTCCCTCATATTAATAATTTTCTAAGCATAAATTTTTGAAGTAGGCTCTACAGACCAGAATAACATTGGGATTACCCTTCAGTAGGCCATGAACAAACCTACAAAGAAACAGATCTGTTCTGCAAATCAACAGTCAGATTAGAAATTGAATGCCATAATTGACAAATATATAGAATACTAAATAAAATTAGCATGCAAAAAGAGCAATAGGGTATAATGTGAGACAACAAAATGATTATGCTGTTGTGGAGTTGAACTATATCTATACTAGTCAGTGGTTATGCATCTGTGCTTTTATCTGTATTGCCAGAGAACTAGACAGAGTTTATAGTTACGCAGGGATTTAGAAAACATTTAGGGTAACATTGTCTTGTATGTTAATTACTACTTTGGCCCAGTGTGGTTTAAGTTTAACTGTGAAAAATAAGAACACTGGATATTGATGACATTGGATCTTTTTCAGAGTCAAATTATGTTCTTTGAAACCAGATCTTTTAGTGCACAGATAACCAGTGTTTCTCACTGGTGATTATTACATGGACACCTGATAGAGATAGCTATGAAGTATGCTTATTTCTTTATACATCAAAACATGAAAGTAAATATTTATGTTCTTTTCCTTTCCTGAATGTTCAGTCAGTTATATGTTGCCTTTTTTGTTTAATACAGAAATATGCTCTTCCAAAATCCTCTTATGACTTAAAGGAAAAGAAACCACATCTGTTAAAAAAAAAAAAAAAAAAAAAAAAAAGAACGTGCTGGTGATCCTTAGCTGATGTCTGTGATGTCTGTTTATTCATAGATGCATGTTTATATATATTAATGTAAGATACCACACACTTTTCCTTTTATTATTTCTGCCAAAATTGGTACTTGGCTGAAGTTTCAGCACTCAGAATTCTGATTCCCATTAGCTGAGAGTTTCCACTAGGACCAGGGAAGCTATTACTGGTCTTGGCTCTTCTGTCCTGGAGATTGCTGTCTTTTCAGCAATTATAGGAATGTTTGTTGTTGCCACAGCAATTCAGACCCTAATGTGTTTCTGTAAATTGCTGTGGCATGTCAGGAGCAGACACGACATTTTCTGGGGGGACAATAACACCTTTCAGAGTTGCATAACAAAAAAGCTGCTCCACCATCAGAGCTCGCAGACAGTGAGGTTAACTCAGTCTGAAATCTTACCATCTTCTCTCTGGACTGTGTCAGTATTTTATCTGGGAAAAATTACATTTAAAATGTATAAACCACTTAGGGAACAGGAATGAAATTTATCAGGACTTACATCACAGATTTCTAACTATTGGACTAATGTCATGTTCTCCCTCTTTTTTTTTTTTTTTTTTTTGTCTTGTTTTAGTTTTGATTTTATCGAGTTACAATCAGTAAATTTGGCTTCAAGATTTTGTATTAAATTAACAGAAAACTGAAAAGAAAATCTCAGTAGGCACAAGAAAATTTCATCTCCATTTCCTTGGTAAGCCACAGAATTTGACATGGTCTATTTTCTTCATTGTTACATTATCTAAATTTGAAACATGAATGATCATTGCTCAAATTATCAAGTATGTTGATGGAATTATAAACTCTTAAACAATATGATCGAAAATTCCAGTAGTTTTCCAGAAACATAGAAGTAGATGGCTTTTGTGTTATTTACAGCTTTGTCACAAATCACAGAATCACAGAATCATTCAGGTTGGAAAAGACCCTTGGGATCATCGAGTCCAACCATCAGCCCTACTCTACAAAGTTCTCCCCTACACCATATCCCCCAACATCTCATCTAAACGACCCTTAAACACATCCAGGGATGGGGACTCCACCACCTCCCTGGGCAGCCTCTTCCACTGTCTGACCACTCTTTCTGTGAAAATTTTTTTCCTAATGTCCAGTCTAAACCTCCCCTGTTGCAGTTTAAAACCATTCCCTCTTGGTCTATCGCTAATTACCTGTGAGAAGAGACCAGCACCAACCTCTCTACAATGTCCTTTCAGGTAGTTGTAGAGAGTGATGAGGTCTCCCCTTAGCCTTCTCCTCCTCAAACTAAACAGTCCCAGCTCCTTCAATCGCTCCTCATAAGATTTATTCTCCAGTCCCTTCACTCTTCACCAGCTTCATTGCCCTCCTCTGCACTCGCTCCAGCAGCTCGATATCTCTCTCGCATTGAGGTGCCCAAAACCTTATACAACTTTGTTACTGGAGGAGCCTTGTTTTCACACTCAAATTTTCTCAAAAATGGAAAAGATTTTTTAGAGTTAAACCAAAATTTGCTCAATACATTATGTTTATTTTCCAAACTTTTATTATCTTTATTTTAAATTTAAAATCTGGAGTGAAAATAGAATAATCTGGAATTCTTTCTCTTGCTCTTTATTGATAGGGTTGTCAGCCTTTGTACGTCCTGCTATCATGCATGTGCTGTCTGAAAAGCCTGATTCTTAATGAAGTAAATCCCTGGGATTAGATGTGTTTTATCTCTGTATGTGTGGCATCCATCATTGCTGGAAGGAGAAAAAGATGTCTAAGAAAAACATATCAGAAAGCATTTATGTGTGTAAACTGAACTGTGATTTGTACAACAAAAGCTGTCATATATGAGGTTTCATGAGCAAAAGATATGAAGATGGTCTCTCAGATGCAAAACTAGCAGAGGATACTTAGGAAACTGCTGTGAGGAGGAAATTTAGTGGTGAGATAGGAGGAAATTATTTTAGCGCTCATGTTGTTTATAGCAATATTAATCCTGGGAGAAACAGATTCCAAGCAAAAAGGTCCAGATTAAATTTATAGTACTCTTCATTAAACTCTTTCATGGTTTGAGCTCAGAGAGAAACTGAGCACCATGCAGCCACCCACTCCCCCCTTCCCACCCACCAACGCTGGGAAGGGAAAAAGAAAACAAAAGTCTCAGGAATCGAGATAAGGACAGAGAGGGATGATTCATCCATTACGGTCACAGGCAAAAGACAGACTCCTTAGGTGAAGAATAAAAGAACATAAATTTAATACAGAAACTAACAATGATAACAACAGACAGAGCAGGACAGTGAGAAGCACTACCTCATCTTGAAAACACCTTCACCCCACCCCTCCCTTCTTCCTGGGATCAGCTTTATTTCCAATATCTCTACCTTTTTTCCTCCCAGAGGTGTAGGGGGCAGGGAATTGGGGGTGCAGTCAGTCCTGCCACTTCTTCCACCTTGGGGTGGGGGGGTGAGTTCTTGCATTCTTCCCCTGCTCCATCACGGTTTCTTCTCTCACAGGACACAGTCTTCCACAAACTCTCTCCAACATAAGTCACTCCCAAGGGCTGCAGTGTTTCCCTAGCTGCTTTGGCGTGGGTCACCCCCGTGTGCTGTGATCCTCCCAGCACCAAACTACAACAGTGGGGGCTTCTTCCTTCCATAGAGTCCCGACCTCCTTTGGGCACAGTCACTTGCTCCAGTGTGGGGTCTTCTGTAGGCTGCAGGTCATCATCTGCTCCAAGGTAGACCTCCATGGGTGGCAGGAGGGGCGGCCCTGCCATCTCACCAAGCTGCAAGTGGGGGTCTGCATCGGTGCACTTTCCCCCCTTCTCCTCCTTTCTTTCACTGTCCTCGGTGTTCACACAGATGTTCTCCTTGCAACTCCTCCTCATAACTCCAGCTTCTCCTCTCAGATTCCCCTTCTTAAATATGTTATTGCAGAGGCACAGCCACAGTCACTAATTGGCTCAGCCTCGGTGCAAAGGCAGGTCCAACTTGGAGACAGGGGAGCTTTGAGAATCTTCTCACAGGGGGTCACCACTGTAGCCCCCTGCCCTGCTACCAAAGAACCCCTGCCACTCACTCAAACCCAGGACATACTCATAGGCAAGTGTGGCTAAAAACCCACCCAGGAGAATGGAAAACTTATTTGCACTTTCTGTGTGCCCAGTGAACAACCTTTTCCTGCTAGAGAGCAATAAGTTACATAAAAGAGTTTACTTAAGCAGGATTTTAATGAGGTCAAGGTAGAAATGCAGCTCAAATAACCTATCAGTTCAGCAAATCTCAGAAATATTTGAAAGATAAAGTTACTGTTCTTCAAAGTACACTTGCGAAGTCATGTGTGGTGGCTAAGGAAGGTAGTCAGTACTCTCAATCTGTCTTCACAGTTTATTAACCAGCTTGGTGCTCCAACTATTCCTCTTAGCAAAGTCCATCCATGAAACAAAGAGGTCCAATTGTTGCTGCTGAAAGAGGTGGTCTACAGGGCTCTCCTACTGTTCTCAGCTTCATCAGTGCTCATCTACCCACTGAGCAGAGAGCTCACATGGGTGGTAAAATTCTGAACTGCTCATGCCCTCTTTTGCTAGCATGATCAGTGTTAACTGTCCATTAGATGTGAACTACTGTCAGTAAGTAAATTCTATAGCAGTTTTTCCACCTAAATCAGTTCCCCTCTGGCCCAGAACTCTCCAAGGCCACGTTTGGCTAGATAAGCCTGTGTTGCCTTCACCTCTGCTTGCTCCCACAGCAGCTTCTCTACTTGTCTCTTCCAGTACCACTCAGCCTTCTCAGTAATGTGCATGCTCAGTTCTTTTAGAGAAGGTTAGCTGATGTACAGGCTTTATTCACAAAAATGGTGTTTCTCCCTGTCTTTCTCCTCAAAATTAAAAAGAAATAAATGCTCTCATAACTCTTTTTACTCAGCTTCAAGGGTACAGGTTACATAGTTTTAGTAAAGAGGCCCTTCACATCATTGTTGTGTGCTACTGTAGAATATTAGAAGGTAGATCCAGTTGGTGTCTGATTATCAGGTGGTGTAGAAGACCAGACCTAATAGGGTAAGTATCCAAATTCTCTGTGCAGCTAATAAAGAGAAGTAACACATTAGAAGTTGTTTTTCTTCTAGAAGAAGAAGCTGGAAGGAATTAACTGGATTGAGTCCCATGTTAAAAATAAAATTTGTCTCTTGTAACTTCGCATATTAAATATTACATATCCTTGAACTTAATTACCAGAAGACACCTATGTGACCCTAGGTACCCTTCTCAGGATGAGAGGAATCATTCTTTCAAGGTACTCCATTGATCCTGAAAGCTCAGTTCACCTGGCCACACAGAGGCTGTTTTTAGTTTTTGAGATGGCCTAAGGCATCTGCCGGGAGCTGACAGAAACAATGCAGGACATGGATGAGAAGGCCACTACCTCTCTGCAGGACCAGAAAGGGGCAGGTGTCTTGGACTGTCCTGGTGTAACTGCGCAGCCTTGTAACATAGCACTACCATGGCTAGTAACTGGCCATTGACTTTGTACTGAGTTTTAAAGTCCTCTGGACTGATGATCATCAGCCTTGCTGTCTGAATTTTTCTTTACTTGCCTGCAGCTTTGTTTTGCTTGGTGTATTTGTGACATCATTTGTTTGGTTTTTTCTAATTGACCAAGTAACTACGGCAAATTTGCTTTACTTTCATTTACCTTTAAGTGAGACAACCATAGTTTTATACAAATAGCATTAACAAGCAGTTATTTTGTGTAGAATGAGATATTTATGACTTTAACACAATGTAGACATTTATGACTTTAACATAATGTGCATTTAATGTAGAGAAATATAGGCTTAGTGCAATAGCAGAGGCCTTGAGAAATGCAGACACGGGATGTGGTGTAGAGGAGCATAAGCATAGAATGGTAAAAGACAGGGCACAGGGTTGATACTGGTGACACCATGGCTATAAACTGACCCATGGTCAGTTAAAGAAATGCAGACCTGGAAAGGGACAAAACTGGTTTTAAGGGTAACAAAGAGAACCACAGAATAGTATCTAACATATGCAAATGGCACCCATATATAGTAAATTAAGATGTAATCTGGAGCTACAGAAGAATGAAGGAAGAGAAAAGGTATAAAAGAGTGTTAGCAAACATAAAAAAGGCATAAAGTGAATTCTGAGGTGAGGAAGAATAAATCAACATCATATTCCTTCCTTTGAAGGACCCCAGATTCTAATGACCCAACATAATGCCTCTTCTGTAGTCTGAAACTACCAATTTTAAGACCCAGACAGTGGAAGGCTAAGCATAAAACTATGAAAAAGAGATAGAAACTAGGTAGTTTATGCATTACAATTTATTTGTATTATTACTTTTATTGTGACTTTTTCTGTGTAGAAATATTCTAACCAGGTAACTATGCTTTCTTTCCTTTTCTGTAATGATTAAATCTAGAATAATAATGATTCTTGAATTATATTGTTAAGATTTTAATTATACTAACAGTAATTTTTTTTATTTTTTATGTATGGGGCATTTTCTCTTTGTCCATAAACAAAACTTTAAGTGTAAAACTAGGCCCCTATTCTTCAGTAACTGGACTTGTTCAGAGTGCAGAAAAGGGTCAGTCAGTTGAAGTTCTAGTTCCAGACACATGAGTTTAGACTACTCTTCCCCTCTGCCTAAAGCAATTATGCTTTATGTTGTTTATTTTAATCAGTGGGTTTGCAGTGTTTCCTAGGATTTGAAATTGCATGGATACTTATAGTCTTCCATAAATCTGATCTGTGTTTTCATAGAACACTGTAACTAACATGATACAGTTTAGAAAACTTTTTGCTTCTCAAGAGTATACCTCAACATTTCTCATAGAAATTACATTGTCAAGAGCTGTCCTCACTCTTAGTGGTTTTCTAAAGTGCTATAGAGAAACAAGATTTTCACGACAAAAGATAGAAATCAAAGAAATTAAGACTATTTCAAAATACTCATTTTAACCAGGTATTAGTGTGTAAGTCTGCTTACATAATTGAGCACTAATAGTTTCCTCTTACCCTTGCAGTTTAGATTACTAAAATGCTGAGAATTTTATCACCAAATTACATATTTTATAGGAAAATACATTATTTTTTCCTTAGAATCATAAGGTAAAACTTCACAATATAAATTTTTATTTGCTAAATTAATTTTTTATTTGTCATGGTATACATATAACCAGGATAGAACAGAGAAATACAAATTGCTATTACCTGTAATGTTGTGATGCCTTTCTGAAAACAATCTTATTGTATTAAATGTATCAGTTCAGTTTTGCATGTAGATAATACAAAGTCAAGTTATTCTTGCAGTTATATCCATGGAATTCAGTAGTATCACAAATGTCTAAAAGAAGAACCTGACCCATGCACTAATTACCAGTCCTACCAGTGCTCTGAAATTACAAATACAGTATTTTTTATAGCTTACTAAAGATGTCCATAACACGCAACATGTATTCTTCAGGATCATGTTGTTTATTACCTTTTTGAAGGCCTGGCATCCTATATTTTCTTTATTTGATAAACCTCTGATGTTTTGAAAAATATAAAGGTGAAAGACAAAGATTTCACAAACACCTCTGTCTGCCAAAACGCAGGAATGTGAACAGACATGAGAAAAATATTTTTAACAGCCAGCACAAAGGTGTTAGCTATATATATAAATAAATTGAAGTAAACAGGAAAGCATATTCTCCTACTATACAATACCAATCCCCTACAGACATGACTATAGGGGACAAAGAAAGGGAAATGAATCAGGGTAAAGTATACTGATGGATGTATTACCCATCAGCAAAAGAGAGATCTCTTACAGTCTTTCATGTGTGGCATGTGTATGAATAAAATCAGACTTTGCACCCCTGGGCTGCATCAAGAGAAGTGTGGCCAGCAGGCCGAAGGAGGTGATTCTCCCTCTCTACTCTGCTCTTGTGAGACCCCACATGGAGTACTGTGTCCAGCTCTGGGCCCCCAGTAAAAGAAAGACATGGAGCTGCTTGAGGGGGTCCAGAGGAGAGACACAAAGATGATCAGGGGGTTGGAGCATCTCTCCTAGGAAGACAGGCTGAGAGAGTTGGGGTTGTTCAGCCTGGAGAAGAGAAGGCTCCAGGGACACCTTACAGCGGCCTTACAGTACTTAAAGGGGGCCTACAGGAAAGATGGGGAGGGACTCTTTATCAGGGAGTGTAGTGAAACTGAAAGAGGTTAGATTTAGATTAGATATAAGGAAGAAATTCTTTACTGTGAGGACACTGAAACAGGTTGCCCAGAGAAGTTGTGGATATCCCCTCCCTGGAAATGTTCAAGTTCATGTTAGACCGGGCTTTGAGTAACCTGACCTAGTGGAAGGTGTCCCTGTCAATGCAGGGAGGTTGGAACTAGATGATCTTTAAGGTCCCTTCTAAACCAAACCAAACCATTCTATGGTTCTATTATTCTATGATAACTTTTTTAATGGCCATATCCTACTTTAGATACTGAAGTATGAATCCTTGCACAAGGTGCAACTGTGGAAACAATTTTTTTGCAATATATGTTTATGCTATTAAAATGTTTTGTTGTACCTAACATTGTGTCCACTTGCTTTAAATGTATGACTAAACTGCTATGAGCACTATGGTCACCCCGTCTGTTGTACCAGTGCCGTTGTTTGTGGAGATGAAAGGTGAACTGGATCAAGGAGATCCTTTGGGCCAGAAATACCCCAATCAGTTTCATTGTTTGGTCTGTAAACTCTTGTACAAGCACAAGTTGGAGGGAGAGTGACATTGAGAGAAACAGGAAAATCAGAAACTTCCACTGAGAAAAACCTCCATGTGACTTAAATTCAAGAGACTAACAATTGATTTAGGCTGCCTGACAGGCCTGGAGAGACTTAGTTGTGACACCTAAATTAGGCATACACAGCAGGTTATCTTAGCACAACCCTGTGCGCTGTAAGGGGTGTTAAAATGCATCGATCGAGTCCTCCCAACCACAGAAGCTCAGCACGTTATTCCTCTTCAATGTGTGTTGGTAAAAGAGCTTCATGGGGTACCAGGTATATTCTCTCTAGCATTTCACATTTACAAGTTCCAAAATAAAGGAATAGATAAAGTTTCCGACTGCCAGACATGCAAATTTTGTCTTGTAAAATCTGTCAAACCATATTTTTTGTTCATGTATCACCAGGAAGAAAGAATTAGGAGTTAGAACTTATTGATAACTTGCTGAGATTTGGAAGAGGAATATCTGGGTTTTACTAGAGCTACATTAGCTTTTTAGTCTAATGTAGTTAGAAACAACTTTTTTTTCTAAAAAATTCCTATTATAATCAGTTGTGACTCAGAGCACATAGAAACAAGCATCATTTGCTGAATAAGATACATGTTTGCACAAATATTTCAGAGTAGAACTGAACTTAAAGAAAAGCTAAGCAGAGATAGCTTCAACCACTTAATTTAATTCATGCTCCTGAGAAGATGGTATGAAAATATCAAGGTTAATCTGAAATCTTCAATAGGTTAATCTAAAATTGAACAAAAATATTATCTTATTAAACATATAAAAATACAGGTATAGAGAAATAAATGATACATATGTGTATCTATCTATCTACAGAAAAAAGACAAAGGTAACCTGTTACATGGCTATAGTTCTGCTTCATCTTTTATTAGTCATGAAAGGTACAATGATATTTTCTTCTGAAGGAAATAAATGCTTTTTGTTCTCTTTCACCAGCTATACTTAGGAAAGCTTCATATTGAAATATTTATTTAAAGTGCTAGAACATTAGTTATGAGAAAAAGTACCTCAGTACTTTTTTTCCAGGAGGTACAGGTACATTTAAACATACAAGTACATCTAAGTTCAATTAAAAAATGGACATTCAAGAAGAATATCTTGATCTTACTGGATAAAAATATGGATTTTTTAAATGTTGTATTTTTTAGAATTACTTTTTTCTGAAATATTGTTTTACAAGTAACTACACCATCCTCTAAGAAATTATTTCTTACAAGATCTCTCACCTTATGGTTTCTGTTTTTTTTAAATTGTACTGAGACCAGTTACACAAATTTAATAGTAGTATCCATTGAAATTTTAGTATAAACAGCATTTAAATGAGTGTCTGTCTGTCTGAAAGATGGTACATGTTAAGTAAAGCATTCCCACTTTAAACCACACTAGCTATAATGCATGAAAAGCTTATTTAAAACAAAACAATACAAACCAAAAATCTCATTCACCAAAGGTTTTGGGAGATACTGAGAAGTTTTAGACTGTTAAAAATGTCTGAGTGAAATCAAATAAAAGTACTCAGAGCAACCAAGATCTAGGTGACATTTCTCAGGTCATCTGGGGAGCTCAGTGGCAGCCCTGTGCTTCCTGTATGACCTGCTGTTGGGAAAAGCCTCTGCATCCCAGGGCAGTTGACGCAGCATGGCTCACATATGTACTGCATATGATCCATGTGGATACAGATGTTTTTACATTGTATTGTCATGATCTCTAGTTTAGCTTTTTTTGTTTTTTCTCCTCCTGTCTTCTCTAACACACTGCATTTTTCTCCTCAGTGCTACTCCTCATTTCATTATTGGCTTTAATGCAGGCAACATTTCGGGTTTTTTTTTCCAGTTGCCAAACTTAGAGGTATGCTTCAACACCCTGTCATGTTCCCACAGTTTCTTGCGAGGCTACCTACCTTACATGGTAACCTTGAGATGGATTGCCAGTCTTGGCTTCCTGCTTGTTGCTCTGAGGCATTTTAATGACTTTTTATAGTTCTTTAGGAAACAAGAATGTTCCTTTATAGTATGGTAGCTATGATGAAAGAACCATGATGCAGCCTGGCAGACGTATGAATCTAAGCAATGATATGGAGTTTGTGATGATGCCTAGAGATAGATGGGAGAGGAGAGTGAATGAGGTCTCATGGCTGAGGGTCCAATGAGGGATCTCCAGACCTACCACTATTGTATTTGCATTGCCACTAGTTTGTTCATATGTGTATGGGAAGGAGACACCTAGTTTTCCACTCCAGAAGGAATCTTAGAAATGATTTTGTGTAGATGCAATGTAGAAGATAAGGGGAATAGACCATGCAAAAACTGAGGAGCAACACAAACTAGTAACTAACATATACCTTAAGAGGCTTCAGGACCTAATTACTATCATTATTTGAAAATGGGGCTTGTGTTTCCAAGGTGCTGTAGAATAAACTATTATCTCCTTGGCTACCTGGTGCCATCAATAAGGTCTTGAACAACACACAGAGTGAGGAATGAAAAGAAAGTGTTTCAGGATATAAATAAAATTCTAAGTAATGAGTATTTGTAGAATTTTTTCTCCATTTCTGAATCTCCAATTCAAAGTTTTATTCTGTTTTGCTTGAAGTAACTAATACTGGTCATTGTTCAAAAAAATATTGCAAGGCTAGATTGATTACTGGTTTGAGCTGGCATGAAAAAGGAAAAGAGTGAAATCAGATTTTCTTTCCCTGAACTACCAATGTCATAATTTCAGTTTATGCTGAGACAAGAAGACAAGTGAATTTGAAAGACTGTTTAGAAAAGCTGCAAAGAAAAAAGAGGTGAAGTAAAATGTACACACTGGCCTACATACCTATTAATGATGTTTATCTGGGCATGGAATTGCTCTTAGGAATGTTCACTTGCTTTTTTAAATTATATATCTGTTTACCTCTATGTTATACTGTGTGCACTAATGACTAATGCATGCATTTGGGAATAAAAATATTTACATATGCTTCTTTATATTAGTCTCATATAAAATCAACTTTTTTGCAGTCTAGGAAGAGTTTTAGGTACAGTATGACTGCATACAAAGCTGTACCATTTACTCTTTTCTCTTGTAAAGGACTGTAAAGGAGAAATAAGTACAAAATACTTTAAAATACTTTCTGGTTAAAATGACATGGGAATTAGTCATGGCAGGATAATCAAATCTTATAACAGTTATATATAATGTACCATTATTACTGTGGAACATTTTAGCTTGCCTCATTTTATAAAGAATAAGAACTTGAACTGGGATTTATGCTGTGTTTCAGATTTGCATTCATGTATCACCACTTCAACTAGGTATCTAAGCTCCCGATATTACTAATGGAGACTTGGCATATGATTCATGGGCCCACATATGCTTGTCTAGATCTATTTGAGATACACAAGGATATCCCACTTAACTATCAGCTTCCACTCAGGATGGCTCCCATTTAAAGAAGCCTCTGGAATTTCACATTAGTCCTGCATCATATGACAGTTCCATGACGATGTCTTGGATGCTCCAAGAAATATTAAGTGGCATCAGACACTTACTTTTGGGCAATTGAGTTGCTTTCTTAAATGTCTGTCTTCATATGAGTGGAATAATGCACTGGGCTTAATTCACTATGTTGACAAAGGGCTGCAGTCACTTGCCCACAGAAAGACCTGAGACCGTTCAGAGCAGTAGCTGGACACCAGGTTGTTTGGGTTTTTTTTACAGTATCTTAACTGGCACTTGTTGCTGGCATTATAGCAATTGAGTGTTACCCTGTATTTCCACTAACTGCAGTGACAGCTTAGAGATATAGGGCACATGTGTAAACGTCTGTATGTAGACATATTGATTAAGATACTGCAATTGTGACAATGAATCCTAACCTTGCTGTTATCTCTAGATAAAATACACTTACATGTATATCTGCATATACATATACAGTATCTAATATGTAGTTTTTCTGAACTATGAAAATACCTACTAAAATTAGCTGAGTTTACACTGTGGATTTTTTTTCTTTTTGGTGAATGACAGAAGGGCAAATTCAACATTTTATGTTTTACAGGGATCATGTCCCACAAAGCAGGACTTTAAATAGAAAACTCATAAAGTGTTGAGCAACAGTTTCATCAGTGGTTATCAGTTTTATGTAGAGTTGTGAATAGTCGTACAAAGTCCACATGGAGACCAGTTACTCCTGGCTTACCCCAGGGGTTGATACTCTTTGATTTCTTCATTAATGTCCTGGAAAATACAACAGAGTGCACTCTCACCAGAGAGTTGTTCTGCTGTTCAGAGGGACCCTGACCAACTGAAGAAATGGCTTGGTAATAACCTCATGAAGTTCAAGAAAGGGAAATGCCAAGTCCTCCACCTGGTGAGGAATAACCTCATGCACCAGTGCATGCTGATGCATGCTGGATGGAAAGCAGTTCTGAGAGAAGGACCTGGGGGTCTTATTGAATACCAAATTGAACATGAGCCACCAATGTGTCCTGGCAACAAAGACAACCAACAACCTCCTGTTCTGAATTAGGAAAAGCGTTGCCATCAGGTCAAAGGATGTGATCCTTCCCCTCTGCTCAGCACTGGTGAGATCATACCTACAGTGCTGTGTCTAGGTCTGGGCTCCCAAGGACAAGAGAGACATGGACATATTGGATAGAATCCTGCAAAAGGCCATGAAGATTTTTAAGGGATGGGAACAAGTCTTATACATGGAGAGGCTGAGACAGCTGGGACTGTTTGGCCTGGAGAAGAGAAGATGCAGGGGGACCTTATCAAAATATATAAATACCTGATAAGGACAGTAAAGAAGATGGAGCCAAATTCTTCTCAGTAGTGCTCAATGACAGGAAATACATAGATACAATAGATAACATTTAAATGTAAGAAAAAGCTTTTTGGCTACAAGTGTTCAAGCACGAAACAGGTTGCCCAGAGAGGCTATGGAGTCTCTATCCTTGGAGACATTCAAATACCAGCTGGACTTGGCCTTGGGAAGCTTGCTCTAGTTGACTCTGCTCTGAGCACAGGGTTGGTCTAGATGATCTCCAGGGGCCCCTTGCATGACTTGGTGATTCTGTCATCTCTTTTTTACAAATTGTTTTTTAAGAGAAAGATTATCATAGTCAACTTATTTTTAACATAAAATATTCTAAAAAGAAACATGATTTTGCGTGACTATACAGGTATTAAAATAACCCCACAGGATAAATATTACACAAACAACTTTGTTAATATTCAGGCCTAAGATCAGAGAGGCTGATATTATACAAACTATCATAAGTATTGTTATATCCACCAGATGCTTTATTCCAGGCTTGTGAGTGGGGATAAACAGATGACAATGAGACATATATATCAAGCCAGAGTTAAACAGTTACAAAGACTGAGAAACAGTGTTACCAAACTAATCAGCATAAATGTCATATAATCAACCATTGTTGTACATCCTGCTCCAGTTGTGTCTAAAGTGCTGCCATCGTTGGTTTGATGGATTTGCTTTACGTCACTGAGGTTCGTCTTGTCTGGCATCCCTGCTGAGACAAATAAGAAAATATAGTATGATGCATGCCTTGTCACTACTGGCAACATGTTATAGCTAGAACAAATTTAAATATCCTCAGCACACAGACTGTCACAGTTTGGTTTCTAATTCTCATGTTACTGCCAAATTCAAAATCCTTTATAAGTGCATCTAGAAACATATATTATACTATATGGCTATTCATTGTTAAAAGTAATTCAGAAGTCTGCCAGCTCTGAACAAAGTTGTTCTTGTAGAAATATATCTCAACAAACATTTGCAGACTGAAGTGAACAGTTTTGCAAGTCCCAGCAGTACCTAAAGGTCAACTGCTCACATCTTTCTTGGATTTGAAAGAAAAGGGAAATATTTTAATGTGAAATTGCTTGTGTCTGGATCCCAAAATTATTCCAAAATAACGTATACCTCTTGGAAGGTATGCAGCAAAATATACTTGTTGCTATATAAAACCTCATTTTGGCACAATTTAAACAGACTTTACAACATAGCACGACAAAATTGTAAAGCTAACTTTAAACAGGAACTCTTTTACTGAGTTTCCGGCTGAATAGTTCTTTTTTGGACCAGGGTAAATATTTCTCCATCTCAAAACAGTGCTTTATATGGAACAAGGATGTAAACACCCATTATATTTCCTCTGCCTAGTTAAATAATTGGAAACAGAAGGTCTTGGAGACACCTTCAGATTTGGTAGCATTGTCAGCTGCTTGTATTTGCTATGCATACTTCTAGACTAACTGTCTTATCCCATATAATAACTTGTGGCATGCCACTATCAATCAAAATTAACAAGTCTAAATTCGGTGTTATTACATGCAACAAATATTGACATTGTAATTACACTGAGACTGAAAAAGGCTTCATATAAAGCAAAGTCAATATTTATGTAATTAGGTCAATACATATATAATTCAGAAGGTAAACTCTACTGTTGGAACAGCAGCATTAGAAAGAAGCTCAGCTCTACTGAGCTGACATATTGATTTTACAGTCGAGTTTCTGCATTATTATTCATTGTTTAGGTACTTCTTTCCTCTGAATCATTAGGAAAGATGAATAAACTAGTGATCCTTTTTTTAAATTATTATTCAAAAGCACTGTGATGAAGTATAAATATTTTAGTCATGGTATTATCCTCTTTGTTAACCTGGTTTAACAGAAGCTACAGAGAATCCTCATTTTTAAAAGGAACAACTTTTTGGGTGCTTTTGTTAAAAATACTCTTCTCTAAAAGCAGTTTCAAAGCTGCTCTTTGTGAACTTGCTGTATTTCAAATCTCCTTCCTGTAGCTTTGAAAAAATGCATTAAGGGAAGAGTCAGCTAAAGTCAATCACGTTGTCTGAAAAACCTACTAGAATGAATTTGTCTTTTTGCTGCTGTACTTATACAGCAGACTATACTACTATTTTTTGTAGATTTATTGATCCTGTGCTCTTGCCCGGAATTTGGGAAAATTAGGTCTCTGTGTACAATGCAAGTGGACATAGGAGGAGGAAGAGTGACAACAGATGTTGAGGAGGAGGAAATACAACTTTTCCTTATCATGCACATACCATAATGTGTCTAGAAAAAGATCAGTCACTCAACACTTCACTGAATGGATGCTTGGTGGATCATCAAAGATGTTATATCAAGGTGTTATTTCAGAGAAGTTTTGCAAGTAGAACAACCAAAAAATGTTTTGGGTCATTTCTCCAGAGCATTAGTGAAGTTTTCCCGTATTTAAAAAGACTAATTTAAACAGACAGTGAAAAATTAAACTCTGACCTCTACAACAAAACAGTTCACCAAGTGGTATGAGTATAATGAAGCAGGTATTTCCCAGTGTATTTAGAAGTACGCTATCACAGTAGTGAAAGATATGGCCTTATCTTAAACATCTATGATATCACTTATTATAAAAGATAATTATCATAAAAAGAAAAATATTCCTATATCTTGTAGTTAAAGAAATAACTGGCTTCAGTTAGAATATATGACACATGTAGTATGAATCTGAAGGAAATTTGACTAGACATTAATTACTGACTGCAGAGTCAGGTTTAATTTTTAGTGAAAATTTCATTGACAATATTATAGAAAATAGGAAAAAAAATATTTAATTTCATGGGAAATGTTATTTCTGTGTTGTGTTTTTTTTTTTTTCTTTCCAGCCTCAAATGAAAACTGCAGACTTTGGGACTTCCTGAAAAGAGTGTTTTAAAAAAATGTTCAAAATTACCAACACATTTTCCTGTATCAAGATTTTAAGGAAGGATGGGACAGTGTTTCAGATAGATAGGAAAAAATGTGGAAGGTAGCTTTTACAAGACAACACTTCTGTGAAGTTTTATGCAAAATTCTTCTTAGAAGGGCAGATAATTATTTCTATCATCATATGTAAGCTAAATTTTAGGATCTTATAGCACACAAGCTGTGAAGAAAAGCACTGATAAGTAGTTGACGTTCTGTCCAAAAATTCATAAGAAAGATCATGAAGAAGCTTTATGAGAGGTTAGAGAAATACATAAAGGTCAGATGAACAGATCAAAAACTTGATGTGTTGTAGATGAATGTTTAAATTAGAAGTTCAAAATATAATTTACAATAATGAGATACCTGGAAAAGGATGACATGTAGGCATGTTGTTCATGAATTTATAGATGTCAGTAAAGCTATAATACTTTGGGGAAGATTCCTACAAATTGAAGAATTTGTAGGAAAAAGCAAAAAGAGGAATAGCATAATGATTAAGAGAAATGAAGGGACAGTGATATCAGAGCAATGAGTTCAGGAATTTGCAGCTAACAAGAGCTAAGACAATCTCCTTACTGTGTTCACTAAATACCAACACTGACTAATATTGACATATTTTTTTAGTATGAAGGAAGATATAATATTAGTTTGATTCCTGCAATTCACAATAATAAGGTCTCAATAATTACTTTATGCAGTTAAAATTTTTTTTAAAAAAAGCATAACTTGATTTTAACAGACAATAAGAGGAGAAAAAAATAATTACTTTGCATTGTCATTCCATAAATTAAAATGACATATTAGTTACCAAACCTTCTTTTTTTGATTGGCCAATCTTTTGCCATCTGGAACTTTTAAAGCTTCTAATGGATGCCTCCTCCCTTTCTTTTACTGTTTTCTTGCCATATTTTATTTATAACATAATATCATGAAAATGTTTCAAAGCATAGTTATACTAACTAGATCACAGAGCTGTGTTTAAATAGCTCAGGCATGCTTCAGTTTATATGTAGTGGTTGTTGTGAAAACATATTTCCTACATTAAAATAGATATAGATTCCTTTACTGAACAGTAGCTAGTGTGTTTAAGCCATTAATCTTAAAAACATCGCAAAATACTTACGAACATCCAGTGCTTAGAAAGAAAAGTAGAAACAAGGGACTACTTCAAGCATTATTCAAAGACTCTTCCATGTGAAGTTCATGTGATGTTGGCCATGAATTCTCAATGAGAGGAGAAAAGGATGTCTGGGAAGAACTGTATTATGAAGGGTACCTGGCAAAGGACTAATTTCTTGAGGCCATTTTCGTGTTTCTATGACTACATCTATACTTAGAAAAGCTAAGGGATGTCCCTGAAAAGAAAACATATGCTGTATTATGCTGGAACACATGCCCTTCTTATAGTACATATACAGCAGTGCATGTATTCACACTCTTCAGGAAATGTGTGTGCTTTTATGATGTAGTGAAACTTTTGCCCTCTCCATTGCACAGTAAGTGAAACGGAGAAGAGTAGGGAATTGGAATGGATGATCTCAGAGGTCCCTTCCAACCTCAACAATTCTGTGATTCTATAAGTATTAAATGATTCACAATTCAGCACAAGTCATGAACAAACAAGCAGACAAAAAACCCCACTGGATTTCACTAACAAGTAGTACAGAGGGAAGGAACCTGCATTGTTTTACCATTTTTTGACTACATCACTTTTGAAGATGTGAACAGTGATATAAGAGATATTTCTGCTGATAATTAAGTAAGGAATCAACCTAGTGAAAAATGTATCTCTGCTTTATTTTGTTTAGTTTTCATCTAATGAAGGAGAAACTAACAGCTGATCCACAGAGGCTAAAGAAATGTCAAAATTTTCAAGCATTTTTCCAATGAAGCTTTGGGGATTTTTAGGCTTTAATTTTAAAGAAAAATAAATTATCTAGCATTGCACATTTGTTTGCCATATCTGAATTATAAATCAGTTTACTCAGCTGAGTTTCTTAATACTCCAAACTTGTTTTTCATTGAAGCTCTGTTTGCTACAAGTTTCATGATAAAAGAACAGAAAAGTCAACATTATTCATTTAGAATAAATGAAGGTTTTTACATTATAGAACTTATTGTTACATAAACACACATATAACTGCTACCCTATCAATGAAATTAATGGTTTAGTACAGAAAACAGGCTTCACTGATACTAAAATTGTATGTCACAAAACGGTTTTGATTCCTATCCCCTTGTCTTTCTGTGAGGTCTAAAAACTTAATCTGGGTGCAATAAATT
Organism: Strix uralensis; assembly: GCF_047716275.1. Lineage (NCBI taxonomy): Eukaryota > Metazoa > Chordata > Aves > Strigiformes > Strigidae > Strix > Strix uralensis. The sequence goes on from NC_133973.1 coordinate 81,420,886, forward strand.
ATTGTATCTGATTGTGTAAATTCCAATAGCTTGTCAGTAAAGCTAAGGTGAAAGACAAAAGAAGGTTCAAAAACAAAATGAATATATTTTGCCAAAACAATAATGTCTCTGTTTCACTATTTGAGTCTGACTGTGACCATTGCATGATGCTTTTGAGATGGGAGAAACAATAAGATATGGTGAAAAAGTTAAACTATCAATCCACTGGGACCCCCTAACTTCTGGCATTCACTAATTAATGTGTGCCTTGGAGCACAGGGATACATATTTATTAGCCTTATAAAGTAAATGTTTCTCATAATTGTCATAATTCATGCTACTTTTTCTTCAGTCACTTTGCCTTACGCAAGAAGAAACCAAACCAAAAGCAACGAAAAGCCAAAATAAAAAAACCCAACAAACTGAAAATGTGCTCACACCTCAGTTGTATGAGATCATTTTTAACTATGAAAGCCAGAGCTCTTAAAATACATCCATTAAAAACAATTCAGTACAGCTTTTTTGAAATCACAGATGAGCTCATATTTTGGCAGAGCAGAATTTCATTGGCTTTGTTATGGTGGTTACATGGGTCAGTTTGTGTCAGAAATGATAAGCTTAAGTGTGAGCACCATCCCGAATGCAGCATAAAGTAGCATTATGCTGATGCTGAAGTGGTGAGTTTAAGAATAACAGCCGGTATGTAAGGTGTGATTAATTCCACTTAGTTTTTCATATCTGTTCAGTCTGCATCTACAGCTCGGATTCTACTGGTTAAACATAGTCTTCTACAGGCATTTTAGATGCAGGGGATGGGGATATCACACTTGGCAGACAGTTGCTCATCCAAAAGAAGCCTGATTCTTATAAAACCCTTTAAGGATGTCTGGGACATCCTAGAGCATCTCCAGTGGCTTTTGGCACTTCTGTTTAGACGACTGAAACCTGCCCTGCATCAAAGTTAGTTATTGCAACTCCGTTATAATGAATGTAGAGAAATAAATAAATGCAGAAGGAGATGGAGTACTCAGAAGTAGATATTTAATCTGAATTTTGACAGATTAATCCTACACTTAGTCACATAACAGGTTCACCACTGAGTGACCAGTGAATATTTTCCAACATATTCCCTGCCATTATGCTTTATATCTTTGGTGGAGAAATAAAACTAAATACCAAATCACGCAGTACTGGCAAAGGGATTACATTTTAGGAATTTTATGTAGAATTTTTTTTTTTTTTTTAAAAGTGGGGTATTGCTTGAGTTCTTTTTTTTTTTTTTTTACCTATAGTCTTTTATTTTCATCTTTATACCTAAACCCCTGCTTTTAAGCATTTTTGATTGTTGAAGGGCAGGATGAAGGGGTGCCATATTGCCATGAAAATAGTGAATGTCTGATGTGTGCAAACATCTCTGAGAAGCCAGTACTTCATGAAAGTGTTTCCTGATAAAGTACAGAGAAAGTCATTGCAGCTATATTTACATAGCTAAATACACATTGCAGAAGAAGATACTTCAGCCAAAATGTTGTTGAGTAGCTTATGTCTACTGTGCTCAGAGATAGCAATACCTAGAAGAAACTGCTAACCAAATCTCCACTACACAGTACAGTGTCCTACATCTCTTTTAAGCCACACACAGTGGTGTCCTTGGCTCAAAGACCCAGTTATCATTTTGTTTGTTTGTTTTTAGTTTAAACTGCCTGAAAAAAAAAACCCATGAGGGCTGTGCTGCAACCCACCAGGTGGTGTTTTTATAACATGAAACTCAAGGAGTGCATTACAGGCTCTGAGATATGATATCCAGGCATGGGAAAGTGTTTTGAATATAAAAAGCCTGCTGTTGAGGGACTTTGTAGGGCAGAGAAATCCAAGACTTCAGCCGTCTGGTTTGTGTTGCCTTTTGGAAGCAGTTCTTGGAATGAATTATCCACAGAACTTGAGGTTTGTTTTGGAGGGGTGGAGATGGTTTTCCTTAACGCTGAGGCATGGAGTGAACTAACATTTATGTAATGCGGATAACGGGAGACAACTCATAAGTTACCTGACAGAGTAGATACAGCCAGTGAAAACACTTAAATTTGGAGAATTGCTTAATATCATAGGAAGGTTCTTTACTGTGATATAAATCCTAGCAGCAAATTCTTAATGTCCTTATGAGTCTCACCTCTGCAATTGGCCAGTTATTTCTTTCAGTGAAATGCAATCATGTGGGTTTTCATGGCTGTTCCTAAGAAAAATAGCTCAGGAAACCTGTATCAGATCCCAGGCAGGACCTTGAGTATGGGTACCAAAGGACTGAATGTGACATATATGCCACAAGGTGATGTGGAACAGGGAGATGATGCTAATTTAGGAGCCAAGCAAATTGAAAAATTACGTTTAGCTTGCCTCCACAAAGGGAGTTCATCAGTGACTGAGATTTTTATGTCCGTATGTGAAGTGTGGTGATAATCAAGCCACCATTAGATTTCTTTATCTCTCAGAATAACTTTCTTGTGCTTTATCCACTCTATTCTTCAGTGTCAGTTTTCACCAGTTTCCCCTGGGAAAACTATGTCACTGTCTGTATAATATATACAGTCATAGCATGATGCAGGTAAGAACTCTGAAACATAGCTGTTGTCAGTTTTTCTCTCTGTCTATGCACTAAACATAGATACTGTTATGAAAAAAGTTTCTGGAATAGGTAATTGGTACATATTTGGAGGAAATAATCTGATCTAAAAACCTCCTTTCTGACTTCATATATTCTAATGATCATTGTAATAATAGAGAAATCAACACAAATAGCAATTATAAATGCACAGGGAATATCAAGATGCAAGTAATCTCACCTACAAACAAAGGAATAGTATTACTGTTATTGCAGGAAAGCAATTAAGAAGTGTACCTAATGGCATTAGCTAAGAGAATTGTGCATGGTTAATCATATATTAGGAAATGAGTCCAACATATCATGTTTAACTGCACATATTTTATGAAATCTGTGTATATGAGAAATAGAGTGTAACCAATGATCTTAACACAAGTCTGGCAAATAATTTTAACTACAAGAGCAGCAGACATTAAGTCTCTAGTCTAGTATTTGAAAGTTTTCTTTCAAAGTTAACAGTGGCATTTGTTTCACATTATACATTAATGAATTCAGTATTTCCATTTAGAAAACAAAGCTTTTATGAGTTAATGTAACACAAACAAATGGTGTCACAAACCAAAACATTTCCATTTATTTTGCATTCTTAAGAATCAGAAAGAGATAACGTTATTTGTTGAAATGCTTAATGTATACATTTATACTTTTTTACTTGTAGGTCAGTTTTAATATATAGCAAAGTATTAGATGTCTAGAAGACTTGGGTTCATTTTGCACACCGGGACTGATACATAACTGTATTTTTCATCTGAGGTAGACAACCACAGTAACCTTCATTAGATCTATTCCTATTGCTTTCTCATGCAATAGCTTCTAAATCCATGTTCATTATAAGATATGTTCATTATAACTTCAGTGCTCTAGGGTGCTGGAATCAGCATTGTCAATAATGCCTGTTTTAAATGAAGAAATCCATCTTTTAAATCCTTTCTACTATTGAGGAACTTTTAACCTTTATAATTAACCTATGCAAAGGCTTTGTAATCAATACAAAATTATAGTAGGGCTAAAGTCCTATAAATCAGACTGGGTAAAAGTAAGCAAATTCTTCATTTTTGGAATTTTCATCTGATCAGTACTAATTTCATTCCTATGAGTCAGATGTCCCATATAAATTACTGTGCTTTGACACAATTTACCCATGTGATTCTTTTTTAATCTTTTCAATTTGCTGTAGGTGATTTATATTCAACAATTCTGGCTTATACAAAATTACCATCTACAAGAGAGATATTAATGTGAACTGAAACTCCTGAAAATAATGTCTGAACTTGGGTTGAGGTGGTATGTTACCAATTAGGCCCATTAACAAATGAAATACTTTTCAACTTTTTAAAAAAATCATTCAGATTCCCAAGATTTATGGCCAGTTTCGCTATTTCATTATTTTACTGTTTGTCTGGATGCTGGTTTTAAAATGAAAGTATAGAATCAGTCTTTTCTGGAAGAGAAATCTGAAGTAAACCAATTACCATTGTTAAGATGATGAAGTAACTTTGACTATTTTTTTCAAGTCAGTCCACCTAGAATTCCAGTCATTCCATTTTCTGTTAAAATAAACATAGCCTGTAGGTTAATTTAATCCCCCAAAACACTGATACATTAAACTGTCCTTCTCAATTTTTGCTGTAAAACCTATTTAATGACATATTTTCACAATTTAAGCTGATTTAAGACAGGACTGCTTGCAGTCATTTCCTCATCTTGTCTTCCAAGTGGGGGCTATAAACCCACCTGTTGCCATGAACTGGTACGTGCGAGATCCCCATAGTGAACCTGTTCCCAGAGGTGATTTTTCTTGCTGAGCTAGTTTTACTGCAGCTTGAGTTTACTTTTAGAACTGCCCCACAGTGGGATCAGATAAGTGCTGGCAAGAGGAAGGATCATGCTGTTCTAATCTGAGAAAGGACTTATGCTTACAGCTAACCATAACATTGTAAAGCACCCAGAAACAAACTGAGAAAAACATACAATCCACTGTTGATATCTGACCTGAACCCACATCAAAGATGGAATTACTGACAAAAAAGGAAGTGTGGAGCAGTAAAGAAGGTAGATGTCCTTATCTTCATTCCTTTCCTGTAAACAAAGTCACAGCTTTTCTCCTTATAAATAAGAATGTAACACAAAGATTATCTTCAGTCACTGATTTCTCTTCCTTTCTGGCCTAACTTTTGGTTCCCCAGGTTTTAGCTCAGCTATTATGTTGAAAATGTATCGAAAGCATATGACTCAAAAGAATCTAGTTCCTGATGTCTTCTTAGAAATGCACTTTCTAATTAGATTATAACGTTTAAAAAATACAAATTTTCATAGAAATTTTTGTGCTCTCATTTTCATTTCAGTGACAGTCCTTTCTGGCAGAACATTTCAATTTCTTGCAGGCTAGATGAATGTCTGTGATAAATATTGTGGGGCTTGCTGACGAATATTGATCTGCATCTCTCAGTGTGTTTAGTGTTATGAAATGCCATAGGAAGTCTCGTGTCTCAGTGTATCCCACAAGTACAAGATCTTTGATCTGAAGTCACAAAAAATGGACAGTTAAATATCAAAATAAGTGCATTCTTTAAGCTCAGAGATAACCATCAGACAATTCAAAGATTAAACCTGGTACCTGTAGCAGTTTTACCTCTCCCTAGGAAAGCTGGCCTTGCAGAATTCATATCAATATGCAGGTTTCATGCAAATATACAGTTCCCATTCAGCCACACACAAGCAGTGCTGCTTCTGTTTGGCTCCCAAGTATTTGTCCCTGAACAGAAAAAGCCTGCTCTCCCCTTCATGCTCCCACAGCCTAACAAGGCTGACCACTGACTTGATTGGCTTTGGCTGACTGACGGGGAAAGAAATTTTTAACTAAACCAAGGTATTGGTCTCCAGGCTTGTAACAAAAAAGTGAGTAATGTAATAACAAGTCTTAAGATAACATGTGGGAAAAAGGAGAAGAAAGATTGAAGAAAAAGATGACTTCTTTGTTTTAAAGATTGGCAGTGTGGATATGAGGGAAGCCAAAATGAAAAGAAAACCTATATGTTTCCAAGAGTTTCTTAAAAATACATAAACTGTGTCTGCTCCTTACTTCTAACCAAAGTGGATGAGAACCAGCTGAACTTTCACAGTTTACGTTTTTAGCCTAAAGATACTGATCCAAGAGAGAAGAATTGAATAAACAATGAATGAGTTGAAAAGCAAAGAGAAGAGAGAAAGGTGACCTCTATTAAAAGAAATTCTGTGTGGACATGTAGGTTAAAGACACCATAAGTTTGCACATATTTTTTGTTTGGGAGGCACTACTTTTGGCTTTAGAGTTACTTCCAGTGGGACACGCTAAGTTGAGCTGTACTGTTGTCAGTGAAGAGGCATATGAAAATGTTAAAGACACTAGTTTTTCATGCATGGATGAATCATGGGAACTGAGGAGACACACTGTGTAGTCGTTCTGTGAACTTTCTTTTCATTTCAAGCTACCAAGTTCTTATCCTGACCATTCACTCTCCTTTAAGCATAAATGTTCTTCCTGAGCCTAAGCATCAACAGACCAAGACCACCTCCTCCACCACACTTCTGTTCTCTGTTGAAGCATCAGCATTTGGCAGGAGAAGGGGAGATGATAACAGAGTGACTTTGGCGGACAACATTACTTTCCTTTTTCTTTTAGATGAAGAGAAGGAAGGTTGGACTCAGATCCCACGGGCAGTGCATCAGAGAAAGCTTTGTAAGAAGCCTTATGAATGTATGTCAGATAACATGAGAACAATAATTCACTTCCCTGTCCTTCATGTATGTTTCCTAGGATTTTTTTAAGTTGAGGTGCCTACTGTAGCACCTCTGTCATTTCTTGGGAATTAGTAGAGGGGAATCCTTCCAGTGGAGTAGAGCCTGGATATGAGACAATTTAAAGCATGTGATAAGCTCTTGGTGCCCTGAAACTGACTTTGTTTTTAAATAGTCCTCTTCCAGAAAATGGTGCCTGAATAATGAGAGGACTGCTTCACAGACCACCAGAGGTTTTTTTTTTCAGCCTGACATCAGGGATTTGTGATTTTATGGAGAGATTACAAGATGTAAAGTCACTGGCATAGGTTTGAGTGATTGTTCAAGATGGAGAAAGCAAAACCTGGTGAAAATTATATCTATTTCTAACAATATACTCAGTCCTGAAGCAAGTTATCTTCTCAGGACAATTGGACCTTTCCTTTTGAGGGAATTTAACATGTGTATAGGGCAAAAGATTAGAGTGCCTGGGTCCTAAAGTTAAAAACAAAAATTAGCTATGCAATGAAAAAAGCCTACATTTTAGGAACAAGTGAGTTATTTACTTGGATCTTCTCTGACACACTCAGTGTTAAAATAACTTCTTGTAGACTTTAAAACATTTGATTTTGGGAACTATATCCAAGTTGGTTTTAGTTTTATTTTACCACTGACATATATTTTTTAAAGGCTTTTGGCAAAATTGGCAGATGAGGTCACGCCTTAAGGTAAGGTAGTAAAGGAGACAGTAAGAAAAGTAGACTACTGAACTAGTACCATCAAAATCTACAACCAGTGTAAGAAGACCAAGACTGAAATTATGCAAACTAGAAAGAGGGCATGAAAAATGGAAATTCTTACACAACTAAAAAGGCAGAATTGGAGCAGAATGAATGAATTTGTTCAAAAGCTAATGTAAATTAAACGACAAAGGAAATTCTCCAAAAATAGTTCAGCAGAATAAGCAGATGAACTAAACTGCTGAAAAGGCAGACTCTAGGTTTTTAATAAGTCAATAAAACTATAAGTCTGGGAATATCATGTAAGCTTAAGTGGTAGTCATGACATTTCTTTCCTCCCTTGTGGTGTGCCCTCCTCCTGTGTGCCCTCTCTTTCCTTCAGGCTCATGAATGAGTCATATCATGTCGTGCTCCTCCTCCACAAAGTCCCACTGCATGTTCAGTACACTCTGGTCATGCTCCAGCAGTTTCCACAGTCATCAAGAATTAGGGACCAGCAGAGATGCTCAATGTGTGTAGCAGGAGAAAAGTATCAAACTCCAACACGCTCCTGGACACCAGATCAAGATGGTGTCTCCTCACTTTGTCAAGAAAACTGTCAGGAAACACAGGTCTGAGTTTGGGAGCGGGGTTATAAAAGGTTGATAGGTGACATGAATTCTCCCAGGGGCTGCTGCTATGTCTATCTGGGCGCTGGGGGTGACCCCTAGCACAGGTTATGCTTTTGCTGGTGCGATGCAGTCCTGCAGCACTTGAGCAGGCCTGGGTTGCTGATAGTAACAGCTTCTGTCAACTGTCCAGTGATCCCCAGGCAAGCTGAGGCATTGAATCAGACCCAGGTCCATCCAGGAAGAACCACAGCGAGGAACAACAGCAGGAAATGGTGCCAGAGACAAGACTGGAGAAGAGGTTTCCTTCAACATTGCTCTAGGGACATCCCAGAGACAGAATTGGAGATAATTATATCCACAGAATAGCTCAGGGAAGGCCTAGGTATGCAGAACTGAGCTGAGATAGGGCTCTTGGATCCATGGCCAAGAAAGCATGGGTGGAAACCACAGGTGAGGCTGCTCAGGGACATTAAGGCTTAGAATAGGGAACATGGTTATACCTCTGCAGCAACTGTCTGAAAGTAGTTCTTCATTTGTGTATGTTTCTCAGCACCCCCTGTTCCCAAGGAACACCCTAAGACCTCATTCACTTTCCAGAGGGGTACCTAACACTGCGAAAGGTTCTTGTTCCACTTGTTCATCTAAGAAGTGCACAGGCACACAGTTTGGACGAGTGATTGGTACAGTGCCACTCACACAGCACAAGTCTCCCTTCATTCCTCCTGTTGCATGCACCCATTTCAGCCCTCTCCCACTGTAGTACCAGCTACGGGCTTTAGAGGAGAGACAGGTTGTAGAGACAGTTCCAGGGAGTTCCTGCTGGCATTGGGGGTACATGCCAGTAGTTGGTAGGGCACTCTCTGGGGATTATCTCCAATGCATTTTTCTGGTATACAATCTGTCTGCGAATAACTGTGATCCACTTATCTGTATATATTGCTGTGAACTTTGTCCTCCTGATAAACATACTGGGAGGAAAGTGAGAAAGCATCAGGGGACAGAAATACAGTAGTCAGTCATTATGAAGGATTTACATGCTAGTTTTAATTCTTCAAAAATATATGAAGGAGAGATCCTGTATCCAGCTGTTCCTGGACTGCATCTAAGTTCCTAGCCAACATTCAACAGAGTCATCTGAGGAACACAGTCCTCCCAAAGAAATGGAGGCTTTTGAGATACTTGTCTGCTGCCAATATGCAGTGAGTCAGAATCTCTTTCCAGGAAAGTCTGGGGGGAGGAAGAGGGAGACTAAGAACTATTTCCAGTTATCCTTCTGAAAGCTATTCTCTATGAACTCTTCCTAAGAACTTGTCAGTGGGTGTCTCTCCCCTCTGTCTTGCCCCCAAATGTCTCCTGTCTATGTTCTCCTGAAGAAGTGAAGCCCAAGCATCCTCTCTCACCTTTTTAGGTGTCAGCCTTACATCAGGGTGCCTGTATTGGGACTACACAGCTTTGAAAGAGGAAAAAGGACTACTCAAGGCCTTTCTTTTAAGTCAATGACCAGGTTTTCATTTTCATTTTCAGTTCCAAATTATCCATTGCATATATAAAACATGTTAGGAATTTCAAGGATTCATAGCTCTTCGTCTATGGGAACTTTCTGTGTGGCTCTGTTCCCTGCTATATAGACTCGGTGTGTGGGAAAAAGGATAACAGCTAGAGAGAACCATATCTGGAGATGACCTAAGTGTAGGAATATAGCAAGTGAATGGAGCCAGCTCCTCTGACAGGGTCCTGGGTGTGACCTCTGCCTTCCAGAGTCTTCCTCTGACTTGCTGATTCCACCAAATGGGCAGGAGAACACAATCTTATCACAATATCCTAAACTATTTGAGCAAAACTACTGATATTTCTCATATTTTTTCATAGCAAAAGATGATTTCCGTAGCCTGACTGTTTAGTCAAATGTGTGCTGGTATTTTCACTGAAATGTGCACCTGCCATTTGATCCAATCACCCCATGTTGTAGACTTTCCATTCCCCAAGCCCCTCTTTAAACTATTCAGTCTAGATATGATTTATAGTATAATATATCTTCGGTTGAGATTAAAGGCAGATGAAAATATTGCAAATAATATAAGGCTTCTTACTTGATTAATCCCAGTACTTTCCATGGGAACCTATTCCTTTGTTCAATCTAAACCTTGAATTTCAAATAAAAATATAATGAATTGAAATCAGCCAAGACTATGTAGGTTTCTACAAACATTGTTTTATATATACTACTATCAAGCAGAAAGTTGTGAACAAAAGAAAACAAAAAATCTCACAATTATTTTCATCATAATGAAGAATTACATCCCTGTTACAATTTTTGGTGTATGAAAAAAATCATAACAATATGATAGAAAAAATTATGTACTATATGGCTTTTAAAATAATTTTCTTGGGAAAAATAATGTCTGAAAGTTTGACAATTTTAAGAAAATTGTGTAAGTTTTCTGCTTTCTCAGTGATTTTTTTTGCTTCTCAAAACATTATTTGTTACAATTATAGTAATAATACAGTTGTTTTTCAAGGGCAAAAAAAGAAAGGTATGGTGGTCATGCTTGAAAACATTGAATGATGTATACATAATGAACAAAATAGATTCTCTGTATTGCTAGACATTACTGAAAGCATCTTGCTATCTTGCTGTTTAATCCTCTTATTGTCACAGGGATCAATCTGCCAGATGCAAACTATTTTTAGTAGTTTTCTCTGCATATGGACTCTGAAAGAATAAATAAATGAGATGATACAAGAGTTTTCTGCACACAGGTGGTCTAATTTATAAATAGGCAGTGGATGACTTTTATTTTACACTTTATATCAATCAAAAATCAAATCAAATCAAAATCCTAAGGAAATATAATTAGGCATTGTTACAAAATTGGGACTTTAAGGACTGATTTAATTCTGAATGTAAAAAAAAAAATACAATTATTTCACTTCTACATTCAGTGAATTGCAACCTTAGTGTTATTTTAAAATCTGGCGTATAGAAAACTCAAGAAAAAAATATTATAGATGCATACTATTTGACTGTGTGGTATTTAAAACTACCTATTGTTTTACATTCGAACTCTAATACCCAAAATAACATGTTAGGGACAATTAGTCAATCTCATTCAAATTTTTATCTGACACAAAAAGAAATTGTAAACAGGAAAATGAAGACACACAGACTTAAATAATTACACATTCCCAAGCATATTTTTAGATGACACATCTGGAATGTGTATGGATATCTTAATACAGTGTGAAGCTGGTGAAATTCAGTGGCCTGCATTATGCAAAACATCAGGTTAAATCACCGAAATGGAATCCTTTTGGCTGTAGACCTGTTAATCTATGTGCAGACTGAAATCCTCCTGAAGTGGGATTTATACTTATTAGCCAGACTTCCACATTAACTCTCCAACTGAAAACTCTCTAATTATATGAAATCAGATATAAGTGATCACAAACAGGATAGGCTGACCTGATGAGCTTCTCTTGAGCACTCATGGAGCTGATTTTTAATTCTTGGAGTACTTTGAAATAATTTTCTTTTTCAAAATTGAAAACAATGCAGACATTTTAAATGCTCAATGTTTACCATAAATTTCTTACATTTGCTCAATTTGTCATATTTTGTTGAACTTTTAGAATTTGCCAATGACAATCATCTTTCAAAGTCATTCAAAATTAAAAATTATTTTAAATAGTTCTTATAATGAGACACTATTTATGTCAGGAGCACTTCTATTTCAAAATTAATTCATAAGTTCTAAGGAGATAAATTCCTGAAAATAGGGCCTTACTAGCTGAATGCTGACAGACACTTACCTGAAGCACTGCACTCAGCACTGTCATAGCCAAGTCCCCAAGCATCACCTAGGCACTAGAAATTCTGTACCTAGTCTTCTCCCAATGCTTTGTATTCAAATGACATTTTTCAAAGTGTTCCTCCATGCAAATACTTTCCCCAGAATGATACTGTACATCTGGGAGTGTAGGTGATTTCTGTGGGTTCTTTATTGGTGCTAAGAACTTGAGAAACATGATTAAATATAAGTAGCCTTCCTCCATGCCTATTGTGTAACTGTTCTATATCTTTCTCTCTATTTTTAAATGAGTATTTTAAAATAGTTCATGGTCTAAATGTTCAATAACACTACTGAAAATACAGCTAGGTTGTGCTCAGCATTTTTGCCCTGTGGAGTGAGTATGAAGGGAAAAACGAGTCTACCCAAATCCACATCACCTAGACCAAACTTTCAGCTTGTGTAACAGAAGGTATGTGATTTTTATTTTTAAAATATCTTTTCCATTATACTGTGGTCTCAGCATAACAGTGTGATTTAGAATCTGGCCCAAGTTTTCTGAAATAGTTGGCTCAAACTGAAATGCTACTAAAGGTGATCATTTGGCTTAAGGAGTTTCATTATTCTAAATACGTAATGTCAGAGTTCCCAGACATATATCCAGGTATTTTGCAAGTGAAAGAAGGAATCATCTTCCTTATTAAAAAAAAAAAAAAAAAAAAAGAAGAAGAAAAAAGCCTACAATTGTCAAGTAAGGCATATTTAAGTAAAGATTAATATTAAGGATGGTATATGTTGGAAAGGTGAAAGATTTGCATGATTGTCTAGTTTGCTCATGTACGCATCATTTGGTTTAATTATGACTACCCCCTACAAAACTGTCTCCATAGAGAAACATACAGGCATTTATGGACATACTGCCTATAACATTTTTGCATGACATTCAAGAGACTAAAAACCCAGAAAACCTATCCCAGTGGTCACTCTGCCTCCACAGAAGGTCAAGGAAAGCAGAGTGTGTGCCAGTAAGTCTACCATAAGATTCATTATATCCACTTTTAACTATACCAATGACAGCAAGACTGGATTTACAAGGTCAGTGTTATACTGACTGACTCCAAGCATTAAGTGTTAAAATGCTGATATTTTAGCAATGCTTGCTCTTAAAAGAAATATATAATTACTCTCTGGTGAGGTGCACTGACATTCCTTCCCTGATCAAAATTGTAAACTTGCCATGGGGCAGAAATACAGTAAAATTACAAATTTTTTAATGCACAGATTTAGTCAAAGTTTTATCAGTAGCATATATATTTTTGTGCCAGGATATATACTTTCAATATCTATCCTTCTATAACTATTGAAATATTAACATTAACATCTAAAACTGTTGATTATGGAGCCTTTTCTGTGCACAGTACAGGATTCTATGTATCTGTATTTATTGGATTAACTTTCTTATAAGCTCTGTAAACAAAGAAAAAAAATAATCTTTTCACCATAAAACAAGCTAGAAAGTCAACATCTAAATATTGTTATAAATTATTTCATTATGAAATATTTTACTATTTTGACTCTTTCAGTATCCATAGAAATACTCTCCACTTTAAAAATACTGTACTGAAAAACATTATAAGATCTTTTCTGATTTATGTTCTTCTAATACACATAACAATGTGAGCAGTGCTGTTATATGTCTCAGCCCGAGACATCTCCATACATATGCTGCTGTATTTCAGTGTTACAGAAGCAGCATTCTGTGTGATTTCTTAACAGACACCAAAAAGAACACTAAGAGATATTAAAAAGATATGTAATATACCATAAAATATAATGAGAAGGATACTTTTCTTGAAGTACTTTTTGTTTTGGAAATAATTTTTAGTAAACCAAAGTGATGTTAAAATTAACACTTTTCATTGTGGATTCACTGTAATTAAGAAATACCATAATGTAATTAATATATAACTCTCCATTGCATTAAGTCCGAGTAATTTAAATCTATTAGAGGTAATGAATTTCTCACATTACCTGATGAAACTTGAACCAAGTTCTTTCCATGCCAAATTGTAAGACAAATACTGCTGATGGAAACTTTACAGCAGAAGTATTTCAGTGTTAGTTGTAAAGACTTTTTTAAAATGACCCCTTCAGCTACAGAATGAGATTAATATCAAGACCTAAACCTAGAGCAAGCATGACACTTGAAGAATTCTCTTCAGCTTTTCAGACAAACAAACTTGGTGTAAAGCTGCCAAAATGTAGCTTAGCGAAACAGAAAACTTTTTTTTTCAAGTAAGTTTTTATAAAACTTTTGTGTATTAAATAGATTTCATAGTTCCCTGCCAGAATTTATTTTTGGTTTACACAGCAATGACTAGCTGATGTGCAAGAATTATTAACAGCTGGTATTTATTTATTTATTTAGAAACTGAGTGATTGCTTTTTGTCTTGTACTGAAATCTAAACAAGAGAATTTCCTGACTACAATATTTCTGTTAGATGCCAGTAAAAGCTGAAAGGTTACTTTTAAGAAAACTTTTACTTATATGTAACATTTATGTAATTATTTTTTAATTCACAATTAAAAAGTAGTGTATTAAAAAGAACTCTTGCCCTGAATATCTGCTGTTCTTGAAATATTTTCATTTGCAGTACAAAGCTGATTTTTCTCCAAGACTGGAATTCTTTTGTGGTCTTTTAAAAAATGTGAAATGTAGTAAAAATCAGCAAAGTTTGGAGGTTTTCAGAACCCACTTAATTATTCAAAGAACCATTGTTTCAAACATGTTTAGATTTTATCAAGTCTGCAGCAATAATATCTAGCTTGAGACAGTACTTTGTCTGTCTGTTACTAATGCTATCCAAACCACTAAACTATCCCAAAGGGAGAAGAACTGGAAGAATAGAAAACTGTCATGAAGCAATTATTACTGGGCAAACTGCTTCATATCCATGTGTTCAGCACATGTATTTCAATTTGTTTCTGGCACAGAGTAATTTAAAATCAAGGATTCACAGAGGAAGAAACAGGAATAATATTCAATGATTTCAAAGTACGCAATAAACAAATTTAGCCAACAGAACATCTAGGGATACTTTCAGCTGAATGTAATTATGTCAGAGCATCTGGAGAAAAATTCTGGGGGCAAGAGGGATTCCTAATATTCAGTCCAAGTAATTGTGTAAATCTATGTATACTTTGCCTTCTGGGAGTATACATGTACATTAGGCAAATTATATTCTTGACTGAAAGATAAATATATTTGGGGGAAAGATTTTTACATTTGTTTCAATACTAGGTGAAAGTCGATGTAAAACCCCCTCCAACTGAAATACAAATGTTGTAATTATTCAAATTAAAAAACTGCTGTGTTTTTATTTGATTTGGTCATGGTTGTTTGTTTGGTTTCTTTGTTTTGCTTTGTTTTGCTTTTCTTGAGGAAGATAGGCTTTCAGATACTTACAGACAGAAAATGATACTTTCTGATATTGAACTGATACTGAATCTGTGAGCTTGCTGTTGAGTGCCTCTGCACAGATACAGTCAGACTGGACTGCTGGGACCTGGGTAGCCAAGAAGAGCATGAACATCCCCGGTGTTGCCTGCTGACTGCACCAGGATGACAATGGGAACAGGAGACCATCCACACTACAAAAACTGTACAAACTAGGGAGACAGCTGAACACCTGACAGGTTCAGAACTTCAGACCTTCAAAGATATGCTGAATGATGGGATCAATTCTGCCTAGTGAACCTGAGTATTGAAGGCACCTTTACAGTCGAAAATAAAAGGATGTCTGCAGGGTAGAGTTGCCTTGGAGCCTTCGTTACAGCCCACTGTTTTTTAAAGCAATTTGTGAATAAACTGCGGGTGTTGCAGGCTAAGGTGGACAAACTTTCAACAGAAGGTCCTCTAACAGAAAAAAAAATAATAAATTGAAACTTTATGTTATTCAGCTGGAAGATGTGTTCAGCTGCAAAGAAGCCCAGACCTACCTGCATAATTTCTAGGGAGCAAGAATGAATTCAGGCTTCCATGCCCACAGGTCTCTTCCATGACACAGGTAATTCTTGCATCTTCAGCACAGCACACCAAACTCAGTACCTGTGAATTTACTGGGGAAGTTTGGTACAGGCTAAGCACGTTTTGGGCACTGTTCAATTTACCAATACTGATCTCCAAATTCCACTGCCCAGCAATATTCCTGGTTACTGCTGAATTTACTAGTAGCCAAAGAATACAGACAAGAAAACAGAGCCTTGAAGCATTTCTTCTCAGTGCATGAGAGATTTTTTATCATCTCTCAGACTTGTAGACACAGTATGTAAAGATCATGCTGGTCAGTCAATGTAAAAAGAAGGAATGAAGTGTCAGCATATGCATAAGTAAAGCAAAGTACCTTAGATAAGAAGTAAAGCCTCATTCAAGCAAATAAATGCTTGTGAACACATCTGGGGCTGAACAAGGGAAATAATAGTTTAGAGCAAGGGAAATAATTGCCAAATTGAGTTGGTTTGGGATGAGAATATTCTAGATGAATAGGATCTTCAGAAATTATTTCAAGGTTTTCCTACCAGTCTGGCTGTTTTCATAACTTGATGCTAAAGAGTACCATGTACCTTTATGCCAGACCTCTTTAGCAGTGTAAGCTTTCAGCTTTTGGAATTCCTGAACAAAGATACTAGACTTAGTGCTTTCAAGCAATCCTCTTGATGATTCACTGGTGATTCATCCATTTGAACCTGGACATGATATATACTTTAGACTTATACATGCTTTTATATCTGTTCCAGCTGTACTTAGTTTCCCTGTGATTCATTGCTAGGTGTTTTGGATTTTTTTTTTTTTTTTTTCTCTAGTACATCTGCTTGTGCGCTCACTGTCTGCTATTTTCCAAGTGAGTATTCTAATTTCGTAGGCAGCACCTTAAATTTTCCAAGAAGCCTGTTGTGATTAGAAGGAATGATGATAGAGCTGATGGGACAAGGATTTTGGATGAGCTCAGAATGGGACAGAACAGAATATGGATTCCTACATTCCTCATCTGCTTTTGCAATAGAGGCCTCGATGCATAGAGCAGCAAGCTGCAGAGGGAGGCGTTTCATATAATACCATGGAAACTACCTGACATGTAGAACTACACAACAGGGGAGAAACTAGGGTAAGGGATGAATCCCCCTGGGAAATGGATAAGTCCCTAAGGCCTTTCTAATGTTCTGTGATTTCTAGATGTGAAATCACTTCATCTGGTAAATAGCAGCAGCACTCATCTCCTGAATGTAGGCACACACAAAGTGATTCAGTTACCTACATACAGATACTAAAGGTTATTTCAGGCACTGTCAGGTATCCTGCTTAGCTACTTATTGTCTAGAAGAATGATGACTTCCTGTAAGACCTGTGTTTTAACTATCATCAGCCTCATATCTTGATACCATTGTATACCTTGGAAGATGTTATGTACCTAATCCATATAGGCATAGAGCAATCCCACTCTAGTTGTCTTCCACTCTGGTGTTAACCAAAATTTATTTGAATTGGCATCATGACACTGCTTGTATTTAATATGGATTTTCTGCATGGTCCCTCTCTGGTTACCAATGTTTATGAGTATCATAGATATTCCTGCTCTTTGACATGATTAGTTTATAATTGGGCTTGCTCTTTGCCTGTGGATGAAGCAATTTCACCAGATGACAATTAAAGTTAAATAAAGAGATGTCTCATTCTGCTGAATATCCAAATGAACATTTAGCAGAGGCAAAAGGTTTCTAAATTTCTTCCTAGTCTACCAGATTCAGTATCTGTCTGGGAGAATGTGCAGTTCTGTTGATTATTTGACTGCCTGCTGTCCTTGGCTTTCATAAATGGGATGGTGATAGATGTTGGTAAAGCACCCATGAAGTCATGAGAGAAAATAATACACTGGTTTCTGAAAGAGTTAAGGTGGGTTCCTATTTTTCCTCATTTCACAGATTATGTCATAATTTGAAGATATTAATTTGTATCTATATGGAAGTGTGTACAAGAAGACTCAATTTCTAATGTTTCATACATAACGAAGTTATTCTCTTTCATATCTTTTTAGCTCATATTTTTCTCATTCTTGGATTGTAATGTATTTATATATTATTTATCTATGTCTATAGTATATGATCAGTTACTATAAATCACACATCACACGGTTACAGTTATGATCTTGTAAGTTTGGACAAAGCACTGATATTAGAAACTCAGATTTTGTTGCATCTTCCAAAGTGGTGTGTGATGATGATAAAATGAAAAATGACATTCTGATGTACATATGTCACTGACACCTGGATTTTATCCCAATACCCATAACCTGCTAAGTAAATCTAATTTTTTCTAGACAGCTATATTGTGTCTAGTTAACACAGAAGTACATGAGGATGTGTTTAGGCACAATAACCAATGACTGGCAGATCCTTCTATCTGTAATTGAAATTAACGTTACCCAAAAGGTCTGAAAAAGAATGAGATAGCTGAAATGAGTCTTTCCTTTTAGTGCCAACCAAAATAAACTGATACATATGATGGAATTGGCACTGTTTCTACCAAAAGAAATTTCAAGAACTTTTAAGACCTGTATCTTGGTCGTAATGATGTTCAGTCAATGTGAGTTGCAGTTGCAGAGAACTGGAAAATGGATGCTTATGCATCAGTCCAATTCTACAACTCATATGGCACATTAATGCTACATTCATCCTCTTTTGCAGGTTGTACATTTCAGAACATAAAGAGAACACTTCTTTTGCAGGTGCTTTCAGCCTCCTTGTTTTCATGAGTACATGTCTAGTGTTATGCAATCCTATCTCATGAAAGTTCAGAACATATGTTGTAATGACAAGACTGCGCTCTTTAATCTACACTTCATTACACGTTCTTTGATAGTTTTATAATCCTTTTGATTTTTATACCTGCACAAGAAACATCTGTTTCTTCTTTTTTTTTGAAGTACATTGTGATGCATATATTACAGTAACTGATTTATTTCCTGCTTTCTCCCTCTACAGTGCCTGAAAAAATATTGTGTACATCAAGAGCAGTGGATAGTAGGACTATTAGGAGCAAAATAAGCATCTGAGGGTCTCGTTTTATTTCTGCTCCAATTGCTTCCATATACAGATAAAACCTGTGTTTATAGAATTTTCTTTAAGATTTCCTGTAAATTTAATCTCTGCAAGCTGTAAAAGTTATTTTATTTTCCAGTGTCTTGCACACTATTTTTCTAGAATCATGTGTTGATTTTAAGTATATATGGCACCTCAAGTTTACCAGAACTCCTTCACTGAGCTATCAAATTTTACATAACTATTAAAACTGAGTAAAAGTATCTTTCTTGAATACATATTGAATAAGATTGCATATCCTGAATAATACCTAAGTAGTAATATATGTCTTGAAAGAAGCTTAATATTTTCTGCCATCAGATGTTCACTGTTGTTGGCAATATCCATGTAATTAAGGATTTTTGGATCTTCCGTTAATGATGAAAAGCTTAATTCTTGCCAAAATTGAGTTATTTATACTCATAAATGTCTGAGTATCGGCTGTAAGATGAATTCAAATTCAATTATTTATTTGGAAATATTCAGTCATAACGATTCAACTATATCTGTAAGACAGACTAAAGCAAATATACATTAATTCCCAAACATTTACATCTTTTGTATTTACATCTTCTCTTGTGGGATCATCAGTCAAGTTTTGTTATGAAGGGGTTCCACTGGTTGAAAAACTGCACTTTAGTGACTTGCAATATCTTTTTCTTTTTCCACTGCAAATCTATGACTATGCCCAATTACATAAATTTTGAGTACATTTATGTATTAGAAATTTGATTTTGTCACTTAACATTTCTGAAGAATCTATTCATTTCAGGATCTCCCTGTTATGACTAAACTGTGCCCCCACCATTACAGTCAGTTAACTGACCATGCTTCCTGCTTAACATGGGTACATGTTCAAAACTTCCAAAACTTTTCAAATTTCAAATTTTTTTTTTTCCAAAAATACTATTCTTGTCATTTGCTGAGCTGAAATTCATATCATAGTCTGATCACCATCAATGAAAACAAGGGTGGTCTTCCCTCTGTAACAGTGGTGGCATCAGACAGCACAGATTTGTGGCAGGGAAATAATCTGATTCAAATGTAGTGGAAACAAGTATCTTGTTGAGAAGGGAATGCACCAGTTAAAGGCATTAACTGATACCAAGACTATGAAACTAGGGAAGGTGAAGGAAGAACTTGGAACCTGAGGAAAATACAAGGAAGACTGTAAACTGCCTGGAAAAGGACATTCAGTTCCAAAGAAGAAAGTGACAAGGGAGGTGGTGGGACTGACAGGAAAATCAGCCTGGTGAATGAAGAAGGTAGCTGAGCAAACAGTGATAGAGTGGTATCTGATAAAAGGAAGTAGATCAGCTTGTGGGACAAACTAACTTTGACATGAAGATAGAAAGGGAAAGGTGAAGGAGTGGGAATAAGGTGGAAACTGAAAGAGAAGTGCATTAAAAGTGTTAATTTTTGAAACAGACTGGAAATGATCGAAAAGAGAGATCAAACAAAATCTGTTACCATTGGGTGAAATGAGTACCAAAACCATCACTAGAAAGAATTATCTTCTGGAATTGGAGAGGCAGTGGATTGTCTAACTGCTGCTGTAGAGAATTTGTTGATTACCTTCTCATGTTGTTATTAGTTCAAACAGAGTTTTAGCAGTAGATCTGAAACTTCAAGACACACTGATAGTCAATGTAAGTAGCTGTATGAAAAATGAGGGGAAAAAACTATGGGTTTTCTTTTTATTCTGGGGTGGTTTCTTCCAGTTATTTTTTTAGACAAAGAAATTGCAAAAAGCATAAGAGCAAAAATGGGTTAGAGCATTATTATCTGACTGAAAAGTCAACCAGTTAAGAAAATGTCATGTAAGAATCAAAGTTCCTTCTACAAAATTAATTTGGATCTTTTATTACACCTTTGTTACTAATTAGGCACTGTGAAGGAGTGTTCTGAGCTGCTGAAAAGAGACAATTTGCAATTCTATATTGTCAGAATGCCCCCTGGCAATTTTTGCCTTGAGCTGACCAGAACTCTCCAAACTTCCAGTCATAGGCTGTAAGGTAGTATGAAGCAGAGACATGTAACCAAATAGCCATTTTGGCCATGGCCACTCTGTCTTGGAGGGCAAGAGGGTTTATATTTTTTATGCCAGTTGGCTTTAGTACTATATAAGAGTCCTCTACACATTTACTTATGGATATAGACAAAGCCTTATTATCTAGACAGAGTGATTTAAGTTCAAATTCACATACTACTTTTTCTCTCTGCCCATATTCAGTTACAATTGTCCATTATTGCAAGGATAAATATTACCTATCCTGAATAAGTAATCAGTTTTATATATAGTTTATCACAAAAGTGCTTCTAGAGTTTTCATTGTTAAACTAATTCAAGTTTATTTTTAATAATGAAATATGCTCAGAAAGACAAGGAAAATTATATTTTCAGTAGTACTGATCAAAGATGTGCATGACAAGTATGAAGAATCCTAAAGACCTAGATGTCAGATTGGATTTGGAATTTGGAAGTTCCTTTATGGCACTTAGAATAAATCTGCTGCTCTATTATGTGCCTTTTGTAACAGTCCCCTGTATACCATTACAAGGTGACAGTCAATGACACCAATCTGCCTGAAAAAACTGCATGCAGTTTGACTATGCCTGCAAAAGTGACAGAAAGCATGAATTGGACACTCTCTGCAAACTGGAGAAATTGGATGAGAGCCTTTTTCTAAACTCAGCGAGGAATAATTACTCATAGCTATCCAACTGAGTCTGTTACTTTAGCAGAAAAGAAATCTAAGAATAGGTTTAGCCTTTAAAAATCTGGCAACACGCTCAAGGTAGACAAAAAAAATGTAGGGCAGTCTCTACAGAGAGAATATAATTTTGTTTAAAAAAAATCCAAGTTTAACATTGTTTTCCTACTATGCTATGAAAGAAATATAAGGGTTTTGAGGATCTGAACAGGCTGAGGCCAATTGTATGAGATTTAACAAGGCTAAGTGCTGGGTCCTGTACTTGGGTCACAACAACCCCATGCAACACTACAGGCTTGGGGAAGAGTGGCTGGGAAGCTGCCTGGAAAAAAAGAACCTTAGGGTGTTGGTCGATAGCCAGCTGAGTATGAGCCATCAGTGTGGCCAGGTGGCCAGGAAGGCCAACAGCATCCTGGCTTGCATCAGAAATAGTGTGACCAGCAGGACAAAGGAAGCAATCATCCCCCTGTCCTCCAAACTGGTGAGGCAACACCTTGAATACCGTGTTCAGTTTTGGGCCCCTCACTACAAGAAAGACATTGAGGTGCTGGAGCGTATCCAGAGAGGGCCAATGAAGCTGGTGAAGGGTCTGGAGAACAGGTCTTATGAGGAGTGGCTGAGGGAACTGGGGTTGTTTAGCCTGGAGAAAAGGAGGCTGAAGGGAGACCTCATTGCCCTCTACAACTACCTGAAAGGAGGTTGTAACAAGGTGGGTGTGGGCCTGTTCTTCCAAGTAACAATTGATAGGAAAAGAGGAAATGGCCTCAGGTGGTGCCAGGGAAGGCTTAGATTGGATATTAGGAAAAATTTCTTCACCAGAAGCGTTATCAAGCAGTGGAACAGGCTTCCTAGAGAAGTGGTTGAGTCACCATCTCTGGATGTATTTAAAAAGACAGGTACATGTGGTTTAGTCGTGGACTTGACAGTGCTAGGTTAATGGTTGGACTCAATGATCTTAAAGTTTTTTTCCAACATAAATCATTCTATGATTCTATGCTTTGTTCTTTTTTTCCACAAAAAGTAGCAAAGGCATAAATGTCAGGATAAATATAGGTAGGTAGATTACTTGAAAAGAGGGAAACTTACGTTCAGTTATCCACCCCAAATACAACAGGGGCTTGAAGCTTAGCATTCATCAGTCCATACAGAGTCCTAGTCTGAAAGTTATTGTTCATATTGTTATTTCTGTCTCTCTTCTAAACCATTATGAAAACTCCAGTAATAAATTTTCTATCATATTTTCATTCATGACAATAACATTTACCATGGAGAGTAACTTTATCACAACTAAGGCAACACAGAAAATCTTAACTCACTTTTCTCAGAAAGTAATAGCGATGGTAGGCCTAAATCTTCCATAGAATGATCACTGATAAGAGGTTTTTATAAATAAATCGCCTTGTTTCTTCTATTTATTACAGCTTGAGGAATATTGAATTTCTTAAATAAATAAATAGAAATATTTGGATATGTGTATTTTAGAAAATTAAGGAGTATTTTTCATATCCATTTGAATTGTCATAGTATTTTTACATTCCTCTTTAAAAATTTTGTGACTCCTGCCTTAATATAGAAAAAAGTATCGTCTCATGTGTGAACTATCATTTCTCCTGTCATACTGAATGATGTTGTTCCAGGAAGAGAAGTAATAGTTTTTCATCTTCCTAACTGGTCAGCCTGTCCTGTAAACAAGTCACAAGCAGAAATGTCAGCACGTTTGGAAGAAAGTAGATTACGATTGCATTTCCCTCAGGAACAGAATGGTAAAACAGTCAATATGAGCAATACTGTTGCAGCTAAACCCAATAGAGCAACAGATTACCATGGCCTTAAAAGTCATAATGAAATGACAGGGACTAATTCTCATTGTCTCACTATTTCTGAGCAGGTTCATAATCTGGAAAAATCCAGTAAAAACTGATGACTTTTTAAACCAAGCAGATATTAAATGTAAGTAGATGTGCTGGAATCTAAATCATATTTTAATGCAGAGATTTAAAAAAAAACACGACAAACTACACAGCAGGAGTAGATGTGATAACATTCACAAGCCTAGACCCTCAACAAAGAACCAGAATCACAAAAGCATCTTCTTTCATTATCAGCCACTGAGGTGAGTTAATGAAAAGCTTTCTTTTCCAACACTTTTAGAACAATGAGGTCATACTTCGACACATCTCTAAGGCAGCAGGAATGAAAAAAGACAAATATTGTCCCAAATGGAGAACTGGAAAAAAAATAATGCTGCACAAAACTTCTTTCTCTATACTCTAGTCCACCTTCATAGAACAGTGTTCATAGCATAACTTCAAGATGTTCAAAGATTTAGTGTAGTTTGATGCACTGCTCACAATAATATAACTTTGTATCAGGTGAGAATGAAAAGTACACAGTACTTTCATGAAAGGAACCTTGTCTACTCATAATGAAAGCTTCCTTAAGTTTGTGAAGGTTTTCTTTTTATTATTCAGGAGATGAAATAGGAAGCTGTAGGAACAATAGGAGACTGGATGAACTCCTAATTTAAGTTTTTTATGTGCTCTGTGCCTAGAATACTTGGTTAGTGTTTTGGAGAAGTACATTATTTTTTGAATCAATCTTTCTTTCCTGTTCTGAGAGTCTCTGATACTTCTCATTCTGCCCCAGTCATATTCCTGAATGGATGAACCTCTACTATTTATCAAATATTTCAAGTTGTTGCTGTCAACTTGCTCTGCTCATTTACTAAGGGTACTCTTCAAAAATATGGCTAATCACAATTCTATGTCATCAAAGAAAAAAATATTCAAAATGACAGTTTTTTATGTATAGCAATGGATATTTTGCAGCTGTGAAAGGCTTCTATTATTTATTATTTTTTTATCTTTTGTTAGACATATGAAAACTACATTTACTCTCAATTAATTTTACTCATCAGGAAGAATCTAATTTACATGTGCAAATTTAAAGTAAAATATTTACAGTTCAAGACAAGTACACTTCTCTAGGTAAATTTAGACATCTATGTGAGAGAAAGGTGTTTCTATTGATTTTAGTGATACAACAAACAATGTTAGGTGAGAAATATATTCATCATGGGTCAAGAGAATGTCTCATTTCAGACTAGAGAACCTATTCATTACATTTTGTTGTACTTTTTTTCAGAAATATTTTGGTACAAGATGTCAATCAAGATACATCTCTGAGGAGTTAGGTATTGCTGTGCTTTCTGCCTCTTCATGCTAAACACCACTTGTGAAGGGCCCTTAGAATTCTCCAAATTTTTATGCTACAGAGAAAGGTGAATCTAAAATACCCAGATTTAATAAACAAAGCCTCTCTGTCTCTCTTGGCAATGAGATGTTTATGTATTTACCTACCTACCTGCCTACTTATTTATCTATATGCATATATGTGTATATATATGCATATATATATATGTTTATAATGTATATATGTACATATATATATGTGTATATGTGTATATGTGTGTATATATATATGCCATTTACTCTGCATGTTTCATTTGGGCTTTGCTTTAGGCAACACACTGTTAGATAATTTCATTTTTAATTTGAAAGGTATTTTAATCTTATTATGTATTTCTTTACATATATTTTAAAATCTATGTGCAAGAACATGAATGCAATGGCCCTGTTCTCATTACAATATTTCAGATATCTAATTAGGGTGGCACAAAATAGAAAACATGTGTCCTGGCACCCAAGAAGGCAAACTGCATTCCGGGGTGCATCAAACAGCATAACCAGCCGGTCAAAAGAGGTGATCATCCCGCTATATTCAGCGTTAGTGCTGCCTTTCCTGGAGTACTGTGTGCAGTTCTGGGCCCCACAATTAAGAAGGATGTGAAGGTACTCGAATGCATCCAGAGGAGGGCAAAAAAGCTGGTGAAAGGGCTCGAAGGCTGTCCCAATCCAATGACAGGAGAGGTTTCGATACGATCCCAAGAGCGAGGTTAAGACAAAAACGAGGTAAATGCCATATACCCAGAACAGGTTTTTTATTATTTAAAAAGTGAAGAGGGGTAGCGATAGGACAGAATGGAAGTAAACAACAGAAATAAAGCAAGGATGTGGGATAGGGCTGCAAGAATAGTCACCACCATGGATCCAGAGGCATCCCGTTAGTCCTCAGTCTTCAGTTTTTCGGTGGTGGGTGCACATGGATCTGGCTTCGATGGTAGATGCACACTGAGCAAAGTTTCTATTGCCTTTTTAAGTTCATCGTATCTGCTGATTAGCATATCTGCTCACCTTTAGTTTTTTTTTTCCTCTGGTCCCACAGGTTTTGTTGCATCTGGCTTCAGGGCAGGAACATTTGCCTCTTGTCAGTTCATTAGCAATGCATGCATGGGGTCTGGCCTACACTATAGAGCCACAAATGGCTACAGGATGGGGCAACTCAGCACACCTCTGCCCCTTTAAGGAGTTTGACAATGCAACGGCAAAGGCATGGGGAGGTGCATCCTTCAATACACTCCCGCTTCCCTGGGCGACATCCCCCAGACCAATCCACAGGCCGCAGCAGCTTCTCTTGGAGGTTTGCACAGACACAAGCAAGCTTTGAGACAGTCATAGGACATTTCAGTCTCTCACAAAGGCATGTCCTATGGGGACTAGCTAAGGACTCTGGGCGTGTCTAGTTTGGAGAAAAGGAGGCTGAGGGGCGACCTCATTGCTCTCTACAGCTTGCTGAAGAGGGGAAGTGGAGAGGGAGGTGCTGATCTCTCTCCCTTGTATCTAGTGCTAGGATGCATGGGAATGGTTCAAAGCTGTGCCAGGGAGGTTTAGGCTGGACATTAAGAAACATTTGTTTACTAAGAGGATGGTCAAACACTGGAACAGGCTTCCTAGAGAGGTGGCAATGGCCCAAACCTGTTAGTGTCTAAGAGGCATTTGGACAACGCCCTTGATAACATGCTTTAACTTTTGGTCAGCCTTGAATTGGTCAGGCAGTTGGACCAGGTGATCACTGAAGGTTGCTTTCAACTGAAATAAATAATATTTTTGAGTTAAAGCTATAGGCATCCAAAGAACTATGAGATCTGTACAAAACTTAACAGGTGTGATTTTCTGAGCTTTACACCTTTCTTTTCACTCCCAATCACAGGACCTATGGTTTTAAAGCTTAACTTTTGCTTTAAGTTTTCTAACTACCTGAATACAAGGCTTCATAAGAGTGACTAATGATTTGCCTGGGTTAATTTCATTAAGTTTTACTGGCTAGATTTTATTTTTTTTAAAAAGTCAATGTCTTGTTTTAAAAACATATGCTCCTTTAAAGAGGCAGAAAGGAAGGTTTTGCTTAGTTTGATTTTCCACAAAATATTCATAGGCTCCAAAATTTTTGCTTAAATTATGCCCAATAGCTAGCTCAAATCTTAGTCAAAAATGAGTTTTAAATGATTTCCAGTTTCATTTAAAATGTCTTTCTAGATTTAATATTTGTGATTGTAATGATGATTTAACATAAATAAACTAATAGAATAAAATTAGAAAAAGAAAACACATTTTTTGAGAACACTAGCAGTTTGGGCATCATTTCAGAAAAGCACTTAAATGTGTGCTTAGAAGGAAAGTAACTTCATTCAAGACAGACAGCAGACAGTGCATGAGACAATGTGGAAGACTGTCTCAAAAAGTAAAAGATCCCAAGACAGTTAGAATTTGGCAATAGAATAAAGCCTCAAAAATCAAGCAGATGGCAATTGGCCAAAACTGAATGAGTGGAGTCTAGGGGCAACTATGTTGTTTAGAAAGTTGTAATTGAACCTGCAAGATGTGTTTCAAAGTTTATAAAAAAATATGTCTGTGATATTCTAAATGTGGTCATCTGTGTGGTGTCCTAGTAGCTAGAGAGGTCACTAGATAATAAGGCAGTCTACAAAATCATGATTAATTGAATAGAAAATGATTGTTCAATCTTCCTGCTAAAAAAAGAATCAGAGAGAACGAAATGAGCAATTGTTAGATGCAAAACATAGTAAGATGAAACAGAAACAAAAAAAGAAAAGGAAGCATGTCCTCACACAAAACATACATGAGCTGTGTGGGACACCTTGCCACAAGATGTTGTTGACTAGATGTATTACTGAAGTTCAAGAAGCAGCTAGGTAAACCTGCTGCAGGGAAGTCCAGCTGGAACTATTAAATACAAAAGACTCAGCTTATTTGCTTTAACTTTGACATTTACTGTCATTTCAGACACCCTAGAAACTTGCAGGTGGATGTTAAACATGAAAGAGAGCTTTCCTTTCTTGACCAGAGCTGGTGAGATAAACTTGGGTACTTCAAATGACACCAGGCATTCATGCTTATGCATCTGAACTCTGAATGTTTACTTTAGTTTACTTTACTGAATCTCTTCTATTGACTGTCTTGACTAGACAGTTCATTAACTATATGTCAGTACATTAGCTATAATTAAAGCTTAGACATCTAGCTCACATCTTAGCAGTTGTATGGAGACATCCAAATGAAGGTATATGAATGTTTTGCTAAATAACAGAAGCAACTACTTCTGGCTTGAGAAATCCCTGAGTTGCAGACTGACAAGAACCAGGAAAATATTCCAGGAAATGATCAATGATTGTTGCATTCTTGTTGTTTTTGTAAATCCTTACCTAAGCAGCTACTATTAGCCAGTGGATATAGATGATAGGTAAAGTAGATGAGATTGATTATCTCTGAACTGTCTTAATATAGCAACATAGATGTGCTTATGTTCTCTGGGAACATAGTGTGTTGTGTATTCTTAGGCACTAAGATCAAGTCAGCATAGCAAAAAAAACCCAAACCCAAACAAAGGATTATCAAGCAATTCAGTGAAATTGGAATGAAATTGGTGAGATCAGTAAAGAAGAAAAGATTTTAAATATGTGCTGTATGAGACAAATTGTTCCTCCTGAAGGGGTTAAAAGCTTATTAAAATAAAGGAACTACTTGCTCCAGGTAGTGCCTTGAATTGTTTGATGTACTTTATATGAAGAGATGAACATATGCAAAATATCAAGGTACTACTAAGTCTACATATCTGAAGTAGATTATTTTCCCTATTCTGTCTCATAAGTTACCTCTGTACTGAAAACATTTGTACCTTTACCTCACAGCTATTTCCAACACTTTCTTTACATGTTCCCTCAAGCTCCATTTATAGTAACAATTTACACAAAGAGCACAGGTTTGATTACTGGCATGCAGCTATCTGTCCTCGGTAATGGTTAGCACATTCCCTGGTATGGTTTTGATCCACTTTTCCAGACGGCCCTAGGAGTCACTTGAAGAAAAAAATACACCACAAGCTGTTCTCAACAGGCAGGCTGCATAATACTTTTTAGTTTTGGGGGTGAAAAGGAGGAGGAGTTTACCCATCTGACTTTAAAATGCCTTGACATTTATCTTCTAATCAGGACTTATCATGTTTTATTTACGAATACAGATGTAAATGAGTGAGGTTTCTTTTCCAGAAATTTTTTAAACCACTCAAGCAAAGCCTCAAACTACCCCAGGGTACCAGAACATATCACAGGTTTATTATCCTTTTCTCTCTTACCTTGTGCTTTCCTTGTGCTTATTTCCACATTTTTGTTCTAACTATCCTCTATGGCTGATCCTACCATGAACTTCAGGTGGTTAGGTCTATCTTAATGTTCATACAAAACCCCACTGTGTTTTCTGTGAAGCAACTAGTTCAGATGTAGATCCTATGAATTCTGCTGCTGTAATCCTCTCTCCCCACAAAGGTAGTTGATTTTTAATAACAGCTGCATCACGATGCAGTACAAAGACAAGGTATTTCCTGTAAATAATGCATAGATTCTCAGAAAAGTGTGCACCAAGAAAAGTTATAGCTTTATCTTTAGAAGTATAAAGAACAAACTCTTTGGGGAAAAAACATATTTTTATTCTTTTCTCATAAATTGCCTAACTCACTGATGTGCACTGAAATGGAGATGAAACAAATCAATGCAGCTACACCAATATGTACACTGGGTTCCGTGTACTAATATGTATGCTACTGTGATAAATCTGAACATTAATCTGTTAAAGACTGCCATTGTTTATGAATACTTACATTTTTGCAATCATCATGGGCATATTTGATAGTAACAAAGAAAACTTAAAATTTCTAACAAGTTTTAAAGTGCAAAGAATGAGTTAAAATCTTAAAAACCTGACATAATGGAAGTAATTTCTCACATTGCTACTGTGAAGATTCTCATAAGCCACAGGTTGTTCACTCAAGAAACTTGGGAATTTATGTCTTGGAGATATAAGGCAACTAATATAGAGACCTATTACATGATCATCTCATTTTTTCATAAAATGTTTTTCAAAAGTTCCCAACTATATACAGTGGTTTCTATGGCTTTTGGTGCACTAAAGGAGAAATATTAATAGGGTCTGTGATTGACCCTGCATGATAAGTGATTTGAACTATATCTCACATGATTGCATGTAGCAGATATTTTAGAAAGTATTGTGCACTAAGGAAATCACAAACCTTTTTTTAATCTATTTTTGCCAATAGTTATTTAAACTACATGCCGTTTTTAATTCAAGGTCTGCAAAGAAAAAATTGCAACCAGATACAACTGTGAAATTCTGTCATAGAAAATCTTAGTGAATCGCAAGTTGACCTTTATTTACACTACTGAAGTAATGATTTTCTTTGAGAAATTATGTGGTTGGACCAATTAAATGCACTTTTAAGGTCCACAGGGAACTTGGGTTACTTTTGCTTTCAAGGAATCAAACATTTTCAGAGAGACTTAACATTTCTTTCTTTGTGAAAGTCATGTTATGAAAAAAGAGATTTCAAAAAAAGGAAAAACATTATAAAAAGGTAACTAAATGATATTTCCTCTATACAATATCAATTCCAAAATAAAATAACAGGAAATTTAGAGTTAAAGAGCATTGCTCCTGACATTCAGTTGTATTATTGATGTAGCTGACAGGTAAGCTACAGTACACAGTCTTTTGCCCTTTAAAATAAGTAAATTGCATTTAAACAATGATGTCTGGTGATTTAATCCCTTTGTATACTAGTTCCTGATAACAGACCACCTATTAAGTCAACAGATGAGTGGACCTAAAATGAGCTAAAGATGAATTCCAAAGGAAATAGAAAGCTTTAATTTACAACAAGGATTAGAAGAGTATATGCAAAATTACTTTCATTTTTTTCACTACAAAATATAAATAGGCAAAATACAGCAAGTTACAGATGAAATTACATTAATTAATCTGTCGTATGTTAGTTTGCATAAAGATCTGGATGTTAAACATAGAAAACAGATTTTGGAGATGAAAGTAATCAGTGAAAACTGATGGCATGTACCTATGTGCCAAATTAATTCAGAGGGTAGTAAACTTATTGTTCTTTGGTATGTGTCAGAAATATTTATTTACTCTAAATGTTCCCAGTTTAAAAATATATTTACTTAATTTATTAAAGGAGGAAAGACCTAATTTTAGATTGTACTGCATATTTTTTTTTCTATATGCTGTACTGATTGTCCTATTCAGTATGTGAAGTTAGGACATACTAGAAACATTAACGGTCTGAACCTCTTTCATCAAACAGAACTGTCTGAAAGTAAACATGCACAATGGATAAAATATTTAGAATAGATTTAAATTTAATTCCTCCCCAAAAGTTATAAAAAATGACTAAATCCTAAAATAAAAAAGGTGTACTTAAACTAGCATTGTGTAATTATCATCTCATATCAGACACATATTGGGGACTTCTTCCCCACCTTTCCCAGATATATGTCAATACTGCCTGCAGAATGCACAGAGGTACAGACATGTCATTAGAAGGAGTTCTGGGCTGTACTGTTTAATTCTGTGCAAACTTTTTCAGAGATGTATAAAACTATTTATATTTTGTCTCCCATGTCAGTCAAAAGCAATAGCTATTTGGGTTTTTTTTTCTCTTTTGTTTTTGTTTTTGTTTTTTTTCCAGAATGAGTAATTGGTTCCAAAATAGTATTATACTCTGTGTGTCACCATTGGACAATTTATCATAGTATTAAGGTAAAGACTTTCCTTCTGACAAAAGAACAACTAACCAACCCACCTAATTTTTATCAAAAGAGGACACAATATGCAAATCTTTATTTAAATATACTGTACTTATAGAAACACGGATTGTGAGGAACTTTGAAGATGTGTCCATACAAATAAGTAAAAAGTCTAGTTCCTGACTATTCGTACTGTTTAATTCTTAACATGGTTCCTGTTAATGGTTTTGGTCTTTGCCAGCTACTACGGTTCCAGATCATGCCTGGACATAGCTCCTGAGAAAACTTATGCCAGGAATATTTCCCATAAATTTAGGCACAGTCATCATCTTTTTTTGATAATGCACTAGTTGTACAACCTCACTAGCAATCTAGATTAGGGGTGGCTTTTCAGAAAGGTTTTGGGTTTTCTTCCTGATGTGTACTTTAACTCTTCCTGCTGCAACTTAAAGCCCATCAACTCTTGCCCTATCCCCAGTGAACATAAATGCAACTTTATTATTACCTGCTGTAGAAATTTTTGCAGAGAAATCTGGAGGTTGCTATGAATGAAGTATGAACGGAAATATGTGTTTGAAAGCACCAAAAGAAACTGCACATCACAAGGTTGTAAGAGTGGCCTGTATTGATAACAGATGTCATGTCAGTGAAGAACTTACATACAAACACCAAGACAATGCCAACAAGGTTGCAGCATATCATATATATTAGTCTTTTTAGCCCATCAGAAAAACTCAGTATACTGATGAAGGAAAAACCTACAACAAGCAGCAAAGTGGCCTTAGATTTAGGGAAGCTGAGTTAAGCAAGATTCTGGGACAAACAACCACCCAGCTGCTGACTCCTAGAGCGTATGAAAGATCTGTCAAAAAATGTTTGTTGCCATCAATAAGAGAAAAACAGACAGGACAAAGACTTGTCTTTTGTTTTAAGTCTTGTGATCCTGAACAGACCACTTTGAGCATGTGAGTATATTGAGTGAATCAAATTTATGAGAGTACAAGTGTGAAATATCAATCTATTTAGATATTTTGAGGGAAAAAAAGAAGCACCTTCCTTTCTAGAAGACCTTGCTTTGAGTTTGATTACACTAATTTTGCTACAATCCCTCTGTGAGCTACCATAACATATTTGAAGGTTGTTATTACAGCACCTTCCAGGCTTTCCTTCTCCGACTCTGCAGCCCAAATGTTTCTATTTTTTTCCATAGGTCATGTTTTCTAGATCTTGTTGGTTCCTTTTGGACAATTATAAATATTCCCATGCCCTGTCCAGCTCATGTCCCTTCCTAAAATTGCAACCACATTGGACTCAGAACAGTGAAAGGCCAAGTGGATAAAACACCATCTGGATGATTGGGCTAATGGGTCACACACTACCTGGAGGTCAGTAACAAGTGGAGTACTGCGGAGACTCTATTGTGAGCAGGAGTTTTGACTACAGATCCCTTCCAATTTGAATTATTCTGTTTCTTTGGATCCATGCTGAAAGTAAAGAATTGGAAGGGAGGAAAAGAACATGAAAACTCTTTTAAAAATGGATTGTATGCCATTGTGGTTTGTATGTCCCAACAAAAAAGCTGTTTCTTCACAATACTGAAATAAACATTGACAAATGTTCATTTTGCAGTCCATAATAACGCTCAGGTCCTTTTCTGCAGAACCTGATATTTCCCACTTTGCTTTTGTATCATAGTTTGTTCCTGCCTACGTACAATCCTTTCTTCCTACTGAGTTACCTTTTACTTAAGCATATTACTACAACAGGTCAATTTTGTTTTAGATTGTATCTTTTCCAAAGTACTTGCAGACAGAGAGTTTCATAACATCTGAAAATCTAATAAAGATGCTCTTTCTTCCACTGTCATGAGTGAAAAATATTGCCCAGCCTTGGATAGATTTTTGTGATATCGCACAATAAACATCTTTTCACTCTGACAATGAGCCACAGTTAATTCTTTCCTAAAATAGTTTTCCACAGTTTCATGTTCATATTGCAGTTGTTTAATCTGGACAGTATTTCCCTTGATTGTTTATAAGACTGTCATGTGATAACTTCCAAAGCTCTTCTAAAATAAATATGTACACGACTACTTTCCCTCTATCCACAGGATGCGTTAAAATGTAATGAATGTTTAACTGGAGAGTTCTAGTTTCTGGAGGATCTATATTGTTGCCAGTTACAGAGTGGCAGAGTCCAGTGTTTCTGGAAATTCATGTTTTCTGGAGGTATTTAATGGAATTATAAATTTCATCATTATTTGATATGGTAAAGATTAATTGAAATTACTGCCTGTCTCTGAATTAAAAGCAATTTAGCAATATAGAATGCTGACACCACTTTAATTCACTTCATATTCAGTTTTCACTTGAAGCTAACTGGGTTTTTCTCTATAGAATACTTTCAATTTAACATATTATGTGAATCAGTACTGAGTTGTAACTCAAAGTAAGAGATATTTTTTAATGTGTGCTTCTCTTAGCAGTGAAAAAGTTTGGTTGTGCAGAGTACTGGAAGTAAAGAATACCAATAATTTCTACTGACACTATGTTGATATCAGCACCCAAGGATAAACTACAATTTATATTAGAGATACTCTAATAAAAGTAAAAATACAGAAGACAGACTTCCCATAAACTCATTTAGCTGCACAATCTTTGGCTTAAAGGCCTGAAACAGCTTCCTTCTATTACACTAAAATCTGAATTATTTTATCATACAGTGAAATGTCATATTCTGTCAATGATGAGGTCCTATGTGTCATTTTTCCCAGCTGCATTAACATTCCTGAAGATTCAAAGACATCACATGTCATAGGACTTGATGTCCATGTACACCATTAGCTGCAGCGCTAGTTAGCACTCAGAAGCAGCTGGATGGAAGAGCAGGAGTGTGCCTTCAGTCTTTTACTTAACTATTCATGCAATGAGGAGGGTAACATCCATAGTAACAGAGAAAGGGAAGCTGTTTGCAACTCAAAGCAACATTTTGCTAGAAAAAAAAAAAAAAAAAAGAAATCCATAATCTTTAAAGAACACCAAAAAAAAGGCACTGTAAAGCTGGGTGGTGACTGTAAGCAGAGCTGTAGCTAGTGAGTAAACTGCATCATTACTGATGCAGCTATACTTCAGAGAGACTTTACTGAGGCTTTTCTTTTTTCCACTCAAACTCTGGCACAAGGAAAAGCACAAGGAAGGCATTTGCTGTTGGATTAAAACAAAGGGCAGAAGGGACAGAGCCTGATTATTCCCTGGTCTTTATTCCCCTGATTCCCTGGTCTGCTCCATGTCACTTTGGTGGGGATCTAAGGACATCACGCCTATAGCCCAGCGTTGCACTCCCGGATGAAGATGCTACAATAAGCTGAGTCTCACTGACCAACAACATTGCTAGTATGTTTTCTCAGAGCTCCAGATCTGCTGGAGCCATCTGCAGCTTACCAGAGCTGTGTCCTACCCTATTTTGCTAGAGTTTCAATGCTGCACAGACTAGGAAAGGATACTGGCAGGTAAGGTAAAATTCCTTACCTTTCTGCCTAAGCATATCCAAATGAGAATTTAATGATTTCAAAAAAGCTTTCTGGGGAAAACTGCCATCATAGAAAGAACAAGGTGAAAATATTACACTTTGCAACTGGTGATAACCTACCTTTTCTGATAACACAGGATTTCCCAAATTTTGCGTGGGGACTAGATTTGTTTCTGCAGAAATGCAAAAATGTGAGAAGCCACATCCTAAACATAAGCACTTTTTAGAAGAATGCTGGGAGTCCTGCTGGTAAAAATGCCAAAATAAATGGCTTATTTTGGGAGATTGTTAAAAACGTGTGAGAAGAACAGTTTAATTTTTCTTCTTGTTTTCAGTCTGTTTCTATTTAAGATTTGGCAAGCACAGAACTACAGTTATTTTGTTGATTAAAAGAACGTAGATACTTCTGTGTTTGCTTGCTCCTAAATAAAAGTGATTCCCCAAGAAAGGAAAAAGATGCTTCTTCCACTTAATTTTCAATGAATGGCTTGCTTATGCTTTGCTAGGAAGAGGTCAATGCTTGCCCTAGGGAGCCCAGTCTCACAGTGCGAGAAGAATGAATCTGAACAAGGTGGGTAACAAGGTCAAAGGTACCTGAAGGAATGTATTTTTCTGCTGCTTGTGGGATGTATTTTGCAGCTTAGCATTCACACATCACAGGGTGCTGACACCTATAGGAATTCAGTTAACGATGTGGGGGGGTTTAAATCTTCTCTCTGGTAGAGACAATGATATACTCAATAAACAAAGACAGAATTACTATTGAAAGCCTGTTCTCAATGTAAAGTAAAAAAAAAAAAAAGAAAAATTAACTAGAGATATAGATGTGATTTGTACTGTTCAGTTTCCCTATTAACAAGAAAATGGAGAATGTTGTCATTTCATCTTTGTTAGAACTTTACTGATCAGCTGCAACAGCTGTAAGAGTTTGATTGTGTAACTTGGAAATAATCAGTCAGAATCATTTAAATTTTTCTGCAAACCTACTGAGAAGGTGAGGAAATAAAGAAGCATACCACTGAATTTTCCCTAGTTGTTTGGGGGACTGTAATGAAGATCCTTATCTCCTTATTCTCTTCCCATCCCAGTCCCTGCTCTATTTCTGACACACCAGTAACTGGAAACCTCTGAAATCTGTGTCAAGATCTGAAATCAGATTTCAGAGGTTTCCAGTTATTGGTGTGTCAGATATAGCACCACAGAGTGTTTTTGGTAACTGTTTTTAATTTATGGCTTGAATTTTCAGAGCCAGCTGGTGTAATACTGTTGTATCCTGACAACATTTAAAGACAGAGCATTAGACAATACATTCCATACTTCAGTATCCTTACCAAAAGAGCTAACTGAGTCACACCAGATATAGGCAGTGCAACTGACCCAAAAGTATGGTTTGATTTGAGCTTAAATGCTTACTGCATCCAGTCCTGGGATCCCCAGCTCAAGAAAGACATAGACCTTTTAAAATGGGTCCAGAGGAGGGCAACACAAATTATCAAAGGGCTGGAATACCTCTCCTGTGAAGAAAGGCTGAGACACTTGGGGCTGTTCAGTCTGGAGAAGAGAAGACTCTGGGGAGACCTTATTGTGGCCTTTCAGTACTCAAAGGAGGCTTATAAGAAAGATGGAGAGAGACTTTTTACCAAGGTTTATAGTGACAGGACAAGAGGAAATGGTTTTAAACTGAAAGAAGGTAGATTTAAATTGGAAATGAGGATAAAATTTTTTATGTTGAGAGTTGTGAGAGGCTGGAACAGGTTGCCCAGAGAGGCTGTGGGTACCCCCTCCCTAGAAGTGTTCGAGGCCAGGTTGGACAGGGTTTTGAGCAACCTGGTCTAGTGGAAAGTGTCCCTGTCCATGGCAGGGGGGTCGGACTAGGTGATCTTTAAAGGTTCATTTCAACCCAAACCATTCTGTGATTCTATAAACATGATGTCATAGACATACTCCAAGACTGTAATAAGAAAGAAGCATTTATTGAATAGAATAGAATAGACAGTTTCCGTTGGAAGAGATCTACAATGATCATTTAGTCCAACTGCCAACAATATTTTCCTGGATTCCAAGGTCAGTTACTTGTGGGAAAAAGGGCATGTAACCCAGGCTCCATTTCCAGTAGCCATTGGATAAAAAGCTAATATTGCAATGGGAGAAGGGAACTCTTACTGCAGTAGCTTATTGTTCTTACTGCTAATTCCTCACCTCTGCTTTTCTGAGTCCTTTCCCTTTATGTATTCTTATATAGCTTCAGTGGATAAGTACTAAAAATCATTGAGGGCATGTCTTTTTGACCTCCACAAGTAGAAGAGGGAAAGGTCTCCTGGGCTCCCGTTCAGTGCTCATCCCTCCAGGTTAGTATACAGATGGTCTGCTACTAATGTTTTTAAGACATTGCCATTGCCCACCTTTTAAACAGAAGCCCCAAAACAGCAAAAGGGGTGAAGCTATTGGCAGTAAATGCATATGGGACTTAAGTTCTGGTGCCTGAGTTAGGAAACACAATCATCTCCTCATTGTTCTTGCTGCCATCATTTGCACTTCATCTTGCAGCAACCTAGCTGCTGCAAGTCTACTAGAAAAGGCAAAATTCCTCCTATTCCTTTTATTAGTAAACCTGGTGCCTAAAATGGGCTTAAGAGGAGTCAGATACTAAAAAGCATATTTAGAACAGCCCCCAGCTCACTTTCAGCTGGATAAAAGTTACACATTTAAATATAAGCCATGAGCATAACTCAGGACAGACAAGAAAAGAAGAAAGCATCCTTAGATAGCACATTAGGTAAGCGACATGAATCACCCTGTAGCTCTAACTTGATTTTTTCTATAATCAATGGTTTATCAGTGTAGACTGAGGTTACTAATGTTAGAAGACTGAAGGTGGGTGAAGTGAATCTCTTATCAATGTCACAAAGCTAACCTTTCTTTGTGGATCTCACCCTAACTCTTTAATGCTTTAACTGTCTATTAACTTGATTTAGGTAGTACAGACTTTTTACCCCTTTAAGAGAATCACTTGCAAAATCTGAATTGTTATTCATTTCTGTTTAAAGACATGCTTAACATGGCATGCACACAAAACACAGATGCAAATACAGAAATACAGCAATATCCTGTTATCTCTCCAGAAGTTCCTACCACTGGAGTTATACTGTATTCACCCATATTGTTTTAAGCTCACAGGAAAGAAACTGGTTTGAACCAACATCTGATAAGGACCTAAGGAAGAACAATAAAGTGAAGAGTCTGCAAGTGATGGTTAATGAGGAAAGACTGAAAAAGCTACTAGATGTTATAACTGAATAGGAAAAAAAGCTTATCTAGTAGTATTTATAGGAAAAAAACCTGTTAGATTTATATATATACTTCATCACTAAAAAAGGTAACTTAACAAAGTAAATCTTTAAAGTACAAGGACATTGGATTATTGGCAATGAGATGTCAGGATAAACTGGTTTAATACCATGGAAAATCTTCCTCACTCATGGAAAGGCAGGAAGGGCAGAACAGTGGATATAGTGTAAGTCTCACCCCTAGCTCCATTTAAAAAACAGATGTAACCTCCTTGTAGGCAGATGCGACAGAAAGATGACAGGTGGGTAGTCTTGAGTGTTGTTAACACTCAGGATGCTGCGCAACTTGTCTTGAGTTGTCTTGAGTCTTGAGTGTTGTTAACACTCAGGATGCTGCGCAACTGAGGTTTGACTCTGGCTCCCAATTACACAAGCATAAGCACAGAATAATTCCAGAAAGTTCACTGTTGCTGTTAACTCAATTTAGCTGAATCCGGCTATTTTTATTGAGATCTAAACCAGCATTATTATACTTCTAGTTCTACTCTGCTAGAATTTTCACCTTTTTTTCATGGGTTTCTCAAAATCATAGCACATTTTTGAGATATCAGAGAACTCTGTGGGTTAGCACTGTCTAAGGAATTGATATTTGCTCCCACAAAATAAGCCATAAAACCTTCCAAAAAGACTGACTCCTAAGAGGAAGTGTTTGGCCATTTGAAATTATTTGTCATTTCTCTATTGATTTCTTTGGATTTCAGTCCCAGGATATCCTTTCCACACTAGCAGAACCTTTGAAAGAACTGTCAGAATATGTAAAATGATTAATTTAATCTAGGATCATTAAACCTGGATATTGTAAAAGTGAGACCACAGATGTATTTTGGAAGCTGAGATTTTCCTTCAGTGTTATAGTATTTTTGGTCCAGAATTTGTTCAGAATGTGAAGAGCTTTACCCTGATGTTTTAGAAAAGCCTGCTTACATATTTTTAAATAACAAATGATCCTTTGGAAATGTTGATATCCCTGAAACTTGTATTTATCATTTAACAGTCAAATGGCATCTGAAAGAGCCAAGAAAGAGTTTTAACCTGTCTACCCAAGTTATTTAAAAATTATAGATGTTTTGTTCAATCAAGATAAATTATCTTTTTTTTTTTTTTTTAACATTTCATCCTTTACTCTTGTGCCTAGTCTGCTGAAAACTGTTTATTTTAAACTAAACCTTGAAGTGATTACTCAAGATTCAGATCAATTACTTTTAATTTCAAAGCCAGTACAAAGCTTCTTTTAGCACTGTGAGACAAAATTGAGTTTTGCTTTCCCCAACATGAAGGCAAAAATAAGCTTTATTCTCCTGTACTTGGAAACAAAGTACAAATCTGTGGTGGCAGACCAGGCATAGAGTTGAAGGGAATGGGCAATGGTGAAGGATAACTGAAAGGAATCAGGCAGATTTCGAGAGGCATTTGGCCAGGCTGTGAAGCTGCTGTAAAGACCGAGGATGTTCATGCTAGGGTAAGAGAGCATTGGGTCCCTGAGGGCAGCAAGCCTCCCCTATGACCTCTGTCCATAGCCCAGGGGCTCCTTTAAGCTCAACCTGGGCCACTGATCCTTCCAGTCCACCAAGACATCCATCAGGACACCGAGTATTGCCCTTGGCAGCAGCCGTAAAAGCAAAGTACACTGCCGATGGGAAATAGAGATCAGTGCTTTAGGCAGTTCACAGTGCTAAAACATCTGATACCCAAAGCTTCTGGCAAAGGCGAAAAGGGCAGCTTTGGGGCAAGATTCCTGCTATTGACAGCACATATGTCTCAGTATCAGCTAAATGAATGTAACTAGGGGAATGTCAACACTTCCAAAAGACTGTTTCTAATGTTCATATCAGAAATAGAGGTTTCCAGCAGGAAAAAGTGGACTCAGAACTTCTAAAAAAAATGTTTAACAGTTTATTTTTAGTGGTGACTCATTTATTTGATGGTAGAACACTTTGATGTATGCTACTTGTTTTGCTGAGGATACTTCCCTAAAGTACATTTGTACCTATGTTCCCTGTAAACAGTGTTTTCTTAATCAGCCTCTTGTTGGGTTTGGGAGTGGGGGAGGATGGGCCATGCAGGGGATGGGGAAAATACTGCCTGCTTTAATGTAAGCAGCAAAATTTCTGAAAGCAAAAAACCAAATACCAGCCCAATTAATACTAGGAAGTTGAACCAAGAAATCATGCCCAATATCAACAGAGGGAGTTAACTCTTCACAGTCTCAAAGTGAATCTGCTCATAATACTCTTAATTGCACATTGTATCCTGGAGCTCGTAATTCACAAAGAAAATGTGACAATGAAGTGTATATGTTATATTGCAAGTAATGTTCTTTGCCTAATTGATTTACACAATATTAATCAGAAGAAGTGTGGCTAACAGGTCAAAGGGAGGTGATTCTCCCCCTCTACTCTGCTCTTGTGACACCCCACATGGAGTACTGTGTCCAGCTCTGGGGCCCCCAGCATAAGAAAGACATGGAGCTGCTTGAGGGGGTCCAGAGGAGAGACACAAAGATGATCAGGGGGTTGGAGCATCTCTCCTAGGAAGACAGGCTGAGAGAGTTGGGGTTGTTCAGCCTGGAGAAGAGAAGGCTCCAGGGACACCTTACAGCGGCCTTCCAGTACTTAACGGGGCCGACAGGAAAGATGGGGAGGGACTCTTTTTATCAGGGAGTGTAGTGATAGGATGAGGGGTAATGGTTTTAAAATGGAAGAGGGTAGATTTAGATTAGATATAAGGAAGAAATTATTTACTGTGAGGATGGTGAGACACTGGAACATGTTCCACAGAGAAGCTGTGGATGCCCCCTTCCTGGCAGTGTTCAAGTTCATGTTGGACCGGGCTTTGAGCAACCTGACCTAGTGGAAGGTGTCCCTGTCAATGCAGGGAGGTTGGAACTAGATGATCTTTAAGGTCCCTTCCAACGCAAATTGTTCTATGATTCTATGAATATAGTGTTCAAATTATACCAATAAAAACAACATTTCTATAAATATATCACTTGTGTAGGAAAATCAGTCTAGGTATTATTTGCTTAACATAGGACATGAAGAGCTGCCTTTGCTATTTACATTTACTGACCATTAAGGACAGTGCCAAAAGGTTAGAGCATGCAATCATTTGCCAGTCACTACTGGCATCTTCTCTGAAGGTTCCCACCAGCCCCTTCCTGATTGCAGTTGTGAAGGAGTCCTCTGTTCCAGATTGTGCTGCTCGTGGTATTCTGTCAATGTGGGCTGTGTGACCTCTCCAAATTTATAATTTCTGCCCACCTCAAAATTAACTAAAGTAGTCATACTAAACAATTCCTCAGGTGTTCAGGCACGTTCCGCAGCATTTCGATATTTACTTTGCTTCCTCACATATTGATGTCAATTCTGCCATTTTAGTACTTGCTCTGGCACTGCAGTATTCACTCGAAAAATTCACTCTTGTGACACTTTCATCCTACTGCTCTGATCTCTGCCTTATTCTGCAACACTTGCCAAAACCTTGTATGACACCATGGACTGATTTGTTTGCCTGTTTGCTTTTGATGACTCTAAAAAGTGATGTATAAGTGCTTTACATTTGACGTATACTCAGAAATCTCAACATGTGCTACCTGTTTCATGTACTTGACTATTTTGATCTGATTCATTCCACCTATTTGTAGCACCTAATATAGGTCCCTAAGGCAGGAATGTAGTCACCCACATCTCCATTTATAGTTAATGGGAGGTGGTAAAGACTTCACCAGAGCAAATTAGGATGCTGTAGAAGAATGTTTTAGGCAACAGTGCATTTTGTTTCTCCATTCCTATCTAAGAACTTAACATGAGTGCAACCCTAAGTGAAATCCCTACAGTAAGCAGTATAAATGCGCTAGTTACTGCCTGATTTGGGTTTTCTTCTGATTATCTTCATGTGATGAGGAAAGACCTTTATGTTCCCAGACCTAAGTTATCTATCCATGAGGGACGACTATGCTTATTTGGTTGTTAGGGATTTTCTCTGCAGATGTCATCCCATACCAAAAAATACTAGAAGTCTATCATGTCTTGTTTGGGCCATCTCAAGGAGATTTCTATAATCTGTCCTGAAAATGCATCAGTACATGAGTAATAAGAATACAGTATAGCATGCATAATGGTATATTCACATACATATTACTTGTTCCTACTTTACTTACATTAGTATTAGCATTTGTATCCCTATTTGTCTTAACATTAAAAATTAAAAAGCTGCAAATAAAAACCTGGGATTTTTATATTGTTACATAATGGGAGAAAAATAAGTATCTGTCATGGATTTATGTTATATTTTTGCACTGCAAATGTTTTTTAGCAGATGCTGATTCAACCTAAAGTATAACACTTTCAGGTACATTAATGCCAGATATGAAAGTTACAATATTTTGTGCAATATTCCTAGTAGAGATTTTGATGAAACTATACCTTCTTGAACACTGCTGGAAGGATTTACCTGAATATATATTTCCTGAAGCAATCTTACTATATTACTATATTTTAATCATGTGTGAATACACTCAGACACTTGTGTCTGAAATGTATTTAATAATGTGTAATGTCATTGTTTTTCAAAACAATGAGGCTGGACTAATAGAAGGGGAAAATGAGTTCCCTGGTTCATAACCATAGAAAGACTTGTTTTATATAACCTACACAAACCTAGAAATAAATGCATATGTATGCACAGGAATACTCTTTGGTTCATTTCCTTTTTTAAATTCTGTTTATGAATATATATTTTATTTTACTAAAAGCAAGATAGCTACCATAAACTGCCAGGCTAAATGCAAAGTGTCACCGGACATCTGCTTTGTTTCATAGTCTGACTGCCAGTGTGTGTTGAATCCCTCTTATCCAAAGCACTGATTTATATTCAGGAAGTATATGAATCATCTTAGGCTGTTAGACTTAGGAACTTAGCTCTTTCTTTTCTAAATAGATATGTTTGGCAAGTTGTAAGAAGCCTAGAAATATCTTGTTAGTAGAAAATACTTAGCAAATGTAAGTTCAAATCCTCAGCCGGAATGTCATTAATGCTGTTCAGTGAGAGTGGCAGAAACTCACAAAGAAATGATCAGTCCAGCAAAATGTGGAGCATCTTCAGTTCCTTTAGAATGTGGTGGAAAATCAAGTTACTCATCAGATCACTGGAAATATTCAAC
This sequence comes from Strix uralensis, assembly GCF_047716275.1. Taxonomy (NCBI): domain Eukaryota; kingdom Metazoa; phylum Chordata; class Aves; order Strigiformes; family Strigidae; genus Strix; species Strix uralensis. The sequence goes on from NC_133973.1 coordinate 81,464,330, forward strand.
ACATAACAGATAAAGCCCAAATGGAGGAATTTCAATGGTCTGGTGACCCATTTTTCTTGTGCTAAGATTGTTTGTTTCTCAGTATCCCTCAAATGAGCTTCCAAAAAAGTAGCGAAAAATCCCAGTTTAATTAGTAAGTCAGCACCACAAAGGAGTAAGCTTTTTAGAAAATGTATAAAATGAGTACTTCTGATCCTTTTGCCAATCTATTAATTCTCCAATTAAAAAAAAAAATGCTAGGGTGAGACTTCATTATATCTTAAAAGCAGTGGAGAAAAAACTGCAAAAGAAAAAACATCTTGCCTTGAAAATCAAAGACAAAACATTAAAGTAGTTTTGTAAAATAACATTAATGTTCATGAAATATGCTTAAAGTGGAAATTGCTTTGGGAAGTTGGGAAATGTTCACATAGTGCTGAATGTTGCATACAAGATGCAAAGCACTACATGGTTTAAAAAGACACAATGGGTCAAGAACAGAGTTAAAGTGAACACAGTATTAAAAGAGTGTGGAAAAAAACCCTAAAAGGCCCTGAAAAATATATTTTACTTGGTGACTGCAAGATCTTTTTCCATTTTCAGTATTAGTTTTGGTTTCCAGTCCCTTCAACCTTTTTCAAAACAAACAAAAGAAGAAGCATTTTAATCTGGGATTACTCATATTGGGTTTATTTAAAGACAGGTGTTTTCTGCTTTGTTTATTTTAGGAAGGACAGTGTTTCAGTAGGATTTTCAAACCAAAGAATATAATTTAAAAGCCTCTTTTTTTGGTGAGAAAATATTTTGAATATTTTCCCTTTTGCTTTAGTTATAATAACTTGAAATTAATAGAATGGACAGGTGATGTTTGCATGTTCAGATTCACTAGGATTCTGAGAAATAACTAAAACTCACAGATCAAGAGCAGCTTCTGGTTTTGGCTATTTTTTTCAACTATAGCAGCTGGCATAATAATAGATATTGCCCCTACAGATTTTCTTGCATTTATATTATCACAGCTAAAACAACACTATTAGTAGATATTATTATGCCGAGGAAGATTTTCAGATCTTCCCTGTTGTATGCTATTTAAGCAGCAACAGGAACTGGTGTAATTTCAGCAACTGAGCACCGCTTTTAGCTGTTCAGGGCTCTCAGGCTCCCCCAGGGAGCACCTGAGTCCCCAGACCCCAGCCAGCTGCATCAGATCTGCGGTGGAGGTGACGGGGACACCAGCTGGGGGGCACATGAGATGACCTGCTGGACCTGTCACAGCTTGCCGTAGCTCTTGCTCATTTCAGAGCAGTCAGCCTCCTGCTCCTATGGACCTGCAGCCCCACCTTCTCAGTGGGGGCAAGTGTGTGCAAGTCCTCTCCTCCTGCCTTGCACCCATACAGAAAGCAGAACCAATGCATGGGCCTGAGTATGGGGGTGGGACTGTCTATATCATCATTATTTACTCATAAATCATTAATTACTAGTAAATTATCAATTATTGATAGATTTTTTTGTTAATTATTGGTAGATACCCTGGCATAGTTTTGGCCCATGAAACTAACTGTCCCTCAGGAATAGCTAGTCACTCAAGTTACCTGTTCCTGATGATAGCAGTTTGGGTGTAGCCATCCTTTCCTGATAAAGAGCTATAAGGGATATGAGACACCATGGCACTTAACTCAGATACAATCCTGGTGTAGTCTAGGTGCAGCCAAAACAAGGCTGAGTCTAGCTAGGACTATCGCTAGATGAAGAGGCTCAGGTTTCCACAACAATAATAAACCCCCCATGCTTCATACCAGAAAATCCATGCTGAAATAATACATGATGGTTTTAGAATAACAATCTGTCTCTCATGCATATAGCACACATTATGCTGTATGACATACTTCTGAAATGTATTTGTAGACGGCTACACTGTGCCACCTGGAGTTTTAATAAACCAAAACAAATTATTTTCTCTCCATCTCATATCATATTATTTATGAATATAGTATTCAGATTTTGAGCAAGAGTTTACTTCCATGAATCATGGATAAGGAATTCATGAATAGATTTGCAAGTGTTCCGAGGAAGGCTCATCAGCTATCCAGAAAGCACTATTAACTGTGTAATTTGTCAGTATATTTTGGATGCTGGGAAAAGGAGAAAAATAAAACGTAGAGATGGATGTGAGAACATTACAGAAGTGGGTCTCCCCAAATATTTTAGACTGTTAATATTGTGGATAAGAGTCACAAGAACTACCACTGCAGAGAAATCCAATGACATTCAGGGTTTTTTTATTCCCTTTCCTCCCTCTCACTTCTGCCTGCCTGAACAGCTGTTTTGGCTGTTGCACAGCTTTAGTATATCTTTAGAATTCTGTCTGGCTCAGGTACATTTAAGTAGATGGGTCTGAGTTTGAGGTATTGCTGTGGTGCTCCTGGTGCAATTACCCCTCTTTAGGGAACACTTACTTTTTTTTGTCCTGCCTTTTTATGTGGGAAAACCACTAGTTGAGAAGAAAAGATGTCTGTGGTGAAAATGTGTCTATAGATTTTTATTTTATATAGAAAGAGCAAATAGCTACAGCTATTTTGTTAGTTAAAATACTTGTTGTATCGGGTCTGGCTGAGCCAGAATTGGTTTTCCCCTGTAGCAGCCCTCATGGTGCTGTGTTTTATGCTGGGAGCTGGCAGGGTGTTGATAGCACACTGGTGTTGTGGCTACTGCTGAGTGGTGCTTACACAGCACCAAGGCTCTTTCTGACATTTCCCCCCCACAGTGGGATGGGGTGGGCAAGATCTTGGGAGGGGACACAACCAGGACAGCTGACCCGAACTGACCAAAGGGATATTCCATACCATATGATGTCTGCTCAGTATAAAGCTGGGAGAAAGGAGGAAGGGGGTGGGGTCACCCTTGGTCCTCCGAGGCAACCACTACGCGTATTGGAGCCCTGCTTCCTGAGAAGGCCCGACATCGCCTGTTCATGGGAAGTAGAGAATAAATCTGTTTTCTTTTTTTTGCTTCCACGCGCGGACCTTTGCTTCGCTTTGCTTATATTAAAACTGCTGTTGTTTTACCCACAAGGGTTGTTTTGTTTTCCTATCTTATTTTCTTTCCCTTCTTTGCCCTATTGAGAAAAAAAAGGGGAAAGGGGGGGAAGTGATAGAGCGACTTGGTGGGTACCTGGCATTTAGCCAAGGTCAAACCACCACACTTGTACATAGAAATGTAGCAAGTACAAAAATATCAATATAAATCACATTCATTTCCTTAGTAACAAACAGAACTTTGTCATTTTAGTCACCTGAAGAAAGATTCCTACCTTAGCAATATTAACAGGTCTTGAAGTGAACCCCCTAGACTGATTTTCATTTCTTCCTACAAAAATAGTAGGTTAATTTACATGAAAACAAAAGGGAACAAAACTTACACACACAAACATTTTTAAATATGGAAGGTTTTTGAAGTACAGCTACCATCAAATAGTCTAACCAAACCATGTATTGCTGCACGTGGACAAAAGTTTTGAACACCAGCACCCGCCTTCAATATGGCTCAGTATTAAATGAGAGTGAACATAGTGAGTCAACTATGTGAGTTGCCATATGGAGTCTCATGTGTTTACTGACACGGACATAAAAGAAGAAATATTACTGTACCCAGTATACAACACTTCAATTTGATTTGTTCTTTTTGTTCAACACCGTACAGTTTTAATCCCTGACCATGAGTTTACAGCACCTTTCTTGTTCTGTGGCAACTGAGTTGGTGTGGAAGGCAAAGGTACCCCATGGGACAATGGTTTGTGTCCTATCTCAAGTACTGAAGCCTGGTTATTGGGGTCAGAGCACTAGTTTCTTCTCACAAGGCAACAATAGTCTGCTTTCCTACTGGAAATACTTGCAAGCATGTATAGATAGTTGACTTAGTAAAGTTTTTAAAATAAAAGGATTTTCAGTAAATATGAAGATTTATTTTCTCTTTGGAATTTGTTTTTATTTTATTTTAATTTCAACTTAAATGCTGTAACTATCAACATAAATTATTAAATGGAGCATAGGCTACAAGAGAGAGGAGTTAGGCATAGGACAGGAGAAGTGTCCCATGTCACCATCTTTGTAGATGATTATGTGGGAAATGTAAGAAGAAACACTACTTCATCTATTAAAAATTATCAAAGTGTACCTGGAAGCCTAGAAAGGGTATGAAACTTCACAGGTGATCAAAAGATGTGCACGGATTCGAGATCACTATGTAGAACAATTGAAGAAGAGGTGCTGCTTCATTACCAGCTATTAAAGACTTAGTCTCTGATCATAATTAGGGCAAATGCTCATTAATGTTACATAGCAGAGAAGTTCTGGCTTACATGAACAGCAAAGGAACAACAAAGTCTATGGGATATGAAGAGAATCCAGTGAGTTACAAGGATGCCAAGCTATCCTTCCCAGTACATACACATCTGAAGCTACCCCTGAGCCTGCTAACACATGCTGCTGTAATACAGAAAAGAGAAACAAAATGGAAAAGCTAAGGAAATCAGAATGAAAGTACCTGTCCTAAAATCTTACATCCCTCCAATACACCCCCAGACAACATGAAGTGGCTTAGAAAGAAGTGTAAAAGGAGTCCTGAGTAAAAGTCAGTGGCCCTTAGCATTTGGGTCAGTAATCTCCTGCGCATGCAGGGGATATCTTCACCAACCGAGGTGGCCATGCACTGGGCTCACTGAAAGGGAGTGGCTCTGCTAGCCCCTCATGGGTGTTGCATCACAGGGCAGGCTGAGCAAAAGCCCTTAGAAAACATCAGGATGAAGCCACTGCTGAGGGCACCTGAGCTGTTCCAGTGCTTGTCACTGGGACTGAAGACCTGTGGTCTGAGGGAAAGAGGCCAGGAAAGGCAGCACTGTTGGCAGCCACACTGTGTGCGCCATCTTTCCTCCCACAGTGTTAAATTCCTGTCTCTGCAAAACAAGAGGGAGGTCTAACAACATGCCACAGTAAATTCCCACCTTTCATACACAGCAAGCAATTCACCAAAGCATCTAACAAGCAGGAGTTCAGGGCTGGTCAAACTTCTGGGAGTAAGTGCCACAGGATATGAGGGATGATGGATGCGCACAAGATTGGACTTTGCTAAGAAGTTTCTGAAGAGAAATCTTGTCAGATTTAAGAGGAGTCAGCTGCATTCCAGGTGCAAGGCAGGCTGTTTTTAATGGCTAGCTGTGAGTGAGGTGTTTTGGCATCTGTCAAGATTATGGGAACACGAGCTTTGCTTCATTTATATCTGAAAGAGGCGAGGTGACGAAGAAGGCAGGAGACCACACTGTGGCCAGCTACTGTGAGCATCTCCCACTGGTCCAGAGCACTCTATATTTTGGAGCTGCACATGCTGCGCTCACTCTTCCTTTGGTTTCTTCCCTTATTCCTTAATCCCTTATGCCTAGATCCTGCTGAATCACCCAGAGCTATTGGAAAAGGAGGACTATCTCTTGTCCCCACCTGGGACCACCTGTGCTGCTGATGCCACCACTCAAGGTTGCTGTCCCTGCAGAGGCATGGCCCCCAGTGAGGCCTGGCAACCTGCTGTATTTTCTAACAGTATTCCCAAAAATAGTTTCCGTGTTTCCAAGAAAATGTGTAATTTTAAAATCTCCACCTGTAGACAAAAATACATGGAGCAATCAACTTAATGGTTAGGCATCACAGGTGGAAAGCCACTTTTCATCACTGTTGTGCCAACTTCTATTTCCATCTGTCACAAAGAAGCAATAAAAATATTTTATTGTCAAGGACTTCAATTAACTTTTTCAACTGAAAAAGAGGTATTGTTTTTATCAGGTACATTTAACAGAAAACAATGTTTTTGACAATAGGTCAAGGAAGCTATTGTCTTCTTTATTTTAAACACCAGCTATTACCTATAGAGGTTGGTGTTTTCAAACATAAAATCAGAAATACCATTTAAGTTCTCATTGCCTTCTAATATTAATTTCATGTTATTTTCTCAGGTGTAAGATTGACAAACCATTTAGCAATCAGCAAAAGGGCTTGTTTTTATTTTAGAAGCAAAAGAAAGGTCATGAATGTGAAAATATGGGAAGTGTCACCCATATTTTATTAATGAATGTGTTAATATACCTTCTTTAGGGAATTTCTCAGTGTGAAAATATGCAAATGCCATTATTTTTGAAAGCACAAGGAGAACCTGATTTACACTGATAAAAAAATAAAGCCTTTCACAAAATAACAGGCAACTCACTGGGGCATCACTGACCTATTCCTTTCTCACTTATTAAATGAATCTGAGGATCATTTCAGGATTGTATTGATTGCATTTTTAAAATGACAGGTGACCTCCAAATCAGTTCACACACCAGTGTCTCTTAGTGGAACACAGAGCTGCTTGTCAGTGATGCCCTCTGAATTGAAATAGACATTGACGGACAAGACCTTCAACTGGCTATTTAAAACATGCAGATTTCCCCTATTAAAGTGATCTTTTTTGTTGGGTTTTTGTTGTTGTTGTTTGGGTTTTTTTTAATGAGCTTTTATTGATTAGGTGTTTATTACTACAGTAAATTAAAGGAGTGTTTTCAATGGCATAGTTAAGAATTTGTAATCACTGACATTATAATACAAAGGTTTTGCCACAGATTTATAAAAAGGGTTATGTTATTAGCTATAAATATATCCTTCTCTAGTACAGTACTAAGTGTACAAGCTTGACTTTTTTCTACTTTGAAGAAACATATGAAATTTCTGTAAGTTAAACAGATTGTTCTATTAAAATATGAGTATTTTTCTACTTCTACCACAATTCAACAAGAGTAGTTTCAGAGGTGTCAGTATAGTTATAGTACCTCAAAATTTGCTGCAGATTTTTAGTGTTTGAAAGGTGAAAACAAAAAAATATGATCTGTCTTTTTGGCAACATCTATGATATTGTTACATGTAGATGCATGTTTTATTTTAATCGAAGCAACAGTGTAAAACAACTGCTTGCTTTAGAAATGGTGGGTATTACATACATTTTCTCAGAGCCTGATTTTGCTCCTGTGGTATCCGTTGTCCACATAGTACTTCACTATAAAGTGCTATTCAGAAAATGAGATCTTGATCACAATTACAGGAAATGTTTATTAAATATGAGTGAGGGAAGAAAAAAATCAGATTATTTATAATCATTCCTTGCTTCTTGACTTACTTTGCAATAAAGTTTTCCTGGTTTTGTTTTTTCTTTAAGAGAAAAGTGAATGTTATAAAATTGTAATTGAGTCTAAGTTCAACCACATTAGCAATCCCTCCAGTTTGCTGAGATAATACTTTTCTAAAGTTCTGTCATGAAAAACATTTGCTTCCAAAGTATTTGCATTTTCTCTCACCTTTTTTCCCCTTTGGATTAGAGTACTCTCAGTGTTTCACCCCAAAAAGCTGTTAATGAAAATGGTACAAGACTCAAAGTGGACTCCTGTGCGAGGTTATAGCACAGTGTTTTCTGTCTTGACAATTTTTATGTAACAATAATTCTTTGCGAGATTCTACCTTCTGTCAGTTACACATACCTAGTTTTTCACACCGTAGGTAAAACTGAACTATTTCAGTACTGTTTCCCCCATTTTAAAGTTCAACTCTCATGATTTCTGACTGAAATTATTCACACCATTTGACATGAATCCCATTTATCCTTTCCCAAATCCCATATTTTCAAAAGTTTAAGTGAAGCCATGGATATCATATATTAATTCACATGGAGGGAAGAATTTCATACTAAAACCCTAGAGGTGACATTTAGAATATCATATTCTGCCCAAGACTAGTACAGGCAGACTTTGGACATATTTCCTCAGTTGCAGATGGGTTAGGATGGACACAAGCTTCTCTCTCTGCATTTTGAGCTGAACAACCATGGTCCAGCCCAGAAGTCATACAGTTACATTTGTCCTGCCCCTGAGCTAATGCATCTTGCCTCTCAGTAAAGAATATCCACTCTGTTACAACATGCTGTTAATGTGTGTGGAGCATGAACCAGACCTGGTTTAAACTTAGACGGCTTGGAAAACAGACAAAGTAAATTCAGAGCTGCAGAAGGCAATTCAGACTCATTATTTTTCAGACATCACCACTACAAATAACTAAATCAGTTGTTGCAATACTCTCAGACAAACCTGTTCAGGTGAGCACTCCAGAAACAGAAAATCTGTGTTCTGCCCCACTTTCTTTCAGCTTGAGAGAATTTGTATTTGTGGTCACTGAGAGCGCATTGAACTGTGTGCGCAGAACGGGAATGCTTTCCTTTTCTTGTTCCAGACAGGCATCATTTCAGCCCAGGACAGGTGAGTGACCATAAATAAAGAGCCTGATTCTGTCACCTGATGATTAAGACATGTTATTTGGAGGAGGACAGCACCACGTCCTGGTGCTTGCTCCAGGTACTGTTGTGCACATCCCATTGCTATTAGTATGTAAAAGAGATTTTGAACAGGAATGGGAAGCGTGATATTCATTTGCCTTACTCTACCAGAAAATATAATTGTTTCTGGGTGACCTGAGCAGATTATTTCCCGATTAAGTGAAAGAAACAAAATCACAAGAATATCAGAAAACAAACATTACTGTAAACTCAATGATTCGTTACCTTAATATTATTTGTAATGCATAGTTGCATCATTAGCAATCTTTAATTTCTTGATAATTTCAAGATTATGTGCAAGAAAGCACAGAAGCAGATTTTGAAAGTTAAAGCGTGGCCCTGAAACCCAAACTGCTCACAAAATCAGCAGTATTAAAAAAGGAAAACGTACAAGAAATAAGCCATCTCAGAATCCTTCAAACAGTATCCAGTGTTGCAAAATAATTCTGTGTCATCAGGATGCCAAAACGCTGGCCCACCAGAAGTCCTCTGACAGTTTTTTAAAAGTGTGTATATTTTAAAACTTTCCACTTATGAGAAAACAATGCTTTAGAATTTAGAACTTTAGAAGTAAGTGAATCAATTAATTAACAGATTTCTTTCTATTACTTTCAGGGCTTAGAATAATTAATTTGAAAAATGTTTTCAATTTTCAAAAAAGAATAACAACTTTTCATGGCTGTGTTTATTTTCATGACCTTTCCATATACAGTTTTTGAATTTTGAATGTATGATCCCTACACTTTTTCTTGAGCAAAGAGCTTCATCCAAGGTCTTGGCAGTGGTTGAGAAAATTATGCTATGTTCTGCTTCATTCTAAGATGATGACCAAAGAGTAAAGCCACTTAACTTTAACATAAAGAGGAAAATTCACAATGGAATTTTGTAAATAAATTAATTTTAATGGTTACTCTATCTCTTATTACAAGATCTTCTCACATCAGTTTTATATCTCTCTATGGGATTCAACAGATATTTCTATGTACCTTGGAGTTTTGACTGCTTAGGGGGGGAGGAGTTGTGTTTTAAATGAAATCTATACAGTTAGTCTCATGAGTTTTAAGTGTTAATCAAAACCTGCTGTGTCTAGTGATATAATCACTTCATTCTAACCAATCTTTACAAGTGAAGGGATGTTATCTATGTATTGTAATGTTAAAAATTTAGAAAAATTACAGATTAAAAGAAGTTCCTATCAAAGTACTTATGTTATCCAAATATGTCTTAGATGTATTTACAAGATCAAAATGAAAATAAGGGAAGAGACAAAGAGATTTCCTAGTTGTTTTTGTAGCATGCCTGTGAATAAAATTTTAAAGGGCTCGCTAGTCAGGAGTATAATAAATACAGCAGAATGTGGGGAAAAAGACAATCCATTGCAAGGGCAAGTTTTCTGGTGGGTGACTATGGCTTCGCAAGCTGAGAGGACAAAAAGAATAAATAATCTAAAGTGAAAATAATAATTGGTCAACTTTTAATTTTAGAAGAAAAGCCATTTAAATATCCTTTCCTTTGACTGTTTCTTAATACAGGCAATCATCTATGGAAAAAAAAATCTAAAACTAAGGAGGCTGACCAAAATTTGTAGCTTCTGAGGTAACATACTTGTACTCTTCATACAATAAAGTAACACTATTATTGTACCAGTTAGGGTTGTCCTTCTGATTGCAATCCTCACATTTACTAATCTGAGGCACACTTGTAATGAAAATATATTTTATAAATAAAATGAACTGTTCATTATCTTCATCAGTTCATTTCCCACAGCAAAACATTTGGGATGAAATCCTGCCCCTATATATCCAACAGTAAAATTTTCGTTAATCGTAGAGCAGCTAGTATTTTACTCTTTATTAGTGACCTTTTAAAAGTCTTATATTATGAAAGCATAATGAGAAGCTGGTATACCTGTACTATTAGCAATATAATGCTATATCAGAGCTTTATAATGCAAAGCTTTGCATTGACTTCACTGTTGAGGTTTCCTCATATTTCAGTGAAATAGAGTATTTCACCAATAATAATATAACATATCCCAACTAGTAAGGTAGAAAATTAAGCATGTTTCTGTTATTTCAAGGACACAAGCACCTTTTAATTATTCTATAAATACAGTGGATATATGATTTAAACAGAATCTGTATAACACTGTGCACTAAGCCTTTACATACCACTTTCTGCCTTCAAAGTCTTGAGTTAACACTGACTAAGTACACTAGGTATGCTGATAAATTTGCATTAAATGAAGGAATAACATTTCTGGCAAGGACTAGGTAGGAAAATTGCTATGGTAGTGTGAGCTACATATAAGGGTCAAAACTGGAGGCTCTAAAAAAGTAAGATGGACAAGTTGACTATAGAAGGGCAAAGAAAAAAAATCCAGACAAGATAATTACTTTTCCACTAGCATAGAGTTTGTGACTTTAAACAGTAAAAACTGAATTCATAAATAAGTGTGAGAGAAGTAGTTTGAGTAAACAGGAGAAAAAAGTACCATTCAGAATTTCAACACTTCTGTTCATAACAAACCCTGCTAAACATCTGAGTGCATTAGCTTCAATTCCCCTGCTTTGTTTGTACTTCTAGCTCCTAATGTGTGTTTATTTGTTTTGCTTATTTTTATCTGGTGCACCAAATGTTATGCGTCTCATCAGGAAAATCTTTAATCACAGCTTTATTGCAACTTAATTTTGACAAGCTCAAGCACTCAAAAAATAGGAAATCTGCACAAAAATCATAACATTGTCTTTAAATAGTCAAGAAATGACACAAATAAATTTGAGGTCTCTATGTATGCTGCCATCTCATTTCTGAGCTGTTATATTACACTTGCTTTATACATCAGGCCTTTTTTTCATAATTATGAGAGTTTTAAGTGTATTTGAAAAATAAACAGATAAAAGATGAGATTCTCAGATTACTGTGTCAGGAGCTGGGGTCTGAAGAAAAATAGTTAATTTTATTGACACATTAAAGTTGTGAGTGTGGATAATGTAGATTACTGAAAGAATTATCTTTTTAAAGATCAACACAATGTGAAGACTTTGGCTAACATCTGGCCAAGCGTATTGGTTTGAAAGGACCAAGGTCAGCATACACTGCTAAAGGTATCTTGTCCTGAAAGTTATTGTACATCTGTGTATAATTAAATTCTACTTACTTCTGAATATTCACATAGTATTCTTGAAAATTATGTACTGAGATTCATTATTTTCGAAAGAAATGCTAAAATACTATTTATTAAGTTGCACTTTCTAACTACTTCTTTCAAAATACAAAAGAATTAGAACAAGCTGTGCTAAGTGGTTTAGGGATTTCCCCAATGTCCTAGTGTGCCTTTTGTTTACAGCTAGGCACTGCAACAATCAAAAGCTTTTCTTTTCTTTCTTTTTTTTTTTTTTTTTCCCTGTACAAAAATACTAGAAATATCGAGCTTTTAGAGAAGATCAGAAGACATCCTGCAGTCCAAGTTATAAAATTTCTTCACCCATTTGCATTTTATAGAGCTTAATAAAATTGGTTGCAGGTTGTAAAATTTAACTCCTGAATCCTCTTGTGATGAAAACTGCATAATGATGCAATACATAACATTGGTCCATGTTATGCATTTATTTATTTATTTAAATGGCTATACACATGGATTCAGGCAACTAGTTATACAACATATGGCAGCTAAGAAATATTTCACAGAAGTCTCTCTGCAGTCTCAGGGTGGTGCAGGCTGCAGCAGCCTGACAGAAATCTACATTCCATGAACAGCACTCACTGGACAGTGGTTTCCTGAAAGGAGCTGAAATTTTTAGGTTTGCTCTGTAAATCCCTAAGTGGATTGGCACTTACCATTTCAGAACTTTAATCCAGAGATGGATTAAACAATCACAGCCAAGCTTGATTCTATTACTTGCTATAAGAACATGTTCTATGTGAAGGACTACTTCATTTGGCATGTTTCTTACCATGGTCTGTAATTTTTTTTCAACTAAAACCAAAAAAGGTTTTTGAGTTTCAGTAACTGTGCAGGCAACTGAATATGGGGATATCTGTTTACAAATAACAATTATAAGCTATGCTCCAATCAGTGAAAAGAGCAGCAAAAGCAGTGGTCTCATCTCTTTTTTAATGCACTCATCTCTTTTGTGTTTTTCCATGTCGAATGTACCCACTGTTCCTGGTAGTACTGCAGCAGCACAGTTTGAAATTTTTCTGAATCCAGAACCTAAATAAAGGGATATAGTATATAAGCATCTTTAATGTATTTTTTAATTTAAATCTTACCTTCACAATTTATATCTTGTGCATGATGGTAAGCAAATCACTAATTCTGAACAATATCACATCTATTTACCTAGAGTAAAACCTTTATTATAACATTAACTACAGTAGAACATTCTTCTATAATATACTTCTATTTTCAGCCATTGTTTGAAGTACTATATGGTTTTCAATTTAGCAGCACAGAAGGCAATGACTGTAAACACCACAACCATTTAAGAAAAGTAAAAATAATTCATGGAGTTTCTAATCCAAGAAAGAAAGCTGTGAGTGACCAAATGGAACTGCATACTGAGACTTACCTACTATGGGTCATGTTGTGTTAAAGATTTACTGTAAAAAAAACAACAACAAAAAAAGAAATAAAAAAAAAAAGTGGTTTAAATATTAGTTACTGGTCTCAAACATTCTGCCTGCCAGGAAATTTGTCTGGGGAAGCTGAACACTTTCCCAGTTAAGCTATATGGGCATAATTCCTATCTTTTGAAATAAATCATCTATAGGAGTGTCTCTGCAGAAAAAAATCTTTACAGTGATTAAAATGTAATTGCTCACTGGGAACTTGTTGCATAATTCAGTATCTGTCTCTATAATGGGAACAAACTGTATGGTTTGAGCATGCTTTTAGATGCAGATTGAGCTCTTTTCTATATCCAAGATGAAAAGCAGCCTTGGACTTGCCTGATAACTGCATTTGATTTTAGAATGAAAGTAGACAGACAAATTGGGAAAGTAAAATTTCAAGATCAAAGCTCCATCGCAGAATCTTTTACAAGCCTGAGAAACAGAATACAATGGTTAGGGTGCTTTTATTCAAAGATGTATCAAAAGCGAATGCTTGATTTTAGAGACAGTTTATCTTTATTCTTGGGCTAACACAGAGCGGATGCAACCTAGAAGTCAAAAAAACTAGATTAGAGGAGAAAAATAGCTGTGCTCAGAAAAACCTTTTGCTTGCCCATTCCTGAGGTCACTGATATAAACTTCAAAGGAAGGTATTTATATCCCTTATACTTTAATATGTTAGTGTTGTCTTTGGAATCTATCTACAAAGGGTCATTAGGAGGCAAGGTGCAGCAATGCTCAAAGCAGTTGCATTAAAAAAATAATTAAAACCAAGCATTTTTTTAAGCTCAGTCTCAGTCTAACTTCTTTATTTTCTATTCCAAATCTTTAAAAATGTAAAAAAATGAAGAGGAAAGGGAAAGTTAAGGGAGCTCCAATAAGCCCTTTTCACCTAGCTGATCCATATCACAATTAAATCAGTGTTTAGATAACCTTAACCACTCCTTTCACTGCTATTATGCCCTTGCTAGACAGTTCTAGTGAACATGAAAAAATTTCTTTCGTTCATATAAAAATGAAATTGAGAAATAAAACCTCAGAGAAAGAAACGTTCAAGATCCTAAGCATATACATGCTATATATTTATCTAGATCGCAGCCTATTGGACCCAGTACTATTGTAAAATGCCCAGCTTCTTAGAAATACAGTCAGTTCACTGATATATAGACTAAAACCCACAACTTTGCATCCATAAAGACAACTTTGTCACTTAAGCTCTGTCTACGATCAGTCACAGCAGGTTTCCAAAAACATAATTCATGAGGTGTAGTGTCTCTCCCAGAGCTCTAGGAGTTGCTGCTTATGTAACTCACCCTCCATTGTATTTCAATATTCTGAGAAAGCAAAGATAAATGAGAGAATTGGATATATTTGCAGTTGCTGAGTCATATGATGAGAGGATGTACCATAAATCGTGAAGCAGCTGGAGTTCCCTACAGGCTGATGGTTTCATGCCCAGGTATGTTGCATCGTCTTAGCCCAGATGGTAAAACACATATATCTGAGATCAGGTCATATCCTGCTAGGCTTTGAGCAACTGGATGCAGTGCATTCTTGTAACTGCTGATGTCTCTCAGAGAGCAATCCAGAAGCCCTCCCAACCTAATTAATTGTGGCCATGAAGCATTCAGCTGTAGGTGGATCCAAGCACATCCAAGTATTTTCTGCACTTGACGTAACCTCTGCACTGTTTGCCTTCAGTATCAACCCCTTGATTTTTTGATCTGGGAGCTGGTAACTGGTAAAGACTGGTTTATTTTAGTGGTGTTGGTTATGTTTGGTGAAGAATAGACAGAGGAGTATCTGTGGTACATGAGGAGATGTTTATACTGGAGTCTATAGTACTTCACAATAAAAACTATGTTAGATGTTAAATAGATCCAAACCTGCTCAGTGCCCAAGGGTGATATCTCTGCTACCATGTCATCTGTGTTCATGCTTGTGAATATAAATGTACGCAGGTACAGAGAGTCTTTAAGATGATGAAGGATATATGCAATCCCTGCTGTCTCCTCCACAGAAAACATTTGAATTTCAACTTCCAAAGGGAAGTCACTGAGCATATGAAATAGGCCAGGAAGAAAGAAAGCAGGGAAATCAGTTCCCTTAACCTCCTTGATCTTAGATGGAGAAGTTTAGCAATGGAATATATAGCCTTAGCATAGGAAATATAATTCAAGACAGCCTGAGGGAAAGGAAAAAATAAGAGAAATGAAGAACAATAATGATCTGCTTCTTCCCTGAGGATTTATTTGTTCTACATGTTTTCAAGGCAATTGATGGTTAGTTGTTCCGGCCACCTACTGGCAATTTTTTACAGCTCCGAAAAAGTTTCTGATATAATTATTCTGTGACTTTGCAAATGTCAGTTGTGTTAAGGAACTGCTGGCATTAGGAGCATTTCAGAGAACTAATCGTAGTTAATTTGGGCTTAATAAAATGAACAATTTATTTAATCAAACAGAAAATGTGGTTTAGACAATACAGAGTGTGTGGCAAACAATATAAGAAATCAGAGCGTTTTTTCTCTAAAGAAAACTTTCATTACTTTTGTTTGACTAAATCTCAGTTTGAAGTGTACCGTTTACCCAATGTCTCCTCTCCTCTTGGTTTTACTCCTTTCCATGTAACAATAATGATTTGAGTCACAGCTGTTTCACTGCAAAAACCTCCTCCATTTCAATGCAAAGAAGTAAATCTGTTTAAAACAGCTTCAGTGGTAGATTAAACTAATCTATTTCACTTCGCACAGAAATGGACTGGAAATTAACATGATCAGTTATGGCATCTCAGCTGTGAGGCTGGTAACAAGCAGCTGTGGGGATAATTTCATAAACTATTTCAGCTAGAAGCATAAGAACATTTCTGCTTGTGCCCTGACATATTGACAAGTCCTGTAAACTCTTAGTGTGGGGGCTAGTTACAGATAATATAAATTTATTTATGTCCGCATATAATTAATAAGCAAATCACCACAGACCTATCGTGAAAGTGGATTTGCACCTTGTAAATGACTATGAATATTTGGATATTTAAGGAGAGCTTCTGCAATAAAATACATCTGGCCACAAATAAAGAAGTCAAGAAAGAAGAGTATAAGTGGAAGAGAACAAGATTTGTTTGTAAAAAATGCAAAAGCACTTCCAACAAGGCAAAAACTGTTAGAGCACAGAGTATGATAGTGTGAAGCAAGAAAAGGAAAAATCAGTGAGTGATTTTCTATCAGCTGTTGAATTTGCCATTTGACTGCTGTTTACCAAATTTATGGTAAAATGAAGACCCGAAGGGCATGTTTCAGCTATCTTCAGATAATTGATGTCTAACCACAGATGTCTAACAGTCTAGATGCCCTAAAGGTATACTCCCTGGCTTTTCAGCTGCTGCTTCTAATGGGTGCAGAACTCCCATGGCTCATGTGTCATTTTTGCCAGCCCTGTGTAGGTATCTTAGAAACACTATGACATCTAAAGTGATACATGGTATATTCATTTAGGTAACCAAATTTAGGTGTCTGAGCTGAATTCCACCCATATGCCTCTGCAAGGGAGAAATACTAGATGAAACCTGTAGGGACAAATGTAAGGTAAAAGACTTCTGGACTTCTGATCCTGGCAAGGGTTTAACTTTGGTGATTATTTTATCTGAGTGACAACTCAGCCCTCAGCAAAATGACCTGAACCAGATTTTGGATTGTCTTTTCTGTGGAAACAGTCCAGGAGTCTACAGTCTATTATTGTGAGCAAATACTGCAAATACTGCAAAAGTAAAATGAGTCTATGAATTTCCAGCTGTGTGATAAAACCCTTGTTTGGTTTGCTTAATACATGCATAGAACAAGAGTCCCTAAAAGCTTGGTGTTTGCAGTTTGAAACAAATTCTAAAAAAATTAAGCTTCAAAACAAATAGAAAGTCTGATATAATCGCAGCTATCTTACAGATAAAAGCAGAAGTAGTGACATGCACATGGTCTCTGTTAACATGCTCCTAAATTGTTTATCTCAAGGCAATAATTTTATTTTTAACATAAAAAAAGAGTTTACTGGCAGTAACTAAAGGTTATATTAGAATCTGAAAAAAATTAGTTGGTAGGAAATGCAAGTAATCATATAGTCCATCCCCTCTCCCCACAGTAGGCTCAGATATCCTTAAATCATTCCTGACAGGCTTGCCTAGCCTGCTTCCTAATGATGGAGGTTATACAACCTTTCCAGCCACCTGTTCCAGTACTTCACTGGTCTTACAATTAAAAAAATATTTTTTGTTGGTTTTCCTAATGTATCTGTCTTTTCTGTTTGATTTGTCAGTTATATGGGAACAGAATATTCCCTCCCTCTTTGTTCTCCCCTCACTGAGATGATGATTTTTTCCCAATAGTTTAGTGCTTAGTAGGCAAAGAAGAGTTTTTCAGGCAAAAGTTACCATTTGCTTAGAAGTACACTGACTGTATCTACACAAATTCAGTCTTCTCTTCACTGCAAACATTGAACACATTCCAGCACTTAAGGCTATGAGACAACTAGTACAAGTACAGAGAAATTAGTAGTAATACTCTCCTAGGGTATATGACTACCTATACCTATTAATGGTGTTCAGGAATTATTTTGTCAGTAAGTAAATCATAGCTTCAAACAGTCTTACATTCAGTAGGTGTACCAGTGGATATCTACTTTAAATCACCTTAATTTCAGTTACCATTCTTCAAATTTAATGAGCAAATTTTGAAAGAAATACCTACTTATAGGATTTCTGTATTATTTTAGAAAACAGTAGTCTTGAAACTGCATAATTCTGTATATATATTTTTTAAACCAGTTGAAAAACTTTGTAATGAAGCCTTGAATGCCACACAATTATTAACTGTTATTGTCCAATATGTTGTCTTCAAAATTGAGGGTTCAACGGTCTTGAAAAGTTGCTATGACAGCAGGACATTGCATGGACAAAACAGCATTATCCCAGAACATAAGGTATTATTTGGAGCCAAGTATCTGTGGTGGGATTTAGATCTACATTGCATGTTATGTGAACTATTGAATCAAGCTGATCTTCTGAAAAGTTGTTCAGCTTCCCCAAATCTGGGGGAATTTGGTAAGCTGACTAACTCACCACATACTAGTGCTTGTATTAATTAGACAACCATTAACTACAAGGGCATTTAGTTATCATCTCACTCACAGGTAGGAATCTACATTTAGGTGCCCACAATTTTGGAGCTGCATCTTATCTCTAGACGGTGGATACATACTTCCGAGCTAGTTGCTAAATTCTTCATGGAAAGAATTATATAAAGAAAACTATGTTAAAAAAACCCCATAAAGTAAGGTAAGCCAAAAATTACGCTGAGGAATACCTTGTTAAAAGCCTGAGGCTTAGAATTTCAATTTTCCACACACAGTAATTAATCCTTTAAAGAACATCAAAACCAGGAATTGGGGTCTGGAGACCCAATAGATGATTAAGATATAAAATTAATGCTCAGAAAAATAAAGGCAGTAGCTGAGAAGCTAAGTGAATGCATTACATGGATGATCACCATGACAGAAATAAGGCAAACACTGACACTTGCATCTTTTTTATGAGTTGACCAAAGTTTTATGAGTAGAAGTTGACCAAACTGGAGAATCAGGAGAAAAATATTAGGAAAAATTGACAAAATGAACACTAACAAATAGCCAGGACCTCAGAATGTTAAACTACTTATTGATTGTAGTGTGTAACCTAAACCTTTGAATGACCATTGGGATTAGAAGAATAGAAGACAATAAATAACTCTGTTTTTTTTTTTTAACCAAAGATGATTCACAGTTACAAATCAGTACAGCTGAATACTCTTCTAGCCTACCAGTAAAAATCTCAGTAAAAGCTGTGTTTGAACAGGGATAAGTCAACAAAGCTTTTCTAGAAGGAGGGGGTCTTCCATAAAAAAATCATATAAACAAATATTGGCATCATATACTTTAAATTTTTAATGAGAAATTTCAGGGTATCCTAAAAAGAATCTTTTAAAAAAACCCCAAAACAATCATAAAAAACTTTATTATGTCAGTCACCGCAGATAAAAAATTAGGAAATAAATCATAAAATAAGCAGTCTTTTTTCCCAGTAGAAGGCATTCAAATTAGGTCTCTCTCCTAGTATGTGTTGTTCAGCATACTCATTAATTATCTGAAAGAGAAGGTAAGTAGTGAGAATATAATTTGCTGATAATCTTAAATTATTCAGGATAGTAGAAGTAAAAAATTACTGTGGAGATGTGCAGAAAGATGTCAAAATATTGATTGACTAGGCAATAAAGTGGCAAATGAAATTCAGTGTTGATTAGTGCAAATTACTACACATAGGAAAACAAGCCAAACTATACACAATGACTGACTCTAAACAGCTATTGCCACAGAGGGATGAGAGCTATGATTTACTAAAGATAGTCTTATGAACATTTTGATTTAATGTTCATTGTTTAAAATAAGCAAATTTTAAGAATTGTTAGACAATGACCTAAAAAAGCTGAAAGCATCCTTATATCATAATATGCTGAATCTTGAATACATGGACTTCTGATTCCCTTTTGTGAAAAGAGTACAGTAGAACTACAGGAGATACAGAGAACATAAACAAGTTCTGTTGAAGATTTCTATACAATGGTTTCTATGTAACAACAAATTAAATATACTAAAATTCATTGAAAGAGAAAGATGAAATAGAATGTGAATCAGGATCATCTATATGAGAGATGAAACTGGAAACAGCTTATTTAGTTGTTTAGAGTGCAAGAAGAAGGGACAACATGATATTTTTTGGGTAGTAGACATTTTTTTAAAAAGTATACATAATTGAATCATTGCACTCGTCATTCTAGGATGTTAAGAAATTATTAAACTCATAAAAAACCCCACAATACCAGCTATTAAATATTAAGAAACAACATTGGACTCTGCTTCAGATCACCGGAAGTGTGGACTGTTGCATGCAGTCAAACATCACTGAACATTCTGCTCCTTTACATTTACCTAAACTTTGCATAGGGGACCCTCTTAAGAGACGAGTTACTGGATTAGATGGGCAAGACTATGAACTGGGTGGCACTGATGTAGGAGCTCTTATATTCTCATATCTACATTCAGAAGATAATTCAATGATGTCAACAGTAAGGTTAGACCAAAGATCCATCCACTGCAAAATCCTGTCTTTGAGTAATAAGTTTCAGAGGAAGGAAAGGATGCTGGTGATGAAGTGGCCACTTTTGATTCATGTGTTTTGTCACATCTGTGGGCAGATCCAGCACCCTGGAGGCCTTAGGGGAGTAAAAAGGCAGCTCTGTTTGATGTCAACATCAACCTTGGTGTTTTATGCTTTTCATTGCTTGATCCTCATTCCTTTTTAATTTCAGGGCACAATTGATTTTAAGCTGCCTTCATATGCCAGTACCCTGGCCTGAAAGCATATCTAGCACATCTGAGAGCAGCTGTAGAGCATTAGGATATCCTCCAACATCCATGCCAGTGCTGAGTCTCAGAGTGTTTTGCAGCCTCACACTGCTGGCTATGTGCTATGGGAGCAGAGTCCCCATTAGAGGGCTTCATTAGCCCTCTTTATGAACACAAAGAAAAATACCAAAGTGCTCTTTGGCTATAACAGTTTCTTCCTTTTAGGAAAGGTACCAGATCACATGTTAGAGATTAGATGTAATGACCTCTTCTTCCTCCTTTGGAAGATGACAGGGTTTGCAGAATGCAGTCAATAACAGCTTGCCCACTGGAAGCCTCCTTGCCCACTGGAAGCCTCCCAAATTATGGGAGCAATGATTTTGGAGCAAACACAACAGAAAGCAGACTGCAAACATAGCGAGAAGCTGCTTGTACTTGCCGTGCTGGTTCTTTTAATGAAAAGCCAGTTTCTTTTCAAAGAGTGAGCCCTCTCACATTATTAACCAGGAGGTGATACATACAGCAACACTACAGCTTAGGAACAGGGAGACAAATGCTGTCTTTCTTGCTTTGTAAGAACAACTGATGGATCTTCCTTTCTGCCTGAATTGAACTGGAAAAATATCTTAATTCAAAATTGCTTTAACTGTACTTATTACAGGCAGAAACCAGAGCAGGAAGCGCTACTTTTGCTTCTGTTTTACATCTACCAATTAATTCCTCTATTTCACTGACTCAATTTTATTAGTTTATTATACACTGTTTTACTTCAACATCAATGATGTTCCATTTTCCTACTTTTCCATTTTAGGATTTTTTTCTCTATGTGTTTGATTGTTGAAATAAATACATGGATATATAAAGTGAAACATAAGCAAATGAAAGTCCAGATAGTGGATCCATTCCTGTATTATATAAATGCTCTACTGTGGAGTACTTCTGCAACAGAGCTGTGGTGGAGGGTTGGCCTTACATGTTTCTTGTCTGAACTGAATTTGGACACTAAATTCTATTACTTGTCTATTTCAGAGATGGCAATTGCTAAGAAAGTACCTAAAAAATCCCTTTCTTTGGACTACATCTACTTTGGTGGCTCAAAACATCTGCTGCATTTGCAGGATTTATGCCCTTTGGGGACAAACAGTTCCTTAAAGACAAGGTGATCTGACCTCACAGTAATTTTGCACTGAGGCTTGGTGCAAAGCTTTCACATGACCTTTCAGTTTGGACCAATCTGTTTATAGTCTTACTGGCAAAAAGTAGAGAAAGACACCCGTGACTGAAAGTATAAAACTGGCTATGTAAAACCCAAACCGTTGCTGTGTGAGCCAGCTTTCATCCAAATGTAAGTTGTACATGCAACACACTTATTAACATGGTAGAAGCCTGGTGTAGTGCTGAGGTAATAAGGAATTCAGTGTGTTTGCCAGGGTGCAGCAATAGGCTGGTACAGTCAGCGCATATTTAAGGTGCATGCTGCTAGGTCTGCCTGGTGTAACACCTGAGGCTAACAACTTCAATCAGGTCTGTGTTAGCTGTTGTACTGCACTCTGTTATGCATGGTTGATGTTTCTTCCCAACAAACAAGAATTACTTGTTTTTAAAATCAAAGGTAATGAATTTTCACGTCCCTGTTTTTTTGCACCATCTTGCATTTATGTTTATGGTCCTACTTTATGTACAACCATAAACCTTGTACATGTTATGAACCTTTCTTATGCACCAAATTCCTTGTTTATACAGCATTTATGATGCTCATGTAATAGCAAAAGGTTTTACTTTTTTTTTTTTTTAGTTTTTTAAATATTACAATATGAAACTGAATCAGATATTCTCTGCTTAAGATATCCTTAGTTCAACTATATTTCTGTCACTGGTTACTCTCTCCTGATATGGTGGTAGCAAACCACAAACGCTCCATAGAGTATAACATAAGAAAACTGTGTCAAACAGATGCTGCAGAGGAATGTTCATATCACAGAAAAAGAAAGGGGACTTATTAATTAAATATTAAGAAGAGAATTAATATAGCTTCAACACTAAAAACCAATTATTAAAGGAAAGCAATACTTTACATAGTTAATCCATTATCTCTGCTCTTCTATAATGTTACAACTGTTTGGACAACATTACAGATTCATGACCAAAAAAAAATTAAGCCCAGGGAGTTGTATAAACTCTTATCCTTTATGCCTCATATTTCACAAGTACTTTCACTCTGAAATGAGAAAGTTGGTACACCTAAAGATAGAATGAGGAACATGATCACATACAATCCCTCTTCTAGGGATAGTAACACTATGTCCTAACATCAAGAGACTGATATTTGCTATCGCCTTAATGCTCCAGAGTTCATAATCATGACAATCTTGCTTTTCATTAAAATGAGTACCTAACATTCATATGACACATCAGAGGATTCTTTAAGGAGGGTTGTTTTCATTCTCAAAGTTTGTGAGAACCTAATCCATGGTTATTGTATGCTGTCAGGTTAACAGTTCCTGTATGTTACCATTTGTACTCTAGCTTTTTAGTTTGTCATTAGCTATTAGAAACGAAAGCTACTGCTGTGTCTTAATGTGAATAATACCCCCTGTGCTGATACAGTCTTTGAAAACCAAACTTTGTCTCAAGAAAAATTTTACAGTTGAGCTGCTTGCAAAGCTCTCAAATAGTAATTTCTATATGGAATAGAATGGTATTTCCATAACAAAACTTGCAATAACTTAAAAAGAAAGGATAATCTTGTGACTAAGATAATTTAAATTAATAAAACGGAAAACTTCTAGTCAATGAACAGTACTGTTCCCACAAAATGACAGATATTCCAGTGGTTTGTGAAGCTCCTGAATAGTCAGATAATTATGAATTCAAACCTAGCAAGAAAAATGGTAGGATATTCTTCATGTAAAAAAAAAAAAAAAAAAAAAAAGAAAAAAGATGGGACATTCTCTGTCAAAAAGGCACTAAAACTTGGACAATGAACTTGCTGCTGTTTTAACATTACTTTGAATTAAAATATGGAGTAGATGGCATATATTGAGGACTTGTCAAATTCTCTAACAAAGCTTTTTAAAGGATTTGAAAACAAGAGATAGCCCTTCTCAGAGTACTGATAGTTGATATGTAGAATTTTTAGAAAGTAATGCTTCAAAAGAACAGCAGATTTTTTGAGCAAGATGTTAATGTATACAGCTGTTTCCTCTTTAAACACTTGACAGCATGCAGTGGTGCATTATACTCAACCAATAAAAGCAGGTGGAGTGTGAATAAAAATACCAGAAAACTTTGTGTCTAATCCTTTCTCAAAGAGGACTGTACCTCCTTTTAAAGTGCAACAAGTATTTAGTATTTTCAATACTGTTGATTTATAGTGAACATTAATTTATTGAGAAACAGTATGGTGCTTTTCTCTGTGACTGTCTTACTCTAGCCGAGTGTGAACTATTAAAACATGCTTATCAGATTTTTGTGGAGAATAACCCTGGAGGTTAACGTCATGTAATGCTTCCGATAAGCCCTGAAAAGGCAGAATTTTGGCTTCTCTTTCAACCAAGAATTAAGTAAGCTGGCATTAGAAAACAGGATTTAAACAAAGCTATGCCCAAGTCTGACTCATCATTGACCTTACCCACATATGAGCAGCAGAGGATGAGTAAACATTATTATATGCTCCCACTCTGCCCGGTTGTGCAACAGATATTTCAGATGACAGTGTCTTAGTGCAATATATTATTGCTTGTTTGCTGAAAGAAAAGAAGATTCTATAAAAGGAGGCAAAAGGAAAAGGGAATTGGCTTACTATGTAATATTTTTCCTTAGTCCACAGAAGAGTCACAAAAGGGTGTCAGGCTTCTCTGCAGGACAAATTCTCCTTCCCAGTGCTCAAGGCATTTCAGCAGAGAGCACAGCACACAGACCTGGAAGAACTTGTTCTTATAAACTATTCCCTCGATCACAGTGAGATGGCTGACTCTTTTATGTCCATTAAACTGTGACACAATCTCCTGCCTTTATTTCTCAATGTGATAAAAGGTTTTCATAATGCAGCACATAGTGCTACTGCAGTCTCTACCACTGCGTTCTGTATTTTGCATCCCAGAACGGACTCTGGCAAATGTAAACAAAGCAAACAAGCAAACAAAGCCTCCATTTATCCTCTGGCTTTTTTCTTTCAATAGAAGATAAATGCCACCTTTTATTCAAGCAAAACCGAAAACAACATTGTCACTGAAAGGTGCTGTCTGTTGTAAAGCTCATGGTGCTTTGAGCTAAGCAAGAAGACAACTAAAACCAATAAAGTAGTAAAGGAAACCATGGGGAAATTTAACATGAAAGCAAAAAGCAATGCAAAATCCTGCATATCAGATTTGCAATCAAGTTCACTTTCTCTTCAGGGGAATAAAGTTAGTTATACAAAACATTTACACAATATGCTGAAGTTACTCTCTGCAAAGATACGTGCATTGCAAGAGTCATTCTGTATAGAAATATCTGAGGCTATCAAAATTTTATAAAACTGTGCTTCGCTTTGGAAGCATAAAAATGTCAGAGTTATCATCCTTTACCAGATACAAAAATAATCAGTAAAAATTTATTATTGATTTCATGATCAGAGTGGTCTCTAACACAAATACACAACTCCAGCAAAGATGGTCCTTCTTTGAAATGTGTATGGACAAAAATGAATCTGTTTTCAGGATTGCAGGATATTGTACTTGTCATGGAGAATAAAATAGCAACATGCAGTACTCTTGTTGAAATAACCTGTGGACATGATAATAGAAGGCTACAAGTGAGATGAAGGAGTAGGAAAGAGTAATAATAAATTAATGAAGCTACAAAAAAACCCCAGAAAAACATTTAAACTTGCAAGACCTGGCTCAGATAGAAACTACTTAGTGACAGATTGTAGAGCAAAGCTTCAAGTTCACTGTGATAAATGAGCAAAAGGAGGTGCCCTACCAACATGAAGATCCTACAGGCTCAGCTGCCTTACCTAATGAAAGATACCTAGTGCTGTTTGGGCTACAAGGATGCCTTAAGGAATGTCATATAACACCAGATTCCTGTATGTGGTCAACTGTGTTAACACCTTCCTTGTTCAGTGTACATTTTAATACGTGTAGTTTAAGTTTGTATTTCTTAGTCTTTCATCGTACCATACAAAACTTTAATTTACTCTTCCTGGACTGACTCTAATTTCCACATGCCCTCCTCTCCCTTTGCCCCCCCCACCCTCGATACAACATTAATAATTAAACAATAAAGGAACAAAAGCTTGAAAATAGAACAAATCACTCAGCAAACAACATGAGTGAAGTAGGTCAGACCAAAGTTCATGTAGCATGGGACCTTTTGTATAATAATGGCTTGTAGATGACGTTCAGGGAAAAATATGAAAAGTGTGATACTTTTCAGGCTGTTTTCCCAGCTTTAAACAATCTACAGTTCAGGGAGTTCCTTAGACATAAGTGATATCTTTGTATTGATATCAGATATTATATTGATATTAGAATTCTTCCACATCTATCAAAGGTCAACCAATCATTTATTCCAAGTGAGTGACTTGACTGTTTGCAAGGAATTTATTGACAAGAAAGTAAATGTTGCTATTATGATTAAGAATTAACTAATTGAGCAGTGCATGTATGTGATCTATCCAGTGTCTGGATAGTTCATTTGGAGAAAATAAATAAATAAGATTTACTGTTTCTGAACATTATGGGCTTACACAATGTGACTTGAAATGTGTAATTTCAAATGCCAGAATGCAATGGTGACAAAATGTCCTTCATATTGGTTTCACTGTCCAAAGTAGGATGCATTGTATTTTATCAAGTAGGACACTAGCGTCATCAAGATGAATGACATTATCTGTTCAAGTATGGCCCAGCAGAGAAAGAACTTCAAAAGATTTTGAAGGTGCTATACAATGTAGTTGAAAGATAAATCGATAGTGACAGACTGCTTCTTTTTTACATTGTGTCAGAATAAAGTTGCATGACTATTAAGAAAAGACACACTAGAAGAGGATCTGAACCCAGGATTGGTTCTGCCCCACAGATTACCTCAATAACTTTAAACTCATATGGAAATAAAATTATATTTGCTGTTTACATATAGTTTACAGAATCATCTAACAAAATCATACCAAATTATATTTTTTTCATATAGTACGGGGTTTGCTAATAAATACAGGCATTTTTTACATGGAGATTCTTAATTCCTTAAGATCACATTCTATTAAAACACTAAGACATCAGACATTAATATTTGACTGCCATGTAAGTTGGGAAAAATTTTGCTTAGTTGATTTTAGATGAATCCCTTTGTTCATGCATAAATTCTCACTTTTCCACTTCTTTCCCCAAGGAGAAGCTTAAAATGTAATTCTTACCAATGTAGCTTGCTCACCCTCATTAAAGCTGAAAGAAAAAATAAGAGGAAGTATACTGTGCTTTTCCATAATCATGAACTAGCATATTGTTTCATTCATATGGCTTACAGTTTTATCTCAGGAACACATACATTAGTTTGACCTCTGGATGACCTAAGATTAAAGTGGTATAGGAAAAGATAGGTAACAAGGGACAGCTTAAAACTAACCATACTTCAGTCAGGGAGATAGAGAGCCTGGTAACACATGCAGTGGAAATAAGCTGGCTGAATAAACCTCTCATGGAGCAAAGTGATGACACCTTTCCCTCCTCTTACAACAAACTACACAAACATTCCTAATTCCTTCAGATGCTGTGCTTGTAAACAAATGAGCTCTTGAAATATTTCAGGGTTTTTACTGATAGAACCTTTGTAGGATATTTACCCAGAACACATACACTCCATCTGAAACACAATGCAACCACTCTGCTGGAAAACAGCACAGTACCAGCATGGGATTTGCTACCAGATCTTGCTTCTAGTGACAAGTGAGTAAGAAGACATGACAACTCCTTGGAAGTCTCACAGAAGAACAATGATTACATTTCAGGACCTCTATGCTTGATATATATGTAATGGAGAGAAAACCATGACAAAAATATTTTTACTGTTGGATTTTAGTGTATAACAAATCATGTACCAGCACATTTTGGTGAACAGTACAGTGGTGTCTGAGTGCCTAGATGTACCTCAGAGTTGTACCTTAATACAAGTAGGAGAGTGGGCTTGCAGTTCAGGCTTTTCTTTTTCTTTTTTAAAATTTAATTTCTTCAAAGTTTGAGTTATTGTTTTACATATCTATTTATTTTTAATATTTTCACCTCCTTTTTTTTTTTTTTTTTTCGGCTTTTTTCCTCCTAGTTTTCCACTTTTTTTTCCTCTGTTTCTTCTTTTTCTTTTCTTGTTGCTGAAAAAGGAACAGAAAGTGATGCTGGTAAAGAAAAATGGAAAACGTATTCTCTGGCTGGTTTAAAAAAATTAATTATTTTACTGTTTTATTTTTGGTAATTTTTATTCCTGGTTTATATTGCATCTTATCTTTGCTGCAAGTTATACTAGCTCTCCCAGGTTTTCCATCTCATATGGTGTGGATTTTGTACTGTGCTAGAATGTTTTTAGAGATAGATAAAGTTCTTAAACCTGTATCTTTCAAAAACCTAAATGTATACAGGGATAATCTGAGTTTATGACCACTGTATGTTATATATAAAACTGGAAACTTTAGTAGTTCAGGATCAGCTTCACCTCCTGTTATGATGGTAGCAGTGTCTAAGAGATGGGACAGAGAGTAAAGGGAAAAGTTGAGCCAACACGCACTGTCTAAAATACAGTGGGTGTTGAATCTGGAAGTGAAGTGCTGGCATCACAGAAAAGAATGGCAAAGCTCTGCCTGATTTCAGCAGAGTGTGAATTTCATCACTGCTTTAATGAGACAACTAAAGAGCATTACATTAAACACATTTTTTGCTCTTCACAGATGCAGGCTTCAGACTCACTTTTACTTATCAATATTTAACCTATCCTTGTTTTATCATTTCAGAATAAGTTTCACCGAATGTAGCACTAAAAAGGAGTCTAAAATATTGGGTGGATCATAAAAGCAAATACCAGAGAGAAAAGTAATATTTAATTTTTTTTTTAAATTATCTTTTTTAACAAAGTACTATTCGCACCTCTTTTTCTTACATCTCTGCTTGTGAAAGCATATATTGTTTTACCATGATAGCTTCCTAAGTGGTAGTAAATACTTGTTGAGTGACAGTGAGTTTGAGGAATATTATTCTATACCACTTGATTTTTATATTACAGCAGCAAAGGGACCCTAGCAACTCATACATATAATTTGCCTTTTGTTCATTGTTTTTAACAAACTTGCACAGACAGTGTTGTCAGCTTTCATGCTGTTGCCATAAATCTCTTAATAGCTAATATTTTACATAAATATCTAGCTCTTGAAAGAGATGATTGTGTATTTCAGATTGCATTAAAGAGAAAAAGCATGTCTAGTGTCTAATCTTTACATCTCTGAAGATCTAATCAGGCCCCACCTCACAAAGAAGAATTAGAGCCTTTTGCTAGCTCTCAAATCTCATGATTTTTAGGCATTTGGGATCAGGAATGCTGAATGCTTGGGCAGTCTTCCCCTATATCATAAGGTCTATTTCAGTAGGACTCTGACTTAATTCATCTTTCCTGGATGCCTTCTTTCTGTGCCAATAATTCTTTTTTTTTTTTTTTTCCTATACAATTTTCCATCAGTAACACTTCAAAAACTTGACTGGGTGCCAGTTATCCACTTCCACAGAATTATTCATCTTACATTCACACTGATGTTACTAAGATATGGATCATGTCATGTGAGATGACAGTTCAGAGAGAATGGGAACACCCAAACAACTTCTCGTCCCTCTCTGTCTTTTTATCAGCTTATTGGTGCTCCAACTTCATTGGTCCAGGGAGATATTTTTTTCTAATTTGCAGGTTGTCTTGTACTTCAAAAGTGATTAAAGCTTCTGTAAGCAATAAACTAATAAGCTCTCTTCTGATCTTTTAAATTCATGATTTATTCCCTATAGAAACTTGTTTGAAATGTACATGGCAAATTTTAAAGATGAACAAGTAACTCTTTAGAACTCAGGTCTTAAATCTTATAAAAATAATTAAAAGTTTAACAAATTAAGAAAAAATCTATTGTAGCCTATTCTCAGATGTATCTGTGTATAAATCAACAGAAAGAAAAAAGCAATTCAGTATCAGGGAATTTGCAATACACAATATTATACCAGAATCATCTTACTATAGATTGTTATTGGCAATAAACAGGGAATAAAACTCAATAAAAGGGAAAATGCGATAAAAAAAAATCTTACCACTTTTTTGTGTGTTATCCTTTGCAGTAGCGTTAGAATTTTCATTTTTAGACAACTAGAATGACTAAGGAAAACTTCATTTTCTCATGGGTCAACACTTTTTTGTCATGATGTTTTCCTGGTTATATATGAAATTTTCTAGCTATTTTATTAGATACAATATCTAGACTATTATGTAGAAAGGGCTTCTGCTTTCCAAGCAATATATTTAAGCAAACAAAGGAACAGTCTCTCATTTTTCATTCCTACTGCTATAAGTGTATGCATACATACATATACACATACGTATATAAACACAGATAATCTTCTTTCAATGGCATTTCAAGGCATTGTTCTAGGAACATTGGTTTTTTTACCCTTGACTTATGTTAAGTATTCCACTCAGGTTAGGGAAGATGGTTGTCTGATTGCCTGCCCTATTTTTCTTTGCCAGAGAAGATAGAGTATGCTTATCTATTAAAAGCGCTCCAGAGCTACATTAAGCTTGGATACCTGTGGAGCTTGTCAGCACAGGTTCTCACACAGGTCACTGGTTGCTGGGGCAGCCTCAAGAGCAGAATAACAAGCACTATTTGATATTGGAAACATACATCTCTGTGTCTTTTTCTTATCAGCATACTATAAAAAACTTTTGGATAAGGAAATAGAATAAATTTGGCTTTTTTCCCCCACTTTTCTAATTTTTGTTGTCTTTGATACAATTATTTATACTCTTGAATCACAGAAACATTTAAAACCTTTGTAATGTTTGGGATATTTATGTATCACCTCCAGTTTTTCCTGGAGATATGTCTCAGTTCAGAAAAGAAAGATCATAGACACAGATAAGTAACTAACCACCTAAAAAAAGAGGGAGTGGAAATAAGACCCATCAGAGATGATTTGACATTAAATCATACTATGACTACAGGTTTTTAGAGGTTGTATTCAGTTGTGCAAGCATAGGTGCCTACTGACTTAGGACATCTGAGGAGGCGGTTTAGAGATCTACTACAGATCTGAGTTGAGAGCTATAGGAGACCTATGACTTTCTAGAGATGGAAGCTATGTGGGAGAACTCTCAATACCTAAAAATGTATGAGACACATATATTCAGGAAACTAAATTGTTCCCTGCTAAGTTTTGCTTTTCATTATTGTATTGTTATTTAAAGGTATAACGTTGGGCTCAATTCAGGTGTCCAAACAGAGGTCATGGTTAAAGGCGAGATTCCCAGTGATAGCCTGCTTGTCCCTAGGTGGTCCGCTGGCGGTAGCAGGTTCTCCTACAGATACTGTGTCACAGCTGATAAACTTATGCAGCTGTCTCATCTTCTCTAGAGCATCTCAGATAATACCAGATGCTTACATATGGACAGCTGCATCAGGCTTCTGTGTACACCTATCAATAAACTGTCCTCTGTAAAGAAAGAAAACATTGTGAAGATACAGGTAAATTTTTACAATATTTTATATGAAGATACTGTGTACCATTCTGAACTACTCTTGCATAATAGTAGGTGCAGGATTTTGCACTCAATTCCCACGATTCTGGAACTTCCAAATTCCTTCTTTTATTACCCTTTTGTACAAAAATTCTACCAGGACAATGAGAACTGCTGTATTATCGTGTAAAGATCAGTGCATATATGTTTTTATTTTCAGGATATACTTGAAATAACATAAGGTTTTTGTTCTGTATATGCCTTCTGTTTTAAACCCTTGACCTTTTAAAGCAAAAAATAACTATAAATTTACTCATTAATGTATTTTCTGGCACTTTCCTTTTAGCACAGAACTCTTACTTCAAGTTTCAGAGTGTACCAGAATTTTAGATAAATATTTATCCATATAGCTATAAACCATAGCAGATGTACTATTAGTCCATGCTGCATAACCTTGGTCTCAGATAATCACCTAAAACAGATTCAGTAACTTGCCAGTATACATCGTGCAGTGCCTGGTTATCGTCTGAATGACAGTCCCTCATTTTATGTCTCTGTTTCTTGATTCATTAAAAATATTTTAGGAAGCTTTTTACAAACTACAATTCCATTAAGCAGACAATGGAAAAATTATGATAAAATAGAAGCAAGTGAATCTTCATTATCATAATTTTGAACTAATTTTTTTTAATTTATTTTTTACTTTTTTTTTTAAGAGTTGGCCAGTTTGACTGCTTTTTTCTCTGTCTTACAAACTGAACTTCTTTGAAGCACTAGCACTACTGCTAAATTTTGAGTATAAATGTATACATTGTATGGCTGTCACATCTAGTTTTAGGCATTAAATTTGTCCCATCGTGCTTTAGGCACTAAATTAGAGATAGACATATTTTAATCACAGTCCTATCTTCACGTAAGATTCTTCTGTATGAGAATATATTGCCTTCTTCAGGTGCTTCTCTCTGTTTAATATTGGTAGTGCACTTAGAAATCTAGGTAAAGAGGGTGATTATGTCTGGCCTACTAAATAATACAGGGCCAGACATTGTTCCTGGGGCTTGGAGTCAAGCGCAGCAGGCTTGACCCATCCATACTATCTTCTGCCTACACTGCCTAGACCTGTTTCTTTCTGTAACAAACTTTTCTTCCAAGAGCTAGGTCAGGGTGGTCCAAAATAGAGATAAAGAGGGAGCTAAGAGGTAACCTGCAAGTACGATCAAGCATCCAGTGCTCAAGTTCACACCCTAACTCTCTTTTACTTAGCTGTATAGGTGTGTGCTTCCATGAGGAAGATGAAGGCACCACAGATTTCTGTCAATGCTTTAATGTTGTAATTAGCTCTGCTTCTTTAAACCTGCCGACCCACATGTCGGTGGTGCTCAGGTCGCAGGGACTAATACCGCGGGAGGTTAAAACCTTCTTGGGGACATCAGCACAAACACCAATGTGGTGGATACAAAATGTCCGTTTATTAAACTGCGTATCTTACATATATACGTTTGCCAAGCACCTCCTTCGTGGGTGTGCCCTTAGTGTTACAAGCCTATCCATCACCTTACCTCGTAACAAGGGGGGCTACAGCTATTCCTTCCGTACATCGCGAGATCTTCTGAACGCCACTCCCTACACTTTAAGTAAAAAAAAAAAATTAAAAATATTTTCTTTGCATATACCTCTCCCATATCTCCAGATTTTTCTACCAGAAGATTAAGTGTTGGGAATAGCTGATGATCTTTCTGTGGAAACTGATGATATAGGGGACCTCTTGGTTTCCTGCCTACTCCTAATTTATGTGAAAATATTATTTTAAATTTAAGGTTCAGAACAAAATTTCATTACATAGTATTAAGCAGCGATCACGTGCTGGACATAGTATCTGGAGATGCAAAGGAAGAACTCTATCTCACTAATACTTAACATCAACTTTGTAATAAACTAACTAACTAGTAGGAAAAATGTTGAAAACTTCTGAACTTGAGTAATGCATAGTATGACACAGAAAGAACACAAACATTGAGGGGACATTGTTAGTTTCTCCTGGCCTAAAGATTCTTGCCATACTTCATACGGTGGTTGTTGTATCCTTCCATTTCTCTATAGCTTTTCCTCACAGCTGGCAGACTTGAAGGTCAGCTGGAAGTTAATAATTTTCTAAACAGTATGTAAAGCAGCTTCTGTGGAACAGTATTTGCTATGGTGAATTAAGGACATCTAATGTTTTTCCTATACAATAATATACATTAATTTGCTAAACATTAATTAATATTCATTTCAAAAATAAGCTAAAATAAAGACAACCTAAACATATTAAAATATGTTTAAGAAAGTGAGTCGCATAACTTTAATTTGGATAGGAAATTTCAAGACTTCAGGTCATCAGGTCACCATAGGCTTTTCAGGTCATTAGGTCACCGTGGGATTTTTAAATTCCATTTGTTACTTGGTAATTGGATTTTGACAACAGTGACTTACCTTCTCTCTTTTTTTGAGTTGTGTAGTTTTTTTTTACTTTTCCTCCCATGCTAACATTATCAGTCTGGAAAGTGAGATCTGTGAGACCTGAATGTATTTGAATCAGAAAACGAGATTGCAAAATGTGCAATATGAAATGTGAAGATTTATAGAGTAGTCATGTGACAATAATGTTTTATCCAAATAGCACCTTCATTAAGTGACATTAATAATTTAACTTTGGGAAATGTAGCTACTTTAACAATGCACAAATGTAAAAAGCAGCTGCCTATTTCGCCATTTTTCTCCCCCAAAATATGCATTCTCAGCAAAGTACAGGCAAAATGCTACCAAACCAGAGCAGTAGCAGCAATTACTCTAGCAATATTTGCAGAAGAAAGATATTAGTCTTCTAAAGGGCACATGCAAACCAGGCATGTACATTAACTCTGAAGACACAACTGAAAAAATTGTTGGAAGAGAGTCGACACATATATTAAGAGATTTCTAACATTATTTTCGAGAGCCTTAATCCCTTATCAATGGATTTAATCTGAAATATGTTATGCAAATATTTATATGACCCTATTAACAAAGTCTATCTTTAGTTGTACATTTGTTTCTTCTCCTGAAGTATATCTTCTCAGTTCTTTGCGATCTGTATTTTATAAATGTCAGGTCATAGTTTCTGGTATTCTATTGTCAGAAAAGTGTTTACCTGCTATGATATTATTCAGAAGTGCTTAACACTCAACTAGAAGAGTGTTCATATTGAATTGAAGAGGATGAATAATTCACACAGTCTAATTTAACATTTTTTTCTTGGCATTAGATAATAGCACAGGGTATAATCAATGTTTTCTAAGATATGGCCATTCAGTGTGGTACTTGGTAACATCTAGAAAATGTACAAAAACATGTTTTCACAGTTAATTTAATGCAGTAGGTACTCTTTGCCACTCTTATGGTATATGAAATTTTACTCCATGTGTTTATGGTTCCCTAGATTCTTAGAAGACACTCAGTAATGACAGCATGAAAATATAATATGAAAGATCTCTTAATATCCCATCAGCAGGTTTTGACAACCTTAGCATTTCCACATTGTCTTTGGGAAGACTTCCAGACTGGTAATTTCATTTTAAGTCTGGGTATACCACCTTTTCCTTTTTGCATAATGATCTTATATATTATGTTATATACAGTCTAAAACCAAGGCCCAGGACTGAACTGAAGAAGACCTATTATGAAATATTAATAATAATCCTATTAAAGATGATTTATCTTTGTCACTGTTTTAAAATAAGTCAAGATTTCAATCACTTGTTCTGTCCCAGATTCTGCCATAGGTTTTGTACATAACCTTAGGAAAACCACTTGTAGTCAATCTTTATGTACTGGACATATAGGTATGTGCCTATTGTGCCTATTTATTTGAGTAAAATGCTTATAATTCCTTCTACCCCAGAAGGTATGAGACTTTGGGTGTTTAACATTCGTTGACATCAAGCTGAACTGGAGCATCAGAAATTTTCACTCCAATGATGGTTCCTCCTCTCCAGGAAGTAAGAAAAATCCTGTAGCAAGGACAAAACCTGATGCAGCTTATGTAGGCTGCTGTGAGATTGCATTTTCATCGGCAGTTTGGTTGTCCCTGCCACAAGGGCAACAGTCATTTAGTGTGTGTGTGTGATGCAGCTTGGGTGGTAACTGCTTCAGATGGCCTAATATTTTTATGATGCTGAATGTATATTAACTAGACTGTGTTGTCACTTTTACTGAATACAAAATTGTACTCTGTTTCTTCCCCCCCCCCCCCCCAGGATACTGAGAACAGACTTAGCAGTAGACACTTGAAAACATCAGATTAAAGTTCTTGTAGAATACTTATCATCAGCAAGTTCAGACAACCTTGAGGTTCAATGACACCTTTACTTTATTTCCAGAGTTTTAAATCCATTTCAGTTATCTGATTTTCATGTTTCTGCTAATGAATCCCACTGGCAGAGTTAAGAATTGTGTTCTAAAACACACTTCATTATTATTCTCTAAAGCTTTTTACTCTGAGAGGTAGCAGTGGACAGCAAATTTTCTTTAAGAACAATGCCTGTTGTGTTGTATAGGTCAGACAATCATATTGGTTTAGGGAGTGTCACTGATGTTCATTTTTTCTTTCTGGAGACTCATTTATCTTCTGGGAGTCAACCCGTTTCTGAGCTAGAGTCAACCCATTAGTGATTGTCATCAGAATGTTGCTGAGCTAGCTCAGGTCTGCTATCTTCTTGTTTTACAAACTATGATGCATGAAATGTAATTCATGACAGTAAGTCTAATGATTTAGGGCTGGGACTGCTTTGGAGGTTTCTGAAATAATTTATTTGCAAGTTGACTTACAATATTATAAATAAACTATAGAATCTCAGAATGTATTTGGTGACAAATCCTGCAGTTCTACTCTCAAGCAAAATACTGAAATGCTACACTTTTTCTTACTTCTCACATTGTATGGAAAATGCAGTTAGTTAGAATATAATAATTTGTATTAGAACAGAGTCTAAGAAGAAAACAGCTTAGAAACCTTGTAGTTTAGACAATAAATGAAAAGCCCATATGCATTACCATGGTACAATGTCAGTATTATCTGCCCTATAATCCAAAAAAATATATCTTTGTGCTACACTGAATATTTAACAAAACAAACCAATTTTTTCCTCTGGCAAATTGATTTGTGATTTAAAATGTCATCATGAAGCTATATATGTGTGTCTTTTATTAACTGCATTTTATACTTTATGCATTATATATTATTAATTCTAAAATGATCATATGAAATAAACATATGTGGGGTTTATATAATATATATACATTTTTTTCTGAAATGTTAGAAAACATGGTCTCCAGGTTTTTTTGAGAGGATCATGTATACACATATGTATGTATTCACACATACAGATATGTAGACTTACTTTTTACATAACCCCTCTGATTTTAGTTTCTTTAATTTTAGACCATGCCACCATCACAGCAAAAATCATCATTTCTTTCCCTGTTGTTCCACCTCTTACGTTGCCTACCAAACTATACCAGAACAGCTAGGAAAACAGGAGAGAAAACTGATCATTGGAGAGCAGAATGTACTTAAGAGGGAAGATCCAGTTTAACTTGAAAGGAATTCTAAAGAAATCCTGCTGGTTTTGTGAATCAGCAGGAATTTGTAATCTTCTCTGAGGGACCAGAGGCAGGTGGACGTTTATAATGTAGGTAACCAATGTAACAGTTAATATGAACGAACAGAATGAATTATGTCAAAAGCATCAAAAAATGAATTAAGAAAATAAATCAGCCAAATAAGTTAGAAGTTGAAGTTTTTGAGTATTTGTTGATATTATGCGTTTCCAATGACTTGCTAAACCTTCAGACAGATTCTTCAGTTTTGGACAAACCCAACTTTATTCCCATTTAACTGTTAAGGAGTTACAGTGTCAAAGTCTTTTAAGTGCAGAGAGGAAATTCCTTTTAGGAGAATTAATATTAATAACTTTGACCTCGTTTAGCAATAAAAACCAGAGCTCCTGTAGGGATTCATTATATTAAATAACACCAAGTGGAACTAAGTTGACATACAAGTCATCAAAGAAGATAACTGTTGTTTGTTTTAATGACTTACTCATAAAGCATATAGTCATGCCCTAAAATCCAGGTCAGAAATACCATCGGGGTAAACTTTTAAATCTGTGACATTTTGTTCACATCATCGTCCCTTACTTTAATGGGATTTGGGCAGTGACAGCTCAACAGACATCCTGCAGACAAAGGTAAGAGGTGGACTGCATAGAGAATTTCCAAAACCCTTTGTCACATGTCTGCTTCTTGTATTTTAGCTGAAAGTCGAATAGTATAACTGAAATAGCTCATTGGGCATTATGAAGAACATTTCACATGCTGGTGAGCTTAGTATCTTCCAAAGTGTAATGGAAGGTACAAGAGAGGATAAAATATATAAGGATAAGGGTAAATCATAAGGAAGTCTGATCAAAATAGAAGTGACAGGTTCATTTTTGTGAGGCATACTCTGTGCCTACTAAGAGAATATTTTGAGTTATTCTATACATTTAGAATTATAAAATACTTTTTACTACTGTTTTCCATTCAACAAAGGTCTCAAAAAAAATGCTCTGTGTACCTACTCAGGAGGCCATTCTTGCTGTCCTGGCAAGTTCCCAGTGTAGCTGCTTTTTTCCCAATGATGGGCAAAAAACCATAGGCACAAATACAGCAAAACTTCTTGAAGACATGTCTCACAACAATATAGGTTGACAGTGAGAAAGGAAAATGACGCAAAAGAATTCCCCAGTCCATTAGAAATCTTCTTAAACAACCTGCTCTATTTGAATATAGCTAGTGAATAAAGTCTGCCTAAAATTAACTCTAATGTAACAACAGGAGAAGTCAATTGTAGAAATCTATGTCTTTCCTCTAAGGAGAATATGTCACCAGCCCCATGACATTTAAATTAAATATAGAGGCTGTCAGTTTAAATGTCCCAGCTGATCTCAACTACTGATATAAAGCACATAGAACAGGTTTCTAGGAGTCAAACAGGTTTTACCTAGGAGTCAAACGTCAAAAGGTTTTATGGGGAAAATACAGTATCTTGAACTGTACTTGGAAAAAAATGGGAAGACACAGAAAATGTTGCAGGACTGGTGCAACAGTTTTTTGCACGTAAAACATTGCTAGTAGCAGAGCAAGTGTATTTTTTCGAAAATATACTTTCTGTGTGGTTTTTCAGATGCAGCTCTAACTTCAATTGTATACATCTGCAAGTGGTCCACAACTGACTCCGGTAGCATTTTGCAAACAAAAAAACCCCAGCATATAATTACATCTATACTATATGCATTCTGATAAAAGTTGATTCAAACATTGAAGCACTTCAAGTAATAAGACAAATTGAGAAGAATTACTTTAACATGCTCCTGAAAAGATGCTTTCTTATTGTTGTGTAATTAGATATATGACTGCTCTTTGTTTGTGGGACAAGACCCAGGTATATTTATAATATCCACATAAATCTCATGTCTGTTGCAGCTGTATTACTTCAGACATATTCTCATGTTGTAATGAGTGACCAGATGCACAGAAAACTCTGATGTGCAAATATTTAGATAACAGTGTATCCATGACAAATGTCACACATATACAACAAAACAGTTTAAATTCCATAATACTATTTATTTAAAAAATCAAACACAGAGAAGGCAAATACATAACTCATCTTCAGGATTTTGTACATCCTAAAAAATATTATTATAATTTACTGCTGATTAGCTGCAAAAATTTATTTGTTTTAAATAAGTATTAAAAAAATCCACTTTACCGTTTAGTGCATATTCATCTGTTACAAAAAATCGTCTGTTTTTCTGCAGTCACATTTTCACACATCTACATTTTAGAAAAAAAACCCACAAAAACTAGTTATTCTTTAGGTGGTCAAACACTGGCATCAACTAGTACACTAGAAAGAGATGTCTTGGAGTTTCTGAAAATCTTTCAAGTGCTTTCTTAAAAAATTGCAACTTTTTGGCTCTAGCCCTTGTTTATATGCTAAAAAGTGCTTATTTTTTCCATATGTATAGCATTCTTCATTACTATGAGCTTAGTAAACCTGTTTATGAATGAAGAACTTCATTTTTCAGATGAGAACACTAAGCACAGAAAAATCTCTCCTCAAGTCTCACATCTTATTAGCAGGAAAAGTAAAACAAAAATTCCTACAGATATTTTGATTTATATTCTCCTAGCTGAACTAAAAAGCAATCTGTCTTTCTCCTTTGCAAATACATTAGTGAATACTAAATGATAACTGAAATGAAATGACAAGTATCTTCAAATCTTTATACCCTGATGTATCTACTTTAGAAGAAATTCAGGTTTAATCATTATTCTGAAGTGTATTTAAATTTCCTAATCTGTTAATTAGTGAGTCCTGTTTGTTGATTATCTCTGTTCATTTTACTTCGGTGACTAAAGGTCATTGAAATGTTTCTTTCTTCAAAAAAATAATGTTGTCTCCATGGAGTAATTCATGTTAATTCATGGTCATGTGGCCTTTCAATCCATTAATTAAATTGAGACTTCACTGCTTTCACCCATGCACCCTTAATTAAAAATGCTGAGAGAGAGAGAGGGATACAAAGAAATAACATATGGCATTATCAGCGTTGTGCCCAAGAGAACTATTTAATAACAGTTCAAGCTAATATATTGTTAATAAAATCTAGTTCTTCTCTCAGAATGCATAGGATAATGTGCATTATAAAATTTGTTCACTATTTACTTATTCACATTTATGCTCTTCAACAGCCTTGATGACCAATGATTCATACCTCTCAGTAGCAGTAAGGTGGAATATTCAAAAGCCGCAGCTATGAATCTGAATTTGATTGTATAGAAGATATTTTGATCAGAAGTCATGGTATCTAGCTGCTCTTCATTACTGCTGACGAGTTTTGGATAGCCAAAACTCTGTGCAGAATGAGTTAAGCTTGTATCCTTGACAGATCTGCCTGAAGTCTATTGAAGAAAACGTTTACTCAACATGTGATATACTTCATTTCTTACTGGATCATTTTCTGAGGCTGTTGATGTAGCCTAAATAAAATACTAAATCTTAGAGACCAAAGAAAGAGCTAAAACTAAA
Source organism: Strix uralensis (assembly GCF_047716275.1). NCBI lineage: Eukaryota > Metazoa > Chordata > Aves > Strigiformes > Strigidae > Strix > Strix uralensis. The sequence goes on from NC_133973.1 coordinate 81,504,638, forward strand.
AAATAGACACTTCCCTCTGTCATGCAAACAATAGGCAAGTGAAGGTATCTCGAATAAAACAAATGGTACCTGGAGATTCTGGGAAAGTGAAATGAATTACTTCTCTTAAATTAATGACTTATTCCCTTTCAATTTCCCAGGTCTCAAGGGAAAGGATTCTGCAAAGCATTACTCCAGTCTATAATATGCACACTGAGTAACTCCTACTGGGAATCTACCAGGAGGCTGGCATGGAAGCCCTGCCCAGGGTACCCTTCAAGGCACCTAATGCACAGCAGCAGGGAGAAGTCAGCAGTGGCACAGCCCTGAAGGTACTTGGATAGCCAAAGGAATAGGGACAGAAGAGGAACAGCTAACAACAAGTCTTTTATTTAAAAACATCTAAATTATCAGAGCTTGCCAGTGGTTCCTTGCATGCAACTGCAGCTAAAGAAGTGTTCAAATTTCATTCACAAGGAAAACGCTTAATTCTTGCTATCTCAAAGCTGTATAATAGAGCTGTAAGTCCTTCCTTTCAAGGACAGCACAATCAGTCATTTCTCAGTTGTCCTCATTCACGTGGAATCATCTGACTCTCTCTTGGTAGGATTTCCCAGGTTTCCCCTTTAGGAACTAAATTAATGCTCTGCAGATGGATTTTAGTGGCTGAATTCCAAGCTCTTTGTGTTCATTGGCAATCCATTATATCAGTATATATCCAGAATAACTTCATTCAAACCCATGACTTGTTTTCACTTAATGCTTTAAATACTCAATGCTGTATTCTGTTTCTACTATTAAGAAAAAGGTGCAAGTTGTTCACAGAAAAAAAAATATATTAATGCATGGAACTAGGGAAACTTAATTAAATGATTCTCTATAAGAAGGCAAATAATAACAACAGTTATAATACTTAATAATCGATGCAATTGGATCTGGGGTGGATATATTGCAGGATGTCTTTTAAGTTTTTTCCCTCAGGCTTTTATTTAAACATTTTCTTATTGCTATCTTAAAAGTTAAAGGTAGTGACAATTTTTAGAACTGAATGATAGAACACTTCTTCCCACTTTCAATTCCTCTACCAGCTTTCTAGTGGTGGGAAATACCTAAATCTTGCTTACTATTTTTCCTCTTTTCAAATAATAAAATGGTGACAAATCATGATTTTTTTTTCACAGTCAGTGTGGGATTTTTCTCCATATCATGTTTACTTTCTCTTGTTAAAGTTTAATGTATCCTGGACTTCCTGAAGATAATTTCTTTTATGATCTAATCCTAGGTGTTTTAAAATTAAAAGTAAACCATTATTTGTTATGTTAGATTATTCCAAGGTGATCTTCCTCCTTCCCAAGACTTTGTTTATTCTTCTGGCCTTTCAGAGTGTGTTCTTTTGCCACCCAGAGAGATTAGTTTTCTTCTGTTTTAGTTCTCTGAAATAACTACAAGGACAGAAGAGAGTCAACTACTGAAAAGAGAGTCAGAAATACACAAACAAGTACAAGAGGGAAGAAACAATTGCAGCAGCACCACATTAAATCACCTTAAACTGTTGTAGACCTGTACTTTCAGTTGTTTCAAATACTTGTATTACACATATTTTATATCCATTTTTAATTTACATCTGCAGAAGCTAGACACATTAAACCATGTCAATTCTTTGTTCTACATTCATTTATTTCGAATGCTTAACCAAGTCACAGTTCTTCTTGAAACTTCATTTTACTTCTTTTAAGAAATCATTGCTTCCATGAGAAACGTTAACAACCACTAGGGATTTTCCTCTACAGAAACTTACTAATACATATCCAACCCCTGACTAATTGGCATGACATTCAAAACAGGCCACCTCATCACTTGTGGTTTTAAGATGAATTCTTTGAATTACATTAAGAAAGCAAAAGAGAGAATGAGAACATTTATTGAATTTGCTCTCTATTTTTTTTTTTTTTGGATCCAGGAAGAGAATAAAATTATGCCTTCAATACTGCTGATTTTTTTATCTGATCACTTTCCTGGCACAAAGGGTTCTAGTTACACTGACTTATAACATTTTGACATAGATTTTTTTACATCCCCTTTTCAAACATCTGTTTTGAAATAATATTTATTACTTGATGCAAAACAAAATTAGTGAGAGTCCACAAACAAAACTTTGAATAAAATGGCACCATCTGCTTTGGAGACCTAGGACAGTTGTTTTAGGAAAGAACTCATGCTGCACTGTGAAAACCCAGAATAATCTTTCTGACAAATACACACGGTAAATGTTCACGCTCTGCAATATATGGGTAAGACAGCAGCCATTTCCAGCAAACACCCTGAGCAAATCAATTGGACAGTACCAGAATTACCTCCTGCTTTACCATGGAAGCAAGCCAGGATCCTGCTACTTGGTCGCCTCCCTTTCCTCCCTCATAAAACATGCACACATAAGCCCAGCAGCTCTCTGTCACCCAGACTTCCACCAACATAATGTATTTGCCAATTAAGTTGGAAGATTCCACCCAAATTCTAATATCTTGAAACATTGTCCCTTCTTATTTGGCTGGAGATAAGTTTGGTCTCATGTAGTATACAGTAAAAAAAAAACCACAATAAGGCAGAGAAAGAGACTCTAATGTTTCACTGGCAAAGAGACAAAATACAGTGAGCCATATGGAATATAAAGACGAGGGGATTAAATAGCAAAGTTTTCCCTTTTCTACTGGTAGTTATCTGAGCTATGAGAAATGTTTGTTCAGTTGTCTGTGTGACAGTAAGCAAATATATTTCAAGCTAGCTTTCAGCATCTTCTTCAATGGAGCCATTCAAGCTACACAATACTTTTGTTTGACGGGGTCTCTAAAATGCTTTATCAATTATTAAAGAGGCATAATAAATGTGTCCAAGGAGGAGAAGAAACAAAGAGTAGTAATTTTAGCTCTAATCTACAAGCAGGAAAACCTGTGCTCCAGGTCTTTCTCATCTTAAGCAGGTTCAAGTACCCTATGCTTTGGTATGAAGTCTAGGCCAAGATAAAGACTCAAATGAGATGATTCTTAAGACATTCACTAAAGCTGAAAGAGTGTAGAAAAATAAACACCATATGCACAAATCCAGGGATATAATAAATAAGTGCAGATTTGCTTCTACACCTCAGTTAAAAAAATATATCTGTTTTCTGGTTTATGTTCCAAAAATTCTCTGTTTTATTTGGTAACAAATACTAAACACATAAACAATACTTACAGCACAGAGCAGCATGTAAAGAAAAGAAATATATTGCAAGGGCATATCAAAATCTTAATGATGTCAAGAAATCTTTTTCCCACTGTGTGTTTTCTGAGATTTTGAGCAAGACCCCCCAAGAAGGATTCAGATTATGTGAATTTGTCATCTCAGATATTCTCAGATCACAAAATACTGCAGTATAGGTAGATAAATAATAATTTTGGTGTTCTAAATATATAAACACATGAATTTGTGTTCTTTTTTTCCCAGTGCTGGCCTTAGACTGAGACATTTATGTAGTTATTCACTTGAGCTTTTATAAGGAGTATTCGGTTTTCAATGTATTCAGGTGTTAATTTTGTATTTAAAAGGTAATTATGATATTCCTAATCCCAGGTGCATTATTTTCTCTTAGTTGAGGATCATAAAAAAAGTAGTGTGGGGGACAGCAGAATTTTATTTTTTAAATTAAAAACTTAGCAGGTCACCTTTTAATAGATTTATCTATGCACAGGGATTTATATATATTCAGTAAAGACATAAAAGTAGAGATAGCAATTAAGAATTGTCCTATGGGATATTAATATATGCAGCCTTCCTTCCCTATCTATAAAAAGCTAAGTGTTTCCTATCAGATGTCAAACACCCTAAGCACCACTGTCAATAGGTGTTAAAGGAGTAATCAGTAAGGCAGGCACAATCCTCCATGCAGGATTGGGTCCTAGATACAATGAATAACCTTCTCAGGTTTCAAATTCTGCTTGACATCATGTAAAGAAACTAAAGATGAAAATTACTTTACTGTTCCTTTACGTGTGGGTAAAAGACAGATGCGTTGCTACTGCCATGAAAATTCAGCCCTGGAACTTCCTATCCAGGGAGCTGGGTAGAAGGGGAGAACTGATCAAAAATATATTTGATCAAGCTAGTCTGGGATAAGTGATTCAGCAAAAGAAAATGCTCAAAACACCAAATCCTTTTGTTTCTTAAAATATTGCTGGATGACTGTAAAGTGTTAAATAAGATGTCTAGGATAGAGGATAGGAATCACATACCATGTTAGAACAGATGACCAGTTTTTAAGTTAAGACTAGGTAAGGTAAAATCTGCCTCAGAACAAAACTCTATTTTTATAGTATGTTTAGCTTTTTAAATATGTCCTTTGATTTGTCCTGTGTAACCATGATACATCAGAGAGGGAAAGATGACCAGTGACTTTTAGAATGATGCTGATTTCAAGAAGTGTAAGTGAAGATATCCAGTAAAGCATTAGTGTAATGCCGGTGCTCTTGGGCTGCGAATTACTCTGACCTTTATGAAAATTACCATGGCCAGGCCTTCAGTCTTGTAATTACAGCAGCAGTTGAAACATTGGCCCTTATGACAAAACTCATAATTCCTTTAAGCACTAGTCTTCAAAATCAATAATGTTCTTTAGACTTAAGAAGAAAAAAAAATAATTGAAATGCAGATTTATTATTAAAATGTTAATGAACGTAAACTGGGGACAATCACAAATAATGAAAATGTTTTCAAAATACTTTTTTCCTTAATATTCTTATTTTAGGAGTCAGCTTCATTAGTAATTTAGGAATATTTAATGCTTGTTTTGAGTGATTTATATATCTGTTTGATGTGTTTGTTGCCTCAGTAACTTTCTTTAAAGTGCCTTACACAAACGACAACCTTCTTTGACTTTTTTATTTCTCTTTTCATTAGAGCCAGGATACTTGTATTCAGAAAGGCACCTGAAGTAATTCTGAACAGTAAATAGTTGTACAGGGAGTTAATAAAGAACTGTGAAGTGGAGGACAGATATAATAAAAGATTATATCACAATAGATAAAAGGTACAGCAGTGCTTTTCTCACTGGGATTTTGAAAAGGACTTGAGTTCAATTGAAGTGTTAGGTACTTTAATCCTCATTCTCCATTTGCTATAAATAAATCAGGAACAAATTTACCAAGTCAACTGATGAACAGTTTTCATTATTTTAGACTACATTAACCCCCAAACTTCTACAGGGACAGGAGTGATTGACCTAGATAAGTCATGTACAACTGAGGCCATTTCTAAGAGCTTTAGAGAAACATAAAAGAGAAACACACGTGTTTGTACATGGAATATTCTCTGTTTATTCCTGTGTTACACAGAGAACAAAGCATTTTTTCTTTACTCAATATATATTCTTTAAAAATTCAATCTTTAGTACTTTAACTACAAAGGATTTTATTATTCATATCTTATCAGGTTTGCCATCATCACTTTCAGAACTAAGGGAATGACCTTTGGAGACTAGAGTTGTCTTAGAGTACTCCTGTGGTACCCGAGAGAGATGCATATCTCTAGGACACAATTTTGAGTATTCTCTTGCATTTTCTTGTAGATATATCGATATAATAATGTCAGTGTCTAATACGTAAAATAAAGTGAAATGAGTCCATGTGACAATGGTTAACATGCACATTTGTTTGGAATCTTCAAAATCACCTGGACACCACACCCTTATGACTTGGAGCGATAGATTCCACAGGTTCCTATTGTGCAAAACCATGCCACATTACCTGCGAGGGAAAGGCAGGTAGGTTGGCTTAACCCTCCCTTTCAAACCAATGAGAGCAGAACACTTCTCCAGGATTTTGGAACACCAATGACCTGGCCTGAGCAGTAGCTGCAACTTTGATCTGTGGCCAAGTATTTCAACGCTCTGAATAACAGACCGCTGAACATATGCAATGAGTGCAATGCATCCTGAACATGTAAAGCATACTGTATATGTTCTGACCATCTGTGCAGCTCATAGGTAATTTCTCAAGTGCATCCCAATTTGTCAGGCTAACTGTATGTGCCTTTTGCATCACATACTCCCAGCTTTCCTGAAAGCAACATTTGGAGAAATGGAAGAGATGCATCTCTCATAATTTGATGTAGTTACACACGTGTTAAAACCCCTTCTCCTCAGTTAGATTGCACATTACCAGATACTGTCTTTCTGCCATGAGAAAGGGTCATACATCAAAGACTGTCATATAACCCAAAATGTACCTTCTGTGTAGTTCACATGTTTATCAAGTTTTTCTTCTTCTCCTAAGTTAAACAGTCCAAATAACTTAAATATTTTCTCCCTTGAAATTCTTTGCAGCTTTCTAAACATTTCTACAGATTCTTTCTGGAAGTGTGCACTCCAGAGAGCTGCAGAAAGGTGGACTGCCATGGACTGAGACCTTGTTTTTTAGAACACACTCCTGAGAACATTTGTCATGTTCTCAGCAGTGTCACTTGAACCCAGACCCTGATTGCTAAGACAACTATTTCAGTGGAGAGGTTGTGAGCAGCCTGAGAATAAGAAGACAATACATCATTAATGTATCTTGAGGGTTGCATTAGTTTCTGGATCTATTCAGAATGAGGCCTTTGGGTGTGATAGGAGATGATTTGTGTGACAATTTATCTTCTCCCCTCAGAAAGATCCCCTGCTAGAGTCACATCGAGAGCAGTGCTATAAAAGTATGCATACTGCTACCACAAGGCATGGGAGGGATGGGTAAATACTCTCTTGAGAACTAGATGTGGATACCCACCACATGCACTGCAATCAGTGATAAGATGCTGGCCACACATATTCAACTGATGAAAGCTAATTTATTAAAAGATACATGAAAACAAGCTCTGTAAACTAGTATGCCATACATAAAAAAATACTTTTCTCATCTCACACCTCTTCCTTCTTGTGTGATAATTTTTTTGTTTTGTTTCAGCTATGACCTTTGCCAGTCACCATAACTTTATAAAATAAGGCTTTATCTACAAATCCTGTATAAGAAGTGAATGTAGTTTGCAAAATGAAATTACTATAATTCCATGCTACTTGCTTACCAGAACTTTATATGTTGGAACTGTTTGTGATTCTTGCCCTAGAGTATTGGTTCTAGTATTGATTGAATGGAAGTCACATGTGTGGGACTCTGCCCCCCATGTCCACTTCTTCCTCTTTTTAAAAAGAAAAAGAAAAAAGAAGACTGCTTAGGTTTGCATTTAGTTTGCTGCTACTGCTCCTCATTATCCATGACTCCTCTGAACCATAGAACAGCCCAGGTCAGAAGAGACCTTGAAAGATCATCTGGTCCAACCTTTCATGGAAAAGGACGCCTACATGAGATTATTTAGCATCCTGTCCAGCTGTGTCTTGAAAACCTCCAATAATGGGGACTTCACCGCGTCCCTGGGGAAGTTGTTCCTGTTATTGATTGTTGTCAGTGTAGAAAATTTCTGTATTATATCAAGATGAAACCTCTTCTGGTGCAAATTGTATCCATTACCCCTTGTTGTCAACATGTGGCTTCTTGTGAAAAGAGAGCCTCTGTCCTCTTTGTAGCTACCCTTTAAATATTGGGAAACTGTGATAAGATCCTCTCAAGCCTTCTCTTCTCTGGGATGAAAAGATCTAACTGGTGTCTCCATTTAGTAAGTATACCAATATATGCAGTCATTGGACTCTTGATTATCGCTGACTTGCACAGAGTAGGACACCCTTTGTATTTTACACCTTTGAAAATCTCTTTGACCTATTGAAGAGATCCGTTAACATCTTGGGAAGCATAGCATCTCAGCTGACCGATTTGCACATGTTCAACCTTACCTCTACAGGTTTTTCTTTCCTTGCTAATTATTCATATTACTTCATTTCTGAAGAGAATATTCAAATGAAAATAACATCAACTATTCTTAAATTACCGTTTGTTTAATTGTCTGCACTATTTTATCCTTTTAATAGGTCTACTTTCTCTGCAATAATTCATTTGCCACTGATGTATTTTTCTAAGACTGTCTCTTTCACATTGACCTCTATGGTTAGCCTCAACACATTTTGATTTTTTGCTGCCTTTATCTTATCCTCAACACCAATAATATGCATAATATTACCTGGAAATCCAGATCACATTATTACCATTACAAGTCAATGAATGCTTTCACCTTAGATAATAGTTTTTGCTGGGGAGTAAATTCAAAGATAAGTGTGTTAAGAATGCATAAATGATTTTGCTTGAAGCCTCAGCAGGTACTGAGTCACAACCCATTAATCTTTTCATATACTCCTTAGCACAAACAATTACTATCCCACTATAATGAGTCTATAAAAATAAGTCTGGTGATGCTAAATATTAAAATTTAAAACAAGCGGACAAACAAAACTTTAGAGAATATTGAGTGAGTCTTAAGTATTTCTATCCAGAACTAAAATCAGTTCAATACATATAGACAGAATCTTACCATTAATAGGAGATAATTAATTTTCAACTCTACATACTATTCCATAAGACCTAAATTACAAATGTGAGCATAATTCATGCTGGTGATAAACCAGATTTATATTGATGTAATTTCATTGACAACAGCAAGGATACATCTGCATAAACCTACAGTAATGCAGTATTATGTTGTTCATTTTACTAGTAATGGACATAGCTATCTGTATATCCACTGGTTCAGCCACAGAAAACAGAACAATGGAAGAATCATAACCAGAAAGACGATTTAATGTTACAAAGCATAATGACTACCTTGTAAAAATCTCATGACAGCCATTTCTGCACTTTTCATAAAATCTAAGTCCAGTGTGGGTCAACACACCCTGTTCCATAAACTATTGTTGGATATTCTGGGTTAGCTACTGTTGAAAAAATAAAGTTATATACTGTGAAGTATGTGAAATCTGTGGATTTACAAACCTTAGTGAACACTTTCTTTAATTATGTCTATAAAAAATCAGCCTCTGTCACTATTTCAAATTGGAATATAAAACTATCTACAGTAGGTGCACATCTGCAGAGACATCAGAAAACATACTCTGGAATTAAAGGCTGCTGTTTACCCTTATGGTCTTGCAATATATTAAACTTTTGGATATCAGGAAATTGGGTCTTGTCTTATCTAATTTTGTCTCTTAATTGAACTTGCAATAAATAGATATAGTATTGACATGAACAAGGAGTTCCAATTGCTTGGAGGCTGCTTTGTTTCAATTCAGAGATCATGGTTATTTCAATAACTGTAACAAGCTCAGTAGTGATAGTACTCAGTGTTCAACGGCAGCAGGCAATCCTTGAAGAAAAGCTCCATCCCTTTTCCATGAGAAAAAGAGTCAATTTATTTCTTAATGTTCATTACTTTTTCAATTATAGTAGAAAAGTCTATAACAAATAAAATGAGGACAAACACTAATAAAGTCAAACAATGTTTTCAGTTAAGATAAATTTATACTTCAGGCTTTTTTATCTTGTCTGTGAGTTCTTGCTGTGCAGGAAAATGGAAGCTGAGTTCCAGTTCAATGAGTTTTCTTCCATTATGTCTGGATGGTCATTAAACTCATATTGAAAGATTCAATATAGCATCATAAGGCTTTAGATCAGGTCTACATTAAGGAGTGAAAGACAGCTTTTTCTCTCATGTAGTTTCCTGAAGTTATCTCTCTCCAGTGATTTAGGGATGAATATATATAGCCTTTGGACTATACATTTGTCCTCCTACCTGGCACTCCTGAATGGCCCAGCTTCTGTTTAAGCTTTATGAAAGCCATGCAGCAGGAGCTATCTCTATTGCAGCAGTATGAAAACTGATCTTACATTTGAATGTAGATGAACTCTCCTAGAAGAGTGGGCAAGGAAAATAAGTTTATGTCTTATCTATTATGGGGATCAAACACAGTATGGATATTAGTCATCCTACTCTTGCCGTCTCAAACAATTGAGACCACGTTAATTCTTTCTGCAGAACAGAAAATAAAAAAAGTCTTTCACTAATTTCACAGGAATACACTTAAACTGCGGTTAATCAAATTTAACTCAGGTGTCTGCAAGTTAGATATCCAAGTCAATTTGTCTAAGTTTATAGAGGCCTTTGTGTCAATGTAGAGAAAGTGTCTCCCAAGACAATTAATCTCATCTGGAGAAGCATGCATGAGATGATAGGTTAGATGCCTTAGATGCTTTGGAATTGCCATTTCCACTGGCTGTAGGAGCTTAGGGTGATCAATCTAGACATCTAAAGATAGGTGAAATGAATTGCAACATAAACCTCTGGAAATCTGTAAAATTTTATTCTTCAAAGAAAAATGTAGTTAAAGAAAAAATTTAGCAAGAGATTGTATTAAAAATGTGTGGTTTATTAGTTTTCCTTTTCCTAACAATAAAGTTCTTGTTTTAGCAGTCTAGGAACATATGACTTTAATCAGACAGCCTATTAAGTTAGGACAGATGAGTAATTTTCAAAACATATTCAGCAAATGTCACCATTTTACTACATGAATCATCTGTAATTTTTTAAGATATAAATGATCAGAAATCATTACCCAAAGAATTTAGAATAATTCTTGCTCTGTCATTTGTGGGAATTTCAACAAGTTTCTAAGTTATTTTGGATAGATTAGATAGGTCTCATGGAATATTTCTGTTCTCTGATGAGATGAATAAAAATCTTGAGATCTAATGTGTTAACATATCTGAATATGAATTGGAAACTCCTTGCTTGATTTATATGAAATAGGTCATTGGCAGAAACATGTCTGAAAACATTTGCTAAAATAGAGATATAAAATTCAAAGCATTCCTGGTTTTGAAATTGCTTCAGTGAGCTGGGCTGAAGCTATTTTTCCTCACATACCTCACAAAAAAAAGTAACAAAAAGAAAAATAAGCTATGGTCCAGAATAGATGTAGTATCATAGGAAGAAATACAGCTTAACTTGTAGGTGATGCAGCGTAAATACTGTCTGACCACTGCTCTTCTCCCTTTTGGCCTCTGTATCTTTTGAATTCTCCACTAAGTGCAAGTCATCTGCCACCCAGCCAGTGATTGCAGCATTCCTCCCTCTGGGGACAAAACCATCCAGTCTCCTCTTCTTGAATCAATGCTCTCACCACAGCAGTTTGGCATGAGGAGAGGTTTTCACTTCTGTCTCTGTCAGATAAACTGAAGCCTTGTCTTCAACTCCATGGGCCCCAGATGGGTAGCTGCAACCATCGTGAAGACTCCAGGCCAGCCCCCAGCCAGACATACTCCTGTTCTTACTGTTTGCTGTTGGTAAACTCATGGTAGCCATACACAAGTGAACCACTTTTAGAGGTGCCTCTTTCTCCGCATTAATCATATCACAGTAACAGCTTTTCATCCCTGTACTCTGCCAGATCCTGCTATTTATGGGGGCTGTGATGCTTAATGAGTCTTCAGCAATCTGATTACAGCCATATGATTGTGTTGACAGTTTCCATGCCAAATTTTTTTTTTCAGTCCCACAATTGAATACCTTGCTGAGAAGTCACATCCTAAGAAAATCTTCAACAAAAAATAGATGAGAGTTGTACATAAACCAGCAAGATACAGAGAAAAGAGATTCAATAACAAGAATTTGGATGCCCATCAGCAATCCTCTCTATGCCCAGCATTTTCTTTCCCTCAGTTACAGAAAGCCAAACTTTCTCATCTGTAGCAGTCAATCAACATTAATTTCAATGGAATATTTTGTGTACATTGGAGGTGAGACTTTGAGTCACATAGTTTTTTTTTCTTATAACTTTTTTTTTTGCCAACATAATTAATTTTAAAGATAAATTAAATTCTGAGATTAAAAACAACCAAGGATTTTATGCTAATACAAAATTATACATACAGAATTAAGTTGAACTCCAACCAATTAGTTTTATAAACCATGTTTTTAAATTTCATAATTTTATTAAGCATAGAAATCAACTGGAAACAATTTATTTAAAAAAAATATTTATACTCATTTAGCTTCTGCTTATTCATCTATGTTTTAGCTATATTTTCCACAATATTTTCTACAAAATTTTTTTCATCTTCAGGCAGAATTAAAATCAATATAGGGGTTTAATTAATGACTGTATATATAGCATAGAGCTCATGAAATAACATGAGTGAATATAAAACTTGTTTAAGATGTATGAACAAAAAACTTTTCTATATGAAATCATGTATCTCATAAATATTTCACTTGTCAGTTGAACAGACAGCATATTTTAAATGTTATATTTACCAATAATAAAATATCTTTTTTGTTCTGTCATTTTAAACTCTCTTATGGGTTGCAACTCAAAACAAGGATGCACAAATAAAGACTATGATATGTCAATGATCATCTAGTAGGATTTGGATTGGCCTTTGAAAAAAACTAAAATAAAACTTACTGTTTGCAAACATGCCTATTTCAACATTTCTATATTTTCACCAGTCATTCAACTGGTAGCTGAAATATGCTGATTTTCTAAGTAAGCCTCACTTATAGGGAAATGAACACCAAGATCAATAAATTAAACTTTGCATTATGCATAGTGACTTATCTCAAGACAGAACATACTAGTAATTTATACCTCAGTTTATGCTATCCAGGGAAGTCCTTTGCCCAACAAAAAGGAAAATCTGTTTTTTGGTGGTGGATTATTTTACTGTGATTTGTCAGAGAATTGTTCTCGCTCTTCCTGTAAGTCACTTCACTTTGTTTTCTCATACAAACTATCAGTAATATTCATAGGCAGGAAATGTTACGCAGATGCTAAAAGTGCACAGTAGTAACAGATGTTATGATTCTCAACAACACTCTGTGAGTGTTACTTCGCTGTTGACAATGTTATGTGAAGCAGAGATCACTATTGAACTTCTAGAAAGCGGGCAAAGGCACAAATAGAAAGAAAATTAGCAGGTAGGTCTGATGCTGTACAAAGCATTTTTGATAGCTGCAGAGAAAACTGCCTCCACATTCAGGCCAGTCTGCTGAACTAGGGAAGGAGAAAGCATGATGCTCTGCCGGAATCAGAGAGCCCTGGGAAAAACAGAGACAGAAATACATGCAGAAAGCCCATCCATCTTGCTAAAAACACTCTTCAAAATGGCTATGATTAGTGGAGATCATGAGAAGAGATACAGAAAATGGTTAAGAAGGTGGAAAGAAATGACAGTCATACTCAATTGGTTGCAATAGTACTAAAACCTTCTGCTCATCATCTTACTCGGGACCCCTTATGTTTCTTCAAGGCTACAGGCTGTCCTCCCAAACACTACTTGCTTTCTCAGGTACTGGCATAACATTCCTATTGGTCTGTCCATACTTCCTAGCCTCAAGTGAAGGATCAAGCCACAGGTGCTCTTTTTCCCTGTGCTGATTTGCCTATTGGTCTATTCACATAGATCTTCCTCCTGCTCCAAATGAAATCAAACCACTAGTATTTTTTCCTCAGCTGGGTCTCCATAGCAGTGAATTCCAGCCTTTACAATCAGCTGGTGCTGCTCTTGGTGCTGCTGGCCCTGACCTAAAAAATGTGAATAGATTAATCCTGGGATAGGCAGGGAACCTGTCTGTGAAACAGAAAGGGTAAAGCAGAGTTGGGGCATAGAAGAAACAAACAAGAACATGCATTGTGGGCAAAATGTTTAAACAGAAACTTAATAATGAGGATACACAGCTCATATGGACCTTTTTTTGATAAAAGCTCAGAAACACTTTGCCAAATAGGAGATGGAATGCAAAGAGGTTAATTACTATTTCCTTTCCCAGCACAATAGGTAGAAAGGTTGGGGTGATGTTTAGGTTTTCTGAATCGCTGTCCACTGGTCACACTAGACTGTGCTGCCAATGGCAACGAAAAGACCTATACACTAATCGGTGCTTAACAGGAATTTATCCCCAGGAGCTAATTTTACTACCTTTAAACTAAGGGTAATAACAACTGCTGCTCAGTTCTGACATACGTAACAGCATTATACTTAAGAGAGATTCATTTGGCTGGTGTTATTATGTTAAATGGTGTGTGGCCGTTGGTAAACAGATGTAAAATTTCCAGCCTTTCAGTCGGAAAATGAAAATGGAGAAATAAAGATGAAGTTAAGTGAATAGGATCTTTACTCCTGTGCCCTTATTTTTGAAGTGATGTAAATGCAAGATATATTTAAACTTTGCAAATCAGGACACTCCATTAATTGGAAAAAACAATGACTGTGGAGAATCTACTGTATAGTGACATAAAATACCAGACAGCACTTACACCACCAATACAAACTTCAGAAATTTTCACTTAACGTATGCTCTCAGTACAAGCCCAGTGACAAAAAGGAAAAAAAATGAGAACATATGTCAACTGCCTTTTGAATATGGTAGAAATAAGTTGAGAAAACCTAGGACTAAGGTGATGACAAAAGTCTTGTTTTTATACAGTGGCATTTGCACTTCTAAGAACAGTGAGAACCCAGGAGTTTTAATTCCCTGTTTTACCCCTTTTCTCTTCCCCCTACTTTGACCTGAAGTGCACCATGTACATGAACTGTATGGGAGTTTCTTTAGTATAGTGACTCTATAGGACATTTTCATAATGCCAAAATGAGAAAGTCCAACAGAGGGAAAAGCTGAAATCCTGAAGTTCCCATAGGAAGAAGCTGCAATTTGTAAACACCTTTGTTGACAAAAGTATTATGTTAATTCAATAAACAAATTCCACCAGAAATACTCTGACTTTGTGGAATAATTTTTTCCCCAATAAAAATGTTCTCAGGAAAGAAAAACAACTACATCCAGCATGTGGACTTCAGATGCTGGAATTTATATATAGACAATATATAAATTGTCTTGTTTTCATGACAAAAAATGACAGCAGAACAAGCCATTTTATGTGGTATTGTTAGAACAATTGAATACAAGCAGGCAGTGGGGGGCCTGTTTGAGGGCTTATTAGGGTTTCACCAGTTGTACCTGCTTTCCAGTTTTGCAAGAAACATATGAGAATATGTTTCAGCATATGCAGAAGCATCCAAAGTATATATACTTACATATGGACCAATGCAATAGGAAAAAAAAAATAGCCTTGATTGTGACTACATCAGTAGCCTTTGTCAATTACGGAACTTTTATTCCCTCTTCTTCACTCTTTGGATGAATAGATATTTTCAGATCATTATCCCAATCATTCCCATTGAGGAAAGAAAAAGATTAAATGAAAAACAGGCAGCCTATCCATACTTAGCATTTTTACTGTGTTCAGAAATATATAAGCGCTCTACTTCATCAAGCAGAAACAGTGAAGGTAGTATTGAAAAAGGAGGATTCCTTTTCTCTGAATCATTCTTTATTGTTCCCTTAAAAGGCTTACTGAGAAAAGTGAAAATAAGCTGTAAGAAAACAAGTCCAGATTTATCTAAAGAAACAGCATGGGAACAGTGATGTCTTCTATGGAAAGTGTTGTACTGTTCTAACTGCTTTGATCAGTAAAAAAAAATAAATCCTATTATTTGCTAATTATATTGTAGCAAGAAAAATGTTTAAGGTAGCTAAAGAGTCCATGCCCCAAAGACCTCCCAAATTAAAATGAATGTTGTGACATCACTAAACAAATACCAGGAAAAATATATTCTGTGATGTTGACTTACACTCTAAACATCTGGTCTTAAGTCTGTGGGCTGCATGGGCTGCACAGGCTGCAATAAAGATATAATATATACAGTTTATCTACTAAAAAAAGCTTTGTACAAGTCTCTATTAACCCTATATAAATGGTATTTGTAGTGAAAAAGTGTTGACCCTTACCTTTAAAAAAAAGGTGTGTTAATGAAGTCACTAAATACCATTTTTTCAGTGTTTATGATGGTATTTTTAGAAAACAAGACTGGCTGTATAGTTTGCTGCAAAATTTCCTTATAACCAGATGCTCTTTTGAGACCAGAGTCCTGCTGACTGGCACAAGAAGCATCTGGCCAGCTGTCAGGATTGATTTGTCTCAGTAGAAACTGGCAGCAATAACAGAATGGAGGAAGGCTGCAATTACACTAGGCAGTAACCCCTACAATTCCAGTAGTTGGGAGCATAACCAAATACCCTTGACATCTGATAAAAAAAAGCTGATACAATGCTTGATTCCTGCATTAGCGAAAAAGGATTTCATGTAGTTGCACTGGCATTGCATTGTCAGCACCCTACAAAAATCCTGCAGGAATAAAAAGTAGAAACCTAAGAAGTACATTGAGAGAAGGAAAACAAAAGCTGCAGTTTCTCCTTAACCCTTTTCACTAGCCACTCTATGCATAAACCTCCACATGTTTTATTCTGTGGCTATTAATGACTCAGATTTGCAGTGTTCTCGTAAGACAGTATTTTGGAACTTTTTGGACTTTGCTTAAAGTACAAAGAAATAGTCTGAGAGGAGTCTTTCTGCTGCCTTCAGTGAGAGCTGGCACAAGCTGCAGTCAGCTGGCACGTGACAGACTTCATGGCAGTTTGTATGTGTCACTTGCGTGTTGTCAGCTCACACTGACATTAACCAGATTGCAAGGTGAGAAGATGGAAGGGGAGAGGGGGAAGAAGAACATATCTATAATCCCACTGTCTGTCATATTCAGCTTCTTCTGTCTGTACTTGTAGGCCATTCTAGACACTGGTATTCAGAACACCTGTATAAATATATGGCTATTTCATCTGTAAGACTGCAAGGTGTTGAGATGATTTTTAAAAAAAAACAGAGCTCCTGCAGAGAGCAGGGATGTAAAATACCACCAAATTATCTTTCAGAAAACTAGCTCCACAACCCAAGTTAAAGTGGACTATTTCATGCTTATCCAGGTTTCAGTCTGTCGCAAAGCCAATAGCAGCATAATAACCTCATTGAGAGTATGTGCTAAAGTGCAGGAGACTGCAAACTTCCTCTTGTCCTACAGGAAGGGAGTACGACTCTTTCAGTAGAAAAACTACATTTTTTCTGAGTAATGTAACCTGGAGGACATTAAATTCCTTCTAGAACAAACAGAATTTTAAAACTCCTGGAAAACTTAGATAAATATGCAACTTGGGTAAAGAACAAGATTTTCCCCTCTACAGAGTGAGTTTATATCTTTAAAAAAATAGATAGCTTTCAAACCATAGATGTTTCATGGTAGAACTATTGCCCTACTGCTATGTATGCAGACTGTTTTAATAGATGTATCTGTTATGCGAATAACCATATATCCCCATATATCTCCACTGAATTTATAAATAGCACACCAGTATATTTTTTTGCTGCTATTGAATATTGCTTTTCATTAGAACAGCCTGAACTGTTCTAAAAACTCTTCCTTTACACATATACATGCATCATTCTTTGACAGTCATGCTGGAACAAGTGTTTAAAAAATCACCAAGGAAGGAGGTGAACCAGCCTGCATCCCTGAGGTCATGTTAATGGAGACAGTGTGCTTTCCTGGTTCTAATGCCATTGTCATAAAGAGTTGGCGTTTTCCATGGCTAAACATGCAAGTGCTTAGATACTACTCAAAACCTCATTACTTTTATTTATTGGTATTAAAAAGTCAAAGAAAAATTACTCCTGTCTTGTTTACAGCCATCTCTTACTATGCTTGTTTACTTTAGCTGCTAAAATGCTCATGGCAGGAAGATATCAATGCATTTCTTTCTAGGGCAGTACACACTATAAGTTTGGATTGACCCTGCTAAGTATCATAACTCATGTGGCAAGTAGACTGACAAAAATCAGTATTATCTTAACCAAATGGGACCTCTGAGCTTTCTCCAAAAAATGCTTAGTAATACATGTTCAGACTGCCTAAGACCAAATTTTCATTAACTCCACCATGGAATCACAGAATAAAAAAAAAAAAAAAAAAGGTTGGAGGGGACCTTTGGAGGTCATCTCGTTCAGTCTGTGCTGCTCAAGCAGGGCGACCTAGAGATATCTGCCCAGGGCCATGCCCAGATGGCTTTTGAATATCTCCAAGGAGAGCCGGTGCTCGGTCACCCTCAGAGTCAAAAAGTGTTTTCTGATGTTCACAGGGAACCTTCTCTGTTTCTGTTTGTGCCCATTGCCTCTGGTCCTGTCTCTGGACACCACTGAAAAAAGCCTGGCTCCACCCTTTTTACAACCTCCCTTCAAGTTTTTGTATCCATTGATGACATTTCCTCTGAACCTTCTCTTCTCCAGGCTGAACAGTCCCAGATCTCTTACCCTTTCCTCACATGTGAGATGCTCCTGACCCTTAATCACCTTTGTGACCCTTCACTGCAGTCTCTTCAGTACGGTCATGTCTCTTTTCACTACTGGAGGGCCCAAAACTAGACACAGGACTCCAGGTGTGGTCTCACCAGTGCTGAGCAGAGGAAAAGGATCACCTCATAAGACCTACTAGCAACACTCCTCTTAATGCAGCCCAGGATACCATTAGCTGCTTTGCCACAAGAACACATTGCTGGCTCACGTTCAACTTGGTGTCCAGCAGGACCCCCAGGTCCTTTTCTGCCAAGCTGCTTTCCAGCTAGTTGGCTCTCAGCCTGTAGTGGTGCCTAGGGTTGTTTCTCCCCAAAGGTAGGACTTTGTACTTCACCTTGTTGAACTGCATGAGGTTCCTGTCAGCCCATTTCTCCAGCCTGTTAAAGTCCCTCTGACTTGCATATCAGTCACTCCTCCCATTTTGGTGTCATCAGCAAACTTTCTGAAGGTACACTCTACTCCATCATCCAGATTATTCTTAATATCCTCATATAGAACATGCTATGTATTTGAAAAGCACTATCATAGGATTGCTGTAAATGTTACCACTGTTGCATTATTGTCTGGAAACATAAGGATCCAGTGTAACATATAGATCATATGAAAAGTTCAGTAGGTTTTGAGTATGTAGCTGTAGTTAGAATATTAAAATTATTACCAAAATGTAATATATGAATTTTAAAAATCTGAATAAATCACTTAAAATTTGCAGACAAATAAACAAATGTCAACCAAAATTACATAACAGCTGGATGTTCTGTAATCTGCTCAGGTATTACAGAAAAAAATAAAGGTGTAGAAAAGGACAGAATGCAATGACCTATCTTTTCTAGAGTGGATTCTATTAAGCAAAAAATAAAGTGTCTGTTTGCACCCTCTTAATGGATTTAAACCATTGGATCAATAGTAAAGGATAAAACTAAACCACTTAAGAAGGTATTGCATTAATAAAATCCCTTGCACCTGTCTCTGTAAAAGAGGATAAACAGAGCAGAGTTTCAGGGGGTGATTAAGAGAGCATCAGGTTGCAGTGAAAGGCTTAAAGGGGACAAATTAGCCTTTGCTGTACATGGAGATAAGGCAAAGGGCTGCAAGGCTGAGCTACACATTACAAGCTTTTACAGGCAGATTAAAAGGTTTTGGGTTTTTTTAAAAGATGCCATGGGGATATCATATGACAAAATATCTTGAGGCTGTTTATATAACTAATAAAAAAGATGGTAAACTGCTGTGCTGGAGCTACCCTTAGGGCTGCTTGTTGATCTTATTTATTGCAGCCAGAATTATACTTGATTCATAGTTGTTCTTGTAGTCATTCTGTAGAAGGTCTACTGGGACATGTGGGGAAAAATGTGAAGATTCAGTATGATTTTATTGCATTTTAATAATAAAATGTACTAGATGTAATAGTTTTACGAGCTTGTTAGTTTATAAATACAATCCTCCCTTTCTCAAGTTTCAGTGACTGAATCCCTTATGTTCATGCCTTTCATGTTCTTATTTATTCTCAGATGGCAGCTGTCTTCAGAGTTTCACAGAGCTCTGGGCCAAAGAGGCCTTTATATCACCTAGCCTCACTTCTTAGAGGTGGATATCCATACAATGCAACTCCTATATTGTCATGATTGACTAACTTTCATTGGTTATAACAAGCAAGTGCTGAAGAAGATCTGGCTGACTATGTCTATCAACACAGGTTATTAGGTAAACTACAGAGTAACAGGTCTTTGCAAGTATTTAAAGATGGTTATATAAAAAGAGAATCAGAAAGTGGCAATAAATCGTTTTCACTGTGGATGGAGGCCATCAATGAAGTTTCATGAGTTTGTTCTGGGCCCCGTATCATTTGACATATTCATGAATTACCTAGAAAAAAGGGTGAGTATGACCGAGAAAAGAGGTGAAAAGGAAAGTTAAAATATTCCTGATGATACTAAGCCATCTGAAGTAGCAAAGACCAGGGCCAGCTATGAAGGGTCCACCAAAGAATCTTATGGGATTGGGGAAGAAAATAGTTAACAACATGCAGTATAGATAAATATAAAGTGATGTTCATGGCAAAGAAACCATTTTCAATCAGAGGAAAGATCTTGCAGTTATAACAGAGAAAATCATTAAGATATTAGGTGAATCTCAGTAACAATAATTACTGAGTTATTAGAAATGAAACAGAATAAAATGGAGAATGTAATTATAAAGCTGTATAAATCATTTTGTTTTCTGTGTGTGGTATAGGTTCCCCAGAAAACAAAAGGATATAGAGGAACTGGATAGGGTTAAGAGAAGGGCGACAAAGAATATGAAAAGTATGAAACAGTGTCTGTAGAAGGAATAAATAAGTAATCTGGGACTCTTCTGCTTGAAAAAGAAATGACTGAGGGGGAAATGATAGAGCATGTAGAGAACTGATCTATTGTTCTCTGCCCCTTGACAGCAAAGGAACTAGTAGGCATCAAATGAAGCTGTCAGCTGTCAGGTTCAAAACACAGTTACAGATAGACTGTGCATCACCTTGACACAGAGTGTTGTGGATGATAAAAATGTAAATGGGCTTATAGGAAGGCTGGAAAAATTCATGTCAGAAAAATCCATACAAACCATTTTTGCCTCAGGTAGTCTTGTAGGCTAGAAGTACTACCATATGCTGTTATGTTTTTTCTCTGGACATTTACTTTTAGTTGCTGTTGGAAACAAGCTCTTGTGCTAACTTAACCTTTGGTTAACCTTGTTCGATGTCCTAGTATCAATTGCCCCAGTGATGCCAAAATCTACAAAATCTAACCGACAAAGAATGAAGACAATGAAGGCATTTATTGAAAAAAAAAACCAAAACAATAAAACTCATCTTTTCTCTCCCTTCTGAACATATCTTCGGTGAAGTGTTTCACCTAAGGTTTTCTTTAAATGAATTTATTCCTATAAGATTGCTTTAAGGTTGAAAGTTTGTGGTCTAATGTAGGTAATTATTATTACCCAGCCAAATTTTTCAATCAACTACATTGTATTGTAGGAATATGGGAGATTAATGATAACATACTATCCATGGGACAAAGAAATCAAACATCTCCTAACTTCAGCTGTAGGTGACATGGGAGAGTACAATCCTAGAAAAATAACTCAGTGGCAAGTAGCGAGCACGTGGTTCAACCTGCCCTAATAGTAAAAGTGCAGATGATTACGTGTGAGATATACTTGTCTAGATTACCATTATAGTCAACAGAGTCTCAATGAATACCTTCATGAAGAGTAAGGGAATGATTCAACCAATGGGAGTTTTCTTCAGATACATAAGTAAAGGCATCTTGTGCAATTTGAAGTGTCCAGAAGCATTTGCTCAGAGATGACAGATATTATACTAGACCTACAACAGAACTGTATTTTTCTGGACTCACAGCTGGAGGCCTGGCAGCATGCATGAAATCATTTCAAATGTTTAAGCAACTTAATCTCACATCCTGTGTTTCCCTGAGGATGGGGTGATCAGTGGCTACACTACGTCAACAATATCAACTATATTTTTATTCATTAAGAATACCATAGCATAGCATAGCATAGCATAGCATAGCATAGCATAGCATAGCATAGCATAGCATAGCATAGAATAGAATAGAATAGAATAGAATAGAATAGAATAGAATAGAATAGAATAGAATAGAATAGAATAGAATAGAACAGTTTCAGTTGGAAGGGACCTACAACAATCTAGTCCAACTGCCTAACTCAGAGCTGACCAAGATAAAACATGTTATTAAGAGCCTCCTAAACACTGACAGGCTTGGAGCATCGACCACCTCTCTAGGAAGCCTGTTCCAATGTTTGACCACCATCTCAATAAACAAATGTTTCCTAATGTCTAGTCTAAACGTCCCCTGGCACAGCTTTGAACCATTCCCATGCATCCTAGTACTGGATACAAGGGAGAAGAGATCAGCATCTCGTTCTCCACTTCCCTTCCTCAGGAAGCTGTAGAGAGCAATGAGGTCACCCCTCAGCCTCCTTTTCTCCAAACTAGACAAGCCCAAAGTCCTTAGCCACTCCTCACAGGACATTCCTTCCAGCCCTTTCACCAGCTTTGTTGTCCTCCTCTAGGTGCATTTGGGTACCTCAACATCCTTCTTAAACTGTGGGGCCCAGAACTGCACAGTACTCCAGATGAAGCTGCACCTATGCTGAATAGAGTGGGATGATCACCTCTTTTGACCGGCTGGTTGTGCTGTGTTTGATGCACCCCAGGATGTGGTTTGCCCTCTTGGCTGCCAGGGCACACTGCTGACTCACACTGATCCTGCTGTCGACCAGCACCCACAGATCCCTTCTGCAGGCTGCTCTCCAGCCACTCCTCTCCCAATTTATACTGGACACAGAATCTGGCATTTGGACTTGTTAAATTTCATCCCACTGATAATTGCCCAATGTTCCAGTATATCTAGATCCCTCTTCAAGATGTCTTGTCCCTTAAGAGAGTCAACAGCACCTCCCAGTTTGGTATCATCAACAAACTTGCTAATAGGATGTTCAACTTCTGCATCAAGATAACTGATAAATATATTGAATAGACCTGGCCCTAGGATTGAGATGTGAGGAACACCGCTGTCGATCAGACACCAGCCAGATGTAGCCCCATTTACTACAACCCTTTGAGCCCTGACCTTCAGCCAGTTTATCACACAGCAGTTACAGTATTAGTAACATGTAAACATTTACAAATAAATATAAAAATACAGAAAAACCTAAAAACTATAATCCTAAACATCTCCAGTGCACTTACAGTTGACACAAATTTCCACTGTGATAACATAAAATGTATTTTCATATATCGAAATGAATTCTAAATACTTTAATATATTTAGAAGCTATGTATAATGAAAATGACATTTTCTGAAAATGAAATAAGGAGAGTTGTAGTGATTGCTGGCAGGTTAGAACAAACCATAACACATTCAAAATGAAATAAATATAGATATAAAAACCATCTCATAATTCAGCAAACCATTTATAATGAAATATGCATATTTTAAATACAGAGAATGCATTAGCAGTAGTTAATACGTTAAAATTATTCCATTCTGTATATCTGTTATCTTATGCATGTTTATAAATATATTAACTTTTCGTAACTCATTGACAGACAATCCTTAAGATACTTTGAGAAATACATTTCTAAGTCTATTATCTTCTGCAGTTAAAGCAAGATTTTTTTCTTGTATAACACTAAAATTGTATGATCACTTGGAACTAACACTCCTTATTTTAAAAATCTATAAAATATGAAACTTAGAACATTTTTTTGAATTATTTATAACAAAAAACATAATGCAGTTTTAATTTGAAAACAAATAATTTTTCTGTCATAATTTTCAAGGTATGAATCCAGTTTTCCACATCTGAAGGATACATAGAATGATGATAAATTTTAAGATTCTGATCTCAAGATACTCTGGAATATCTCCTTCTGATTCCTTATAAAAATACAGAATGTTTGCAATGTTCTTTATTTGAACATACTGTCTTTTCATGCCAAAGTAATAAAACCACAATATTTGCAAAGCTGCCTTGAGAACCTTGGAAAATGAGATAGAAATCTGGAATATGTTAGATTTTATTAGGTGACTTTGTTGAATATATCCCCAGATTTTTGTCTCTTTTTATGGCATATTATAATTTATGGCTTTTACACTTCTTTACTATAGATATTGTAAATTAGTAGAACTGGAGGAGTGTTTCGTGGATTACGGTGGATGCAGAATTTCAGGAACTGGATGCTGTGCAAATGCTTCAAGATTAAATTTCTATGATGTGGTTGCCTGCTGTGCAAGATAGATCTTTGTTCTGACCAAGCCCTTGAAGTGTTGAAATGCTGCTTGTGAGGCCCCACTTATGAGGCTCTGCAGACAAAGAGGCTTGCTTGCTAGAGCCGCTGCTTGCTTCTAACCAACACAAGCATCTCAGAATTAAGACTGAGGAACTTGCAGGAGTATAGGGACAGACACCTATTACACCTTATGCTACTGAAAGGTAGCGTACCTTATGTATGTTGCATATAAGATGTATCATTACCTAGTGAGTTGCTTTTTCCTGTTACTTTCCATCTTCTACTTCCTGTCTAGAGTCCTTTTTATGCTTGTCTCTAGAACTGTGAGATAAAGGCCACAATAAGGCCAAGAAGACTGAAAGAATGGAAAGGAAGTTTATACATTTTAAGAAAGTTGTCATTACTCTTTTATAGAATAATAGTCACAAATTTATTTTTTCAAGGAACATTTCAGTCAACATGGCAAAAAAAAAAGGTTATCACACAAATGTAAAAGTATTTTTTTCACAGTGTTGTTACCTTCAGCCCTATTCTTGTCATATGACATAAACTGTCATAACTTAGGCCTAGTATGTTTCTGGTTTTATATATTTGAGTAATTTTTAATAACAGGATTTACTTGTAGGATGAGCACGCTCTGTGTTCTGAACCTCTAGTTTCCTTTAATAAATTACACCTCTGATCTTGTTCTCCATATGTTTGGTCAAAATTATGTCTTCCTGATTTCCTTCTTCTTACCTCAAAGACCACTGAAGAAAATGTAAGAGTTTCATAGCTTTCCTGTTGAAAAGTGCACAGGGACCGACAGTAGTATTTATCTTCTGTAATATACTGAATAATCAGAGAAATTACTTTCCTTTCATCCTTCCCTCAGTAGAAGACTGAAAATTGAATGACAGCAAAGGGATACTCCAGTATTTTATCACCAGTTTCACCAGTACAATATTTACATAAGGACTTCTCATTTATTCTCACTATGACAGCAATTTGGGAAAATAATTCCATACTTTTGTATCTTTTTAGACAGCTTGGACTGGTATGTATCTCTGAGTTATGAATAATGAGGTCTTTATTTACATTGCTCTTTCCAATGGGAAGTTATAATAAATACCAAAAATGCACATTTGTCTTAGCTAGGTCTGTAACTACTTGAATACTAGAGAAGGAGGGGAGTTAATGTTATTTTGTAGGGTCTTAATCATGGCAAAATTTCACGCTGAACTCCTATAGCATCAGGCACTGCTGTGACTACATCACAGCCCTTTTATGATATCTGTGTGGTGGAAGGTGGTAAAAATACCCAGATACTTCTTTTATTTCAAGTGATTCTTTTTTAGGTAATGAAGCATTTGAAATGTTCAGATTGACTGAGCCTCTTTAATGCAGATGATCAGGAACTATTTGAAGCATATGCAGGGTGTTCATCCCTAAGGACTGTATATACCATAATGAGACTTAGAGTATAAAGGAGAAGCTAAGAAAGCAGTGAAGGGTAGGATTCATCTCATTCACCCTCACTGTATGTCATTGACATCTACATATGAATTAAATGTTTTGATTCCATCCATATTCAGTGAAAAAAACACTTCTGATCACACTTCATACCATGTTAAGTTAATAAAGTCTCTTGACATCTCAAGCTAGAAGATGTGAATGTCATCCAACCAGTCTCATTAAAAATTTTAGTGGTCAATGCATCTAGTTTAAGAGGAAGACAAGTGAATGTGGAGAATAAGTAAGTAAAACAGTAAGTAAGATAAGAAAACCATCTAAATTACTCTAGGAGCATTTTCTACATGTTTTGCCTCAGCATGTGTGGAAGCATGCAAGCTGACATGGGCCAGATCTGCTGGGGAGCAGAAAAACAATTAAATTATATGGACAAACACTGGATGGTGCTTGAGCCTGTTCACAGTACAGACATAGTTAAAGATTCCTCCAGACTAGAGCTAGACTTCATAACATACCTAAATACATTAATAAAACAAGGGATTTTGAAGTTAGGACACTAAATGGATCTACTGATACTTCATTTCCTTGAATGCAACAAACTGCAGCTCATACCAATGTGCAGTAATCTGTGCCGTATCTCCAGGGTATGGATGGTTCCCTAAAGTCTGTACAAAATTCTTTTCACAGTGTCCCATTACTTGGATTTTCACAGTATGTTATGGAGGATGAGAGTTTAAAAGATCTCCACACATTTTCTATTATGGATTAATTCTTACTGATGATCTGAGGTACAGATCAGTGTGATCATAGACTAACATCAGGGAAAAGCACATACAGACAGATTCAGTCTGGTCCTGTCTACCATCTCCCAAACAGACTTACAAGGGGTAACAACCTGGGAAATGTTATATTGTTTCCTGACTCAGTGAAAAAGACTGTATGGCACTGTACAACCTGGCTCAAACATGTGCTAGAGAGAAAAAAATTGAAGTTTTCATTTCAGGATGCATATACGTCAATAGCTCATCTTTTGCAGTTAGACTCTCTTATTGTTAGTGATGTGGCCTTTCCTTTTAAGAATGGACTCAGGCTAAATCCAGATATTTGAATAACATGGTCTTAACTCATTTTTTTGGATGCCTCTGATACAAAGATATTTCATTCCATTTCATTGACCTTATTTTGCAACTTACTTATGCACTCTCATTATGAAGAAACCAGATATGTATTTGAAAACCTTTAATGACTAAACGATATTTCTATTTGCTCGATTCCGAAAAGTAGATAAGGAAGAAATAGTGCTAGAGATAATTACCAGATTTCAATATTTATAGAAACCAGGCACTTGTGTAGATAATAAGACAATTCTCAATGTGCTTTGATGATGATGAAGTGCTAGTTTTCTGTAAATATTGAAATAAGGTAATTATCACTTGAACTATTCATTATTTATCTGGTTTCAAATTAAAATGAATACAGTCAAATTGCCATTTTTTCATAGGAATGTGAAGTTAAAAATAATCATAGAATCATAGAATCATAGAATGGTTGGGGGTTGGAAGGGACCTTAAAGACCATTTAGTTCCACCCCCCCTGCCATGGGCAGGGACACCTTCTGCTAGATCAGGTTGATCAAAACCCTGTCCAACCTGGCCTTGAACACTTTCAGGGAGGGGACATCTATAACTTCTCTGGGAAACCTGTTCCAGTGTCTCACCACCCTCACAGTAAAGAATTTGTTCCTTGCATCTACACTCTTTGAGTTTAAAACCGTTACCCTTCATCCTATCACTACACTCCATGATAAAGAGTCCCTCTGCATCTTTCCCATAGGCCCCCTTTAAGTACTGGAAGGATGCTATAAGGTGTCCCTGGACCCTTCTTTTCTCTAGGCTAAACAACCCCGACTGTCTCATCATGTCCTCATAAGGGATGTGCTCCAGCCCCCTGATCATCCCCATGGCCCTTCTCTGGACTCGCTTGAGCAGGTCCATGTCTTTCTTACACTGGGGACCCCAGAGCTGGATACAGTACTCCAGATGGGGTCTCATGAGAGCAGAGTAGAGGGGGAGAATCATCTCCACACTTCTCTTGATGCAGCCCAGGATAGAGTTGGCTTTCTGGGCTGCAAGTGCACAGTGCTGGATCATAGTCAGTTTTCCATCCATTAATACCCCCAAGTCCTTCTTCACAGGACTGTTCTCAATCCACTCTTCACCCAGCCTGTATTTGTGCTTGGAATTGCCTTGACACATGTTCAGGACCTTGCACTTGGCCTTGTTGAACTTCACGAGGTTTGCATGGTCTCACCTCTCCAGCCTGTCAAGGTCTCTCTGGATGGCACATCCCTTCCTTCCAGTGTGTCAATAGCACCACACAGCTTGGTGTCATTGGTGATGTATTAAGTATTATATTAACCTTTTATATACTTTCTGGAAGTAGCTTGAAAACGATTTTACAAAATGCAATGAGAGAGAATCTACATACACAAGAAGGACAAATTTCTCAATTTGTTCTTGAAGCTAAGACAGCAGACCTCCTATAAAATGAACTATCCAATAACTAGTCTCTGATCCTGCAAACACTGACATCCAAAGATAAATCTATTTGTCATTTATGTGCATAAGTCTAGGTAAATAAGAGCAGAGGACATGTCCTGAGTCACTGAGTTTTGTATTTTACACACCTGTGCATTTACATTAGTCAACCTGAAAAGCATCTAGACTCTTTTTAAAACCAACTACCTTTGTTGTCTCTGCTAATTTGATGAGAAGGCTGTTTCAGAACCTGCTTGTTCAGATAGGAATCTTCTAATTTACCCTTTAAATTTTTTCGGAGTAGCTGATAAGTATTTGTTCTCATGTAAGTATTACTAAACACATATGTAGATGTTTACAAGAAAACGTACTGGCTTGTAGTGTGCAAGGACTATATATTTTCTCTTTTCTTCCTATGATTCTAAATAAAATAATATTTAAATACAGTATACTTTTCAAAGATACTGAGACACTACAGCACTCTCTAAATGTATTTATTTTCAGGAATTCTGATAATGCATCCAGTGAGACACAGAACCACTTGCAAAAGAAATCTGATAATAAATTGGAAATATAGGGAGAAGATAAGCATTGAAATGCAAATTAGCACACCAAAAATTTCATTTATGGTAAAGTGATGCCTACAAAACATTAAGCTTTGTAATATTTTAGTGTCTGAGTGTATTGCACTCAGAATAATATTTTATTCATTTAAGGCCATACAGAACATATATTTCTTTAGGCCCAGATCCAACAGTGTATTTTACCCAAAGATTGGAGGAAATAAAATTGAATCCTCTGTCTTCAAGAAGGGCAAGAAGGAGAACTCAGGGAACTACAGGCTGGTCAGCCTCATCTTGGTCCCAGGGAAGGTGATGGAACAGCTAATCCTGGAGACCATTTCCAGGCTCATTAAGAACAGGAAAATCATCAGAAGTAGTCAGCATGGATTCACCAATTAGAAGTCATGCTTGACCAACTTCATAAACTTGTATGATGAAGTGATTGGCCTGGTAGATGAGGGGAGAGCAGTGGATACTGTCTACCAGGACTTCAGTTAGTCCTTTAACACTGTCTCCCATAAGATCCTTGTAAAGAAGCTGTTCATATACGGGCTGGACAAGCAGGCTGTGAGATGGATTGAAAACTGGTTTAATGGCTGGGCCCAGAGTGTGGTGACTGGTGGTGCAAAGTCCAGTTGGACAGCAGTTATTAGTGGTGTACACCAGGGGTCAGTACTGGGTCCCATCCTCTTTAACATCTTCATTAATGACCTGGACAATGGGGTAGAGTATACCCTCAGCAAGTTTGCTGGTGACACCAAAATGGGAGGAGTGACTAATATGTCAGAGGGTCATGTTGCCAGTCAGAGGGGACTTTGACAGATTGGAGATATGGGCTGACGGGAACCTCATGCAGTTCAACAAGGTGAAGTACAAAGTCCTACCTTTGGGGAGAAACAACCCTAGGCACCACTACAGGCTGAGAGCCAACTAGCTGGAAAGCAGCTTGGCAGAAAAGGACCTGGGGGTCCTGCTGGACACCAAGTTGAACGTGAGCCAGCAATGTGTTCTTGTGGCAAAGCAGCTAATGGTATCCTGGGCTGCATTAAGAGGAGTGTTGCTAGTAGGTCTTATGAGGTGATCCTTTTCCTCTGCTCAGCACTGGTGAGACCACACCTGGAGTCCTGTGTCCAGTTCTGAGCTCCCCAGTACAAGAGAGACATGGACATACTGGAGGCTGTCCAGCAAAGGGCTCTGAAGATGGTGACAAAGGGACTGGAATATCTCTCCTATGAAGAAACACTGAGAGAGCTGGGACTGTTTAGTCTGGAGAATATAAGGCCCAGGGGGAGCTTATTAGTGTTTTCAGTGGTGTCCAGAGACAGGACCAGAGGCAATGGGCACAAACTGAAACACAGGATGTTCCCTGTGAACATTAGGAAATACTTTTTGATTGTGAGAGTGACCAAGCACTGGAATAGGTTGCCTGGAGAGGTTGTGGAATTTCTTAGAGATACTCAAAAGCTGTATGGACAGGGTCCTGAGCAGCCACCTCTAGGAGGCCCTGCTTCAGCAGGAGGGTTGGTCAAGATGGCCTCCAGAGGCCCTTTACAAACTCAATCATTCTGTGATTCTGTTTCTGTTTCTGTGATTTTTTTGAGCAAGCAGGTGTAACAGTCTGCTGTGATAACAGATACACTGCCAAAAGAAAAGATCATCTGATTTCCCTCCCGCTTTGAAACTCTGATATGTTTCAAGTTTAAAAAAATATGATCACAATCTCTTAAAATATGGTTGTTCAGAGCTAAATTTTCAGCAAGAGGAGGGAGTGCCTGACAGCTGGATGTCCAGGAGCACTCTCTCAGGAAGGCATTTATCTGTCATGAAGCCTGGAGTCCTGGGACTGCTGCCTCTGCAGGGGCTGTGCACCAGCAGACTTTGTGAATTTGACTGCACTCAACAATATTCCCTTTTTCTCAACAATATGCTGCCCCTCTGCTTCTCAAGCACATCAGTGCAGGATTCTCATATTGCTATCAGTGGATCCCTTGGAAACACCGTGCAGTTCACATGTGACTACATGAGGGTTGGACATTGAACAGCCTTCATCTAGCACTTTATTAAAGCAGAGTTACTGTCAGTCTGATATGCATAGAGATGGCTTGAGATGAAAATATTCTTCCTTTTTGTTTCCCATGAAAGCAAGAAAGATTTCTAGGAGAATCTTTCAGAAACAAAGACTAAATTGCCAGATCAAATGTTTGAAGACAGTAAGATATTTCACTGAAGAACACTTAAAAGTAAATAAAATATGCCACAAGCTCAGGGTCATAAGCTTGATTCCTTTTGAAGAAAAACTATGTTTACATGTAAATTAACAAGCTGGGGACACTGTAGCTGACTTCTGTGAAATTCTTTGGACACAGGCTCTTTTGGTTTCTGGCTAAACAGAGCAACAGTTTTGATGACAGAAGTGGAATTTATGCATCTAAATACAGGCAGCTAACCCCATAGTACCCAAAACATCTGCCCAAAGCTGGCAGATATCACACAGGTCTTATGGCAGGGCCATACTCTGCTGACACTGCAGCTAGACACCTAGCCTACAGACTAAAAAAACATGAATGAATTTAAGCAACTGCATCTAAACCAGATAGATATCATCTGCCATTGATAGCTATGACTGGAGAGAGATCAAATGCTAGTATACTTCAGGCTACAGTGAGCAGGGTGTTCTGCTTTTTGGTCTGTTAGAGGTACATGTTACAGAAATAAAATCCTGTGGTTATTATATGCAAGTGGTGGCAGCTCTCTTCTGAAAAAAAAAAAAAGGCAAGAAACAGAATACAACAATAACTACTACATCTTCAACATTTCAAAAACTGAGAGTTTCTAGCAAATTATCCTAAGTGTTACTGTTTTATTTTATTCAGACAATAATTACCATATTTTTAATATATATTGAAAAGTAAAAATGATTAGTTAGTTAAGAAGTCTGTGGGATGGTGTGCAAAATTACATCTACAAAATGATTTCCACTTTGTTTCTCCAGTCTTACAAACT
Organism: Strix uralensis; assembly: GCF_047716275.1. Lineage (NCBI taxonomy): Eukaryota > Metazoa > Chordata > Aves > Strigiformes > Strigidae > Strix > Strix uralensis. The sequence goes on from NC_133973.1 coordinate 81,536,228, forward strand.
GCAATTTTTCCAAGGATATGTGGCTTTTCCATAGTTTTTCCATTCACACCTTGTAAATGTATGTGCCATGGCTCATAGACGCTCTTGTGTTTGTTAGTGTGCATGAAGGTGTGTATATATATTTAAAATTGCATGGGGAAGAAAATCTATAAATACATGTATGTACATAAAAAAATGTATGTATAGGTGTGGGTGGCATAACAATGCTGCAAGGATGCATACTTCAAATCCAAAAACAAAGGAGAGTGACTCAATATGCATAAAGATGAGATGTAATAGTCAAATGCATATCACTATTATCTCTGCAATGTTACAAATAAGAAGTAGTTCTTACTCCTGTTGAAATGATTAAAATTCTGGTTCCACATTGCCTACCTGCAGCTGGGATTGGTGCCAGATCCTACCAACTTCAGACAAGGATCATAACTGTTCATAATATATTTGTAGCACTGTAGTTTGCTCCAGTGTGTGTATTATTAAAGCACACATAAAGCATACCATGGGTGTATTATTAAAGCACACGTAAAGCATACCATGTGTCCACCAGAATCAGAAACATTATTTTAACAGCATGTTAGTTTTAAATATAGTATGACAAATAGCAACTTTTGGATAGCTGCATTAAAGCAGATAGCACTGTGATTTGTTCTTACCTGTGATTCTTTCATTGTTATTAAAACAAAATTTGATTTCATAACACCTCTGCAGTTATTTCAAGCCTTACAGGTGCCTACCTGCTTTTCTAACTCAGAAGATGAAAGGCTTGAGAGTCCATATAATAGTACCATACTGTGACTTAGGAGTTTGCGTAACACTGGGTAGAAAGGATTTTTTTTTTACAGAATATCCCCAAGATACACATTATTTAGATGGATCCAAGCTGCTAAATTTACATCATTGCCATTTACCAGATGCATACTTGACCTTTTGGGTTTGTACATGTGCATATGCTACATTTAAAAATATGAATTTTCTAAGCATGTACCAGAAGCAAGAGTAATAGGCAGTGTTTCTCTGGGCTCACTCATGGGCATCAGAGAAATTTTCATGTTCAGTTCCGTCCTTTCTACATGAACAAAATTAGATACCACCATACATACTGTCCTAAGAAGTGGAAGGGCCCACCTCTCTCCTGTTTCTAGATGAAGAACCTAGCAGCACAAGGTAGGTTCAATGTGCACCATTTGATGGAGCTGACTGAGCATGCAGTCCTGTTGCAGGCAAACCTCAGAAGAGATATGAATATCATCTGTAAATTAAATTGCTTTAAAAGAGTGGTTTTGTCTCTATAGTAACATCTACCTCTGAAAATTAAAGCATAAATAGTTATAGATAATCAAATCTTTAAATCACATTTTTCTGCATCTAATTTATTACAATAGAAATGTTGTAGATATTATATCCTATATTTTTAATACAAACCAAATTATACCTATTGATTTGTCAGAATTAATTTTTAATAGTAAGTTTCTTTTTTAAGAATAAATGTATGGTAAGGAATCAGAAATTTTCTCATCACTTGCTTCACTGAAGACACATGGCATCGAATAGCTTTTGCTTAGCTTGATATTACTTCTGACTAATAATGCCTGTTGCTGAATCAACAGGCATGTATATATCTTTACTAAGAATTAAAAAATTCAGTCTCACTGATCTGTTCTCCATGTTATCTATTCTCCATGTCCTTCTCTTTAGCTGATGCATACTGTGACAGTTAGAGGTCACACTACCTATTTATCTATGCTGTCTAAAGAGGGAGTATAATACCTACAAAAGGGAGTATAATTATTTCTGAAATAGTTACACATATTTTCCAGGACCGTTGCAGCAAAACTTCAAGTTGACTTTTAAAACTGGTTATTAAAAGCACAAAGGTAATTTGTGGATTCTTACAGGTAAAGAGCCATAGCTAATGTCCAAAAAAAGATGTAATTGTTGAGAAAGCTGGAGGAGGAAATAGCAAAAAGAATAAACTAAGTAACTTAAGGCAGAAATGAATGGTATGGTAAAGAATTCAGGGAGCAGAAATATTTCTTATGTTAATATTATAAAATGAAAAACAATAGAGTTCTGTGTGACTTGACAGCTCTCATTTTATTATGAAGTCAAAGGCAGCTAAAATCTGGTTCAGAAAGTTACATACATGGCCAAGAGATTGCAACCAAAACGTTTCCCTTGGAAAATGCATGTACATGGAAAAGGATCAATAGAGATGTATCGTTCACTTTCTGAGCTGCTGCTTGCTGTAGTCTGTTTAGCACCTCCTGTAAATTTCTAATTGTGAATAAAATGAATCCAACAGTGGGTTCAAATGCCTACGAATAGGTTTTGAGTGCCACTTTAGATGCCCTGGGGTGTCCACATGGCCTCCAGCTGTGTCTCTGGAAGGACATAAAAGGAAAGTTCATAGTCACCACAGGGCAACATTAAAATGAAAATTGCCTATTTTCAAGCTTATATAGCATATTCAGTGTTTAAAAAAGAAATCAAGTACTAGGGGCTTTTCAAATACACACAGACATATATCATGTTTACATTGTGTAGAGCATATTATATTTCTACACGTCTTACTTGGATTTACATAAAATGCTAGAATCATCATGCCCAAATTCAAGACTCTCTTAGTAACTTGGGCCATCTCCTATTCAGAATTGTCCTAGGCATTATAGTTGTAGTGACAATAAAGACAACATTTTTCATACATGGTATAAAAAATTAACTGTTTCCTTTAACTTTAGCCTGCTATTTGTGACAGTTGAAGTAGCCAAGAGTGCAAATATGGCCCTGCTTCCCTTGTAGCAAAACAGAAGCTATTATAAACCCTACATACCTCATTTGATTGTTACTGCAAAGTTACCTATCTCATCTGATTGTTACCACAAAGCTAAATTAATTTAAGTTTGTAAATATCATAGTGTTGTTTTTTAGATTTATTATTTACATGTTTCTTGAGGCCACTTCAGAGAGGTGGAAAAATATATGCAAATGCTGTTCCTTACAGTCAGAGGAGAAAGACAGACGCTTCTGGATATTCAGAATAGAAACCTATTGTAAAATTTCTGAACTCTTTCTTCTTTAATCAAAGGAGGAGCCTTGGTAATTAGCTGCTTGAAATTAGTCCTAGCCCCTTTAATCATGTCTGTACTTATACATAAAAGAGGAAGGAGGGATTACCCATACTGACTTTTTGCCAAAGTTCCTGGCTTAGTCTGGCCCTTCTGGTCAACACGTTTCTGGGCAATGCTCAGGCACAGTTCAAGGAAAAGTACTTGGAAGAAGCTGCTATCTATGGACAGTTTTGGTCAAAATGGGCATCCTGTCACCCTGGCCAGTCCTCCAACTGGATTTATAGCAGACTTTGCAGTTTCAGCTGTTCCAGCACATCTCATGCCATATCCCTGACATCCTGCACATGCCTACCCTCACCTTCATGCTGTGAAAAATCTCATTGTGATGAACTAAAAGAAAGTCTTCATACTACCCAAGAAACAACAATACACACAAAAGATGACTGTTGTTTTTCATGGTCAGAGGAGGTCCAGGGTTAGATACAATGAAGGGGGAGCACAGCAAGTCTGTTTTCCCTCTGACTTCAAGTCCAGAAAAAAAGGGGCCTCATGGGCCTTATCTATTAGCAGTATGCTCAAATGTTCCTGATCCTCTCCTTTAGCTTCCAGTCTACTGTATTCTTGACAAAGCAGCACCAGTTACATCATGTATGTGTCCTCCCTGTTTATAATGTAAATTAAAACACTTGTGCTAAACTAATTTCAGATCTTGTGAAGGTGTTTGTAGGGCCATGTCCAAAAATCTGCTGTCAGTTCTTCCTGAACAATTCAGTTGAAGCTACCTTCTTCTGCAGGTTTGATTTGGTCCCCAAACTATTTCAGGTATGAACATGTATATTCATAATATCTCAGGTTTTGTTTTTGAGAATAAATCTATAGTTATCCATTAAAATCAGTTACAGAAGACAATTTTTAAAAGCTCAACAGACATGCATTTCTTTCCCCCTCACCTTTTGTAATATCTTTTCCTTTTAGCATATTTATTTCTGTAAAACACAGAACTTTTCTTGACATTTCATATATTTACTGTCACAATGGAGCTACCAGGAGACAACATTTTCACCTTCCCTTATTGGATTTTTATGAAAGAATAAACATACTACACAGGGAAAAGATGAGATACATGTTGCACCATGTAATTCTTTCAACATCCACTTGATACCCTTAGTTTCCTCTGAAATCTTCTATTCACAGCTTGAGCATATCATTATTGGTAAATCTGTTAAACTAAGTATACTTCATGCATGACAATGGCTTCAGTGTCCCACTTCCATCTGGGATTTCTTAATTTGGATTTACCTGAAACTCAGTTTCAGTTTGTAGTTTAAGAGAATGTTTCATCTTTAACATCCTTCACTTAACATCAAACATTACTTTTCTCCCTGATTTTTTTTCAAACAAATTTTGACTGAACAAACCAAATTGTGTTCTTTTTTTTAAGAGAAATGCATTGTGTTTACTAAATCTCAAGGATAGAATTGTAAGTGCTTTATGCATACACAGGCATGTTTGACTGGCAAACCCTTATTTGTAAAAGTTCCTAATAGAGTGAAATTATGATTATCTTTATTGGAGATAAAAGTGAAGATGAGATGAAGAGATATACTAGTCACTTTTCTCAGTTGATCAAAAATCAGATGAGATATACAATTTCTTCTTCGGAATTTTTGTGCATTTTGAAGTGTTGGAGTTGTTGCTGTGTTTCTTTATTGTCACAATGATCCAGTTTTACAAAACTACAGTTAGCAGAGATCCAACTGCTCATTTGTTTTGCAAGTCTTTCTGATAAGAAAATGGTTCTGCAGGATAAGTAACAGCAGGAATTGTATTTTTACTATTTGTGAAGTACCACTGCCTTGCCAGAAAAGATTGAACTTCAAAGCCTGACTAAAAGAACCATACATAGTTTATTTGTTTGGAAGATACAAAAATAAAAACCAGAGCTGGTGTTCCCACAATGGTATTTCAAATAAACTATTGTGACAGTCAGATATTTGTCAAGGGCTGAATAAGCTTTTCATCAGCCAAACTATTTCTCTGTTCCTGAAGTTAGTAATTGATCGCTAACTTAACTGCTTTATTGCTGCTCAAACTGTCATACTGTATCCAGGGCACAGAAAAAAAGAATTCATATTTATGGATCTATTCTATCTTTTTATTTTCTTTAATAAGCTGTGTTTTTAATGGTTGCCTAATCATAAATTCCAGTCAGACTCTTTTAATTGGTTTTTGACCTACATACTATTATGGGCCTGATTAACAATTCCCTAATCAAAGTTGCAAAACATTCTTCTTTGTGTTCAATAATTTAGTGATCCATGTGGGAGATGTATTGTTGCTCTTAGTCTCAATGTGAATTTAGTTCATTCTATGCATGTAGTCTTGAGATTCACTGGAGCAAAAATAAGTTCAAATTAAAAAAAGAAATCCTAACACATTTAAGAATGTAATGAGTCTATAAACTGTATTTCTTTTTCATTGTTAAAGACACCTACAAATTCAATTGCCAAATATTTTGCTAATTATCAAAGTGGTGTACTTGTTCTACCAGAGGCTCCTAGGACCAAGTCTCAGCATGATTACTTTGAACCATGTGGCCAGTGTGCTTTTGGGCTATCAAGTTGTAACAGGCAGGTTCAGGAAGAGCATTCCCACTCACAAACAAGGCACAGATGACACAACCCCCTTTACCATCCTCCTTCCCTAGTGCCAGGAAAACAGAAGCAAGACGTGGAAATATGTCCTGGCCACAAAATACTGAAGCACTGTGATTAAAGATTTTTAAGGCCAAAAGTCTGCCTAAATCCCATTGGCCTGTAAATCACATTGTTTCTGTAGCCTCCAGAAAACAAGAGACTGAGTTTAAAGACCACTCAGTCTTTTCCCAGAGAAACAAATGTCCTTTTAGAGAGGGTTTAGTTTACAGTACAGGTGAGGAGCAAGCCTGGAAACAAAGAATTGCTCTTACAGGCCTCAGTGACTTCTGCCCTATTGTGTACTTCTTAGTCATCCTAAAGTTCTTCCTAAATCAGGGACCCTACCATGGCAAGAACCTCCTGCATTCCCTCCAGCTTTTTTCATTTCCCCGTAATCCACACAAGAATTTGCTGGATTGGTTTCAGAATTGTTAGGGAATTCTTTCAGATTACATCTCAGTTGTGTTGCAGTTCCCCTGTTCAGTATAAACACGGGCAAGTATATATCTGATCGCTGTCCTCTTATGCACTTCCAGTGGTTCATTCAAACAGTTGGACAAGGACTTTTCACAACTTCCTGGAAAAAAAAAACAACAACCCACACCCCAGTGTTGTAGCTCAAAGTGCCCTTAAGTACACTGGCAGATAAAGAATTTGGAGGAAAACATGGTATCGCGGACAAAGCTTTCCTCAAAAGATTCATACACATGACTAAAGCCAAGGTATTTCAACTAATTTGCTGATGACCTTACTTAGCTGCTTGGTGAGTTAAAACAGTATTTAAACCTTAGAATTACTTAATGAGCATTCTAAGACTGAAGATGAGGGAACAAGCTTACTTATTGATAAACCTGTGACACATTCTTCACAGCCAGGGAATGTTATGTATCAGAACCGACTTTTTAAGGAATAGAAAATCTACCTTACATGCATATTCAGCCTAATGTCTGATGCTTTTCAAGGCAGTTTTTCCTCAGGGAACTATGTTGAAATCCATCATAAATATTCAGCTTCTGACATGTCTGCAGATAAATTAATACAAACCAGTAGGTAATTCCTTTTTTGCAAGAATCAGACAAACTATTTTCATCGCTAAGAAGACACGAAAGTATTTTAAAAATACATGCCTCCTGAATAGTGCATGAGCAGCAACACAATGTGATTGAAGTTCTCTTAAATAGTTACTAGTGCAGAACATGAAAGCTGAATAGTTTTTGTCCTGCATTGTTTTATACTCTTAATTTTCTGCAAAATTTAAAAGTGTAATGAGTTTCTTCTCATTGTGTACTTTTGTACACAAAAATACACATCTACTATTATGAAAATGCATTTGGTCCTTAGTATTATTTCCCTACACTGTGAGAGAAGTAAACTTTGTCACATTTTTAACAAAACTAAAACTCATATCTTTCGTGTTATAGGGATTCTAGTGCTATTTATAGAATCAACAGGAATGCAAAATAAATATGATATGAAATTTAAAGTCAATCTTAAACTCAGCAGAAAGATTACATGAATAAAATTTAGACCTGATCAGATAGGCATTATCAACAAAAAGGTTATCAGGATGCTGTTTGAATGTTTATATTAAAATCCCCAAACTGCATGCAAATGATAGAAACTGTTAGAGAAAACAAGTGAAAAACCCAGCATGAAATGTACTTTTATGTCAAGGTTGTAAAAGCTACCCATTTATGTACAATACTCGCTATATATCTGCAATAAATTATATGCCATATAATTTAATCTAAACACACACATTATAATTTCTGAAGCTAATGAAGGATCTAGGAAAAAAACTTCAGAGAGCACACACAAAAATTGCCAAGAAATCACCAGGGGTCTTAAACTACAGAAGAAAGTGAACTGTAATTGCTTAAAATCTTTATCTAAACGTTTAGTCAAGATAAATGATGAAGACTACTAGCTCAAAGGACATTCCTGCCTACTGGGTTTAAAGGCAGTTTTAGTTGGCAATGGTGGAGGGTATGATCACTTTGGAATAACAACTGTAATAATACATTTAATTCAATTACATACTGAAAAAACACTTACTCCAATATGTGTCAAGTTTCAGTTAATGTTTTGGACACAAATGCTATTGAATTCTTCACAGTATAACCTTTCATGGAAGAAAGTTTCAAAATTTTCAGACTATATAAAGATAAAATGGAATTAAAAAATATTAATTGAAGATAAAAATAAACACCTGAATTAAAACAATGGAATGTGACTTTATGAGATGAGATTAAATGTTGAATATTTTATTAAAAAAAACCAAACCCCAAAACAACTGAAAAAAGTACTTATTTTCTTATGATGGTGCTAAAATAACCAGCTGCTCCCATTTCCTTATGTATTCTTACATGAGAACCTAAATGACAAAGCATTCAGAATTTTGAAGGATGAGTAACTGCTGCTTAAAATTAATACACTAAGTAGCAAAAATATATCTTCATTCGTACTACAGTATATTCTTTATTCTTCCCCAGCCAGATCATCCTATCTTTAGACACAATAGCCAGTTTCAGCCATGACAGCATTACCTTTGTGAAGACACATGGTATCTGTATTGATCAATGTTGAAATTATAGAGGTTCTTCAAGAACTCAATATCTAATATTATTCCTCTGTTTTCCCCTGACAAATGGTAGTCTTTGCAGGTAATGGCATCACTGGTAGTATCTACGTCAGAAATGGTTCAGCTTCATTTAAAGCTCAGAGATAGTTTCAAGTCTGAGCAGTTAGAGATATCAACACCAGAGCTTCTGAAAAATAAAATCTGAGAATTCACCTCTGGTAACATAGCCAGTGCTGCTACACCTCTGTTTGAGACTGTAAGATGACATCCTAAATTGCCATGATCCATCTGCTTCGAGAGAGTGAACCATCTTACAGTGGAAGTGTGACTAGATCATAGATCATAGAATGGTTTGGGTTGGAAGGAACCTTAAAGATCGCCTAATTCTAATGCTCCTGCCATAGACGGGACACCTTCCACTAGATCAAGTTATTCAAAGCCCCTTGCAACTTGACCTTGAACACTTCCAACGATAGGGCCTCCACCTGTTCCAGCATCTCACCACCCTCATAGTAAAGAATTTCATCCTTGTATTTAACCTAAATCTACCCTCTTCCAGTTTAAAAAAGTTAAAAGATAGTGTGAGCACTATCACCAGACTCCCTGATAAAGAGTCCCTCCCCATCTTTTCTTTAGGAACCCTTTAAGCACTGGAAGGCCCCTGTAAGGTATCCCTGAAGCCTTCTTTAGGCTGAACAACCCCAACTCTCCCAGCCTGTCCTCATAGGAGAGGTGTTCCAGCCTTCTGATCATCTTCATGGCCCTCCTCTGGACCCTCTCGAGCAGGTCCATGTCCTTCTTTTGTTGGGGATGCCAGAGTTGAACACAGTGTACAGGTGGGATCTCAAAAGAGCAGAGTAGAGGGGGAGAATCCCCTCCCTCCACCTGCTGGCCACACTTCTCTTGATGCAGCCCAGGATACACTTGGCTTTCTGGGCTGCAAGCACACATTGCTGGATCATAGTCAGTTTTCCATCCACTACTACTCCCAAGTGCTTCTCCACGGGGCTGTTCTCAGTCCACTCTTATTGTTCTCAATCTACCTGCTTATTGGATGAGGGAAAGACTGTGGATGTTGTTTACCTCGACTTCAGTAAGGCCTTTGACACCGTTTCCCACAGCATTCTCCTGGCAAAACTGGCTGCTCGAGACTTGGATGATCGCACGCTCTGCTGGGTAAAAAACTGGTTGGATGGCCGGGCCCAAAGAGTTGTGGTGAAGGGAGTTAAATCCAGTTGGAGGCCAGTCATGAGTGGTGTCCCCCAGGGCTCGGTTTTGGGGCCACTCCTGTTTAACATCTTTATTGATGATCTAGATGAGGGGATCGAGTGCACCCTCAGTAAGTTTGCAGATGACACCAAGTTGGGTGGGAGTGTTGATCTGCTCGAGGGTAGGGAGGCTCTTCAGAGAGATCTGGACAGGCTGGAGCGATGGGCTAAGGCCAACTGTATGAGCTTCAATAAGGCCAAATGCCAGGTGCTGCACTTTGGCCACAACAACACCCAGCAGTGCTACAGGCTGGGGTAGGAGTGGCTAGAGAGCTGCCAGTCAGAGAGGGACCTGGGGGTGTTGATTGACAGCCAGCTGAACATGAGCCAGCAGTGTGCCCAGGTGGCCAAGAAGGCCAATGGCATCCTGGCTTGCATCAGAAATAGCGTGGCCAGAAGGGACAGGGAAGTGATCTTACCCCTGTACTCGGCACTGGTGAGGCCACACCTTGATTACTGTGTTCAGTTTTGGGCCCCTCACTACAAAAAGGACATTGAATTACTTGAGCGTGTCCAAAGAGGGGCAACGAAGCTGGTGAAGGGTCTGGAGCACATGTCGTACGAGGAGCGGCTGAGGGAACTGGGGGTGTTTAGTTTGGAGAAGAGGAGGCTGAGGGGAGACCTCATTGCCTTCTACAACTACCTGAAAGGAGGTTGCAGAGAACTGGGGATGAGTCTCTTTAACCAAGTAATAAGCGATAGGACAAGAGGGAATGGCCTCAAGTTGCACCAGGGAAGGTTTAGACTAGATATTAGGAAGCATTTCTTTACAGAACGGGTTGTTAGGTATTGTAATGGGCTGCCCAGGGCAGTGGTGGAGTCCCCATCCCTGGAGGTGTTCAAGAGTCGGATTCACATAGCACTTAAGGATATGGTGTAGTTGGGATCTGTTAGTGCTAGGTTAACGGTTGGACTAGATGATCTTCAAGGTCCTTTCCAACCTAGATGATTCTGTGAGATTCTGTGAAATACTCATCACCCAGCCTGTATTTGTGCTTGGAATTGCCCTGACCCATGTGCAGGACCTTGCACTTGGCCTTGTTGAACTTCATGAGGTTTGCACAGGCCCACCTCTCCAGCCTGTCAAGGTCCCTCTAGATGGCACATCCCTTCCCTCCAGTGTGTTGACAGCACCACACAGCTTGGTGTCATCCACAGATTTGCAGAGGGTGCGCTCAATTCCACTGGCCATGTCCCCAACAAAGATGTTAAACAATAACAGTCCCAATACAGACCCCTGAGAGACACCACTCGTCGCTGGCTTCCATCATAAGATACTATATACATGCTAGAATTTGTGTGCTTGCATCAAGACACTTTCTTCTGAAATGAAAAAAAAACATAAGTCATAACTTCTGGGATTTATATTAAATATGAGGTCTATTATTGTGATAAAACTTTTACCTTTCCACATCTTTTTTCAGTGAAAAGAATCAATCTTTACTCTTTCCTTTCTGTTCTTCAGGTATTCAAAATCTGTTATGAAGATTTCCTCTTTTACAAAAAGAAAATTGAAGTTTATTCTAAATGGGAGAAATCTAGGTTTAAGAATGCTGGATATAAAACTTCATTTCATATTTATCTTTAAACTTGACTGACTGAAAACTTGGTCTCTGAAAATCAGTATTTGAATAAAAATCATATTGGAATTTATTAGAACTAGTGCTTGGGGAAGTGTGGATTTTTAAATGTTTTTCTGTTGTTTTGTTTTTAGAATCAATAACTGGACTTTCATCTCACAGAACTGAAGGGAACAAAATATTTACTGCTCAGTCCAGCTATGCCACTTTTGCCCTGGTACTGTAATTCCCATTGATTTAGCAAGTAACACTGTCAAATTTCACATAAGTATAGAAATGAATAGAAAATCTACTAGCTTTCAGGAAGATTAAATCATAACTCTGCTTGGACTGTTCTTTAGTTCCAGCTATTTCACGCTAATGGCTACATTTTATTAACTCCCAATAGTCCAGATAAGATACCTCATATCACTCGGATGAAATTGAACATGGAGTCTATTTGCAGAAATGTTTTCTGCTTGAGATTAGTAGGTACTACATTTTTCACAAGCCATACACAGGCCACACTGAAATTTTTTTCCATGTTTCAATTACTTTTCCATACAGTTTTACATATCTTGAACTCTAAAAAGAAGACATCATGTACCATGTGTTTAAATGAAAACAAACAAACAAAAAGATACCATCAAAGTTCTAGACTAGCAGTCAAAAGGTCTGTTTATACTTTGATATAAAAACATATTGGATTTAGTATGATGGCACAATGAGAACATTTCCCACTGAAGTATCACAGTTTAAATCATAAAGTGGTATCAGAGAGTGCAAATGAGAAAAAAATGTGAGACATTTACCTGATCAATTCAACTAATCTTATATAGGGTTTTTTATCAGATTGAACAGTTGTGGAAAAGCCATTTGTATTAAGGGTATTTAGGTGCATAGTAAAGACGTCCTGCATATCCAAGCTCAGTTTCCCTTTAGTAAAATCAAATGTATTAGATAATTGTCATTCAAAACTAGTAAATATCCTTCTTACAATTGCTAAACACTAGTTCTGTAAGAAAATTTCTGTTTTCAAATCAAATATATGTGAGTTAATATCAGCTTACTGTTTTAATTTTGACAATTCATTTAAGTCATTGGGAAAGCTATGCTTTATTACACATTTTCATAAACTTTTCTGTTTTTTTAATGTTAGCGCATACAAATTTTTTTGAGACCAGGGCATGAGTCTTCCGTGCTAGATGTGCTACACAGGTAAATGAAAGAGGGTCCAAAGCAATGTTTTGTCTAATTAAAGTTGATGATAAGACTTACATTTTAAATGTTGTGGAACTAGTGAAGAAGCATGGGTTATAAAGGTTAATTCTTTAAACATTAAGAGAAAAGCTGTTCAATTTCACATTTTATTGAGATGTGATCATAAAGTGCATTGACAGAGTATTAATAAACTGGGAACATGTCTCATTGTGATATGCAATGATACCTTCAATAATACATTCCACAACAAAAAGAGTCCTGAATGTCAGAAAGCTTCACATTCAGTAAGTATTTCATGGACAGATTTATTTACAGTAAATCTTTCTATTTATTGAGAGTACTGTCAATGGTTTGTGGACAGAAGACAGAGTGGGAGCACAACTCATGGAAAGACATACATATATTTGCTACAGAAAAAGAAAAGAGTAAAAAGAAAAGGTCTTCAAATTTTTTCATACAGAAACAATCTCGTCTTTCCCCTTCTACCCAGTGCTTTATCTCAGATATCATGGTGGAGTGAAATGGTAGCAGTTGGCATGAATTTAGCCTAGCAAACATAACTGTTAGCATGAAGTTGTGTACTAACTTTTTGGTGTAGTAGAGGTAAACAAAATATGAGCAACCATCTGTCCCAAACAACAGAATGTTGTTTTTGTGAGCTCAAGGAGATAGATATCCAAACTATAAAAACAACCTGCTGATCATCACGTGCAAACACGTCCTGGAGTGTCCAGAACAAGCAGACTGCGAGTGCCAACAGTCACAGCAAATTGGGAAACACAGCGCAATTTGATCAGATCAATGAGATGTTTTTTACTCAGCCCGATAAATGAGGACACCTAAGAATACTCAGAGATGTCAGAGGAAGGGACTCCAGAGGGGACCCAGAAAACAAGAGAACCTGTGAGACTGCGATGGGGTTCCCTGCACCAGGATTTGGGACCATCTCTCAACACCCTGGCAGACCTTGTGGCCCAGACACAGAAATGCACATCACATGGCTGGGACTAGTGCACTAACATGCCTGACTTCTCTCCTGACTGCCTCGTCTCTCCCATGGAACAGGGACATGGTGCAAGTCATAAAATTACATATGTCTATGATTAAAGCATTTTGGTATCCAAGTCCAGTTAACATCTACACTGTGATTTGGTCTTAAACCACAAGAATCAGGTTTCTGTTTTCTTTTTTTTTTTTTTTTTTTTTTTTTACACTAGCAAGAAAATCAGAAGGGAGTTTTTATAAGTAATAGCTCAAGATGTTTTCATCCCCTGCTGCATTATGAAATATATCCATTAAATTTTGCAAAGCCTCTGCTCTTGTGACCTGCTTTGGAGGATGAGGAAGAAAGACTGAGCAGGGCCACAGTATGAAATGCTCACTAGAGCGCTCCTCTGGATGGTTGCAGTTTTTGAACCTCATCTGTGCTACAAGTAGCTGTCAGTACTCAAGCTTAACCTTGCAGAAAGCATCTTATCACCCTGCTCAGGACTAAGTATTTCTCTGTTGCTCAGCTCTTCTGGGTCTCTTGTGAGCTTTGTGTACTTCTCCAAATGTTCTGTTACTCTGGGAGCAGTGTGCTGAAGCCTGCCAAGCTGGGTTTTACAGCATGAAACAGACAACATGAATGATACCCTGGAGATATGGTATGAAGACATACTATGTATTTTGAAGGCCTAGAGGTATTTCATGGAAACAAGAGGACCTCAGATAGTGTTGTCTCATTCATATTGACTGTAAAAGCTACTCAAGAACAAGATATCCTCAAGCTGTTTTGGTGCTTTGAATCAGAAAGAGAATTAGCAGCTCTACTCCAAAGATTGTTCTGGGGACCTAGTTATCTGACACATTCAAATTTGCCAGAATGGTCCAGAATTGTGCAGTTATAATGGTAGTTGTGCATGATCATAAATCCTAGACATTGTGCCTCTACAGGCATAGCACGTAATTTCACTCTGCTAAAAAAGCACAGCCAATCTCACTCTCATGGAATCATGTCCTATCCACAACTAACATTCTACTAAAATCTGGTATGCCTGGTGCCCTCAGACTTCCAGAAGTCCTGCACAGCTACTAGGTTATGGATTAAATAATTCTCTTTTGATTTGAGAACAGTGCTAGGCTTTCAAGGCCACAACTAAACTATCACTATCTATACTTTTTTGTACTGTATAGATTGTAACTGTCTTCCTCAGATAACAGAAGGATAATCATATCCTACCATGTGACAAATTCTTGTTTGCTTTTACAGAAACCTATTTTTTTAAATAAAATTCCCCAAAAAGTTATAGCAAATATGTCCATAATAAGAAACACCCGATTCTTCCATATTTATTTAATTCTGCAGCATCCTTATTTAATTCTGTGTACTGGGAAAAAAAAAGTCACCAGCTGTTACAATTCAGGTCTGGTTGCTTCTAACTGGCTTCTCTGTATTTTAAAAGTAAGCATATAGATGGAATTAATTTACAGAAGTACATAGATAGCTCTTTAGAAATAGTAATACACTTATTAAAGCCTAATAAAAAATCTGAAAAGCCAAACCATGTTTATAATACTTTCAAAATCTATATTAGCAGTTTGGCTATATTAGAAAAACATTATTCAGTGAATTTATAAAGTGTCACAAACATCCAAGTACATTGGAAATCTAACTGTGAAGCTAACAACAAAATTCTTCAACAGATGTGACATTTTATAAGATTAATTTAATTATTTAAATATCCACTGGAAAAGTAATTTGAATATATTGGAATTTTTTCTGCTGCATTTAGCAGCACACTGAAGCAGCTGAAGTTACTAGAACTAGCTATGATCAGATTTTTACAGAAAACTTTTCTCAACTTGATTGTAAAAAAATTAATGGTTTTGGAATTATATTCCATAGATATATTAATATATTTTGTATCTACTCATGACCACATAATTGTTAAGTAGGAAAAGAAAACATGCACATTTACCTTAGCTGTAACTTCACTCACACGCATAGCATTATGTCAAGGAGTTTAGATTGATAGCTACAAAACTACCAAGGCTGGAACACTCTTATTTGTGATGCTGTAAGATTATTTTCTGTTTAAGCTCCAAGTAACAAAAATAAATAAATTAGCTTTATGAAAAAGCATAAGCCCCAGAAGGCTTTGTTTCCATAGTCTGATCTGCATTAAATGCAAAATCTCTCTATAATGGGAGAACAAAGGGCTATCTGTTAATTCCTTGAAAACTGAAAATGCAAACCATACATGTTTCTGAAAGGCCAGTTTCTTTTTCTTATTTTCTTAATCAAGGTACCTGACTTGTGTGGAATAGAAAAACTTCAGCCTGAAGAAACTGCCTTCTCCAAGAGCAGAGGTAAAGTTCTTTTGACCAGAAATATTTTGACCTGATTAGACAAGTTGATGCAGCACTTCCTTGCAAATATGTATACTGGTAGTGAAGGTGACTTAGGTTTTTTCTTCTCCTTTTTCCACCCATCCCTTACCATCTTCATATCCAACAAAAAAAAGTGCTAGTTTAGAGAACAGGGACACTACACAGTAGCCCAGTAAAAATGCAAATGAAAGCTTATGCTGTGCAAAGACTCTGTCCTGACCTTTTAAATGTGTTATCAACTTATGAGAACTTGCTGTGTGAATTGGAGCTTGGTACCAGGTGTCTCTTGTTATGATGTAAAGTTTAAGCATGGGATAATAGCAAGTGCCTTGAAAATATAGGTGCAAACAGGAGCTAGACCTATAAACAACCCACAGATGGTCAATTAATTACTGGTCATTGAAGAAGTACAACCTTGACAGTAGGGAAAAGACTGCTTTCAGCATACTAAAGAAAAGAAGCAGGTAAGCAAGAAAAAACAGCTGAGCAACAGGATAAGACACCTGCCTGGGAAAGTAACACCCTCATTGTGCAGTGTGTAGCATAGGGTGCAGAGGCCAAAAGCTAAAACTGCCTAGAAGCGCAAACATTGTATAAAATGTCAGGATTTGGAATGGGGGTGGGGAGGAATAAAAAGTAGTTATCATAGAAACTGTTTCTGCAGAATTGGTGTGAGATGATTGGAGTAGTGAGGGAGCTGCCTGCTTTCCCTGCCTGCTCCAAGAGCAGCAGCTCTCCCTCTCTCTGACTGGTCCAGGAGCCCTTCATTCCTCAAGAACCTTTTGACCTGCTAAGGCAATTATTCAGGATCATGCATGGAATCTGAGGGGGATGTGTGTCTGTATGTGCATGCATGTGTTTATCTGCCTTTCCCTGCAAACACTGTATTTCTACTCTGTAACACTCTAACTTGCTAGTAAAGCCTTATTATACATAAATCCAAATGCAGTTTTATTGTTTCCTCCATTGCCCTTTACCTGACTCTGTTATCTTCATGTAGCCTTATATTATATAGTTTCACAGTGTCTAGACTATTTTACATCACATAATATGTATTTTCTTGAACTCTAGTATCAGTCAAAATATTCTACACACTGTGTGCCAGGAATGTGTTAGGAGTGGGTGACTATATGTATATTTGTCAGTCAGTTTGGTATCTTCTGGCCAGTGATCTAGTAATGTGTGTAACCACTAACCTCATGTTTGCCCCTGGCCTATTAATTTGAAAAATAGCCTGTCTTCATACACTCTCCTTTGCAAGTCACAGGTCAGTCAGAGCCAGGACTTGTTCTACTGCTTATGGAAGTTTGTTCCCTCCTTGGGGGCTAAGAAGATAATGTCTCATGAAGGTTATGACATCTTGATACACTTAACGAGTCTCTTTATTTGTCTTAAATCAATTTTTTTTGTTTTTAATAAATCTGACAAAGAAATTTGATGGTTATGTGGATATTTCAGCAGTTCATTTTCAAGGGCAAGACAACCTTGTAAGTGCAAAGAAGAAATGCTAAATGACACAGGCAAAGTGAACAAGTAGGATTTGCCTTTACATCGGGAAAACGTGATGAAAAATGCAACAGCAGATTTCACACTACAGGAAATTAAAATAGCATCATAGAATGAATGAGCTTTTAAGTGAAGTACCATCCCTGGTTTGTAGCAAACTCTCTTGCTAGCTTCTAGCCAATAAATATTTTTGCTTTTGTTATGTTTTTCCTCTTTCCTGTTTCTGAGAAGGTGAAATATCTTACCACAATTGAATAGGGTAAAGATTCCCAATAGTGAAATCTATTACATGGTGACATAGTCTCCAAAGGGAAGTAGTAGAAGCTTTATTGCTAAGTACATTTAAATCTAGATGAGACAAAGCACTGGAAAATATCTTTAGGGAACAATCAAGTGACTACATGAAATAGAAGACCAAATAGGTGTTTTCAGCCTAATTTCTACCATTAACATCCATGTTATGGTATGAATTGAAGGTTATTCAGAGATTAATGTGTTACAGAGATGCTAGAAGAGACATTAATTATGTAAAAATTCCGTATTTCACAACATTTTGCTCATTATTATGGAATCCAGGGTTAGTAATACTTAAAAGAAAGCATATATTAATAAGGACTGAGCTGCAGCCAAAAATATCCACCTGATTCTAAGTGGTTGTTTTTCACATAGCAACTAGAAAATCACATTGCTAATCTGGCCTTTCCTCATAATCATAGATGCTGCCTAGGAATAGCAATTCAAATAGTATGTCAATGGGATACATCTACTGATGTTCTAATAGACTGGAAATGGACAACAGAGACAGAAACAAGGAGAAATAGAAAATTGTTGACTGATTAATATCTACCAAAAATACAAAAGTGTATTTTTGAAAGCTTGTGTAGCTGCAATACTTACATGGCTATAGGCTGTCATTAAGCAATATAAAAAGGGTCATAAGGTATAAATTTTTTCTTTAGATTTCTTTTCACAAATCAGCCAATTCAGAGAGATTTGAGTACTCCTGACACAACTGAAGGAATTTTCCAGATACCCCCTCCAATAAACAAGAAACCTGTCTCCACATCCCTAACACTTAAAACAGGCTGAAATGGATTTAAGTCTCTTCATTTTGAGATCCAGAAAATAATTTCCTCAGTGTTTGGAAGACTGTTTTGTTTCTTTATTTGTACTTAAGAGGGATGGGCAGTTGGGATCTGCTTTTGAGTCTATTTAGGCACTAGGTCTTCCTTTTGATCCTTCTGCACATAAAAGATGTAACCTTATATATGAAAAGCAGCAACCAAGAAAATCAGTCTTGCCTTTTTGGTGATATGTAGTGAGAATTATTATAGCTTCAGGTGAGTAGTAATTCTTGAGTGTGTCATAAGAAGAGACAGATGGGTAAAAATCAGTGCAATGCAGTACCATTATACGGACTCTGGCAGTGAGAGTGTGAAACCATAGTAACAGCCACCTATAGCCTTTCTAACATTAGAGAAGATCCATAGTGTGTAAACCCTTCCCTAAATCACACAGGAACGCTTTAATGTTTAATGTAGAACGCTGCTGGCAGGATATCGAAGATAGGACTAGAAAAGATGTGGCCACATGCTAGCTGCTGTGACAACATGAAAAGTAATTCAGTAATACAGCATGGAGCAGGTGAAGAGGGAGGGAGCAAGGAAAGAGAGAGGTTAATTCTTCCTGCAGGTTGCCATCTTCTTGACGTCTGGAATGAGCTCAACACTGCAGAAAGACTGTGCTGTTCTTACAGGACAGAGAAGGGAGAAAATTTTGAATGGACTTGAATTAGGACTTTGAGGCCTTCAGGCATATATTGACATGCCCATGGTCCCATGTGTTAGCTTTGCTTCTAATCATTTCGCAGGCTACCTTTAGCACTCTTTGCCTTTAGTCTTTGCCCATACCTCCTTCTCCTTTGCATCCTTCTGCCACTGGCATATGCATAACAAAGCAATAAAAAATGCCTACAAGCAGAAAGAAATACAGGTTACAGTGTAGTTTACCAAGCTGTCTAATTCATGCTGGTTGAAACATAGTCGGTGAGGGAGTAAGAACATTTTGTTAAACTAGCAATCAAATTATTTAAACTAGAATGAAATTTTATGTTTCACTTACTGAAATTTTTCTTACAGTGTGTTTTATTAGTTTTTGGTTATTTTACAGTTTTTAACATCAAAGAAAGGTATAAAAGGAGTATTCTGCACCTTTTGTAGAAAACTACTTCAGTTGTTCTGAAGTTCCCATGTATTCTTATTTGTAAAACTCTTATCAATTTACAGGCAGCTTATGCCTCCCATAGGGAGCAAGAAAAATCTTTCTATTTAAATAAGGTTCTTACTGAAGACTAAACCTAAAAGTGCCCTAATAAAAAATAGGTTCTGTTGTCAGTCTTTGTGTCCCTGAATGGCTTCTGTTTTGAAATAAAACATGTTGATTTACCAACCTAATCCTTTGCTGGCAAAATTATAATGCTAGTCTGTATCAACTGCAGGGAGGGGAGTGGAAGAATCTGGAAAGAGCACTGTCAGAAAACACATAGATCTCACCCAGAGGGAAAATGTTTACAATTTACCTTACAATGGGAACTTTAACCTTTTTATTGTTAGGGGGTTTTGTTTTCCTTTTCTTTTTCTTTGCTCTTTCCAGCTGTATTTGAGACTGGGGGTGAAGTTACTATAGTGATTCATCTGTGCTTGTTAATAAGTTTATGTTACACATAGGAAATGGAAAAGTGGGGCAACTCAGCACTGGAATTTTGTTAGATTTAATGTTCTGATACATAGAAGCATGCCAGACACTCACTCAGATGCTCTCTCTCTCCTCCTCCTCAATGGACAGGAAGAGAAAATAGGATGAAAAAGCTTGTGGGTTGAGATAAAGGGAGATCACTTATCAATTACTGTCATGAGCAAAACAGGCTTCACTTGAGGAAAGGTCCATGAAAATGATGGGAGGGCTGGAATACCTCTCTTTTGAAGAAAGACTGAGACAGTTGGGGTTGTTCAGCCTGGAGAAGAGAAGGCTCCAGGGAGACATTATTGCAGCCTTTCAGTACTCAAAAAGGATTTTGTAAGAAAGACAGAGAGAGACTTTTTCCCAAGGCCTGTAGTGACAGGACAAGAAGCAACAGTTTTAAACTGAAAGATAGTAGATTTAAATTTGACATAAGGATGAAATTTTTTACGATGATGGTGGTGGGACATTATAACAGGTGGGTGCCATATCACTGGAAGTGTTCAAGGCCAGGTTGGAATGGGCTTTGAGTAACCTGATCTAGTGAAAGATATCCCTGCCTATGGCAGGGGGGTCATACTAGATGATTTTTAAAGGTCCCTTTTAACCTAAACCACTCTATGATTTTATGAAAATTAATGGAATTTACTGGCAATTAAAATATATTTGGATAGTGAGAAATAAAGGCAAAATTTAAAACCACACCTCCCCCAACACCTTTTTCCCATATTCAACTTCATTCCTTTATTTCCAACTCCTCTACCTCCCCCTGCCTCAGGCGGCACAGGGAGATGGGGAATGGAGTTCGCAATCAGTCCAGAGCAGCTCCTCTCTGCTTCTCTTCCTCCTCGTAATTTTTCCCTGCTCCTGACTGGGCTCTCCAGGGGCTGAAGTCCATCATGAAATAGCCATTTATTCTGGCATAGGGTCATCCACTGGCTGCAGTGTGGATATTTGCTCCAGCATGGTTCTCCATGCGTTGCAGGGGAGCAGCCTGCTTCACCATGTTCTCCTCCAATGGCTGCAAGGGAATCTCTGCTCTGGCACCTGGAGCACCTTCTACCCTGGTTCCTTTTCTGACCTTGGTGTTTGTACTGCTGTTTCTCCCTTTTTACCCTCCTCACTCTGCTCTCTGTCTGGTGTTTTTCCCATTTCTTAAATATGTTTTCACAAAGGCACCACACACTTGGCTGATGGGCTCAGCTGTATCCTGCAGTGGGTCTGTTTGGGAGCCAGATGAAACCAACTGTGGCTGGCACAGGGCAGCCCCCGGTCTCACAGAGACCACTCTGCAGCCCACTCACTATCAAAACGTTGCCACCCACACCCAGTACAAAGCTAGAGGAAGTGGGGCCTTCTGGCCAAGTATCAGTTTTAAAGATGTATTTAAAACAGTTTTATTTCCTTTCAGATCATCCTGTACAGGTCAGAGGAAGTAATCTTGTGAAGTCCATCCCTTGGAAAGGATACCACAGTCTTTCAAGGTCTATTGGCTTCTCAGAGCTATGTTTCTCATAATACATGATCTTGTTCCTGTCTTACAAATAGGTAGATAGAGTTCCAAGGAAGGAAAACACTGACATTTGTAGTGTTCCCAGCACTATTTGTTTAAACACTGGTCATGCACATGTACATGACTTTTCCTAGAAAGGACTAGACTACAGAAAGAAATATACAGATAGAGTTTTACCCTTTATTTCTCAGTTGCATAATGCACCAGGACCCAGAAATATTCCTGAACTCAATGTACAATTCAAGTCCACAACTTGAGATACCAGACAATCTCTCTATCCAATACTGTTAGTAAGGGGTTTGTATTTTGCTGGTTATTGCTATGAAGGAAATGCAGAACAAATATAACTCAGCCAGAAGCTTGTAATATTCCTCATCGTGAGATGGTGAAGAGAAAGTTAATGTAAATTTTATGTCTGTTCCCTGCCTAAATACTTTTTTTTTTTTGTGTTCAGATATCTAAGGCTCTTTTGAATTCAGAGAATAACTCAAAATATGTTGTTATCTTACTAAACATTTACAAACATAACATCATAAAAAAAATGCTGGCTTTTAGTTCTCAAGGACAATGCAGTAAGAGAAGTAAAAGTCATCATCCAAAAATTCAAGAGTTTGTATGTGCATAAATTATGATACCATTCCCAATCATATTCTGTATCATTTTGCTTCACCTTTCACAGAATACTGCTGTAGTTTGGGGGTTTTCTTGTCTCCTTGAATTATTGTTATTAAGATAGCCATTCATCTTTTTGGCATAATGAAAGGTATTATGAAGAGTTGTTTAATGTAAAAAGTTTAGGGAAATAAATGTTGCTTGGGAACATGTAGTTCTTTTAAAGTCATTTGAAAATGTACAGTCAAGTGCCTTATTTCCCTGCTAAGATTTATGTTGAAACTGATCTTTCTACAAGATAATGAAAGGATGAGCTAAAACAATGAGATATTCTTTTAGAAGGAAAACATTATCTGTGTACCAGTTTAGCAATACAGATGCAAAATGAAATGCTCAGTTAGACTGCTTTTTCATTCTCTTGACTTTAGCTTTGCGTGACCATGGGTTTACTATGAGAAACTTTTTGCTGAGCCTGTCTAATTTTTCATTTACATTATAGGATATAAAGTCCAGGCAATTTCAGAATACATAAATTTGTTCTTTGACACCAAGGGAAACTCAGTTTACTTAGCAGTTATGTAAAGGCAATCTGAACCCACGTTGGTGGGGTTTTGTTTTGTTTTGTTGTTGCGGTTGTTTTAAAAAAGCCATTCATCTATGTTTCTGGAAAAGATCTGGATAAAAAAATCATTATTACTGTCAACACAAATCTTTCAGAAACACTTTTTTATAAATTTAAATCACTACATGGTAACTTATAAGATAGGAATAACCTCTACTGAATAGCTAAGTATTTCACAGTCCTTGGAATATTTGCAAATGTACATTTAAATCTTCCTAGGAATGATAGAAACTCTATGTTATAAATTCCTCTAATACTAGGACTATAAATATTACTTCATGAAGCCTGTTTCTGCCGGCGTTTTATAGCTTGCCCTGATTTGGCTCTTCTTTTAGAGATTTCAGTTATTACCTGTGAAAGACATCAGACTTTTCCTTCCTAAAACCATGTGCTGAGAATCATTCCAGACATATAAACACAACTATTAATAAAAAGGATTTAAACATGAGATCAGTCACTGCTGAAACAGAGCTCTTTAAGGTCCCTTCCAACCCAAACCATTCTATGATTCTATGATTTTCAGTCAAAACAGGAACAGAATTAAATCATATATTAATGCGAAAGACTTCCTGTAGTAGAAAAAAGAGTCGTACCATAAAAAATGTAATCTGGAAAACAAAGATTGATTATTTTCAAAATAAATTATTTCTCAGATTCTGTACTACTTCAGCTTTACCAAGTTAAGAGTATAAAGCCATGAGAGCAGGCACAGTAAAGTACAGCACCTCTAATAGTAGGCCATAACTTATATGTATGGAAGAATATAAAATAGGACATGTATAGGGCTGGCCTTGTTCTTCCATTTCCAGAAATCAAAAGTGTGGGACTTTTATAGCTGGAAGTTGTATCTGAATTGTGATGTCTGATGGTCACAGATAGACCATTCCTCCATAAACTTGTTGAATCCCTCCTTGACTTTTTTAGAAGGTGTAATATCTTGAGCTGAGTGAAAAAGTATTAGTTTCTTATTTTAAACCTGGTAATTTCTTTAGATCCTTCAGGTTCTCATACTGTATGATATAGTGATAATATTCCCTATTCACCTCCGTGATTTATAGCACTCTTATATACCACCCAGGGTCATACAATGTTTTCTAAAGGAGAGATAGAAGAGAAATATAGTGTAATAGTTGCAAAAGGGAGGCTTTAAACTCAATCAAATGGAGAGGCTTCACCATGTGTCTTTTTTAGATTCCCTGGGTCGAAGCCAGCTCAACAAAGGATAAGTAGTAACTACTCCTTGCCAGCATTCTTCACTAAATTGTATTTGTGTGATTATAGAAATGTCCCTTTAAGAAGAAAAACCAGCTGCCTAGCATGTAATCTCTTCAAGTGCTTGTCAAATATTTAAATTCCTATTCTTTCTGCTTACTATCACTCAATGATCTCTCAGCTCCTGAGTCCATTTGCCGTTATCCCCTATTCTCTTCAGTGTTAGGTAATGCACTCTTTGATCAGAAAGCACACTTTATTTTTCTGATTTATTTGTTCTACAATCTTTCCCTCATGCTCCAATATTTTCTCTTCCATCTCTGTTATCAGCTTGATAAGGGTATATTGTAATCCACCTGCATTTGTCTTCACTGCAGTTACCCTCAAAATTCTCATCATTACTTCCATGCATCTCAGGTGCATTCAGAGGTGTGTGATTTGCCTCCTGGAGCCTCTTCTTGATTTCTCATCAATTTCTTAATTTCTAGTTCCTGGAAAATCCATTACTTCTGTCCACATCCTTTTGCACTATACCATCTCTCCTTTGTCAAGTAGTTTGCTTATTTTCTTTAAGCAAAGTGTAATGATACCCTCAGATATTTTGAAATTATAATGCCTACTTTGTTCTCAAACTCCAGCCAGGGAGATTGTAAATATTCTGCAACTCATTCCTTTAGAAACCATGTCAAAGGTGTCTTAAAAGGAACAGAACAAAGGTATTTTATTTTTTATGGCAGGTTTCAGGGTCACCCTTCAATTTCTAGTACTAACTGAATCACTTCATTTTATATACTCAATCGCTCATCATTTTATGTTGTGAAATGGAGTCAATGTAACAGAACAACAAGTTGTTATTCCCTTGTTACAAAACTTAATTTAAAGTACTGAAGGAAAACATGCAGTTGAAAAAGCCAATACTAAATATTAAAATAGAAATTTAAGTCTGATGGTGCACCATATGTTGAGGTTTACATTGGAAGAATGTTTGGGACATGCTAGTGCAATAGCCACAAGAAGCTTACTTAAAGAGAGTTTCTTCCAAAACATGTCTCGGTTCCCTGGGAGATGTTGGTGCAGAGTACTGAAAAGGCACTTTCTCTCTGCTCTACAGTTCTGCACAGAGTGGCAGTTTTTTGTTTGTTTGCTTTTGTTTGGGTTTTTCCCTTAAGAAAGCTAGAATAGAGACAGAGCTCTGGTTTTGCATATTAATAGCTCCTTGAAATACTCATATAACTCACAATAACAGTGCAAGAGTATCCCTCCCCTATCCCTCTGTCTTTTGCGGTCAGTTGCAGGTCACTGTTTTTCAAACAACGGTTGAATTATTTCAAGTTTAATTCTGACTTTTTCTAGACTGCCAGTAAACTTCTGTCCTGTTTGTGAAAAGCATGAGGTGCAGTATCTTATAATTTAACAACTTGAAAAGAAAAATATTTTTCCTGTGTTTTACATCCAAACATAAGAAAATAAGTTACTTGTACAATTTACTGAATAAAAGACCTGATCCTGCTATTCCCATTTCCATTAAAAGGTCCTTTATCTGTCTGTAAGACCTAGTAGCATTTTTACACACCCCGTGACAACATCGAACTAGATGCACTTTCTATAATTCAGCCATGAAGACCACCTTATTGTCATCACAAGTAAAGATCATAATGCCTACTCCAAAGAACTACCTGAGAGTCTGAAGCAGAGTGTAGAGAGGAAGGATCACTTTGTACTGGCTTCTTTATTTCCCTTTTTGCACAGTTATTTTTCTGAACAGTAAGGGATTTGTTTCCTCTGAGAAAGATTTTGATGTTTTCCATATGCTGAAATACTCATTCTATCAGGGGATTCTCAACAACATAGATACATTTAATTAATGCTGAGTTACTCTGGAAATCCTACAAAAGTACTTACAACAATTACAGTAAAACTAAATGAATTCATCACAAGTAATGTTATCACAAGATGTACTAAATGAATTAATAGTGGTTGGACACTCATTTTCTACTGATGTTGAATCCACTGTTGGATATTTCAGCTGAATCAAAAAAAGGTAACATATAGAATGTTCATTTAACTTATGGAGGGATCAAATACATTTTTCAGTTATCACTTATGGAGAAGCATACAAATTAAAATTTGTAGCACATATGTGACAAACTACATACATATTTCTCTGTAAAGAAGCTAATGACAGAATGGAGTTTTTTTTAAGGCATTGTCAATGATAAAGAGAAAGATGAGTTAGAAATGTCACCTTGGCATTTTCCTTAAATGGGGAGTGCTTGAGAAAATAGAATTTCTCATTAATCTACTTCTATTGTTTATAGGTGTGGCTATAAGAAGAGCAGCTGGAGCCTTGTGGATTAAGAATATCAAATTTTCCAGTAAGGCTTTGAAGTTGAAGATATTTAATCTAATTTTGGTCTGCAGAGAAAATTTTGTGTAGGTCGGTTGTCTTTCCCTGTCTTTAATGTGTAGGAATAATAAAGCAGAAGGCCAATAGTAATTAAGTAGTCTAGAATACAACATCCTTCATGCAGCAGCACAAGAAGAGAAGATAAAATGTCAAGTCATCTTAAGAATACGTTTTTTAGTGCTTCACCAACAGGCACAGATATTTTTGGTAATTCAAATCTCGTCTGCAATTGCCCATAGATAAAAGTTAGTCATTCTTGAAAGCAGGCATGTTATCTTATTTCAACTTTCTATAAAGAAATTTTAGCAGATGTTTATTTCCTCTCTACACTCACCCTAGTATTAGTAATACAGAATTTAACAGATCAGTTGGTTATGTAGGAAGAGGGTAATTTTCCAGACAGTTGTAGACAGAAACAAGTTGTTTGGAGCCTGTTATCAACAAGAGACCAAATTATAGTCAAGCTGTGTTTTGTAGTGTGTGTATTGTATGATATGGTAGGGGTGAAAATGAAGTTGTGGGTTTTTAACATCTGACTTCCCCAAGAAGATTGGTATGAGTAAGGGCTAAAAATCATTCTAAATGTCATTAAAAACAAACAAAAAATCTCATTAGATGCCTCAGAGGAACTTTTTCTAAAACTGTTTTGCATAGAGGTTGTATGTTTCTATTGGTCAGCAAAGTAAAGAGGGAAAAACTAAGCCTAAATTTAAATACTGGAAACTGAAAACATAAACCGATGAAAAAATATTAAGTCAAAAGCCAGATAGAACAAGCCTGTTGCAAAAGTTCAGACAAAGTAGTCCTTAGCATTCCCCAATTTAAGTCCCTTGTAACATGATGTGTTAACTATATAGTAACTGTATGTTATGTTAAAAAATAGCTTTGTTAGGTACCTAGATGCAGATTAGTTAACTAAACATAAATTATTCATTAGAATAATTTATTAAAAACTGATATTTCTACTTTTTCTTTAAAGGTTTAATGTGGCTGATGATGAATATTTTCAAGAAAGCTGGATTCAGTATATAAACTGAATGCTTGATACCATCTAAATGAAGATCTTTAAAGGAAATTTACATTTTCCTATTTATTTTTTATTACTACAATTACCACTAAAATATCATCCAGATAAGAGGAAGAATATAATAGCATCTATCTCTGGATGGAACAAAGAATTATAAAAATTTCAATCCTATGTCTTTGCTGAGTTGATTAAACATCCACTATATACTTCCAATTTACCATACTGTTTTGATGCCAAATGAATTCCAGGCTTACCATAGCACTTTTTGTCATGGGAACTTATACTATCTTGCAGTATTACATAATTTAATAAAATTATATTTTCTTCTGAATTGTCTAACAGAAAAATATAGCTCAATACGAGTATACCATTACCAATTAAGTAGGTAATACAAGACCAAAACACCAGGTATTTCTTGATAATGAGGACAGCCAAGAATTCTCCAGGTCATTTATGACACAAAGAACTTTTCTTATTGAACAACAGGGAATCTATTTCACTCAAATTGATTGACACTGTTCAAAGGGGAGATACAGACTTTTATTGCCTCTTTTTGCTTTTAGCTTTTTCTTTCACTCTGAAAATCTTCAAATAAATTGTTTAAATTGACACACACACAAAGAAATAAAACTCCTTTGCCTTGTGACAGAGCCTTTGCTACAGACAATATTCAGCGCAGTCATAATGTGGAAAATCTGACAGAGGAATAATTCACGTTGAAGTATTAATTTCACAATGCCCAGAAAAATTAAAAAATTCAAATGACAAATATAGAAAGAAACAGAGTTAAAAGATGCAGTGGCCAAATGGAGCCCTTACTAGAGATTTACAAAGTTTTCAATACCATTTCCACTTTCTTCCTAACAGAAACAAAAGGATAACTTCTGCACCCCGCCCCCCCCCCAGCATGTACTTTAGTGGAAGTGTTTATAAACATCAAAGAGCTAAAGAAGTGACTTTCAAGTAGCTGTCCTTCTTAAGCTGCACTTGGCTCATTATTTATGTCATTTTTATGGTGCAGTGCGCATGTGATTGGCAATGACAGCATAAGCTTTCTGACCATTTAGAATCACTTCCTTAAAAATGAAAAGGCTACATGATGAAAAATGAAAAGGTTAAAGTTTAATCTTTTTTTATGCTAATTAAGGGTCCGAGTAGCTTAAAAACAAATGCCAGATGTGCAAGGACCAGATTTTTATACTCTTACTGATAGTGAAAACCATCTTTAATTCAACATCTGTTTCACTGACACTGTTTACCAAGGGTGATGCTACTCAAAATGAAAAAATGTTAAAAGTGCCTCAAATGGGTCTGTAAATGTGTGCAAATATCTTTTTTTCTAAAATATACAGAATTATCAGGGATATTAGGAATAATTTTTTGTTTGATTGGTTTTTTTTTAAACAGTATATCTGTTTTTTCCTACACATATTAAACCCTACACCCTATGGTTTAGTAAGAATGAATGTAATAATAGGAAACAAAACCCAAGGCTAGTTATCTTTTATTAATTAAAGCAAGCCAAAAAGGTCAGAATGTGACAGGAAGAAACCTTGGATCATATGTAAAAGGAACAATAAACTAATGTATTTCTTGCTGGTTTTTGTATCAGTTGAATGCTTTCCCTATCACTATAAGAACCTCTGATAAAACTGTGAGAATATGAATGACTGCAGAAGTGACCCAGTGCTGTGACGAGCCCTGGGTGAAGAGCTTACATTCAGATCTAGTTTCCCGGTTTCCTAGCATCTCCTGGAATGATAAAGTTCCACAAGGGAATCTGAGAGAGAAAATGCATTTCAAAACACAATAATCTTTTTAGTCTAAAGAATAGTTAAAATCCCTTTTTCCTCTTTTTTTTTTTTTTTTTCTTATTTGGCTGGAGAAATGGAAGACACAACATAGAATTTGCTAAAAATCTAGGTTTTGTGACACAAGAAATAATATCTGATGATTTCTATGCTGTCTTTTCAAACATCTCCTTTTGAAGAAGAATGATAATTTCCTTTCTATTCTAGAGAACATTATAGTTTTTAATCTTTAAATGAAGGTAAATTCCCCAAAACATGAAATTTGTATACTCCCTTAGAAAATAAGTGTCATTGATTGTAACAGTCCACAGAAATCCTTTCTGATTTTACTGTATTAGACTATGGAACAATGCATTCCATAGCCTAACTATAGACCGAGGTATGTAGTAATAAGGACTCAAAAATTAAAATATTCTGATGAAAGTGTTCCTCCTATCAGAATGTTGCATGAAATTGTCACAAGTCTATTCTAACTCAAAGAAAAAAACGTCAAACACTGCCTTCTTTCCCTTTGAAATCCTTTTCTATATTTTTGCATTAAAATATCTCCATTTATCCTCTTTATTAAGATAGAAATGTCTACTTTTTATTACCAACTTATTTATAGAGTTTAAAGCTACACAACAGGTTTTGAAGTGTTTGCCAGATGCTGGCATAAGTGATAAATTACAGTTATTTCTACTTTTTAAATATTTTTTTTTCAGCATTAGAAAGAGCTGGAGCTTCTGTTTCATTGGATGTTAGAGTTTCCTTCTGTGTAATTTCAGCCTGTCATCATCAGAGCACCATAAGGCTCCAAAAATATTGTTGTATAACTTTCTTAGTAATATCATAAAGATCTTGCTACTGTAAAAGAGATAGAAATGTACATATTAGAGTAAGAGACTGATATCAGTCAGAGTGCTCACATGAACCAGCAAAGTAGCAGCAACAGTAGTGCCAATGCAGATATAAATTACAATAACTAAGCCAAGTCAAAGGAAGCAGTGCAGGCAGTATTCTGCAATTGTTTTAAGAACATCTCTATGGATAGGTTAGGGCTCATCTAAAACAAAGAACCAGGAGTTAGTTGTACTATGTACTTTTGTAAACCTTGGCTTATTTCTCCTCTTTGTAGCTTTTCAGCTGTCCTAGCCTCACCTCTTTCTCTTTCATGCAACTCTTACTTTCTAGTGTCAAAGGTCAGGGCTGGTTCACCTTTTGTACTAGTGTAATTTTTCCTTTGCCCTGACTCCCGCCATGAGCTTTAAATGCAGCTCAGGCCAAAACCCATTCTCACCAATAGACATCAGTGTTGATCATCATCAACAGATGCATGTTTTTAAAATGAGATCACAGAATTAGTCCAGGTATGTAAAAAGAGAAATAAAATTCAAGGTAAAGACAAGCAAATATTTTATGTCCTCCTTGAACTGCAAAGAACAATTTTGATTCAGATTCTAACCTATGAAATATCTGATTCAACAGCCTTCTCAACCAACAGTGATAATGCCTGATTTTTTTGGTCAAAATTCTTTGCCCTTCTCATCCCATAATCAGAAAAACTGGTATTAGAATGACAAGAAAGTCACAGCTCTCATTTTAAAACTAACACAGTTTCTTGGTGACAGGCACAAAACAACACCGAAAAAAATGTTTGTCATTCAAACTTTACTTTTATTTCTTTTCAGTATTGAGACCAATCTTATTTAAAACTGTATAACTAAACTCCCAAACTATTAGTTTCAAAATAAGGAGGTAATATTATTAGAAAAATATGCTTAGTTTTACACATTGTAAAGCTGTGTCTGTTCAACAGATAATAGAGTTTCTTGTGGATGTATAGAGCAGTTGACCCAACTGACCTCTTCCAGAGCTGTCACAGCCTGAAATGTAAATATGCATGAGATCCACATTTTTAAGCTGATAAAAGGCAAATTCAACATATTTGAAAAGTAAGGCTCAAAGGTAAGTGCTGAATCAATGAAAAGGCAAAGATCATCACAAAGCACAATGAGAACAGAAGATGCCTGGAATTTGTTCAAGGACAAACTTTTAGATAAAATGAGGGGCATTATACTGTCAGTGGTTAATTATAAAAGGCCATAAAGAGTACAGGTTCCCATCTCATTTTATACATTCACAAAAATTCCTCTCAGTTACTCAAAATCATCTTAGCAGAGAAGCTGAACACTGACAGCACAATAATAAAGGTATTAATTCGCTGTAATCAGCAAAATAAACAATATTAACCTCATTATTACTGGTTCCTGCTGAATTGATGGAAAGGGCAGTACAAGTGTGTTTTTTTATTACTGTGGTTTTGCTAATATAGAAACAGCAATAGGGGAAGTAAAACTTCAGGCATGTTGTTACAAACCTTAACAGCAGTAGCAAACCAAGCACAGTCACTGTCCTAAAACACAGGAGAAATATAAACAGATGAAGAATAAAGACAGTAAGAGTATTACATAAACACAGCCTAAGCAAAAAGTGGAAATGGTTTTCTGTATCCTTGCCTTTATTTTCCTTTCTGTGAAACAAAACAGAGGAGAGGTAATGGGGAAAAAAGGAAAATGCAGAATATGATCAGTTGGTAGAAGAAAGATAAAAAATAACAAAGAATGAGGAAAGGGATTTAGTGATAGTAGGGAAGACAAGAAGATGTAAGGAAATGCAATATATAAAGGTTCTGATTTTTGAAATGGAGAATAATGAGACAAAATAAAGTGATCATTAAAAGAAATGTATAATAAGAATACAAGAACCATGATATTGTATCAGAACAAAAATCTTTCTTTGGTCAGTTGCAGATATGTAGGTAAAGAATTTAAGACATAGGGCAAGAATAACCTGAGCCTTCCCTAGACTTCCTCTCAAAATTTAACAAAGGGTAGTTTAAGAACTTGCTAGGCGGAAAAATGGGTAAGAGTTTAATACAACAAACATGCGACATCATTGCTGTGCAAGATGCTGCTGCTTTTGTGATCCCAAATAGTGGGGAGAAAGTGAACAGGAAAAGGGGACAATGCAAATCTTTTCCTCTAACTTTCATTCCTTCTACACCTGCCATGTAGGAACTTAATTCTAAATCAGAAAGTGCAACTAGCAACTGGCTGTGGGAGAATGATCAAAGGTGATGTGCAAGCTTTGTGCCGGCAAGGATGGTGAATCTATGAGAAGAAATCAGCTATCTTGGGATCCATGAGAATATGGAACCCAGGAGACATTGATCTCTTTTTTTGTGAACCAGTTCATCAGTCCAATTGCTTAATGAAAAATAAGCTTCTTTCCCACAGTACTCTTGATGTACATGATTACATAACTTTGATGAATCTGTGACTACAGGATGATGTTCCCTGAATTTCTGTCATACAGAATGAAACTCAATCTTAAAGCTGGATTTGGCAGAACCCCCACAATTAACACTTTCTATCCATATATTTTATGATAATTCTGCATGTGAAACTCCATAATTTTTTTCACTTGAGTTTCATATTAGCAATTTAACCTCATAGAAATATGCTTTCTGTTCTCAAAATACATGTCCTTTATTGTAAAGATATCATGTTCATGATATTTTCAGATCCAAGATGTGGTACAATTTGGGAAAATCCAGAAAAAAAAGCCATAAACGTGAGAGAGTTCTAGCTCCTGTGGCTTAATAAGAGAGTTTTAGTAAGCAGAGTTGTTATAGACTGAAGAGAAAACTGAAGACATGGTAGTGGTCCTAATGTATGTAAAAAACTTTTGTTCTCAATATTCATAGTGGAGAAGACAAAAAGTATCATTATTAAAGCAAGAAAAATTTAGACTAGACTTTAAGAAACATTTCCTGTCACAAGGTCTTCTAAGAACTAAATAGGTTACTGAGCTAAATTGTAGAAACTCAAGATTGGCAGCCCTTAAGAACACATTTAGCAAAATCTGTCAGGAATGACCTTCCTTGAGTTGGTAAGGATTAACTCAATGAAGTGAAAGGATACCCCTCCAACTGCTGTAACTGTAGCTCATTATTTCACCTGGGACTATATTGCACATGTCTATTAAGCAACAAGAAAAAATGGTGTTAAGCATGGCTTGAAAGACATTAATACTTAAATACTGCCAGACACTCAGCTTTCACAAAAGAGAATAAATATATTTACATGGGAATAACATTTTTATCTCATTTGCATTAAAAAATCAGTTTCTTTGAAAAGAAATTGCTATTTGTATACAAGTTTTCATCTTAAAGCTTCAACTTTTTGTCTAAATTATTTATTTTCTTGTGCTTTCAATGACTCGTTCTTGAAAGTCTTCCCCCACTCAGGTAAAGGCAAAGGTAGTTTAGCAACAACACCTTTTGATACTTCAGTTACAAAAGGGAGAAAGGCAGTACTTGACTGACACCAAATACTGTCACACAACCATGCCAAAAGAAATTCTGAGTTTGACAAAAAGTCTGGAAGGTCATAGTTTTGCTACCAAAAGAAGAAACAAAACTTGTTTAGTCTGCAAAGCAAACCTAGAAACAAATCCATACCCTGATACAGTACAAAATAATCAGCTCTACTGACCTCATACTTCTAGGATCAAAGAGAAATTTATGCATACCAAATAATACAGCAATGGATGTGAATCTAACAGACAGCAACTATGAAAACACCCTTTAATAATCCCCAGCAATATACTAGACTACTTCATCCCACTAAAAATTCGACAGACTACCTATGGAAATGAAAACCCACTCCTAGGTACACTCATCCAAGCAACAAATGAAGAAATAACATGAGAGAGAGGATGGAAACAACACACCATTAGTTACCTGCTGCTAGCCATACACTGTTGTTCCTTTCTCTTGCTCTCTGTGTCACTTCTGTGAACTGCAAGCCCTTGGCAGTGTCACACTTTTACTCCATGTTTGCATTCCTTTTCAGCATGCAGCTGAGCTGTGTGATGGCAGGTGGGAGGACACAAGCATTCCCTCCAGGGGCAGGTGTCTCTATCCCTTGTTCCTCTCTGGTTCTGGGGCCTGAGGAGCTCCATGAAATCATGCCAAAACCACATGTAATCTCAGGGGCCTGGGGGCACCACCCAGACTTGCTGTCCCTGGCAGGTCTTATCTGGGATCCCTTGACCAGGATCCACAGACCCCATTTTGGTTCTGGTGGGTCCCATACTGGCCCATGGGAGTGCCTGTGCACAGCCTCCCCTCTGTGTTGCCTCCAGCCAGGCCTGGGCCTGATGCGGTGGGGAGCTCATCTCCCTCTTGGGCATGCACTGTAGCTCATCTCCAGCCTCATCTCTGGCACTGTCTTCCCTCATGGCAGGCCAGTGTTGGTGGCAGTCAGTGACCCCATTACTGGCCCCAATTTTGCCCACCAAGTTTAGGCCCTGCAAGATGGTGTTCACTGGGGAGGGTCTGGTCATCCCTGGGGTCCCTCACAGTGGGGGCGACATGCACTGAGTGTGGACATAGCTGGTCCTCCTGGCTGCAAAGCTCAGGTTGGGAACATTTCCTAGATCAGCCTGACTTTGTGCCCTCTTCACAAAAAAATGCCACAAGCAGCTGGAAAGGGAAGGGGTCCCTCTCCCTGGTACTGTTTCCAACAGTCAGCAGCCGCATGGACAGGCTGCAGGCTGCCGAGGGCAGTCTATGGGAGATGGACACATGCCTGGGTATATGCCGTGCTGTCATGGCGCTTGGGGACAACAGGATTGCCTATCCACCAGTTGTGGAGAGCCGTGTCCAGCCCCAGCTAGGGCTGTGCCTCTGGGATGTGCGGGACAGGCACCAGCTCTCATGGTGCCCCTCTTATGTCTCTTTGGATGTTCAATATCCAAAGTTGCAAAAAGAGCAAATGAGCTTCAAATTGAAATGCTATGGAAGAAAGGAACCAGCACGGGGTAGATCTCTGACAGTCAAATTTGTGTTAATGGAATTGCTCCTCTTACTACTATGAATATAAAAATGAGTACATACTATGAGTACAAGAATGTTCACTCTCTTAAAGTAGCATGCACTGACAGACTCCTAGATTTAGTATTGTACTAGTTTTGACTGAGATAAAGTTAATTTTTTTCATAGTACCTGCTATGGTGCTGTTTTGGATTTGTGCTGAAAACAGTGTTGATAACACACCCATGTTTTAGTTACTGATGAACAGTGCTTGCACAGCATCAGGGCCTTCTTTGCTTCTTACACTGCCGTACCAGTGAGTAGACTGGGGATGGGCAAGAATCTGGGAGGGGACATAGCTGACCCCAACTGACCAAAGGGATATCCCATACCATATGACGTCATGCTCAGAAATAAAAACAGGGAGAAGAAGAAGGAACGGGGGACATTCAGAGTTCTGGTGTTTGTCTTCCCAAGCAACCATTAAATGGGATAGAGGTCTGCTTTCTGGAGATGGCTGAACACCTGCCTGCCAATGAGGAGTGGTGAATGAATTCCTTATTTTGCTTTGCTTGCAGGCACAGCTTTTGCTTTACCTACTAAACTGTCTTTATCTCAACTTATGAATTTTCTCACTTTTATTCTTCCAGTTGTCTCCCCCATCCTGCTGCAGAGGAGTGAGCAAGTGGCTCTGTGGGACTAAGCTGACTATGGGGTTTAACCCACAACAAGTGTAATGAAAAAAACACACAATAAAATTAAACAAAATATTCACTTTTATGACATGTCTATGTATGTGCATATACATATGTATGTTACAACAAATCTCATTTTGACCTAAAGAATGTTGGAGAAATTCGTGGGTTCTTAGGATCCTCTCTGATAACCCCATTTGTTTGTATGCATTATCTTCAACATTTTAACACTCATAGTTTATATAGTTATACTTACATTTTAATTTCTTATTTAATTTTGTAAATAGCGAAAATACAGCTTTTCCACTTCCAAAACAGTAATATTATTTCCAATTACTTCAAATAGTAGGGTAACCTAATGTACTGCAGCTCTTGTAATGTAGATTGTACAACTGTTGTTGCATTTTAAACTTTTTTGATTATTTAACCCTGTTAGGCTATAGAAAGTCATGGTCTTGTTCTTACATAAAATATTCACATGCTTAACTTTGAGCACAAGTAACCTCATAAAAATCAATGAACTAAGCAGATGTTTAAAATTAATCATGACAATAAATCTTTGGAGACACGAGGCCTTTAAATTATATGTACCCAAAGTGTTACAGTAACTTTCAAGGAATGACAAGAATTTTTATTTAAATGATGCAGCGGCACCAAATTACAAAACGCTTCTGTATATATTACTGAATAATAACTTTGGACATTTACTTTTTCCCTTAAAAATCCAAGCCCTAGACCAAACCAAATAGAGCTTGTAATTTCTAGAAGGAAGAGTCCTAATTAAGAAGCATATGTGGTGGAAGGAGGAAAAAAAGAGGGGAATAGTACTCAGAAAGTCATAAATAACTTAAAAATAATTTCTGAGCACAGTTTTCTTCAGATGAATTTTAGGGCTAGATTCAAAAGTGTGGTATATCATGAAGTGCAACTTAGGTGAAATTTAACACTTAAAAATGTGATCCAGACTCCTTCACCTTACATTTTGTTTGAGTTTTTGCAGGTGCCTCAGTTCCTACTGTGTCAAATTACATACATAGTTTGCACAAAAGAGCCGCAAGATAAAATTCATAAATGGATTAAAAGAGCCAGTCAGAACACAGGACCTTTTATGGCTTCTGGTATGCCCACAAGACCTGTCTACAATGTTATATTTATGCTTTCCTACTTTTCTCCTTCATCCAGACCTTCCTGTCATTCTTGGCTGTGCAATATGGCCCAGCTTCAACCTGAGCTGTGCCTCTGTCCCAGCCTGTATTCTAGCCAGGGAGGTAAAAATTGCATGTGTTTGGGTCAAAGAAGGTATTGGACTTTCAATCCTTTAGAAAGAGTGGTAATATAGAAGGTGAGAAGTAGAGGCAGTTTGCCATGTGCACAAGGTCCTCTGCCTCCTCTGTGGCTGTACAGTGAATGTAGAGAACCAGCTGTCAATAGCTGAAGGGATTATCTGGAGTACCTCAGTATGGGTCAAGCTGACTTAAGATGATAGTTGCCCAAACTGGTAGAAGACAAGCTACCTTCAGTCTGAAAATCCTGTAGCTGCACTCTTGCAGGTGATAGACACAATAGTGACCTATTAATATCAGTATGATTGATCTATACACAGGCACAGACTTGGAGTAATGTATATACCTATTTTTGAACTGGATCTGTCTTATATCCTGCCTCCTCGAAGTGTAGGTGAAGACCATGTGTCATGCCTGTGAGCCTCTGCACTAACATGCCACTAGGTGCCAGACTTAACAAGTTACTTTACTAGTTATGAGTTTTCCTGGGCAATGATTTTGGGAAAGTTATCTGGTTTCATGGATTCCACTCCAGGGTCCTAAATACTACATGTGGGTGCACAGGTTTATGCTATACATAAACCCTCAAGGCCTCATTTTCTTATGACTTCAAAAAAGGCATTTTTCTTCATCACAGTGGGAATTGAGATTATTGCTGAGGCCACATATATAAGACCAAGTTTTCATTTCTTCATACATTGAAAATTCTTCCAAATAAACTACCCTAGAGCAAACAAACTAGATAGCTTGGTATCAATATTAGAGAGGGGAACAAATCCTGAATTCTTAACTGACTGCCAATCCTGGAAAGACAATATTTTCCTTTAAACTTGGGCCATAACAACTATTATGGCAATGACTGTAGTATGTTTAAAATTATTTTGTTATGACTTTGAGGATGGCCAGTCTTTCCTCTGCTCCCCCACCTCTTCCTTTTATGGCAAAAGACATGGTAAAACTGGCCTTAATCCCTCAAATAAATCAACAGGTCAGCCTTTGCTATTAAGTAGTGTGGTGTTAATTCCTACAGTCAAGAGATAAACAGGTATATTTGGAAAGTAACATTAGGGAAGCAATTTCAAATTCACAGAGTGCTGTTTGTTCTTTTCCATTGTCAAGGCAATCCTGATAATGTGAAGATGTTTGCTACTGCCCTGTTAATTTGTTTTTACAAAGAGCTGTACATCCTCTAATCTTGCTCAATTTAGTGAAGGCATTTTGCTTCTTCACAGCAAGAATTGCATTATATACAGACCTTGTAGGTCAAAACAAAGTTCTTGGTACTTTCATTCTACCTTTTCAGTGATTTCTGCTCATAATCATACCTACATTGTTGTACACACTGATTGATTGGAGCATTAACACTATGTCCTGGCTTCAGCTGGGATAGAGTTAATTTTTCTTGAGCTGGGAGGGGGCACAGCCAGAGCGCCAGACCTAGATTGACCATTGGAGTTTTCCACATCATGTGACATCATGCTCAGTATATAAAGGATGGGCAGCCGGGAAGGGGGCGGGTTCTCTCTCATTTCCGGGATTGCAACTGTAGGATCTTATTTTTTCGGAATTGCTAGTCAGGAATGGATTGGGTATCAGTTGAAGGATAGTGAGCAATTGAATTGTGCATTACCCATTTGTACTTTCTGTTATTATTTTATTTTATTACAATTACTGAACTGGTTTTTATCTCAATCTATGAGTCTCCCTTTTTCCCTCCAATTCCTTATCCCATTGCCCTGGGCAGGGGGAGGGTGCGTGGTGTTGGGCTGCTGGCCAAGTTCAAACCACAACATATTATTCGACTACTGTATTTTCCATATAATTCATGGCTAGTTTCCTTATTGGTGTATATATATACCCATATGGAGAGCATACAAAACACCTTCCATAACGTGCTGAAAATCAAAGAAAACTCTTGATGTCCAAGCTCCCTGTGACAGAACCCAGAACCAAGATTAAGTCTCTTAGGCACTTTAACTTCCCTTCTCCATGACAAAAAATACTCTGGTATTTCTGGCTGTTTTAGACATATTTGCTTCTGGCATCTCATAAGCAGTTCATCTGGCATATTTATCCAAAATTATCTTGCTAGGTGGTCTGCCCTAAAGTCACAGGTCCAAGATGTTTGGGTTTCACAAATCGGGTACTTGTGGTAATCAGGCACCATCCAAGTCTAAAAAAGGTGGTGAGTTTCTGTCTCTAGGGTAGATAGACAAGAATGTAACCAAGAAAGACTTCAGAGGATTATTATAAAATCCATAGAAGTAAATATGGTAAGAAAATATAGAAATAAAAATAAAACATTTTGGGCTCAGCAAATAGATTTTCTGCTGAAAGCCATCTCAGAAAATATCCATTTAGTTCTGTATACTATGGAAATCATCATGAAGCTGTATGCCTCCCAGTCATGGAATACATAGCAGATAAGTCTATGTATATGTATGCAGATGTATGATATATGTATCAAGTACATTTACCCTTTTATGACAATTTCCTGTGCCCGTTAATGTGACAGAACTTGTCCCAAACATGGAATTCTCAAATTCAGTAGGAACACACACATATGGAAAGCTGAATATAGGTAAATTCTGTGTTCAATCAGAAATAAAAATAACAAATAAATCAGAACTCTGAAACAGGTTTGTGTCTTCAGAAAAGGTAATGAGGTCCCAGCTGACAAGAGGCGTTGAGATGTTCAGCCCTACTTGTCCAGCATTAATCCATTCATCCATGAGTTTAGTCCTGAAATAAGCACTGTCCTACATGGTTCGTGATTCTAAAAGGGGCTGCATATTCTCAATAGGAGATTGTAAGGCACAGGAGGGGTCTCTGGAGTAAGCAGACGTGTACAAATGAAGTACATTATAGCACAGAAAATAAACTGAAAATAAATTAAAAAATATTAATTGCATATGGAACATCCTAGCCAAATATTACTCTGGAATTATGATGGTCAGATCTATGAATAACTGGCTGCAGTCACTGACCCATTAGCTAGGTCTTACACAGACTGACACAAACTGAACAGCAAAACTGGCACACTGTGCAGGCTGCAATTGGCAAAGACAATTCAGAGCACATTCTATTTACATTAAAGGTGTGATGAAAACCACAAACACAGTGTTCAAAAACACTGTGTGTGGAAGGTGCAACATGGACCAGAGAACTGCTGAGAGACTCTGGAAGGGCACAGTGAGCGGTGTCCTTGCCTCATCTGACATGGCAGTATCATGATCCCAGGATCTTAATCATGATTTTGTTTAATGCCTAATCAAGCAGGATAGCAGTGGAGACATATTTCCTTGAGTTCTCTACCTGAACTTGACTACCTTGTGGCTAGCTAGTTACAATCTCAGTAATCAAAAAATTATAACTTCAAAGCTACGGGCAAGGAATATGCTTGACATTTAATACTTATCAAGTGTCTATAACGCAGACTGAGAATATGACAATGGAAATATTTGCATTTTCTTAAAAGCTCCAACTCCTGAATTTAAATAAATATAGAATACTGTTATCTGCTTTCATTTATGGAATAATCATGATTATAATTATACATGGATGCTGTTTCAGGTTTTCATTACAGACAGAACTAGAATGTAACACAAAATCTGGCAATTAATTTCTGATAATCTTCTGAAAATACCTCCCAGTTCAAAGAGCTTTTCATCCTTAGATCTAAAAACACTACAGAAAAGCAACTGCATTATCTCTGGACAGGGAAACTGCAGCCATAGTTCCACATATGGTTTCTTCTATTACTGCACTTGAGAGACCCCCTCAGTTTAGTAGACATTACTGTTTGTGACAACATGCTCTACAGTGAATCAGTATCAGGTAACTAAAGTGATTTAGTTTAAAAGGGTATTTGAGGGAAAAAAATGGTTAGATTCACTCATCATGTTACAGAGAAGCCCCTCACATTTGTGCTAGTTCAAATGAGGCTGAAAGGGTATCTAGGAATGGTGGAGAAAACAAGGACTCTGTAAACTGCTGAGAAAAAACAAGTGGAATAAATGCCTGATGAAATGAATGGTGAAATGCTTACTTTAAAGTTATCGTTCTGAAAAGGCGAATAAATGGTAGTGGATCCTATAGCTTCAACAACTACTTTTCCTCCCAGTTTCTTAAAAAGAATGTACAAGAAACAGATCCCTGCTTTAAGAAAAGAAAAAAAGACAGTGATTTAGGCTAATCTCTTAAATGTTAATATTTGGGTCTGATTATATTACTAGCTCTCTGTCAGAAATACCTGCCACAGACTTCATTAGATAAAATTAAATCAGGGACCTCCTTATTCAGTTTTAGAAAGGAAAACAGGTCTACCTTATGCTGTATTCATTTCTTTAAATTACAGACTGCAGCCAGTTATACCAGCTTGTTGCTTGTCCATAGTGC
Source organism: Strix uralensis (assembly GCF_047716275.1). Taxonomy (NCBI): domain Eukaryota; kingdom Metazoa; phylum Chordata; class Aves; order Strigiformes; family Strigidae; genus Strix; species Strix uralensis. The sequence goes on from NC_133973.1 coordinate 81,577,678, forward strand.
TCTCCAGAAAATGTTTCAAACACAATTGCCATTCATTTATATGATCACTATTAGACCCTTCCTCTCTGCCTCTTTCAGGAAGGAAGTACAGTGAGTTTGCTCTCCATCTGTTTGGCACAACGTAGAATACGTGGGAAATCTGCCAGCATTCAAGGGATTTCCTGTTACTTGTTCTCCAGGACACACACTGACATACAGATCCAGAGTGGAAAGACTTATATATTCTAAGACTTCCTATTAGTGTCCTGCTACACACATGATGGTTTATCCAATATTTTTTAAACCACAGTGTCAGCAAATTTGAAACATCAGTTCTCAACTGGAAAATCTGCTGAGTAGCCATTTGAAACATGCAATGGTAGCAAGTACAAAAGTGAAGATTCTACAATAAATATAGACCAGTAACAATATGTACAGAGTAGAAAATCCTGAGTTAATCTAAGAAAAAAAAGCAGAAGATCCAGTTCAGGTATTAACTAAAATTCAGACTGATTTCTACTTTATCCATGTAAGTTCAGCCAAGCATAATAAATCCTTCACAAACTGTAAAATCATGTATAAGCCTACTTTAGTGAGAAGAATAGTATTGCTACTTGTCATCATAATAGAGGATCATTGTAGATTCATTTTCTTCCCAAAGACTTTGCAAATGCATTGTAGCCAAACCTCTGGATACTTAATGACAGGATGAACAGCTTTTAGTGAGTTACAACGTCTGCAATGGGTAGAGAATTTTTAAAGCAGTACGATTTGATTCTATTAAACTAAATATCTAACATCCATTAAAATCTGTTCCTGTTCTGTTAACTAATTTGAAAATTATTTTAAAGAATTATAATGGACAGTTTTGTAAGCTCTCAGAATTAAGTTTTCCAGCGTTGTCCACAGTCAGCAAAACTTTTTACTAAACTGACATTTCCAAGATTTTATGCAACCATTCGTAAACTGTTACCTTAAGCCATAATACAGAGAGTATATAACAAAAACCTTTTTTTTTTTTTTCTTACTGTAACTTTCCCTCAGCTATAGAAATCAGTGTTTCCCTTTAGGGTGCTCTCCATAAATTACATTTGAGATTTTACTGTGTGTTTATGTAAGGACAAATAATAATAGAAAATATTATTCCTCATTTAGTTCTTATGTCATATAATTGTGATTTCTGAAACTCCTCCACATAGTCATGATGAAATGCAAACTTAAGAGCTTCATGTGCAAGGTAAGTTAAGAACATGTAATATAATAATTAATGGAGTGTAAGTAAGTACTACAAGTATAGTGTTTTAACCATCTATTTCTTTTGCAAAATGATCATGAGGTGAAGTGGTTCCAAAAGCCAATACACTGTTTTGGGACTGTTTAATATCTTCATCAATGACATAGACAGTGGGATCAAGTACAGCCTCAAAAAGTTTTCAGATGACACCAAGCTGAATGGTGTGTTTTACACACCTGAGGGATAGGATGCCATCCAGAAGGACCTAAACAAGCTTGAGAATTGGACCCATGTGAACCTCACAAGGTTCAACAAGACTGAGTGCAAGATCCTAATGAGGTAGGTAATCCCTGAACCTCTTGCTACCAGGCAGAAGGAGGGGACCTAAGAGATGGGGGAGGCTGGAAATAGGTCCCTGCTCGGGGAGGCAGGAAAATCCTCTCCCAACCTCCCTCACCCTCCATGGTGTCCCTTCACAATAGATTTGGGGCCCTGGAACTTTTGAGTGAAGAAGAGAAGGAGGAAGAAAATGAGACAAACAAGGAGGAAGACCAAGGTCCACCAAGGCCGGGTCATTCTAGACCAGGTATTAAAACCAGTTCTAAAAAGAACTCCAGAAGAGTCATTGTAGTGGGTGACTCCATTCTGAGGGGTATCGAAGGCCCCATATGCAGACCAGACCCGCTTCATAGGGAAGTCTGCTGCCTCCCTGGGGCCCACGTCAAGGACCTCAAGGCAAAACTCCCTGCTCCAGTGAGACCCAAGGACTACTACCCTCTCTTGGTTTTTCAAGTAGGTAGTGACAACATTACTAGGAGTAGTCCTAAAGCAATGAAGAGAGTTTTCAGGTCCTTGGGGAAAGTGATTAAGGGGTCGGGGGCACAAATTGTGTTCTCCTCCATCCCTTCAGCTGGGGGGATGGATGAAGAAGAATACAGGAGAACTCAACAGATGAACTTGTGGCTCCAAGACTGGTGTTACCGTCAGGGCTTTGGATTTTTCAATCATGGGTTGGTATACAGGGCACCAGACCTTTTGGCATTAGATGGAAAGCACCTGTCCCAGAAGGGAAAAAGGATCTTGGGGCAGGAATTAGCTGTAATCATAGACAGAGCTTTAAACTAGATTTGAAGGGGGAAGGGGGCAAAACATCAGCCCATCTGAAGTGCATGTATACCGACTCACACAGCATGGGAAACAAAGAGGAGGAGCTTGAAGCCATGATGAAACAGGAAAATTATGATGTCGTGGCTATTACAGAAACATGGTGGGATGTCTCCCATGACTGGAGTGTGCCTGTTGAGGGCTACAAGCTCTTTAGAAGGGACAGACAAGGAAGGAGAGGTGGTGGGGTGGTGCTGTATGTTAGGGACTGTTATGATTGCCTTGAGCACAAGTGTAGCGAAGACAGGGTAGAGTGTCTTTGTGTTAGAATCAGGGGGAAGGCCAACAGGGCAGATGTTGTAGTAGGAGTCTACTATAGGCCACCCACCCAGGACAGAGGGTGGATGAAATATTCTATAGGTATTTAGGAGAAATTTCACGATCGCTTGCCCTTGTTCTTGTGGGAGACTTTAACTTCCCAGACATCTGCTGGAAATACAACACAGCAGAACGAGACCAGTCCCGGAGATTCCTGGAATGTGTGGGAGACAACTTCCTGATGCAGCTGGTGAGAGAACCAGCCAGAGAACTTGCCCTGCTGGATCTCCTCTTTGTGAACAGAGAAGGACTGGTGGAAGATGTGGCAGTTGGAGGACGACTAGGGCACAGCGATCATGAAATAATAGAGTTCTCTATTCTTAGAGAGGCCAGGAGAGGGCTAAGCAGAACCGACATCCTGAACTTCAAAAGGGCTGACTTTGTCTTGTTTAGGCACCTGCTTGAAAGGATACATTGGGAGACGATCCTGAAGGGTATAGGGGTCCAGGAGTGCTGGGCACTCTTTAAGAAGGAAGTCTTAATGGCTCAGGAACAGGCAGTCCCCAGGTGCTGTAAGAGAAGCTGGTGACAGAGAAGACCCCCCTAGCTGAACAGGGAGCTTTGGTTGCAACTCAGGGAGAAAAGGAAAGTTTACAGCCTTTGGAAGAAGGGACTAGCCACTCACAGTGACTACAAAGAGGCTGTGAGGCTATGCAGGGTGGAAATCAGGAGGTCTAAAGCCCAGCTGGAAGTTACCCTGGCTTCAGCAATCAAGGATAACAAGAAATGTTTCTATAAGTATGTCAACAGCAAAAGAAAGACCAGGAGAGTATCCATCCCCTGCTGGATGCAGGAGGAAACATGGTAACAAGTGATGAGGAGAAGGCTGAGGTCCTTAATGCCTTCTTTGCCTCAGTCTTTAATAACAAGACTAGCTGTATTGAGGGAATCCAGCCTCCTCAGCCAGAGGACAGAGACTGGGAGAACGACCCCCCCGCACTCCAGGAGGAGACAGTCAGTGACATACTGCATCACATAGACACACACAAGTCTATGGGACCTGATGGGATACACCCGAGGGTGCTGAAGGAGCTGGCTGGGGTGCTCGCCAAGCCACTTTCCATCATTTACCAGCAGTCCTGGCTGACCAGGGAGGTCCCGACAGATTGGAAACTGGCCAATGTGACACCCATATATAAGAAGGGTCAGAAGGATGATCCAGGAAATTACAGGGCTGTCAGCTTGACGTCGATGCCTGGGAAGCTGATGGAGCAGCTCATCCTGAGTACCATCACACAACACATGCGGGACAACCAGATGATCAGGCCCAGTCAGCATGGGTTTATGAAAGGCAGGTCCTGCTTGACAAACCTGATCTCCTTCTACGACAGGGTGACCTGCTTATTGGATGAGGGAAAGGCTGTGGATGTAGTTTACCTCGACTTCAGTAAGGCCTTTGACACCGTTTCCCACAGCATTCTCCTGGCAAAACTGGCTGCTCGAGGCTGGGATGATCGCACGCTCTGCTGGGTAAAAAACTGGTTGGATGGCCAGGCCCAGAGAGCTGTGGTGAATGGAGTTAAATCCAGTTGGTGGCCAGTCACGAGTGGCGTCCCCCAGGGCTCGGTTTTGGGGCCACTCCTGTTTAACATCTTTATTGATGATCTCGACAAGGGGATCGAGTGCACCCTCAGTAAGTTTACAAATGACACCAAGTTGGGTGGGAGTGTTGATCGGCTCGAGGGTAGGGAGACTCTTCAGAGAGATCTGGACAGGCTGGAGCGATGGGCTAAGGCCAACTGTATGAGCTTCAATAAGGCCAAATGCCGGGTGCTGCACTTGGGCCACAACAACCCCCAGCAGCACTACAGGCTTGGGGAGGAGTGGCTGGAGAGCTGCCAGTCAGAGAGGGACCTGGGGGTGTTGATTGACAGCCAGCTGAACATGAGCCAGCAGTGTGCCCAGGTGGCCAAGAAGGCCAATGGCATCCTGGCTTGCATCAGAAATAGCGTGGCCAGCAGGGACAGGGAAGTGATCTTACCCCTGTCCTCGGCACTGGTGAGGCCGCACCTCGATTCCTGTGTTCAGTTTTGGGCCCCTCACTACAAAAAGGACATTGAATTACTCGAGCGTGTCCAGAGAAGGGCAACTAAGCTGGTGAAGGGTCTGGAGCATGTGTCGTATGAGGAGCGGCTGAGGGAACTGGGGGTGTTTAGTGTGGGGAAGAGGAGGCTGAGGAGGGAACACATTGCCTTCTACAACTACCTGAAAGGAGGGTGCAGAGTGCTAGGGAAGAGCCTCTTTAACCAAGTAATGAGTGATAAGACAAGAGGGTATGGCCTCAAGTTGCGCCAGGGAAGGTTCAGACTGGATATTAGGAAGTATTTCTTTACAGAACGGGTTGTTAGGCATTGGAATGGGCTGCCCAGGGAGGTGGTGGAGTCCCCATCCCTGGAGGTGTTTAAGAGTCGGTTTGACATAGCGCTTAGGGTTATGGTGTGGTTGGAAACTGCCAATGTTAGGTTAACGGTTGGACTAGATGATCTTCAAGGTCCTTTCCAACCTATATGCATCTGTGATTCTGTGATTCTGTGATCCTGCACAGGGGTCGGGGCAACCCCTGGTATCAATACAGGCTGGGGGTGAGTGGATTGAGAGCAGCCCTGCAGAAAAGGTCTTGGGGGTACTGGTGGATGAAGAACTGGACATGAGCTGGCAATGTGTGCTTGCAGCTCAGAAAGCCAACCATATCCTGGGCTGCATCAAAAGAAGCATGACCAGCAAGTGGAGGGAGCTGATTCTCCCTCTCTACTCTGCTCTCTTTCGACCCCACCTGGAGTACTGTTTTCAGCTCTGGAGTCCTCAGCACAGGAAAGACATGAACCTGTTAGAGCAGGTCCAGAGGACCATAAAAATGATCAGAGGATGGAAAACCTCTCCTATAAGGAAAGGCTGAGAGAGTTGGAGTTGTTCAGCCTAGAGAAGAGAAGGCTCCAGGGAAACCTTATTGTGACCTTTTACTACTTAGACTTATAAGAAAGATAGGGACAGACTTTAGCAGGGTCTGTTGTGATAGGACAAGGGATAATGGTTTTAAACTGAAAGAATATAGATTTAGACTATATATAAGGAAGAAATCTTTCACGATGAGGGTGGTGAAACACTGGAACACGTTACCCAGAGAGGTGGTAGATGACCCATCCCTGGAACCATTCAAGGTCAGGTTGAATAGGGCTCTGAGCAACCTGATCTACTTGAAGATGTCCCTGCTTATTGCAGGGGGATTGGACTACATGACTCTAAAGGTCCCTTACAACTCAAACTATTCTATGAGTCTATGATCATAGTAATGTAACTTCCTTATCAGGATATCCAGAGAGTAAGCTGTTCTATCCACATGCATGCTATTCCATGAAGCAACTTTCACATGTCTAGAAATGTGGAGTTTGAAGAGCAGACACCTGCTCCCAGATAATATATCCTTGACAGCTGATTTTTCTGTACCCAGAGTAGCCTTGCACATTTCCTTCCAACTCTTTGTAAATGATAGGCTAGGTGACTGTAGAACCTCCTCTTCCAAGGAAAAACTGCCTGCAAGACTTCTGAGAGCAGTCATGGTCATGTTAAACACTGCACTTAGGTAATATGAATGATCTTCTAGAATGATCTGCTTCTCACCCAACTATTAAATCAGGTGCACTGAACTACACGTAGCTAGAACTACACAAACAGAGTAGATTAATTATTAAAAGAATCAGTATATTAATGATAAAGCTCATTTCTAGTGAAGAAAATTGTATACCAAATATCTCCAAATCAAATTATTCAAATGTATTCACCCTTAAAGACAATCTACAAAATGATCTTTAAACTTTTTCCATATTTTATGCCTGCTACTACAAGATCACAGAGTTTACAATGTGCCTTAAAAGACTATTTCCTGCCTCCTTTCTTCAGAATATTTCTGAAATGGTCATACACTTCTCCAGATACTAATGTAGCCACTAATGCTTTATATACATTTCTATACAACTTTTTGCTTCTGTTTTGATATTAGATTACTAACACATCTGCAAAGCCTGTCTATAAACATTCCAAGGACTGTTAGAACAAAAGTAGATCCAGGCAAAATGAGTTAATTTGTTTCACTAGATTATTCTTATCAAAAACTACTTAGAGTGTTTCATTGAACAAAGAAGGCTTTCACCTTTCCAATTTCCAAGATTTCATAAGAAGAAGCAAGTTCTCCAACAGCAACAGGCTACCAGTCCTGCGGCTGAGGCACATTTTAGCACATAGAAGCTGTGAAAGCAGACTTTGTCAAGACTTTTATCCACAGATCTCTAATACATTGGGCTATCATTTTTCTTCAGTTCCTTGGCTCTGTTCTGCCTCCTCTCTATTCTAACAGCAGCTAAGAGAGTTCAGCTGCCTTCTGGTTCTTTCCTTGGCTTGTAATTGCACACTGCCCTCTGTGTCTTCTAATCTGTTTACTGACCAACAGTATGTGTTGGCATTTTGTGGCTTTTGGACAGGATTTGTGAAAATATTTGAAAATATTCCTTCATCAGTGTTGCATAACCAACTGTATGAGGAACTATTTGCACTTACAGGCAGAAAAACGATTTAACTTGTAACCTTTCCAGCTCTCCTGTTCTACATATTCATTAAGATCATTAATCATTTCTCCTACCTCCCCTCTTTTTTTTTAAAGGTCACATTTGGTTTCACACCAAAAAAGACCCTTTCTTAAATATATATATATATTTACATATATAAAATTTGTCAAAATCTGTAAGTAACATGTTTCATGTCATCAACTTCTGTAGCAAAGACCAAGCAGTACTTATTTACCTTTCCACTCTCTCAGACCATAACCCTTTTAAGATTGGTTTCATGGTCTGTGTCACTCAACTCACAGTGGTAGGAAAGAATGCCTAGAATAACCAATAACAAGTATTTTACAAATCAGATGAAAAACTGGGTAAACATAAAGATATAATTTCAAAACTTTTGGCAGCCTGAGAGATCTCTAAAATATATACATTATGTTTATATGTAAAAAAAAAAAATCCATTAGAATGAAAGAAATTCCAACTGATGTGTAATATCAGTTATTATATATCAGGTTTGTATATCAGTTATATATCAGAATAAATACCTTCTCTTAGATGTAATGTTTTATACTTTTTTTTTTTTTAATCTCCTTACATTCTGTGCAATCTTCTTAATTGAAGTGGTTAATTCAGAATCTTAATCATCAAGGTTTTCTTCTACAGCCAATCACATCTACAGGGAATAATTTAGCCCACCTAAAATCTCTGGAGTCATTTATCAGTTCCAATTAACTTTTGAGGTAGCTGAAAGAGGAAACTTCTCTAAATTACATGCACTGTACAAGGAGTAGCATGACTTCATACTTTCATATTAAAAGGAAAACATGAATCTGTTTGTCTGCTCTGCTTGAAAGAGCTTTGTGATACAACATTCAACTTATATTTTTCCTTCCCAGCCAGAGAAAGGCAGCTTCCTATTGTAAATCTTTCTCTTTATTCTTACAATAGCAACTGCTAAAACATTGCTCAAGAGAGTCAGAACAGAGTAATTCAGGGTATTTAAGCTAGACTTCCAAATCACCTTCTGGCGGCGCTTCTTTCCTTTCCCATAGACTGGAGCCTACATATGCAAATCTTGTGACTGACACACCTGCAGTAACATTCAATATCTGACAATTAACTTTGATTGTCTGAATCTATCCCTGAGTACCTTCTCTGTCTTAATGGAATGTCAGCTTTATGCACTGATCTTTGGGCAGAGATCTTCCAGGTTTCCAGAGGAGGTTCAGATGTTTAATTTTCCATTGGAAACAAGACAAACAGGTTTCCAATAACCTCAAGTGAATGTACATGATGTACAGCTGGAGAAGGTGCCTCATGTGCTTCAGGGACACTGACATGCAGCCTCACTGTAAATGTGATATGCAGTCTTGCTATAGGGTCTTCTGGGTTTAATATACTTTTGCAGACACCAAGTCTGATTACCAAAGATGCAGCAGTTCTAACATGTTTCTGCTTGGTGGCAGGACAGAGATAGGTGCTAGTAGGTATCGTCTTTATATGTTTTGAACACCAAGGGGTCCTTGTATGCCTTAGATAGACACACCACTGAAATCTGGTTAACTATTATTGTGCTTTAGAAACTCTCACACTGAAAACTCTTTTGTCATTTGACATGTTTTTAAACTTGTTTGTGTTGCTTCTGAATAAAAAGTTATGATTTCAATTTTATTGTATGCTCAGAATTTTAAATTTAAAATGATAAATTAGAAAATGGGATCTTAGAATATATTCTGTAAATTATTTTGTGCTCTGTGTTGGGCTGAGCGAGCTAGCTGATGTGAAATATGTTTTCTATGGTTCTTATTAAAAAAACAAAGTAACAAAGGATCAATATTCTTCAAATTAATAGACATTTAACGTCTTTCTACCATTTTTTTTAAGCTTTGTGTTACAGCTCTTCTTAATTCTAATCAGGACTGGAAGCAAAAAGTTGCACTAGAAATTTTACAAGCAAGACAGTTGTCATGAGGGTTTTAGGTCAACTGTAAAATCTCAGAAGAATGGGTTTTCAAATGTGCTTAGCACTGTCAACTAGCCAAAATCTCCAGTGTCCCTCATCCCATTGTTTTCGTTGGGCATGATGTGTATTGAAGCCCAAGGAAAAACATCCAGTTTCAATTAAGGGAACAAATGAGAAAAAGAAGAGAGCTTCTGTCTTTGAAAATATGGCTGAAGAAGCTTAAAAAAAATTGCTACAATTCTTGAAGTCTGGCCTATAGGGCCATTTACAGGTTTATGATTAAGCTAGTTGCTAGTTTTTTATGTTGCTAGTAAGTAAAAATATAAAAAATTATCCCACTGTAAAGAACATGGTTTCTAATGATGAAGTTGGCCATTATCACTTTTTTATCCTTGAGAAATTGCTCATAGATGGTGCTAACTAGAGTCAATTGCTACTCACTGTCTTGTGCTGACAGATAGCCACTCTGCTCTGGAGGGCACTTGCAAAGAGCAGAATTATTTTTAGTTGCAGATACTTGGGAGCTTCAAGTCATTACTATGAATCATGTGACATTAAACACCTGCGGCAAACTGCCACCTCTGACAAACTGTACTGTGACCCATGAGTATATGTACAATTAATATCAGATTGTACATCATTAAATTTTCCTGTCTGACCTATGAATGAGTTCTACCCTACAGGCGTGAAAAGAAGAAACAACAATGATCGTGTTTACCAACCCAGGAACAGCTAACCTACTTTTGATATGTCTTCCCCCCTAGACTTATAAAGAGACTGTTAATTACATTGATGATATATCACCATGGTTTTTTTTGTTTCTAATAGGGATTTCAGTAAAACTTAGTTATTTATATAAAATATTACTTCTTCCATCACTGACTGAAATTTATGTAATTTAATTAACATATGCCTTGGTGATATTTTGAAAATGAAGTAGCTCTGAAGTAGACATTGAATGGAATCTATTTAATATTCCTTCAGAGTATACTGCAGCATAAACCTAATTCTCTCAGTAAGATGACACTGAATATAAAAAGGTAGGAAAATTGGACCATTTTACTTAGTATGAAAAAGAACATGCAATTCAGATATCCTGGCAAAGTAATTATACTGGACAATAAAGACTGATGGAAACTAAAGTTTACTTGAAAGTAGGTGGCTTCCAGAGAGGGTACTCTCGGTGGCAGTGGTGATGCTACATGTTTTGCATCTTCAGTCTCTCTCAGAATTGATGGGTGCTACCATTAATTCTCATTATTTTTTGGCACATGTTCAACAGAGTTAATTTATTGCCTTCTCAACCATCTACAGACAGGATTCAAAATATTATTCTCAGTTTTCAAATTTCTTTAGAATTAACTCTTTTATTTCTCTAAACTCAGACCTAGATGTCCAGGCTGCATCTGCACTATTTCCACTAGCTAGTGATCTTAACTTCCTTTTCATTCACCCAGTCATATGGAGTTTTTCTCTGAATGTACAGATAACTGTGTATGACTCTAGATATGACTGCAACATCAACCTTTACGAAAATTTCATGACCAAAAGTTCCTTCTTTTTTTTAAGATAAAGTAACTCCTGCTTTACATGAAACAAATTTTCTTTAATTTTAAGCTGACATTTTCCAGAGCAGAATTTTGCAAATAGAAATGTGATATTTTTTATGGAAAGGAAAGCAAATTACATTATCTTTTGTAAAGGTAATTGGATATTTCCCATATAAAGATAATTTTTAATACTATCAGATCATAATATAAGAATCCGAATAGGCAAACACGTAAGCTAAGACTTTTTTTTTTTTTTTTTCTCAGATGAAGATATCTAAATATTTCAGGGAAGGAAAGCTATTAATTACCATTATAATGATAATTTGTGAGTTAGATATAGTGTAGTTTTTTCACTTAAAAAAAATCTTGGTCAATAGATTTCTTTATTAATAGTAATATTCAATGTGGGTATCCTAATTAATGCAAATAAAAGTAATGTGTACACTACATGTAAATTAAAGTCCCTCTTTCTTCTCTCTTATTATTAAACAACTACAGAGTACCATCAAAGTGATGCAAGTTCTACCAACAATAAAGCCTTAATCTTAATTTAATTTCTATGAATTCAAGTGCTTATATTAATATATATCCATGCAGAGTCAGACATTTTGGATGCTCCTGCACTATATTCATTCTGCTTGACCAACATCAAATGAAATGTAAACAGATACTCAGTTTGCTCATAGACGACATACAGTTTGGACTGATTCAGCATAAGCCTTCTGCTACTATTCAGAGAGTCAGGTTATTGCTCCTTCTCTTTGACACTAACAGGAATCTAAGTGCGTGTCTAAAACAAAGCAAGTACTATGTGATGTTTCAAACATATATATGTTTTTTAGGATTATGTACTTCCTTGAAACAGTTGCCATGGCTTGTGACAGAAGCATAGCAGCAAAAGTAGTAGTTATGATCATTACAACAACTGCCAAGCATGGCTGTTTGTATCTCCAGTGAGAATTTTTCTGAGTCCTTTTTCCATCTAAATACTATGTAGAAAAAGTTAACACAAGGGGAGTCTGTTTTTTATCCCCTCCACACTAGGGAGAGAAAATACTGCTCCCTTTAACCTTTGTTACAGGAATTCAATGTATTTTTTTAAACACTGATATTGTTGCATATAAATTACCAACAGTTGAATTTTCGGAGTATACAGAACAAGACATAAAAGGGTTTCTTCAAAACAAACTTGAACAGGAGATAAGTTTTGCATGGGCCAAGTGTGGGCCATATGCACCAGGTAGAATATCACCCGATGTGAACTGGCCTCGATGTAACTCTGCTTCTTGGCACTGATTTTGCAATGATCCCTGCTGAGGTCATTGCAATCTATTTGATAACTGGGAAAGGGCAGCTTCCCTTCAAATCAGGCAGCAGAGTTAATGAAGTCTATTGCAAAGGTATCAGAGCCAGCTTGGCTTGACCATGGGAGGAAATAAAACATTAAGTCATTTCTGATATGACTCAGTTTTTAGGTAATTGGTAGTTACCCTCTAAACTACCTGGCACTCAAAAGGCAACATATTCTAAATTTCTGGCAGCCGTTAGAATGCTAATGTTTAAGGTTGGCATAAATTATACTTACCTGAGCCAATCTATTACATGTTACTCTTACATACTTCGGCTGAATGGTCATGTTTTTGTTACTATTTGCTGTGGATTGCCACTTTTTCTTTATTGCTGTACTCCAATACAGATGCATTTTGTTTTAATGAAGTCATTACTACTATCTTGTAGATTTGTTTTGCACTTTCAATGTTTAGTTATCTACATCTGTAATCTTCATCTCTATAATTAAAGTTATTTTTATGATATTTTAATGTGAAATCAGTTGGAGAAAGACATCTTTTAGCTGCTAATATAAGCTTTAAAGAGATAAAGCTCCATAGGCTGGAAATGGCTGTGATCTTCAAAGCTTCTTAACAAGAGCTACACACTTAGAGCTGTGCTTACATATTCAAATATTTTCAGATAATCCAAACTGGGTCTCAAGGATGTACAAATTTGCATAAATGGTTCAAATTTCCAAAAGCTCTCAATAAACTGGCAACCTGATGGAATAAATTGCATTTAAAGTGGCACGAGAGGAATGATGTTGAAGTTTTAATAATCTGAAGCAACACTTGTTTATTTTTTAACCAATAAAATGAATGAAACATGGGCAAGCTTAGATTTTGAAACAGAATGAAATAGAGCATTGAAACAAATAGCTTACACAGGATCTGTAAAAAAAAAAAAAAAAAAAAAAAAGAAAAGATAAATTTTGATTTTGAAAAGGAACTTTTGCCTCTATAACCAAATCAAAACTGCTCTGCTACACATAGCCACAAAACCATTCATTCAATTATACCTGATTCACACTTACTTTGTAACTACGCAGCTGAAATTCGGTCAAGAAGAAAGTATGTATAAAAAGGCAAGAAATGGGATGAACTGTGCATGTGCTCACTGCCACAGGCGTAAATTATGCAAAAAGGTGACCACGTTTTGAGACTAGTTCTTTTGACTCCTTCATGATTCTTCACAACAGTCGTTTTCACTTTCATTTACTTAGCACCATATGCCTGGGGATCTTTTCCATCCCTTCTGAGCTGCTGTAAATTTTTTCTTAAAATAATCTGTCTCTCTTACCTTTTCATTAGATTAACTATAAACAAGATTGAGCATTAAAACTGGTATATAACAACCGAATTCATTATGTATGTTATGTTGCAATGTAATTCCAATTGATTTTATACTGTAGCTGTCCTAGAAACTTTAATCAAATTTCTCTCTTCCATTTCTAATATAAAACTGTCTATTAATAAATAAGGGAAGACAAAAATACAGCGGCTTAAGACCACATATGAAGCTCTTTGCAACCAAGACATTATTTTTGAAATAATAGAATGGTATCTTATATTATACAAGATTTCTTTTTCTTTCCTACTGGCAATTGTTGGAGTTTACATTAAATTGCAACCCCCTGTAAGTAAAAGCCCTTGAACACGGAAATGTAGAGTGTTTTGTTCTGAGATTAAAGGAGACATTTTCTAGGCCACTGCACAACCAGATATTAATATACATTTATTTAAAAACTCTGTATTTCTGTCTGCTTTTTTCATAATTCTTTTTTCATATAAATTTCAGTCTGGAATTTAAATATTATGAATAATTAGACAACAGTTTTTGATATATCATTGAAGGTGAAACTGTTGCGAGTTAGAATGGAAATGAAAGCTTTGAAAAAATATGAGTCTTGCTATTCAGTACTATCAAAAATAATTTGATTCCAAAAATTGATTATATAGAACTTACAATTGCTTTTGAGATTAAATTTTAAATTGATTAGACTAATAATTTAAAAAAACTATAAACACAAAAAATATTGTGAGTTGCATCTCTATAAATATTTTCAACAGCTTATGCAAATGATATATCTGTTTTTTTATAACGACCTCTTATCACTACACAAGGAAGAAAAGCTGTCTCTGTGATGGAACAAAAGAATAACTTTGCACCACTTAACTGTTCTTTTGTTCTTAATGGAGAACTTAAGTGATGCAAAACCTTTTGCAATTGTACTCTATGTAATAATGAAGACATTGCAATTTGTTACTCAAATAGGTTGCAATAATGATATATTGTTTTGGCAAACAAAAGCCCCAGATATCCTACATTCCTTCATAAGAAAACAGTCTGAGACTTAAGTTTGACTGAAGTGCACTGCTGAAAGAAACTTGAACAATTTTACTATCACAAAAGCATTTTACCAGAATGAGAGAGTAGTTCATCACATTAATCAGTAATAACAACATAACTGCTCTGTGCTATTACTTAACTGTTTTTGGTTTGAGTATTTATAGTAAGAAGCAGCAGGTGTTTTGAAAGTCAGGTGGCTCAGTCTGCTTGACATACATTCAGATGGATAGACCTATTTTAGTCTATCTGAACAGGAAGCCAGGTCATTCAGTAAAGAATGGTCAATAAAAATGGTGAAATAGGTTTTCTCCCAAGGACTGATAGCTGGATAATTTGAGAAAAGGATGGAGAAGAATCATGAAATACCTCTGGATCAATGGCTATTAATTTAAGAGCAGCACATTTCCTGGAATGAAACAGTTGATGTTGTTATGTGGAACAATTACCAGTTTCAATTAACTGACATTTCACATAGCTTTGAGACTAGAGAAAGACAATAACCTTCAGCACCTAATCTCAGCTGTGCTGTTAGGTGAGCCTTTTGTCAATAGTTTTGTGGTATTATTTCAAAGGCAAACCCAATACACTGTGAGGAGTTACTTTCTTTGTCCTCAAACACTAGGAACCACACAGACACAGTTCAGGCAGAGTTCAGATGCAATGAGCACTACAACGACAACAGTCTTCCATGTTAATGTGTATATATATGTGTATATATGTGTATATAATGTGTATATATATATATGTGTTTACAGCTATATATATATCTAAAATACATGTGGGTATGTGTGTGTGTTTGTGTGTGTGGTTTTAAATATCTATATATGTGCTGGCTTTTTCTGCCTTTTCACTAACAGGAACAGCTCAGTGAGCTTTTATGGTTGTTATGGTATGTCACGATAAAATGGTAAAATAAATATCAGTGATAGAGCAACCTATCTCTTTAGAATGAAATTAACTTGTCTGATCATCAACACTATGTTTTATATTCTGCTGGATAAACCACCATTTAATTTCCTTAAATCACTAAACACAATTATTGGGATAATTCAGTGAAATTATCTCTAATGGCTCTCTTTTATTTATATGGATAGTAGATCAAAACCAAAACCAAACCAGACAAACTTGTGGCCCAAACTATAAAAATTATAGAAAGAGATATTAGCGAGGAGGTTGAAAACAAACTGTACAAAAATATCAATTACACTGTCAACATTATGCTAATAAGGGGTCATCTAATACTGGTATCCTATACAATTACTCTGTACCTACACCAATGGAACAGGAAACTACTTGTCAGTCAAAGATTTATATATGCAGTAATTCCAGTGTGTTCACTGTAAGCCTTTTATAAAGTTTTTAATTAAGTAATTTAGTATAAACTCTGCTACAATTTCCCCCCCCAAACTGTGCCTGGATGACTCATGAAAGCAAAGGATCAACTGTTTCAGGCCAATACTCTCAGCCAGAGTGCAGAGTAGCACTATGTAAAGTATTCACGCAGTTGATGGCTCTCACTCCAAAGGGTCATTTGAGCAGCAACTGCAGCCTGTCCCAAATCCAGGACCATTGTTTGCTTTGAGAAAACATAGGGAAGATTTGGATACTTAAGCTGAATTAGGTACCTAAGTCAGATAGATATCCAGAAAATTTACTGTCTGGTTTCACATAGTCCTGGAGGAGATTATGTCCAACCAGCGCCAATTTCATTTGGCAGCAAAACTGAGCGTCAGACATTTAAATAAATAAGCTCCGTAATGTCTGAGAAGAGAGGTGCTCTCACACAAGCAGCGATGATGTTCAGACCTGAAGTATGGGTGGAGATCAAAGTCTCTGAAGAGACATAATCCACTTAGCATGCACTGAACAGGCTTAGCAAATCTGACAGCACAGAGTTCAGCACAAAGCATAGCCCTTCTCATTTAAAAACTTGGTTGGGAAATGTGCTGGGTTTGTGTGTGGGATGGGGATTTTTTGGTAACAGGGGAGGGGGTTACAGTGGTGGCCCTGTGAGAAGCTTTTCAAAGCTCCCCCGGCTCCAAGTCGGACCTGCCTCTGGCCAAGGCCGAGTCAATTAGCGATGGTGGCTGTGCCTCTGTGATAACATATGTAAGAAGAGGAACCTTGGAGGAGTTGTGGGAATTGTAAGGAGGGCACCTATGCAAACACCGAGGTCAGTGGAAGAAAGGAGGAGGAAAGGGGAAAGATGCACTGGTGCAGAGACACCCCCTGCAGCCTGTGGAGATCTGTGGTGGAGCAGATGCCAGCTTGCGGCCCATGGAGGACCCCATGACGGAGCAGGTGGCTGCACCCAAAGGAGGGCAGGTCTCTGTGGGAAGAAGCCCCTGCTGTTGTAGTTCAACGCTGGGAGGATTGCAACACATGACAGGGACTCCTACCAGAGCAGTCCAGGAAGTGCTGCTGCCTGTGGGAGGGACTCACTTTGGAGAAATTTTGTGGAGGACCACCTCCCATGAGAGGGACCTCATGTTGGAGCAGGGGAAAAATGTGAGGAGTCTTCCCCCTGAAAAGGAAGAAGCTGCAGGACTGATGCACCTCCTCATTCCCTGCCCCCTGTGCGGAGGGGAGTAGGTAGAGAAATCAGGAGCAGGGTTGAGCCCAGGAAGAAGAGAGGTATGGGAGGAAGGTGTTTTCAACATGTGGTAATGCTTCTCACTGTCCTACTCTGTTAATTGTTGTTGTAGTTAGTGTTTGAATTAAATTGTTTTCTTTTTCTTCCCCTAATGAGTCTGTTTTTTGACTGTGACCATAATGGGTGAATCATCTTTCTCTGTCCTTATCTCAATTTCCAAGTCTTCTTTTTTATTTCTCTTTCCCATTTCTGAGCAGGAAGGGGTGAGTGAGCAGCTGTGTGGTGTTCAGTTGCCATCTGGGTTCAAACCACATCAGGAAAGAAGAAAAGTCATCAGTCTTTTAGATGATAAAATAGACTAAAAGTAGTCACTGGCAAGAGGAAAACATAGACTATATTCTTACCTCAGTTTGGGGAGATTCAGATAATTCTCTCTAATCACATAGAAGATTGCCTTTTTGGCTGGATTTAGATATCCAGAGAGTAAAAAATTTCAAGCGGAGGGAAGAAAAATCAGTAAGTAAGAGCCTGATGCAGGCTATGAGTCCATAGCTGCCAGCTGTTGTAATTTTACACTAACCCAAATCTCAACTATGGGCTGATGCATCTTTCTTGGCACTCAATTCAGTTACTGTGAGTTCCTCCTGAGAGTCAAATAGTGATTTTTGTGGCATTGAACACAGAAAAGGTGAATGAGGGCCCAGCAAACCCCAATGCCAGCTCAAGAAAGGAGGTGGAACACATGAATGAGAGATGCAGCAGAGGATGGGACTGCAGCTGCCAGTATTTACATTGGTCTAGTCTGATGTGGAAACACATGCTTAGTAACGTAATATTTAAGTAACTCATCTAGAAAAATGCAGCACTGCGTTAAATTCTGTGTACTTTCAGTTATTTCTGCTTTTTGTCAAGTGACTACTTAGAATAAAAATGATAAACAGTCCAAGGATCAAATTAAGAAGACACAGTGGTCTTACATTTTAGTTTCAGTCACTTTAAGAAGCAGGATAGGCCTTGATTACTGAGGTCAAAGCATTTATAAACATAAGAAAATTATTTTTTATAACCCGAAGAAAACCTACAATTTATGTGAAAAATTTTAAAGAAAAATTAAAAAATATGAGGAATGCTACATAACATTTATAGATCAAAATAAAAGTTGAAATTGTTAAGAAATTTATCTGAAGTGAGACACAACATGAAAAAACAAACCAACCAACCCACAAACCAACAAATTATATTATAAAATGATAAAAAAAATAGCTGGATTGTGAAATTAGAAATGAGGATGAGCTCACCTTTTTAGCTTCTGAATAGAGTTCTGGAGAATTCAGGTATCCACTGATTCAAAGTTTGACTACCATGAGATAAACAATTTTTTCTATGATGTAACCAAACATCTTAAATGTCTTTACTATATTGGGCTCAACTATAATTTGTAAAAACATTGACTCTTGGTGCAGTGTACAAGTCATAACTGGTAAAGAATGTCATCAGGAAATTAATAAAATAAAAATATTAAAGAATAAAAAGGAATAAAAATAAACATTCAACTACTTCCTTAACAGGTGGAAATGTTTTCAGTTTTAACCTGTTTGCCTGTGTGAGATTAGATCATGTTAGTTTCTCCTAAAAAACCTCTGCAAGTATTGTTAATTTTTTTACATGTGTAAAAGAAATTTTACAAGCAACTGCTAGATACAGAATTGTCAGAAAGTACTGCAAGTATTTATTTAGACTGGATTTAGACTTTGAGTGAAATTTTGTGAATAATAAACTATTTTTCATGTAAATCCGTTAACCGGCATTATCTCAAGTTCAAACATGTGGCCACTGATTGTAAAAAATATTTACTGAGAAGTAATAACAGCATTTTTTCTGTACTGTAGAAATTCCTATTTTATATTCTTTTTCATTGTATCAGAGTGTGTCCAATAGTATTTTAAGCAATGGTACTGATATCTGTCACAAATTACTTGTTCAGAGATGTGTTCTCTCATCCTCTCTTTAAGAAGAACACACATGTGGCTTCATTTTGAACATCTCTAGTTTTGTTTTGCTCTACAATCAGCTGTCAAAAACACTTCTAAACTGGAAATGTCATGCTGGGAGGCAGGTGACTTTCATTTTTAGGAGGTATGTCAGGGTTTCTGATGACTCCTAGCTCCACTAGGTGTTAATTCCAGAATGTCTGGAAGTTTTATATCCAGCAGAAATTATTTCCCTTTTTGAAAGGTTTCTGAGTGCTAGAACTGTGGAAATATCAGCCCTGGTTTTCAGTCTGGAACTCTTAGATAACATTGGCTTGGTCCGTTCAACAGATCTTTAATATCATTCAATATTTGTAATGGAAAGTGGTTTCAGGAAGTAAGAGACATACATTAGATATCCTATAATCCATGTACAATGCATGTTTCCATGTAATAAAGTCCTGTGCAGATATATCTCGCTGCAGTTAATGAAAAAAAATAATGATCTGAAGGTTGTTGCCTTCTCTCACAATGTGTAGAGTGGTATTCTTGGGAATTTGCTAAAATTTATAGGCTTTCATAGCAAAATCAGCGTGTCAAATGCCTGAGAATTGGAAGGCCTCTCTTCAGAGGTCAAGATAATATCTAAGGCGTGTTATAATAAATATTGAGCACTAATCTGAATGACAATCTGTTCCTGCATATTAATCTTCATCCTAGTATTTCCATATTCTATGTTCTATTTCTCCTCTAACGTTGAGAAAAAGTCTGTAGCAAACTGCTAGAGGACCATTAGATTTCAAATGTGCTGCTCAAAATCTTCCTACATGCAACTCTTTTAGTTATTGCTGATCTTCTGACCCTCCAGATTTGTATAATGACAGGTATCCAACTGGCCAGTGCAAGGGAAATGGGGAAATACTCTTCAAGAACTCTTTGTGTGGAAACTCTACTAGGTAAAGTTATTTGTTTCTTGTTAAAGTTACTTGATTAAGTAACCTATACTTCAGTTACTTGGTAAAATGTCCAAGAAGCATAATTTATATATTTATCAGATTCTTGCATTAGAAATGCTGGCTTGTAATGACAGTAAAATTATTCCTAATTCAAACTAAATTAGTATCAGATGTAACGAAAACTTATTTTCCACAACATCTAAAATACATCAGAGGATTACAAATATATATGTAAGCCATAAATTAAAAAATAGAAGAGCAATAAAATTGACCTGCATACACTCTGTCTCCTCCTTATCCATCTGACTTTCTGCCAGTTTTCATGGCTTTGAGGTATTCCTGGTTTCTGCACGCTGTGCATTAACTATAGATTAGATTTTCTTGCTGAATTGTGGTAACCAATCTCCCTTTTAAAATCCTCCGAGGGTCCAGACAATTTTAATCTTTCTTCCTGAAACTTTTATTTCCTCCTTATCCAGGTGACAGCTTGCTTATTCTTCTTAATTAAATTAAGCATTATTTCACTTGCTTAGGGATATCTCTTTGTTAGATTAGGTAACATCTCCAGTAATGTAGTGACTAATTAACATTTCCTCAATGAGTTGTAAAAAATCTCATTTCTCTCTTTCTACTTTGTCACTGAGGACTAAGTTCCACAAAATAAGTAGTGACAAGTGAAGTCTATGATTTCATGTGCATCTGAGAAAGCCCTGTTCCTCCTTCTTGAACCCAGCTTCTTCCTTTTCCTTGGTCTGCATTCTTCCCTCTACCATTCTGGTCTCTCCCCATTGCTTCCTGACAAGAAATATTTTTCCTTCTTTTAGCTTTCATAGGCCTTTGCCAGACCCTTCACTGAGCTGATTTAACTCATTAAAACTGTAGGAAACTTCTGGAACAGTTTTAGAAAACAAGATCAGGTCATAATGTGATCAAATGAGAAAGAGAAAATAAGGAGAGGAGAAGGGAAGACCAAAACCTCCCCTCCTCTCCCCTCCCCTCCCCTCCCCTCCCCTCCCCTCCCCTCCCCTCCCCTCCCCTCCCCTCCCCTCCCCTCCCCTCCCCTCCCCTCCCCTCCCCTCCCCTCCTCTCCCCTCCTCTCCCCTCCTCTCCTCTCCTCTCCTCTCCTCTCCTCTCCTCTCCTCTCCTCTCCTCTCCTCTCCTCTCCTCTCCTCTCCTCTCCTCTCCTCTCCTCTCCTCTCCTCTCCTCTCCTCTCCTCTCCTCTCCTCTCCTCTCCTCTCCTCTCCTCTCCTCTCCTCTCCTCTCCTCTCCTCTCCTCTCCTCTCCTCTCCTCTCCTCTCCTCTCCTCTCCTCTCCTCCTCTCCTCTCCTCTCCTCTCCTCTCCTCTCCTCTCCTCTCCTCTCCTCTCCTCTCCTCTCCTCTCCTCTCCTCTCCTCTCCTCTCCTCTCCTCTCCTCTCCTCTCCTCTCCTCTCCTCTCCTCTCCTCTCCTCTCCTCTCCTCTCCTCTCCTCTCCCTCTCTTCTCCCTCCCCTCCCCTCCCCCTCCCCCTCCCCCTTCCCCTTCCCCTTCCCCTTCCCCTTCCCCTTCCCCTTCCCCTTCCCCTTCCCCTTCCCCTTCCCCTTCCCCTTCCCCTTCCCCTTCCGTCCACTTCATTTGCTGTGTCTGACTGTTTTTGGACTCCCCTGTGAATTTGTTCAGCACACTAAATCAGTGCAAAACTAAATTGTAAAGTCAAAACTGAATTGTTTTCAGCTGAATTAGTAATTTTCATAGAATCACAGAATCATTCAGGTTGGAAAAGACCCTTGGGATCATCGAGTCCAACCATCAGCCCTACTCTACAAAGTTCTCCCCTACACCATATCCCCCAATATCTCATCCAAATGACCCTTAAACACATCCAGGGATGGTGACTCCACCACCTCTCTGGGCAGCCTATTCCACTGTCTGACCACTCTTTCTGTGAAAAGTTTTTTCCTAATGTCCAGTCTAAACCTCCCCTGTTGCAGTTTAAAACCATTCCCTCTTGTTCTGTCACTAATCACCTGTGAGAAGAGACCAGCACCAACCTCTCTACAATGTCCTTTCAGGTAGTTGTAGAGAGTGATGAGGTCTCCCCTCAGCCTTCTCTTCCTCAAACTAAACAGTCCCAGCTCCCTCAATCTCTCCTCATAGGATTAGTTCTCCAGGCCCTAATTTTGGTCAAACCCTGGTAGTTCTGGATGTACTTGGCATGGAGGAAGAGGTGAAACTGCACAGCCAGATGGGGAAGTGGAAGGACAGAGGGACAAGGAAAGAGAAAGGAGGAAGAAGAACCCCTGCTGTTGGCAGCAGCAAGCCATGAGATTGACCTGTTGAAGCAAAGCTTTATTTTGCCTATATCAGGGGTAAGTTTGCACTGAATCTTACTTTCTGTACCATCTATACATTAACAATATACATCATACAAACATCTAAGCAGGATAAAAATGTGTAACATGGGTGGCTCTTGCTTGTGATCACTATGAAGTAATAATATGGTGTCTGAGATATTCACAGGCAGCACATATGACATAGGACCTATAGAACTCATGCCCATACATTAAGGTACTAGAGACTTACAGCTAAACAGCTGAATCTCATCTGCTACCCTCTGATTTGAACACTTGCTTAAAGAGTATAAATCTAATCCTGGATCCTCATTTTAGAAACTGCTATTTTATAGGCCCATCTAAGTCTTCTATTCCTTATAAACAGGACTGAATTAAACATCAAAGGAAGGAAAGAGATGCCAGATAACCCTGATACTAGAATATGCTTTTTTTTTGAACTAGCTGGGAAAATTCTGACTAGGGACATGTGTATATAAGCATAAATATATCTACAATATATATTATATGCAAATATACTGTGTTCCAAATCATAACTCAGAATCTAGCCCACTGTATTGATTCAGGTCTTGATCCAACATGCACATATTTGTGTATGTATATGCAACATGAGTAGTTATATGCTTGAAGCTAATCCTGATTGTAAAATGTTGCAAGATTGAAATCTTGGGTAATAGGCACTACCATCTCAGAATCTGTTGAAATCTAAATTATGATAAGGGAACTACTAGATTGAACTATAGCTCTAAAATGTCACATTTTATATAAATGTCATGTTAAATGATAGAGTCAAAGTTCTTTGTGATATACTAAAATTTAACTCCTCTTAGTATCGAGTACCAATGTAAATTCCACCTGAGACAAAACCAGTCACCTATTCCATTTCTTAATATGAATTTTAATTTTGTACATTCTGTAATTATGTGAAATAAGCTTAAAAGCTAATACATTTTCAAATTTTCTCCATATTTTAAAAGGTATGAATCAGATTCTTTATAAGTTAGACACCCAGTATGAATTGGTTTGTCAGGAGGATCTGATGTTCTTTGTAAATTATCATTTTTGTGAAGATGAATAATAATCTGTCTTCCTACTATGATATTTAAATTCTTCCTTATCTCTCTAACTAAACAGTCTTTTAACATTTTGTTTGGATGAACACTCCTTTGAAACGTTTTTCTCTTTATTGAGACTCATACTCTGAGTCTTTTGTGAAATTGCTGGTTAAAGACTATATATTGTTATTAGTTTTATGTCACAAAGGTCCTGATTCTACCAGGAATCCCTCATGGAGTTTACATAGTCACAAATGTTCTACATTATTTAGTTGCCTTTTCTCAAAGTTATTCTGCAAGGTTTTTACAGGCACAGATGTTATCTTTTCCAAGTATACACTTTGGGCTAAATCTTCCATTGGGGCCAAATCAACCAAAAGGTTATACACAGTGTGAAAGAAAACATTTCCAAGGCTCTAAATAATGGTATAGTTAATTTGAACATCAACAGAATTGAATGTTTTGTACACAAATGCTTCCAATAAAATTGTGGAGGCATTTTTTATTATCAGAAGCAGTTACATTTAGCTGCATGAACTCTAAGATGATGTAGTTGTACTGTTGGAACAGAGCCATATCTAATGTTACAAATGCACTCCAGGTGTTAGAGGGAAAATTCGTCTCAGGAATTTACCCAG
This sequence comes from Strix uralensis, assembly GCF_047716275.1. NCBI lineage: Eukaryota > Metazoa > Chordata > Aves > Strigiformes > Strigidae > Strix > Strix uralensis. Next base: position 81,601,663 of record NC_133973.1, read on the forward strand.
AACTACTAGAAACAAGAGGAGATGGATAATTTCCTGTGTTACTCGGACAGATGTTTAGGTCTGGCTGTTCTGGAAGCTTGCAATTTTCATTCTTGCCACCACAAAGGATATATCCTCAAGGGTACACAAGGAATTACCGGCCAACAACTAGGCAAAATTAATTTATCAGGTCAGTGCTCCATACTGAGAATTAAGAGAAAAATGGGTGAATCTAATGTCTAGGACCCTTTACAGAAAAGATCAGCTACTACAAAGAGCTCTCTCACTGCAAAATTACTTGGAGAAAAAAAATTACAAACATGATCCAAAACCTAAGGGAGTCCCATCTATTTTAATATACTTGTGAGTTGGGGAAATGGACTCTTTTCCAACTTTTGTAAGACTGTGGTGGGCATTTTGGAAAAAAACATGCACTGCTTGCAGAATAAAATGATGCAAGTCAAGACTTGTTTTAGCAATCTGCAAGTGAGTGGGAGGTAGCAAAATACATACAGTAAATATTAATTGATCATCAGCTGCTCCATATGGCACATATTATTACAGAAATAACCAACCTGTGGAAATAATAGCCTCAGATCTACACTGTAGCTCCAGTTCATAATGGTTATTAAAATACAACAGGCAGAGAAATTATGTAGGGTTCAGCTTATTGTACAAGTGTATACATCCATATAAGGCATACTATCAGAGAAACAAACTGGCACAGCAACTGTAATTTATTTCAAGTCTTGGTAGCCTTATAAGCAACTAAGCCTTTCAGGTAAACATCCAAAAGGACCTCGTATATAAACAGTCAGTGTTCTATCATCAAACCCATGAGTGACTGCCAGAGGAAGAAACTGACACTTTTATTCATATTTTCAGAGTACAAAACACCCTATTTAGTGTGATAATAAAAATTATAGTTAAATATGTAATTTGTATGACCCTTCTGTTTTCATTTGGTTATAATAGTCTCATATTTTTTTCCTCAGGGGCTGAAAATTTTCATATCAGTCTCCTGATATTGGAAATACAGCCAGTCAAGGACTTCAATACCTGAAATCAACATCTCATATTTTAGGCAGTCAGTCACTGGGATAGAATCTAGAATCCTGCATTATACAGTAAACTCCCTCTGTAGTGTATTGAAAGAGTAAGGCGATAACTAATAAAAGACTTAGAGAGAACCGAATTCAAAACTAAAGTCCAAAACTGTATTCAAACATTTCTCACATGAAAAACTCTATTCATTACCTTTCTGTTTCACTGAATTTCCTAAGAAACTTGGAGTTATGCTTCTGAGCATGACCTGCACTGTCCTAATTTAAAAATCTCAATATTTATTCTCCATCTAAATGGGTTCCATTAAGATGCAGGAATGGGGAGAAGAATACTGCCTAGATTGTGCCTTGATTTTAGGGACCTAATGAAAACAATTATCACAGCAAGTTTTTATATTCTTTGTACAATCAGCCTAATGGCTTCCCTTTATACTTCCAGAGGGAGGTTTATTTTCCTACCTTAGATTTCTAAAATTAGGTGTACTGGATCTCATTGTGGGGATGACTATATATCATCACGTATTTATAAACATCTATTTTATCAGGAGATTAATTATGCCTTAGACCAACTTATTTCTTCCTATTTACTGCAAAGAGAATAGCAGGTGTCTGACTTTGATGTGGATATCTACATTATAAATGTGGCAAATCACCTTAGATGTCATTCTGCCCCTCTCTCTTAAGAATGCTTCCAGTAACTGTAGACATTTTCCTTCAAAAGGAAAAGTAGAAAGGGTGTTTTAACCATTCAGTATTAGCAATATAAATTGCTATATCTGGAATATGTGCCAGATGAGCTCCCTAACTGCAATATTAAAACTCTTTGGCGAAGTCAATATTTCATTCTTTATATCTTAAAGAGGATGAATGAGGAATGCCCCATGATAAACTGGAGGTCAAGGCATACTGGTAGGAAGTAGGAGACACAAGTTTCTACATACTGAAGACTGTGCTGAAGCAGGAAGCTCTCCTTTTCTCTTTCCTATTACTCTGACCACTAGGGTAGTATGTAAAAGAGAAGAAACATCACATCACCTGACCACGTTTAGTGAAAAAAAGTGGGAGCTGCAACATTTTGTGGCCCCTGATCCTGTTAATCTTCATCAGACATTCTCAGCATACGCAACACGCAAGGCATTTGAGTGGAAAAACTGCTGATTTAGACCCTAAACTTAATTGTCGACAGGTTGCCCAGATGTCATATTCCTTTTCTATGTCAATGGCTGTTGCCTAAATATAGTGATATCTGACATGTCTGTGGGTTTTCAAAACATCCAAATAAGGATGCCAAGTTTGATGAGGATCCATGAGAGAATCAGATCCTTTCTGAGGTGAGGACTGGAGGTTACTGTAGGTGAACCTAAGGTCTAAGAGTTTACTATAGGATATCTCAAATGGAACTAGATACCTAAATTGAGACAACTGAATCATTTTGTAGATCTCCATTGATTTAGGCACCTGGTTACATGTAGACACCTAAATCTGAACATCTTAATCTGACAAATTAATCTCTCATTAGATTCTGAAGCAAAGCAAAGAAGTAATGAGTTTGTTTTCAAATTTAGATAACATCTGTACAGCCCTGCACTGAGTGTAATTCTAGATTCTTGTAACCTAGATGAAAGCTTTATGTATGGTTCAGATTCTGTATTGAGGTACACTTTATGGTCCTTTATAATAATAACTATGGATTTTTAGCTGTCTATAATATTTGAATTGCTTGTTAAGGTGACTCAGTGTGGCAGTGTTTATGCATGGGGCACATATAGAACTTCAATGTACATATTTGTGATTGCAAATTTGATGCAAAATATCATCTCTTTTAAGATCAGTCTTTAGAAAACTTTCACATGCTTTCCACTCTCTATCAATAGGTGAGTCTAAACAAAAATATTGAGGGGAATATTATAGAAAGGGTAAGAGGAATTCATTTGCAGACATGAGTATCATGGACAAAACTGTTAAAAAATCTAGAAACATTTATAGCTTTTGTTGGGGGAGTCATTAATAAGGCCAAAAAAATCATATCCCATGAACTGCATTAGAATTTATTGAGGCTTAACTATACTTGGTCTTAGTACTGCCCAGATTGTGAGAATTCATTAAGAAAACAATGCAAAAGAGGCTGGACAGTCACCAATTATAATTCTAGGAGGAAAAGCTTCCTCTAAAATATATGGTCTTGGCACATTCTTCCTACTCTTGGCAACAAAGAGTATCATCATAGGGGCTTTCTATCAAATCGGTTAGGGTTTCAGTTTACCATACTTTCCCTAACTCAGCTTTTGTGCTGCACTTCAAGAGAAATGAATACATCATGTTCTATACAAACATATTTCCTGTCTTTTTCTCAAGGTTAATGCCACAAAAATTTGGTGAGAACTGGGCTGTGACAATGTATTGCCCAGTCCAGACAAAGAAATATTTTCCTTATTTTCATGGGAATTGACAAATTTCTTTTTTGTTTTCACTTTCTTCTCTTGTGGGGAAAGGACTTCAATGGTTTTCTGTGGAGAAATACAATAGCTTTCCTGCCATAGACTTTAACTCTTGTTCCCTTAAGAAGAAAGGGCAACATTAACATTGAAAAGAGTATTAAAGTTCTTTAGCTCAATGTTTAATGTCTTAGGCATTTCACTACCTCTCTTTCTGCTAAAATTAATTAGAATTTGGCAATGTTTGTTAGATTAAGAAAATGAAGAACTTTTCACTTTTCACTTTTGAACTCTTATGTTATTCTTCCACTTTATATTCTGTTTTGAATTATATGGATGAAATCCTGGTTGTAGGCTCAAATCTCTAAAAATTTCCCTTTGATAGTAATAAAATCTAGCTGCATTTACCAGAGTGATAGTTAAATATCAGGACTAGAGCCAAACCAGTAGAATTTGTATGTGGAACTGCAGATGTGCAACTTCTCACAGACCTTACTCCTAATCTTCTTTTGCCCACAAACATTTACAAGATTTTATCATGAATAATTTCCAGAGTTGGGGTACAATGGCAAGGAAGGCTCACATTTTATTTGGTATCGTTTAATTTGTCTATCTTCTTGAGAATTCTTGTCAAATAAATAAATAAATAAATAAATGTCCTACACTGACAAGGAATACTACTTCTAGGAAATTATTAACCAGCAGGTAATTCTTGTCTCATTGCTAGGCCTCTACGACAAATATATGAGACTGCTATAGTTTCAACGACGTTGATATCTGCTTATAAACACTCTGTCCATCTTGCACGGAATTGCATTACTCTAGCAACTGTCTTTCCCAGAAGTATTTACTCTTATGTATCTGAGTATTTAATTTAGAAATCATAGCTCTCCTTTTAAATAGAAAGGTCTGCATCTCAGTAATAAATGGTGAGATCTAGTAAATATTCACAATATCCACTCTACCACTACAGTCAATATCATAAGCATCTGTAATTTAAACTTAATCAAGTGTTTCTTTTGTAGTCTTCATTTTACAAAGCCTAAAATCAATTTTATCCATCAATGAGACAGTGAGGAATTTCATCTGAATGATTTCACAGAAAGTGATTTTTTTAATTTATTTTTTTAAATAAGTACAATTAAAATCTGTCTCTAGACTCAACACTTCCTGTAGGAACTTGCTCTGCCCCACATAACTATATACCTATAATTTTCTCATACAGGAAGGTACTTGAATTTGCGTGTTCCACTGAACTCCATTTCTTTGTATTGCTCAGTTGTATGATGTTTTCTGGATGGAGTTACACAGTGTTTTTTTGTTACAGATTTTTTAGACCTATATGCGGAGTTTTCCACCCCACATATGTCAGGGTTAGTAGAAAAAGGAAGGTAAGTATTTGATCACAGTGATATGTATTCTGTTTTTTTCATTCACCATCCATCTTTGAGGACTGGTGTGATATAGAAACTAGGTTCATGCAGTTATGTTGTACACGTGTTTGTGTGTGTGTGTGTAGAATGTTTTTAATTGTGTTGTCCCAGTAAATTTTTAATCTAATCCTAACTTCAACATAAAAATTCTGAAAATTTTTTTTAAAAAGATATTGGTTGCGTGTTTTGTGAAAGCAGCAAATGGAAAGAGGAAGAGGAGGAGCCTACAGTTTTCCTGTCTAATACAGAAGCTGAGGCATGCACAAATACCTTATTCATGAGTTCACACTTTAGGATATTTCTTAGTTGACCTTTGATGCATGCTGGCACATATCCCTGGAATTCTGATTCCCTGGGCATTCATGATGGAAACTCTTTGGGATGTGTAACAAGATTTCATGTGTGTGGATAACAGAATGAAAAAAGGACATAGCCCTGATAAAGGCAGATGAGGAACCCAGGTCTGCAATCTTGGAAGCCCTCCTTGGCTGCTGGACCAGATGTCATCTAGACACAGCCAGAGACACCTTATAAATACTTCATCCAACAATGGAAACTTCAACTAGAAACTGCAATCAGAAGACACAGAATTGTAGGAAATAGGCTTCATTATTTCTGACATTCATGGAAAATAAATTTCCCTGTATTTTCTTTGTGAGAGTTTGGTATTTTTGCTTTTACAGAAACATGGAGTAAATTCCTTCCGTGCTGTTCAGGTCCTTTTCATGGGAAAGGAACAACTTTACTTGACACGTATAGCAAGCATCATTATTTTAGGAGTATATCTTTGCTAAAATGTGGCTCAGTGGTACACCTTTTGCATAAAATATATATGCCCCTCAAAGTTTCAGTCCTTAAAAGAGTCTCTGTCCACTGCCTTTTGTACTAATAAGCTTAAGCAAGTGTCCCTCCCAAAGTTTTATGTATAAGATATGTATAATGTGAAGAAACATTTTAATTCTCATCAGAATCCTTTGTTTTTACCTCTTTAAAGAAATACCAGGTTTCTATTCCTGTGCTAAAATAGTTAGCTGACTTAGGGAGCTTGATTGTTAACATCATTTTTATATGAAACAAAGGCAGATATTTTTCTCTGTAGTAGGTATAACAAAAGTTTGTAATAGCTATAGACTCTGAGATAACAATATAAAACCAAATTAACTCCATCTATGTTGTCTATATTCTTTAGACCATACACAAAACATTTTGAATTTTTTACTTCCTGGGCTTCATGTAGATATTTATTTTGAATAGAGTTGAATAATTTTCTAACAAAATTACATTCTGTTCTGTACTTTGCATGACCACCATCAGTGCAGTATTTTCATGTTTCACAAACATTAGTCAATTTATTATTACAAAATCCCATGCAGACAGGAAAGTATCATCTCCATTTCTACAGATGTGGCCAAAGACTACACAGTTAAGGCCGCATTGGACCCTGGAACTGAACCAAAGGCTCTAAGTCCCCAACCCAATGCCTTCCGGGTAAGACTGTCCTTATAAATTTCCTTGCAGACTCCCTTTTTAATTGCCATTTCATGCAACACTCTACAGCATGAAGTGATAATTATGTAACCTGATTTACAGATCATCAAGAGTTTCCACAACTTGAAACACAACAACATGTTCTTTAATATAAAGAAAGTCAATGTCAGTTATTTTTGTCTTTCCTTAGAGGTTAAGTCCAAGCAAAAATACTTTCAGTACTGCTGTGTGATATTAATGCAACATAGCTGATTATCTGGAGTGTGTGTAACACAGTATGACTTCTAATAGAAAGAAATGAGATAATTTTAATGGGTGGGCCCATTTGTATAGCCACCAGTGCTCTTATTTCTCAAAATCTTTCATACCTATCTTGTGGTTGCATTTGATCCAAGGATCTATGTTGCCAGACTGTTAAGACAAGGTCTTTATTAAGGGAAAGAAATGTAAGAAATCACACTTGGAATACAGTCTTTTGTTATTTTCTTCTGTATTTAAACTTTATGTGTTTTTTAATGGAATAATTACATTTTTATCTGTTAGGAATTTGCCAGCTATTAGTTATCTAGTAATTAGATGTTTAAGTCTGAACAAGTTAATAATGTGCCCTTTTACAGTCAGTGGAGAAGAATATGCAGTGGATTGTTGATCTGACCCACCTTAGAATGAAATTTATTCTGGACATGGCTGTATCTTTCTACTGAGCAAATAAAGATATTTTTGAGGACTCAGATTTTGATACTTTTGGATACATAAATTAGGACAGATTAATTCTATCCATACCTGTAAAAATAGATGTCTGATCCGACAGCAACATCCTCATGTTTTTGCACTTCACTAATATTTTGCAGAGAAAGATGTATCTTGGTACTGAATAGAAATACAATTTTTGAACTGTACTAATTGGTAGCACAAGAGCACTTTATTTTAGAGAAAAAATTAAAGATAGTTTTTAGCTATTTCAGATTTTTTATATATTATGTGCAATGTATTTCTTCTCTTTATAAATTGAGAACAAACATTCTTTTTTATTCTGTCCAAAAGATTATACTGTTTCACAAAATAGCTTTATGAAGGATAGTCCTCCAAGCTGCCTCTATAATATAATGTAGATAACTTCAGAGTTCACATCTATTTCAACAAAAATAAAAAAGAGAAACCCTTTAAAGAATGCACTTTCAGAGTAACACCAGGTATCTAGATTTCATTACCTTTCCGTGAGAATAAGAAACACTTTGTATTTCATGACTTTGGTCCATCTGGCAGACAATATTGAAAAAATGCTTTCTGTGGTGAGCAGCTAAGACCGTGGGGACACTTCACTGTGTTAAGATGCAAGATGTACAGATGCAAGTCATCCAAGGAGAAATGGCTTATACTTCAAATTTGGTCTGGAACCCCCATGAATTTGTCAGCAATTTTTGGTAGAAAGTCATTTTTAGAATACTATAAATGGGGCTGGTGTTGTATTATGGTGTAAAATAAGTCTAAGGGATGCTCAGAGCACTACCAACGTAATTTAAATAAATGCATTCTATTGGCATAATGATAGACCAGTAAGAAACCCACACGTAGTAACTGTATTTTTAGGAACAGTAATAATCAGAAGATGTTATTAAATCGTATTAACAAAACAGTCAGCAATAATCTGACCACAGTCTAAACGGGGGATACATGTACATTAGGATGTAAACTGGAAATGCAGTCAGTCCTATCTGGCTTTTTCTGGGCATTGCCGCAGGAATAATCAAATATCTGTGACAATTCCTTGAGTAGTACAATTTCAGTGGTGTAGAGCAGTCAGTATGTTGGACTCCCAAGATTGAATAATATAAACAGAAATCATCCATCAGTTGTCAGTCTCACATTTTTTACCTCATTCTGGGCCTGTGCAGATACTTAAATACTCCAGTGGGGAGAACAAGAGGGAAAAATATAAAGAGGACAGTTTTCTCTCTTTAAGTCAAATATGAGTATAATTGTTCCCATGAAAAATATGTCCACTGTTCACAGGCATTACATGAAGCTGTGGCATGTATTTCAACTTGCCACATTGTACTGTAAAACTGATTTGTTTTTAGTCTACTACATATGGATATAATGTTGCCTTTCAGCTACTAAGGGAAAAATATTTATTTTGGGACAAAAGCCTGACCAAAATGTTGGTCAACGGGTTGATGGATATTTTCTTTACTAAGGTGCTGCTGGGGTACCACATACCTTACCAGTAACACATCTAGTGTTACCTTACATCAGTACTTAGATATATTTCATTTACTGTTTGATCAGCTTTCAAGGTGTTTTACAGAAAGTCTGAATTGCATTTTCAGGCTTTCCATATATTCAATATAGAATTATGCCTGTTTTGAACACTTAGAAGCCGGGTTAGTTTAGTATCTTATTTAATTACCACTTTTTTTTTTTTCCTATGACTCACCAGTTCTTAGAAACCAGTAAATAAGCTAGCTACATCTCAGATGTAATTAAAAATAATATTGCATCTGATAAAAGCCAGCTGCTTCCAGCTATCACCTTTCCTATATGTGCCATGAGCACACACCTCTAAATTGATTTTATAAATGGTAACCTTACTTGTGTTACGCTTTCTGGGTATCATTATCAAGTAAATTATGAAATCAGTTCATTAAATTGTGATTGCGTAACAGATTCCTAGTCACTTGGATAAAGATGTCTGAGTAGGTTTACCAAACATTGTACTTTTAATTTTAAATTATATTCTAAAAAGTATCTTAAGATGCATTCTCTAATGCATATTGACTACAAAAAAAAAAAAAAAAAGCTTAATTGACTGCAAAAGCAGGACATCAAAACATTTTAAAATCTGTGCTTTTAACTCTAAGGATTGCATCTTCGAAGACTTGGTTCTGCCAAGACATAGGATCTGCCCCGGTGTACCTGCAGCCTTCACTTTTTATATAAAAGATGTTCATTCACCAGTTCTTTTAACCCATCTATGTTAAGGACCTTTATAGATCTTACATTTGGGAGCTGCATAACTCTAAGGCATTTCATCCCTATGTTAAAATATTTTATCTCTTTGAAAGATCTGTCATAAGGCAGAGCTCCATAAATGAAGGTGAGTCTGCAATTCCCAGGGATTTCAAGGGCATTTAGGGTTCTAAATAACTTCAGACATCTGGGCCTTATATGGTAAAGCATTTAGGGATGCACTTAAGCATTCTGCAAAATCAACGCCTAAAGTCTGAGTTTTTCCCATTCATTTTTTTTGCCACTTAGTTGTCAAAGGAAAGAATGAGTAAGGTAATTACAACTTTAAGCAAGTTTAATTACCTTTTTGTCAAATAACGATAACACAGAAGGAGACTGAGCTCCTATAATAGGTGGTCACTTAAGTGTCAAAATTTAGATAGGATGAACTGGCTCTCAAGAATGTCAAGCAATAGGGATCTACTGAATTTGGTATGATTTTAAGTAACCCCTTCATCACCAGAAATTTAAGTAACCCCTTCATCACCAGAAATAGATAATTTTGTTTTGACAAAACCAAACTCTGTCCCTTTTTTTTTTTTTCCTACATAACAAAGCTATCCTTTTAAGTGAGGAAGCAAAGAAGCAGCAAAAATCACTTAGAAATATTCAGTTTCTATAATGACAAAATTTAGTTAGAGCAATTTCTTTCCAGAATAATTTGACTTGAAATGGGTTTAATATTAGTACAGATTTGGTTTGTATAAGTGAATATATCCTTTACTGCTAACGAATACCTTAACACATTCATTTATCCTCTCCAATTTCCTCAGCCTACAGAGTAATGAGTATCAGATTATTCTTCCACAGCACAGCATACATGTAATTATTTTTCATTCACAGTTTACTAACAATACAGTTTTTTGAGGTAACCCTCAAAGAACAACCTTGGCTGATTTATCTAGGAAAATAAGGTTGCATAGCTCATGACAATAATCTTAGCTACTTAAAAATTAATCCTTCACTCTGAGAAGTTTAATTCCTGTAAACAGTATATATTAAGAACATTTTAGCATAATCCATGTTAATTTAAATGCTGACAAAGCAAGGATTGCAGACATACTGGAATACTATAAAATAAATATTAAGGCTTACTTTCTTAGAATAAGAAATCAAATAAGCTTTTATAAAAGATTAAAATGGTCATTACTTGGTTCAAAACACAGCATTACACTCAGCAAAGGTTTTATCTTCCAGTACCTGTATTATGATGAAACTATTGTGGTACTATTAACATCAATGTTTATTAAGCTACACTTCTAAGGAAATATTATATAAAATTTAATAGAAAGGGGTAATTTTTCTAAATGCTTGTCATGATGATAGGGTTTTAAATTATCTCATGGATTGATGAATCCGCTCCCTTTATGTCACAGGTAGCCCCATCAAAAATTTGTCAGACCTTACATGACAAGGAATTAGATTTCCAGTTGATACTGATTCTGTTGCAAGGATATACTGGAATTTGCTTACACATCACTGACAAATCATCACCTAAAATTCCAGACTAAATTTATTCATGACCAGTGACAAATGCTTGTTTTCATTCAACACCATTCTTTAGCTTAACATCTTCCTCTCTCCCCAGTGTTTACTCCACCGACGTCTTTGTAATGTAACTGTATCTTTTCTCCTAACCTTAATTTTGGTAGAAGTAAATTAAATTCTTTTATGTTCCTCTTATAAAATAAAATGCTCTTTATTCTCCTGATTGTGTTAAGAGCCATTTTTGCAACTGTTCCTTCTTAAATTAATGTTTTTTGAATGTGAATGACCAGAAGTATACACAGGACTCTCGATGATGTCTTATGAGTACAATGCCTTGTACCACAGTATTGAAATTTTTAATACAAATGCTTAGTCTAATTAAGATTACACTTTTCATCAGATGCTTCACATTGGTCATATGTCTCAAGTTAATCATCATAACAAAAACTTTTCTGATTTTTTTATTTCCAGCTGACAAAGTTTCAGTTTATAGCAGAATGTCTTCCTTGTAAATATGTCTTAGTTCTGTGTTCAACACCATTAAGTTTCATGACATTGTCACTGCTCCAGTCCTCAGGGACAGTGATATAAAAAAGAAAAATATTAGATTATTCCGACAGTATTTATATTTGCAAACAAATGTAGTATTTTATCTTATTTTATTTTTATTTTCTAGTTATTTTATTATTCTTTTCTTCCCTATCTAAATCTTATAGAGGGCATCCTAGTGAGATTGCCTGGATTGCTTTGTTGAACTTCTTAAGCATTTGTTGTTCTTGAAATATATGATAATACTCCAGATTTTAAAATCATTATATTAAAATTGCTTTTGTTTTCAGGTGTCTGTTGTTTCAGAATAATCAGTAAGATATAATTCAGTTTTTTAGAGAAACTGAATTTTAGTGTATTGCACTTTTTTAGTTTTATTTCTCTGTTACCAGTGGTAATTTTCATTTCTATACATTTATTCCTCTTAACTTTCCTGCCTTTGTCTCCACATCTAACATCAATTCCTTGGTGAGAACTGGGACATATTTGAGGTAGGAATAAACGGGCACTGATTTCCAGGTTACACAGCATGTATCAAATACAAGTCACCAAAATCATAAGAGTATGGAAATCACATAAGTGAATAGTGGAGAATCCTGAAGGACTTAGGGCTCTGACCTGCAGGAGACTATGAGGCAAGGAAGAAAACAGCAGGAAGGAATGCATGAAGAAACATGCATATAGGAAAGATGAAAATGGTTTAGCTGTATAAAGGTGAACATAGAAATTTGTTTGGCTGGTACAGGGAGGAGAGATTTTCAGACATGAAGAAAAGTCTTGAAAAGACCTATTTCTAGATTTGACCTTGGATACAGCAAATAGCCTTATAGTGATGAGTATGTACTTTAGATGAGACACTGTAAAAGCAAATAGCAGAAATAACATCAAACAAATTACTCTGAAAGAAAAGATAATGTCCCCATTGTTAGCATCTAGCAACAATAACATACAAATTACTTTCAGAGTTTACTTTCTTTAATTCTTAACAATGTCTGACACATTGTATCTTCTGAACAACAGCTTGAAAAATTATTTGTGTTTTAAATATTTGTCCCAAGGGGGTTTTATTTCAGAAATTGAATGGTTATCATACACTGCAGGTCTTTTGTTTGCTTAATTGTTTTTTGTCTGGTAATAATATTGTGCTTCAAGCCTTAGCAGGTAAATTTTGTACAGTATGTGCTTCTTTGTAGATTACCGGTTACATGACTTTTTGTCTAAGTGTCAAACAACAGTCATTCAACTTTGTAGATTTTCAGAGAGGTTGTTTTTACCTGGGCTACTTCCCTACAGAGAATGCAGGATGCGTTTTTGAGCTGCATTTTCCTGACGTATCCCGGATACCCTGTTTAGGATAAGACAGAATTTTTTATATCTTCTTATTGCCTACACAGCCTACAGGGGTAATTCAGTCCCACATTTTCAACATCGTTGCTTAAGTATATATGTAAAGGGGTTTCATGTGAACTAGATGTGTAATTTTCCATTACAGTGAATGGAGATTTACACAGGAAGTTGAATGCAACCTCAATGGTGGTGAGCTGACAAAATCTAGCTATCTACTTTAGGATGAACCAAATGATTTCTGCTTCTGCTCATACTTTAGGCTGAGTTGCATAGGTATTTATAATCTGGAGAAAAAGCTAGCCCTAAATGACTACATTGGTCATGCATATCCATTGAGGTTCCTTCATGTAGAGTCGCATCATTGTTGTGTTTAATATAATAATCTTGTCCAGTCATGTTCATGTAAATTTGTTGCAGAATGAACAAGATAGGAGCAGAAAATGGAATATTATCAGCAGGTTAAAGTGTATGGAGTGCCCATGACAAACCCTTAGTGTCCATGTCAAGTCTGAATTGCAAGGTCTGATATTTATTTTTATTCCCTGAGTATTGAAAGGCCACAATAAGGTCTCCCCGGAGCCTTCCCTTCTCCAGGCTAAACAGCCCCAACTCACTCAGCTTTTCTTCATAGGAGAGGTGTTCTATCCCCCTGATCATTTTTGTGACTCTACTCTGGACCGGCTCCAACAGGTCCTTGTCTTTCCTGTGCTGAGAACTCCAGAGCTGGATGTAGTACTTCAGGTGGGGACTCACCAGAGTGGAGTAGAGGGGAAGAATCAGCTCCCTCCACCTTCTTTTGACCACACTTCTTTTGATGCAGCCCAAGATATAGTTGGATTTCTGGGCTGCGAGTGCACATTGACAACTCATGTCCAGTTCTACATCCACCAGTACCCCTAAGTCCTTCACTACAGGGCTGCTCTCAATCCACTCATCCCCCAGCCTGTATTGATATCAGGGGTTGCCCTGACCTAGGTGCAGGAACCTGCACTTGACCTTGCTGAACCTCATGAGGTTCACATGGGCCCACTTCTTGAGCTTGTTCAGGTCCCTCTGAATGGCTTCCTATCCCTCAGGTGTGTGAACCGCACCATTCAGCTTGGTGTAGTTTGCAAACTTGCTGAGGGTACACTTGATCCAACTGACTACATCATTGATGAAGATATTAAACAACACTGGTTCCAATATGGACCCCTGAGGGATACCGTTCATCACTGATTTCCATCCGGACGTTGAGATATTGACTATTATTCCCTGGATGTGACCACCCAGCCAATTCCTTATCCACCAAATAATCCATCCATCAGATCCATCTCTCTCCAATTTAGAGAGAAGGATGTTGTGGGGGACCATGTCAGATGTCTTACAGAATTCCAGATATATGACATCAGTAGCTTTTCCCTTGACCACTAATGCAGTCAGCCCACCTAGAAGGCCACTATGTTGGTCCTTGGTGAGCACTTGGTACACTGGAACAGGCTTCCCAGAGAGTTTGTAGATATCCCATCCCTGGAAACATTCAAGGTCAGGTTGGACACAGCTCTGAGCAAGCTGATCTAGTTGAAGATGTCCCTGCTCATTGCAAGAGATTGGACTAGATGACCTTTAAAGGTCCCTACCAGTGCAAGATATCCTGATTCTTTGAAGCTGTACTGGTTGTCTTGAACGACCTCCCTGTCTGCCATGTACCTTAACATAGCTTCTAGGAGCATCTGTTCATGATCACTTTGCAGAAGTGAAACCATCCACCTGACTTCAGATATCACTAAGTGAGAAAGGTGAGCTGACTCATGGATGGTGGCAAATGCCCTGTGTGGGTGGATACAGCAATGAAAACAGAGTAACTGGCAGCACAGAGGCAGACCTATCTGGGCTGCTGAATTATGGCAAGATATTGCTGCTCAGATAGAGAAGAGTTGGACCACTGAAGAACATCAAAACAACCAACAAGTGGATCAAGCTGCTAAGATGAAGGTGGCTTGAGTGGATCTGGACTGGCAATATAAGGGTAAAAAATTTATGTCTTACTGGGCCCATGACTCCTCATGCCATCAAGGAAGGGATGCTACATATATACAGTCTCTTGATCAAGGAGTGGACTCTACTGCACAGTTTACCCTTGAATGTGAAACATGTGCTGTGACCAAGCAAGCCAAATGGTTAAAACCTTTTTGGTGTGGAGAACGATGATTGAAATGTAGATATGGTGAGGCCTGGAAGATTGATTATATCATGCTCCCATAAACCTAGCACAGCAAACCCTATGTGTTCACAATGGAGGAAGCAGGCACTGGATAGTTGGAAACATATCCCGTGCCCTATGCCACTGCCTGGAACACTATCCTGAGCCTTGAAAAGCAAATCTTGTGGCAGCATGGCACACCAGAAGAAATTGAATCAGATAATGGGACTCATTTCCAAAATAATCTCATAGATACCTGGGCCAAACAACATGGCATTGAGTGGGTATATCACATCCTCTATCATGCACCAGCCTCCGGGAAAATTGAGTGGTACGATATGTTGCTAAAAACTACACTGAGAGCACTGTGGGGGTGGAACTTTCAAACGCTGGGATACACATTTAGCAAAAGCCCCCTGGTTAGTCAACTGGTGCCCACCAACTTCCTTGAGATTGATATATTCATCCCACAGACCGTGACCATGGACTGCACCAGATACGTCAGCTATAAGCTCAAAATGTAGGACAGACTACATGCCATCCTCCTGCTGTGTCCCATGTCACCCACTCCATTGACTGAGCCAACTCCGCATCATACCTCCTGCCTTGAAAGACCGTCATGACAAATGGAACCCAAGGTTATGGACTAAATGAACTCACTACATGTTTTGGAGGGATGGCCCATAGACTAAGGGAATGATTTCTGTGTGTATACATCAAAAAAACAGGAAAAGGGATGGTGATTAATTAAAATGTTTTGGAAAACATGGAACCTGAGCATGACATAAATGGTATGGAATAAGGGGTGGATGCTGTCCTGCTTTCAACTGGGATAGAGCTATTTTTTCTTCTTAGTATCTCGAATAGTGCTGTGTTTTGGATTCAGTATGGAATTTGGTATAAGAATGTTGATAATACACTCATATTTTCAGTTGTTGCTAAGATATGAAGGACTTTTCATCTTCCCATGTCCTGCTAGTGTGCAGGTGCACAAGAAGCTGGGAGGGAGAACAGCCAGAGCAACAGATACAAATTGGCCAACAGAATATTCCATATCATATAATGTCATGTTCAATATATAAATGAGGGTTGGCTGGGAAGGTCTGTCTCTTGCTTCTGGAATTGCACTTTTGGGATCTTTTCTTCTCTGGGATCACTAGCCAGGAGCAGGCTGGGCATTTGTCGGTGGGTGGTGAACAATTGCACCTTGCATCTTTTGTTTACATTTTTTTTTATTACTATTATCATCATCATCATCATCTTCTTCATCATCAACATAATCATCATCATATTTTATTTTATTTCAATTATTAAATGCTTTTTATCTCAACCTATGAGTCTCTTTACCTTTACCCCTCCAATTCTCTCCCCCATCCTCAGGGTGAGGGAGAGTGAGTGGCTGCATGGTGTCTGACTGCCAACTGGGTTTAGACTATGACGTCTTCCCAGGCACAGAGATAAGGCTAATAGGTTGGTAGTTCCCAGGGTCCTCCTTTCTACGCTTTTTAAAAATGGGTGCAATGTTTCCCTTTTCCCAGTCACCAGGGACTTCACCTGACTGTCATGACTTTTCAAATATCATGGAGAGTGGCTTGGCAGCTACATCAGCCGATTACCTCAGAACTCTGGATGCATCTTATAGAATCATAGTACCATAGAATCATTTATGTTGGAAAAGACCCTTAAGATCATCGAGTCCAAACATAAAATCTTGTCAGGTCCTATAGACTTATTTATGTTCCTCAGGTGGTCTTGAATCTCATCTTCTCTTACAGTGGGAGGGACTTTTCTCCCCCAGTCCCTGCCTTGAGGTCCTGGCAGCCTGGGATCTCATTAGTCTTCTTTGTAGCAAAGGCACATTGCTGGCACATGTTCAACAAACTCCTCGGTCACCTTAGTGAAATTAGGTCTTTTAAACAAGGAGATCAGATGATGATAATAGGGATGGCAGTAGGAACAATCAATGGAATACTAGTTAGACGAAGTCAGTAAAGGAAGTCAAGAACATCATGAGTAAGGTAAGTAAGTTGGCACTGAGTAGGAGAACTGGAAGGGATCGCATGACTCCTGTGAGGGGTTAAGATGGGGGTGTGGTGAGACCAGTGTAAGATTTGGAGAGCTGGTAAAGTGTATGGGGAGTCTTAGTAGGAGAAAGAAGCTGCAAGGCATCAGCAGATTTCAGGGTGTGTGAGAGTAGAAGTATGGCATTAAAATGAGAAAGCACAGATCGTGCCATATATGTGCTTCTAGGGGACTCCAGAGCATTGGGAATGCTCATCTCCTTTAGCTTATCTGTCCTCAAAACCCCTTTCACCAGCTCACTGTAGGTATTGGAACTGCTCTCTGTCTTGGTACTGGAGGACTACTTCATCTTATACACCCTTTAATAAGCAATTTCCTTTTCCTTCTGTCTCATTCTCTGTTACACCTATGCGAGCTACTAGGACAGGAAGAGGCAGTTATCACCAGTGCATTTCATGGACAAATAATGGAAGAGAAATAAATTCTATTAAGTTAAATAAACTTTTTAAAAAGCCTGAAAAATTGGGCCTTTTGCTTATCTTTTGCAGTAGTATTTATCACTCTGTTAGCCCAACTTTTCCTTCAACACTGAGGCAGAATACCATGTTAGCAAGAGCTAAAAATCAGCTATTAATTTTTGTGGTGGTAGGCAAATGTGCACTGGCATCAGAGACCTGGGAGGGTAGTGGGATTCTAGGTAACACAGCTGATCTATAATTCCTCAGACATATAGAGCAGGCAATCTTAATTTTTATTTTAGTACTTTCCTTTATCCACTGCTATGACTAGGCTCTGGGCACTGAAGCAAAAAATAACACACAAAAATCCAGGCTCATATTCTGGAATTGCTTTCTATTGTTTTATGTTCCTTCAAATAAAAACCAAATATGTTAAGTTCTTTAAATATTATTTTTAGAGCATAATATCATGCATTTGACTCCCAAGTTATCAATAATAAAAAATAATTCAACAATAGTGTTGGTTATTTTATGCCTGATTATCAGAGGAATTTATTTATTCAGGATTTATTTATTTGGGTTTGATTTATTCAAGAGCTCTCTTTCCCACCTAGGATTCTTCTACTCTCCACAGCATGGATTCCCCATATAAATCCTTATTTTAGTACACTTTAGCCTCATGTAATGCAGTAATTCTCAATCTCTGATTTTGTCTGGGCTCCTGAATAAGGTATTTTCAAGCACTGGTTTTTAGAAAGAGGACCAGGCTATCTTAACTTAATCACATGGTTTTTAAAGACAAATATAAGTTTAAGATCAGAAGTATAAACAAATAATATGGAAATCTAGAAACAATAGCCAAAGCAACATTAGAAGAGTATAAATGAAGACCCCTGCCTCCAAGATTATTATTTGTTTAGGGGAGGGGGGGTTGCTTTGTTTTGTTTTGTTTTCCAGTACAGGAAACATTCCACTAGGAAAAAGTCATTTAATAATAGTCAAACAGAAATTGTTATCAAAAGCCATGGAATTTTAACCTATAGAGGAATTAAATAAGGATTGCATTTGGCCCTATTGGAGAGAGGAATCTTGAGGTGTGAATTAATACAAAAATAATTAAATGTTACAGTATATGACATATGAGAGATACTGAGAAAAAACAGGGTCTTGGAAGATAAGATTAATAAAAATTATATGTATTTCAGAGGTAAAGTATATTGTATGCTTCAAAAAATTCAAATTATTTCTTTTTTTTTTTTATTTAGGTCTAAGTACATTCATTCTTTCTTGAGAGATGAGATAGTCTTTTTGAAAGAAGTATTAAACACAGCATGTTCACACTGAAAATAAATAATTTTATGGTTATAGAAAAATAAAATAACTACAGAGATCCTAGAACCAGTTCATCAAGGATGATGACACATCATTTTATCAGTTCCTTGGGAACTGAGGAAAAAGAATGAAACAATGAAATATACTTTTTGATATTTTCTGGTATCAGAAGAGACACATTCTAAAAGACAGGTAAAAACACTTTGGATAATTCTAAGAAGTGCCAACGAAAACTGCCCCAATACATCCCCAAAATAAAGAGAACTCCTGTATGCTCCTGTTCGGTGCACTGTTGGGCCACAACATATTGCCAGAACAGAAAAGTTTCTTTCAGAAATAGTAAGTTGTCAAAAGAACATTACTGAAGAATAGCTAAGTATGCACAGTACCTAAATGACAGGCAGATAACTCTCCAATCTTTCAGACATTTACAGAACACTGTATATGGAAAAAAATAACACTTTAACAGACTGTATAAATATGTAAATAAACCAGGAAAACAAACAGATGAGGAAGATTATAACAGCTAAAGTTCTGCAAGACTAACTTGGATTATCACGATGTTTCCTCACCAAAGAAAACTATTGCTCCCCTCTACTTTAGCTAATTGAAGTTTTGCCCTGATATAAAAAGAAAATTGTCTTCAATTTATTTTAGCAAATAGAATTTCCTTGACCTCCAGTGTTTCAGGAGGGAGCAATTGTATCGATTTCAGAAACTGAATTAATCACAACAATTTATATGCATAAATATCCTTCAGTGCATTTCAGAACAACATTGCCATTTTTGTTCGATGTGTTTGTGGTGTCCCCTGTCCTTCATGTTAAGCTTCACCTAAGAAAGTATGTAGCAAGGAATTGACTCCAAAAATATTTCATGTTGCTTAGATAGTCTTGCTGTTCAGCAGTTGGTTTATTTGGTAGCTTACTGTCAGGATGTTGATTAGAAAACGAATATCCTGCTTGAAATATGTATTGTTTCATCTAGAGAAATATATACCAAGTTAATCTCTTTCAATTTTACTGCATTTATATGCAAGTTTCAATGTGAAAATATAACCAGATAATAGAGATTGATAATGTTTGTTTCTTGCCACAGTAAAATGTTTCTAGTGTCTTCTAGCTTTTTTTCCATTATGAAGAGGTATGACTAAAAGATTATGAAGGAAAAACTTAACATAGCCTGGGTGTGTTTTGGAGAAAAATACAACCTTTCACATTCTTCCTGTCACCCCATGTTCAAAGCTGAATAAGCAAATTATTTTATTTTAGCTGACATAAATAGCTGCTTTAATATTCAAATAATTGAGGTTTTCAGTTGTTTCTTTTTTATGGTTTTCTCTGGCTGGAGCGATCATAAGCATTTTCTGTAATGATCAGTTGGAAGTCAAAGTAAATTACAATATACTTTAAGGTAACTGGGTAATTTGAGCTTGCAATAGATGCAGAAAGTTCATTAACATTCATGTATTTTGTGAAAGGCACAGGAGCCTCCTCAGACTTTCAGTCTTTCTCATTCTCTCCTTTTGTTGGTTCATTGTGTACAAACTCATATGTTCTAACACCCTTCACTTGGTTTTATAACCTTCTCTCCCTAGTGACCCTGATCATCTCATATGCTTGTAAGTCTACGTTCATCAAAACCCCATCTGTATTCCTAGTCTTTCCAAAACTTGAGGCCTTCTTTTTAGTGCTTGTCTATTTTTGAAACTGTAATTTAATAGAGGAGGACTTTTTTTCCCTTAGAGATTTCCAGCATCTATTATTTTTGAGGTCCTTAATCTGTGCCTTTTGATTTAGAAGTGCTGTTCAGGTATTTAAATCCTCATAGAAGAGGCTGCTTTGCACCAGGGAATACTTTCAAAAAGAGATTCAATATTGGTCCCTAATATCATGTTAAAACTTTGCTCTTTTTGGAGTGAAAGGGATCACAAAATCTCACAGCATTTGGCCACAGTCAAGAGTAAATTTTTAAAAATTCAGCATTGAGCTAAGATCAAACTCTATACAATGGTCATGATTAGATACCCTTTGATACAACAGGCACCTTTGGAAGTATCACGAATACTTTGAATACTGTCAAAACATTTAAGTATCTTAGTCTGGCGCTGAATCCCACAGAATAAGGATTATATTTCATTACGCACTAGATTCAGATTAATTCTTCCTAGTTCTAGATCTATGATTTAGGTGACTGCTTAAGGAGATAAGTTATCTGAATTATTGTTACTGAGAGACAGGCACTCCTTATTAAAATGAAGACCCTTCTAAAGGGTTCAGAAGTAGAAGGAATGTACAAATATGCATAGGTTACTTCTATATAGTGCCTCAAATGAGATGAGATGAATTGGTACTCTAGGTATCATGATGCACAGTCTTGGTTTAAAATACAGACTAATTTTTAATGTAGATTCCAAAAATGAATTTTGTATTAAAGACTGTCAATTTAAAGTACTGTCCAAACCTAAGCTATGATATTGTGAAGTGAGCAAGTCAAACAGGTATTAGACTAGTATATAAAAAGATATTCCAACTCTAAAATGAAGTATCTAAATAGATATTTAATCAGTGCAGTTAACCAGTAATGACACCAATTAATCAAGAAGTGAAAGCACATTCACCTTGTAACCCCTCCCCCACACCAAACCCATTACATTTTGAAAGAGATTGATTGTGTTTATAAAAAAGCCAACAGTGTAATTTAATTATTATAAGACAGTGTCAAACAGCGTGTAAATTCTGTGAGTAGCAGAACTGCAGTCCTCACTCAGACTAAAGTCTTGTATAGTCAGTAGATATTTTGCTATATAACGAGTACAGGATTGGGCACTACTTGAATAAACAGGAGCTACAAATTATCTTAGAAAGATAGGAGAAAAAAACCCATTTTTTTCCCCAAAGAGAATAGAAAAGCAATGGTCTTAAAATTTTCTTTTTTTAAGTGTTCTAAAAACAGTCCACAGAAAACTTAAACATAGATACCTGCCAAGATACAGATTTCATCCTGAAGCTCACTTTTATACAGATAATCAAAAAGGGTTTTACAACAAGGTAAGATCAACTTTTCTGAGTCAAAAATGTTATGAGATGGAGAAAGCTAGAATTTTGCAAAGAAAAAAGAGCTGACTTTACTAATGAGTCAGCTAAGAAAATAGACATAACTATAGAAAATACAACAGCACCACATGACTCTGACAGAAAATATTAATCTATGTTAATGTGGTGGTTTAGTCCCTGCTGGGGTTCGAGACCACGCGGCCGCTGCCCCTCCCCCACAAAGGGAGTGAAATACAAACCCCGGGGCTGAGATAAGGAAAGGTTTAATACAACAGTGCAACAGCAACACAACAAACAACAACAATAACAATAACAGTAACAGTAATAACAATGAACAGAGCAAGATATGTACCGATACTGCAGTGATAGCAGAGAGATCTGCATAACACACGCGTTCACCGACTCTCCCGCGCTGCCACGCTTAGGTGTCCGGAGGTGACGTCAGCATGGTATGGAATAACCTGGCTAGAGCTTCCCCCGCCACTGCTGGGGAAACTTAACCCTATCCTGGCTAAACCAGGACAGTTAGTAAGAAACATAATTTTTAAATTTCAGTTTATTGCTACAGTGACTGATTGGCTGACACTATTTAATCCTTTTCTCCTCTATAGAAGTTAATTAAATCAGGATTATATATTTATTTGCACGTATCTCTCTTGTTACAGAAACATTGTGATGACTGCTCAGCTACTTCGTCAGTGTTTTAATTTTGTTATAACCGCTTATGATAGCAGTGTAGTCCCACAATACCAGCAAGAACAAGCAACACACAGACACATGCAGGATTTAGACAAATAGAAGTAACCAGGGAGGGTCAAGAAAGAGAAAACACTTACAGTTGTGTTACATCAGACTGACATATTGGTATGAGCAAAAAGAAATCTGAGAACAAAAGAAGAGAATTATGCTCTCCTTCATTTAGAAACTTTCTGTAATGTTTTATAGTTTGCAGCATGATATTTACAGACTGAGATATCTGATAGGTAATGCTTTTAGAGAGAGGAAACAGCTAAACAACTGATGTGTGTAGTAAAGGTGAAGATCTGCAAGCCTCACGAGAAGGTCAGTTGGTTTGAATCGGAACTGCATTCAGCACCTCAAAAAATCCCAGTAATTTCATCACTGGTCTGTATTCTTAAGCAATTAATGAAGCAAGAGCACTCAAGCACTATATATTTAAAAAAAAATTTGAAGATTGCTTAGAGAATCATTATTACTAATATTTCAGATCATTATGGCTTAAATTTCCAAAATATTTTAAGATATTTGGGAGCCGTGATTTCTCAGATGTCTAAGTAAACACCTTTAAAAAGTGCATATTCAAAAGCTGCTCACAATCCCATTCTTAAAATACCTTTTGTATCTTGACTTCATTGTAGCAAAAACATATTTTCTAAAGGACAATTGAGGCCTTATATGAGAAAAGACTGAAGAAAGGCCTCTCAAACTCTGCATTTTTTTGATATGGCATATGATATAGGAGATCATCACTGACCAGTGTTAATGATCAGAAGGAATGCTAAAACCTTTCCCTTTTCCCACCAGTAAATTTCCCACCAGTAAATTTTGAATTCTTGGCTCATATGTAAATTGAACATAAAAGACTATGTTCCCTTGATGGCCTCCCTTCTTTCACATTCAATGTCTTCTTTGCCTCTGTCTTTAACACCAATGATGGGCCCTGGGACCCCCAGAGCCCTGTGTTGAAAGACCATGATGGGGACCGCCCCTGAACTTCTTCAAGACATGTTGCTCCAGCTGGATGTGTATAAATCCATAGGGCCTGATCAGATTCATCCCAGGGTGCTGAAAAATCTGACCAATGTCATTGTGGGACCTCTCTCCATTATTTTTCAATGGTCTTTGGAGTCTGTAGAAGTCCCAGTCAACTGGAAGCTGGAAAAGGTTGCTCCAATTTTCAAGAAGGGTGAGAAGGAAAACCCTCGTAATTACAGGCCTGTCAGTCTCACTTCAGTGGCTGGAAAATTATAGAGGAAGTTATTCTGGGAGTTACTGAAAAACACTTGAGAGACAATGCAGTCATTGGTTATAACCAGCATGGGTTCCTAAGGGGAAAGTGCTACTTAACCCACTTAATTTCCTTTTATGTCAAGGTCACCCATCTAATTGTCCAAGGGAAGCCAGTAGATGTGATGGGTTTGGATTTTAGCAAAGCTTTTGATACTGTCTCACAGTATCCTTCTGGACAAAATGTCCAGCATATAGTTAGACAAGTCCATAATATGTTGAGTGAGCAATTGACTGACGGGTCAGGCTCAAAGAGTTATAGCAAATGGGGTTACATTAGCTGGCATCCAGTCACCAGTGGGGTTCCCCAGGGCTCAATTTATAGGGCCAGTGCTCTTCAATGTTTTTATACATGATCTAGATGCAGGAATAGAATGTACATTAAGTAAGTTTGCTGACGATACTAAACTAGGAGGAGCTGTGGACTCTCTTGAGGGTAGAGAGGCCTTACAGAGAGATCTGGACAGACTAGAGAGCTGGGCAATCACCAACTGTATGAAATTTAACAGGAGCAAGTGATGGATTCTGCACCTGGGATGGGGTAATCCTGGTGATACATACAAATTGTGGGATGCGAGGCTGGAGATCAGCCCTGCAGAAAGAGACCTGGAGGTCTGGGTTGACGGCAAGTTGAAGTCAACAGTGTGCCCTGGCAGCCAAAAGGGCCAACTGTGTCCTGGGGTGCATCAAACACAGCATAGCTAGCCGGCTGAGGGAGGTGATTGTCCCACTTCTGCACTGCATTGGTGCAACCCCACCTTGAGTACTGTGTGCAGTTTTGAGCACCACAATGAAAGAAGGACGTCAAACTATTAGAGTGTGTCCAGAGGAGGATGACCAAGAGGGTGAAAGTTCTTGAGGGCAAGACTTAGGAGGAGCACCTGAGGTTATTTAGTTTGTTCAGCTTGGAGAAGAGAAGGCTGAGGGATGACCTCATCACAGTCTACAACTTCCTCAAGGGGGGCAATGGTGGGGTAGATGCTGGTCTCCTCTCTCTGGTGACCAGTGATGGGACATGATAAAATGGAATGAAACTGTGTCAGGGGGAGTTCAGATTGGACATCAGAAAAGTTCTTTACTGAGAGTGTGGTCAGTCACTGGAACAGGCTCCCCAGGGTAGTGGTCACAGTACCAAGCCTGACAGAGTTCAAAGAGCATCTGGACGATGCTCTTAATCATATGGTTTAGTGTTAGGTAGTCCTGTGAGGAGCAGGGAGCTTGACTCAATGATCCTCATGGGTCCCTTCCAAATGGAGATAGTCTATGATTCTATGACTTGACTTTGAATAATTTTAGATTCGAATTTTTCTGGGGAACAAAATGTGTTTCTTATTCCAGCTAGCTGAACAGGTGCTATTGCACACCACAAAACTAATTGATTATTCCTAAGGATGCAGAATCAACCCTCTGAATACAGGCTGACATAGAGCAAGCTCTAAAACTGCCTCAGAAAAAACTTAGGAAAGACACCGAGCAGGCAGAATGTCTCTTTCAACTCTTAAAACAACTGGACTGCTGCTAAATTTAAGATCATTTGAAGTCTAATAGCTCTTGGCAAGAAGCTTGACATATTCTCCAGCAATTACAGTAATTTAATTGTAGTTATCTTACAGTATTAAAGTGTACTAGGCAATTTCCTGTAATAAGCTTGATTAAGATACCTCTCATACATCTACCGTCAGAGTCTTAAGTCTGCTTTAGAAGAAGATGAATCATGCCCTATAGAACCTGTTTCTTTTTATTGCCTGTAAAGAGTGTCCAGATGATTAGCTCACAGGTAAAAGACTACTTTGTAGACACGTACCTCTGACCAGTTGAAGATTATCCTCCATGCCTACCATATATGTTTGGACAGGAATGATTCTCAGACTTTGAACTCGTATTTTGCCTTTTTTTCCATGTAAGAAAGATCAGTGTTACACTGCAATATGGTTTCCTGAAATAGGAACTTCTCTGTTTACAAACATATCACTTCAAGCCCCAGTATAAGGTATAAAAGCAGTCTCAAACAACAAAGAAACACAAAGCTGGGGTGTGGGTCACATGGCATACACAGGTGGTAGCAGGAGGCATAAAGTCATATCAGAAAAGTAAAAGATCTCTTCTGAGCATTAGGTAATTGAGTTCCTGGTTTATCCATCATGTTTCCAAAGAGTAAATTATAGTACCAACTTAAGCATAGAACCATTAGTAAGTCCTATGTAATTTATCTCAATATCCCAAGCCTTCAGAGGTCAGACATTTTCAGTTGTAGTGAAGTACTAAGTCTTGTAATCTCTGACTGAAAGTCAGATCTTTCTAGTGACTTTAATTATTAGCTGAACTACAGCAAAATTCCAATCTTGTCTACACCAAAGGATAATATTTCTGTATGGTTTTTTAGCATATCTCTGGAAAGTTTAATGAATGCAAGTATTTATATTCTTCTTACATATCCCTTCATCTACTTATCAGTCACACTTAGCAGTTAGGGGCTATATAGTAAGCAGAATCTCTTTGTTGAGATTATTCTTGACTTGTGTTGATGCTTTTTTTAGCTCTATGAGTTGTAAATCATTAGGCAGCCTTATTTAGAAATGTCCATGCTCTTTGTTATTAAGGTCTTAAGATAAGCATCTTAAGTTGCTCTCTTTTCATTGATTTAGACTGAATGAAAAAGCTGTGTATTGAATTCTTGAAAAACATTTCCTGTATTAAACCAACCATGAGTACAGGAAGCAGACTTGTGTTAAAATTCTCCCAGGTTTTAATATCTTTGTGCCTGAGCTGAAACATGACTTTTTCAAAGGTCAGTTTCCTGTCCATCAACTCATGAAGTTACCTGGAGATTCCTGAATTTCTATTTGTCTTGTTTCTCTCATTGTTATCAACTTTATCAATTTTCTAACTGTTATGATTTTGTTTCACATTTTCTTTGTGAAGGGATAATCCTTTGACAAAAGTGTTGATACCCTGAATATGTGGAATGAGGATATATGAATGAGGAAAAGTTTGGGTTTGGTGCCTATACCATCTGTACTTCACATTCAAGGTGACAAAGGCTGAAACACTGAAAGGCTAGAAATATGCACTCTTGCTATTAGAGAAATGTAGCACATGAGAAACAATGAACTAAAAGAACTAACAGGCACTTATAGGCAATAATTCAAGAACTAACATGGTTCATAGATATCCACGGCAAATAGCATTACTCTAGTTAGTAATGTTAGTTGCTTTCTTTGGGTGTTTAACACACACAGCATACTGTTTTCTCTCTGATAATGGTTCAGCCTTCTCTAGAAGAAAAATCATCTGACAAAGCCCTGAAATCATTGTGGCAGAGCTACTCCAGAACTTTTCTGTTCTAGCACGAAACTGACAGAAAAACGTGAAAGAAGAAAAAAAAATCTAAATAAAAACATTAGGCACTATTTTTTTTTTCTTTCAGCAATTAGATCTGGCCCATCAGATGTTCTGCTATTGATAGAAGTTTGGCCTATCAAGGCTTTGACAGCCTAGGACTACATTATTTATGCAAATGTTAAGATCTAGGCTGAGACCTCTTTGGAGCTTGCTAAGAAGTTAAAGAAAGTGATGTTTTACAAACTGCTTTATTAGCTAAAATCATTTTATTACTTAAGTAGCTATGTTAGCAAGATTTATATTTATCACTTGAGTCTTTAAAGCTGTTTATAGCATGTTTGCATCACAGATGAAAACATGAACTACAAAATAACTGTCATAAGATACTTGAAGAAGAAGAGCAAAAGAATTAACTTTAAGGCAAACATAGCATGTTTTTCCTCCAGGAAATGCTTCCTTTGACTATAGGTCAGCCACACATTTCATCTCAGATATGTTTTTGCTTGAAGAAGAAAAATATTAGTTTCAAATTAGCTCTCACATGCCTGTCTCCAGTGTGGCAGAATACGTCATGTATAGTATATGTTCAAATTGGCAGTGGTCTTGCTTTATATTCCTTTGTTGTACTATAAAGAAATAGAATCAGAATTTTAGAAATTCAAAGCAATTTCCATCTTCAGGTTGTCTCTTCTTCTGGTTTCTGTCTGAGTCCAGAACTCAAAGAGGACTTTATTAAATGAAATATTCAGGACTGAAATGTTCTTAATTTTATGATCTATAGTTGTTTTGCAGTAAAAACAAAAAAGGGAAAGAATGTAGTACATATGAATCTCTTAAGTATGAATATAATATATTTATAGCATATATATAAGTTTGGGTAACATTTAAATAAAAAGACATTTTTAATGAGGACTCTTACACCCATTGATGATTGAATTCTTAACTATATAACACCCCCAACATTATGATCTCTCTTTCTTTATTTGGTATCATGATTATTTCATTTTCACTTTCATACAGGAAAACTAACAGGTGGTAAAAGATCTTTTCATGTAGGAGACAGAAACGTAATTTTTACTGTGAAGGTGTTTAGTTATTACTAAGGGAACTGGTAGACTCTCTACTCCTTACAGTCTTCAGATTACAATTTAAAGCCTTCTTGGAATGTAGATTTTAGTCACACACAGTTAGGAGTTTTAATTACAGTTAGTAGCCTGTGGCTAATTTACATTATATGTATGAGAGGAATGTACAGTTATGCCCTTCTCCTATTTTCAATGCCATTCATGATTTTAGTGAGACCTATTTTAGCCTTCTTTCATCTCTCCCTTTCCCTCCTCCCTACTTTCTAGGCTGATCGGCTGTGCAGAAGGCACACCATAGCTTTGATTGCCTAGCTGCCTTTATGAACCTTATCTAGACCTTTTGCAATGGGAAGGTGGGAAGAAATTCCCTAACTACACTCAGTCATTAAATGGGTTTACAGAATACCTTTAAGGATATTTTCTGCTTTGTTCTCCATTAACTTCCTAATTATTCTTAGTGTTTGGTTTACTTTCATGTTCATTCCTACCAAGCACTGTTAGCTTTACAGAACTATGTATCAAAATCTTAAGATCTAATTCCTGAGTAACGTTGCCAGTCTCTTATTGCTGTGATCCTTTTACACCTCTCAACTGTGCATTATTAATAAATGTGTTCACTTCAGTACTCATGCTTTTCTCCAAAGCTTTTATTAATATGCTGAACAGCATGGGATATCTACATCCAGATTCATAATTATCTCCTTGAAGAACTAGTCATTTGTTCCCTATGTTTTTTGTTGGTCTTATAACATCACTTCTAGACTTTTTAAAAGTTTTTAACGGTGACTTGGTCAACTATTTTTGAAAATCCAAGAACACTCTAATAGACATTGTGAGTCATGGGTTCCCGTTACAAAAGCCATTTCAGCTCTTTCTCAATGTATCACATTAGTCTGTGTGCTAGTTGAGCCATTCTCTTAAAGTCTCTACATTTTTTTGTAGATCTCAGGTTTTCCTTTGAAGCTGTCTTTAAAAATCGACATTTGCCACCTTTGTGGTAGTAACTTGGCCACTACCCAGATAGTTTCAAGCAAAAGTGTCCATGCCTATTTTATCCCTTAAATGTTTTAAAACTCCTAGGTGACTACCATGTGGTCCTGGTAATTTGCTATAGTTCTTTTTGCCAATCTGTTCTGCGATGTCTTACAGAAATGTTTTCCCATTTGAAACAAAATTTCTAATGCTTTTCACATCTCATTTGGGACTCCCTCCAAGCTTCTCATGTGGACCAAGGATTAAAAAGAAATTATATGTTTCTATGCTGTGGCTATGGATTGTTTGAGTGCTCCCTCATACTTTACTTGTATATTGATCTTAAAAAAATTCAAATGTAAATAGAATGTCCAGAAGTTATTTGCAAGTGAATTTTGTAATGCTTTGGTTTAGAAAAGATAAAAATATGAGGGTCAGAGTTATTATTTTACAAAAGAAATGTAGGATACTGGCATACTGTGATAACATAATTGTTTCTATAAGTACTTGTTTCACCATCAAAGTTTTTCTATTGAACTATATGCAATACCTCACATTGGCAGTTAACATTGCAGTCCAGTACACGCAAACTAGTGCTCTGTGGTTCAAACACTTTTGGTGGAGAAGAAGATAATGTATATCTCAACATTTCACACCCATCCCTAAAGAACCTACCAACCCCAAATCAGTTGTCAAAAATGCATTAAAAGCACATTCCAGGAGATGAAAATTCACCAGAGTATTCAAAGAAAATAAAACATCAGAGAAAGCCCTCTGACTTTTTGACCCACATTCAGTCCTGTCTAGTGTAAATAAAACTTGATGTGGGTAAAAACATTGAAAATTCTATTCTGTGTAAGCTTCAGTTGGGTAAATAGGATGCTTGCTTTGAATATTTTTGTTATTTTTCCCTCATGTACTATACCTTCTAAACATTTTTTTTTTCTAAACATAATATGGATATTTTTATTTAAGCTAAAAAATGTTCTGGTGTTATTTTAACAGTCAAACTCTTCAAGGTAATAAGAACCACCTCCTCCCTTCTCTTTATTATTGTAAAAATGTCTTTTCTAGTCATTTTGCCCCTTTCACATTGTGAGCAAAGCTGAGACTAGATTCCAGCAACAGATATGTGTCAGCTCTTTTATCTTGCCTGGGTAACATAAAAATCTCCATGCACAAATCTGTCAAACATTGCTGTTTTTAATAATGTAATGGAAAAAAGAACAAGCAGTCTCTAGTGAACTTGTACATGCATAAGCCAATTTTCAGAAGCACTAGCCTTAAGAATTGCAGTTTGACAGGCCTACTTATCTGAATGAAGTAAATATTTTTTTATCAAAGATAAATTGTGAATGTGTAATTCCTGAGAATGGATGTGTTACAGTTCAAAAACAATTTGCCACAGGATCTTTTTCACTGCATTCAAACTAATGAGCATTTTCACAGAAATACTTTTTTCCACCTGTGACAGTAGAAAAGAATATAGTAAAAATAGAGCTTGCACTATATTTTGAAAGTACTATTTGTGACTACAAGTTCATCTTTAATCCACAGATCTATGTCACAGCTACATGAGATTTTTTTAATTTAAATGAGGTTTTAAAGAGGTTACTGGAAGTCAATTAATTTAAAACAATTTTAATTAAAATTTGATTCGTTATGGTATGCATGTGGGAAGTCAATTTTTCATCTCCATGATTTTTCCTCAGAGACTATAGTAATTCTGCTATACATCACTATAACTTTGAAGACTGCTGCAGTTTGATGAGATCAAACAGAATGATACAGAATAAAACAGAACACATTAAGATGTGATGTGGCTTAATAAAAAAGCAAAATGTTTATCTAAATTTCAAACTATTTGAAAAATGAATAAGAAAATGTGTTCAGAAAGCTCTCATCTAGTTCTTCAGGATTTTTTAAAAGCATTGATATATTTTTTAAAACATTCAACTTTTTTTACATGTAGACAAAAAAATCTGAAGACTAAATATTTTCTCTCAGATTCCCTAGAACTGTAGAAGCAGGTTTTACCTTGGCATGTTTTGTAAGAAAGTACATTAATTTACAGCATGAAAACTACTCTGCTAGTACTTTAAACTGATAATTTGTAGTGAGTCAATATTTTAGGTTCATCCCACCAAATCTTGGACAATTAATTAATCGGCCTACCTTTCTTTAGTGACTATGGAAAGACTTAGACCTGTTGCATTCATCTGAATGTCAGCGACAAAGCCCTGAGCATCCTTGTCTGACCTCGTGGCTGGCCCTGCTTTAAGCAGAAGGTTGGACTGGAGATCTCCTGAGTTCCCTCTAAATTAAGCCTTTCCATGATTCTGATAGAAGAGAAGAATGATAGCCCGAACCACATTATGTGAGGTTCCTTTTTCCACTTTGGTATTTATTATGCTTCTCTTTAGATTTTTTACCCTGAAGATGGTCCTGTTGCACCACAGTCACATGACCATCAGTATGAAAGTTGGCTCATTTAAAAGTAGTGTTAGTACAGCATACGTTGTCACAGCAATGACTGTAACGGAAACAAACACTGAGAACAGAATGGGAGGGGTTTGGGTTGAAACAGCTTTTAAATCATCACATACTTAGAACATATTGGAAATTATTACAAGCAGAGGTTTTGAGTGTTTTTCTCATCTACATATTGCACAGTTGAAACTGCCCTTAAATTTGAAAAGTTTTGATCCTTAAATATTGAAAACAAGGTAAATATCCTAGAGATTATTTATTAAGCAATTAAAAATATCTAAAATATTTAGTTCACTGCTTAGTAATATGATAACCAGTTTTTAACAAATGTACAGCTATTCTACTGCTACCTATTAACATGTATCACTTGGTTCTCAGAAGACACATTAAAATCTTATAATGTCGTTTAAATGAATGCCTGTGTACAAAACAGTGTGGTGCACTATATGACAAATTTTTTCCCTTCTAGACAATAATTCATTCTGTCTATCCATTTTAAACAACAATCTCTGAAGGAAATGAGTGATAAACAACTTATGTGAAGTGAACCTGATAGTTATCATGGTCCTCTGGAAAATATGCTTTAATCACAAGTTTGTTTAATGGTTATAGCTTATAAGTTCATAAAATGAAAGTAAAATATGGTAAAACAGAATAAAATGCTGTTATATAAGAGGATATGCATTGCAATTTACATTTTTAAGTAAAAAAGTAAATGTGATTGGTCCTGCCAGTTTCGGTCTTGGATAGGGGTGTGTGTGTGTAGCAGTTTCAGATGTGTGTGGCAGCACCTGAAATAACAACAGTAGCATACCCGTTGAAATCTTGAATCGCAGTTGTGCATATAGGCCATGGTCTTTTCATGCACAAAATTCTGGGGAATTATGCATGCATAGAAGGAACATATATTTCTTTATGTATCAGGAGTATGTTTTCAGCCTGCATTGGGTTTTAAGGTTGCTGTTAACCTAAAAATTGTATGTCTGTTTAGTGCTTTTTTTCCATCTATTCATTTAATAGCTCATCCACTTATAACTGTAAAATACCACAAGCAGCTGTGTGTGTGTATGAATCAACAAATATTATATAAATTGTCAGAACAATTAATTTGAATAAACTGTAAGAAATACATATAAATATTTAAATAATAGTAAGAACATCTTAACTTACTACTGAATTTTTACAGACTGAATATTGAAAACAAAAGACAATCTTTTTATTTTGACATTATTTTTCAGTTTTTCCCACTATGCTTCATAAGGGATCTTGCAAAGCGCAGGACAGAAAGTAAGTGTTTCTCTTCATTAAAATTTACTAAGTTTAGTGAATTTTGTGTATTGTCATTTGCTCTTTCCAGATATTTTTTTCTATTGTTTTCCATTATATGTGAAAAACTGGGTACCCAGCATAAATAAATGTGTGAGTAAATGCCCATCCTACAGATAGGTGGTAACGTCTTGTGTATTGTTATAAAGACAAAGCAGAATGTCCAGATAAAAGCCTGCTGTTACTTGAGAAATTTCAGTTGTGTAAAATTCATTTGGTGATGTGATTGACTGAGGATTTTCATAGGTGAGTTACCAATAATATCCAGTGCATACACACACAGCATATCTAAATTATTTCAATTTATTTTCCAGCAGTTCTGCTGGGGTTTAGTCTATATTACAAGGTTCGATATTTCTAATGCTGAGTGCTGAAATCCGGTACAGTCAGAGCATTAAATGAAAATACAGCGTCGCAGCACCCTTTGCATTGTAGTGGCAAGCTCTGGCAGGGATCCAGTGCCGCTGGATGTTCTTTGGTGTCCCTGTGTGGGTGCAACATGTGCTGGTGTGTGGGACAGGAGTGAGCAATCAGTAAGACTAGGGGAAGCCCGTCTATTTTCTTTTGGTATAACTATGGGCTTATGCAACTTTAAATGGATTGTGAGTTCAAAACTGTACATTCCTGAACACTCCTATTTTCAGTGGGAAGAAATAGCAGTTTCAGATGTGTCAGGCCCCTTACAGGCTAGAGGTATATAACTTCTTCACTAATTGAGGGCCAAATAAATTCCCATCGTTGTACTTCAACTAAGTACTGAAGTTAGGTGAGATGAAACTGAGCCTACATAACTAACGCAATTTTACTTCTGAAAGCCTAATTTTCCCATTTTTCTATGAAGAAAGGGTAAAGAACACTGATAGACATATCACTTGAATTACAGCATAGTACAAATACTATTCATATTCAAATATTCTAATATAATACCAGTTTTTAACTGGTTTAGAGCCACACAAAAATATTTTAATTTATTTCTAAAAGTCTTTTAATGTGGAAAATAACATTAATTTAAGTGATAGGATTTTTTAAAAAACTTCCTCATTATTTGTAATCATTCAGCCATTGCCTTATTTCCCAGCTACAGAGGTTGTTTATGTCAGCAACTTACATCATGCACTCTATATTATATTATTACAAACTGTGAAGTTACTATGTTAATAACTTTAACAATTTTTAAATTTTCTATAGTGCTGAATAAACATTAACCTCAAAGGGTGCCTCGTCTGTCTATAGCCCCCTTTTTGATTTAGCAAAACAGAATCATCTGAAGAAAATATATTATATTGTACTATCTAATAGGCACTCTAAAGATGTTTGAAGCACAGGATAGGAACTTTCCCAAAGCTGCATGAAGCCTGTATCTGAGGTTCACTATGGTTAATGATAAAGGAAAATTCAGAGAATTCTAAAATTTATAGTTCTTAGCATCTGAAAATTCTCCAAAAATTACAGCATAAGGTTAGGAGAAGGCTAGAAGAAAAACTTTCCACATCTACCCAGAGAACTACACACTTAAAACTGTGCCAAGGAGAAACATAACAAATCTCTTGGTTTTTGCCGAGTTCCATTTCCCCCAAAAACTATCTCACACATGGCTTCTTCCCCAATCGCCCCAGTGAGACTCTCAGATTCCTTTTCACTCAATCCTTCCCTGACAGAGCAGACACTAAAACTCAGTCTTCTTCCCCTAAGACTGAGAAGAAAAAAACATACTTCTTTCTTTGGATGGGTGATGGAGAGAAAAAAAGTTACTTTAAAAAATAAATGTAAAATATGAAATATCTAAAAAATAAAATAAATTTTAAAAAATAACTTAAGTCTAACCTCTTCAATATCAGTAGTGGCACTAATCATCAATGCCACAGACACACTTAACTGTATTGGCACCTGATTTTTATGGCTGACTGCATTGAAAATAACACTTGGGATTAGCTGAAATGCTGTATGCTGGTGAAAGCAGAGCTATTCACTAGAAGGTAATCAGTACGTTGAGCAGATTATGGTTACTACTTTTAAATAATTTGTTTTCTGAAACTCCTGTTCTCCCCTTCTCCCAGATTTTAAAATAAATAAACAAATAAATCCTGTCTCTGAATTTTGTACCGTCACACACAGGGTTATCAAGAGGATGAGACAGAGCAGGGGATGTCTATAGTGCAAATTTTACAGGTGTTACAGAAATGAGAGTCTATCATGCCAGTTCATTTAAGCTCCACTTATGCTCAAAGTACTTACCAAGAAACAAAAAGTGAACAAGCCCTGCAGGGCCTATTCAAAAGCATTAGCAATAAACCAGCCCCCACTGTGTCACTTAAAAGTTACAAGTTCTAATTTCATGTGGGAGTTATGGGGAAAGTTTGTCTCTACTATGATTATATCAGACTGATTTTATCCCCCTTGTCATACAAAGTCTCAATTTTTTTTCAGGCATAATTGGCACACTTCGTGGATATGTCTCTAATCTGCACAATTATCTACCTACACTGCTTTTCAATTAAAGGATCAGAGTGTGCATTATGATAACATATTCGTGAAAGCCCACAGTCTCTGTATGCAAGCTAAGAGTTTTGCTATCAGGAAAAGTGTATGCACTGATTTTTACCTGACATTTCGTCTTTGGTGTAGCTCAACATGTACAAGAAATATGAAAGAAGCAACCGTCAGTCTCTTTCACTGACAAATATTTAATAGAATGGCAGTACCTGTAAGTGTTGGTGGCCTTGGCTCTGAATTGAAATGTCAGTAGTAACACTATAATGCAGCCTCTATGTATTCACACACTTCAGAGAATGAAATCTGAGTGTTTTTCTTATAACAAGACACTTTAACATTTATCAGTGCACACATGGACATCGCATAGAAACAAATGGCACAAAAATGTTTGAATTATTGCAAGGGGTGTTGTGATATATTATTAGCTACATTTTCAAAGGTCAAAAAGTTATGCATATGGAATTACAGACTGTAAAGTACTACATGTTAGCCAAATTAAAACATTTTTAATAATATATACTTTGTTCCTCCACAGATGAAGTCTATATTCATCTTGTAAATGATCTAATTACATTTGGGAGGAAAAAGATAATGAATTCTGCTTAATTTTTCTTCAGGAAAAAAAGAGTTGCTAAATTTTTGTAAGTCTAGCAAAAAGAAGGCATTCCAAACAAGCAGTCATCATGTTACTGACATCTTGCTTTCTGCTTGTCTCTTCATCTTGAAGATGAACCACATTTTTCTCTATGACATCCATCTCAACTGTTAATTCCTGTTGATTCCTCTTGCTTAAACAGACTAAGAAAGTAGGGTCTTACCAACAGTCCAGCACATCAAAGTCCAGTCTGTGAACAGACTCCATATGAATCCACAGGGAAGAGTGTCTGGGATCCCATCTATTTAGTCATTTGGGTAATAACAGAGACATAATTGCTATCTTCCATGCTCTTGCTTCTGTTTCCACATCTGATCTACATGGTAATTTGCTTGCCTAGTCCACTCTTGTGTATATAGAATTATTAACTCCTTAGTTTCTGCTTTTCATTTAAAAAAATCATTGTGTAATTTCTTTTCTTCCCTGCACTCTCACCACACACTCATGTGCTTTATGGTTTATTTCAGTTTCTGTTATCTAATCTATCATATATTTTCACATTTCATCTGAGTTTTAAAATTTCTTCTGCTTCACGTCACCAGTAAAAACCTGTTCCTCTTCCTTCCTGGTTAATCTGGGTCAAAATCATTTGCCCTTTTTAATAAATTAATTTCATTTCTCATCTTATCTTTTACGGTATATTATTTAATAAATTCTATACCCATGTCTTAACTAGGTCTGAATACTTTTAGACCTCTGGGATGTTGATATCACACTACCCATGTACAGATTTGACTACTATGTGACAAAAAGTTTTAGGCTCCTACTGTCTCATCCCTGCTTGGTTTATTTGTCTTGAAGATACAAATTAACTCTGCTATGGCCACTCTTCTAACCACTTATTTATTCAGCTGTGTTATTGTGATAATTTAATAACTGAGTTTATTTTCTCTGACCACTTCCTCACCTTCTCTGATAAAATTTCCTATTAATATATTCTCTTGACTATACATTTAGTGTGGACTTTCTCTAGGAAAAGGTCATGAAGCAGTCCAGCAAATTTCACTTTCCTATTACAACCCCTTCACTTATTACCAGTATAAATGCTTCTCCTCTGCCTTTTAAAAGACGTTTTATTTTGTTCAGCTGCATTAAAGTCAAAGATTTCAATGCACTGTTAAACAAAGGGCAGATGCTTTGAAATTCTTCCATATTGAATCTTAGTAGTAAAATCTGATATATTAATTTAATACCACTCTGTGGCCCAGGGAACAGACATAGATTATGTAGATAAAATATGTGTAGTTACCATGTCATCCTCTGCAGTTTTTTCTCCAATTCATTATGATGTATATATTGTCATATATCAGCATGCAATGAAGAAAGACTGCTATAAGTCTCTCCTTGTAGAGGCCTTAGCAAAGTAGATTTTAAACCTTATAGGTAATTCTAGATATTACCTCTTAAAACTAATATTTAATAAAAAGCAATACAAAGTGTATTCTTTGGCCCGCATGAACGGTGATCATGTATGTGATTAGATTCCATTCCGTGCATCAACATCTAAGTGCCTATAGGTTGACTATACACAAACTATCTATGCATCTATCACAGTCAATGGATATCCAGAGCTCTATTCTGTTTCTTAAATATAGGCACATAGTGTGATTTGACATGCTTGGCTGTCACCATAACTTCTTCTTCATGTCTGATATGTGGCACTGAACAACAATATCCAGGCTCATTGGCTCAATGGATTACAAAGACTCCAGATTCAGGTGATCAATTTTAGAGATGGAGGAGTAACTCTCCAAACTCTGCTGTGCCCATCTGGTAATATTTTCTTAGGCTCCACCAAAAAAAAATACCCTAGGAAGAGGGGGAATGGGTAAGGACAGCAGGGTGTGATAGGTATGACAGCGGAAGTATGGCATGCCTGTATCCTTCTGGAGATCCAGCAGGGTCTGGGCAGAATACCTTAAGGCATCTCAAATGGCACATTTAGGTAACTAAATCTCACTCTACACTGTTGATCTTCATTGACTGTAGCAGGATGGGGTGGGTTGACCCCGGCCAGCAGCTTGCTCAGTCTCCCTGTCCCCAGCAGAATGGGGAAGAGAATTAGAAGAGCAAAAGCAAGAAAATGGGTTGAGATAAAGACAGGTTAGTAAGCGAAAGAAAGAAAAAAAGAAAAAACTCAACATGTGATACAAAGGTGATTACTCACTACCTCCTACTCAGCTGATCTCTGAGCAACTGCTATCTTGGAAAGACTACGCCCTTCTTTTATTGCTGAACATCATGTCATATGTGATATCCCTTCAGTCAGTTGGGGTCAGCTGTCCCATCTGTGTCCCCTCCTAGCTTTCTGCCCACCCCAGCCTACTCACTGGTGGGGTGGGGTGAGAAACGGAGAAGGCCTTGGAGCTGTGCAGGCACTGTTCAACAATAGCTAAAACATTATTGTGTTATCAACACTGTTTTAGTCACAAACGTAAAACACAGCACCATACAGGCTGCTATGAAGAAAATTAACTCAATTCCAGCCAGCTCTAGTACACAGAAGCTCAGACAAATCTTGATTTCTAAAATCTGGAGTTAA
Source organism: Strix uralensis (assembly GCF_047716275.1). Classification (NCBI taxonomy): domain Eukaryota; kingdom Metazoa; phylum Chordata; class Aves; order Strigiformes; family Strigidae; genus Strix; species Strix uralensis. The sequence goes on from NC_133973.1 coordinate 81,640,438, forward strand.
ATCTCACTCATACCCTTTTTCTTTTTTTTTTTTCCCCAGCTCTCATGAAGCAGGAAATTTTACTGATTTTTGATACAGGCAAGTGAACTGTGGACCTTTTCAGAAAAAAAATTGGTAGTGTATACTCTGTCAGAAGGCAAGACATACCTCTAATGCTTTTCCAGTCCATATCAAATGCAGTCTACATAAAATATGTGTTTTGCTGGTGCTTTCACCAGAGAATTTTTTTTTTTTTTTTTTAAGGGAAAAAGGAGAGAGAGAAATGAATTCTAAGATGTTTTAGCAGTGATCTCTCCTGACTAATTTAAGACATCCATATAAGCAGAGGTAAAATCATAAGATTAAAGAGGAGTAAATTAGCCAAGTGAGCTGGGGAAGAGAGAAAGAGAAACAAGCTGCACCTGCCATACATATCATCAGTTTCTGATGATTATGTCAAAAGAATAATAATCAATATTACATTTTAAAACAGAAATCAGTTATTTTAATTCCAGGTCATTGTCAGAGTGTGGCTATGGTGAACAGAATTGCATGATTGCTCCCATTTCAAACAGGAGTGAGGTAACTTGGAAGAAAAAGAGTTAGATTGTCTGGAGAAAAATGTACAGTTACCAGAAAACTTCAGACCCTTCTGTGCCTTTTTCTGTACTTTAAGAACTCTGAATTTTATCCCGGAACTAAGATTATGGTTAGATTGACAAATGGTACCAAAGTAATCTGTTCTCCTGACAAAAAAATGATTGCAGTAAGAAAAGAGAAAAACAGAACCTTTATTTGTCGTGGTGAATATAATAGCTTGAGTACTATATTCAAAAAGAAGCCTTTTTAAAAAGACCTGTTATAAAGACCATAATGACAATGAAAAATGTTAAGGAAACAACCCATATATCTAGCAACCTTTATATCCTTGTCTCATGGTGTTTTTCTTTAACTCTGGACATGAGATTTTCATGACACTACTCCGAGTTTTCTTGCTTTTTTGTCTGAGCTTGAGCTTGTTGAGCACATCTTTACTGATCCATGTTGCTCCATTTCAAGGGTGGGTGTGAAGAAAAAAATCCAACACACACTTTGCAGAACCGTTAATCAACATTTAGTTTGAGACATTCTAGGAGATTTAAAAACTGAGCAAGAATAGTGAAGAGGAGGCTGAAAGTGGAAGGGAAAGTCATCATTTATATAACTGAGTGAAATATGAACATATTTATTGGTTTCTTTCATCTCCAGAAAACCTTGTATATTTCTTATCTTTGATGGGACTTATCTTAGATAACTTTAGCTGTCTAAAAAGTAAGTAATTGTGTTAGCATTTGCCTTAGGTTCCTTGTAGATTCAATGAGAAAATAATGTGTTTTCAGCTGAAGGAGACTATTCCTAACCCAGTAGGATCTCAATAAAATTCAGTCTGTCTGTAGTATATGTCTATATAATTCAAACAATTAGTGTTTTCAGAGTGTAGCTTACATTTCTGTCTCTTCCGTGTGCCTTTCACATTTGTTTCCTTGGTAAGCACTCCCTCAATATCCAGGAATTATTTTAAATTAAATAATTCTTTATTCTTTATTTATAAATGTCATGGGTTTAAGTCTTAATTTCCCAGGGAAGGTGACAGTGTGATTCCAGCTCACCGTCTGTCTCACAGCTTAGTTTTGTGATAAAGTTCGTGACAAAGAAAATGTGATTAATGGCAAAACTATCTGGATTAGTGAACTTGAATTTTTTACAAAATGTTGCTTTTAAATATGATAAATATATATTCAATATAACACAACATAACTAGGTTTAATTGTGCATTTTAAAGGTGTATCTACATATTTCAACATTCTCACTGCTACATGGAAATTGTAAATCAAAACGAATCAGAAAGTATTGTTATAAGTATCTGTGATACAATATAATTTGCAAGTAAATATAATATTTTTGAAAAGTTTCTGCTTCTTAACAAGGATTTATAGTCAGATCTTAACAGAAAGATACTATCTTCATCTTTTCACCTGAAGAAGTTGGCAAAAGTTATATGTTTTAATGATCACCAGAACTCTAAAGAAAACATTTATTGATAGGTATGAAATTTGAGTTCAGTCCCTTTTGACTTCTACCTGTCATGTGGTAGCCCAAGTATCTTTCCATCTACAGGTAACAACAAGGTTGCATACAGATTTTAGGTACTGACCCTTATCCAGGCCTACCTCACCTTGATTAGAATTAATCACAAATATATTTAGCTGCTGAAAATTAGTAACCTAATTTAAACCTATCATTTGGCTTTTGGCTTTTTTTCTTTTATAGGAAGACAGAGAAACACCTCCAGAGGATGTCTCACCTCATCGGAAGATAAACATCTAAAACAGTTGGGAGGAATCATCCTCTGCAAGGTTCTATTTCTTCCCTATGACTATGGAGCAAGCCTGTGAAAGGAATTAAAGAAACAGTGAAAGGAGTTCTACCCATTGAGATCCAAGTGTGAGACTACAACATAACTCAAAGAAGAATGTGCTGAAATACCTGAGCAGCACAGGATGGGATTTATGTCCAAATTTAACCATCTATTCTAAACTAGCCATCCAGGTTTGGTCTGTAGACAAAGCCACTAACACTTTCAGAAACTCACTTTTGAGGTGGTGTTTTATGATGTGAAAATATTAAACCCAGTGATGGTGTCCAAGTAATTTTGAAATGTGGGTATACAAAAACATACTGGTATGGATTTAACACCTAGGGGATTGCTTTATCTTCCAGAATGCACAGCTGACATCTAACAAGTACCAATAGTAAGATGTTCTTTGCATGGATCAATTTTCTTCCCCAAGTAAGTAACAATCTGTGTTTTTCTCCTTTGGCTTCAAGGAAGAGTAAGCAGTATCAGTGGTGCAGTATTCCAAGGAATTTGAATCAATTAATACCTACACTGATCTCACCTTTCAGTTACTTAAGGAATATTAAATCAGTTACCCTTTATTATAATTTTTATATAGAACAGTGAAAAATTAAAAAGTCGTATAATTTTCTAGGGTAAAATAGGTCTAGGTCTAGGTGTAGACATAGGCATAGACATAGGTGTAGGCATGTAAGGCCTGTATGGCCTTCACTGTATGACTCATATTTAAGTATTTTATTTTATAATTTTACACAGACACATGCTCAGTATTCAAGTACCAGTTCAGTATATCTTGAACTAGGACGTGAATATTAAATGTTTGTCCATGTGAATAACTTTTTGAAGACAAAGACTGTCATTAAACACCTCCCATCACCACTCAATCTCTAAGAAATTTGAACCAACTTTATTTTAATTCTTCAGGGCACAGTTTCAAAAAATACCCAAAACCCCCAAAAAATCTGCCCAATAAGTTAACATAACCAAGACTGATTCCTTTTTTAACTCACATTAGCTAATCTAATTTCTTCAAATCATCATCTGAGTGTAATGCAAAAGAAAATTTTATACTTTTATATAATCAGGGTCCTTTATTCATGGAAAATTGTTCTAGTTAATGAAAGATTTACTATCTATCTATTTTTAATTCCAGGCAGTACAACAAAACATCAAGAGTAAAAAATTAGATTAAATGCTATATGTTTAATCATCATACTTAAGAAAATATCTGGACAAGATAAGAGAGTATGAAGTCAATATTTGTGTGGGGGCTATGGAAAACCACTGTGTCCAAGAGAAACATAGCTAGGCAAAAAAATTCAGTTGCAGCTTATGCAGTGTGACATCCATCTAGAAGCTAGACCACATGGCAATGTAAAGAGGGACAACATTCATAACATTAATGAAAGTTAAATTTTCATACTACATTCCCTGGTCTGATTCACTCCGCAAATGGGAATCTTGGAAAAACATTTTCATGTCAATTTCTATTGATTTTACCTAGCCTGCTGAAGTCCCTGAATTACTTGCACAGTAGAGACCAGATTTGGTCCAGTGTTTCTGGTTCAGAACAGAATTGTAATTGTTATTGACTGAGACAGAGTTATCAGTAAGCACTGGACAAATAAGTGAATCAATTTCTTCATCACAGTAAAACCTTTTCTGTAACTCAACAACAATGAAGTATTCAGATCATCCAATAGTCTGATTAGCTCCATACAAAAACAGATAAAATTGGGGAGGTTGTTTTTCAATTTTAATTTTCAGAGCTGTTTTAAGGAAATCTCAGAAACATCATTTAAAGTCTGATGAAATATGCTCTGAAATTAAGGAACAATAAGGCTTTTGCTGGATTTTTATATATGTTAATAATTTATTATAATTAATTCATTGTTTTATGCAATCACATAATCTAATTTTCATGGCAATATTTCAGGTCATTCGATATCCCCAAGTTTAATTTTAAAGAGTGAAGTTTGTGTTGAATACAGTGCAGTATTAGTCTACTTAGGGCTTATATATGAAAAACGTCGTTAAAGGAAAATTTGAGATCTAAGTGAAGGAAATATCTGCAATGAATATGTGCAGCACTTGAGCACTTACAACATTAATTGTTTATAACTAAAGCAGCTATGTTGTGTCAATAATAAATAAACGTCAACATCACTTTTAAGTAAATGCCTGTAAATTAAGATCTATGGATTAATGTGTACCCATGGAGCTTCAGTGTCAGAAAAGTGCCCAGCTTATCACACTGCAGAGCTACCAGAGAAACAAGAATTTCCTGGTATCAAACAACAGAAAACAAGGAGAATCACATGAAAAAAACCTCTAATTGCAAACAGAAATAAACCAAAAAAAAGCCTTTTGTTGTTCAGTTTGAGAAGGCAAATTTCAAGCAGTAATGAAGCACGAAGTGCTCATTTTCCTATTGCAGATAATTTCATGTGATCTTTTGAACTGCATCACCAATTAGCAATTTCCTACCTTCTATGGCTCCTGGGATGAAGAGGCAGACATATTGATCAAAATGTTAGTAAAGCATCAATTGGCAAGAGATGTCTGAGTAGTATTTCAACACTCTCCCCTTTTCATCAGATGGAGGGGGAGGTGGGAAGAGAAAGAGGATTCCTGACAGACCATCATTTTAATGAAATAAACAAACATATTCTCCTTCACTCCTTTATAGATAAGCCAAAAAGTAGAGTTTACAAAAATAATCTATTCATTACTTCTGTCATGTAAAATATTATACGAGATACATAACAGAGAAGAAATTTTAAACCATATTTTGTATGATTTTGCACTTCAAAAAGTTTGTAACATATTTTTAAATATAAAAATTACAAGTGATTAAACAGTGGGAAAAATGTGACTTTTTCTATTGCTCTGACTTCAGAGACAGAAGCCAAGTACAGAATGTAACCCAGCCTCCCAATAATGTCAGACTCTGCAGCCCTATAGGCTCAAAATGTAGTCTTCAATTGCTAGAAGCCCTCAAGATTTCCTGGGCTTTGTGTAGGATATTCTTGGGTCTGCTTGGAGAGCAACTAGAGATGACTGTTGCTCAACTTGTTTTAGCTTTAGCTTAGCTTTGTACAATCATGTGGTGCAATGTTTTTTGTTACAATAATTTTGATACATTTCCATGGCTAACCAATTGCAAAAAATAATATTTATTCTGTGTAGTTATAACACCATGAACTTCAAGAGTCAACAATGCCCAGTAACAGCTAGGCCCACCTGAGTTACAGATTCCTACCTACTATGACACCTTTCTCACTTCTTGCATTAGCATCTTGTGTTGAGGACAGATAATAAGGTAACTTTCCTGGTCACTTTTCAATGGGTATTATTGAGATGCTTCTGTTAGGGAACTTCTAAACATACAGGCTGGGGGTACTTTAAGTGTCCACTGAGAACAAAGCAGTATTTACTCCCAGTTGTTTGTTAAGCCAACATAAATGCAACAAGCACTTAAATAGAGAAAAGTCTGGTAATATAGACATCAGAGAAAGCATTCCCTGTAAGTGCTTTAGTTTTCAATGTGTTAAGTACCTGCTATTTGTTAGGTACTTTAACAGAACTACTGAACTCAACTCTGTATAAACTTTTGGTGATAAGTTCCCCAATAACAAGAGAGGGAAATTCAGAGACCAATTCATCCTGTCCCAAGATTTGTCCATTCTTCTCATTGTTTATACAGGGAGGCTACACAAGTAATTAAGACTGGCTGCCTGTTCTTGTAATTATTAGTAAAGTATTATATCCATAACAAAGAGCATTCAACATTCAGCTTCCCCCTTCATTCATGAACAAGTGTTTGTTTCAGGATGCTTTTGAGTACCACTGTGTGCATTTTATTTGAGCATTTAAAAAACAAACAAACAAGCAAACAAATAGCTTTTCCAAAGCTGGCCAACTGTTAATTTTATAACTTATATCAGGGTATCAGTATCAGCTATGTCTTCTCTGAAGACAGAGGGCAGAATATAGCCTCTAGCCCAGAGATTTTTTAGTACTTTTTATTAGTATTTTGCTAGACTCAGACAGAGTTTGCAGAAATGCTTCTTGTTTAGATTTTTTTTTTCACAGAACTTCTTCTAATGCTCTGAAACAAAAAGGTTTTGCAGATCTGATGCTGTGCTGTAAGCATCTGAATTTATAGGAATCAATGTGACAAGAAGCTAGTTTTTGTATATATTATATCAATAAAATCATGTCAGTAAAAATATGCTCGAGTTACAAAGTTTAAATCAGAACCTTGATCTTCCCTATGTTCAAAAGGTTCTGATATAATCTTTCAGGGCAGTCTTATCTCTGTCCTTAATAACAGTGTGATCGATCTGGAAGCATTAAGAAAGCTAAAATTTCTTTACATGAAAGAGTGAAAACACAAAAGTAGCAGCGCTACCCAGAAACTATTCATCTGTCAATTGTCTGCGAGGAAATATGAAGTCAAATTCATAGTATTACTAGAGTGAAATTATACAGAAAGAAATTTGGCAGAAAGTTCTGTCTGTAAATTTAAGATATAGAAGAGAGATTACTTCACATTAAGAAAATTTGCTATCATCTGACAAATCTTCATAAAGTCATCAACTATCAAATTTAGGAATTTTCCAATTCTGATTTATAATTTCTAAATACAAAATATCTTTCTGCATATGGAGCTTTTTTATTCTTTCTGCAAATGGAGCTTTTTTATTCTTTCTGCAAAACTTCATGCAGCTGTAATATGAATAATATTTTATTTGTTCAACAAAAGCATAATATGAGTTTTTAACAGGAAAAATCAGACAGCATAAAGTGGAAGCTTATTAACAGAAAGTAATTATAAATATGAGAAACACACTAGCAAAAGAAATGGGGAAGATGTAGTCCACAGAAGAAAAAACTGTGCATGCACTATTTCTTATTTTTATTATTGAGCATTATATTTTTATTTTTATTATTGAGTAGTCTATCTGAAGATACTTCAAAACCAAGAAAATACTATAAAATAACTTTCCTCTCATTACTTTCACCCAGTAAGCTCAAATTGTACTGCTTTTTTCTTTTTTAAAATATTTATTTTTTCTAGATATGCATAAGCAAAGATTTAATTTTATAAAGCTGGATAGACAACAGTTTAAAAAATTCAATACATTCTTGTATTTAATTTCATATTCTGAGAGATTCATATCAGAACTTTTAACCAGAACAAAAAAAAGAATGACTGATTTAAACATAGTTGCTACATTACTAAGAAAATACTAAAAATACTAAAAAATTAAGAGATTAGTCACACTGTATTCTATTAAGTTTCATTCTCTTTTTCCCTCACTAATGTTTTCTTTTTTGTAAGTTGATTATTTACTTGGTCTAGAAAAACTACTTTTAACAGTGATAATTTGCAGCAAATGTATAACTTTCAAGTATTAAAACACATCCTCTGTAAACCTTTCCTCATTTACTGACATATTTTAAAAAGTATTAAAAATCACAGATTACCAAAGAAGAGGATTTTGAAGCAAATTCTGGTTTTAAAAATGCATATATAAGATACACGTGGAATAAAAATGCACTGTTACTACAATAATACTGCTGTTCTTTGGGGTTCCAGCACTTTCCCCAGAGATAAGAAAATAATTTTGTGTCTTCATTTTATTACCTCACCTGTTTCTTCCTCATCTCATTCTATTTCTTTTCTCTTTTTTATTATGCTGTAGAAAAAAGTAATCCCCTTTGTATTATGTGTCCAGAACATTTACAGATGCATTCAGAACTCTTTTTACAGCACCTTAAGGATTAGACAGTGTTTTATTTCTGCTATTTTAAAAACAATTCCTTCAATATCTGGTAGATATTCTGCTGATCAGATTCAAACAAGATGAATAAAAATATTCCCTCTGTTGCAATGACTTACAAGTTTTATTGCCTAACTCAATAAACTCAGAATATATCCTCCATGTTATTGGGCATCGGTGAACTGTATGATATGAAGCGTTTTCTCCTAGCTAGTTTTATATCAGCCAGTTTAGAGACAAGAAAAGTCCAATTTTACCATCCTGGTGACTTTTACTTTATTTAAGCTAAACAATATATTTGAAAAGTATAATGCTGGAAAATTTGGAGACCTACTTTTAAAGATTAACAGCTATCTACAAGAGTAGTAAGTAAAATGGGAAAGGGCTGACATACTAATAATATTAGTTTTTTTCTTTTTCATATATCACTCTACAGTGGGTCCCAAACCTAAACACAGAATAACATTTAATTCCAAATTTAACCCCCCTTAAAATCCTGCTTAGAAAGTAATATTTAATGTTAACTCAATATGCCAAGTCAGTTCACAAAATGATGGATTCTTCTCCTTGGCACATTTTTAAAATGGAATTTTTTTCATTAGGCATATGTATTAAGGCAATTAACTTATTCAGTATTACGTATGAAATACTTGCTACTATTACCAAGAAGTGCACCTCAACAAAAATCTGTCAGTTATATAAGGGCCTGGAAATCTGGATGTTTGCACTTCAGTTTCTGATTATATCAAGTCTCCAAAGTGATTACTAGGTTCTTGTTCACCGTACAATGGTTAAAAAAAAAAAAAAAAAAAAAAAAGCTCAATAAACTTACTACTTTCCTGTTTCAAACAGAGTAATGAAGTCAGTAAGAATTATAGGCTAGTAAGTCCCACCTTGATCCCTGGGAAAGTGATGGAACAACTAATCCTGGAAAAAATTTCTAGGCATAAAATTTCTAGGCCAAGAAAATTATCAGGAGTAGTCAGCATGGATTCACCAAGGAAAAATCATGTTTGACCAACCTGATAACCTTCTGTGATGAAGTTACTGGCTTCATAGATGAAGGGAGAGCAGTGAATATTGTCTGCCTTGACTTCAGAAAGGCTTTCGATACTATTTCCCATAAGATCCTCATAGACAAGCTGATGTAGCATGGGCTGGATGACCAGATGGTAAGGTGGACTGAAAACTGGCTGACAGACAAGTCCAGCAGGTGGTGATCATGGTAGTCCAATAACTAGCTGTGTACCCAAGGAGTCAATACCGGGTCCAGTCTTGTTCAACATCTTCGTTAATGATCTAGATGATGGGGCAGAGTGTATTGTCAGCAAGTTTGCTGATGATGAAAAACTGGGAGGAGTGGCTGATACACCAGAGCACTGTGTTGCCATCCAGAAGGACCTTGACACCCTGGGTTGACAGAATATCGTGACATTCAAGGGAAAGTCTAAAATCTTGCACCTGGGGAGGAATAAGCGCATGCACCAGTATATTCTTGAGGCTGACCAGTTGGAAAGTAGCTTTGCAAAAAAGGACCCAGGGGTTCTGATGGATACCAAGTTGAACATGAGCCAGCAATGTGCCCTTGCCACAAAGAAGGGTAACAGTATCTAAGGCTGCATTAGGGAGAGTGCTGCCAGCAGGTTGAGGGAGGTGATCCTTCCCCTCTACTCAACAATAGTGAGGCCACACCTGGAATGCTGGGTAGAGCTCTGGGCTCACCAGTGCAACAAGAGGAACATGGACATATTGGAGACATTGCAGCAAACAGCCCTAAAGATGGCCCTGAGGGACTGGAGCGTCTCTCCTACAAGAAAAGGCTGAGAGACATGGGACTGTTCACCCCAGAGAAGAGGAGGGTCAGAGGGATCTCATCAATGTGTACATATATCTGAAGGGAGTGTTCAAGGAAGAGGAAGCCAGGCTCTTTTCAGTGGTGCCCAGTGACAGGACCAGAGGCGATGGGCACAAACTGAAACACAGGAGGATCGCTCTGAACATCAGGAAATACTTTTTCACTGTGAAGATGATCAAGCACTGGTACACGTTGACCATGGAAGTTGTGGAGTCTCCATCCTTGGAGATACTCAAAAGCTGTCTGCAGGTGGTCCTGGGCAACTGGTTCTACATGGTCCTGCTTGAGCAGGGGGGTTGGACAAGATGACCACTAAAGGGGGAGGTGAAAGGCTGGCCACGTGCTGTCTGGCTGCTGGCAGAGTTCAAACCTCCACATCAGCTGATCTCCTTGTTACACCCAGCCCTCTTTCAGTCCATCAAGATTTTTATAAAGGTGAGTGTGTCTAGAAACATGGTGCAGATGTCACAAAATTAATTTGGAAGTCTTCCTTTTATTCAGGTCTGTTCACTTTTTTGCAATGAGAATTTGTCCGAAATTGGATAGTCTTCCTACCCCTTCCATTTAAGGGTTAGAAGAAAAGTTCTGATTTCTAGTATATCTCCACTAGACTGCAGTTTTTCCTTCTCATGATTTCACTGTGAGATGAAAGGTGAGATGATATTGTATATACCTGAAGGATAGATTACCATTATCTTTTGGGTTTTTTTAAACTCAGAATACACTTTTGAAGGGAATTTTCCAGCCATCCCCTTTATGTGGCTTTAGTTCAGTTGAATGAAATTGAACTGGAGGACTCACTCCAAGAGTGCACCTAATGCACTCCAACAGCTAATCGTCATTCAGTCTACAGAATCAGACTTGAGTTAGAATGCACTAAAACCTCTCAAAAATGTATAGTGCTGGTCCTGCAAAATAAATGTTTTTCTCTACAAATTTCCTTTTACCAGGCCACATTAATTGCTCCATAGCAAAGTAGTATTCCACAAAGGTCAAAAGAGTGGTTGCTGCTGGGCTCAGAGGAAAGGTTAGGTGGGTCATGACTCTTAGTCATCTGTGAATAAAAGGGCAGACTATTCACTTTTTTTATAAGAGCTCCTAAAGAAACATGTTTTATATTACAGTTCAAGAAATGAAGGTTAAAGTTCATTTTCTTTTTACGTAAATCTACATTCCTAGCCACTGCTGACCTGGACTAGATTTCATGGAGAGCCCTACAGATAGTGGCATCATGTTCTCCTCTTATTGGTGTCTTGGATCACCCAGGGATTCTACTTCTGCTAAACCACAATAATCCAAAAGATCTTCTAATCCAATTTAGGTATTCTGTAAATAACTAATATTTTTCTCTTGGAAATAGATGACCAGATTATCATGTATCTGCCTATTTTCATATGTCATATTCTTAACTGTACCTACTACTTTACTGTGCACTTGAACTCATTTGTGAAAGTATAGTGATCTAATTTACCCAAGAGAACCATTTATTTCAGTCTCTTTATAATGAACATTACAGGAAGATCCCTGGTGGGAAAACACCAGGGAGAATTTCCCACCAGGAAAATCTTATCTCAATTATGACATATGCTGTTTCTACATCATAAGGTATTATACAGAAGATGGACCAAACCTGAAATAATAATGAATTACAGTCTGAGCCAAATTTAAAATGCATAGCTTTGTTATACAAGAATTCTACATGTAATTGTACATACTCTACATATTCCCATGGTGGTAGCATTGTTAAAAAATATTCTATGAATTTAAGAATCCAAAGACCTTATCTACCAAAATGTCACAAATTCATGTTGTTATAAACCTCTACCATTAGTCACATTTAACAGTAAAAATAGTTAGAACTTTGGAAAATTAAATAATATAGGGGTTTTTTTCAGTGCATTTTGGTCTCATCTCTACTATTGAAATCCTTTTGATTGAAATTTTTATATTATTTTACATCTCAAGAGTCAATGACTGCTCAAATACAGACTATAACCGTAAGTTCTCAATAATTTACCACTCTATTTCTTCTGATTTACTGTGCTGAACAATCTAGCTGGCTTCACTCTATACTATGTTTTCACCTCCTAGATTTAGACCTTCTAACCTTCTCCTGCTAATTCTCTGTCATATTTGTTAACACATTACTTTTTCAGAGTTCACATTCTTTCCAAATGCTCATTTAGGAAAAAAAAAAAAAAAAAAAGGGGGAAGACCTTATTTTTCAAATTAATTACAAAGTATCCCTTTCTTACTGTCTATTGCTCCTTTTGATACTGTAATTTCTAAAATATAATGTCAAATCTTCTGGTAAGATCATGCCTTCTTGTTCTATAAAGCATGCAATACACCTGTGAAACTTGTACTGAGATGTAAGTGTCTAGAGGACAAATAACAAACAAACAGGGCCTTCCACATTTCTCTCTGATTTTTGTGGTTTTCACTTTGGTAAGGTCTGATATGAAGACACGGATAATTTAATAAAAAGCTGAAATCATGTAAAGCCTTTATTCTTAATTTTAAAAGATTTTTAAAAACATATTTCAAAAAAAGGCTTAAAAATTTCTTTGCTTCTGCTTCTTAATCCTTCAGACTGTTTCCATAACTACAGGGTATTGCAAATTAATTTGACTTTTGATTTCAAAACTTATAGTTTATAATAAATCCAAGAGCAGTACATTATTGTATGTCCAGCATTTTTAAAGTCTTATCCTACAAGTATATACATATATGTACATACAGGTATATAGATATTAAAAATATATATAAAAATAACTCCATAGTTTGTAAATAAACTCTTTAATTGTATGTTTTATGATTATTTTTATATACTTTCTGGATGTCTGGTATTTAGGTATATGTTCAAATTTACTATTTGACCTTAATGTCATCTGTCAATCTACTCTATAACAATTAATGTAGAAATATACTGTTAATTTTCAGTTATGTTCTAGAAAAATGAATTCCCTTTGTACTTTCGGTCTAGTGATACTATGAATTCTACTTTACTTCCAGTTTAGAACTAAAAATACATTAACCATTTTTTCAAGTATTTTACCTCCTCTTATTTAATCCCTTTGATCTAAGTATTGTGTCAGAGCACACACATACAATAAATAAATAAATAAAATATCATACTGAAGTTCTTGTACTACAGTATTGCCCTATTTCTGAAATTAGGTTTGCAGATTCCAAAACAAAGACTATATAGTTTCTTTTATTAAGAAAAACAAAAACCCAAAGATCAACTCATTGTTCTTTCTAGTGGGTGACTAAATTGTACATAATATACTTTTCATTCATAAGAATGTGACTTCCTAGGAATAAGTAACTGTAACAAATACTTGGTATGTGTTCAATTTCCTAGGCACTCCTGTTGTTACCTCATTCCCATTTTCCTCTTTATTGACAAAAATCAGAGGAGAGATGCATCCTATTATTTGGTAAAAGATGCATGATCTCAACTCTATTAAATCCTCATCATTGTCACAAGCTTGTTTGTTCTACTGAAAGACAATACATGACTGTCATTTTTTCTCTGTGTGCAATAAGGGGGAACGTGTCACACAGCAAATGCTTTTGCTAAATCTCAGCAGAAACTCCCAGAACAAATCTGCAAAAGAATAGTACATAAAAAATCACTTTCTGAATCTGCTTTTTTCTTGTCATTTTTCCACTCCCTGCAATGACTAGGGGCATCACATCTTAGTATGAAACTAGCGAAAAAGATTCACCCACATTCACCTGTGCATGGTTCATCATCTCAATGATCCTTTTCCCAGTCCTTTGGGTGGCCCTGCAGACCTGAGAAAAATGTAGTTTTTGAAGAGGCTGAATAGAACAGGTTGCAAAGTATCTTTCTTCTCCTTCCACAGGCACTGAACAGTAATACATGTATGCCAACATTTTTTGTTTTACTGAAAAGTAGTGCTCAGAGTGGCCAACTGTAGAGAATGGTATGGTTTGGTAAATTTCTGTTACGAAAAAAAACCAAACTCAAAACTCCAAAAGAATTGAGAAAAGTCTTTGAACTGGGTCTGGCAGTGGCAATGTACTTCATGCTGGCAGGAAGGAAGCCCATCTGGGAGGAGTTCATCAGGGATTCCTCAGGAACTGGCAGATGTCTTGTTTCCAGTTCCAGAAAGAAGAAAACGGGAGTAGTGAGCTGTGCTCTCCCAAAGACTGAGTCACACTTAGTCTCATAGTCTTAAGAATGTAGGAGTTGAGCAATTTCATGGCCTGTGTAAAAGAGGTTAGCAGGACACTTATAAGTGAAGTACTAAGTGCATTAAACACAGTCAGCCAAGAAAATGTTATATTAGCTGACAAATGCAATGTGCATGATGACTCCCTAGACTTGAGGAGAGTTTTCAAGATTGCTTCGATTGGTGGTGCCTATAACAGAGAGAGACTAAAGAATCAGGGGATCTGCTGCTGGAACAAAGATGAAGAAAGAAGGTGGCAAATAGAGCATCAGTCTTCCACTCTTCTTTTTCTTACCATGTTTAGGATTATAAACAGGGGATTGCTTCAAATCTTTCCATTATCTTTGTAGCTACATCCAGTCTGTGATGTTCTAAGGTACTTCAACAGTAAAACAGGATAAATTAGTTTCAAAAAAAGAAATGTTCCTTTTACCTCTACAGTTTCACAGTATCAAAAAAAAAGTATTTTCAATTCAATTCAAAATTACCATTTTAAAAAACAAAATGTGCAGGTGATGGGCTCTTTTTAACCTTAAAGATTTGAAATATTCATTGATGCATAAGTCAAGAGACCCTGAGGTTACCACAATAAAAAACAAATGAAATAGCAAAGAGAATTCTTCAGAGCAATGCTTTCTTCATGAAATAGTTTACATGTTTCCTTAGGCATTTTATTTTGGCTAGTAGGACAAGCTGTACAAGTGAAGTACGAAGTGTGATTTTGCAAATTGTCTCTAATTGTAATGCTTAGAGAATGACTCATTGCCTATCTCTTTGCATAGAAGCAATTACTATTTTTACCTTGCTAACTTTCTCTTGCTGTGCTTGATAATGTATCACATATATTTATCCCTTCTGGAGTTCAGCTTAAGATGTACTGCATTCTTTACTGTACTGTATTATGCTGAAGTGTACTGGATGTTAATGAGATATGTTATCGTCGTTCATCCAGACAGAGATGATTATTGCAATGTCTAAATTGCACTATCATTGCATTATGCTTTTATCTTTTTATTTTTTCATTAACATTAACCAAAAGTGTCAAACAGAGATCATAGTCCTAAAGTCATGACTGAATTATTTTAAGGTTTTAGAGGCTGATCTTTTATTTAACATTAAAATTATATAAAATACACAAACAAAGGAATAATGGTGAAAACATTAGGTCTCGTTGGGCACAGCTAAGAGTCCTAATTACCAGCTGCAGAAATGTTGCTTCATGAAGCTTTCTCCAGGACTTTGTGAATCTGAACTTCCTCAATGCAAAGAGGTTTGGTTTCAACAGGAAATAGAGAGGCAGCTCCCACCGGCTCCACCCTAACTTATAGCAGGATTTGCCAACTCAGTCCTAAGGAGAGCCAAAACTCAGGTCTCCACTCTTGAAAAACACAAGGTTACTAAACAACATTTTGGCAGTGTCAGGACCATAAGGTTGCCTTTTCAATGAGAAAGAGTGGAGTCAGAAATGGCAACAGAGAACATAGCTGTCTGAATATAGGAGTGAGTTTCACATACTTGCAGTTGCAAGTTCAGAGGCAAAATCCGAGTGAGCCACCATTTCAAAAATACCCCTCTCTTCTGTCCCCTGTACCATGTAGGTATTGGGAGCCATCTTTGTACCATGAGGGCTGCAATGGCACTCCTTGGTACTCCATTTTCCCAGTTATGTTCAATATGTCAAACTTAATATAAGGTTGTAACTCATTTTAGATTTTTCAGAACCAGAGCCAGACACCAGCTTCTTACATGGACTTCGATAACATAAAAGGAAGAAAATCAGAAGGAACAAAAAAGGAATTGATGTTCTTGTGAAACAGTTCTAGACATGAGAGGTGTGATTCTCTCATGATATTAAAATGGGGTAAATGGGACTTCAATGTAGTAGAAAATTAAGGCACACATGCAAAAATCATTTTGATCACTGCCCAACTTTAGAAACAATTTTGAGACTCTTTCTTCCAACACATAATTAGCATAATTATTTTGAAGAGATAATGATATCTGACTCAAGAAACATACTGTGTGCTTCACTGTTCATTTGCTAAAAACATGGTAACAGCCCAGACCTCTTAGCCTATTTAACAGCTACTCTGGCGTGAAGTTTGCTAGTATCATGCACAGGAAAAAAGTCAGAAATAGTTTAATAAGAAGACAGACTGGGGTGATCAGACACAGGGCTTGGCCAGAAGAGTATCAATCAGCAGTTTGTTTACATGCACCTGGTGACCTTTATCCCCTCTCCTCCCATATTTCCTGTCTTTAATCTATACTGACCTCTCCTTCACCTTGCTTTTGGCCTTTCCAGTAAGCATCCCATAACAAGTTTTGTTCAATCCAACAAGCCCCTTCAATTATCCCAGGATACATTTGCCTTTTCCCATTGTATTAATGCTTTCCCCTTTTTAATAGTTAGAAAGCTGTGGTTGAACCTCCTCAAGGCTTCAGGCAACTCCTTCAGAGGCCTGTCAGGCAGGGATCTCGTAGCTCTGATCTTTTCTAGCCTCTCTGTTATCTCCTAGTTCTTAGAGTTTCTGTATCTAACTGCTTAATTTCTTACTTCTCATGCCTCATGCCCTGTTTGTTTATACTGAGTAGCCATTCACAAGCTAGACTCACAAACCAGATATCCTTACATTGCACATAACCTTACGCTGAGGCTGCAGATCTCCCTGTTCACCTGTTGAGACTCAAATTGTTACTCAAATCACATACCACAGGGCAGTGTTCAAAGAGAAATCCAATTTAAATAAAACCAAGTCAAGAGAGTTAGTGAAATAAGCAACACTGTCCACACATCCAAAACCCATACAACATGAAAAAAAAAACCTCAGAAGGGTCCCCAAAGTGAGTTCCAATTAATTTTTCAGTATCTAAACATTTTACAATTTCAAAAAGAAAAAAATTTTGACTGCTTTGTCAATGACTATTTGGCTAACAAACCTATGTAACAGGTCACAAATAAACTTTTTCATCTCATTAATAAAGACAACTATTACTTCACTTATATCTCTTTTTTTAATTGAATATTTATTTTTAGTGTGCATCAGTTTTGTGTAGAATTCTAGCAGCAGTAGAAATCAGATACTATTCTTCCATTTAGACTTTTGTACGATTATAAGGTTTCTGTGGCTTCTAAATGGAAGAAGCTAGAGTCAAAGACCTGGGACATCTCCCTGTTATTAAATATATATAAAAATACTCACCTGCACATATCTATCCAAACATGCTCTCATGTAAGAGCACCTAGCTGAACACAGAAGTCCAATTGACTCTTGGGAGTCCTCTGTTACTATAAAGCTGAAAAAGGCAAATATTGTGTTTTCTCCCATGAAAGAATTATTTATGAGATATCAAAAACATAACTCACAACAGGAATACTTCTACAGCAGGGCATGTGTAGGAGCAGACAGAGAGCACCACTTAACAGTACTTCATTAAATCTATTCTCCCACAAAGTAATGTTCTAAAAAAAAATATATGGACTGAACAGATGAAAAACAAAGTGAAAATGTACAAAAGATTGCATACTGCAGACTACTGAAAACAAATCCTAAAGGTTGTAAGAATCAGCCATATAAAGAAGAATAGTAAATAACCAGGAAATAAAAGGCATGGTCTATTACAGCTATGTCTATAAATGTCTATGGCCCTTAAACATAGGGGCATGGCCTGACTTGTGTCCAAACTGCTTAGAGCTAGCCCCTGCAACTAGCCTCACCTACAGAGAGCCAACTGAAGATGTACAAAATAACATCATAAACCTAAGAATTAAGCAATGAAGATGATCAGGGGTTCATCTTTTAATACTGCCTCCTGAGTTTTGGTGTTTTTTTGTTGGTCCAGATGAGTCTAAAATGTTAATCTTAAAAGATTAAGAGAAAAAAAAGATGATGTAGGAAAAGAAAATGCCTTTTTAAAGCAACGATGCGTCTCATGAAACTTAACCCTTCTATCAGAGTCTGAAATTAAAATATCCTGTTGTGAAATAAAGAAGGGAAATAACAAAAAGGCACCCCAAAAGATGCAAATAGAATACTATAAGCTCCAGATACAGTTTTTTTTACAGTATGGGGTGAAATTCCCAAATACAACCTATCTTTAAATATGTTGACCCTGTGGAAAGCGCTGTTTGTTTTTAACAAATGTGCAGTAGCACTGTCTAGTTTCTTTTCACTGAAGTTGCAAATGCAGAGATATGCTCTGCCACAATTAGAAATCTTTATTAAAGCTGGTTGAAAATGCAACATTTCAGTTTCTTTTAATAAAACAGGAAGTTTTCCAAAGAAAAATATCAAGAAGCAAGTCCATTTTTTCAAGCAGTAACTAATATTTTAAGCCATTACAGATTACTAGCTCTTACTACCATTTTTTTCAAGTAACACAGTTGCTCCACATAGCACATGCATAATATCTTGATCTGTTGATTTACAGTAACTTTGACAATCAGTCTATGACTTCTACCTCCAGTATCAATTTTTATGTCTAATAAATAATTTTTAAAGCTATGCAAACCGTTAAATTTTACTAAAAAGTGGTACATAAATTATATTTACTTTTCCAAAATAGAAACAAGAGCACTGCCAACCACTAAAAACTCCCCAATATTGAGTATGTTTATATACATAATTGTGTGTCCTGGTTTCGGCTGGAATACAGTTAATTTTTTTCCTAGTAGCTGGTATAGTTCTAGGTTTTGGATTTAGGATGGGAATAATGTTGGTAACACACCAATGGTTTAGTTGTTGCTGAGCAGTTTTTATACTAAGTCAAGGACTTTTCAGTTTCTCATGCTGCCCTGCCAGCAGAGGCTGGGAGTGCACAAACTGGGAGAGGACACATCAGGGACAGCTGATCCAAACTGTCCAAAGGGGTATTCCATTCCATATGATCTCATTCCCAGTATATAAACTGGCAGAGTTAGCTGGGGAGCACTGGGGCTCGGGGATTGGCTGGATATTGGTCAGCAGATGGTGAGCAATTGTACTGTCCATCACTTGCTTTGTAAATTCTATTATTATTATTATCCCTTCTTTTCATGTCCTATTCAACTGTCTTTATCTCAAGTCAAAAGTTTTACTTTTGTTTTCTCCAGTTCTCTCCCTCCATCCCACTGAGAGGGGGGAGAGTGAGGAAGTACCTGTGTGGTGCTTAATTGCTGGCTGGAATTAAACCATGACATTGTGTAGCTAGTTCAAATTTATTAGTTGCAGTTTCTCTGAAATCACAGTTTCATTTTCCTGTTTAAAATGTGCATGATTATGTGGGAGGAAGCTAATGTGGAAAGACAGCGGTATCTCCCTGCTGCACGTTAACCTTGACTTGCATATCATCATAAAAGTTGTATGAAGAGAATCTGAATAATAATAGATTGTTACAATTTTGCACACTGGGCAGAAAGTACAAGTGGTATACCTTTATTGCAATTAATAACACTTATCAAATATATCATGCTCTTATGTAGTTCAAATAATCATGGAATTTTAAAATGTCACCTGGGTTTCCCAGTAAATAAATGTAACTCAATAAATGCTGTTCTTTTGAAATAAGAGACGTTGTCTTTCCACTGGATTGCAGACCTGTTTTCCAATTCTGTGAATTAATCTGTGCAGAATAGCTGGTCAGTAAATTATGCTTCATTGTTTCACTTATTAATAAATACAGAAGTGAAATGTAAAGAATAATACTTATTTTTAAAATGTTTTATAGACAAGTGTAATAATAACAAGTAGTGTCCTAAACCAATATTGAACTCAACAAAATTTTCATGAAAATACATAAGGCACAGGAAATAGTATTATGGGAAGAATGCTGATTTGAAAGTGTACAGTGGAACTAACATAAAATGTGGTTTCATGAAATGCCTGTTGCACTAGAGAATTAGCTAGGGAATTATAGTGAGTATTGAGCAATTCATTACTGTAAAACAGAAATAGGCACTTGAGTACTTTAATAGTTGTTTTTCACAATTTTTTTTCTTTACATAATGCTTCTATCTTTGTTTTTAAAAACTGTGAAAATAGAAATCTGCTTACTTATCTCAGAAGCTCCTAAAGGTAACTACAAATACTTTAAGTAGACCTGATTCGCTGATTTCAGCCTTTGTGCTTAACTATCTTAATTAATATTACTTATGTTTAATTATTTAGCTGGGTGTGGATTGTAAGACATATGGTGGTAAAACAAACACCCACAAACCATATTTGCTCTCCATCTCCAGTCACTAGTAATCTGTTACAAGGGATTTAAGTGTCATTTACTGCACAGTTGCTCATATGGTGCTATACTAATAAAAGCAAAACAGAAAATGATCACCTAAAATCACCATATATTACCACAGATTTTCTCTGAGTGTAGGAGCTACATTGCAATACCTGTGTCTTACTGTTAACTCACCTAATAATAAAACAGTTAACTTGGGTACTGATAGCAGGATAACAAGGAGGGTGTGGAGCCCTTTGTGAGCTCAAATATTGTGATTGTTGGATGGCTTTTAAGACTATCCTGACTTAAGGTGCTCCTGTATATAAGGTAATACAATCATACAATCATAGAATCATAGAATGGTTTGAGTCAGAAAGGACCTTCAGAGATCATCTAGTTCAACCCCCCTGCCATGGGCAGGGACACCTTCCACTAGACCAGGTTGCTCAAAGCCCCGTCCAACCTGGCCTTGAACACTGCCAGGGAGGGGACATCCACAGCTTCTCTGGGCAACCTGTTCCAGCACCTCACCACCCTCACAGTAAAGAATTTCTTCCATATAACTAATCTAAATCTACCTTATTTCAGTTTAAAACTGTTACCCCTCATCCTCTTCTTGGCTTCCTCCAGACCCGCTCAAGCAGGTCCATGTCCTTCTTATGCTGGGGGTCCCAAAGCTGGACACAGTACTCCAGGTGGGGTCTCACAAGAACAGAGTAGAGAGGGAGAATCACCTCCCTCGACCTGCTGGCCACACTTCTCTTGATGCAGCCCAGGATATGGTTGGCTTTCTGGGCTGTGAGTGCACATTGCTGTGTCATAGTCAGTTTTTCATTTACCAAGATCCTTCTCCACAGGGCTGCTCTCAGTCCATTCATCCCCCAGTCTGTACTGATATAGACAATTGTCCTGGGTCATATTTACTTTGTCAGTTTAACAGACTATCAAACCCAGGGAAATATTTTAAGGCAGTATCTACATTAGCAAAGATTGTAGCCCATTAGAAGTGGAATTTCTAGAGTGTAGACTTGTGGAACTGATAATGTGTATCCAAAGTTCACATTATACACATTTCAGAATGTTTTATTTTAGATTAGGTATCATTTGCCCTGTCTTCCTTCTAGCTGTTCTTGGAGAGTATATTCCAATTTGATTTCTTCTGAAAGGAATCCAGTTTTTGTATTGTAAGGCAGCTCAACCATGAGAAAAAAAGAGCAGTGGCTGGAGAAATCAGGAAATATGTTTGAAATGTGCATTCCTGATGCAAACTAAAATGCTATAGTAGGTGAATGCTTATAACACCTTGCACCTAAAAGTACATTGCTTTATTATAGAAGGCTAAAACTTCAGTGAAAGTAAAGCAGGACAAAACCAAAGCTCTAGTCCTATGACTGATTAGTTAAAGTCCAATTTGCACCTGCTCCAGGAGAAATTCGAAACCTGTATATTTGAATGTTGCAGCCTGTCTCAGGACAAAACCAACTACAGGAAAAGAGCATTTAGGTTAACTCTGCTTCACTTACCTAGGAAATAGATAGCACTCCTACAGTCATGACAGCTGAGAGGCTGAGAACCTGGTGCCTCTCTGCTGTGAGAGTCTCTCAACCTAGAGGAGGTGAATGACTACATAGGTATTTCTAGTCTGTATCAGGATGAAAACAAGTGCATTCATTTAAACCAGTAAGTCAGCCTTGCCTTCACATGAACTAGGAGAGCTCATACAGTTACAGAGGAGTGACATTTTCAGAAAAAGTTTATCACTGCCTCTCAGCAACCATCTCCTAGCTGAAGTGCAGTATCTGAATATAACAGTGCAAATGGTTTTAGCAAACACAAACATATTATATAGGGATCATTGAAAAAAGAGCAAAGAGCATGGCTTGCACATGCCCACATTTATTCTCAACAAGTCTAGAACGTAACTTAACTAATAATGTGCCTAAATTACAGATGTTGTTCCCTTCAGAGTATAAGAAATCTTGTTACCTAAATTTTCTGTGCAATCAATAAAGAGAAATAGCCTTTATCAAAGATCTGTAGATGACAACACAGTCAAGTTAGGAATCTCCTTCTACCTATTAACCATATAAGTAACCGTAAAAATGTCCTACCTTTCCTCAAGAAAATCTTTAACTGAGGGTCAGTAACCAATAAATCAGGGCCAGTTCCTTTAGAAAGAGGAGAGAGCAACAATGTTCCCTCTCCACAATATTTACACAACTATTGACATATTCACGTTAGAAGTGGGCCACCAGGTCCTCCTTAGCCTCACAAATCTAAATCCGACCTCTAAAGAGATTCCTAGTATGGGGCGTTCACTACTTCTTTTGTTGATATGGCCAGCCAAGGAACCAGAAGGAGAGCAATCAAAAAGGATCAGTGATTTTTTACAAGGGAATGCACAGAAATGGGATTACAGTCTTTGCTCCTTGGAATGTGGATGTGGACACTATCCTAGGAGAAGGAAATTATTGATTTCAATCAGTCTTTGTGCTTATTCATACTCCAGCAACTCAAGACTTGAACTCTGTTGTAATTACTGTAGCCGACATTTTGGTGGCCCAGTGGGGACCAT
Organism: Strix uralensis; assembly: GCF_047716275.1. Lineage (NCBI taxonomy): Eukaryota > Metazoa > Chordata > Aves > Strigiformes > Strigidae > Strix > Strix uralensis. The sequence goes on from NC_133973.1 coordinate 81,663,440, forward strand.
TGCATAAACCTGGACTGAAAAGGATCAGGTTACATCTGTGCTCCTAGGTAGTGTTTGAAAGCTGGTTTCTGGGACACATTTTGGCCAATGAGGTAGAGATAAAGGGCCTTCTGGTCTCTGTGCTTAAAGGGTTGTGTGCTGCTGTAAAGTAAACAGAATGAAGTGGTGGCTGGGACCCAAATGGAAATTTAGCTACTCAGTGTACAGGGTAGGCAGGATTTAAGGGAACCAGATTTAGTCTGTCCTTCCTGTAAACAAGTGAACAAGCAACACAGATTTCTCACTTTGGTTTCAACACTCAAAATCAGGTTTGGCTGGGTTGAGGCTTGTGCATGTGTGTGTGCATGTGTGAGTGGTAGTCTCTAGGGCAACTAGTTCTTTGATGGGGGCCAAACATTTAAGAGCATCTTTCTAATGCACTGGCTTCAGGCTAATCTGGCTCCTGATCACACACAATTATTTGGCAAATGACTGGATGAGGAGGCCTCTCCTCTGATTAAAGAGAGATTCAAGACAATGTGGTTTTGTGTGTGTCAAGGGTCAATATATAAGAAAAAGCTTCTTACAGCACTCAGGCTGGAACTCGTTACAACTCTAATAAAATACTTATGAGGGAAAAAAAAATGTATTCAAGTAAAAAGTACATTTCCACAGTCTTTTCAATAACTAAATTAACACATGCAATACAATTTAAAGGTAATATGGAGGAAACACTATAGAAGGAAAATTAGCTAGGAAAACTACATATACAAATTTTCCTGTATTCCAGAAAACATATCTACAGAGATTTAGGGCAATGAATATGTGCCATATTATTGATAACATACTTAGTGAATGCTCATATTTAAGCCAATTTATGTATTTGTGGGGTTTGTATATCAATAATATTTCCTCTTCTATAGAAAAAGAACATGCTAAGTTGTTCACTGTATTAGAAAATAAGGTCTTTAAAAGCTCTTTTCCTGTTTGCTGTTTGGAGAAGGAAAATACTACTGTGACATATCAGCCTTGCCTCATACCTGGAAGGAATTGCTTTGAGTCTCAGCAAGTCTACGTGATTCTGACTCTAATCCAGGTGTAATCAAATTCATTCACTCTGTGCAGTCTTGCCTTGGAGGAATGCTTTTCTGCTGAAGAGCGGAATACAGCTAAGTAAATTGGAATGAAAGCTGTGCATATCTACTAGAGAAGAACTGTAACTCAAATTGATGTGAGAGAAACTAGCAGAGTAAGTAAAATGAAGCAGTTGTTCTCTGGGCTGGGCAGCAAAACTTCAAGGGGACGTATAGGATCACTTTTTAGCACATGGAAAGGGCAATCCCTGATATCTCATTTTGTAACTAGATATGATCTGAACATGAGAGGGTGATTATATTAAGACCAAACAATCACTGTAGATGCATTCCTGGGGTTTCAAAAAGTAGAAAAACCAAGGAGAATCTTTATTAGTTATACGCATCTGAAGCTATAGTAAGACCATATATTCTAAGATACAGTGTATATGAATGAAAAATAACACATGAATTTGCAATGCAGTACCACAACAAATGGTTACATTGTGTGAAGTATTAAAAGTAGATTGATGAAATACTGGGGGGAAATTGAATCAATACCAATGGTAAATGAAGGATTAATCATTATGTCTTTTCCCTCTTTTACTTCTGCAGTCTAAACACACGTAGAGAAAGTCAGAAACTAGGTTTAAACCAAAAATAAGACATTATAGCCAAATCTTTTTCAATAATTTTTTTCACATGCTTATAAACTATGAAGTTCAGTGAGCAATGATTACAGGAAAATGTCTGCCTAACTAAATTGCTGTGGACCATTTATTTTTACTGCAGTAACTAAGAAAAAAACCCTAAAAATATTAAGAAGTTACTAAATCATGTCTCTTGGCGTTTAATATGCTCTAAGGATGACAGGAAAATCAAGGTTTTATGAAACATTTGCAATTTAAGCCCTCTTGTAACTAGTGCATTCCTATTTCTTACAGAAGGAAACCCAGACAGTGGTCAGTATAAGAAGCATTATAATAATGAACTGGCTGGGAATATCTGGCAAACTTACTTCTAGTTGGAAAATGCTGAGTTTCCTAGGCCTGGGAGGAAAGTCTAATTAAAAGTAATGAAGGCATAATAGGAAGGACAAAAGAGTGAGACTAGCATGTTCTCTTGAGAGCTGGAAGAGGCAACTCTTGGATCTTTGGCCTCTCAAGTCTTCATTGCCTGCTGTGCAAACAAGGGGTGCTTCCAGCACCATTTGCCTCACCTACTCTTTTGAGAGACTGTTTTAAAATAAAATATTGCTTTCCTCCTTTGAAAGGGCTCAAATGCTTATACTAAGGCAAGGAATAAAGGTTATATATGATTTGCTGACTCAGGTCCCTGGAGAGAAGCTGCAAACACTTCTGTCACCCTCCTCACAATTTCTAATAAACAAGTTTTGGCAGCTCACTCTTCTGTGCTAGATATTGTTAATATTATTCTAACAACTTCCAAAGGCACAGGCTACTCTGCAGCTGCTGCACCCTTCTAGTGTGCACATGTGGGAGAAAGCAATCTTTCCTCCGTTCAGCTTTGGTCCAGAGTAGGCAAATACCATTCAAAGACAGAGGTGTGAGGACCAGATACAGTGTAAATTATTCTTTCTAAGGCAATTGCTGATGGCTATTGCCAGGGAGTTCCTGCAGTGGTCACAATGCATCTCTAAACTGTGGGAAGGTCCTCTTTGGTTATAAAATGGGACTTTAATGAACAGTACTTTTTAAGGAAAAGTCTTAAATACAAATTACTCTATAGTAGAAATTAAAAAAAAATAATCTTAAACTTCTAAACCAAAATATTTTAAAATATTCTGAAAGTTATGAAAAAATGTTTTAATTTATCTTACACAATTCTATAGCAAGAAAATGAGTTTTATTTGAAAACTCTGTTTTCTCTTGCAACACATTATTCAATAAGCTTCTTGTCCACTAGACAATATCAATTACCCATTAACAGCATTTTATGATAAACTGAGCTGCACTTGAAAACCAAGATGTATCTGAAACCATAGAAGTGAGAATACTGCATTCAGTGAGCAGAATATCGTCGAATATCGAATATCGTCGTGTTTTCTGTGGAAAGATGTTAAAACAACTTACAGCTCTTTGCCCAAAACTAGTAAATGAATGCAAATAGCTTAGCTCATCTCAGCAAGGACAAATCAGATTTTTCATCCTTCTCAAACCATCTTACATATGTTTACATTTATCCTGGAATGCTGATACTCTATTTTTAATCAAAACAAGAAATTTAAACCATAATGGTAATTTTTAATAGAAGCTTGCAGGAAATTTTATTTAAAGGCTGCCAGCCAAAGGCAACACTGCTGTTATATTCCAATTTGAAGTTTGTTTCTGTCTCTCTGAATTAATCTGATTTTGATTAATTTTGATATGGATTAATGAAGGCACTTGAAAAATTAAATTACAAAACATATCACAAACACCTTCTGTCATAGTCCTTCTTCTATCACTTAGACTTTATCAGATCTAGATAGAGTGCAAAGGGGAATGAACCTTGCCTTTTTGAACCTGGAATACATTTGGCTTGCATTCAGTTTGAAGGCCTAATAAAGATTTTGTTTCTGAAACTGTTCCAAAATGTTAACAATTTACAACTGCATCAGTCTTGAAAGTATTATTATATTGACAACTGAATAACGTGGATCCACGCTAGATTTCAGACCACTTTTATATTGGGGTAAATCTACAAATTTTAAATATAGTTGTTAAAGAATATACTTATATAAGCACATCATTAGATGTCTCCATAGACACATTTAATGGAATTGAATCATTCCCTGTTGAAAAAATATTAAAAAGTATCAGTCACCAGGGAAAACGAAAAAAAAATTGCCTCACAATATTGCTGGCAGCTTTATGGATTTTACCAGCTTAACCTTGTAAGCAGAGAACCCACAACAATTTTTTATCAATTCATGAGTGTGCTCAATGTTTACATAACGATTCCTCTCCAAAAATGAAAGAATGCATGAACAATAAATAAATTGTGACCTTCCTGCAAAATAACTTTACCTTTAAAGATGGATCATGTAGAGTGATGCTTGGCTGCATCCAATATATTAATATTTATTACGCTGACAGAAAGTCAATTTCACCATAACTTGTTCTGTACCAGAAAGCAACAGTAAAGGGAAAAAAAAAAAAAAAAAGGACTTTCAATTCATGCTTTCTGTAAATGTCATTGTACATTTTAACAGGAAAAAGTCTTCATAAACTTTAATGAATAAACTGTACAAAAAAAGAAAAAAACTATATATATTCTTATCATGGACTGATTTCCACGTTCAATGATCATTTGAAGTCAAGTAGGTCAAGTGTCTTCAATAGCCAACAATGCCTGACAGGAGTATGATTTCTGCAACTCCTAAAGCAGTTCTGGGAGAATGTGAAGTCATATAGTCATCACTACTAAACAGGCATTTAGAAATAACTGATAATAATGGGCAGCTAATATCATTTGTCATGCCAGTAAGTTACTGGATACTTGCAAGGCTATATGAAATAAATAACATTTGACAGAAAACAAAACCATCACAAAGTATTCTTAAAGACAGCAAAAATACACAAATTAATGTGTTAAGAAAGATACCCCAGAAATGTAGAAAACAGGACATTTTGGACTCTGGAAATGAAAAATACCATACAGATTTACACAAGCATTGTTTTATCCTATTTTTACTGTACTGAGATCAATGTTAGTATATATGGAATATGTTTCCAGCAGCTCAGTTATATTAACTGAATGCACATATGCAGTACAAAAAGAAACTTATATGACATGGTCATCTAATTATCTAATGTATTCTATTAATGGGTTCCAAATGATAGAAAATTCAAACCCAAAAGCTACTCCTTAGGCTACAATCACATTTTATGAAGGCATGAAAATTAAACAAGTGATAACAAGAGTCAGGCACTGAAATTCAGATCCCACTTTAATTCTTCCTAAAACTATAATCTGAAACTAATCCTCTGTGCCTGGTTTTGAAATACCAGTGTTTTCACAATTCACCCATCTTTGAGTTGTTTTCTTCTAATGAGATGAGTAACACAAGCCGTTCACAGAGATCATGAGAACTGAGCTTTTCCATATGGTAGCTTTAATGAGCAATCTAAATGCACCGTGGTGAGTATTGGTGTTTCAGGGGCCCAGGCATGCCTTACAGAGAGGGGAGAGAGAAGTATTTCCCAATTCAATATGATTAAGCACTATGTAAAGCGTTTCTGTTACAGAGCACAGGCATTTTTAGAGTTTGAGCTAAAGTGATAAACACTGACCTAAATATGTTATTTCATAACTGCTACTTAAATCTCTACTCTTTCAAGACTGCTTGTTTGGTGCTGACTTTTAAACTGCTTATGTATCCTTATATAGTGACTATTACATTAAACAGAGATACAAAACTTTGTAGGCAAAACCAAAGTGCGATGGAGTGATATCTGACTTGCAAGTATTAAAAAAGATAAATAGCAGGAAGTCCACCAGCCAAATGGCACTTACGTTAAAAATCTGCAAAGAGTCCTGTGGAAAGTGACAAATCCTCTGGCCTTTATCTTGATGACAAAAAAAGGGCCAAACCAAAATACTTTAAACAATTAAGCAAACAGCTGTTAATTGTTGATATTATAAAGTTGCATTAGGAATGAGATCTGCTAGAAGAGGAAAGCCTATATCAGGACTAGAAAATACTGTTCTAATAGAGTTTCCATGGAAGTGCCTCAAAAGAGAGATTAATCTAGAAGTACCATAATCACAGAATCACAGAATCATTCAGGTTGGAAAAGACCCTTGGGATCATCAAGTCCAACCATCAGCCCTACTCTACAAATAATGGATGTAATTCAACTTATTTTAGGAAACACTTTGGCACGGTGTCAAATATGAATCAAAAATTTCGAACATTTATGAAGCATTGCCAGTGTGTAGATTTGAATACAAACTTGTTTGATGAGACCCCTGGAAAAAAACAATAAATTCTTTTCACATTGAAATGAGTATAGCTAATACTAACCCTTTGTAAACACAATAAAAGTGATAGCAATTAAATGCTGTGTATCTTATCTGGTTCTCTGTTACACTTGAACAGCAGAGGCAGAGATGTGTACATGCAGTACCCCAGCAGTTCTCTGTGTTTTCACCTTCTCTCTGTGACACAAGGATGTTGTGATGCTGAAAAATATTCTTTAAAGTACATCTTTACTATAGCCTTAAATTTTCATTCTATAGCTGGAGTTAATAAAAAATCCATTATCAGTGGCTTATTGGAAATACGAGTATATACCAGTTTTCTTCTTTTCATCTGATCGGTCTAAACAAGTAGATAACACTTCAAGAAGACAACTGGGTACCATATGTATGCAAAGCTTTGCCCATAGGGAAGTGTTTGGTTAAGTTTCTTAACAATCATTCTGAGGGTTGAAGACATTAAACATTTTTGATTAAATGACCTTGGCACAAAGACCAGGACTGTACTCATGAGATCTGCTGATGACATTCTCATCAGTACAGAGAAGGATTGGAGTATCTCACAGGAATAACTGGATGTTTCTGGCGACTGAATAACAGTAATTGGATGAAAATCATCAATAGTATAGACTGACTGAAATACTTAGGGACTGAAAAGAAACAATAAGGAAAAATTGCATGTATTATCTAAGTGCAAGATGACTATGAACCATCAAGATAAGGCATTGGTGGAGAATAGCAAGTATTATTCTGGATGCATCACATGAAGTATTTTTAGTATAGCTCTACAGGGCTTCTGTAAAATCACATTTTGAAATATAGAAGTTATTACTTCAGATTAGACTTAGTATAGAAAAGATACTTCACTGAGGAGGGAATTAAAGAACTTATTTTATGTAAAGAGATAAAAAGAGTTTTACTTCTTTAGCCAGGTAAAAGACAGGCTTACATAAAATATCGTTTTCTATAAACACAACTAGTGGATAAAAAACAACTAAAGGCAGAATCTAGTTAAGCTAAAAATCAGTTTTCTTACAAGAACAACTGATTAGTAACTGACCATAATGTGGAAGCAAAAAAATTCTGGTAAAATCTTCCACTATATGTGGTGGATGCAAACTTGCATTACAAAACCCGTGAATTATTAGTGGAATATAAGGTAGCCTTTGACTGCCCACAGTGTCCCTAACTGATTCCCAACTTATACATTTGGGAATAAATAAACAGAGACTGGTTCTGATTAGAGCAGGCATGGCACAGCTCACTTACACACAGAGAAATTCTCCTCCCTTCTCCCAAAAACACTTACATGCAGATGCCCTATTCAGACTTACTGTTGTGATTTGACCCCAAAGGGTAACTAAGCACCACGGAGCTGCCCACTCACTCCTTCACCCTCAGGAATGGGAAGAAGTAAAATAAAGAAAAAGGCTTGGGAATCGAGATAAGGAGAGTAAGGGATGATTCACCCGTTATGGTCATGGGCAAAAGACAGACTTATTAGGGGAAGAAAAAGAATATCAGTTTAATTCAGAGACTAACAACAACAACAGTGAACAGAGTAGGAGTGTAAGAAACATTGCCACATCTTAAAGACACCTTCACCCCATCCCTCCCTTCTTCCTGGGCTCAGCTCTGCTCATGATTTCTCTACCTTCTCCCTCTGAGCAGGGCAGGGGCCAGGGAATGGGGGGTGCAGTCAGTCCTGCTACTTCTTCTTCCTTGGGGTGCTTCTTCCCCTGCTCCAGCATGGGGTCCTTCTCATGGGTCACAGTGTTCCACAAACTTTCTCCAATGTGAGTCCTTCCCAGGGCTGCAGCCGTTCCCAACCTGCTCCAGTGTGGGTCCCCCCAGCATGTTACAAGCCTCCCAGTGCCAGACTGCAACAGCAGGGACTTCTTCCCACAGAGTCCCAGCCTCTTTTGGGAGCAGTCACCTGCTCCGGCGTGGGGTCCTCCACGGGCTGCAGGTCGTCATCTGCTCCACTGTGGACCTCCATGGACAGCAGGAGGGCAGCCCTGCCCTCTCACCATGGGCTGCAGGGGAGTCTCTGGTCCAGCACACCTCCACCCCTTCCTCCTTTCTTCCAGTGACCTCGGTGTTCACATAAGGTCTCCTACGCACAACTCATCCCCACAACTCCCACGCCTCTTCCCAGGTTCCCTTTCTTAATTATGTTATCACAGAGGTGCAGCCACCTTTGCTAATTGCCTCGGTCTTGGCCAGAGGTGGGTCCAACTTTATGCTGAGGGAGCTTTGAGAAACTTCTCACAGGGGGCCACTGCTGTAGCGCCCTCTCCCTCTACCAAAAATCCCTGCCACACACACAAATCCAGCACACTTACCCTGCATTTGGGCTAACATGTAAAGAGTGCCCAGAGTGTTAATCATTCAGGCCAAAATTGTGCCATCCCCATGCTAGCACTTCAATATCATGGATAGTCAAGTGACAATGCTACAGTCTGAGCTTTGACTTCATTTAGTGTAATAGCATAGAATTATTAAATTATAAATTATGAGTAGAGACTGTGAAGCTTTATACCTAACACTGCAACACAAAAAGGAGCTGCTACTCCATCTGTGACCTTCTCAGTGGAGCAGTTGTAGGACAACACTGTATATCTGTTGGGAAACTTATTAAACCTTTTCAGTTAAGCAAGAAACTTCCAGACTCTAAAACTAGAAGCAAACCAAGCTAAAACTAAATTAACATTTGCATATATAAACCACCAAAATTACAGATCCATACCTTCAAAGTATCTTAACTAGACACATGATTCAGTAATGCTGAATCCACACCATGGTGATATAATGTTATGTCACTGCACGTTTCTTGAATGCATTACGTAGACATTTGACCTATGCTCTTCAGTAGTCATTACTTGAAGTTTATCATGTGTGGAGTTTCTTTTGTTAGATAAAATAATGCGAAGTACACACTTCCAGATTTGGTTACGGAAATTTACTGTGACTGTCCCTACTTCTAGTGGAAGTAGCTCTTTAAAATAGTTTCCCTAACATTTTAGGGGTGGTGTTGGGGAAAATATGTATGCTTATATACAGTTACTTTAGATCAGCAAAGGCTTTCAGACTGATAGAAAAGCTTGACATTTTAAATCAGTGATAAATTAAGTACAGTAAATTCTATTCTGGACAATAGTAGTATTTTCTTTATTTTTGCTCATGGAATAAAATATTAACAATAAGAATATTACCTGTGGTAGGAAAAGTAGTATTATTAACCTGACTTTCATAAATGTGAATGCTAATTATAGCTTTTAATCCAACGAAACACATTTCAGAGGTGTGGATAATCACCATAAATTTCACCTTTCTGTGAATACATAATGAAGCATCAGAGACTTATTTCTAAGCATATCAACTTCTGTCAAGTGATTTTCATTACATCAAACATTGATTAAGCTAAACTTAAGTCTACCATGCAATAGATGGCTTTGAAGAGATGATAGGCATTGTTTAAAACATATCTTTGCAGAGACCTCTATTACAGTGTATGAAAGAAAAGACGGGAATATTGCCAACTTGCATAACGTACTTGGAGAAAGTTTTTGTGCTTTTTGTTAATTTAAATCTGGAGACTGGGAAGGAGTAAAGCATAAGCAATAGAGATAATTAATGCTTTTGATGCTTGTTGTCCTTACTAATGAAGAACTGTTAACAAACTAGGAAAAAATTATTCTGTTGAGATCTATGGGGGATCTTGTGTGTGGGGACAAGAGCTGATACATATACATACACTGTATATACAGAGGAATGTACATACACTGTACATCTAGATACACTGACACAGGGCAATGCTTCCCTTTAAAGAGAAAAAATTAATTTATGTAAGTTTTATATATTGCAGTCATAGACAAATGCTATCCTAATAATCTAGTCTTGAAGAACATATATATAAACATATATTTGTGTGTGTATATATTTCTGTTTTCAAAATATTTTTTTTACATTTATTTCAGTAACTCTTCAGGAATATGAAAAACAACCATTATTCTGCTCCGTAAGCAGCCTAGTGAATTGTTCATTCAACCATCAGTTATATAAAGTGAATGCTTCTGTTTTAACCTCTGTGCCATAGCATGTATATTTCTGTCACAGCAATTTCTGCTTATTCATTTACTAAATAGAACATATAAATACATATATTACAACATACTGTGTTGTATCTTTATCGGGTTCTTGCTGAAATCAATGAGAATGGAAACACATTCTCAGTACTCTGTTATGCTATAGATGTAATTCCATATTTCTGTTTTTACATGTGTTGGTTTTGGCTGTGGTAGAGTTAATTTTCTTCAGAGTAGCTAGTATGGGGCTGTGTTTTGGATTTGTTCTGGAAACAGTGTTGCTAATACAGCCATGTTTTAGTTACTGCTGAGTAGAGCTTACACAGAGTCAAGGCCTTTTCTGCTTCTCACATCACCCCACCAGCAAGCAGGCTGGGGGTGCACAAGTGCTGAGAGGACACAGCCGGGACAGCTGAACGCAACTGACCAAAGCGATATTCCATACCATATGATGTCATGCTCAGCATATGAAGCTGGTGGAAAAAGAAGGAAGGGGGGATGTTCAGAGTGATGGCGTTTGTCTTCTCAAGTCACCGTTAGGCATGACGGAGCCCTGTTTTACTGGAGATGGATGGACACTTGCCTGCCAATGGGAAGTAGTGAATGAATTACGTAGTTTACTGTAGATTTCACTATTATATTCAGTATAATAATAAAAAAACCCCACCAAAGTATACAAAAATCCTACTCAATATTTCATTAATGTCCAGAGAACCTCCTGTCTTCAAAAGCAATAAATCTTTTGGAAGAAAACAGAAGAATGGTCCTTTACTTTGTAGGAGAATCCTGTGGTAAATTAATCTCATTTCTCACAGCAGCAAGAGTCCCTCTTCTTTCACTAATGCCAGTAGCAGTTCAGAGCATTACGTCTTGCAGGAACCATTTCTGCAATGTTTATTAAAAGCCTTTTCAACACAATACTGCGATCTGAGGAGTCTTACAGCTCTCGGTACAGTCAAGGTGAAACTGAGGCTCTCAAAAGAAAGTCTTTAATGCACTTATTATCAGTTTGGGACCTCATGCATTATTTTTTACATTGACTAAGATTACTGTTTTCTAACCCTGTCCTGTCACTATGCTGCTGAACAGCCACATCACCACTTTATAACTACAGAGATTTTCTAGTACTTAGTTCTTGCTAGGTTCCCACTGCAGTCCAGTCACTGGTACTCTTATAGCCCAGCTCAACTGTGATGGACAAATACAAAGGTAGCTGAGGAATACAAGGCTTATAATTGGGGAGATGCATACTCCAGATTAACACTGAGTCCAACAGTGTTAAGAAAGGCCATTTTGCAGCTTCCAAGGAGGATTCAACAGATTTAATATATACCAAAGTTAACTCCGAAGGGTCCTTCCACAGACAATGTTGAGAAATGGGCTCATCTAGGAAGTGATTCACCATAATTCCAGAGACTCATTTAAATTGCCTAAGCATGTCTAGAGACCTCTGGGCTAGGATATCCCACCTGGCCTTCCGCTGATGTGCCATAAGGGCAAAAATCTGTTGTAGAACGTATAATATCTGGGGTTTTTTCAAATGTCAGGAAAGCAGTTTCAAATATCTTCCAATCTCCCAGTTTTGGATGTCTTAGAGCATCTCAAATGGCTTTAAATCCTTGAATTTAGGCAACTGAGTTCAGCCCTAGAAGTCTAGATCAGAACGAGATGTGCCCTCAGAATGTCTATTTCTTTTCTTAGCAAAGATATTCAAGGGTAATTAGATCAGATACAGATGACTGCAGTTAAGTGAGATGAATACCACTCTCAGTGGTAGTTATATACTGCTTTTAAAAATACAGGCCACAAAAAGTATAGGAGCTCTTCTATTATTGCTCTCTTACCCTGACTGCAGCTATGTTGTAGAGACTGAAACTGCAGAACTTCCAGGTCTTTATACTGGGGAAATCATGGGGTGTCTGAATAAACTGGCTTGGGAGTAATTTGCCTCTGATATGGTATAATTCATGATAATCATACCATAAGGTGTGTAATTACTATGCATTGTTCTTTCTTAAGGAAAGATTTTATTAAGCAAATTACATTTACAGGTATGTGAGAAAGGACTAGACAATTTATTAGCAATAACAAAGCTATAAAAATTTCAGTCAGAACATCCTTTTTACTTTTTCACTCCTTCCTTACCTTTTTTAATTTAAGTGTAAATCAGCAGTAAACAAAATGCTCCTCACTGTTGCTTTGAATCAGCATTTTAATGCAATTCTGTTGATCTAGTAAGATTATCTGGCCATCCATCAAAAAACAATATAGACAGGAGAAAAAAAAATGAAATTAATTCAAACAGACACAGTTTAATGGAGTTAATTATGATGCTTAGAGATAATGGTGAAATTTTGGGGTTTATACAATTTTAAGACTATATAAAAACATTCAAAGGGCCTTTGAGTGTCTAAGAAAACTTTACAGGGTGATCTGGAGTGGTATGTTTATCAGGTCTGTTTGTGCAACTCTATAATACAGGAATCCATAACACACACCCTTCAGAAACTGAAGCGTTCCAATTGAATTCCACAACCTGTATTATGTTTTGGTGACATAATTTCAGGTTATGAAGTTTGAATGGCAAAACAGATTAATGGAGAGGTCATGTCTGCTCCATGAAATGTTGCTACAGCTACAAGAGAGAGGGTTGTTCAAACTGAATAGTAGCTTTAAAGTAATAAGGCTGCTGTTTGGCAGAACAGTTTCTGGAGCTACAGAACTGTTGCGTGTAATCCACAAAGACAAAATGAAGAGACTTTCAAAGGAAATTTCCAAAGGATACTTATTTCCTTGGAATTTTTGGAGCTGGGGAACCCATAAAAAAAGACTATAAATATCTCCTTTTAAAAATTTATTTTATTATTTTATTTTTCTAAATTATCAGGAGGTTGCAACCACATTCTTACATGCTAACCTTTGGTCAAGTTTTGCTGATGAATTGCTTGCTTGTTTCTATCTTTAGTCTGGCCAATCACGATTACTTTTATGTAAATCTAAACCCAAAATGTACAACTAAAATTAATCTAATAATTTCCTTTAGTAAATCAGTAATACACTGTTTTACTAGGATTCACACTACAATTAAAGTGCTGAAAAGCCTCCTGAACAGTAAAATGGATTTTTTTTTTTCGAGAGCCAGTACCTTAGAGGATAATATCTCTGTTAACAAAAAAAAAAGGGAGATAATTAAAATCTTTACAAAACACCTGTCATCCAACTATACTAATTAGGGATTATAAAAGACTACAGATTATAAGAATATTAAAAAAAAAATAATCAGACTTTCCCATACAAAAGTAAAACAAACTTTAGATAAAAAGTAGACAATGTTCTAACCTTCACGTAAATGCACAGATACACTAAACCAAAAAAGAACCCCTAACTCTGAGTATAATTCTGATGTGTAAACAAAACAGTCACCATCTAGCATTTGCTGAGAAAAATCAGAATGATGAGATACAGTGTGGATCACAGATTATTGCACTTTAATTTCTAAATGAGCTTAGACATCTGTGAAATTAAAACCCCAGGGCGGACAATTTATGTGACACTATGTTGAGAAAGGAACAAAGCTTTGAGATGCAAATTCTAGCTTTCCATTGCGTCAGAGCAGGTAACCTTGCAAACAACCTTCACACAGACCAGTCTTCTCCACTCTGACTGATGTCTCCCATATGTATCTATTTCTCCTCTCTGTTTTCCAATCAAGTTGACAGCAATTCCCAATTCATTTTCTAAAGAGACTGATAAAAGCCAGGCTGGACCTGTACCTGTTATTAACCTCTCTTGTACCATTATTATTTATTTTTCTCCTTTGAGATAAGCAGTTACATTGCACTTGCTGATTTTTGCATGTGATGTGTTATTACATAAAAATAGTACTGCAAATGTCAGCCTATTACTGGGTCATTAAAGTCACGTCATGATATTTGAAAATTTGATGTTCTTAACCTTTTCAGGAGTTAACCAACATATATTATGGGTTTATTTGTCTTTGTTGTTTTTGTCATTGTTGTTTCTTACATTATTTATTCTGGAATACAAGGGCATATATTGTGCTATAAAAAGCCATGAAATTTAATTGATTTATTCATGTTATTGAATAAACTATGATTTAATCATTAACAGTATTTACATAATTATTTTCAGTGGCTAGTTTGAGACTCCTTTATTATTTTGAAGGAATAATTTTGAATTCTGTATATGCACAAATAATTACTCAGATCTCTTCTGTATATATACTACAGGATGAGAGAGGATGAGATAGGGAGTGGCCTCAAGTTGCCCCAGGGGAGGATTGGATTGGATATTAGGAAACATTTTTTCACCAAAAGGTTTGTCAAGCATTGGAACAGGCTTCCCAGGGAAGTGGTTCAGTCGCCATCCCTGGAGGTATTTAAAAGATGAGTAGATGTGACACTTAGGGACATGGTTTAGTGGTGGAGTTGGCAGTGTTAGGTTAACAGTCGGACTCAATGATCTTAATGGTCTTTTCCAACCTAAATGATTCTATGATTCTATGATGCACAAATAGAAATGGCATTGTTTTTTTCTATACGGAAATAAGACTTTCCTGCCTACCAATAGCATTAATAAGAATGTTAAGCTAAGCAGAAAATGGATATTTCTCATTTTCAGTTACAAATTAAAATATCTGATAAAATGTATAAGTGAAAATGGGCCGCCATGATATTTTGTAGATATGAATTAACTGCAAATCTCAGCTAGTGCCTGAAACCTATCACATGTCAGAAAGGCATTCTAAGATGTCAAAAATTGTGATACTTTCTTATATAACTAGTCCCCAAAGACAAATATCTCTAAAGTTCATTAGTTTTTGCAAGACTAGAATCACTTTGTTTCAACAGGTGGGGGGGGGGGGGGGGGGAAAGATGAGTTTCAAATACTTGCTATGTTTGATTTGAAAAAGAACCAAATTCTTCTGGGAAACCATTCAGAACAGAGTTTATGAACCCAGACTCCATCTTCCACTCACACACTCAAAGTCAGATTTTCTGAATAAATCAATCCAATAACAGTTGGTTTTTTTTTTTTTAAATTTCTTGACTTCTCTACATACCACAGAAGTCTGGATTCTGCAGACAGCATATTAATATGAGTTATTAGGTGCCTTCTTTTAGGTATCACATTGAAATTATTCTTCTGTAAACAATATACAGAGAATACGTTTTCTAAGTATATACTTAAAAATATCTTAATGTATATGTATATATTTTAATTCATTTGTTCAATATACTTGATGAAAAGAGGTCATTTAGGAAGTCATCTATGAAAACCTTCTTTGGTTGCTAGCATAATTTGGGGGAAGTTATTGAAGAACCCTGTGTATATATTTTTTACTAGATTTTTTATAGATGTTTTTATAGAGAAATAATGCCAATGACATGCTGGCAACCTGTTGTCCAGCTTTAAGAAGTGAACTGTCATTCCTCAACACTAAGAAGCTACCACTCTTTTCCTGATATATCCTTCATGGACAAATGCCCTTGAGAACTTAAAACAACTCCCAAAGTTACAAGTCACTTCTTACATTGACAGTATCCGAACTCACTTCAAACATGCCGTTGATAATACCATGCTAGAGAAAACAGTTTGTCTATCTTTTTCACATTGCTGAGAACCACTACTGAAACAAAATCTTCACAGATGGAGCAATATAAAAGGGTAGTTTTACAAACTAATGGTTAAAACAATCAGCAGTTCTTAAAATCAAACTATGAACTGCACAAAATTTTCATATTACTATAGCACTCTCATTTATGAGAAAAATGGCACAAAGCTATCATAACTTTTAAGCAAAATAAGCTGTTAGAAAAATCGCAAAGTAATGACTCTAGGAGTCAGGAAGATCTAAGCTCTGGAAGTGATTTATTACCTTCTTGGGAAATTGAATGGGCACCATGTAATAAACTAATTCTGAGTATTATTATGGAAACCTTTTGCTTCATGGTAGCACAATAAGCTGTTTGGTCAGTTGCTGGATGTGAACTACCAGTCAGGAACAGTGAGATCTGCATCAGAAGATCATTCATACAGTGAAATTTTTTCTTCCTGGTAGTACTGGGGTGGAGAAGTTGTCTCCAAAATGCAAGCAGTATGGCTCTTCATAGAAGGCAGATTATGCCTTCACTCATTTTTCTGGGGCGTTTTCTATAATAAGGTTCTTTTCCCTTTTGTTATTGTGTTATTTCTACCAATGAAATCCAATGTCAGTGGTCTGCTAATTAGAGAGATTGATATTTGAACTTTTTTTTTTTTTCTTTAAGAAATCATCATTATTTTTGTGTTGAATGGACCAAGGCTATACAGTTTACTGGTGGCTTGACAAGTTTGTGTAATCTACCTTTGCTTTTGAAATAAATATTTCTCCAGAGTTTTCACCATTCCTTTAGGAAAAAAGTCCATTGCCACACTTGAGAGATAAATTGTCTAAACGAACTTTTAAATAAGTTTTTACACAGTATCTAATTGTGGACTACCCTAGCAGGCAGCCTCAGCAGGTGCATTTCTATCAAAAATAATTCCACTGCATCTTCTATATAATTGAATTGACTAAGTTCTGCTGCATCATGATGTTTTTTCTCATTATAATGACAGCTGTGATATATTGCAAGTTGGTTGCTTGAGTAGAAAAAAAAGTGGTAAGAAAAAAATATACATTTCAACCATAATTCTTCAAAGCAAGCACCTGAGGGGAAAAAAATAAACAACAAATCATTAACCCCAAGATAAGTGGCAAATAATCCAGAATATTAAATATTCTTGTTCAAGAAGTACCTGGACTGTTTTTGGAACATTCACCATATTAGGAGTCAAAATATTCTTTTAATTTCCCAGAATCTCACAGAATCATCTAGGTTGGAAAGGACCTTGAAGATCATCTAGTCCAACCATTAACCTAGCACTAACAGATCCCAACTGTTAGTAGCCCCAAGCGCTATGTCAACCTGCCTCTTGAACACCTCCAGGGATGGGGACTCCACCACCTCCCTGGGCAGCCCATTCCAATGCCTAACAACCCGTTCTGTAAAGAAATACTTCCTAATATCCAGTCTAAACCTTCCTGGTGCAACTTGAGGCCATTACCTCTTGTCCTATCACTTATTGCTTGGTTAAAGAGGCTCATCCCCAGCTCTCTGCAACCTCTTTTCAGGTAGTTGTAGAGGGCGATGAGTTCTCCCCTCAGCCTCCTCTTCTCCAGACTAAACAACTCCAGTTCCCTCAGCTGCTCCTTGTACGACACGTGCTCCAGACCCTTCACCAGCTTCGTTGCCCTTCTCTGGACACGCCCGAGTAACTCAATGTCCTTTTTGTAGTGAGGGGCCCAAAACTGAACACAGGAATCGAGGTGCGGTCTCACCAGTGCCAAGTACAGGGGCAAGATCACTTCCCTGTCCCTGCTGGCCACGCTATTTCTGATGCAAGCCAGGATGCCATTGGCCTTCTTGGCCACCTGGGCACACTGCTGGCTCATGTTCAGCCGGCTGTCAATCAACACCCCCAGGTCCCTCTCTGACTGGCAGCTCTCCAGCCACTCCTTCCCAAGCCTGTAGCGCTGCTGGGGGTTATTGTGGCCGAAGTGCAGCACCCGGCATTTGGCCTTATTGAAACTCATACAGTTGGCCTTAGCCCATTGCTCCAGCCTGTCCAGGTCTCTCTGCAGAGCCTCCCTACCCTCGAGCAGATCAACACTCCCACCCAATTTGGTGTCATCTGCAAACTTACTGAGGGTGCACTCGATCCCCTCGTCTAGATCATCAATAAAGATGTTAAACAGGAGTGGCCCCAAAACCGAGCCCTGGGGGACACCACTTGTGACCGGCCGTCAACCGGATTTAACTCCGTTCACCACAACTCTTTGGGCCAAGGCATCCAGCCAGTTTTTTACCCAGCAAAGCGTGCAATCATCCAAGCCTCGAGCAGCCAGTTTTGCCAAGAGAATGCTGTGGGAAACGGTGTCAAAGACCTTACTGAAATCAAGGTAGACAATGTCTACAGCCTTTCCCTCATCCAATAAGCAGGTCACCCTGTTGTAGAAGGAGATCAGGTTTGTCAAGCAGGACCTGCCTTTCATAAACCCATGCTGACCGGGCCTGATCATCTGGTTGTCCCGCATGTGTTGTGTGATGGTACTCAGGATGAGCTGCTCCATCAGCTTCCCGGGTACCCAAGTCAAGCTGACAGGCCTGTAATTTCCTGGATCATCCTTCTGACCCTTCTTATATATGGGTGTCACATTGGCCAATTTCCAATCTGTCAGGACCTCCCCAGTCAGCCAGGACTGCTGGTAAATGATGGAAAGCGTCTTAGCGAGCACCCCAGCCAGCTCCTTCAGCACCCTTGGGTGTATCCCGTCTGGTCCTATAGACTTGTGTGTGTCTGTGTGATGCAGAAGGTCCCTGACTGTCTCCTTCTGGAATGCAGTGGGGTCGTTCTCCCAGTCTCTGTCCTCTGGCTGAGGAGGCTGGATTCCCTCAATACAACTAGTCTTGTTATTAAAGACTGAGGCAAAGAAGGCATTAAGGACTTCAGCCTTCTCCTCATCACTTGTTACCATGTTTCGTTCTGCATCTAGCAGGGAATGGAGGCTCTCCCTGGTTAATATTGCTACCTGTCCTCAAAATATTATTCCTTGTGGTAAAAGGAAAAAATACTAATACCTTAAAAAACCTCACAGTGGTCTTCAGTTTCTTAGCAGTGAAAGCAGCTCTGAAGTTCTGCCTGGTAGTGTAAATGGGTTTTTCTTTCACTTTTCTCACCAGGAACGCCCATTTCAAAACATTCAGTTAATATAAGCAGAAAATATCATATGAATCATCTGAGTGTCATACTGTAAATGTCATTTGCAGCCATTTAGAAAGTGCCTAAGAATAACTTACTCTTTAAAAAAGGGAGCTTATTCACTAAAAAAAAAAAAAAAAAAAAGTAAACTAACTGTGTATCTACATCTGTTTTCAAAAATGTACAAGGAGTGATTTACTGTCATTGAGAACAGTCACTATTGAATTAAAACAGCTCCATATAGGACCAAAATTATAAGCAGCTTTTATATTTAGCTGTATTGCAGTGTGTTCAATTTTCTAATAATCAGAAATAACCTTCCTCATATAAGACTTCTTATACTACCATAATTGTGATTTCTTAGTCTGAATATTACTTTCTCTTTGTAAGCATATGTGGCACAAGGTATATATAGTTAATGAAACTACTGGGATATTGAGTAACTAATTTGTTTGTCATTACCAGTTCTCAAAGATTTCATCTGAACTGAGAAATTGCTATTGTTCCAAACATCTTTTTAATGCTTATCAGAAGAAGCATTTGTATGATTATATTATATTCCCACCCAAAATTTGTTGCCTTTGTCAAAACCTTTTAGATACATGGAACTATTATTTTTCATTATTCAGGGCAGTACTTTTCTGAAACAGAAAGAATGATGAGGTTAGATACCTAAAGGAAAAAATTTAGAAGTTGCAGAAAGGCAGGCCCAAAGAAGCAAAATGCAAGTTAGTAGTGTGCATCTTGTGTGAGGCCCTTCTCATACACATGGCAGTGGGGGGTTTCCTTTATAGTCCTTCATATGAATGACATACAGACCATATGAATTATTCCATGGTCAACAGCTTGCTCCCAGCTGCTAAGTGCTCCTCTTTGCCTTTAACGTCAGCAAAAGGTTCAGGCATATGATGGTGGAAGTCAGGAGAAACCTCTCAGGAAATAAAAATGCATGCTTGTAAGGAAGTTGATGCCCCAAGTATAATTCATTAGATTTACTGCTTTTTCAATACACAGACTTAATTTTTTTAGAAAAGATGACAAGCAGGAGTAGGCTTCAACATTTAGGATAAAACACTGGCTTTAGTGGCAAAGCCCACTCCAAGCTGGAGAGTGGACAAAGCCATTGATCTCCACTGACTTTGGTAAAAGTTTATAAACCTACTGTATATGTAGACAAAAGCACCAAGTTTCATTTGAGAAGCCAGGAGTATCCAAAATCTCCATTGGGGTTGGCATATATTGCAGAAGTCTTGCAAGATATTTGTGTACTTCTGGACCAGCCGAAGGAGGTACTCCAAGAAACTCAACTGAATTTCAAAATGTATTCAACACCATAATGACAGCAACTGAACCGTGTCATAACTGCCTATAGGAGAGTTAGGTATGATAACTGGTATGGTCAGTGGATCCCCAAAACTGTGTGTGGCACTACCTGATTATCTTTGGACAACTGAATCAAGGCCCTACATTTAGTTACTTCACTGTAGATGTCTAGAATCTGGAGTTTTACTTGTGTTACAAGCTAATCAATTACTTGACTGATAACTGATCTTATTTTCAGAAAATATGAATTCTGGTTAATCTTTCTTAGAATTCATTGAAAAGAAAATCGGAATACTATAGAAAAGAGGAAGGGAAGTATATGGAAGGAAATATATTAAAAACATTATTTTCAAAAATTTTAGGAATTATTTCTTCAGCTAGGTAGCCATTTGTTGTAAAGCATATATGAAATGTTTTAACAGATTTGTGGAAGGACATTGCATAGGAACTAGTGCAAACTTCAGGTTGTTCTTCATTGTTCATCTTTTAGACAGAAGAATTTAGAAAAGTTGCCCATCATTGCTTACTCTAGCAGAACATTAGTGCACTCAAGAAGCAGAAAAATACATCTAAGTGATAACACAAATCTTATTTAATAAAGTTTTGGCACAAACCTTAACATTATGCATAAAATATATTATAATCAGACTAAATATAAAACAATTCAAAAACTCTATTTCTAATGTTGGACAAGGTTTAAATGCAGTAGCAAATTAGCTATCAGATTCTGAAGATTTTCTAGTATGTGCTATTATTGCTGAATCTTGTAAAAGAAACTATTGTTCTTTCATTTTTGCCTCTGTCACTAACAATCTTGCTATTAACACAAGGAAATTGGTATGATCGCCATGAATGTTCAGAATAATTTGAATACATTTGATTTAATTCCTTAGCATTGCATATTAAATAATCTCATTTTAAAAGAAGCATTTATTTAAAGACAGTATTTTATTTCTAGTATCTACACACCGAATTTTGATTCTTAGATAATAAAGGCATTATCTGAAATATATCTGCTAGTATCATATCATCTTGGAGGATATTACCTCAAAAAATACATGATCATTTACCACTTTTCTCAAAAGTATTTATGTAGTAGCAGTACTATGTCAGATATGCCTTTATCTATGTTCCATGCAATTTCTAGTCCCATATCTTATGAGGATTTCTGGGGCTGAAAAATCACTGCAAAATAGCAATTCCACTTTACATGAAAATCTGACTTCACTTACAAGTTTTACTTGTCCTGAAACTGACTCAAAACCTAAGGAAGTGAAAGGATTATGGGAATTGTTTTGGCTCTAAGGGACCAAAATATCATGATCTTAAACTGGAAATGGGTTTATGTAAAATTCAGTAGACTAGAGTCCAAGAGATCACCTTCACCTAACCTCTCAGACAATGAGTATATGGTTCAACTGATCTACAACAAAGGTGTCTACATCTGCTTTTATGTGTTGCATTGGGGAGCTTTTGGATCAACAAGACAAAGAAGTCATCATGGGAACAGAAACAAACCCCTAGTTTTTCCTTCTCCCATGGGAACACTTACTTTATCCAGCTGACCTATCAGGACTTCTGTTTTCTGATTTCAGTTTTGCCCCTTCTTCCTAACATTGCCAGCTGTGCAATGGTATGACTTTAACAGAAAGACACAATGTGCCTGTGTCATCTGCAGCTTGAGAACTGTCAGACTCATGAGGATGTAAGCTTAAACCCCCTGGGAACAGGAAGAAAAAAGTTCCAGATATTCCAGTCCTGAAGATCTATTCCACCACTCAGAAAATAACTGTTAAGAAAATTTTGACATGTCAGCATATGTTATAATGCCTCCTAAAATGCAAATTATGTCATAAGAAATGAAATTCTGATGAAACTCCCTGAGTGGAGATAGAAACAAACTGATCTATGTGACCCTATCAACCTATCTTAAAAGGTGATGTGCCTTTTCTTTTCACATTTTGCCACAGACCAGATGTGCTTTGATATACAACATGTTTGAACAGCTGATTAATATTTAAACGTGTCATTCTGGCATAATTTGTATAAACATACTATTGGAATACACAACATCCCACCAAATACAATTAAAAAAAATATCCAGCTAACTGTCTCATGTTCAGTAAAATGGCTATGAAGGCCTGTATGGTTGCATATGATGCAAATACTTCTGGCTTTATTGAAGAAAACACAAAATGTTTTGGTCATTTTTGATATTTCCTCCTTCAGAAAATGAGATTCACCTTCAAGCATTTAAATACAGTGAAAACATATTTCCAGTTAGCAGCCTTTGAAAAAACATCAGTTACATCTATTTTCTGTAAAATATTAAGTTTATTCTTCAAAGTCAAAAGTCATGCATAAAAACTTCCTTAGAATAGTTTCAATGTTTTACTTTATATACAATCTTAAACATTAAACAGTCTTCCAAGGAAAACCAGAAATGTAGTAATAATTTAGCTTTGTAGAAAAGAAAGACAAAATTATATCTTCAATACTGAATTAGTACTTAGTTTGAATAAATATTTAATATTTAAATAATTATACTTTGAATAAACCACAGTTAAATGAGGAATTTATAAATTTATAACCTCAAGGGTACTGTTTTCTTAAAAGGTGTTTTTCAGAAGTGTTCCATCTACCAATTTTATTAAGACTTATTCAGAAATTAATTTAAATTTAATTTTATTTTGGTGTTGACACAAAAATAGGGCCATCTGCAATGAATTCTTTCAAATAGTTCAGTTACAGACAGAATTTACAAAACAGAACCATTCAGCTGCCATACAATTCCACAATAGCAGCCTTTAATCATAGTTGCAACTATGATAACAGAAGCACAGATCATCAAGGAGCTAGGCATGATTTTCTCTGAAGCTAAAGCTGATACTGTTTTTATCTGAAATTGCAAAAGGGCAGGCAATGCCATAAAGCTCAGTAGGTGATTGCCATCCTATCTTTACCAGTTCTTTGAGTTTTAACAGTTCACTGAGTGGAAGAATGTGGATGTTCAGTAACACCTTAAATTTTATAGCCAACATCTTCAGGAGCTTTTCTGCAACACTGGATACAGTACAGCTACTATCAAAGAAGATCAACCATAACATTTCCTTTTTAATTAATTAGCTAATCTTGAATATGATAAGCCATTTACTCTGTCGTAACTTTTCTCAGACAGCTATATTTAAAATTTCAGAATACATAATAAATATTTATGTACTATATGTATAAGAGTAATCACAAATAACTTTGCGAGCAGTAACTAATTTGAGAAAACATATTTTTTATCCAAAAGTACCAATTAATAATAATATTAAATTACAAAATCTGAAAGATAAGGCACCTAGTAGCTTTTAATTAAATTGGGATAGTCTGTGGAGCTGTGCATGTGAAAAACATACTTTGTAATGAACAGATCAATGGTGTGGGAAATAGGGGGTGGTCTGGCTATTTTAATCATAAATTGATCTCTCTTATTCAGGTCATGGACACTGGCATTATAGCTGAATGGAGGCATAGCTGAATAGTTTTGTAAGCTAACTATTTTCTACAAAAGACCATACACAAGGCATTGACAAAGTAGGGTGAACAGAAAAGAAATCTAAATCCAAGATAATAGTGAACAGTTGTATTGTAACAATTTATCCTAATAACAAGCCCATACTTTGCTGGAGTATTTAGTGGTACAGTAGTAATATATAGCACATTTTACAAAAATACTGAATGGCAAGTAATGATGTATGGTATATTTTGCAGGAAAAAAACTAAGGGTACAAGTAATTTGCCCCATATCACACAATATGTAGGATTTTTAGATCTTTGTTTCCAAGTAATGTGCTAAATCTTTGTCTTTCTCTTAAGAAGTTCAATAGGACAGATGAATAATTCTCTAAATTGTTTATTTATGTTGATAGAATTCAAAATAATCTAGTTTATTTAAAATATAGGTATTCCATATTGCAGGCAGTAGCTTAGACGATTAAACTACAATCAATTTTCTCAGGTAGTGAGTCAATTTAGTCAAAGCTTCCCATCTAATTTTGTTTGGAGTTAGCTGTGCAGTCAGATATTCCCTAAGAAGATCTTGAAATCAAACATGTATCCTCCTTGTCATAAATTCAGCACTTTCCAAAGCCCTGCTTGAAGTTGGTCGTCTGGTTTGTAGTTCTGCAAAGATATTGAAAACTATGTTGTTGAGTCTTTTTCCAGGTGTATTTCAAAACCAGATTTCCCTACTCAAAATATACTGTATCTAAGAAACTTTGATTGACTTCTATATTTAATAAAGAAGCAGTGATGTATTGCACACAATGGTCAGCAGCAACACGTTGATTCATTAGGAATCACACAGTATTACTGACTTTTAGAGATGCATTCAGTTATATTATCATTCATTAAATATTTGATAAAGTCTCTACTATAGACATTTCATTATTTATGCAGTTCATTCTTTTTAGGAGCTAAATTGCTCCTTTTGGGGAGAGAACTGACTCACTCTATTCTGATTAAAAATAGGTGGAAAAGCATTCTCATTTTTTTTATGTCGTCACTTTGAAATTGCTTCATCTGAGCAACTATAGACATATTACATTGTAGATATTTCTGTCCATGGGCAGAAACAGGTATTGCTAGAGTCCAATAGATGTCTAAACTGGGTCACAAGAGTTAAGGAGTGTATCAGAGTGAATAAGATAAAGGTGAGGAATAGCCGTACACACCAAATGGTAGAGCAGGGATGTGGTTTGTTCAGTTGTGTTACTTTAGAGCTTCTGTAGCAGTCACTTGCAGATTTGTAGCTTACTTTGAAGCAAAGTTTTAAGTATGCATGTATAAGTATGAAAAACAGCCTCAGAATATCTGGGATATGTTACATATGCTAACATGACAAGATTACTTATCACTTTATCAAGAGATGTGCAATAGGCACATGGCAGAGCTCAACCAGAACCCAATTCTCTTCTGTATTCTCACTTTTTCAATATTGTTGTAGCTAAATACAATATGAAGTGAAGTTTCATACAAAATTTTAGTTAAGCTGTTGGCCTCATTTCATGTTATAAAAATCCTGGGGTAATGAAGATGAAGATCCTGGAGAGATCAAACCTGATAATTTACTCTATGTATATGGTAATTCGGGAAAGTCTATGAGTGATGGGGGCTGATGGACTCTTAACACTGAAAAGGAAAAGGAAATCATCTGTGTTCCTCTGTCACCAGACATGTGCTGGATGCCTGGCTTTAGTAGCCAGATATTGTGAAGCTTAATTGATAATGAACTCTAACATGAGATATTATTTAAGGAACACATGTTGAATGGTATACGCGATGAACTTCTAACTCCAAAGAACATGAACCACTTCAACTTCTTCCATTACAGATGAGATTGCTTCTATTGTAAAGCAAAGAACAAATCTCTTTTTAATTTCTTGAGCCCATGATTTCTACCTGCATTATTAATATTTGCCCTTTTTGTGTTAGAGCAAATACTCCCAATAAGCATTCAAGTTGTTATATTAAAATCCCTATTAAAAGAAGTATGAAGTAATGAACAAACTGACCGAGATAAAATGCACAGTGAAAGATGCTAGATAAATTATATGCTTGATATCCTTCCTCCCATTATGTGTTCTATTACATTTTGCAATATCAATAACCTAAGAATATATGAGTAAATCCCTTGTTCTGGTGTACTATTCTACTAGATAAATATGAAAACTTGAATTTGTTTTCAAAATATTGTAAACCAGACCTATGACTGTTTTAAAGAAATTAACGAGAGTAATCTTTGTAATAGATATGGTATTAAAAGCAAAGCCAAATTTTGCAGGATGAACTGTTTTCTAAATTCTACCCATTACCCATTTATTTGCACCCTTTTTTTCACTGCCACTTTTCCCTCCTAATACTTCTGTAATGTTCAGTATTTTAATACTAAATGTTTTCATCCCGAGAAACAATAGTCTTCCAGTTCTAAATTCTCTAACATACTTCTTGATTCAGTTTATCTGCTCACTCTCACTTCAGGTTGTCTTAGGTGAATACTGCTCACCTGCCCAGCTGGCCTACCTTGACTGTGAGGTACTGCAAAAACCTTACCCACTTTATTGGCTATGCTTATATTGCTAGATGAATCACAGACATACATGGTCCATTTTCTAACTCAGAGGACAAATAAATGTCACTGGGCCATGTCCACATTGTACTTGATCCTGCTTGTCCTGCGTGTCCCTCCCTCAGATTTATCATATAATTAGAACTTTCTGTATGCTTTTTTGTTGTTGTTAAAATGAACAGAAATAATTTGTGGGCTATGCTGAAGCCTATGGGCACAGTTTTCTCATAGCATGAAAATGAGGATGTGGGTGAACGCTTGTAGGGACATTTTCGGGTGTAAAACCTGCAGGCATAGCACTGAGTGACTGGGTAGGCTGTGCCGAAGCCAGGAGCTAAACTTGCCTCTACTCTCCACTGCTCACGCTGCTCGAGGGAGGCCCAGCACAGTCTCTGGCAAAACTCTGCCTGAATGGGCTGCTGGAGAGTACAGCAACAGCTTGCTTCCCAGGTCTCTTTTAGAAAGATAGATATGCTCCCTGAATCCATATAATTTCAGAGCTTATATTTGGGTTCAGGAAGAATAACCTGAGGCTTTCTCTTTTAAGATGTTCCAGGATTCTTCCTAACAGATATGTCAGTTGCAAGATAAAATGTCTGTCTTGCAAGAGAAGAGGAAAGGACAGCTCCTGAAAACATATATGAAGACTGTTGGGTACTGTCAGCTTTCCCACTGCTTTGCACCTTCTCTGAAAGTAGATGGCTCTAAAATGACCTCAAACTCTGCCTATAAATAAGAGCTTAGCCCATTTTTCCATTCAGGCAAATTACAATTTGGTCAGCTTTATAAATCGCAAGACAACACATTCTCTTTAGGTCTCCCCACTCAAAAAATCATTAAAGTACTTTCAGATACAAATTAAGAAAAATTATTGCAATATATCAATAGTCATGATCTATGAAATATCACATCACAAAGCAGAGGTCTACCCCAATTTCATATTTAGATTGCATAAATTGTTGAACCTCTAAACTCCAAATTATTAGAATATCCCAAGGTTTATCTGGCATTGCTAACATACCAAAAATATTGAGCTGTCACTTCCATACCTGAAGTCAAGTCACCTCTACTACTAAATAAAAAATTTTAATACACAATTGTTTATGGCGGTCTCTATGTGGCTTAATCACAACAAATCTCACAGCTGTACTTTTTTTTCAAGTAAGCTGAGATAAACCAGGTCAATGTTAAGTACATCTGTAAATCTCTTGGAAGCATCATGGTTACTGATTTTCACGTTTTTTTCAAGAACAGACCCTAATGGTGGTACAGTTTTATTAAGGTCTATAAAGCACATATATAAACCTTTAAATACAGGTTGTAATCCTGAAATTTCACTGGCCTACCTTATTCCTCTAGCATGTTCTCTCGGCCTAAAAAGCCATTGTCATCCGGTAAGCAAGTCAGCCTGCAGAGTTGGAGCTGAAAATGCTATGAAAGCATAGTAGTGAAGACATCATTTAATGCTTGCATATGCACAATCTGGCATGCAGGTTTTGCTTGTTCTTTAAATGAAATCATCACCATATCACAGGTGGACAGAAATATGTACCAAGATTTTTGTCGCATTTAATCTCAGCAACCTCTTTTTCGCTGCTGGCTTTTGCTTATCCAGCTTCTATTTTCCAGTATTCAAGTGCTAATATACCTCACTAATTTAACTGAAATGTGCAAAAAGATTTAGTGTGATGGAAAATAAATTCTAATTTCAACTTGCACAGCATATCTGTTTTATTAATAAGTGAGCAGCTATTAGAAGATATATACTCATCATTTATTCAGGAACATATAAATGTATATGAATCAAGGAGGGAAGAAGTGATATAGTTTCCACTTCCACATTTGCAATATAGATAATACTTTATCAGATTTTATAAATCTAAGCTGTTCTATGTTTTATTTCTGTTCAACTGTTCCTATTTTCCTGGAATTAAGTTTTTATTTATATATGAACCTCACAGCAAGTTTCGTTAACTTAAAAAATAAGGATTGCCATATACCTTCATAAACAGAACTAGTCACACTTTTATTTGCTTTTATTAGTTTGCTGCATCAATACAGAGCAGATTCTTTTTGAAAGATACAGTTTTGTACTGCCAAAGAAGTTCCAGAGAAGAATATATAATTTCAAAACTTAAATTCTTTTCATGACAAGCTATTCTTTGAATGAAGTTTGATTATACAGGGCCAACTACAATGTTGAGACTACAATCTAGAACATGCTGGGGGTCTTTTATTAACCTTTTTAATATTTTTTCAAAAAATAGTGTAACCAGAAAAAGATGTATGTTTTATAGTAATAAGCATACTGAAAATTATAGTAAGAAGCATACCGAAATATCTTCCCTTTATCTCTTTTCTTCTCTGTTGCTGTACATTTTTATTTGCAATATATTAACATTGAGCTTAAGTTCTGTATATTCTGGAAGTTACAGAAAGTTGCTCAATACAGTATCAAGATAGATAAATGTATATGCATTTGAAATGGATATTTCTAACAACTAGATTAGATTTTCAGGGATCTTGCCTGCATATAACTATTCAGAATGCAACAGTTCATAAATGAAACACAGTTTCAGTGGTGTTGGGATTGATAAATATTGTAATCTTCTCTTGCAGGTAAATGGTGATAAATATAAACTGTTAATACCATTTAGCATTCTGAATTGCTAATTTCAATTTCTTTTTGAGTACATACAGTAATATCTTTTTTATTATTTTTGCTTCTTTGCACAACATAGCTTTGGTTAATAACACAAAGGTAATTCAAACTTGAATGAGGAAGATATGATATGCCTTATTATCATTCCTTATACCTTATTATTTACATAAATTTCTAAGTTGTTTAAAACCATCATTGAAGAGTTATGCTTTTTTATTTTTTAAAGTAATCATAAAATTAGAGTACAGAAATGAAAATGTTTTAAGTTCAGGCATAATTATTTTTGTTAACTGGCTGCGTTGGTATAGAAGTACTATGAAAAATCACAAGTAATACAGTTTTAAACATTCTCAATACATATGAATTAAACAGAAGCAAGACAGTTTAACAGACTATTCAGTAAAATATCCTTACAGAAAAGGAACATTCACATCATACCATTATCAGAGAGAATAAGCTATACACCAGACGCTGAAAATTTTAGTGTTAATGAAAAGATAAGAATTAGTGTACCAAATCTTCTACAATTAAGATGAATTAATTTAAAAATCAGTGATGAAAACTAATGTAATAAACTTGAAATGTAGTGGAAAATAGCTTTTTCTAACCAGAGATTTTATAAATTAGCATTTTTAGAACATTTAACAAAAGCGTTTAGGGAGTTTAAAAATGTATATGTAACACTAAACAAAATGTTGATCTTAGTTTAAGAAGACAAATCACCAATTTTTGATTTCTGAAATGAAGTTTTAGGCATTAGACCATACTGGGAGTTAGTGAAAATACAAATTCAAAACTTCTGTGTGTAAAAAAATACCATTTTTACTAAGTCTCTAGAAGTGATATCAAGAACAATGAAGTGTACAATAAGTGAGTGCTAATAAAAAACACTTATCATGATATTGGCATGTTTTGACTTTACAGATCTAGGAATTCAGAATTCTCTAGATATATCCTAGGTGTTCCAAAAATGTAGGTTTATATTCAGTGCTAGTTTAAATAGTTGTCCTTTACTCTCATCTACTTGGGTGAAGTGCCCTGTGTTCACCTGGAAAAGCTGTTTGTGTGGCTGGATAATAAAAACATTTTTTTGCACAGTTTTCATTTCAGATGATTCAGCTTCCCAGTCTTGATCTCTGCACAGCTGTACAAATGCCCATGCTAGCACAGAACCGATGCAGGGGCAGGAAGAGGTAGCTGGGGTGGAACAGAGATTCACAGCATGAAAGAGACGCCAAAAAGTTAATGATGATCCACAGCTGGAATCACCTGAAAGCCCCATCAACATTACAAGAAGTGAAGGTTGTTAATTAAGGTATCTAAATTAGATACATACAGACATGTATTGTCAGCTTTCCTACCCTTTCATTCACAAAGTATACATTTAATGTAGGTAAATAGAGTAGAAGTCAAGAAAAAAAAATCTTAAAGTTTCACTGTTTATATGAATCAAGAATTTTACTTCTAAGAGGCATTCCAGAGGTATCAAAGGAATGTTTTCAGGTACATCTATGAGCAGGAATAAGAATAAATGATATTTCTTTTCTTCTTATTTAATACCATAACAGAGGCTGTGCTTTTTTTCCTCTCTCTTTTTCAGCCTGATGATGGAGCTCATTTTACTGTTTCTTTCTAGAATGTAGCAAAAAAGAACACAGTAACATTTTCCTCAGTTTACTGCAATTATATCTACCCATAAATCTGTCCTTTTTTTTGTGCTGGGTTTGTGTGTGGTGGGGTTATGGTAGCAGGGGAGGGGGCTACAGTGGTGGACACTGTGAGAAGCTTCTGGAAAACTCCCCTGGCTCCAAGTCAGACTCACCTCTGGCCAAGGCCGAGCCAATTGGCGACAGTGTCTGCACCTCTGCAATAGCATATTTAAGAACCTGAGAGGGGGTTGGGGGAAATTTGAGGAGGAACAAGAAGAACACCTATGTGAACACTGAGGTCAGTGGAAGGAAGGAGGAGGAAGGGGTGGAGATGCGCTGGAGCATGGAGCCTCCTTGTATCCCATGGCTAGATGCCAGGGCTGCTCCTCTGCCACCCATGAGGCTCACTGGAGGAGCAGAGATTCACTTGTGGCCTGTGGAGGACCCCACACCTGAGTGGGTGGCTGTGCTAGGCTGGGAGTCTATGGAAAGAAGAAGCCCCCGCAGTTGTAGTTCAGCACTGGGAGGAATGAAACATGTGGAGGTGATCCATGCTGGAGCATCTCAAGAGGAATGCATCCTGTGGGGAGGACTCACAGTGGAGAGACTTTGTGGAGGACAGTTCCCCATGAGAGGGATGCCACATGGAGCAGGAGGAAGAATGCAGAAGATTGCTTCCCCCAACTTTGGAGAAAGAAGTGGTGAACTGACTGCACCCCTAGTCCCCTGCCCCTGCACTGCTGGGGAAGGAAGTAGAAATATTGGGAACAAAGTTGAGCCCTGGAAGAAGGGAGGGGTGGGGGGGAGGTGTTTCTCACTGTCCCATTCTGTCTGTTAAGTGTTGGTTTCTGATAGTATTTGAATTAAAGTGAAATTCTTGGGGGTTTTTTCCCCTAATGAGCTTGTCTTTTGCCTATGATGGTTTAAATGGTTGAGGGACCCCTCCCTGTCCTTATCTTGATTCCTGAGCCTTTTTGTTTCATTTTCCTTCTTCCCAGCGCTGGGGGAAAGGGGTGAGTGAAGGGCTGCTTGGTGCTCAGTTGCCCTCTGGGCCTAAGCCATGACACTTATGCACTTAGATCATTACAGTTGTAACAATACTACACGTTCAGAGGTAAATTTTCATTGAATTAATCTGGATGACATGATTTAAGCAGGTTATCATCTGGGTCCAAGATATTTTTGGGAAAAATATAACCTACAAGAGTTACTCAGAAACGTTTCTTTCTTTTTCTTCCCCCTCACTCCTCCATCTACCCACTCTGATCAAGTAACAATTGGCATACTTTTATTCATCCCTATGTTTGGAGGAAGGCTGCAGGATTTGCCTGAAGTCTGGATGTCCTGGGAGAGAAAGTAAGAATATGCAATGATCAATGTATGGTCAATTCCTTTAAAAGATGGGGTACAAATAATCTATATAAAGAACATGTATCATTAAATCAAAGATCATCAAAAGAGCACAAGTGATTTAATTTAAATTGATATAATTTTAATGAAAACCTATTTTGAAGGCCCTTCAATGACAAAATGGGGAAAATATAGTTTATAGGATGTAAAAAACCAGACAGGTAAAGCCAGCATTGCAGTGCTTTGGCACTGTTTGGAAATGTGGGCACAAGACTGCCTTAAACATACCTCTTTCAGTTCTGCGGCCAAAAATCCTTACCAATTTCTCTTTTGGAGAAAGAGAAGGCCAGATTCTGAGCTTCATTCTAATAATTTGTAATAGGCAGCTACGTTTTATTTTTCATGGTTATTTTTAACCTTCTAACTTGCTGGCCTTCTGGTCTTTCTTTTCACTCTGCTGCTCTCTCTTCCACTAATGACTTCAGTTATTTGTGTGAGCAAATAATGTAGGATTTGATTCATGGGATTCATGGCTTTGACAAGAAAGCCTCCAAAATGAAAAATTAAATTATGATGGTCTACAAATTTAGACTGTGAAAATGAGAATAGCCATTGTTTCTGATCAAGGTTCATATTTAAGAAAAGCTCACAATCTCTACTAAGTGTTTAAAATTGACAGAGATGTTAACTTCTATGGGGGCACCTGGGGAAACTTCTCACATTGGAGTAGTGCAATACAGAAATGCATATATAGGTAAAGTGTAATTCTGCACACATTTCCATAGAGACAAATAAATATCAGGTACAGTCCACAAGGCATTCTTGAGGGAAATCATTGTAGTAATTTAAAAGTAATTAGGCACTGTACTGAGAAAAACTAGAAACAAGGACTCAAGCCTGAAAGAAGAAAGTAGGTTTGTGTGGCTTTTGGAACCAAAATGTCCACTGAATTAAATGAATATTTAACACATTTGTTACCTCCAGGAAGCCCACAGAACTTCACAACATCAGAAAAAGAAAGAAAAAGCTTCAAAAAAGTAGCAACGTTTGCATTTTGTCTCTTTTGTTCTTTTTATTTCTCCTCTTAATTGTGTCCAGCATTTATGAAATAGAAAAGAAAAAGTGTTCTGTAATTTACATGGTGAAATAGGGTCACTAGCTGAGGATATCTTACTTTCTGTACATCATATGTAAATTTATTTACATGCTTTAAAACTAGAAAATTTGCTAGAAAGCAGAATTTTTTCAATTAGGTTTATTTGCCTCTAAAAAGGAATATAATAAATGCATACTCTAGAAGATCCTGAACAAATATCTTCATTTCAAAGGTACTGTGGCTAGAAAATGAGAACTGCCTCTACTACATTAAAAATAGGGCTTTATTTCTGTACTGCCAAAATTGGCTTTCTGCTAGCACCAAAAATTTACAAAATGGGAGATTGCTACTTGCCTACCTCCTCAAATGAAAGAAGATGAGCTCTTGTTGAGTAGTAAAAAGGAGAAATGGAAGTATAATTTTCTTATCTTGTATCCTCTTCCAGTCTCCTGCTTCTAATCCAACAAGTATTCCCCTAGATAAAAATTTATAAGTATTTCCACTCAAGTTGAACCTTGCTCTGTGTGGAGAATTAGCTTTGCACCTACATACATATTAACAGTACACCACCAGGAAACTCCTACTACTGTGTTGAAATTTAATGGTTAGGGGCTCAACAGGTTTTAAGGGTTTACAGTTTCAAATACATCTGATCTGGATGGGTTGATAAACAGAATCTGGTGATAATCAACACATGAGCTGCTCCAAATTGTGAAGATTCTTTAAAGACATCTTTAAGGAATAAAATGAGAGAAACAAAAATTCTCTTATTTTTTCACTGTCTTGGAAATGACTGAGATGTTTCTTTTTCCTTCATATTTCCACACACAGAAAAAATAATCAGACAAGTAAAATGTTTGGCAAAGCTATAAGCAGGTAAAAATAATCATTTGTAACTACATAACCTTGATTACCTACAGTTTGCTGAAATGAAAACTATGGAGATTTGTAAATAATTGAGGTTACTAAATTGTCTTCCTCTTCCCCCAACATGTTCTGAATTAAGAGTATACATTAGAAGCAACAAATTGTTTAAAAAGTTAAAAACAGTAATCATAACTTGTTTGTATAGGACAGATTTTTCATTGAGTAACACCTTCCTCTGCAAATCCTTAAAATTATTTCCATGGGATTATGGTGGATTAAGTGACTGTTCAGGGTAAAACTGCAGAATTAGGTCCTAAGAGATTTCCTGTGTTATGCTGTTACCCCTGAAGAGAAGGAGTAGGAATTACATTACTAAAATTACTAAAGCTAAACAGGATTTATCATTTAATATATACTTTAAGAAACATTCCCACGTTGGCGTGGGGACAGACAAAATGACTTAGAACTATATATTTTTCTCATGTCTAATTCATTTGATACCTTCAACTTGATCTTTGTCGAAGGTATTGCTGTTTAATTTAATTTGAAATCCAAGAAAGTATAATTATTTCCATTATTGGAATATATTAAGATTAGTAACTCATACAATAAACCCATTTGCAGACAGGTTGGGATTTTTTTGATTGCTTGTTTTCATCTGGGTTTTTTGAGGGGAGAGTTGTTGGATTGGGGAGGGAAGACAGAAGAGTATAAAGCCATGGACCATATGATGGGAAAAATTATGAACTGGAAAATTATACTGTGATTTATTTCATTAAAAGAAAATATAACTCCTCATCATACACTGAAAATGAGACATTTGAGACACTGAACAAAGTGAATTTGCTTAATACATCACATCAACAGAGAAATATCAAAGGAAATAACTTGATACCCCATCCACTGTAAATATTTTCAGTGTTCAGTAACTTTCATTTCCTTTTATCTTATCTGCTTCTGCAGTACACTGTTTCTTACTGAAATATTACAGTATTCAAAAAGTACTCAAAATATTTTCTGTAAGATTTTTTAGGAGAACAAGTAAAGCATTGTAAATCTGCATCAAGAGCATTGTAGGGACCTTTGAAACTATAAATACACTACCAAATTGTCTGTGGTCCTGATTTCATTCATATTTCTTCATGATTATAGTTAAAAGGCAGAATGAAATAAACCTTGTAACCTGAGATATCTGCAAACAACAAGTCTATGAACCTAGGTGACCTAAAATTCCTGTATTCTTATCTTCTCTTACTTACTTTTCCTTTATGTTACTACTTTTGTTTTGCTTGGTTTTGGGGGTTTTGTTGTCACTGTTTAAATTAGCCTATTAGTGTTTGGGACTCCATTATGACTTCTGTCCCTCATTACATCTGATATAATCTATAAAAACATGCAAAATCTATAACAACATACTAAATCACATTTATATGTGAGATGGTGTTGAAGGGCAGCATTTCTGGAACCACTGTAGACTGGAGGGCATACTTGCTGAGTTCAGTGGTGTAACTCAAGAAGCGGAATCTGTGCCTATGATGAGCGAGAAGACTGGCATGTTTAAGAGCAGATGCTTCTTCAATAAATAAAATTACAGTGAAGAGGCACAAACATGCCTAACTAGGAAAGGCTAACCTCAAATCACTTTTGCTTTTACTTCAATTTCCTTTATTCACCTTGGTCCAGCTCTGTTTTCCAAAAAATCACGATAATTATATCCAACCAAAGCAGATTTGTATAATACAAATGTAAGACATGATGTATGAAATCATTTTCTCTTACACAAGAAGAAAGTGTTCAGAAAAACCCAAGTGTTAGTGTATCATCCAGCAAGTAATATAGGTAAAATATTGCCTATAATCACAAGTGTATGCCACCTGGTGTGTGTTCAGAATCACTGTTACTGCATGCAAATCAGTCGTTATCATACAAACGCACTCTTGAGTATGCAATTTCCTCATCTGCATGGACAAACTGGGGTCTCAAACGTACAAAGAAATTTTTTTCAAAATGCAAATTGATTTCTCACACCTGCTTGAATCTCTGACCTTCTTTAGAGACCTATTCCTGTCTTTTCATAGCCTTTTCATTTATTCATTTTATTCTTGCTGCTCATTATTTACAATCTTTGTCTAGGTCTCTGTTTCTGATTTTCATTTTTCTCTGCGTGTTTCTCATTTGTTTATGTTTGCATCTCCTTTTTAAGAGCTCTGCCATGCCATGTATCTTCTACTGATTGTGCTTCCTGCTTTCCGCTAATCATTGCTTGAAGCAAGTGGAATATCATGTGGCTGTAAGATGTTTCAGAGGCATTAGGCAAATCCCAGGCTAAGTTCTTTCTCCAGGCTGCCCTGTTCCCAGGATTTATTCTGCCTCCTTCTGCATCTCCAAGACATGTGATTCTCTCATCCTCTCCCGAGATTCACTTCCTCTCAAAAGCCTGTTCTTCTCCAAAACACACCCTTCTCCAAAACCTGCCCAATAGATTATATAGTCATTTTTCAGTTCAGTCTCCCAGTACAGAGCTGCTCAAATGAGGTAGACACAGAAGCAACATCTTGGTTCAAGCTTTTCTACTCAAGGAAATGAGAAGGAAGGATAGGCTGGATCAAAGACCTGGTGGAAGGATTTATGAAAGCCACGTTAGGCTGAGAAATTGTTATCATAGTAGCATCAACCAGTCATCAATTCTCCCATGTGTTTAGCTGTTTATGCAGAAGGTGTATGGTTGGTTTTGGTTTTGGTTTTTTTTTTTGACCACAAATGCTTTGCCTTCCTTCATTCGGACAAAGTCGTCAAAATAGGCACAGGATTGTTGCTACCTTAATCTAGATCCATCTTGTCCCTGTAAGCATGAGCATGTTATGCCTATACATATGGTGGCCCTGACTGCACCAGTAAAGATTTGCCACAGCAGTAAAAGAGGGGGTTTTTTAAGGTTGATTGATCTGTTTCTGAGGCAGCAATATAAAGAAAAGCTGATAGTTATTTCACTGACATATGTGTTTATCCAGAAAAAAGCTGCTATTCTTTCTGCAGTCTATTATTGTGGTTTTTATTTTGAAATTAAGTTAAACAAAGTATACTTAAAATACTTTTGGATAGGTTGATGAACTACAGACAAGTGCAAAGTGGTCTAAGTTTTACTTTAACATAATACTATTTCAGTAATAAAATTAAAATTCTGACAAAGAGAAGGATGAGTAAACACAAAAATTATCTTTGGAAAAATTATGCAGAAATTAGGGAGAAAAATCAATTTTAAAACCTGTGAGTAGAGTCACTAAGGAGATGTGAATTGCCTATATCTTATATGTGCTTTTTTCTATATACCTATGTCTTTGTGTCACTCTGATCATCAGTGTCCCTTGGACTGTACTTTGAAGTATGTAGACAGAAACAGTAATGAAGTATTACTGAGAGGAATGCTTTGAACCAGTCCTGTGACTGATCATATATATCACAACAAGCTCAAATCATCTGCCAGCAATAAGGATTCCCAGACGCAGTGCTTTCAGTAATAGAGACATGGAAAAAATAAAGAAAATTAGTTCTGTTTTTACTTCCAAGACTGATTAATAGGATATCCAAAATCTCCCACCCGACATCAAACAAATTTGCATCTTTATGGCTCATTTTCCCTCATCTTCCTTTCCTTCTCCCTCTCAAACAACTTACTGACCATACAGTTCCCTCCAGGACTATTCTGGCACTGTTCTCATTTGTCTTTTCTTTCTAATTTTACTTTTATTTTCCTTTAGAGTACCTATTTTGAATTACTGCAGATTGATTAATATAATAACTTGCCTTCCAGAAACCAGAAGAAAAACAGCAAAATATGTGTGAGAGAAAAGCAGTCAGAGTAGTTAGGACAAAACTAGGGTTGGAAACAACTGTCAGTGTATAATTAACATGTACCACATTCTAGAATCCAAACAGGTTATTAACTCTGTAACTTAATAAAGTAATTAATATAATTCTGAAGTACTAAGCATGGGTAGTGATGGGATAGAATAGCCTCATATTTAGGCATTGAGAATACAAATCATCACCTCTCCACTATGTAGCTTCACCCTTGTCCAAATTGAAAGATCAGTCAAGTTTTGATAATGTCAGCCAGGATGATATAAATGCATGTCTCATGTTAAAATAGTCTTTTCTACCATGACAAAATGCCTTAAATTAGCCAAGTTACCATCTAGAATTTTTTTTTTCTTATGTTCCATAAAGGCAAGAACTACAGACATACATGTTGTGCTATTCTGACCAACCAAGGAGATGTAAAGATTTCCAAGAAATCTTATTATATAGGATAACTATTTACTTATGATCAAAACATACAAGAAGGTTAATGATTAGGAAAAATAATTATTGGGAAACAGTATAAGAAAGGTCATTGTTTAAGCAAAGGTGTTGCTACAGTTTGCAAGAGCATTAAATTCATTGCCTTGGCCTGCAGACCTTGGTCTG
Source organism: Strix uralensis (assembly GCF_047716275.1). Taxonomy (NCBI): domain Eukaryota; kingdom Metazoa; phylum Chordata; class Aves; order Strigiformes; family Strigidae; genus Strix; species Strix uralensis. Next base: position 81,701,894 of record NC_133973.1, read on the forward strand.
CTACCTTTACAAATGTCTTAGGAATTCCTTAAAAAGGTTTTCATCACGACTAAAGTTATAATGAAATTGTTCACACTGCTCTAGTTAACATTGCATCAGCAGTTTTACTGTAACTCTTGGTTTCACGGGTTCTTAACTCTATGGTAAACATGTACTTCAGACTGAAATGTGGCATACCAAAGAGTAATCATGAAAACAGTAATTCAAATATAAAGAAAATGTGTTCATTGAGGTTCAATGTTTGAAAGGAAAGCAGTTCAAATAAATACGGTAGTCTAAAAATTATTTTACTCATTGAAAACTAAGAAATATGTTAAGAATTTGTGTGCCTTTTTATGGTTGTCCTGGTTTTTAATGAAAATAGGTTCATCATGACAGACTGGCAGTATGTCAAAATTTTCAGAAGTATTTTAAGCTGTCCATAGTCGTCTACACATATTCACAACTTTGTGTCAGCAAATATTCTGCAGTGATTTTTAGCCTGTTAATAAATACCCATGTGTACAAAGGGTATTTTTGTCAAGGTTGACCATAACAGCTTTAAGTCTCTATTGTATCTTTTGTTCAGTTATCCATAAAATAAGATGAATAACACTAAATAAAGGCAGAGATAAAAATGTAATCCTTTATAGAAGGAATAATGGCTTTTCAAAATTAATACTATTATTTTGCTATATTGATCCTCACATAACTGTACCATATACCAAATCACAGATGAGAACTCAATATAAAGTCAATAATTACCTTAAAATGAGTTAGATGTGCCCTTGAACACTCACTGAGTCCAAGGAGAGGATGCCTTGACTGCACTAGAAGGCTTCCACTGGACAGGACGTGAAGGTAAAGGGTCTGGTCCTATTCCATATTCTCCGACAACTATTAAGGGACATCTTCTGTGCAAAGAACACAATTTGCCAAAGCAAAATGCATAGCAACTTCTCTGTTGTGGTCAGTAGCACTGGGGAGCTTCTTTCAGAGTGATACACCTCTGTCCTTCAGTTAACGTGAAAGCTTGGTGAGTCTGTGGCTTTTATTTAAGCATGTGCTACAACAGACCTGAGTCTGCAGGACTTCAGATGAGTTCCAAGCTTTTTTTGCCCACAGTTTGAAGTCCCATATCCTATATGGAGGACAGTGTCATTGCTGTTGATGTCACATCACAATACACTAGTCATTGCATCCTCAAGTAGTTTTACATTCCACTATCCCCAAAGAAATAAGGGGCTTCACAATTATAAACTAGCTCCTTTTAGTTTATTTATTCATTGTATAAGAGCAAAGAATATTTTAAGCACCTCACAAATGTTGAAGAAGGGACATTGCTTAGAGTAATTCTTAATTTCAGGCCACTTCATAAGTTTCCATTTGAAGTATTGCATTAAACTAACTGTACAAAAATTACCCAAGAGAAAGGCCACAAGACTTTCTTTCTGCTAGCAATATAGACAAAAAAAAAAAAAAAAAAGTGTGAACTACAAAGTTAAAAGGACACTGGCAGGATAAATGTCATATTTTTAAAGTGGATGTAATTTGCTTTGCTACTAATAACATTAGATTTATAAGACTAAGAAAGGAAAAGGTAATTTAATCTTCACCATTTGTGTTTTCCATTGCCAAAGGTCAATCTCGTCACAGGGCAGTCTCTACCTGCAGTACCTGATAGTATATGAATTGGCTCACAACCAACTCCACCAAAAGAAACTAAGAAAAATAGCATTAAAAAAAAATCTAATGACATAATTTCTAGGTGATAGGAGAGGTGCAGTTCTGTGAAACATTGAGCTTTGGAGTGATTCTAAGCAAGCTTACTGAGTACAGGGTACCCACAAGAATCCAGCAGAGTTATGTATTTAGTAACAACAAAATAAGACAAATTGCCAAATTTTCCATCTCAGCAGAGCTACTACAGTAAAAGACCTGCTACAGCAAAAGAACTCTTTCTTTCTCCCACAGCAGCTGCAGGTCTCTAGACAGTTTAGAAATCCTGGATTAATGATTACTGATTCACCCTAGACTATCTCCTCTGGTTACAATAAATGCATTTGGGGCTGAAAGAAATCTTGCTGTCTGGCTACATATCATTATTAGCATTATAGTATGTAGATTAACTTAATACAAACAAAAATATTTCACTTTGTTGTTCAGTTCTTAAGTGGTAACTCTGAAGAGAGCAAGTAAGATCTATTATAGCAACCAGGAAATGTGTAATATGCCTCCGATCATTGTCCAGAAGTATCAAGCTACTCTTAACATAAAATATTCCTTTCTCCACTGAAGAGTTAAGGCAGTCACTATAAGTAGCAGGAAAGATGACAGCACGACAAGACAGTGGTGAGAGCTCTTGGCAGCAGGTGCACTGGGCTACAAAATGGAAAGAATGAATATAGAAAGACCGATGCTGCTGACGTGCAGTGGGAGTATGTAAGCAAGGCACAGACACATTGAAGTTGTTTATAAATTCATTGCAAAGCATAGCTGGATCCAGCCAAAACCAGAGGCACCAGAACAGAGCAAATCATAATATAAGAATACAGAAGATAAAGCTTCATTAAGTAGGTGACAAGCTGAAAGTCTTGTGCTCCATATAGTTTCTTGACTTTTCTGCTGAGCACTAATGCTTCTAGTAATAAATATATCTACTGTAGGACACTATTGGAGAGCACGGGCACTTCAGTTCAGTTGAACAGACCCTTAGATGAATATATTTAAAATGTGATCAGATTTTTAGAACTTTATTAAAAGCTATCAGACTTCTCCTTACAATAATATACAGAAAATTGGTGAGCTATGAAAAGTTTTGAGAATATCATTACAGGTGGAATCACATCAACAAATCCAGAGTTTCATGAAGAAACACTGAAGTTCCAAAGGAAAAAAATATATATTAATGTGGATGAGCTTTTTTCTTACAGGTGACTAGAAAACATTCAAGACAAAGAAACAAGATCCCCAGGCTAATTGTTGGCTAGAGTTAAAAAACACAGTGCTTGACTCCACAATAGACTGAACAAAGCCATAATCTCCATGTTCCACACATTCATCACACAAAAAATAGTCAGCTTCCTGGAGCTTACAGGTCACTGAAGTTGTTCTGAACCATCACAACACTACAGACTTGCTCAGAAGGGATGAGGGGCTTCATGCCTTTATTAATTTGATAGGATCATTGAGAAATTCTGTGACCAAGCAGGTGGGGCTGGAGGACTTCTGTTAAGTGCCTGGGTGTTAAAGAGCACCTAAATCAGTACCTCACTTTAAAACTGAACACACAAGGAAGGTGCCAAGACTTAGAAATAGAACAATATCCTTAGAGAAATGGTTTTTATGAAAGAGCAAGTTGCATCCATCCAGAAAAAGACAGCATAGCTAACCCTTGCAAATACAATAAAAATAAAAGTTCCAGCCAAAAAAACCACTCTGATTCTAAACAGAGTCCAATTGCTTGCTACAGAGCAACAGCTAAAGAAATCTGATTACAGTGTAACTGATACCTATAAGTGTTCATCTCCTAATCTCATAGTATGAAATTATTTTCTGAAATTTTGCTTTTAGGTAGAGATTTCACTAGGAAAGAAGTTTCTAAATAGAAAAATAATATATTACTGGTTTGCAAAACTTAATACAAAAATTTTTTGAGATGCTAGAAGTTCATCATATCTATGTAACTAGAGAAACAATTTCACTACAGGCTAAGTTTTGCATTCAACAAAAATTAAGTTAAAAAACATGAAAGTAAACTAAATCCTATGGAAAAATAAACACATTTAAAAATATTATTTATTTCATAGTTCAGATAATTCATGTTACTCGCAGAAGGTGTGTTTCTTTTCACTGTCTCCATTGGGCATCCAAACTCTTAAGTATGAGACAGATGTTTTCTTTGAGGAACTGTTTTAGACAGTAAATAGTCTGCAGGTAATTGACAGGTCAAGTCTGTAGGAGCCCCTCAGAGGTTGAAAACGTTCTTCTACATTTGTAATATTAACGACTAGTTTATCCTTGCAAAGAAGCAAAGGCTATATTTGCTGTTTAAGTTAGAAATCTCTTTTTCAATCAATTATGTGAGCACTTTCAGTTCTAGTCATGGACTGATATTGTCCAGGATAAGAAATGTAGCAGCCTGGATTTGTTTTATTAGGTTCTTGTAATAGTTATACTTACTAGATCAGACAGAACATATGCATCTTTAGACTGTAAAACTGGTCATGAATATTATACAAAAGTATGAAGAAAATGACATGCAGTAATTGTTATACTACATGAAACAGTCTCTATTACCAACTTTCCTTCTGTTGCTTATGTTCTTAGAATTTTCCTCGTGAATGTACTAGTAATTCAGCTCTCCAGTGTTGCTAAGAAAATGTACATAAACAGGCAGTTGTCAAAGGACTTCTCAGATGTTAGCAATGAAAACTTGGCAAGCATGTCCACTATCATAGTTTAGTAAAATAAATACAAACATAGTTGTTTTTTAAAAAAGAAAGGTTGAAATGTCATGTGCATAGTTACATAATGCACTGCATGCAAAAAACCCAAGAATTGTCTTTGGCCAAAAAGCATAGATTATTATTAGCGTTATTGTCTTCACTGACCCATTAGACAATGTATTAAAATCAGGTAGTTTTCACCAATATCAAATCTTTTGACAAAAATCCCCACAACAGTCATGTCTATTGCTAACCTTATCATACATTTGGAAGTCCAAACCTCCCAAGTCTTTTCTAAAAATGCTTTTTTGTGTTGCATATCTATAATCTGAGTTTATCAGTCAAACTCAACCTTTTTACAGGTTATGCTTTTATTAGATTCCTTTGGTTCATCAGAAATAAAAATATATTCTTTCCGGTGCTTTCTATTATTTTGGTATACAGTACTTATTAATTCACAAAAGTTTTCAGAAATAAATGAGATTCCTTTCTGGAAAAATAAATAATGTTTAGGCACATAATTATCTCTGAGGATGTAATCTGTAAGAAACCTAACTTCCATGAAGAAAACCAAAAATGCGGGCTTTTAGGAGTCAAGAGAAGTTTGGTTAAAGTGCCTAAGTTATTTTTGAAAATCAGGTTTATCTCTGAGGCTGGATTTTCATAAGAATATAGATAGATATCTTTTAGCTTTCTGACTGATCTAGAATCTCTCTTGTTATAATAGAGATATTACATATGGAGAAAAATTCATCCCAGTTTTCTTAATTACATAACTTTTGATCAAGAAAACTTTATTTGGAGTTACCCAGTTTTCTTAATAGAATATAAAGTGATTACTCTAGATTTAGGAAATAACTTTTAAAGTGAGACAAATTCAACTTTAGATCACTTATATGCATTGTTTGAATATGAAAAGAATCAAAAAAAGTATACATTTTTCATACTTGAACTGAAGGTTAGTTATACATAAGCTGGCTAATAATAAAATTTGGAGCATATATTTGGAAAGAGAATTAATAAAAAGTTTGATAAATGCAAAAAATCAAATTTATCTCTGAGCATAAATACTTTGGACTGCTTATAGTGTGATGCATTGCAACTTTGGATGTTATTTCTACAATACAGGAAAAAGATCTTTCTCTATATTGTAGGCATTCATAAGGGCATAGTATGTTAAAGTGTCATCTCCTGTGGCCACACAGGGTTAAACTCAAGAGTAATATAACATATGGCCTTATTTATTTAGTAAGGCAAATAAAAACTGCAAGAAAGTTATCTTTTCCCTGTAGCCAAAGACATAACATTATGTAGGATCTTAAGTCACTCTTTAATAACTCATGTTTCATTATTAATACAAAAAATCATGCAATAAGACTGTGCTGAGCTCATGCAAAGCAGGTCAGAATTTTTCTTGTGGGACAACTGGCCTTACAAGTTAAGTAGTGGACAAAAAAAAAAAATGGTTAGAAATGTCATTGGATTGGATTTTAGAGATTAAATGTGTAGCATTTATAACTAGTGTGTATAGATATAAATATCTGTCAATGTCTATGTGATGGGCTGACCTCAGCCAACAGTTAAACACCCTCCAAGCCTCTCACTCACTCCCCTCTCCCACAGAATAGAGAGAAAATAAAAGGAAGACAAGCAGGCCCGGGGTTTAAGACAATGACAATATATAGCACTGATTTCTTTGAACAAAGTGTCTGGAGAAGTCTACATGAGTATCTAGTCAGTAAACCTATTTTTTTCATTATTTCAAGTTTTAGGCAACCCACTCATTATTGACAGAAATGATAGCAACTAAAAACTGGAAAAGCTATCAGTAAGAATAATATAATACAGTGGCAAATACGAAACTATTTGACAGCCAGAAAATTCTGTTCTAGGAAGGATTTATTTTAATTTTATTTGGAAATATTTCTTTTACATGAAAAGTAGATTATCAAATATATTTACACTATTTTGGTTTTTTTGCAAGTTAATGGTGCTTTAAGAGTTTGGTATAAATTTAAAAAAATGTAACCAGTTTGTTCAAAGATAAGGATTTAGAAAAGAAATCTGAGAGATATTAAGCAGCAAATAGAAAACTCTCTAAAATAGAATCTGAGACAATTATTCTACCAGTGATTGAATAACCTACTCATTTGCCCTTTTAAAGAAGAAAAAGAAAGAAAATAATTTTGCAAGCTGAACACTCTTAGATATTAAACAGCATATTATGTCAAGATCTCTTCTTTCAGACTCCAAAATGCTCTATGGCAAATGCTCCATCTCATTCATATTTAAATTATATGGGTTCATAGCAACCTCAGAAAAATCAGAATTAAGGGGTTTTTTAATGTTTGCAAAATTAGGTCTACTAAGTCTACAAATCAGCACGATTCCAAATGACAAGCAATTTATTTATACCAAACTTTGTAAGTGAAAATACATAATTCTGTCACTGACTTCAGTTTGTTATATATTTCTAAGTCTGCTATTACATAATCTTTCCTTTTGCATTAGCACCTGTAGTTTATACATACTATACTATACTCCAGGCAAAATGGAAACAAATAGAACCAAAATATGACCCTTTTTTTCAAAAAGCCTACAAAAAAATCTCTTTAGCTGTGTCTTTAGATTTAAGAATGAAACAGAATTTTTAAAGTCTTGTACAAAAAGAAGAGTCCTGTTTGTCACATCATATTTCTATAATGTAATCCACAAAAAAGTCTATAAATGAAAATATGAAAATTTTCCCATTATGACCTTGTGTTTCTGATAGCCAAATATAAAATACTTATGTATTTAAATTTTTCTATTTATATACTTCTATGTACTTGTTTATATATTTTATAATTTTAAAAAATTATTTCATCATTTAATTTCCAGTTGTCTTCTGATGTAATTCTTATGCTCAATTAAAAAAAAAAAAAAAAGAAAAGAATGAAAAAAAAAAGATTGAGTATGTAATGCTCTTGAAGTTATAAGGTATAATAGGAGTATTATGTCTGATTACAATTTTGAAAAGTAATGATGTTCTTTTTCAAATACTGTGAGTTGTTTCATATCCATATGATGTTCATAAATCCTTTCAGACTATCCAGGCTCAAGTAATTGTTTCATTCTAAAAATAAGTTTTCATAATTTTTCTAGATATGGTTGTCAACATATCTGTTTTTTTCTCTGGAATTTAATTACTTTAGAAAAATATATTAGTGGCACTGTATATTCTGGGATATAATTCAGGACTTGAATAATTTCAATTATTTGAAGACCTTTGTGATATAGATAGATAATAATATTTCTGTAGGGATAAAGATATATATACAAATACAAAAACAAAAACTTAATTCATTTTTACCTCTGCAATTACTTATATTTAGGAGATCCATGTTGCCTTTCAAAGTGATCTATCTGTCTAATACTCTTTGGGCTTGGTGATGGGCAAAAGGATTTTACCATCATACAAACATGTATGTACAAACATTCAATCCCACATCTACTAAATATTCAAGATATTAATCCAAAGTTCTGGAATAGGGAAAAAAACCCTCCTTTAAAGTCACTTAATCTCTGTTACCAAATACATTTTCTGGAGACTCTTGGAAATCATCATCTTCATATTTTTTAACTATTTAACATTATGAACAGGTACAACAATGCTATATCTTCACTTTCCTGCTATATCTTCACTTTCCAAAAATTACAGAAATAAAATCCTGTTACTGAAGTTCACTGTACATTTCTTTTAGAGTATTATAATTTAGTTTCTCTAATTGAGCAAATCTCAAAATTAAGGTGTTTTTTAGCAGTGGTTCCATTCCTTTAGATGTTACTTCTGATTAATTTGTAAAGGCCTACTTCCTTTCTAGGATTCTCTAACTAGCCATGATTTAGCAAAACAAAAATGCCAGAATGCCAAAAGCACATCGGTCACCACAAATCAAGATAAAACAAATGGAAATTTAGATTCAGGAGAATTGTTTCAATTGAATTAAGGATAAGGCTGAGTAGGATAATATAAACTGTGCAGGATTTTGAAGCATTAGACGATTCACAGAAGTTTAAAGTAGAAAATATGATTTAATACCATGGGAGTACAAGATTGGCACTGTTTTACTGTACTTGAAAAGAAATGAAGGGGTAACAGCATAGGAAGTACATTTATTTCATTTTTAGTTTGAAAGTGTTCATCTGTGCATGCACAACAGTCTCTGAAGGACCAACATGACTATATTCACGGATATTGGAATTACAGATGAGTACATGAGATCCATAAAGCAGCAATAGCCTATGTTCTGACTAGAATGTTGTTCACAACATTGAAATACACGGCCTCACTTGCATCAGTGCTGTGTTGCACATCCTGTGTTAAATAAAAGGACTGAAAAAGCCCAAACAGATAAACAATAAATAAAAGGGGAAAGGCTAAGGGACCTGATAATGTTGGTTGATTAACTTCTGAAAATGCTTTCCTATCAGGTAGGGCAGAGAAAAATTACGGCGTTTACTAGAAAAAGCAAAGATTCTTCCTGGAAAAACAGAAGTTCTGGTCTTTATAACCATTCCTTACTGGTAGCAGATCCACCTGGAAGATTTCTTCTTGACTTGTAAAGGATGATGTGCCAGAGGAAGGATGTTTCTGAAACTAGTCTAGGTTCAAAACAAGTTGTAGTATCTTGTAATGGGGAAGGGCTTAGAGTCTACACTGACAAATACCTGCTGAGACACAGCTGGGAAGCAATAACGTGTCAAGCTCCTAAAACTCAATTGTGGCTTGTAAATTTCACTAAAGGAAAAGATGTACACTGATTTGGTTAAAAAATCCACCACTCGCTTAATTTAACCTTTCTGCATTTTCCTTTGTAGGCATTTTATTTCAATTATTCACGAAGGAAAGATCAGCTCTAAATTTTATAGGCAATGAATGGTAACACTTGTTCAAGTGAAGATTTGAAAATCTCTCCAGATCTGCTCAGAAAATATAAAAATAAATCTATTATTCAAGACTGTATTTCTTTAATTATGTAGGTTGGACAAGTACATACCACACTGCATTTGAGGGATTTGGTTAGGTTTGGTTTTGAGTAGGAAACTGACTGGCAGTAACAGCCATTTCACTGAAATAAAAAATTGTGTGGCCTTAGTATTTCCTCACACCCATTTTTACCCATTCTCATTTCTAACGATCTCATCTGAATGTCATTTTTTCTCTAATCATCTTTCTGCTATGAGAGAGTTTAAAAACCTATGGGTATCTTCTGTTTAGAAGCTAAACTATATGCTGGGCTTTTTAGGGTCCTGTGAAGAGGTGATGGATAGCCTGCCTTAGTATACTTCAAGTATTTTTATTTTAAGTGCTGCATACATACACTGAGGAAAAGTGTAATTTCATCTTCAACTGAGGGAACTGCACTAAGCACATACTTCCATTGAAAAGTTCTGTTTAATGACAACCCAGAGTAAAATTACAAATCATGCATCATTCATACCAATCTTTGAGCTTTCAAATTATCTATATAAATATTGTAGCTAACTGTGGAAGATGAGAGAAGATCATTATATTCACTAAGGGAGTAAATAGCTAAAATCTTACACAGGTGTTGTGGTCTAACCCTGGCCAGCAGACACAGCCCCACACAGCCACTCGCTCACTCTTCCCCAGTGCAATGGGGGAGAGGTTCAAAGTGCGAAAAGTCATGGCTTGAGATAAAGACAGTTTATCAGGGAAAGCAAAAGCTGCATGCTCAAGCAAAGCAAACCAAGGAATTCATTCACCACTTCCAGTCAGCAGGCAAGTGTTCAGCCATTTCCAGGAAAGCAGAGCTCCACCACATGTAATGGGTACTTGGGAAGACAAATACCATCACTCCAAACATCCCCTCTTCCTGCTTCTTCCTCTCCCCCCAGCTTTTATCACTGTGCATGACATCATACGGTATGGGATATCCCTTTGGTCAGTTGGAATCAGCTATCTCAGCTGCGTTGGCTCACAACCTCTTGTGCACCCCCAGCCTGCTTGCTGGTGCGGCAGGGTGCGAAGCACAAAAGGCCTTGACACTGTGCAAGTGCTGCTCGGACACAGCTAAAACATGGGTGTGCTATCATTTGGTCACAGATCCAAAACATGGCATCATATAAGCTACTGTGAAAGAAATTAACTCTATTCCAACCAAAATCAGTACAACAGGAAACTTTTTTTATTCTGGTAAGGGAATAGAGACGTTAGAGGGAAATATGCAGTTCTAGTTTGGTCCCTCAGTAGCACTGCTCTTACTGATGTCCTTAGCCAAGCTGGATAAAGGTCATCAAAAACACAGCTTCTAACACTTCAGGTGTAAGATGTAATTCTTTGACTTTGTTTTGTAGCAAAAAAAATTTGGTGCACACATACTCCTTCCATGAGAAGGGGAAAACAATGATGCGACAGACTATTAGTCACGCTGTTTAAGGTAACTAGCGACCCTGTGGTGATAACGATGATACAGAAACCTTTTTAGAAAATAAAATCATAGTAAGTTCTCCTTTCAATAATCAGTTAGTAAAACAGAATTATCGATTTTTAGCATCAGTTTTGTCTTATATAGCTTCTTCAGACACCATGCATTCCTAAAGGAATAAAACTAACCCACATAATTTTTATAGTACAGAAAAGTCAACTTTCATTTTCAGTTTTTGACTGTCTTCTCTTACAAAATACACTCTTGTTCAGTGTGGGTCTATTTTTCTTAAAAAAACAAGGCATTGTCTTATTTTTATTATAAGGCATCATACCAATTATCTCTGTGTGTTTAATTAACCTATATAAAACAAGAAGAAGGATCTATATAGTTAGTCAGTGTATGCTATTGTATATATGCTGCAAAATCACTACTATAAATAGGACATAAATTTCAATGTAAAGAATAAAATAATTCCAATAAATACAGTTTATTCAACTAAATCTTTAGGGTTTATTTATTTATATTTTTATTGAGCCTTAAAGAATCAAAACCTGGTATTTGGAATTAATTTAGTGGAGAAATCAATATTTTATATTAAATGTGCTAAAAAATTTACTTTGATTGTTTTTTATACCAACAAGTGTACTCAGACCAAACAAGCTAACTATGTTCATTCTCCATACTGTATACCTCACATCCAAATACTCTAGTAATAAAAGAAAAACACAAGAACTGGTAGTTTTTACAAAAACAGAGTCAGGACTCTGACTGATTTTTCTCTCTTCGTTGCCTCAGAAAAATATGAAAAAAAGGAGCAGCAATCCATTTGCTATTTCTTCAGTTCTTGAACTGTTGGCAGAAACCTGTTATTTTGCTTATACAGATTAAGAGAAGGAAGAGAGCAGATATGTGTGTTCTATAGTCACTGAATTCATCAATATGATCAATATAACAACTTTGTTAACCAATATTTATTGAACCTGGAGGTGGTCTCTTTGGCTTAGGAATGGGGCTTTTTGCTCACATATGAATGCATGGTAATACCACAGTATGTAATATTCCCTTTCTCCTTTCTTTACCTTACTTTCACTCATTATAAAAGAAAGCTTAGTAATGGGAATAAATACAGTAAAGGTTATGACAAGGACTATATTTCTCTATGATCCCAAAGTCTGAAATCTGTTGAAAGGATTAGGGTACTAAATTTGCATCAGCTGTCTCAATTTATCAGTTTTTGGATATTTGCTGCCCTTGTAAAGGCAGAGCTCCATGAGACATGGGATTACATGAAAATGTCCTTTAATACATTTTTAGCATTGTTTATATTTGTGGAGAAAAATTGGAAAATTTAACAGCTTAAAACAATAAAAGTGGAATAAAAAGAAACAAAATGCATTAAAATACTCAAGAGGAAATTCAAACCTATTAGAAATTTGATTTTTGAGCTGTTAATATTTGCAATGTATATTCAGTGAAACCTTGTTAAAGCAGCATGAGGGACTCCTTGTTCAGAACACAACATCAGTGAGATTATGTCCAAAGCAAGGGAGAGCTAGTAACTGGCTTCAGATAGGTGAGTGAAACTGAAATGTTCTGTGCTAAGAACAGTCAAAGAAGGCAGTAGGAAAGCAAAGGATATGGTGAGAAAACATACTGCTAATACACTCCAGAAAAAGAACTAAAGGATTGAGTACTTTTAAGGCAGAAGTTCTGAATTGTGAACAAAACAAACAAGCAAACAAATCTGCTATTTACTTCTTACTATAGTCAGGAAAACAATGAGAAACATACTTGCATTAAAAAAAAAAAAAAAATCAGTTGATTTCTGTATCACTTTATCTTCCTTGTGAAAATGAACTAACACAAACCTGAAAACTCACTAAATACTTAGGTGACAGTGAGAAACGAAGCACAGATAATATAATGAAAATTGACATGTCAAAGATTACAGGACAAATTTTCCAGTTTTCCATGATAAGAAAAAAAAAAAAATTCACACTATAAGCAAAAATAGATAAGTGGAGAAAAATTTTTCCCCCCATATTTTAATATGAGAATAGCCATCCTCAATATGACCAACTAATTTCTAAATCTTCTACTATACTAAATGTACTATTCAATCACTTAATTGATATTTACTATTTTAATCTTACTTTAGTTAATTCCTGGATTACAAAGGCTGGATACAATCTAAGTATATATTAATAGGGTATCTGTCAATGAAAAGAAAAAGTTCAAGGAGAAAGACATTCTTAGTGAAAATTGAACCCTTTGTAAACCAGTAGTCAAAAAAGAATGAGAAGGACCACAGTCTGAAAAAACAGTATGCTTCCCTACATAATGCCATGAAATATTGCCACACACAACCTTAATAAAATATGCTATATGCCCCTTTCTCTTTGTAGGATTCTTATATATCTCTTAAGAAAGTATAATATGCTAATACATCAGTAGGTGTCCTGTACATAAAGTACTGATTTAATTGTAAAATGTCTCACTATTGTGGCTATTGTGAATTAAAAGTTTCAAAAGAACGAATGTGCAGAAAATCTATTAATTTCTATTACCCTTTGCCTTTGGGAACTGTGATTAGATTGATGTAATTGTTTGTTTAAAACCAGACTACTAGGAAGTTAAAGAGGTTGCAATGACAATCTGTTTCCTATTTCCCACATGTATACTACCTTTCATGAGGTAATAGGTATATATTGGAATAAAAAAAAAAAAAAAAAAAAAAAAAAGCTTGATAAAATAAGGTTATTTTTAAAAAAATTTTAGTCACCTTAACCTCATCATTTGGGTCTTCAAATGTTCTACTTTCAGTCTCAACTTTGACTTCTTTTTATCCCAGTGAACTTTAAAAATTATCAAAATATGTGATAGGAAACTCTCCCACTCAAACCGAAAAATGAACTAAAAGTAAATGCATGTTCTCTTGCTTTCTGCTTTGTATCTCTGTTATAATTTAATACAATGTTAGTGTGTATTGCATTTACGTGGCAAAGTTCTTTAGCAGAGGGGCTACAGGGGTGGCTTCTGTGAGAAGCTGTGAGAGCCAGTGCCAGCTGGCTGCAAGACAGACCCACCACTGCCCAAGGCCGAGGGAAAAAACCTATGAAACACCTGCAGCAGTGAGAAGAGAGAGGAGTGAGAACACGTGAGAAAAACAGCCCTGCAGACACCAAGGTCAGTGAAGAAGGAGGAGGAGGAGGTGCTGCAGGCACCAGAGCAGAGATTCTCCTGCAGCCCATGGTGAAGACCCTGGTGAGGCCGGTTGTGTCCCTGCAGCCCATGGAGGTTAACAGTGGAGCAGATATACACCTACAGCCCGGGGAGGACCCCACACCGGAGCAGATGGATACACCCAAAGGAGACTGTGACCCCATGGGACCTGTGGGCCCATGGAGAGAGGAGCCCATGCTGGAGCAGGTTTGTGGCAGGACTTGAGACGCTGTGAGAAGCCCATGCTGGAGAAGTCTGTTCCTGAAGGACTGTACCACGAGGAAAGGAACCACGCTGGAGCAGTTCATGAAGAATTGCAGCCTATAGGAAGGACTCATGTTGGAGAAGTTTGTGGAGGATTGTGTCCCATGGGAGGCACCCCACGCTGGAGCAGGGGAAGAGTGTGAGGAGCAAAGAGAAGCAGAGACAACGTGTGATGAACTGACTGCAACCTCCATTCCTGTCCCCCTGTGCTGCTCGGAGGGAGGAGGTAGAGAAATTGGGAGTGAAGTTGAGCCTGGGAAGAAGGGAGGGGTTGGGGAAACGTGTTTTAAGATTTGATTTAATCTTCATTATTGTACTCTGATTTCATTGATAATAAATTAAATTAATTTGCCCAAGCTGAATGAGTTTTGCCCATGCTGGTACTTGCTGAGTGATCTCCCTGTCCTTATCTTGACCCACAAGCTTTTTGTTATATTTTTCTCCTCCTGTCCAGTTGAGGAGGGGGAGTGATAGAGCAGCTTCACAGGCACCTGGCGTCAAGCCAAGGTCAACCCACTACATAGTGAAATATAGATAATTTCATAAAAAGGAGTATTCAGAAGTGGTCCATCAAAGCATTTAATTTTAATTACTGTCAGTATTTTCTCACTATATTTACTAGTGCCATTTTCCAAAATGAGAAAAGACTGAGAAATGGGCACAGCTGTGACTAAACGCTTCATCACAAATTATTTTGGATCCATTATACTTTTTTATAGATGAGCATTAAGATGAAACCAATGCAGTAAAAGCAAAAATAAACAGTTTATCATTGCAAAATTGATGTCTATAGTGACATAATATTGACTGGCCATATCACTTGCCCTACCTGTGAGTCATCAAAAAATTCTCTGTTGCATACTAAATGCCTCAGCCACACAGTACTCTGACTCATAGGTACCTAATATTTGGCACTTCTGAAGAATACATGGGTCACTGAGCATCAGTAAACATGGAACCCATGTGCTATGGTAAAAATTGTGTTAGGTGTTTGCTAGTATCAAAATTATTTTTTTGGGGTTCTATTTTATTTCCAAATATACCTTCATTCAGAGGCATTTTTAGCTGTATGTAAGGTAGAATAAATCCTATTTTCCAGATAAAATTGTTGTAGTTACTGTTAAGAAGACCTTGTGTTTGAAACAGATGGGCTACTCGATTTATTTACTTTACATTCTTTGCCAAAATGCAAAGAAGTTTGTTCATCAAAAAATTTCTGTTGGTTCATTTAAGCCATAATTTTGCCTTTTAATTATATAAATATAACTTAAAAATGTAAGTGCATTTTATAGCCTTAGCTTTAGGGTGCATGCTTAGTATTCACAAAACCAAAAGATGCAAAGATGACATGCTATGGAGAAGTAATGAAAAAGAGTTACCATGATAGTAAGCAAAACAAAAAGTCTCAGTGTGTAACTACTATATAACATTTTCATGGTGAGTCTAGTAAGAAGGCTAAGGTTCAGTCCATAGGACTGCAATCATGTAAGACAATTTGCTATTATTAGAACAATTTCATAAGTGTATTCAAGACATCTGACTGTTTCAGCAAAAACATTTGATATAAGAATATTTAATCAAAATTATAATAGGCAGATGATATATGAATTGTAGTTGTGTCTCATAGTAACCAACTGTTCAATAGTCTGTCACATGATTAAATATCCTTTCTGATTCCTCCCTACATACTCCTCCACTAATTTGAAAGAAAGGACAGAGTGATCAGCTAGTGTTTCATGAAGATAGCTAAGAAGGCATAAATTTCAGTGTTGTAAAAGGCATCCCCAGTTTCCTCACCACCTGGCAGTGCTCAATGTGTCTTTCAAAACCATGGAACAGAGACTAGGCTTTATTCTACATGGTAACTTCTGAATTCTGATGACAAATTCTGTTATTGCAGCTAAAGAAATGAAAGGTATTTCTAACAGTGGAGCTACTAAGCACACTGAACAGGCTGAATAGATGTGCTGGATGTAGAAACACTGTCACTTTTGACTAGTGGACAAAGGGAATGCAGTGGGCATGGGGTTTTTTGGATTTTGGTAAAGCATTTGGTACTGTCTCTCACAGTGTCCTTATGGATAAAATATTCAGCATACAGCTAGACATATACATAACATGATGGGTGAACAACTGGCTGAAGGGTCAGGCTCAAAGAGTTGTAGTAAATGGGGTAACACCTGGCTGGTGACCAGTTACCAGTGGTGTTCCCCAGGGCTCATTTTAGGGCCAGTTCTCTTCAATGGTTTTGTCAATGACCTGGGCACAGGAGTTGACTGCACACAGAATAAGTTTGTTGACAGTACTAAACTAGGAGAAGCCATTGATTCCCTTGATAGTAGAGAGGCCTTACAGAGAGGTCTTGATAGAACAAAGTGCTGGACAATCACCAACTGTATGAAATTTAACAAGGACAACTACAGGATAGTGTATTCCTGGATGGATGTATAGATTCAGGGGTAAGAGACTGGAGTGCAGCCCTGAAGAAAGGGATCTGGGAGTTTTGGTTGATGGTAAGCTTAATATGAGTCCACAATATGCCCTGGCAGCCAAAATGGCCAACTGTATCCTGGGGTAGATTAGCACAGTGTAGCTAACCAGTCTAAAGAAGTGGTTGTACTCAGCATTGGTGCAACCTCATCTCAAGCACAGTGTGCAGTTTTGGGCTCCAGAATATAAGAAGGATGTAAAAATATTAGAATGTGTCCAAAGGAAGGCAACAAAAATAGAGAAAGGACTAGAGAGTGTGACTTATGAGAAGCAGCTGAGGATATGAGGGTACTAGGTTTGTTCAGCTTAGAGGAGACTGAGGAGTGACCTCATTGCTGTCTACAACTTCCTCATGAAGGGGAGCAGAGAAGGAGGTGATTTCTCCTCTTTGGTGTCCAGCAACAAGACACAAAGGAATAGCTTAAAACTGCATCAGGGGAAGTTCAGATTGGATACTAGAAAAAAGGTCTTCACTGTGTTCAAGTATTGGAACAAGCTCCCCAGTGAAGTGGTCATGGTCTCAAGGCTGTAAGGGTCCAAGAAGCATTTGGACAATGCTCTTAGATATATATGTTTTAACTTTTAGGTTGCCCTGTGTAGAGTTAGGCATTGGACTCAATAATCCTCACTGGTTTCTTCCAACTCAGGATATTCTGTGATTCTATAATTGACTGAAAAACCCTTCCTCTTTCCCCCAACCCACACAGAGTAAAGCTGGGCCCTTCTAATCAGGCAGAAGCATCAATAACTCTAAATGTTAGCTGATAAACCCACTTAACCTCAAGACATGAAGTCTGTATGTAATAAATGAAAAAAAGGATTTTTTTTAACTGATAATACCTGGCATAGAATTTGCATTGTACGTTGTTTGTGATTAATAATTTTTTTCCACATTTTGTAGCAGAAAACCCTGCAAAACTTAAATTTCAAGAACACATTCTGGTCATTCATTTGGTGACATTCACATTTGATAGTGGATTGCAGCATCCCACTGGAAAGCATACATGCACACTTTGAATATATTTACTTGCTTTCTTATGTAGGCATCACTCTATCTCTGAGGACAAACAATTAATTAATAGAGAACTTGTTCAAAGGAAGTGTTTTTAAAGTGCTTCCTCCTATTGTATTTCTTTATAGATTATCAATTTGTGCTTTTTTAACCATCACTGGGGCTCCACAGTAAACTTACTGCCACTTCTCCACTATCACCAGCAAGTAGCATAGCTGTCAAGAGGTAAAATGTTCAAATTGTTCCTAAAATAAAACAAAATAAAGCATCTTTTTATATAGACCTTTTTGGGAAGTATTTTTTGACTCCCCTGTTTCTTTATTGCCTGGGAAAAAGACTAGTTTCTAAAGCTAGTGATGGACTGCTCACTACAAGCATTTTTTTAAAGAAAAAGAAAGAAAGAAAAAAAAGAACCATGACACTGCAGTAGATAGATGATATCAAACCTCTCTGCGATTAACTGGATGTAGAAGAAAATGAAATAGTAACCTAAGGAGACTATTTTTTTAAAGTGATTTATACAGTATATTAAACAGTGGGGAAATCCTTTCCAGAAAAACCCTTTAGAGAAAGAACATGTACTCATGTTTGTTACAGTGCTGTGGTACATAAATATCCAAGCTAGTAAATACTGTACTTTTCAGTTAATTAAATTATGCCATAAAGTAACTGTTATTTCCTTTAATTCTCAATATCTAGATGCTTTTATTTCTTTTTTGTAAAAATCAAAAATACTGTAGAATCTCATTAGCTTTACCAAATTAAGACCACATACTTTTAGGATATTTACAGTAATACCTGTTCAGGAGCAATCAATCAGATGCTGTACCTGATAATATTCATACCCTTCTCTGCTGCTATCAGTCTTTGCTGTTTGTCAGCGAGTGCTATAGTGGCATCTTCTGGCATACAGAAGAATTAATTGCCTTGCTGTGAAAGAACACCGTTATTAAAAGGGTAAGTTAAGAAACAAGTTTAAAGAACTGAAATAAAAAGCACCTGCTGTTCTTCAATTATTCTGTTCATTCAGACCAATTGAAACGGTAATGAATGATGAGAAAATAAAATCTAGTTCTTTGGTAAGTGGCCATTTGGGCATGAGAGTTTATGGGTGAGGAAACTGCTTCTAGGGCTATTAGTATCCTAAATAATGACTTATAATTGTATCAGTTGACAAAAGATGACAAATGGTATTTAATTAGAAAAAGGACAAGCAATGAAAAGGGAGGAAAGAAGGCAATCGATAGGACTGACTAGAAGAGGAAAAAAAATCTGAATATTCTCTTTTTGAATCCATCTCTCTAAACATTTTTCTTTACATTTTATGACTTACATTTCAAGGAAATTGCTGCCCAGTAAAATAAATTAATGTTTATGGATTTGTGGATAATGAGAGTTGTTAATGAACTGAATATTATATTTGATATTTTACTAGAAAACTACTTTAGAACTTCATAAAAATGTTACTGAGTTCACAGATTTTATCACAATCTCTTTAAATAAATATCATATTTTTCTTTTTTATGATATATGCTATGACATCATACATCACACATCTTGCTCAGTGTATTCAAAGAAGTGGTGAATCTTGAGAAGCAGATGCAGGAACTTCCTCAGTCCACTGACAAAAACCTTAATGTGTGATCACTGGCAGCTCAGTCCTGGGCCTTTGTCACTCAGCACAGGTCATGAGAAGTTAGCACTTATATATAGCATCTATTGATTTTTTCCCTGTTCTGTGGAAGTTGTTAACAAAGGTATCAGTCATAGGACCATTTTTCATGATGTGAAGCTACTGGGATTTTGGTAGTTGGTGACTGTCTCAAAAGAACTAGTCCTGAATCTATCAAAAATACTTGGCATAGGAATGGGAGCAACTGAAATCCTGATTGGTCATAAGCAGATCTACAAGCAAAATATTGTGTTGGGTTTGTGTGCCTGGCAGGGTTTTGGTAGCAGGGGCAGGGGGCGACAGGGGTGGCTCCTGTGAGAAGCTCTCTGGTTTTTACTTTTAAAGATCTGATGAAGTTAAAAGTAAATTAAAATAAGAAGTCATGGAACAATATACTTGTTAACTTACTGCAGACAGAGCTGTAAAAAAACCAACAGTTTTTGCTATCTGGCAGGCCAAACCTTCCAAAATTTGCCCTTTCTGAAGTGTGAGTACAGCAGTAGACTCACAGTTGAGCCCACAGGGCTGCCCAGAGTGCTGGCTCACAACCGGGGCTGGATTAAGCAGCAAGTGATTAAGATGAGCTGAGCACTTCCTCAACATGTCCACTTGGCCCCACTTCCAAAAGTGATTCCCCCTTGATAAGGACAGAGGAGTCCCCTGTGGTACCTGACACACCAGTGCCCAGTGTGCTATTACACTGGGTTTATGTGGTCAGGTGCTGGCAGTGGGGGGATGCCGGCCTGGTGGCCTCTGGGAGGAGAGACCAGGGCTGCCTCGTGCCGGGCACAGTTAGATCCAGTCAGATCCAGTGGACCCACCACAGGACATGGCTGAGCCCCACCAGTCAAGATGGTTGCGCCTCAGGGAAAATGTATTTAAGAAAGGGCTAAATGCTGACTGGCAGTGTGAGGAAAGGCTGGGTGGGTGGGTGGGTGGGTGAGTGGGGAATGTGAGAGGAACAACCACATAAACACCAAGGTGAGAGAAGGAGAGGGAGGAGGTGCTCCAGGCGTCGGAGCAGAAACTCCCCTGAAGCCCATGGAGAGGACCACAATGGAGCAATTATTCCTGCTGCAGACCACGCAGAGCACCACACTGGATCTGATAACTGCACTGCAGCCTGTGGAGGACTCCATGCTGGAGCAGGTGGATGTGCCCTGGAGGAAGGTGCAGCCTGTGGAGAGGAGCCCATGCTGGTGCAATCTTATCCTGAAGGATGGAAGCCCATGGGGAGGACCCACCCTGGAGCAGGGAAGAAAATGTGATGAGGAAGGAGCAGCAGAGAGGAGCTGTTTTGAACTGACTGCAACCCCCATTCCCTGTCACCCCTGCACCACTTGGTGGCAAGAGGAGGTAAATGAACTGGGAATGAAGCAGTGAAATTGAGTGAAAAAAGGTGGGTGACAGGGAGCATGTGTCTGTTTCTTACCATCCTACTCTATTTTAGTTGGCAAGAAATTAAATTAATTTTCCCCAAGTTGAGTCTCTTTTCACTTGTGATGGTAATTGGTAAGTGATCTCCCTGTTTTTATCTCAACACGCTAAATTTTTCATCTTCTCATACTTTTTCAATCATTTGTTGAGGAGTAGAAGTGAGAGAGTGGCTGGCTAGGTATCTGGCAACCAGCTCAATCAACTCACCATGTCTATGTTAACATATAACAGAAGCACATTCAGTTTGCCTTAAAGTATTGGTCTCTTAAACAGTTATGGTGAAGGGCTACCATCATGTGTGATTCAACTATACTGGCTAGAGGAGAAACAGCACCAGAGGATGGGCAAGGTGGACAGCGTAGGCCACCTTCTCAGCTAAATCAATTTGCAAACAATATTTGGTGTGCTTAGTTTGCCGATATTTAAGGTCTGTCTAAGTGTCTTATGCGTCTAAGTCTTGGAACTACCAGAAACTAGCACACTGTAAACTGGAAACCTATTCAAGTTCCTTATTATCTTCATTTAAATATATTAGCACACATGTTCACTTATTGAATATGAAATCTCTGATGTGCGCTTTTAACTATTTAACAAACAATAAATGTTTTAGTAAGTCTCAACTACTTCTGCAAATCTCAATGTATGATCAATATTTTTGCCTATAACTAGCTTTTGCTGAACAATTTGACTAGGAAAGTTTCACCTTAATTAATAGTTCCTTCTTTTTTATGCTAATGAATTATTTCATCTATGTAAGGTATTGACACAATATGTACTAAGTGATTATTTTGCAACTACTTAGCTCATATGTAGCTTCTTCTTTTAAGAACAACTGTCATATTCTGATTTTGCTTCCTGGTATTTCAGAAATATTATTTTTTAACAGCCAGCTGTCTCCACTCTGTCTAACAACTGACATATTTTCCAAATGTCACTGCTGCAATCTGTAAGACTCTCTTAAGGGTGTTATACTTTCTATATCACTATCACCTCTGTAAGTGTCCCAAACCTTGTTTCTCACACCCTAAAGCTGGTCACAGAATCCACACTTTGGCCTTGGAGATGGAGGCTTACACACATCAGCATTTCTATTTAAGGCTATAAACATTGAAAAAAAATAGAAAAATGGTGTAACAGGCACAATAAAAGTACTGAACAAGGACATTTCTGCCTATTTCTCATACATCCTACTTTATTCAGACATCTCAATCAGACATTTTCCTCAAAAAAATCCTTTTTTCGGGCTTAATTTCTTATTCTTTGGCATTTTATTTCAGTCTACCACTGGTGCCAAGGCTATATTTTTACTTCTTCAGGTTCGGCCCTGAATTAGCGGCATTAATTGACTTATATCTATAATTCTTAGGGCATTATTGATAATAAAATAAAAACAAGCCGTCCATGCCCTTCCCAGAAACCTGGTACACCTTTCCATATGATCTGTCCATCATCACAATGTTCATAACTAGCCCAAATCATATGTCTGAATAAGAATTGTACCAGCTATTCAGCAGCTACTCAGGAAGCCCTTAATTTAACCTTGCACTACAAAAGCAGTTACCTGGGGATGACTGCATGCAACATACACTTGAGAAAGGAAGCCAAATAGGGATCCATGTTCCAGAGACCTAATGGATTTGACATAAAAAATGCTAGTAACTATATGGCGCCACAAAGGATGCCTTTGATGAGGTCTCTTGTCTATTGAGCTGTGGCATAACCCTCTGTTTCTGCAACTGGGTAAATCACAATGAAGCAGCAGATTTTCACTTCCTTAAGTATGTCTACTGGCCTTAAGCAGAATCTGTTTAGTGAGGCTTCCAGTAAGAAAAATTACTCATATTTAACATGTCTAAGCTCAGTACTACTGGCCAACAACATCTAGCAGAGAGTTGTTCTAGTTAACCAACCTTTGAAAACACAGAGTGGAATATATCTACAGATTCGCTTATCTAAATGTAGGTATCTACAATACAAGGTTCAATGTGAGCTAGTTCCTGCTATAGTCACTGGAAACACAGTTCAGATATTTAAAAGAAACTAGTGAGAACATACTGAAACAGACTCCTGACATGATCTGTTAAAATGACAGCATGTCAAGGCAAGTGAGCCCCACCCCTACAATTAGGTGTCTGATCTAGAGGGAAATCCTTCCAAGAGGATCAGGACACAAAGAATACATTTTACCTCGCACTATCTTTTCCAGACATTTCTTCCTGTAAATTAAAAAAAAAGTATTTGTGCCTATTAGCAGACTAATTCTAGAAAAGAGACATCATATTTGTAGGCCAGATTGGAATTATACAGATGTCTAACCACTTCCCTTTAGAAGAACAGAGATAAAGGAAACAGTTGCTGCCTTGCAGATATATTGCTTCAGAGAATACAGGTCATAACTGAGTATTTTAGAATAGTTTCACCCTTCTTTGGGAAAATTTTGCTGATTTTTTTTTTTAATATTCACATACGTTTTGCAGATTTTAAGAGCTAGGTCTTGCATAGTCACATCTCCCCTATAGATTATTCCAAGGAAAAAAATAGTGCTAAGTTTCTATAGCAAACAGAAATTAATTGATTCTCTTTTATTTAAAAGTTTAAAAATGGTCTGAACATGAATTACCAAGAAGCAGATTATTCCAGGCATTGGAATTACAATCGTTAATAGTGGAAGACGCAAATATGAAATTAATCTAATTTAAGTTTCAGCACAGGTTGCAGAGGGAAGTCTCAGGAGATCACACACTTTGATTTTTTAAAGAATATAATAAAGACTGAAGACACATGACAGGCAGAAGAACTACCTTTGATTATAAACTACCTTTGAGTATACAGAAGTGTGACATTTATTATGGTTACAATCTGTTTAAAAAATAAATGGAAAGATAAAGGTCTGATGTGATTCACAACTTTGAAAAAGAATCAGATTCTTTCATAAGCAGGTTACAAAATTTTTTTACAGTTCCTTTTCAATTCAGTGAAATAATTCATTTTTAATATAATAGTCATGAAAGTTTTGGTTTGTTGTGGTTTTGACATTTATATTTCTGTGTTCCAAATCTAAAAAGATAAACAGATAAAACACATACCAAGACAGTTTGATAACCAAACACATCATGGGATTCACAGTCATTCCCACATCCCTTTTGCACCAGTAACTATTTTCTCCATCATAGATGATGGAAAAAAAGAATGATTTCTTCTAGCAAACGAGGCTCTTCAGACAACATGAACTCCATTCTACAAGCCTTACTGGCTGTATTTGCAAGTAGCCTCTCTGTTTTATGTTGTAACAAATCATTAGTGATCTTGGCAATAAGACTGTAAAGTACGCTGAAAAATATTTAACCTTTACCTAAAGATAAGCAAAATGAAGTCAAAACCAGAGCAAAAAGAGTCTAACTTAGGCTAGTCTAACTAACTTTAGATATCTGTACTTGAGATACTGAAGCTTGAGGTTTTTTTTACGGTCAGTTGAGAGAGAAATAAGGATTATAGGGCGCAATTATTGGCATCTTAACACAGGTGCTTAATATAGGCCTAATGAATTGTGCCCTCATGTGTTTATTCATTTCCAGTGATACATGTTTATTTGTTTACAGTGACTAGAAAAAAAAAAGTCTAAATTTCATAGTTCAAGCACAGAAGTTTAAATTATAAATAGCTAATATGAAGAAAAATCCTGTCCCTGTATCTATTGATATTAAAGTAAGGTTACATTGTCAGGAAAGTAAAGTAATGAACAGTAGTGTGCAGCTGTCATTCAACATTCATGTTTATATTTTGTGTGGTGAAAAGTTACTTTTTATTGTAACATTGAAGTAACTAATCAGATCATTTTAGGGAACCTGATAATCCTTTCAAACTGCACAGAGGTTAGCATTTTATTTTCTTCCCCCAAAATAATAAGAGGAGTCAATTTCTACCAAAAAAGCCCTCTTACATATTCTTTGAGGCTTTATGTCAGTAGAAATACAATGGAAGACTAAAAGAATACTCAGAAGTGGATAATGAAAGCTGTCACAGACAGACAGTATGAGAAATGTGACACCAACTGTGGGACACTACTTTTCCCCCTTCCCTGTCAAATAAAATTATATTAAAATATGGAATAAAAATACAGGGCAGGCCAAAATTCTAAAGTAAATATTCATATCTTTGTTAATTTTGTCTCCAAACCCAGCCTCTCCAAAATATGAACAAGAGTTTAAAGATCAATTCCCTTGTGACAGATTTAAAAAGTAACATTCAAAATTGTGAGCTAAAGAAAGGTCTCTTAGAGATAATAAAAGCACACATGAGGCCAAGTGGAGATGAAAGTGACTCTTCAGAAGGTCTGTTTTCAAAAATACCTTGACTTTTGGATGCTTATTTGAAGCAAAAACTCATAGCTTTTTGAGGATTACACATCACCACTTAGAGAAAGGGATTGACATAAACACAGTTGCTTGAAAGGAACATATTTTTGTGGGAAAACTCATGATCATTTTTAATTTGCATAAAGGAAAATAACATAAATTCTCATCCACTGAATTCATGGAAGGATTTATAGAACAGTAAAGGTGATTTGATCACAGTGATCACAAGAGTTGTAAAAAAAAATTTCTTCAGATCCTCATAAAGCACATTTCAAATAACACATTAAAATAATTAAAAACATTGATTGAATTATAATCAATGATTAATAAGAAATTATTAGAAATATAATATTAGACAATGGGTCAATGAAATAATACATGCAGTAAAAAGCTCCAATTTTCTGGTGACTTCAGGATTAGTAGTATTATTATAAGGTAATTCCTTTTAAAATATAATTAGAACTTTCTAACTCCTATTAAAATTGTTATGTGGTGTCTGAAAAATACAAGCTCCTATGAATTTAGTGAAATGATGCCTATTGAATTCAGAAAGAACTTGATCAGAACTCATTTAAAATTAAACCTATATTAGCCTTATTATTTTCCAATTAACAAGACTTTGCATAAACAAGCAGTGTATTTTGACTTGTTTTTGTACGTCAGATGCACATGCAAAAATAAATAGTACATAATCTAGAGTAGATAAGGAATTTTAATGTTTTGTATTAAAAATATGCATAGAGGTGTACTTCTTTTTTTAAGAGTTGGACACAATATCTTCTTTTCCTTTGATGAAATATTCAAAGTTCTTATCTGTTAATGGGATGAAATATAAATCTTTTAAAAGTTGTTTTAGGAAAATAAAGACCTAAATTCAGGTCAGACATTAGTGAAGTGGTTATTCTGGTTTTCCCCCATATTCTAACTGAGTAGCTTTAACCTTTTATGACAGCTCTAGAGACTTAACCTGATTATTATCTCCCTCTAGTTTTTCCTACTCTATCCAAATAACTAGAGTCTTTGGACCAGAGAGAAATGGATTTATAACAGGTAGAGATAGGAGATAACATACTGGGGCATAATCTGCCGCTTTTTGAAGGACTAACCTTAACTAATTTTCCACTGTCTTATTTGAGGGGATTGGATTAGTAAATCACACAACTTTCATGATACCACATAAAACATCAATAACGTTCTCATAGGCTAACATTAATTGGGAGGCTAGGGGTATCTCACCCTTCTTTCTCACAGGAAGACCGTCATAATCTGAGCTCTTCTCTCTCTTTCTATTGTCTTTTGGGGAACTGAAAATCTTTTGAAGAGAAAGGTTTATTGTAATCAGTACATTCCTGTGGAAAATTTACATTTCAGTAAATCAGTATTTCCTTTCAGCAAGAAGATACATATTGTCAACACATATGAAGTTCAAAGATTTTTCTGTATGCTTGATCAAGTGTTGGCATAGAAATACATAATGATATAAATTATTGAAGCATAAACAAAGCCACAGTGATACACAAGTTCCAATGATGTCCAAAAAAAAATAAAATCACTTGTGGACTCCTGTGCATAGATCTTCACCAGCCTATGAAGTTTGCACAGGTCAAGTTGCTGGATATATAATGACATGAAGCAGTGAGAGATAAAACAAAACAATTCCATTTGAAATGACAAGTAAAAAAAGAGAAATGTTACAAGACAACTTCTTTGTATCTTATCTTGCAAAAAGGTGTGCCCTGTATATTCATATTACGCACTGGAAAAAACAAATTATGACATTTCAATTTTTTAGTTTTTTCCTATTTAAAGAGTATCGACTCTCTGGAACATAATCTTTTGTCAGGAGTCTACATTTGTACGTCCTGAGTGGTGAATTTAACCTGAGTAATGGATTAAAGCTGTACTGTCAGATTGGATCGTTAATTCAAAAACAAATAAGGGGAAGGGTTACATAAAATTTGCTGAGGGAATTCAAACAGAGACAGAAATAAAGTCAGCTAAGATAAAATTTTGTACTTTTCAACAGCGCATTGCCTGATATTAACATGAAGGTTGTTATGACAAAGCCTACCAGAAACACAAAGAAGCACAATTACTCTTCAAAGGTTTTAAGTTATCAGAAAACATTTAACAAGCATACTCACTGGTCTAAAATAATACACATTGGAGCAGTGTAATTATTACAAATTACCTGCATTAATAACATGAGGTTATATTTGATGGGAATTGCCTTATAATAATACCACTAATTCTGAAGTTACCAGAAAATTGGAGCCTTTACTGCATGTATTCTTTCATTGAACCAACACTTACAGTTACCAGTAAAGAAACAAACTTTCTGGCAAAGTACCAATGTATATTGCTTTCTAATTCATTTTTTTATATTTCCTGAGGAAAAGGAATAAGGTAATAGATGCTATATCTATTTAACTGGATAGAGAACGGTCTAAATGCTCTTTATTTCCACAGCAGTAGAAAGAAAGTAGCCAGTGCTACTCTTACAAAAGTGTTAGAGTACACCACCTGACTGTTGAACAAATTCCAACCCATTCTCATTTTTTAGCAACTTTCAGAAAAAACCTCCTGGCTACTGCTTTATGCCTCCCAAGCTTGAGCACAGAGGATATACTCTGTATGTCATTTTCCGATCTGGATTCTTCTGTGAAGGTTAGAGCTCTTCAGGAGCAACTTTTTGGAATAATCAGAGAAATACAGAATATGGTATTGTGTGGTCGAGGTACAATGCAGGTTGTGTATCATCTGAATTACCTTTAAACTAATTGGTTATACATAGGAATAAAGTTGACATCCTGGAGAAGATAGTCACTTTATATGGAAATGGAGTAATAAAAGTGGAATTTATCAGCCTGGAGAATAGTGGGGCTGTAATTAACAGGGCAGAAAGGAAATCTCCCTCCTCTCCATGGATTCATTCACTTCCTTCTAACTTTTCCTTTTCACCAGCAGGGGCATCCTTCAAGCTGTTTCCTTGGATAGGGGAAAAAAACCCAAATTCTTCTGATTAGTCTTCAAGATATGTAGACCCTTTTGAGCTGTCTGAGCCAACAAGTTACATACCGAATGAAGAAGTAATACACCATTTGCTTGTTTTACCTAATTTTAGGCCAAAAAGCACAGAAGCAATTACAGAGGACCAGAAAGCCAATTAGAGGCAGCATCTTTGCTCAAATAGACCTGACAGTGAATAATATGTCAAGTCTCCCACTGTGCACTATAAAATTAATTCTGAATGGTACTCCTATGAACTGTGGGGGGTAAAAACACCTTCTGAGTGAAAGCATGTGTTTGCCTGGAATTAGTTCAGAAGTCACAGCGGGTGCTACAGCAGGGCAAAGCACTCTCTTCTTGAATTTCAAAATGGGGTGGATTGTTCTGTAAGATCCCTCATTTCCTGCATGTCTTTCAGACATGTTCTCTCAAAGGCAAACACTAACTATAGACAGAATTATGAGACAGGGAATACACATGGTCTCTTCCTGAAGAATTTTGTAAGGTTAAAAAAAGTCTGCATTCGATTCCATTAAAGTACATCAAGCACCATCATTAAACATCAGTTCTTCCAGCTAAAAAGGAATCAGTTAATAATACCCATTCCACAAAACACAATAAAATATCTGAGTATGAAATCAAGTGTTAAAAGTTAGTACAATATTTAGGCCAAGTTCAGCATTCACAGCAAGAGCTTTTCTTTTTTTTATTCATTTTTAATAGAATTGAGATGTTCTGAACTGAGTGAACATATAAACAGTGAAGTCATGTAGCCCTTTGAAAGACACTTGAAGAAGAACAATTCACATTAACAATGGAGGATTAGGAAGAATACTGTCGTGTGTAAACAAAATAGAACCTGAAATCCTACTCAGACATAAGGGATCTCTTCCTTTACTGAGGTAACACGTAATGCAGATGAGAGTTTAAAACAATATAACAGAAGGCAAACATCACAATGGAGATTTTATTGCCAGCTTTAAGTAGTTTTGGTCACAGAAGATGCCATCAGAATCAGATTTAAAAAAAAAAAAAAAAGAAAAAGGCAACTATACTGAAGGGGGTGAAGGAGTAGAAAGAGGAGAAAGGATGCTTGAGATTTGAGAATGCAGTATAATGTCAGATAAGAGACACAGACTGGTTTATTTGAATCACAGTATGCTCTTTTTATATGAAGATCACAACATAAAGCCTTTTCCAAGATGTTTTACCTCTTGCATAGTCTGAACAAGAAAATGTACAGATTAAGTTGTCCTGGAAATAAAACATTTTGGAGACTTTTCCTCAGACAGGATGAATATCAGGTGAGAGAAAAATATAACAAATGAGACACAAGGTTTGCTTGTATATACCTTAAGCACAAAGACACCCTTGATATTTCTACATATATGAGCCCTGAACTAGGAGATCTCTGGCTGTAGTAAAGAAACACCTGTGTTGCATGTTAAAATAAGAAAGACAAAGCAGTGGTAGAGCACTTTTCAGTAAATTAGTGGTCTTGCTAAAAGTCTTATGAGAGTTTTGATAGATGGTATTGAGTACCTCAGAGGAGTGATATCAGGATTAGCCCTTCCTCACAGAGCTTTTTGAAAACAGATTCAAATCAATATATAGGTGATAAGTATTTGTTGTTATTACCTCTTGCATTCTGCAGGGTTTTTTGAGGAGGTAATTCATTGTGACACATGAAATAGTCCTGCAGGAGCTCCTGGGTTAGAATAGAATAAAACTAGCAAATGAAGTGTCAAGACTTTATACTACTATTTATTTTATACATTTAAAGTACACTATCCTTTCTAGTACCATTCCTTCAAATAACTGCACCAATTTGCTATATTTTAAAAGTACTTATGAAGAGCAAAGCAGTCAGCACAATTGTGGGGCTTTGACACATTGAATGTAATGTAAGGATTGACTGTTTGATATTAAACCCAGATTTTTTCAAAATAGAACATATTTTAAGCACTAGTGTAATGCTAGGGCTATCACTTCCGAGTCATAAATACCAAAACTCTTCACTGGTCTTCCAAAGCCTAAAGCCTGTCACCACCCATTTGTCAGTCTCCAACACTAAGTGAAAACAATTCTTACATCTGTAGCACTGAACGTAGAAATAAGTCATCTTCGATTTCAGAGGCTATGTGTTCTCATAAAATTGCTAGAGGTTTGTCTTGGCAGAAGTATACCTTCTTCCTTCCCCTCTGTCCTTTCAGGTCTGAGGATCATACACATGTTCAGAAGGCAATGACATGGCATCAAAAAAAAGGCAGATGTGTCTTTACACTTCATGCAAAACTATTTACTTAAAAGGGCTACTTCTGTATCATCTTATTAAGATTATGGATTTGTGGCAGACAGGATCATTTCCTTGTTGAAAATGTCTGGAACAGCTAACAAAAAGGAGTCCAGGCTTTGGCTAGGACCTCCAGGCTCTATTATAGTACAAAATAGGTAGCAATCCCCCTTTGTTTCCTGTCTGATTATGAGAGGACACAAATTTGCCCCAAAGAAAAAGACTGTAAAAAGTTTCTTTGGTGAGAAAAATATAATACTATCTGTACGTCTCCATGTATCAAAAGAGTATAAGGTAAAGTGAATTAATCGTGTGCGTAATGGATATAATTAAATGTGTATGTTACTAAATCCCATAAATAATCTTTTTTCATGCATTTGAATGTGACTCTTTAAAAGGAAATAATGATGAAATAACTTATCCATTGTATAAGTCATAAATCTTATTTGACCTTCAAAAATCATAAATGCATTATAATGTCCTATAACAATGCGTATCTATGGCAAGAAAGTAAGTATCTGGTTTCTGGAGTTTATTAAAACTTCTTGAAAGTTCTTTTTACTTAAAAGTTCTTCTTAGACAAAATGACTGTAACAACAGTATGTGTTTAGAACTGCAACAGTAAAGGTTGAGTTTATATTCATATTGAAACTATTTGGTGTTTCAGTTCAATCCTGGTGTCATTCATCTGTTTTATGTGTCTACTGTCACCCATTTATCAACATAGATGGAAGACTAAGTCTCTGTACTATAGAGGAATGTGGCCCACATTTATGTTTTCTTTGCCCTGCCTTATTTCTGCCTTATGTCTTTATGGTTGGAACATATTGGAAGTTAACAGCAATGTTAACACTGGAAGTTAACAGCAATGAAATACTAGGCCACTGATATTTCTAATATGTGTAAGTGTTCTTCTGCCATGACTCTGAAGTTGCTATATGGACATTGGCCAACTCAGTCCACTGTGTCTCTACCTGTCCAGTTCTACTGCAGCTGAGGTCTGCTTTTCAGTTTAAAAATGTGGTCATGTTACACTGACAAGTTAGTGTTCTATAATGCATAGAAGTAGAATGTAACAGTGGAAAACCTGAAGGATGATCTGTTATATACCAGAAGAAACAAAGTAATATTGTACAGACAGTAATTCTTGAGCTTGACTTCTGAGTAAGATTACAAGCACTTGCAGATCAGAAGCTTACGAAGGGTTAGATTTGAACAAATCTAAATTTTTGATCTTGCTCACACTGCAAGTGTGGATTTTTTTCTTTTTTATGGAAGATTATTTAGGACTATGAAAATAAGTTTTCCATAACTTCCATAAACAAGTCAAGTTTAATTGGTCTTACATGACATATATGATAAAATACAAATCATATCTAAGTACAGAAGACTACTAAGACATTTCCGGCTATTTGTATGCAACTAAAAAATTGGGATGCACAAAAAAGCACTAGAACTAACAAAATAACATTGAGGATTGAACATAATGTAGTCAACCTCTAAGCTTAGCTGAAGTTCAGTCATGCTTTTCAAAGAGCTGTAAGCAATATCAACAGGGTAAATCTAGCTTTTCAGTTTAAAAACAAGGAGTTCAGAATCTGACTTAGCTTGAAATTGACACCGGACACCTGAAGTTAAGAAAATTCCACCAGCTTAAACCGTGATGATACTTATCTTTTAATTTTTTAATTCTAGTTCCTCACATAAAATCATAAATCTTGAGAAGATAATTTTTTCTTACTAAAATAGATCTATTTTACTTTTTTCACTTCAAATTTCACTTTGAATTCCCCAAATCCTACTCATACATCACAACAATGTGAAAGAAGAATTGTTCAAGCTCCTGTTTCATTTATCTACAACTTATGAAGAAAAATACTTTCTTGACCTATACAGTAACAAAATTCTTCTAAATGGAATGTTTTAACAGTTCTATTGAACAGAAAATCCACGTCAGTAAGCATGTGTGATACCCCAGAACAAAGTAGTGCTGTCTAGGACTCTCTGGTATACATTCAAGACACCTTTTAAGGTGCATTCCAAATGATAAATGCATGCTAGCATAAATCCTTAAAATCACAACAGGTCATCAAATGTACTAGTATCTTAAGATATATGTTCAAATATTCACAAATATCGAACAGTATGGACTCATACTTTTGTTCTGTAATATCTTAGAAAAGGTTCGAATGAAACCACATTACATGTAAACTTCAGTATGCATAATATATAGTTTATAATTCTACAGATTTGTAATACATGTTGTATAAAGAGAATATGAAGGCTAATTATATTTTTGACATTTTGAAGATTACACTAAATATATCAATATGAAGAAAATTCAAATGCAGTAGAAGAGGGTGAAGGAAAATGTACCATTCTTGTAATTCTTTTGTTATTTAATACTTTTTTAATAGGCCTAGTCATATTCTAAGATTATTTTACAGTCTTTTGATACAGTAGAGTGTCATTATCAAATAGTTATAATATATCCAGTATTCCAAAGTACATCTGTTTTTAAATATTTGATGTATAACTTCTTTTTTCAGAGTTAAATCTTCAATGGCACTCTCAGGAAGTAAGTGTCCAAACCCTTTTGCAGATCTCTTAAAATCCCATCTAGAGAAGCTATAGCAGGACTTTAAAATGTATAGACTAGCTATCAGTGCAACAGCATTTTAGGCTGATTCCAAACTGACCTGGTAAGGCATGCCCCAGAATGCTCAGTCTCATTTCTCCAATTGTTCAAATCAGAATTGGGCAAGCATACACTACAGCTCTTTTATGGCCACATTTCTAAATTGCTGTCAAGTGAAGAAGGATCTGGGGTTCTCACCTAAGCTTGAAAACATGAAGCACACTCAAATTCAGTAAATATAGTAAATTCAGGGATTGACACTAACCTTCACTTCTTACCTGTTAGTATTGAATTTAGCAGTGTAAAATACAGAAAAGAAAAAAAAAAAAAAGGCAAAATGCAAAAATGAAAGTTTAATTATACCAGGTATCTATTCCCATCATCTCTGCCTATATTTCTACACTGGGAAGAGAAAGAAGAGATGCTGAATAACTTCCTGATTCACAGAAGTAGTTAAGTGACTTGTGCTTCAATCCAATTGTTCATGCTTGCTGTTCCATGCCACTGAAGTTCACAAATGATTTTTTGAAGAAAATTGTTACAAATGTGTTTCAGAGAAGGGAAAAAAACAAACAAACAAACCAAAACCAAAACCAAAACCAACAAAAAAACCCACCCCAAAACCAAAAACAAACCACAAAAAAACCCCACCAAAACACAGAAACCAAAATAGTAAGAAAAGCAGAAAGATGTGTAAGAAGTAGTAATGGCATTGATGCTGAGTGCTACAGTACATTGGTTCTAATAGTTCTCTATAAAAATTCAGCTACCACAATTAAATCTTATATCTTGCCATAGTTCCATGAAAAATAAGAACAATTTCTGTGTTTAACTGCCAAATCTTTTATGTTAAAGCAGTAACTCACAAGGACATGTCATTGTAACACTTTTTATTTGGCTAGAATACTGTGTTGAGGCCAGTCTACATTATGTTAAATATGTCTTAACATGTGCAACAATGAAACTGATACTCATATTCATAACATGCTCATAGAAATCCTGTAATTGCAGTTCTATTTCTGTAAATCTTGGAAACATTATACCCACAAGTTTTCCACATCTTTTCCAATTCTGTATTAGTGGAAAAAATGTCAATTCACTATTTAAACGAACGAAGGAAACAGAATCATGGACTTACAGTCTGTAATTTTCAGGACTCTCTTGATTTCTCCACTTCCTGATCCTCTGCAACCATCTTCATCATCACAGTCTCCACTGATTTGTTCATCTACACCTTCACCACTGCCTGTTTGTCGGAGATCCCATTTATCATATTTAGGAAATGATTTGCCCTGCAACAGCTGAAGACAAGATAGAATATGCAAGTTAACAGTACAGGTGGAGAACTTCACTGAGTACCCAAAATGTCATATGTCTCTCTAGTAATCATCTGATTTAAAAAGAAAACTCCAGGATACACAGAATGAGAATTCTGAATTTTTTTTTTTTTCCTGGCTTACAGCCAGATTTAAAAGAGTGGTATCTGGAGATGTATATTTAATTTTTAATTTTTAAAAAAATATATTTGTGTCTTTATTGCTAGATAAAAAAAGATCAGGCACCAATTCCTGGCCCAGAGGCCAGGAATGGATAGAGACGCAGAAACATAAAATAGTTTGAGTTGGAAGGGACCTGCAATGAGCAGAGACATCTTCAACTAGATCAGGTTGCTCAGAGCCCTGTCCAACCTGTCCTTGATTGCTGTCAGGGATAGGACATCTACCACTTCTCTGGGCAACCTCTTCCAGTGTTTCACCACCCTCATCATAAAAAAATTTTTCCTTATACCTAGTCTAAATCAACAATCTTTCAGTTTAAAACCATTACCGCCTGTCCTATCACAACAGGTCCCACTAGAAAGTTTGTCTCCATCTTTCTTATAAACCCCCTTTTAAGTACTGAAAGACCACAGTAAGGTCTCCTGGAGCCTTCTCTTCTCCAAGCTGAACAACCCCAACTCTCTCAGCCTTTCTTCATAGGAGAGGTGCTCCAGCCCTCTGATCATTTTTGTGACCCTCCTCTGGACCTGCTCCAACAGGTCCATGTCTGTCTTGTACTGAGGACTCCAGAGCTAGACACTACTCCAGGTAGGGTCTCATGAAAGCGGAGTAGAGGGGCAGAATCACCTCCCTCAGTCTGCTGGCCATGCTTCTTTTGATGCAGCCCAGGATACAGTTGGCTTTCTGGGCTGAGAGAACACATTGCCAGCTCATGTCCTCACTCCTTCAGGCTAATCCCCTTTAGAGCAGACAGACAGCAATCATACTACATAGGAACTGGCCCTGGATCTTTTCAGGACCCATGTGGTGTCCACATGCCCTTAAGATACAATTATGATTTTCTATGAATTTTTCAGTTTGAAATATTTGGATTAGTACGAGAACTGTGCTGCAGCTCTACATTGGTGAATTCAAACCATACTTCTTGTGTGCTCTGGGTGTGTCATATGGGCATCTGGTAGAAGCAGAAGGAAAAGAATGTGTTGGGACAATATCAAATGACTGACCAGGGAAGAGCAGACCAAGCTAGTACAGTTTGAGCCAGTGCTAGCCTACAGAGAGTTATTTTCCAAATCACATCCAGGCATTGTTTTAGGTGAACTAATAAGGGTGACCTAAAACAAAGCAAAAGGATATCTGATACTGGCCTAAGCAGTGTAGGTGATTTGGATCCAGTACACAAGCTTGTTCTCTGGTTCCTTTTTATTTATTGCTAGAGACATGACCAATGATGCCAGCATGACCAACAAGACCATGAGATAGAGATCTCGAAGTTTAAATAATTTGTCTGTTCTGTTGAGCAGAACTGAGCAATCACCTGAGCAATGTTCATCTCATTTATCAAATGTACAAATGCTGTCATCCAGCTTTTTAAGTGGTAGGACTGTCATACATACATACACACACAATGTGCCCTATGCCCCATCCCAATTCAGTTCATTTTACATATCAGATACATATAAACATATCTGTAAAGAAACAGGTTCCTACCAATGTTAAAAATTCTTATAACTTTATCTAGTCCAAAATATCAGCTGGTGCAGGCTCATGCATTGCACTTGCTTCAATCTACCAAGACTTCTTTACGCTGGACAAGAATTCACTGCTCAAACTCTTTAATTTAATAATCAGATGTTTTTTCTCCTGGAAGTGGCTATTAATTAGTTTGAAACAGACTCAATTGTTTTATACCTTCAAAAATGTGGTTGCTTTGTTGTTCAAGCAAGATGCTGGGTTCATATTTTTGGACAATATACTCAGTTTATTTACAGAGTATGGAGTCACTTCCCAGACTATTTGATCTGTTAAGTGCTATATGGTGCCCAGCAAAAATATTTTAATCACTACTACAAAGACATCACTCGGATAAATTTCAGTAGCATTAGAAAAGCCACTTGCAACACTGTATAATAACAAGAGAATGCTATTCACCCCTTAATCAGCAGAACCAATTTATGCAGCACTTTTGATTCAACAGTTTTATTAGACAATCATATGCTACCTGAAAGACAAACTACTTAGCTAAGAGAAAAAAAGTTCTTTTGTATAGCTGCCCTGCTCCCTGCTCATTTTGTCATCCATGCCATACTTCTGCCAACATAGTATTTATGGAAACAAAACACAGCCAGTTTAATGAACTACAATCTGTTAAACAGGACAATTTTCTTACCTTTTTGGCCCAATTCAAATCATGACACAGCTCTAAAGCCAGTTGTATGATAGAGTACTCTTTATCCCTGAGCTCTGTGGCATAAATATGGGAATGAACCTCCAGCAAGACATTTTTTCAAACAAGAGTTGCTGCCAAAGTTTCCATGGTATAGTACATATGTATATGCACACACATTTTTTCAGCCTGAGAACATGTATCCCTCTCTACATTTCATATCTCTGTCTCAGTCTTAAAAATATATTGAATTAATAAGGTCTTTATATTTTGCTGCTTCTCTAAATTTCAGCCTAAAGTAATGTTCTCTTTCCTCTTTTTTTCCCTTTCTACTTATTGTGTGTTATAACCAGAAATCTGAAAACCTAGACAATCCCACTAAATTGCTTTAAATGTAGGCTCAACACTGAAAAAGTGTTCTTTAACTTTTTCCAAACTTTTCACTGTACTTGAAATTGTAGAGATTAAGGAATGTACAAGCTCATTTGTAATTTGGGTTTTGTTATTCTCTTCAGTCTCCTTAATTGTACAAGAAATATTGTCTCCATATAAATTCACAAATTTCCATGCTGGTTCTCTACTAAGTGTGGCTTAGATCTAATATAAAATTTTTGTTAAATTTATACAATCCATGTAATTCTTCAAAGCTAGTTTGATTCAAATTAGAAATAAAGCTAAAAGGCATTTAAAATTATTATTCTGTTGTGCTGCAATTTTTAGAAAGCTATTATTTAAGAGGAAAAGAAACACAGGTTATAACTGAAGAATTTTTTGTATATATTTACTGGGTCTTCCAGCCGAATGAGGATTACTAGCTGTATACTGTGTGCTCAAACAAACTAGCACAATAAATGTTTTTCCCTTTGTATCACAGGCTAAAATAATCTCTTTTTGTTTTAGGTGTCCAAAAAGGTTTTCCATTCTATCAAATTTCTGTCTTTAAAAAAAATAATGCTGTGAGCTAATCATGCATCATTGTCTTTCAATTTCAATGAAAATAACAGCAGATACAATTGGCAACCATATTAATTTGCCTGAGTTATGGCAAGGGTTAGGTCACCAGAATTGTGAGCTTGCACTAGGCATGCCAATATTCCAGGCTAGATTTGCTGGATCTTTTTCATAATTTTTGTGAAAGTTTATTGAACTAAGATTTTATATCAAAAACATGTCCTCTGCTGATGGCATTTTATTTTCACAGAAAATTTGTGTTTTCTTACCACTGCTGTGGGACACGTGCACAGGTGAATGATTTGGGTGTAAACCAACTGAAAGGTCCTTTGGAGTCTTCAACTTCACACCTTGCCTATGTAGCTTTGGGAAGCTGGGCCTCCAGTTTAGACCTTTCACTGCCCAATTGCCTAAAAGTCCCTTGGGATTTTCACTGATGTCTTAATGGAGCACTTTCTTTGACAGCAATTCTGAAAAGGGTTATAAGGCCAAAATGTACCGTTAATAATTTTTGTGAAATTTCATCGTTTAGAATGAAAATGCAGGTTTACATGACAGAAGTTACATTGTTGTGATAAAGTACTTAAGGGGTTCTGTAAATATATGACTTGTTACTATATAACATTTCAGTAAGAAATGAACTGCCTACAGCAGCTACAGAGGCATCTATAAGGGTATCTGAAGCTTCCTGACAAATCTTAGAGCATAAGCATAATTAGGAAAATTAGCACTAAGAATGTTTGGTTGTTGTAGAGTCCCATAGGGTTTGGTAATTTTTCGAGATTATTTAAGATTTTTATCAATGACCTGGAAAGCAGTATAAACCATAAAATGGTAACGATAAACCTTTCACTGCTACAAGGACTGGAGAACTATTAAATAACAAAGAGAAGTGAAAAACTGTCTAAGAAAATACCTCATCTGGTAAGCCAGGCAATTGAATGTAATTTTAAACACATACTACAATAAAATACAGACAAATGTAAATTAGCAAGTCTAAATATTGTATTACATGCATATTAGAAGACAAAATATTCTGTTCTGTAAAATAATTGTGGGTGTCCTGGATAGCCAGCACATGATGAATTATCAAGAGTAGTGTTCTAGCCAAAGATTTTAATGTGATATCTTTGGGGACAGAAACAGGAATACTAAGTCACCTTAGGGTTGTTATATTACTCCTAAATCCAGTTCTTGTTTCCTCTGTTCAGAAAGGGTGGCACAGAATTGGGTTCTATTACAATGGTTAAAATGGAACAAAAAAATACTTCTGTTTTTAATGAAGCTCATCCTTTGGTGCACCAAAAAAGACCCCAACAAACACCTCAAGAATTTATTTAACCACCCTTTTAAACACCTACATGGCAAACACAGATTTGACAGATTTGTGTAACAGGCCAAAGCATACGGAAATAGCAAATGAATCGAAGACTTTTATTTACACATTCAAAGTGGATCAAACAAATCCATATTATCAATATCATACATTTAAAAATACCCACAAGGGTTGTTCTATATCAAAATCATTTATTAACAGTTCTGGTCAGGTTCTTAAGAATCTACATAAATGTATATGTTCTGGATCAAATGATTTTTGGTCTTAAAACATGAATTAATTCAGAGGTTCAAGGAGAGGGTATGCAGGAGGTTAGACATACCAAAATGGTCCCTTCTGGCTCTTAAAAATCTATGAATTCATGTAAGTAAATCTGATTTAAATGAGAGGACTGGATTCTTTTTTACTTTCCTGTGCTTGCAAGAAGTTACAAGTGATTTCATCTCTCATGAGTGATGAACACTGAAAGGCAAATGAACTTATGTTTACACTACTGAAACTGATGTGATATTGGTTCTCTTTCAACAAAAATCTAGTATCGTATTTACTTATCTTACACATCATATACCTTCAGGGGAAACATTGATTTCCTATGAATTTTATTTTATTCTTTTTCAATAAAAATATCTTGATACTCTATTGCAGTAAATGTGAACTAAGCTCAGTCATAATATTTCTTCTCTTTCATTTATCTAGGTATCATAAATACTTGTGTAGGGAATCCCAAAGGAGCCCAGCAGTGAATCCAATTTACTTAATCAAATCAAATCTGGAAGAGTTATTTCTAGAAGCATGAGTATTTTGAACTTTTTCAAATGAGAGGAATAAACTATGCTAAAGTTTATTCCTCTGCTTAGCATTACACACCTGAATATTTAAAAATACAGCATTTCTCTTTAGTGATCTCATTAAAAACCTACTCATACCTCTGTAGGCAAGAATCTCCTTGAGGGTTTCATTTCCAATAATACGAAAGATCCTTAACAAAAACATGTGTTTTAAATTAGAAGTCCAGCTTATATTGGAGACTGGTATTTAGATAACTAGTATTACAATTCTTATAGTCCCTCATGATAGTGCCCTGTGGTTTTTATAAATAAAAAGCTGTAGCTTTGTGTGAAGTACATCAACTCCTTTCTTATTTTTTGATTTTTCAATGAAATTTTCAAAGAGAGAATGAGATTACTAATCAGCTGTAGCTTTCATATCCCTGAGATGGTGCAGAAAGTACAAGCAATGCATACACTGCTATGTCAAACCCACTGTTTTCTGCCCAAGATCCAGAGCTAAAATTCTGCATTTCAAGCCTGCAGATTCATTCCACTCCATAAAATCACCAACCAAACAGCAGCCTGAAATTCTAATGGAAGTAACACAACATTTCTCTGCAGTCTAAGCCAACTCATCTGAACACAGAAAGAAATAGACATTCATTCTGCTTACTGAGCACAAGCAAGAATCAGTAAGGTGGCTGTGAGCCTGCACTGCACCACACAGCTCTAAGCTACTCGGTGCTTTCTTGATACACCTTTACTACCTCAGGATCAAAACAGTTGCTGCTTGAATAGTAGAAGTAGGAATTACCCCAGCTTATTATTATACTGCTACTTCAAAATCCAGACATTTCTTCTCAGTAGTTATTTATGTAGCTTTCAAACCCACCTAGTAAGGAAACAAAATTTCCACACAAAGCTAACTGCTGAACTAGGTAGAAATTACTAATAATTTCCACTGAAGGTACAGTTCAACGAAACCAGATTGTGGGCCCAAGCACGAGCATACACTGTCTATTTTGTTCCATCATTAGCATGCTTCCTGGCCATCACAGATTTGAACTGACCCAAGTAGCACTCTCCACAAAAATGCTTGACCCCAATTTAAGCCTTAGCATAGTCTAGGGACTGTTCCAAACAGGCAGTCTAGATATGGTTATTCTGCTCTGGGAAGTAGGACACTTGCAGCCCCTGACCAATTTCATTTAATGCAACAGATACAACTTTTGGGGATGTCTACAGTACTGAACTACAGATAACTGGGTAACGATCTAGAGCAATAGATACTAAATGTCAACATTTCTCAAACATCTGTTTTGGATTGTTCCAGCCAGTTCTCCCTAAGGTAAGTATCTTATTAAAGAGGCTAATTGTATGCACTGGGGACATGAAATAGTGTGTGCTCTCATCCTTGATCCTCTCCTTACTTAGCAATATAGATACAGGTCCTAAATGTAATTGTCCCTCAACAAATATCCTTTTCATAATTTGTTACATTATTGAAGACAAAATCTTCTCTGCTGTAAAAATCTTGCTTTTTTTCTGGGAGTGCATTTTACAGTTAAGACCCCTCAACTCACAGGTTCTTACATGAGTTCTGTCATGAGTGATTACTTTTCTTTCCAGTTATTATTGGTTCCAAGTGAATACAGGATCAAGAGCTTAGCTCTTGTCCCTTGGTGCAATTCCCACTAGCACATTTATGTACATTATCAACTTGATTTGTTTAAAAAACATTTAATATTTTTGGCCTTAAAAAAATGCATATCTTGCCAACATCTCACTGTAGATTTAAATCATCCTCAGAAAATTAAGTAAATGAGTCAAGCATTTCTAAGATAAAAAATGAGAGCAAAATTAAACCCTCAAATAGCTTGTACTCTTCCTTCTGTCTAGGTAGTTGACGTAACAGAACAAAGTCATATTATATATGATTAATATTTAGAGACGAATGTTCTTTGCCTGTTTCACTCATCCATGAAGACAGCATTGCTACAAGCAGAAATAGATGATAAGAATAATGAAAGAAAAACATAAATTTCAGAAAAAAACCCATCACCAGCAAAATTTCATTTAAAATATTTCTAAAGCTATAGCATGAGTACCTTCAATATCTTTTCTTTAGGGTCATGGATCTGCCTGGATTTTTTATTTCACTGTTTTTTGTGTTCATCTGTTTCATTGTATTCTTTTGAAGGTTATTGGTATGACCCCCTCCATTAGAAATTACAAATAATTTTTCAGATACTTTGCAAATAATTTTATCCTTTACCTTGTCCTCATGTACATTTTTAGACCTTTCTCCTTTGTCAAGGGTGGATACTAATAGATACGACATATATCAGACCATTTTTTCTGTCATAATAGTAGACTGAAATAATTCTTCAGAAGCTGAAATTCTGTCACTCCGTAACAGACTATGTGAAACACTGGATAGCTTAATATCAAGCAGTTTAATGAACAATTGACGTCTAACAAGAATAAATAACAGGATTAATTTAAATAACATGGCATACTGTGATCAGATAAAGCTCATTTGAACAAAATTACCCAGGATTTTGTGTGGCTTTTGGCTCCAGATTCATACACCTCAGTGTAGATGTTGAAAAATGTAGGTTCTTTTCTGTAAGAATGTGTCTAAGGTCCTCACTAGTAATTTGTGTGTTAGAGGTTTGATTCAATTTTCTGCACATCTGAGATGGCCTAGAGTGCCTGGGGAACTACACGGGCAGCAAAATGTGATAGAGAATTTACAGATGACCTGCAGATGACCTGGAGCAGCAGCTGGAGGTCAAGGGACACTGAGCAGCTGGAATGGCTTTAGGATTCATGTAGCCATATATCTACTCATATCTGAACTGCTCTTTCTTAGCAATAGAGAGAAATAGGTGGTTCTAGCATGCGATCTGCCTTGTCCTATGGATAAACCTAAAGCAAGTCAGAGGAGGGCCCTTAAAGGAGGCCCATCTGTGTACATGCAATTGAACCATAATCATAGAACCACAGAATGGTTTGGTTTGGAAGGGACCTTAAAGATCATCTAGTTCCAACCCCCCTGCCATGGGCAGGGACACCTTCCACTAGACCAGGTTGCTTAAAGCCCCATCCAACCCGGCCTTGAACACTTCCAGGGAGGAGGCATCCACAACCTCTATGGGCAACCTGTTCCAGAGTCTCACTATCCTCACAGTGAAGAATTTCTTCCTTACATCTAATCTAAATCTGCCCTCTTTCAGTTTAAAACCATTACGCCTTATCCTGTTGCTACACTCCCTGAGATGGAGTCCCTCCCCATCTTTCCTGTAGGCTCCCATTAAGTACTGGAAGAGCCTTCTTTTCTCCAGGCTGAACAACCCCAACTCTCTCAGTCTGTCCTCATAGGGGAGATGCTCCAACCCTCTGATCATCTTTGTGGCCCTCCTCTGAACCTGCTCAAGCAGGTCTATGTCCTTCTTACACTGGGGCGCCCGGAGCAGTACTCCAGGTGGGGTCACACAAGAGCAGAGTAGAGGGGGAGAATCATCTCACTCGACCTCCTAGCCACACTTCTCTTGATGCAGCCTGGGATACAGTTGGGTTTTAAACCAAATATTTTCAGAGCTAGTAACTAGAACTTACGAAACCACATGGAGAATTAACCACAATTACATACATTGAACTCAGCCAGTTTCAATTAACCTGATGACTGTCATTACACAGGACAGTTTTTCAAATAAGAGGAGAAACCAAAGCATACCAAGGAAGCTGTGGAATGGCAGAGAACTCATCAACCTGCAAGAATTCATGTATACGGACACAAATACATTAACATGAACCATTATCATGCACTATTGTTAACAGTATCAAACAGTTATTAGTCTGGCTGTTTCTTAGAAATAAAAATCATGGCAGTAGCAAAACAATAAATGTCTACTTTATTCTTTTAAGAATAAAATGTCCATTTTTATTCTTTTATTATTTTTATTCTTTTAAGAATAAAATATGCATAGAATAAAACATGCTTCAATAGGCATGTTAATATAAAATTGCTACTGAAAATTAAGTTAGGATTGGGTTCTATAGCAAATTATCTATACTATATCACTTGCTCATCTGCATATTTCCAGTATGTGTCAATTCTGAGCTTATATCTCAAAAGTAGAAGTTCCCTCACTTTTATGACATGGATTGTTACTTAAGAAGAATTAATGATCTGTAAACCCTAGTTTCCCCTCTGTATCAGTGAAAACATAAGACTAAAGTTACAGCTGAAGTGAATTAAACATCATGACATAATGAAAATTGCAGAGAAACTATTTCAGGGTCTGATTTCTCCTTATACTTCCAAGATCTGCAGGTGAAAGGGCATAATATTAAGCCAGTAAAAGGAAGAATTTAAAAAATATCAACACCTTCTGGAATGCTTTTGTCTTTATAAGAGTAACATGTTACTTGACATTTCATCTGGAGGGCCATTCAGAAGACATTACAGAGAAAGCTCCCTTACAATAATCAGTGATGCCATCATGAGCAAAATTATTACTGGATTGTTAGAGGCACA
Organism: Strix uralensis; assembly: GCF_047716275.1. Classification (NCBI taxonomy): domain Eukaryota; kingdom Metazoa; phylum Chordata; class Aves; order Strigiformes; family Strigidae; genus Strix; species Strix uralensis. Next base: position 81,746,413 of record NC_133973.1, read on the forward strand.
TTAAATTTCCTATTGCTACCCTATTGTGAGTGGATAAATTGGTGAATTATCCAGAGAACTGATTTCAGTGAATGGAGTTCAGTGGATGGTCAGTGGAAGTGACTCACCAGCAGTGCTGACATGCATTGCTTTCTATTATCTACCAGCAGCATGATAAAGTTACTTTATTCTTTCACTGGATAACATTTCCAGCTGTCATGTGAGTGGACTCTGGAGTGAGTGAGGAAAAGCAATAGCTGCTGTGAAAAATCCATGAAGACTAAGTTGACAGCAGCTAATACTACATTTAAGGAGATGTTTGAATGTTAATAATTGTGCCTTTAAAAGTTTCTGCTGTATCTTTCAAACACAAATTTAGGAATCAAGAGGAAGAGCTTTCTGACAGTTGGATAGGATTCACATCAATGAATTATAGATATTTACATCTGAGCTACTCATCCTGATATCTTCTGGTCAACAGAAAGAAATAGGAATCCTTAAGGGCCCTCCTCTGACTTGCTTTAGGCTTATCCATAGGACAAGGCAGATTGCATGCTAGAACCACCTGTTTCTCTCTATTGCTAAGAAAGAGCAGTTTAGATATCAGTAGACATATGGCTACATGAATCCTAAAATTTAATACTGTTGAGAAGAGGTGAACAGCAATTAAGGCATCTCATAAGGAATGCAGTTTTGCTGTACAATTATGTCAAATGCTACCCACAGCTGATTTGGCTGGAAATCAGTTCTGGTCATTTGACCTGGGGAGTTAAAGACATCCAAACCTGCTAAAATGTAATGCTTTTTCTCCTGTCTTTAAAAACTTCATGAAAGTCCTGTAAGCTGACTCAGCTTTCAATGGGGCTTTCCTCATTGTAACACACAGCATAGAATATTGTCTTAAAACAAAACAAAAAAACCCTCAAGCTTCTGTTTGATCTGTACTGTTATTTGGTTGTATGAAAAGTGAAAAAATAAATTTAGGGCACAAGAATTATGCAGTTCCCCTCAGACAAAGAACTGACTGAATTTTGGTCAGCTTGAGGTCTTTGGACCTTAATTTAGATTATTGACTAACTTTTTAAAACCCTTTTTAAAACCCTTTTTAATTATTGTAGACAACTTGAGAAAGAAATTATTTTGTATCTATTTCAACATGATAATTGAGCCTCACATATACCATTTTATAAATTGAATAAGCTCTTGTGACAGATTAAAAGTATATTCCATTCAGCTGAGGCTCTCTGTGCATTTAACATACAGTAGTGATGAAGCTGCTTAGAGCTTGAAAAATAATAATATAGCTGGGAAGAGAGTACAGATATATTAAGGAAGCAGCTACAGAATTAATTTTTGCCACTTTCTAAATTAAAAGTTCTTTCTAGAGTTTTATGTAACTTTCAGAGATACCACTTATCCAGATTTTTGTGAATAAATAGGAAATCAAGAAGCAAGAGAAACAGTATGTTTGTTTACCTAAAATGGAAGCTGATTGTCCAATAATTAAAAAAAAAAAAAATCACTCATCTGAAAGTTTGATGTTAGACTTTGGGCAAACTCATCATGACCATGACTGTTAACAAAATATAGTATGAAGGATGCAGATGTGAGGAGTGCTAGCTCCTACTAAGATGCACTATAGGGAAGGACTCCATAGTCCTGTCCCATAGTCCTGTCTCAGATGTAAGCGGATCTCACAAGGCAGTCATGTCCACTTTGTATGTCTCCAATTACTTTTTCTGAAAAGGACTAAAATAATATTGCAGCAGGAAATAAGAGAGTCAGAAAGAAATAAATAAGTCTGTTTCTGCCCACATATCATGGCAATCTAATATTTTACTAATTTACAGGCTCTTTGCAGCTGAGTTGTTCTGACAGGTATTCTGCATGACATAGTTCAGTATGAAGTTAATGAATGGTTATAAAGCCTGTTCTCTGAGAACTGATGATGACAGTGTGAAATAATTCACCCATGGTTTATCAGTACAATCAGTGAGAGATGATAGGAATTGGTGCCTAGCACATAACAGGGAATAATCAACAAATTATTGACAAATAGGACATAGTAAACTTTTTCATTCCTCATGGAGACAAACACATCTTGCTTTTAGCCCCGGGTAATGTATACTGGAAATAAGTTACAAAAGCAAGTGGCATATGAAATGTAGGCTTGATATGCATACACACCACTGACCTCCACAGCAAGAGTGGAAGTGAGCAGCTCAGACCAACAGTCACCTGGGCCAGGAGCCATGTTTGTGGGGTTCTCAGCATTTCAGAAATCTTGCACAAACGACAGACTATGCCTCCAAGACACTTATGTCTGCCAGCTTATAACTGCTGTAGGATGGTAGGTCCACAAAAGAGTTGTGGCCTGCACAGAATCAGGAATATGGATTTTTTTTCTAATCTATCTGCATGTGAATCATTGATCCTTATAGTCTCTAGATCTAAAGAGGGTTTACAGAATAATACTTTATGCAGACCAGCTATCTCCAATAAAACTGAGGTGTATACAGATAACAAAAGGTGTTACCACAAGTGATTTTATGCATTCAGAGAACTGAGAGACTCTTATGTACAGTTATCACTAAATTATTAATGGCAAACGATGACATTGCATCCCATTATGACAGAATTTTATAGTTTCTAAACAAATGGTAAAAGTCTTTCAGCGAGAAAAAAAATTGTATTTCAAACTTAGTGCATCTTTATAAAACTAGTACACTCCCAGAAACATTTGAAACCAAGATAAATACAAGAAGAAAGTAGAAGGAAGCCTTTATGTTTGCATTAGCCGTTGTTCTATAGATGACACAACTTAAAAACAGACCCTCGTACTTAACAAAATGTAAAGAGTAAAAATATGTTTCCCTCTTCAGCAGCTGCACATGAACTTTTTCCTTAGGTCAGAGCATTCTAAATTGATCTAGAAGAATATGTGGGAGTAGACACCTATAAAATTTATATATGCATAAAATTACCTATAATGTATAAATTACTCATGAAATTACTATGAAACAAAACCCCTCAGTAGTCATTTATCTCACAACGGAGCATAACAACGTTGTTGTCCTGGTTTTGGCCAGGATAGAGTTAACTTTCCTTGGGCTGGGAGGGAGCCCAGCTAGAGGGCCGGGCCCAGAGCCATCACTGGAGTATTCCATATCGTGTGACATCATGCTCAGTATACAAGGGGACTCGTGCTCTCTCAGTTTCCGTTTTGGTTTTGGTTTCCCGATTGGTCAGCGGCGGGATTTCTGGTGCAGTCGGGATCGCTGCTGGGGGGCAGGGGCTTTGTACCATTTGCCAGCTGATGAGCAACTACTGTATATTACCCATTTGGACTTACTATTGTTACTGTTGTTTTGTTACTATTGCTAATTTTTTTTATTCAACCTACGAATTTCTTTTTTTTTGTCCCTTCCCTATTTCACCAGCAGGGGGGGCGGGGAGGGGGAAGTAAACGACTGGCCATGTAGTGATTGGCTACTGGCTGAGTTCAAACCATGACAGATGTCAATAGCAGTTTTGGTGGGGGGGAATTCTCTACACAAAAATAGTTCCCCTCAGTACAAAAGAAATTAAGCAGGATGTAAAAATAATTAATAAGCAGTAGTCTCCTTACATTAGTGAGCTCGAGTACCAATTACAAAAGCATACCACCAGTCCTTATCTGTGACTTTGTCTGGCCCAATCTTATAATAAGAGTTTGCCACACAACACATTGCAGCAAAAATATACATCGAGTCTTCTGCATTATTTACCAAGTTTTGTTTAAGATCCAATATATCTTTTCATTTCCAGCATATATCCTTCAGACAGAAAGCTAGTACAAACTCTAGTACATCATTTATGACCCACTTAAGCCTTACACTAAAAGTTTTCCAATCACGGCGATTGTGTGCTGACACTCTTCAGAAGGCAAGAGAATTCTCAATGAGGTTAAAGCAAGACCTTCCTGCCACACAATTTACCCCATTCTTGAGTGGTCATTTATTTTTGTGATTTCTATATAAATATACTTCGGTGATACTCGTGTAGTAAGGCTGCTTTGCATAAATTGAGACTTGTCATGTGTGAAGGGCTGTATTTTTAAATCCTCTTTGCTCCCAAACTAGTCTTAAAATAGTTGCTATTGCTTAGTCTTGTCAAAATGTATCATGCCTGTTTTTCAAAATCTTCAGAAGAATTAAGGTATCCTTGAAGTATAGAAGTGGTGGAGGATGGGACACTTTTATTAGCTGAGAACAGCTTTCTTGGTGCATAAAGAAGTGGACCATTTACAATCAGAGCCTTCTCAGAAAGGTTTGATAGAACTATTCTTTAGATTCCTTTGGGTCTTTGTATGTGTGATAAGATTATAACTCTTCCCAGAAAAGCTAGCTTCAAGTTCAAGTAGATGCTTATGCTTTTTCTCTGAGACATTACTTATTCAGATGCAATCAAATGCCATGCAGAATACTATCAAATAGAAGAAGCCTTTTCTGAAATTCCTGAGAAAGCCTGGCTCATCCATTTTGCAGCTGTAATATGTGCGCAATGGTCTAATTATAGTAATCCTAATCTATGCAGACTACGTTATTAAACGTGACATATCCTTTAATTGTTGACAGATGGCTTTGAACCCTGCATAAATATTTATAAGGTCACATGTACTGCCATATCTAACACACACACAACTTTCAGCACATATTAGTCTATCTTTTCTCAATCATTTTGTATGCACAGGCAAACTCAGGATTTCCATTATAATAACTATTTTGTTGTTTAGGTTATCTGAATACTTAAAAGGACTATTTTCTTTTTAAAGTGAAATGAATAGTGCATAGATTACAGACAGTTTTCATTACTTTGGAAATCAGAGTACTCTTTCAGCGATACACTGTATTGCATTAGCCCATGTGTTCACAATTATTAAATGTTGCCATTGTGCTGTTTATTCATAATCATCCATCTTCAGTGATCACCTACATAGAAGATATCAAAAGAAACCTTCAAATCCCCAAGAACAGTGTAGAAAAACAGGATCAATCCAGCAATACCATTCATTGTCATGTGAATCTAGTGCACGTTCCTCATTTTAGAACTTAGAAATCCTCATTTAAATCACATCTAATGAAAAACTCAGTTATTAAAAAACTGCCCAAACAACCAGAAAACAGGCAACATTTACAAAAAAGTACCATATAGAAAATTGATTCAATTGCCTGAGCTTTTCAAGGATGTCCTAGGGTAGGCTTAAACTGACAAATAAGATGAAGACTGCAGGGTCACAAAAGTCACAAAAATTGCTTATGTATTTTCAGCTGTTAAAGTGGGAGTCACTTCATGTAGCTTTAGCAATCTAAACGTTAGTACATGTGTCTCTGCAGAAAGACAGGCAAGTCCAGTGAGTAGTTCATCTCAGCCTAAAGTTAACTGAAAGATGTTTACTGAAGTCGAAAGTCAGATTTAATTTTTTTTTTAACTGTGTGATTTGTCTACTCAATGTAGACATCTGAAGGCTAGTTAAGTGATACTAGTCATCTTTTAGAGTCACTAGACCTTTCAGAGTCAATGGAAAGAAACACACATCTTCAGAAGACTGACCTCACCCTAAACTAAACTATGTAAGAATGCATGGGTATATGCATTACTGATTTTGGAACGGTATTCCCAGGTACTATATATTCCAAAGAGGGTTGACTTTTTCCCCTGAAAAAATGCTCATTCTGGTGAAAATTACTCTCATTCAGAAAGAACATAGTGAAAATGAGAAACCATAGCATCTAACTGGATAAACCATAACTATGAAGTCACAGTATACTATAGTCTTTCCAAGGGGCTGTGATAATTCCTTTCTTGAAAGTCTGGTGAAGGGATCTATCAGAAAGGAAGGAAAGAAAGTAAATTTCAGCCATTCCATGGCAGTCTTCCTACTGTCTCAGAGGTAGAAAAAATATTTTTAAAGTTCTAAATGAGTGTAAATTATAGAATAATTTGTTTTATTAGTTTTCCTTACAATTAATATAGATTTTTATGGCAAGTTTTATGCCTTTCTTTAGCACAGCAACAGTAAGTTTTGAATTCTTTTCCTTGTATCAGAAATATTTCACAAAAAGCATGCCAACAATTAAACATCAGAAATAGATGTGTCAGCAATCTAAAGCTTTTATGAAACATCAAAAATCTTGAATTCCTTTGAGATGAGCCATGTTTATTGTATTATATTTTCTCTCACATAGAGCATCTTATTGGGAAAATACTAGAAACTCCTATTCAATGCAGTTATATGTATTTCATTTTATTAGAAGTATGAATTTCTATCATAAAAGAATTCAATATAAAATTAAGAAATCATTGTTAAAGCCTAGAAGAAGTATCATAGGACTTTTTGTAAGGCACTTCAGGTGTTTTTCAATTTATCATAATCAATTACGTATGTGCATGTCCTAGCTGCTCTGGAGATAATATATGACAGATGGAGTTTGAATTTTGTTTTAAATGCTGGTAGAATTTATATATTGCACTTAGCCTGACAAGGATTTAATCATTGCAATGTATTCATTTCTGTATGGTTCTGTAATGGAAATTTATGTAGAAATGAGAATCATTAAGAGATCAAGTATTAATGCAGAAAAATACGGAATGCCTTTGATAAAATATAAGTCAAAATATATAAAACTGTTAAGTTGGAGACTTAGTTTCTAGAGCTCAGTGTTCCCATTTCTCTTTATATCTTTTAAAAATTGAATGTTTAATAAATTATAATCCTAGAAGATGTTCAAGTCAGGAGTTTTGCATACAATCATTTCAATAATACACTACTTGGATACACATAGTAAAGATGTTAGTAAAATACAGTTACATTTATAAACTCACTAACAGACCTCCAGTCTATCAGATACATCAAAATTTGATTTTTTGTTTTATTGTAGTGCTCTTTTACATCCAGGCCTGGGCTATACTATTCTATAAATTGCAAAGAAAACAAAGCATTTCTAATGTGAACTGGTACAGTATAATGCAGCATTGGACACTACGAATAGTTGTGGTCCAGCCTGGGAGAAAATGAACCCCCATAATGTTCTGAAGAGGCAAAGACTATCAATACAAGCACAGCATTAGGGAAGAAGATATGTCTCAGAAATCAATAATTTATACATCTTACCCTTTCTTAAAATTCTGTCAATAGAAGAATTGATTTTGCTCATTTTCTTTCATATAATACCTTAATTATTAGGGTTTTCATGCAAAAAATGAGAGATTCAGACTGAAACCCTTTCTCTCTCCACAGTGATTCATACCCACATTTTCTTCTATTGTCCCAACTATTATGCCATAGTCTAGTTTCATTAAGAAAAAAAAAAAAGAAGGTGTGTTCTCAAGCTCTTCTTATAACAATGCATCAGTGAAGAATGAATTCTTAATATTTTATAGGCTCAAAGTGCTGAAGAGATATCACAGATTTGTAACCTCATAGTTAAAGATCTAAAAGTTATACTCACTGAAGAATAAATAAAGTTCTTCCTCCTCAAAGATCCTGTAGCTTTGATGTAGAGGTATGCTCACTGAGAGAAACTGAACCAGGATCTCTCACCTTGCAGGATAGTACTTTAATCATCAAACTGTTATTTGAGGGGAAAGAAGGGAAAGAGTAGTAGCTTCTCTCAAATTGATGTTAAAAGACTATACTGTTTAGAATATGTGATTAAGCGCTCATCCCCACTGATACAAAGGAACACACAGACACAATGGCTGGGGGGGAACCCAAATAAGCCAGTTAGAGATGAGCCCCTGTCCCAGCCCTCCCATAAAAGCTTCAGCTCCATGGGCTGGAGGGGCACCTGTCTCCCTGACTCAGTAGGGGAGGATATCCGTGGATCACTTCACAGGCTGAAGGGGTTACTTCCTAGGGAATATGTGGGACACATTATGGGGTGCAGGGGAAGAACATTTTGGGATTGTACAAGATTTAATATGAGATGCTTAATGGAAGAACAAAAGATGGGGAAAGGAAGAGATCGAGGGGGTCTAGGAAGGAATAAGCATGGGAAAATAAAGGGATAAAGGGATGAAAAGGGCCAGTCATTTGTAAAGAGGATCTCATCTGTACACTTGTCTGGCCATGCCCTACATGTGATCTGCACAGCCTGCCCTGTCATCTTGTTCAATTCCATCTCTTACTATTTAGGGTGAGAGACTCTATAGGTTGTGTGTATGTACGTGTATGATGGTCTGAGTGCCTGTTGCTGATGTGGGGACTATTGGTCACATAGGTCTATGTGTCTGTGGTGCTAGCAACTGGAGAGACTGGAGTGCATTGATATTGTATGGGTCAATATGTCAGTGTGTGATCACTGTATCAGACTACTTCAAGAGTCAGATAAGAAGCCTGGGAGCCAGGTATTGAAGCAGACATAAGTCTGGGCTGGATACTGGAGAGATCAGAGGGTCTGTGAGTTGGCTAGTGGAGGGGCCAGGAGGCCATTTGCATGTTTATATTGCTGTGTGAGACCACTAGAGACCAGAGGATCAAAAACTGCTGGATAGATGATGAGTGTCTAAGGGTAGTTACTGAAGGGATCCCTAGTCTGTGTGTCTGGGGATGTGTGTGGACAAACAGCATCTGTCCCAGCAGCAGGAGTGGAGCTGTGAGTCTGGGAGTGGGGTAGCATGCTCAAGTGCCAGCAACGAGGGAGACCAAAGGTTCAGGGTCAGTTAGTGGACAGGCTAGGTGTCCAAAGGCCAGTTATTGAAGGGACATTGTGTGTCTATATACACATACACACACACACATATATGTATATATTTTCCATAAATAGGCTTTCCTCCTAACCAGTCAGAGAAGTGAACAGGATCAGGCAATTGGTGCTGTTTGTGTTTACATGAGTACTGTGTTTTCTACCTGTGATGATATGTTGCATATATCCCTGTTGTGTGTATATGCACATGTTTAGATATTGGGAAAACACGCTTGGCCTCGGTACTGACTGGACCTGGGGACATGATGTTGCAGCAGATTTGACAACCCTTAACATAACACAGTTGCATTCACATTGTTTAGGACACCTCACTCTCAGTCTGTGTGTGTTCAACAGTCTTTGAGAATGCTTGCTAAAATGAGCTTTCCAGGGCAGTTATGCAGAGACATGACTTATTTCTGTTTCTCCATTAGCAAAGCTTTGTGGTAGCCACAAAGTTCTTCAGGGTAGGGCAAATTCACAAATGCACAAAACTTCATTTTGAAAACCTGAGAAAGTTTGAAGTGTCAATGTGGTCTAGGTGCTTCCGAGGCAAACAGAAAGTGAATGAGGGAAAGAAAGTTTTATTCAGATTCTCACCTTCTGTTTAATTTTTCCTCAGGGTAAAGGGAGATCTACCTTAGGGTAGATGAACAGAACAGTGAAGAGTGGCTAAGATCACAGCAGATACACATATCTGTTCAGTAGGCTGTGCAAGTTCTATGATTCTGTTAGAGCTCTGTGTACATCAGTGAATATAAAATGACGGTACAAAGACAACATCCAAAAAATGGCCATTCTTTGTGAGGCACGTTACCTTCCCCCTAGCTTGACAACTAGAGATTTTGTCAGACTTCATTCCACAGAGCAATTACTTTCCATACTTGATGTTGAGATTCAAATTCAAAAGTAGTTTTTCCCTTTTTTTACCCCAACTAATATAAACAAATAAGCAAGGGCTCAAGGCCTGTATCTCAAGATTAAACGCATACACAAAACTGTATTTCTGAAGAGTTCATACAGACTCTTAGCAAGTCTGTCATATGTCAATGGTTATATGTTGGCTAGACCCCCATATGCTTCAATCTACATCTATTGTTTTAAACCAGTTTTGATATAAACCATCACTCTTGTAGTCTTATAACAACAAGGTAAAAGGAATCATTATCCCCTCTTCATGTAAAGAATAGTGAAATATATAGCATAAATTAATGTTAGAGTTCTAAAACCTTATCTTTTCCTCTAGTGGAAAACCACCATTTTCCTCCTACTTCCCAAGCAAAATGTAGATGTGCACTATTTAGTACAGATCACTAAGTAAACATAAATTAGTGTTAGTATCTGGCCGATTGAGACTTAGAATTAATAATTTATTTGGTATATCATTTTGAGCAGAGTCATTACCTTACTAATAAAAATGTAATTATTGACAGAGTAGATTACATTCACTACACAGGTCTCAAGGACATGTTTGTGTTTCAGTCTATATTTCAGCCTACTTATGTAAAATTGAACTTTTCATAACTCTTTTTAACCTGAAACAATCATATATTGTGTAGCTTGTTAATGAGAATTTCCAGAATTTTGTCTGTATTCTGTACTATATAACAACCAGATAATCTATTCTTCACTAAAAATTAGTTGTTAATAATGGGAAAAAAATAAACTCTGTATAATCAAATTGAAATTAAACTTTGACCTGTGACTTTTCAACAGGACTATTCCAAACAAGAGTTCTAGCACTTATTTGTAGCAAAAATATTGTATGATTGACCAAAGATATAGCATTGTTGTCAGTTATCATCTACGCATAGATTTGGACCAACTTAACAAGTCATTTCACCATAAGCTTTAAAGTTAAATCTCTGCTTATAACTCAGCTAGTCATGAGATCAGATAGTTGGAATATGCATATTAAATTCAGAAGATCTTTCCTTTATTGCCAAGTAAGGAAGTTTACAGTATTGCTAATATTCAAGGCTACAAAATAAGTAAACATCCAAGCTCATTTGCCTTAGTTGGATAGGTTGAGAGACTCTTTGATGCATGTACCAGATCAACTGTGTGACTCGTTATAATAAAAGAGAAAAGAAAGGAAGATACAGCATGTAAAAGATCATTTTCTATTGTTCCTAAAATTCTTTCCACTAAGTTTGCTAGTTTTACTAAAACAAATATTCAGCACAAACTCATTCAAACATTTCAAAGAATCACAAAACATCTTGAAATATTAGTCTAGCTATACTTGCTAGAAATAAAGAAAAAAAGTTGTTTATTCTTGAAATAATACCATAATTGTGTTTCTGGGTCTGTAGGCCAAGTTATAGATGTCCAAGTTACATATTTAATGGGTTACTTGTTTCAACCCTCTGTTCTCTAGTTGGTTGCAAATTATTCTCAGCATATGCAGCCTGGCAGATTTCTCCCTTAGCTCAGAAAAATTAATTCTCTAAACTTAGCTTTGTTTGTACAAATTTTCTGTGAGGGTGTGACTTCATTAAAAGGCCAACTCTTTGCAGTTGGTCTAAAACAAAAAAATTATAAATTTTTTTGTGTAGTAGGATTTTGTTATCAACTTCCCCTCTTCTGCCCCCATAAAAGAAATTGAGCTCTTACTATTGCAAGTAGAGGATGATAGGGTTCAAATGAAGGAGACAATCTAATCCATACCTAGCTCCTCACATTCCTTGGGGAAATACAGGCAGAGTTCCAGAATTAGCACATCTTTGGATCAAAAGCTAAAGATCTCAGGTTTTACTTGCCTCTAAAAGTCTAGTTTTTGCCCTTCCTGACTCTTACAATAGATCCTCTACTTCTATGTTTGGAGCTTCATGATTCCAGCCCTACCAGCTTTTGAAAGAAGCATTCAGTAACCTTTACTTTTTATTGTTCTTTGTATTAATTACAGCTGGAGGTCATTCTTTAGGTGGAACATTTATGGAAGATGTTGCAAAGTAAGGCAGACTTAAGTATTTGTTTTCAAGACAGACCACTTTCCCTTTGTTGCTCTAGGAATGTGATCTTCTCCCCAGGTGTATTACACCAGTCTCTAGAAAACATGTGTGAGAGGATGCACTCACAGGTTCTGCTACATGATTCCTAAACAGTCCAAGCAATTTCTTTAAGCATTAAAATGCTTTAAGACTATTTTGAAAATGTAATAATATACAAGAAAGTCTGCTCCTCATTCTACTTCTGTGCACAGTGGCTACACATTTATTCTTCTATCTACAAATTGGACAATTTGTCTCACAGTTGGGTACCTAACATTTACTATAGATTTCTTCCCTTCCCTCCTACGCAGGGATTTAACAGATGTAGCTTAAAGTAAATGTTTCCTAAACTTCTGGTGTGCTCACATCAGTTCATAAAAGCTTTGACTACCTGTAAGTAGTACTCTAGGTATATTTCATATGTTTGATGGTTAAATCATAAGTTAACAATAGAGAAAAATAAAATGCAGTTATCAAAGTATTAAGTAGCTAGTATTTGATACTTAATGGCATATGTACAATATATATGTCATTAAGTAATAGTTATTGGTGTGATCAAACAAAGCCCTGGTTGGATAAAATTTAGATTTTGAGATCACAGAGTCAAGTGTACAAATTCACTTCACTATCCATGACTGAAATACATATTCAGTTTCTAATTCAAGAAAATGAAGAACAAAATAACTACCAAGGGCTCCAGAAGCTTTTCATTTGCATTTGCTGTCTAGTTAATTATAAAATAATATATTGAGATGTGAAGTCGTGTTGTTCAGCACAAGCTTTCTAGTCCTATAGTTTTGTCACTGTCCACAGTTCAGTTCAGGCACTGATCTATATTACTCCACATCTAAATTAATTTAATATACAGTAATTTGGCATTGTTTCTTCTTTGGAGAGTCCTTTGATTATGCAAACATGAAGAATGAATCACTCTGGATCCCAATGTAAAAAGAATGATTTCTCCATAGAAAGATAAAGTCTGCAATGAGAAGAAGCCTAAACTTTTTATCAGCCATCCAACTAGCATGCTTCTTAATCGTACCTCTACTTCATCTACCACTTACATAAGTAACCAGACTATGTTTCTTGAACAAATAAATGAGAAATAAATAATATCAACATCATAATAATGGTTACATTAACATGTGATTTAGGAATTGTTTTTTATAAAACAATAGAAGGCCTAAAAAATAGCACTTTCCCTTACTCATAGTAAGGTATTGAGAAAAAAAGACTCTCTAGATGCCTATAAATGTACAAATGACATAACATGTTTTCAAACTTAGGGACATATGAAGAAAATATATATCACAGAGCAAGCATGACAAAATACTATGATATTTTTTTGCTCTGGACATTTATTCCATTTTAAATGACATAACACCTTTCATATTTGCTATTTATGAATGCCTCATTTACTGGAAATATATTACATAATAAATAATAAATATAAAGCAAATATGTAAAAATGGTCACAATAACTTAAAAAAAAAAATTAAAGCACATTATCACCACACAATTAATTCTAATAAATGTTGACAGTTCTTTATAAATTGTCACAAGCTCTGAGAGATACTGCTTGTAAACCAGGACACCAATCCCAGTAGCTGCTTCTACGGTGCAGGGAAGATGTACTGCACAGTGCACCCCACAGTCCTGATGTCCTGACTGTCCCGTTTCTAGTAGCAACAAGCAACAGAACACTAAGGTTACATCTATGCTAGTATCCATCCATAGCATGCATCTTTAGCGGCCCAGGAGACAATCTTGGGCATTAGAATGCAATTGTCTGTATATTATAAATGCTAGTAGGGTTTTGCCTCATGACAATCACCAAGTATCCTCTTTGGTAAGAGGCTGAATCAACCCTGGGGTTCATTTAGAAGTTAGGACACTCAGAAACCAAATCCCAGTTGTCAATTCGGGTGTAGCCTCCCTATTTTGAGGAGAGCAAGAGTATCTGTATGAAACCAAGCTGTTCCATGGCAGCTAACCTCAGCACTAGAGAACAAACTCAAGCATGTTAATTTTGTTAGAGTACATACAGTCAGTGTATTTCCTGTCAACTTAGTATTGCCTATTTTTACTGTATTGATGCACTTGAACTGAAAGAAGCTCATGGGCATATTAAAGAGGTCTTGTGTTAATATTGAAAGCTGGGGAGGTAGGTTGTAGTTTTCAAATCTAAAAAATGTTTAGGAAGAGTTCTGAAGATACAAAGTCCTATTTTCCTTAGGTACAGTTACTGTCAGCTCATTTCCTGATAAATAAGAACATAAATAAAAAACAGCTTCTTGAAGTTTATTCTTATTATCACAGACACAGTAATATAGGAAAACAAACAAACAAACAAACAAACAAAAACCCAAAACAAACAACAAACTGTGAGCAATTATCATATTCACATCAGCAAAGTGATAATACCTGAATGTTTCAAATTTGTATCCCCATTACAAATATTATAGCAGTAGCAAGACCATGAGCTGCAGCAAATGAAGGGATTGCATCTGTTTCTCTTCTCATATTGCAACAATTGCAATATGCTGAATTGAGGTGAATCCCACCCTAAATATGAGCAAATTCATGGTGTCTATGTGAATTATTTTAGCTGATACAATATTACTTGAATTAGGTTAGCTTTCTAACACTAAAGACTATACTAACACATTATCTCACTCTTGTCAAGGATTAAGAATGTGTATGACGATAACCACTGTGTACAGTAAGTGGTTCAGCTGGTATATAGCAATTCAATCCTGTATTTGAGCCTTAGGTCCCCAACTTTGATTATAGTTGCTGCTGTAAGGCTGCATCTACATTTGCAAGTTCTGTGGATCAACAGAAACAGATCTAAATAGTAAAGCAGTTTGTGCTGACAACCGACTTCTTACTCTTCATACACTTAATTTTCTACTTTTGAGAAACTCTGGTGTAGTCCCTTGGACTGGATTCCCCTTTGTGGCAGCATTGCATTAGATTTTCTCCAGGACTATGTCTTCCAGTTAAATTTTATCTAAGAGGGATCAGGTTGTATGTTCCCAGACTCCTCTGCACATTCAGTGGAATCAGCCAAGTAGACTCCTGATACAAATTTAAACACTAACGCAGATACACTTTTAAAAGCCTTAAAATAGCACCGAGTGTACACCCATTTGTAATAACAACATGAGTAGCCATGAAATAGATATTTGTATACTTTTATAGAAGTCCATGTTGGTAGTGGGTGGTTTTGTAATACTGACTGGAGGAGGAGGAAAGAAAGAGAGGAAGAGAATGATATGATAATGCAGTTATACAAATCTTTCCTGTCTTCCAAAAACAGGTACAGTTTGGAAGGGATTAATATTTGCTTTGCCATCTTTTACTGTGTTTAAACAAAAAGCCTTTACTCTCCAGTTTGTAGTCACAGAAGATAATGAGGATACATATGGTAAAATACGCAGAAAAATTGTTCATTTGAGGTAGTTTCAAATACTCAGCTCCAACAAAGTGATCAGAAGTGTGGCAAAGAATGCAGCTTGCAGTAGCCCACCAGATTTTGAGATATAATTTATTCTGGCATAATAAAAGCCATCTGCTTTCACACTATTATTACTTGTATTATTTAATTGAGTCACTATCTTACTTTCTTTTACCAGATCATTTTCTCTTATTCACAACTTACAAATAACGTAAGTTGGGAATATCAAAATAAATATCAAATATTGCAGCAGAAGTATTTTCTATCAAGAGACCTCAGAGCAATAGATGATCTAGAAGAACATAATTTCACCTATGTAGTTTAGACACTGGGGCCTCATTTTATGATTTTAATTATTCTGTTTAGCTATTACAGTTTTAAGTGTTTTGTGGTAATCAGCAGAAACTAATTAGACATAAAACTATAAGACATTCATTTTCAAACACTTTATCTTAATTACATTGTAAATGCTGATATTAACAGATTACACAGCAGTTTGTTTGGCTGCTTCATTAAATGATTGCTAGGGAGTGCTCTAGAAGCAGTAATAAATGCACACTAATGTCCTGCGGTAGATGTGGACAACCAAGGGAAGGACACAGAAATTATGTACATTTACTTTCAAGCACAAGAGATACAGAAAGGACTGTTACTTATGTCGCCAAAGTTGCAGAGTGACATCAGAGCCACCTTTCATCAGTAAAGACAACAAAATGTTCCCTAATGTGAACGGATTAACAGAAATGGGTCTAGCATATTAGCTCTGAATTGTTGATCTTCATAATTCAAAACAAAACTGAAGAAAACATTTAACAAACAGAAAAAAAAATCTAACTAGCAGCCAAATACACCAGTGGAATAATTCTTTCAATGGCGATATTACTACTTCAAGGGCAAATGCAGCCCAAAACCTGCAAGAAC
Organism: Strix uralensis; assembly: GCF_047716275.1. NCBI lineage: Eukaryota > Metazoa > Chordata > Aves > Strigiformes > Strigidae > Strix > Strix uralensis. The sequence goes on from NC_133973.1 coordinate 81,762,492, forward strand.
ATGTATTTTATTTTTCTTCAGTTATTTATAGGTAATTAGCTTTAAAATACCATCAACTTGCTTTAGTGATATCTCTGTGGCAAATTACTATCATGCTATTCAGATTTTTCTTCCTGCAACATGAGGATTATAAAAACGAAGCCAAACATATCAGTGTGACATGCTACTAGAAAAAAACATACAGAGAACCTTGGCTTAACCCTTGCAAATACCCCTTTGGGATACTGTGTTTATTCCAGGAGTCTGATTTAACAACAGAATAAACTCTTGGCAAACAAAACAGTAGACAAAACAGCTGACTGCATTCCTGCCAGGCAGTTTCACAGTTCATAAACTCCCCCAAAACAAATGAAATACATTAACATTAAACAATTCTTAGATTTTACCAAAAATCTTTAACTTCACATTTGAACATTATAGCATAATTTCATTTTTCCTGAAGCTGACCCATGCTTACTTTAATGTCTTTCTGCAAAACAGTCATCATGCTGAGAGATTCAACAAGAACAGTAAGTACAGGACTAATTTTACTCTTTCAGAAAATCATGGGAAACCATTAAAGAATGCAGCCAAATTCAGAGCCACTTTATTTTCTCTGCTTTGAATGCAGGGCATGAAAGTGAATTATCACATTTTTGTATGAGACAAAAGTAGAAAGTATAGACAGTGACAGCATGTATAGAATTCTATGAAAAGTTAGGATTCAATCACTGATACTAGGCAATTATACTATTTGTTATTCCAAATGTAAAAGAAAGCTCACCACATATTGACAAATGTGAATTTTAGAGGTATCAATGGTGTATTAAATAGTCTACACACTGAGGACTCATTTTAATGCTGGCACAGATAGTAAGCACAACACTTTCAAAGACTGCCATGCAATCTATGAAATGGATTTTGCTGAAAGCAATAAAATGTGAATAACTTCTGTGCTGTAACAAAAAAAATATTTGGAAGACTGGGAAATAGGTGTTGTCTTGATACTTATTTTACTTCCAAGTTTAGGAATTTTCTCCCAAGACAGAGTCTTGTGAGGATTTACTTGTGTAATTTACTTCTATTCTGAAGACTCCACGCAAGGATGTCCGTACCATTTAATAAAAAAGCTGTGGCCATTGCTCAGTTCTCAGCCATAATCATCCCCTCTTCCCCCAGAATGCTGCTTTTTTGGACATTATCCTCCATACTGTAACAGTTGGCAAGGGCCATAACTTCCAAAGAGCATATTAAAATTTAAACACTGTAGTTGATCTCACGTGAGTGCTTAGGTTGTCCCTGTGCAATTTCCTAGTGTGAATATAGCCATCCAATCTAGCAAGGTGATATTTCATGTATCAATATGAATCCCATATTACAAAAATATTGACAAACAGATGACTAAGATAGCCAGTAATTACCACATAGCTGTTGATACCCAGGATTAGATTGCCCAAAGTTTTGAACCTCAAATTCATAGAAAAGGGGATTTGGTAAAAATGAGCAGCAATTGTACTGTAAATTTTGACACTCTATTGCAATACTTAGTCTCATTGAGGATCTATTCCTAAGAAAATAAAAATAAAAGACTTGATACAAAGCTTGTTGAAATCAGTCAAAAGACTTTATCTGATTACAGAGGCTTGTGAATCAAACTCCAAAAGTGTGAAATAGGAGTAATCTGACACAATGAAAGTTTTAAGTAGAAGAGGATAATTGTTTTAAATCTATCCTTTGTAAAAGCAAATGAATGATTTAGCATGCAGAACTCAGACTAGAAGTAATTGTCAGAAATAAAAATCAATAAATAGGAGAGAAGTCATGGGGAGATATACATTATATTAGAAAAGTGCAACAGCCTCCTTGGAGAAGAGTTGAAAATTGAGTTATGTGAAACTTGTGTAGACAAAGCACAAGGAAATACCAGTGAAAGCTGGTGTTGTTCCTTTTCACTTTCAAATTGTCTTTTTCACTTTCAGGTTATCTTTTTCACCTTCAAATTCATTGTTTGAGCTCCAAGTAAGCCACAGCACAACTCAGTTTGGAATTCATGATTCATATTGTTCTAAGTGAAATACTTTCTAATTAGCCATTATTGCCTATAGACATGAAGCCAAAGAAATCAGCAGAGCATAATGTATTTATTTATTAATTTTAATCAGTGCAGCTAATGTCAGAAACTTTAAACCATCTACATCAGTTTACGAAAAAGTATGGACCACTGATGAAATTACTAGTGAAAAAAACTTTTAGAGGAGAAACATATGTTCCAAAGGCAATTTGGCTCCTGAGTGCAGAGGGAAAGAAGCAAACACTTAAAATATAAGAGCAGGATCCATGGTAACTGTCCCAGAGTTCTGTATATTCTGAATTGCCTTTCAAGATATTAAGGGTTTTTTCTACATATCTGCTAGTACTCAAGGGGACAGGGGGGGTGGAAAAAAAACCACTGTAAGCAACCAAAAACTCTCATGATGTACATGTATGCACATTTCAAAGTGAACACACCAGTATTCATACCAGCTGAAGCAACTATCTAATTACTCACTGAGACACATTCTAAATAAACACCCTGGCAAACTGACCTGGCAGTCAACTTTATGGTTAAGTGCAAATACAAATTTTTAACTTAACCTCCACCACTGCTACTGCTACTTTTTCTTGGTTTATTCACATTTTAGGAATCCCCAGTTAAAGTGACTGTATAAGGCCAGAGGCATGAGTAGAGGGCACAGGCTGTTTGTCAAGGCAGACAGAATTACTTTCTTGCCCCATTCTGAACTGACTTGGTTCTGGGAACCCTGTGGCACAGACAGTGCTGTATAATGTGGGCAACTTGCGTGAGATAACTTTCCTTGCCAGCATCTCAGCTGCAACTCTTTCCCTTCCTACCCTATTTTACTGTGAGTAAAAAGACAGAGCACTTCTTCACTTGAGTTTACTCTGAGACAGGTGTTTCCACAGGACACATGAAAAGGTAAATAGAGGAGGAATCTTCTATGGAAAGGGAATTGATTGAAAAATTACCTGAAAAAGAGATATGTCTATGACTTTGGCACTGCTAATTAAATGAAGGCAAAGAACCAATCCTTCCTCTGAGACTCATATTGCTTTAAGCAAGCTCTGACCCTAAGAAATAACAATTCTTTCATGGGAGTTTTTTAAATTCAGTGTTCAGAATCCCATGAGAGTGCTGTGCCAGCCCGTTAGATTTCTGGGTTTTATGCATTAGAAAACAAATATGTGTGGAAAATTCCTGGTTTTGGCATGTGACCGTGTGGTGGTGCCTGATGGTGCAGAACCTGCTGAGGCACAGCTGAAGGTCCACGGAGACCCAAGGAGGCAGACTTAGGTGAATAGCAGAACTGCCTAAACAAAGCACTCCCTGGAGTAAAGTAATCTTGGACTATGTATTGGAGAAAGACTGTTTTTTACATATGTTAAAAAATACATTCATGCAAATGGCATTTACACGTATATTTGTTATGTTTAACAGTCCTCACAGACAGCCTTCATAATAAATCAGTACAGTGCAGTAGATGCCTGAGTACAAGACAAGTCATCGAGAGGTTGTCCACGTGAAATGAACAGGGTTTGCTCTTCCTTAGGCAGCACACTCTTAGATGTTACGTACATGACATACTGTTGTATACTTTTTTTTAATAAGAAAAAATATCTTTGGACTTCTCAGTTTCTACAAATCATGAATGGTTTGTGAGAAGAACACAGCTGATATCCATTCTTTAAGAAACCTGACCTGAGATGACTGTACACGCTGTAAGGATTTACTTACACATCAGAATTACCTTATCTTTTATTGTAGCCAGCAGGCATAATATAAAGCGCCTAAGGAAAAAAATCTTTAGGAAGGATTTCTGAAGGAAAATGTAATCAGAATCTTAGCTACAACAATTCTTGTGAAAACTGCTAAATATGATCCTCTCATAATTAAAACTCTAAGTGCAATGAAAATTCATACCTGAAAATATAAAACTAGAAACATTTATCTCAGATATTCCAGCATGTAAAACTCAACAGCATTCAGCATTTCTGTATTTCAGAATCATATTGCTTCATCAAAGCATAAGACTTTGCAGGTACCATCTTACTGCCAAAAAATGGCAATCTTTTGTTTTCTTTTTATTCAGTCAGTCAATTCCTTGAAAAAAGAAAATATGAAACAGCTACTTAATTTTCAGTTCTGTAGGTAATAATAAGCTCTTTGTGGCATTCAAATGCAGCGTCAATGACAAGGCATTCCAGAAAGACTTTACAAGACTGAGTGAACGGTAGATATAATTCAATGTAGGTAAAAGAAAGTAATGTTACTAGAGAAAAAACATCTAAATCATGCCTACATGATGCTCAGAACTTTCAGTTACAATTCAATGAGAAGATTTTGAAGTTAATTTTGACAATTTCTGAAAATTTGCTGTCTCAAAAGACTCAGCAAAATTCTGATGATATTTCAAGTACCATCAGAAAGGGTCTTGAGATGAATGTGCCATTTTGTTGCTGTATCAAATTTTGGCATTCTGGCATCTTACATGTGTGCAGTTCTAGTCTCCAGATCTCTAGAAAAAAAATAGAGACAGAGGAAGGTGCAGATAAAGGCAAATAAGGGATAAAAAAGATGGAGTGACTGCCCCATCAAGAGACAGCCTGAATAAGCTGACACTGTACAATTTGCAAGTAGAGGTGTGATTGAGATATGTTAAGGTGACAGATAGAGATGTGGCTGACAGAAGCATAAGAATGGTGGGTATGCTGAATGCAAAGACGTTACTCACCAAATTCTGTAACATTAAAGTTGCACAAGAATGTAGTTGAAGGAACTAGTAACAGAGAATTTGAGACAGATAAGAGAAAGTACTTTGCATAGAGCAGGAAGTTAATTTGTGGAACTTTTTAAAATAGGAGATTGTGATGGTGAACAATGTAAGAAGTTTCATAGAAGAATTCAACAATTTTATGGGTGGCCTGAAATGAACAACATGCCCACATCAAAGGGACAGGCAGGAATGTATCTTGTAATAGCTCTAATACACCTATTGTGAATGCTGTCAGAGTAAAACAGAAATGGAGCACAGATGATGTCCAGGATCATGCTCTCCCTAAATAGCATCTCCTATTGCTACTGTAAGAGATAGAGTACTGGACTCAAATGATCACTGATCTGAATACAAAGAACACTTCTTGAAGGCAATGAAGAAACAGACATTTGGGGGAAATAACAGAACAGAAAATCCTATACATAAGATTAATTAATATTATACTGGTTTGTGGTGAAGGAAAAAAAAAAGTAGAAGAGAGAAAATTTGAAAAGCAAAATAACTGTTCTGTTAGGACTAGAATAAAGATGATGCTATATTTCCAAATATTTTAATATTTTAAAGTTGTCAGTGTAACTAGCCTATTTCTGAGTAACGTCACATTCTGGTTCCCAGCCTGGCGATATAAACAGGCTTACTATCCTGTGTTTCTCCAAATGCATGCAGCATCTGATGACATAGATGTCATTGTATATAAGCACCTTACTGAACTTCAGACATTGGAATTATAAGTACATTGGGACACAAATACAAAGCAAACATTTGCATAGAAGTGACTGAGTAAGAACATTTGTATTTGAAATAGCTTTTGAGCATTAAGAACTCTTCAGCATTAAGAACCAAAGCTGAGTGGGAGGGATGAAGACAGATTAGACCAGAGGCAGTTGTCTTTCAGCAATATGCCTTGAGACGCATGACAATAACATTTGTGAATTCTAGGAACAATTTACACTAGAGATATTATCTCTTGAGAAAACTGAAAGAAAAGACAGATCTTAGGAATTCCATTATTTGAATCCTTCATATTTTTCCTCATATTACTTTGTTCATTTCCAGTTTTTAAACTGAAGTTTAAAAAACCCAATAAATCTCATTACTGTACAGGTCACAACTGCGTTAATAATATAAATGGTTTTAAGATGGCATTATTCATTTATGTCTTTGGACATACACATTACACAAAAAGACTGAATCAAAAGCCAGAAGTAACAGGATAAAGGTTAAGTTACTTGCAATTTTTAAACAGGGTCAGATTCAGTGGTATTATTCTAATAAAATTCTAACTAGTCATACTAAAAAATAATATTTTTATTTTCCCACATACATGTCATGATTTAACATAATACAACAGAGGAAAAAAAAAAAAAAAAAAAAGAATCCCTAGAAGAATTCACTCTCCCATATAGAAATAATTGTCATGGTACAATAATCAGGAATTAACAGTTCCTGCCTTTCCCTCCATTTAGAATAATGAAGGTTCATGCACTCCTTTCTGTAGGCTCCTTCTGGATGATTCAAGCATTTGGCTTCAAAGCCAAGCACACTGCAGTCGAACCATTGGCAGATATCCTAAGGTTTAGTCTTCCTAAGTGCAATACAATTGTGCTCCAACCAGATTAAAATCTAGCAGTATGGATGGAAATATTCAAATCCTGATTTTGGTATCCTTCGGTTTGTTGTTGGTCACTATCTTCACATACACATATCACATACAAACTAACAGAACAAAACCCATTTCAGTATAAAAACAAAACCTTTGCAGTCTAAGCCTTATATCCACTGTGGTAGTATCTGTAAGGACTGACCAAAGATCTTTTAATGGTAGAGGATAGCCTTTGACACTGATAATAATATTAAAAATGCAGACAGAACATGTTGCTACCATTCATGATAACGTACTGCTTTAAGTTCAAGCAGACCTTTCAAACAGGCCTATTAATTGGTGGCAGTACCTGACATGCAAGACAGGAAGTATGGTTAAGCTTTTGCTAAAACATGTATGGCATTTATAAACGAAAATATTTCCCCTAACAAATCTCTTGTCCTAACATTAGAGTAGTAGTTATCAGTGGGACTAGTAATATCACTAATGAGAAAGAAAAAAAAAAAAGGTAAAACCAAACACCTGCCTTTTTCCAAAACAATCCAAATGAATGATATTCTGGATTGCACAACAAAGCTTCCATTGTCTTTAATGATGCATAATGGGGCCCTCAGTTACGGAAAGGCAGCCACATTTCTGTGTAGTACCAAGAATCTATTTAACCTGAGAAAAGAAATAGCCACTTAAAATGAAAAGGTTTTGTGCATAATATCTTTTTATGAAAAAGATATATGACCATATTTCATTTTGACAGAAACCACACAGTGAAATGGCCATCTGAGGTACAATGTTTCTATTAAAATTCATTTGTGTTGTGAGCTTTAGTTCTTACTATAACTTGGACCATACAGCATTGAGGTACAAATGCAGGAGCTGGTAGTTCATGCAGAGCTTATCACAGAAGTCATACTTATAGCTAGGGTCCTTAACTTAAAGAATTTGTCTACTGTGGTATTTTACTGTAGTTACAACACAACTGAAAGGCAAAAGACTACTCTCCTTTGAGGCAGAAAGTGGAGCAAGTCCAGAAGAAAACAAGACAGTTGGTAGTTCTTTAAAAGGGCTTAATTTTAAGCAGGCTGAATACACCCCCTTACTGCAGCAAAACACCTATCTTGTTTAACTTTTTTAATATTTCCATCAAAGTCAATAAGATAATTCAAATGCTTTCAGGATGAAATAAGCGTGTTGACCTTTTTATACCACTGAACAATAGTTAGAGCAATGAATAGCCTAAATATTTTGAACCTGATTCTCAGTAAGTGTAAATTGCTATTATCGTATGAGTTTAACTACACAGATTTGCAGCCACTGAAGAAATAGAGGACTAAAAATTGTTTAAATGCAAGATACAGAAAAAGTGTGACCATTTAATCATTATTTTCTCTCTAAGAAGGTGAAAGGATAATTTAGAAAGCTATTAACAAGGCCATGGTTACACACTGCTTTGTGGTAATAGTCCATTCATTTATAGCATATAAGGTAAATATCCTATTGAAAGTGAGCTAATAGATTCTGTAAATTTCATAATATAGTAAGAACAAGAAAAATAGATACGCTATTAAAAAATAAATAGTCATCTTACAGTTTTTCTCAGAAATTTGAAAACGTTAAAGGACCTAACAAGATATGGAAATCAAATAAAAAGGATTTGAAGGTGACATTATTCAAGCACTGAAATCAATTGTGTGTAGAATCACACTATAGAATATAATCTGAATATAACTCTGAATGTATTTCTTTCTTATTTTCTGATTAACTATATGAACTAGCCTCTACTGACATGTTAATATGCTACTTTTAGAGTCATGCCTTGCTTTAAATCATTCCAGTTTGAAAGAACTGATTCATGAGCAGTTTATCTGATTTACTTCACTGCCAGATGGGTACAAAGAGACAGAAACGGTTTGTGTCACCAGCTGTGCTACTGGGTCTGGGTAAAAGACTGGGTTATTTTATGCATGACACCTGTAGTGATTTTCAGTAATGTGAACTCTGAAAATTAGCTTAATAAATAAAATTAACACTTAGCTTGCAATAATTACTGATTTTTAGACTACAGGAAGAGAAAAGTGTTCCTGGATTTGTATTAGCAGTTATGCTATAACATGTTCCCTCCTAGGCATCATGAACATACACTTTGAACAGAGTCTCATTTAGCGTGATCAAGTACAGGAATGCAAGCAAAACCCCAGTTAATGGTTTCTCATATGGGATGTGTAAACTTTGAAAAATCCAAAAGATTATGATATAACAAAAAAATTTAATTTGGCTCAAATTCTGCATTTCAATATTCAATTTGAAAGAAAACCTAAGATGGCATCAGTTTTTGGACCATCAAAAGTGCCACATGAAGCTTTTCTTATCAAAATTAACTCTTACTAAACAGACTGATACTCTAAACCAGTAAATTCATCCAAAAAAAGAGAACATTAAAACTTCATATATTTAGACATAGATTTTTTTTTTTTCTTTTCCTGTTTTCATCCCATACTGCTTCATAACAATTTATAAGATGAATACAGGAAAAAAAGAATCAAGAACTGTAACTCAGAGTAAACACAACTCTTCAGGATTTTCTCTCCATCACTATGTATGCAAGCATTCTTTAAATATCTTCAAATTTACCTGTAATGTTCACTTCTGATATGCAACCTACAAAATATTGGGTCAGTGAGCAGGTGATGCAGTCAGAGTGTATATACTTTTGTTATTCTAATTATAAATTTGTGCTCCTCCTTTCAATCTAATGCATTATGTGTCTTAGTCATACCTGTAGATTTGAAAGTATTGTCTTTGTTGTACAATTAGAAATGACCAAATAAAAATCTAGGAACTACTACTGTATAAGTAATTTTGGTCATTGTAATCAGAATCTTCATTTATATTCTCTCTCAGCTTTGGGGAATTTGAGGGTTTACTTTGTTCTTTTCCTAAATAGGGTACTTCTTTATGTGAAAGTAATAATGACAATTAGATCTATTCAATGAAAAACCTAGATTGACAAAGAGAAGAGATAGATAGAATATGTTGAGGACTGTCAATAGCCTAAAACCTCACTGTCATTGATTTAGCTGTTTCAGTCCACAAGACTGGGAGAAAGAACAGCTAGTTGGACTGTTTTGGACACTTTATTCATTCAAAGCATTAAAGACACTGTTTTTTCTAAAGCCACACATAACTGAGCATCTATAATGAAGCAACCAGTGATCTAACCAGGAAAAGCATGCTGCACCCACAGAAGTCCCCTCCTGGAAAGTTCAAGAACAAACTTGTTTGCAAAGTTGTTTTATTAAAAGCCCTTGTTGGCATCTGCCATAACTGAGTTCCATAATCACCAAAAATATTATCTTGATCAGGTGTGATTTGCATGCTGAGCTGGCTGTTGGTTTGTATTTTTTTTCTTTTCAATCTAAAAAAAAAGGGAGAACAGCAACTGGGAAGAAAAATGGTTTTCTGTTGACTCCTCTACCTACAAGCCAACAGCAGTGGAGTAGTGTGTTGGGTTTGCATGTGGCAGGGTTTCTGGTAGTGAGGGGAGGGGGATACAGCAGTGGCTCCTGTGAGAAGCTTCTTGAAGCTCCCCTGGCTCCAAGTTGGACCTACCTCTGGCCAAGGCTGGGCCAACTGACAATGGTGGGTGAGCCTCTGTGATAACATATTTAAGAAGGAGAACCTGAAAGGGGGAGTAGTTGTGAGGGAAATACGCAAACAAACAGAGGTCTGTGGAAGAAAAGAGGAGGACAAGAAGGCGAGGTGCACCAGAGCAGAGACCCCCCTGCAGCTGGTGGTGAGAGGTCAGGCTGTGCCCCTGCAGACCATGGAGGTCACTGGTGGAGCAGATGCCCACCTGCAGCCTGTGGAGGACCCCACACCAGAGCAGGTGACTGCACCTGAAGAAGACCAAGACTCTGAGGGAAGCCTGTGCAGGAGCAGTTCATTGCTGGGAGGACTGAGACACATGGAAGGGACCCACACTGGAGCAGTTCATGAAGAGCTGCAGTCCTGTAGGAAGGACTCACGTCGAAAAAGTTCATGGAGGACTGTGTCCCATGAGAGGGACCCCACACTGGAGCTGGGGAAGAGTGTGAGGAGTCCTTCCCCTGAGGAGGAAGGAGCAGCAGAAACAACGTGTGATAAATTGACCACAACCCCCATCCCCTGCGCCACTTGGGGGAAGGAGGTAGAGAAACGGGGAACAAAGCTGAGCCTGGGAAGAAGGGGGTGTGGGGGAAAGGCTTTTTTAAGATGTGGTTGTATTTCTCACTATCCTACTCTGATATGATTTGTAAATTAGTGGTGGTGGTGTTCAAATTAAATTGATGTTCTTTCTTCCCAAGTCGAGTTTGTCTTTTGCCTGTGACCATAATTGGTGAGTCATCCCTTCCTGTCCTTGTCTTGAACTCTGAGCCTTTTGTTATATTTTCTCCTTCACATCCCTGAGGGGGTAGGAGTGAGCAAGTGGCCATGTGGTTCTCAGTTGCCCTCTGGGCTTAAGACATGACAAATAGGTAACAAACTGAGGCCAGGGTTGACTGCAAAAGATACAAATATAGCAATGTATCACTAGATCATGTTATTTTTTTCCCAAAAAGGGAACCAAGTTGCAGGCAGGCACTGGAGATGAAGAAAGCAACAGATGGAACTTAATCGGAGAAGATCCACCTTAAGAAATCCATATCAGGCACAAAGGTTTCTTACTATACCTGTGATATTTGGAAATATCAATAGGGATGTCTCAAATTGTGCAGAAGAATTTCCACTAAGGGGATATCCCCAGTTATGAAGCAGCTGGAGTTCAATGTAGGGAATGGAGAGACACACACACCATGTTGTGGTACCAGCGACCAGACTAGGTAGAAGTGACACATGGGAGGCTGAACTGCAGACCCTGAGCCATCTTGTCAGATTCCCTGCTTGGTCATTTGTTGAGGAGGAGCCCTGGATGGCTCAGGGACCAGAACATCTGGCAGTATCACTTTGAACAGATTGCTGAGGAGCTTCTCAGGGGAATCAAGGAAAGCTGAGGAACTTTCACTCATCCTTACAGTATTGATGAAAAGAACACACTTGTGATATCAGAGAATGGAGAAGTAATCTCTGGAAGTGTTAGTATTGGAGTATGCTCTGAGGCATGTCCTCCTACTGAAACTATGGGAGCAACAACTAATGAGAATAAACAGTGATAGAAAACACTGACAAAGTTATGAATATTGAAAGACAGCTACTTAAGCGGGTTGCATGGGTATTCCAACTAGGTGTTTCAGATGTTTGTTTATATGCAGAGATTAAAGCACATCTACATGTCATATATACTCATCTTTAAGAAATGGCACAATGTGCTATCTCAGCAGTTGAACCCTGTAACTCTTTTTTTAATTTGCTTAGAGAATTTTGACTTATAGTTTATCAGATAAGCAAGCTGAAGAGCACAAAACTGTTTTATTTATGTAATCTCCTCAACACAGTCCACAGACATTTAGGCTATATCAAGACTATGTAACATGGGAGCATTTCTGATTTTCTGGACACTAGGCATTAACACCAGTCAATCTGCCTCCATCCTTGGGGATGAAAAGGGGTGATATCTGATGTTGAGATCATGTTACAGATGAAGAAAAACCTCTTCATGGAAAAGAAATTTATTTGGAATCATCTGGTGACAAAGATCTGTCCTGCCTCTGCCAGCTCCAGCATATAAACACAGCCATAGCCTTAATTTTATTCTTCTTTTTGACACAAGACTCTGATTTAACACAGGTGATACTACTGCTATTTGTGCACAATAACAATACACTCAGACTTGGTTTCAGTGGAGTACGTTTGTGCTTATAGCCTTCTACATCTCTACAATACTCTAGCAAGGTATATTCAGTAATTACATTGAACATATATTTACTTTAACAAGTTAACTAGTTCTTCCAGATATCCTGCTTGAAACTGCATACATATTCAATTTCAGGAGAGAATAGTTGCCATATTTCATTGGCAGATTACAAATTTAATCTTCATGATATGTGGATTTTGTTCAGGGATCTGCCAAGCAACCATACATCAGGTTTTTATTTTCATATATTACAGCTCATTTTAAACTTAAAATAATCCCTATGATTAAAAGACTGAACTTCTGACAATATGTCTCTGATTGTACATTTGTTCCTTGGGGTTCTTCAAGGCTGTAAAGTATAGCTCAATAAAAAAATTAATATAATCATATGTTGCTCGCCGTTTAGAAGACAAGTAAGTCCAACATCTTAAGAAATCTAAAATGATCCCTTAACCAGTTCCATAACTTTTTCTGTATCAAACTAAGTAGATAAGGTTTTCTTAAAATTATTATTTTACTACTGGTATCTTCAAAGACATGGAAGAACAGATCTCGTCTGTTAATTCAGCTTATGGAGAAAACTGCCTTGTGCAACAGATAGCACTCCTGTGAATTTTAATTGATTTAGTCTGCTGTACTACCAGAAGACTAACACCATTATACAGATACTTTGAAGAGCAATCAATCAGTCAGTGCTCCAAGTGAGCAGGAGCTGAGCTCTGGAACCTTTCCCCAGCAGGATCACAGCTTCTGCACTTCTAAATGAAAGAGGGGTTCTGACTGTTTCTCTTGAACTAAACAAAAAAGATAAAATGTAAAATACAAAATGGAAACCAAAACCCATTCCAGCTGGAGAAAAGGGAGGAGAAAATGTCAGCAGATTATTTAGTGAGGTTCTCCTGCTTACATCTTTTTGCTCTGAACAACATAATCAATCTCTGCATTATCACATTCATTTTACATTTTCCCATTTGACTGATTTTCACATGGAATCACTGTCACATAAGGGCACTAGACGGAACTACTATGACTTTTCTGCTAGCTACAGCACTACATTTACAATACAATATCAGCTGGTCATTTTAAATTTCTTTTTCTTTTTTATATCCTTATTTTAGCTTGTCTCTAACCAATGCCACCACTACTCCTTATTACACTCAGCACTTTGCATGCACTTCATGATAGATTTTCATTATTTAACCGTAATTTATCACCTAAGTGCTCATAATTTACAAAGTACCTGCACACCACACTGTGTATGGGAATATGCATATGGGAGTATAACAACACTCTTTGAAGTCTTTTCTTCATTTTGTATTCCAAATCTTACTCTCTGGGACATTTTTGCTGCATTAGTCTTTATTCAGGACAAGAGATAGATAGGTGTACTATTACCACGGCTTTTGAGAAATTCCTCTTATTCCATGAGTAACAGTTGAAATAGTTGATTTTAGAATAGCTTTTATAAAGTAACCAGCAGATTTTACAATCATTTGGCTTGTTCTGCTTTGTTAGTAAAACTGAAAGTCACAAGAATTAAATTTCAGCATGTCAAAAACTTCTTATGCCAAACCATGAAGTAATCAGAAAAATTATAAAACCAAAACTTGTTAGATTAAATTATTTTATTGCATGTTTCCAAGTTTTCCTCTAAATTATAAACCCACAGTAAATATTACAGTCTTCCTAGGTAACACTGGTGCTCACAGCTCTTTGTACTGGGAGGTGCAGAGCATATGGGTCCCAGGTCAATTCCTTCTCCCATATGGGAGGAAGCCATAACCTTCATATCCTAAACTCTCCGATTCCTGCACTAGGACCCTAACCATGCCTTCACTTTACAGTCCCCCAGTAGGAGCTTAACCCCATGCCACCAGTTTTTCCTACCACTCCTTCAAACTGGTACCCTCTCCATCCATTTGACTTTCTGCCTACATCCTGCCTGTAATCATCTATGGAAAGGTATGTAATCACACAGCCAAGAGTCAGCACCTCCAGACTGTCAGTTATTACTCTGAGATTGCTGAATCTCAGCAATTTAGATTTAGGACCTCCATAAAGGTAATCATTAATCATTGATATTTCCATCATCTAAGGGATCTACCCTGCAATTAAGGTTTCTCTACATAGGCAGTGGGATCATATGGATGTTTCCTGTAATGCCATTTCAGGGCTAAAATAAGCTGGGAAGATTGTAGGGTGGCCAAACCATTAGCTTTTATAAAAGATTCATAAATCAGTGGTGCCATATGATCCTCTTATTTCCCAGAATTTCAAAATCTAATCAGGATACTGTTCCTGAGAATCATGCCTGGATCAGACTAGTCTAATCCAGAATACTGAAAATAACAGTTTGTAAGTGCTTTTTTGGGAAACTGTATTTGCATATTTCAACTTTTCCCCAAAGACAAGAGAGCTCAAAATTTGTTGTCCTGGAAGATAAAAAGAAGACTGTGTTGTTTCATTGCCTGTCTGCCAGTACAATCGTAATAATTTTTAAAAGTCTTAGTGAATTCCGGAAAAATTTGATAGAGGGACTGGAGACCAACATTTCTGTACATATCTTTGAAAATCAATGACTAACAGCCATTTCAAAAAGCAAAAGGGAAAGTTTAGTTGTGTTTGGTCATGGTCAACTAATCAGCTGGGGAGACAGTAAACTAGAAGTACAGTTGTTAGGTGAAGGAAGTGGGAGTATTCAGAGGACATGTCTGCACTATATACTAGTAACATGCCTATGAGGGTCATGGGTTAGAACTGTGCCTATATTATTGATAAGAAGTTCTTATGGACCAAGTTAAATGTGTAGAAATAATCAGAAAGTTTAGCCAGTCTAATGAACTAATGCATTTTATTCTTTCCATAACTCCAATTTCAAATTAGAAATTACAAATGTTTACCTCTGTGATTGTTTTCCTTTCTCCATTAAATTTAGTGTCTAATATCTGCATAACATCTAGAAATTGTGAAGTGAAAGCAAGAGTATTCTTTGAGAATGGGCAGATGTGGTTTTACAGATCCCGAAGGATTACAAGGTTTTCTTAAAAAAAGTCTTTGTTCAAAAAACTGTTGAAGTCTAGCAGAAGAGAAATAACAAATATGTTGAGAAGTTGTAATTCAAGTATAATATTTTAATTTTTTTTTATTAGTAATCTGGGTTGGTACTGAAATACCATTTTCTCTTGAATGAAATATAAAACAACTCTGACTAGAAAAGTCTCACAGAGCTTTATTAGGCATGGATAACACCTACTAGAAATCCGTCAAGGCAGAAAAATCAAATATTAGCAGTGCTCAAATACCCAAAAGAAAATAAGTGAATTACTGTCACATATAATCTCTAAATGCATAAGCCTGAGGTCAACATGTGGGCAAGCTCACTGACAAAATTAAAAATGTGATACTATCTAGGTCAGTAACCTAAGAGAGTGCTAGCAATTGCATATACCAAAGCAAAGAAGCCTGTCAATTCCCAACTTTGAATTCTAAAATAAATGACAAATCATCTGTGCTTACAGGATTCTGAAGTGTTAAACGTTTTTTCTACAAGGAACAATCATACAAAAAATGTGACCATAGGAGACATTCCCTTATAGCCTTAGGCCAGGAGATGAAATAGACCTTCCAATCACATTTGGTCAACAGTACATTAGAACACATAACAATGTCTTTCGGTAATAACTTAAAAAAGCATGGGGCTGCAGACTGTGTAAAACAAAGTCATAATATTACATCAAGACTAGAATTAGTAGGGTCACTAGCCTATTCCTAAGCAGCAAGTAGACCAAAATTCAAATTTCCTTGACTATTATTTGTTGACTTGAATGGCAGCTAGTGTAGCCCTCTAATCAACAATCTGTGTCCTAAAGAAAAAGAGTAACACTCCCACTCAGACAATTAATGTCTTTAGTTAGTTTTTTCTCTCACAGGTAAATTTCATTCACACACACAACATACACAACATTCCAGGCATATATGCTTCACAGAATCACAAAATCACAGAATCATCTAGGTTGGAAAGGACCTTGAAGATCATCCAGTCCAACCGTTAACCTAGCACTGACAGTTTCCAACTACACCATATCCCTCAGCGCTATGTCAATGTGACTCTTAAACACCTCCAGGGATGGGGACTCCACCACCTCCCTGGGCAGCCCATTCCAACGCCTAACAACCCGTTCTGTAAAGAAATACTTCCTAATGTCCAGTCTAAACCTTTCCTGGCATAACTTGAGGCCATTACCTCTTGTCCTATCGCTTGTTATTTGGTTAAAGAGACTCATCCCCAGCTCTCTGCAACCTCCTTTCAGGTAGTTGTAGAGGGCGATGAGGTCTCCCCTCAGCCTCCTCTTCTCCAGACTAAACAACCCCAGTTCCCTCAGCCGCTCCTCGTAAGACATGTGCTCCAGACCCTTCACCAGCTTCGTTGCCCTTCTCTGGACACGCTCGAGTAATTCAATGTCCTTTTTGTAGTGAGGGGCCCAAAACTGAACACAGTAATCAAGGTGCGGCCTCACCAGTGCCGAGTACAGGGGCAAGATCACTTCCCTGTCCCTGCTGGCCATGCTATTTCTGATACAGGCCAAGATGCCATTGGCCTTCTTGGCCACCTGGGCACACTGCTGGCTCATCTTCAGCTGGCTGTCAATCAACACCCCCAGATCCCTCTCTGACTGGCAGCTCTCCAGCCACTCCTCCCCAAGCCTGTAGCGCTGCTGGGGGTTGTTGTGGCCAAAGTGCAGCACCCGGCATTTGGCCTTATTGAAACTCATCCAGTTGGCCTTAGCCCATGGCTCCAGCCTGTCCAGGTCTCTCTGCAGAGCCTCCCTACCCTCGAGCAGATCAAAACTCCCACCCAACTTGGTGTCGTCTGCAAACTTACTGAGGGTGCACTCGATCCCCTCGTCGAGATCATCAATAAAGATGTTAAACAGGAGTGGCCCCAATTCATGGCAGTTCAAAGTTTTTGGGAAGTCAAGACACTCCAGGCATGAGTGATTAACGTCATTCACATCCTGCTTGAAAAACATCAGAACAATTTTTAATGACAAGCAAAAGTGTGAAAGTACAAGTTATAATGGATATAATATATAATGGATCTTGGATATTCTTAAAGGAAATCAATTTGAAGTCGTTGCTGCTTCTAAAATAATGTTTTGTGGTATTGTGTATTGCAGTCTTTTTAACAAAAATAAAACTTAAAGGTCATGCTCGGTTCTTAGTGTTTCAACTGTTCTAGTGTCCCCAAACTGTTACAGATAATATACAAATGCAATACTCTAGACTGAAACAGAAATGTTAAGAAGCAAGAAAGCACTTAGTGTAGACTTGTTATAATTACTCAACTGAAACATAAAATTATGAAAAGCAAATGAAGTAAAACATGACAAGAAGAAATCCTGTATCAGATTTTTAGTCAATTAAGAGTTAAATTCATTTTAATAATGCACCAGAACTCAGAATTAAAGAGTACATTTACTATATGTCTATTCCTTACCAGCCTCGTCTAGAGGATTCCTGTAACACAAGACTTTATTAATTTGATACTATATATATTTCAAGAAATAAAAACCTATTCCAAAGAGAACTCTTGTTCCCTTAGTCTCATAAAACTTCATCATTTTTGCAGTGCCATTGGCAAAGATAGCAGTAAAATACGGGGAAAGATCTGAAAAGTGATAGTATCCTGATAAGCTGTAAGCACATTCTAGTGGTTATTGCACAGGAAAAAGCCTTGTGAAAGGCTGTGAAAGACAGATATATGCTGAACAGAAAGTGTAAAAAACAGTAAGTCTGGTCCTAAAACTATGCAGAATATACTTTACAGTTACTAACTGATCTCATATATGCAGTGACAGTGCCTTCTTGCCAGCATAAGTGAACATGTATCCAGGTTCCATAATCTTAGCATAGTTATGGTAACAGCGAAACAGCTTTAAAAGCAAGGGCAGAGTGAAAGTCCTTTACACTTCAAGGCTGTATTCTCTGTGCATCAGTTCTCACTGATCTCAGAAAGAGTTTTAGAAACAAGTACAGACAAGTCAAGCCTCATGTCTCCTTATATAATATTTTCAAATACTACGGATGAGTAGAACAGGTCTGACAAAGTACCACTGAACATGGAGGATGCTCTGAGGCATTAAGTAAGGTCACTGTAGTTCAGCAAATCCAAGCAAACAAATAGAGCTGCAAAAGGAAAGTGGGAGAGGAAAAACTCAAGAAAATAAAAAATGCAACTGTTAGACTGGAAGAAAAATTGACAACTCCCTGTACTCAAGCCTCAAACAATACACTCAAAACTTAAGACTTTCTCCATCACCAAGCACTTTCATATCCTTGAATTTTATAAACGATATGCAAAATTTTATTACAAAACTATAAAATAATGCAACCTGATTTACTAGAGAACTTCACAGAACTGTACTGCTCTTTGCCTTCTTCTTCATCTTCATTAACATTACAAGGATAGCTTGTGACCCCACTGTAAGTCCTCAGTAGTTACTGAGTCTGCATTTACTTACACAAGAAAAAACCTGAGTCCATAAATTATTTTATCCTTACTGCTTCCTCTTGCTCTCAACCTGCAAAATGATATATACACGCTCCATTCAGACATCAAAATTAATTAATTTTCTTTTGTGTCTATTCTTTTGTACTCCTCTCTCAAAGCACCAGTCAGAAAGATCCAGTTGTCTCAAACAGACTAATGGTACATATTTCTAAGTCTTTATTATCTTCTGTTCTTCTTGCCTTTTCCTATCGCGTATATTTCTAGTTTTATTTTTATCCCTCACGTGGCTCCCCTCCTTCCTTCCTTCCTTCCTTCCTTCCTTCCTTCCTTCCTTCCTTCCTTCCTTCCTTCCTTCCTTCCTTCCTTCCTTCCTTCCTTCCTTCCTTCCTTCCTTCCTTCCTTCCTTCCTTCCTTCCTTCCTTCCTTCCTTCCTTCCTTCCTTCCTTCCTTCCATTTTATCCTTCAGCTTTCTTTTATTTCTTATTCATCCTTTACTTCCCTTTTACTATA